>NW_025333735.1:6337500-7725000 GCF_019186645.2 Phyllostomus hastatus | reverse complement strand
AAAATCTAACTTGAAATAGCAAATATATTTCTTAATATAAATTGTGTATACATAAATATCTATTTTATTATTCTTTTTCTAATGGCACTTAAATATTTTTACTTAACATTTTAGCATATATGACATTTTAGAAATATTAATTACCCATTATATTTAAACACAATGAAATAATTTAGTTCCATTGTACATGGCAATTTTGTAAAACTAGATATATTTTGACTCAACATTGAATGATACACTATTTTGTGATCATATTACACAAGATATCATTTTTCATCTAAAAGTTGCATAATTATTTAGACTTTTTTAAAGCAGAAGTTTTAAAACACATACAGTCAACCATTGTATATAGTAGAGTCATTAGTGTGCCACCAAACAATGCCAAATTCTGGGGTGTACATAACACTCTGATAGTCACTGAGATACTATATTGGCTACTTACTGTTTTATATCAAACCACCACACAACTTTGGAGCTCAGAATCCCCATTCTTGCTTACAATTATTTGGGCCTATCATTTAGGCAAGACTCAAAAGGTTTAGCTCATCTCTGCTCTATGGTTGTTCTGCCAGGGTTGACTTTGTCTAAGGTTGGAGGAATCAAGATGACTTCACTCATATATCTGCCACCAGTGTTGTGTAGACACAACATGAATGGGGCTGGCTAGGGCAGCTGGGTTATATTTTCTTTGGTGTGTGTTGGGCTTTCTCATATGGCTGGGGCTTTGGTTCTTCTTTGCAGGACCTCTCTCTCCACTTGCTTTCTCTTATCCCTTAAGAGCTCCCCCTCCACCTGGCTTTTCTCTTTGTCATTATATCCTGGCCTTCTTTACATGATGACTGTGGTTCTGAGTAAAAGCAGAAGCAAAAAACCTCTTAAATTTTAGTCTCAGAACATCAGCCCTTGCATTGTATGCTGAGAGAGTCAAAAGGCCAATACAAATCAAAGGGTTGGGAAAATGTACTCTACACTTTGATGGCAGGAGCAGCAAAGACATGGCAAAAGGCCATGGCCGCAGAGAAGCATGATTTATAGTGGGACCATTTTTAACAATCTACCATAGGAATCTACTCAGAAATTTTCCATTCTTTTTTCCAATTAGAACAAAACGTGCTGCTTTTGAGCAAGTGTATGAATTAGCTAAATGTCTGAAGTTTTCTTTTGTGTCGCTGGTTTGCTGTTAGACTATGAATGTGGTAGAAAACTTTCCCTTACATTACTATTTTAAACTGTTAAAAACCTGTGGAGCAAAACTAAATGTTTGAGTTTCAAAAATTAAAACAGAATCTTTGAAATATTGGAATCAAATGTAAAAACATACAGTTTTGGGAGATCAAGATGTCAGAGCAGTAGGTGGAAGCTACTCTAACATCCTCCCAGGACTAATCTGGAATTACAACTAAATTTTAGAGAAATCATCCTTAATAACCAACTGAACAATAGCTGGAGAGAAGCCTTGTAACCATAGACAGACAGAAGAAACCTCTTCACCACAATGAGATTGGTAGGGAGTGTGGAGGAGGTGTGAGAGGGCTAGCTGGGATACCATGGGTGGTAGTTGAAGATCTGGAGGGATATTTCAGCCACCGGGTATTTCCCCCTGAGAAGTGTGGGGGGGGGGGGTCTAAACCCAAGCTGGGCTCCCTAGCCTACAATACTGGTGCCAGAAAGGAGTCCAAAAAACATCCAGCTGTGAAAAGCAGCAGAGTTTCTGTCAGCCAAGGAGAGACAGCTGGAAACTCAGAGAAACTTTTAGAGAGTCAACACACAAAATTCCACTTGCAGTCACTGACCCTGGGCTCTGGCAGAAGCAAAGCAGAGTGGACTAGAGATGTTTGAAGAGTCTGGATTGGTGGCTCTAGGGAGAGGACTGAATGAACAACAGGAAGGATACCTCTGCTGAGTCATTTCCCGTGGTGCGGAAGCCATCTTCATCAGGCGGAGCACTCCTCTCAGAGTTGCAATAGCCTGAGGGGAAGCAATAGCACTTCACAAAGGAATTACTCTGCCCCATCCTGTGGAGTTTAAGCCAGGATATTGGTTACAACTTGACGAATATCATTGATTGGCTTAACAACTAAGGCAGACCTTTTGAAGCGCTGGACGACCTGGATGAAATGGATAAATTCCTAGAAACATACAGTGTTCCTAAACAAAATTAGGAAGAATCAGAGAATCTGAATAGACAGATTACACCTAGTGAAATTGAAGCAGTAATTAAAAAACTCCTAACAAACAAAAGCCCTGGACCAAATAGCTTCACAGGTGAATTTTACCAAACATTCTGAGAAAAACTAATACCCCTCTTATCAAACTATTTTATAAAATTCAAGTAGAGCTCCCAAACTCATTTTATGAGGCCAACATTATCCTGATTCCAAAAAACATATAAAGATGCCACAAAGAAAGAAAATTATAGGCCAATATCCCTGATGAACATAGACACTAAAATCCTCAACAACATATTAGCAAACCTAATACAGTAAAGCATCAAAAAGATCATACACCACAATCAAGTGGGATTTATTCTGGGAATGCAAGGTTGGTACAACATTCTCAAAATAATGAATGTGATTCCCCACATAAACCAAATGAAGGATAAAAACCACATGATCATATTAAAAGATGCAGAAAAAGCATTTGATAAAATATAGCAATGATTTGTGATAAAAATCTCAGGTAAGTGGGATTAGAGGGAACATACCTAGACATAATAAAGGCCACATATGACAAACCCACTGTAAGCATCATACTCAATGGATAAAAACTACAAGTGTTCCCCTTAAGATTGGGAACATGACAGGGATGTCTGCTTTCATGTTTCTTATTGAACATAGTGCTGGAAGTCCTGGCCAAAGCAATCAGACAAGAGGAAAAAATAAAAGGTGTCCAATTTGGAAAGGAAGAATTAAAACTATTGTTATTTGCAGGTGACATGATACTGTACATAGAGAACCCCAAAGATTCCACCAAGAAATTACTATGACTTATAAATGAATTCAGCAAAGTAGCAGGACACAAAATTAATATCCAGAAGTCAGCTGAATTTTATATGCCAATAATGAATTAACAAAAAGGGAAATTAAGAAAATAATCCCATTCACAATTGCTACAAAAAGAATAAAATACCTAGGAATAAACCTAACCAAGGTTGTAAAAGACCTATACTCAGAAAATTATAAGACATGGAAACAGAAATTGAAGTAGATACAAATAAGTGGAAGCACATATCTGTTCATGGATAGAAAGAATTAACATCATTAAAATGCCCATACTACCCAAAGCAATCTATAAATTCAATGCAATTCCTATCATGATTCCAATGACATATTTCACAGAACTAGTACAAATATTTGAAAAATTTATATGGAACCACAAATGTGACTCTGAACAAAGAAGAACAAAGTTGAGAGGGATCACACTACCTAAAATCAAACCACAGTATAAAGCCATAATAATCAAAACAGCATGGTACTTGCATAAAAACAGACACATAACTCAATAGAATAGGATAGCCCAGAAATAAACTCACATTGTTATAGTCAATTAATATTTGACAGACAAAACAAGCACATACAATGGGTAAAGATAGTTTATTCAATAAGTGGTATTGGGAAAATTGGACAGATACTTGCAGAAAAATTAAACTAGACCAGCTTCTTACACCACACACGAGAATAAATTCAAAATGGATCAAAGACTTAAATGTTAGACCCAAAAAACATAAAAAATCCTTTAAAAATACAGGCAGCAAAAGCTCAGGTATGCTCATAGCAATTTTTTATTGGATATATCTCCCCAGGAAAGAGAAACAAAAGAAAAAACAGCCCTGGCTGGTGTGGCTCAGTGGATTGAGCACTGGCCTGCAAACCAAAGGGTCGCTGGTTCCGTTCCTAGTCAGGGCACATGCCTGGGTTGCAGGCCAGGTCCTCAGTGAGGGGCGCTCGAGAGGCAAACGCACATTGATGTTTCTCCCTCTCTTTCTCTCTCCCTTCCCCTTTCTCTAAAAATAAATAAAATCTTAAAATAAAAAAAATTAAAAAAATGAAAAAATAAACAAATGGGACTACATCAAACTAAAAAGACTTTACACAGCAAAGGAAATTATCAACAAAATAAAAAAGACACCCACAGAATGGGAGAACATATCTGCTGATCCATCTGATAAGGGATTAATATACAAAATTTATAAGGGACTTACAAAACTACCCCCCCCCCCCCAAAAACAGAAATCCAACTGAAAAATGGTCAAAAGGACCTGAATACACACTTCTCCAAAGAGGACATGCAGATCACCCATAGCCATATGAAAAGATGCTCAACATCACTAATCATCAGAGAAATGCAACTTAAAACTACAATGAGATATCATCTCAACACTGGTCAGAATGGCCATCATTTATCAATGGACAAACAACAAATGCTGGGAAGGATGTGGAGAAAGGGAAACCTTTTTCCAACATTGGAGTGAAGGCAGATTTGTGCAGCCACAGTGGAAAGCAGTGTGGAGATAACTTAAAATTTTAAAAATCTATCTTCCTATCTACCCAATGATCCCACTTCTAGGAGAATATCCAAAGGAACCTAAAACACTAATTTGAAAGAACATAAGCACCCTTATCCACTGCAGTGTTGTTTAAAATGGCAAAGATACGATAGCAGGCCAAATGTCCATTAGTAGATGAGTGAACAAAACAACCATGGGACATTTACACCATAGAATACTATTTGGCCATAAAAAAGAAGAAAATTGTATCCTTTGCAACAGTATGGATGGACGGTGGAGAACATTATGCTAAGTGAAATAAGTCAGTCAGAGAAAGACAAATACCATGTGATCTCACTCACATGTGGAATCTTATGAACAAAATGAACTAACAAGGAAAATTGGGACAGGAGGATTCATGGGCATGGACAACAGTGGTGATTGCTGGAGACAGGAGGTTATAAGGGGACTAAATGGTTACGGAAAAAATACAATAAAGATTAAATAAAAAATATAGAGTTGAAAATTCAGACAATACTCAGAAGCACTTTCTTATTTTATTTTTATCTTTCCTGTTGCTAGTGAGTAGGAACTAAACATTTAGGGAAAATTTTCCTGTAACCTTACTATAATCTTCACACATTTGCTTCTGAACTTCAGTCAAAGTGCCTCTTTTCCTAGCCTTCTCCTTTATCAGTTTAACTAAAGTAATTATTTTATTATAACTCAAAGTGTAAAGACAATATAATAATTATTTATTTTTACTTCCTTTATTCATTTTTTTAAATTGATCACATGCTGCATATCATGTACTGAAATTAATTCCATAAGGCACATTCTTTTACCCTAAAATGTCTCCTCTGGGAAGAGCAAATGAGTGAACCCCTCATTATGATATAACACAATAACTGCAGCCATTATGGTCAAAATTAGTGTATTGAGAGTGCAAAGGTTTTGGACAAACACCAGCAACACTATTTGTGAGTTCAGACTGTAACTCACAGCTGAAAAGTCAGCAGATACACCCTGGTCGCCCTTTCTGCTAACCTGTGAAGAGGCCTTTGTAAGTGGGACCTGAGGTAGTAGCTCCTGGGGCTCTGTTTCCAGCAAGAGGTCATGATGACAACCTGATGTAGGACTGAAGTAATAAATGCTTGTAAAATTTGTGCATACAGTATATATGTATGAATGTTAAATTCTTAAAGAACATTTGTATTTTAACTCACCCTTTCAGTTGGTAGTATAGTGACTTTTCCTTCTTCATTCCCGTGTTTGGGATTTGTATCTGCATTCTGAGATCATTGGAATCAGTGCTAAAATAAAACCAAGTCTTAAAGAGAAAAGGGGTCTATAAAGGCCTTTGTGGCCAAGAATCACCTTTTTTCTTCATATGTCTTCATTTTCTTCCAAGTTTAGCTATGGATGTCCTTCTCTGTGCCTTCTTCAAGCTTCCAAAGCTAGTAGAGTCAGGTGGAGGTAAGGGTGGAAAGTGATGTTCTCCAGTGCTCTTCTATTTATCTTCACTGTATTTTATTGAGATAGTCCCTCCTGTTCAACCATATCACAGTCCAATTATATAGAAGCAGGGTACTTTTCCTTCAACTTAAAGGCTTCTGAGGCTATTGTTTCTTTCAGTTAATTCTGTAACATTCTTAGACAGTAGAGAAAATTTTTCATATTCATCCAGGTTGTTTCTCAGGGCTTGTCTATATAGACTTGCCATGACTGACCCTTCTATTTTCCTCTTTGATCACCAATATGGTGTTAGGAAAATTTCAAAGGTTGGGTGAGCTCCAGATTACAAAGAAATAATGTGCAAGATCCTTGTGCTCTTGGTTCCCGGGATCTGTCAAGGGAATGTATCCTGAGGGCGTGATGCCAGGAGTAAGGAGCATGCTGTCGGAGACACAGGACAGTGGCTAAAGTTATCTTTCACCTCCCTTGTCTGCTTTGAATAACCTTTTAGTTTGTAAATAATCACCATTCTTTGTACCTATTGTTTAGGCTACGACTTGGTAGGCACTTGATGGTCCAGAGAACAAGCGGTGTTTTACATGAAGAGAGCCTTTCCTTGTACTGCCAGTGCTATCTATGCATGGAAAACTTAAAGATAAACACTGATCTTCTTTAATTCTTACCTGAGGACATGCTTATTGATTTTAGAGAGAAGAAAAGAGAAGGAGAGAGAGAGGAAGAGAAACACTGATGTTAGAGAGAAACATAGAATCAACCATTTGTCTCTTTAATGCGCCCAGGCTGGGGCTGAACTCACAACCCAGGTTTGTGCCCTGATTGGAATCAAACCCATGACCTTTCAGTTTACAGGACAATGCTCCAACCAACTGAGCCACACTGGCCAGAGCTAAACAGTGATTTTCTTGAAAGTATTTACTTTTCTGAAATTTCTGTGGTAATAGTCCTGCCTGAGGCTAGGATGATAAAGGGATGGGTAAAAATTTTTGGCAAAACCTTTTACAGTACCAGTCTGACTCAGCTAAATTTCAGTGAAGAACAAGTCTGATCACCAGTATTTGACTGTGTTGGATGAAAGAATAGAAACTAAAGCATGACCCTAGGTAGCTTGGTGGTTCCTTTCATCTAAATAGACAGCAGGAGTAAAAGCATGTTTGGGGAAAGATGATGAGCTAGACCATAACTCAAAGTAAGGTGTAATATCTTAACTGAATAACACAGTCTGGTCCTGAGATTGCTGTCATTCAATACAAACTGAACCCACAAACAAACAGTGAAAAAGTTATCTATTAAAAAAACGTGTAAGTCACACCATGTGACTTCATGGGCCCTAATGCTAAATGTTATTGTTGGTGCTTCTTTTTTTTAATAATTTAATTAGAAATGAAAGATACTTTTTTTGAGAGAGGGAAGAGAGGGAGAAAGAGAGAGAGAGAGAAACATCAGTGTGCAGTTGCTGGGGGCTGTGGCCTGCAACCCAGGCATATGCCCTGACTGGGAATCAAACCTGCGATGCTTTGGTTTGCAGCCCGAGCTCAATCCACTGAGCTATGCCAGCCAGGGCTTATTGGTACTTCTGAGGCAAAATTTGTCCCTAAAGAAAAAGATCCCCAGAAAATTGAACAAATACTGGAAACAGTAGCAGGTTTCCCAGTTTCAGTGCATGGGAGATATCTCTGCAAGAAGTAAGTTTTGTCCATTCTAAAAATGTAAGAGTAAAAAGAAGTTTTCCTTTTCTAAGTAAATACTGTGGCTGAGACTAGCAATCTTCCAAGACATATTCTCCCCTTCTTTTATAGTAATATTTCTGAACTTTCTTATTTTCAGCTGAAAATAACTGCCCAACATCCCAGGGAATGTGACTAAGTGATAGCCAATGAGACATACGAGAGGGTGTTTCAGGTTTCCTCTGCTTACCTTCCTTAAAATATCGTGAAGTGTATACTTTGTTCTTTCTTCATCATTCCTTCCTTTTTCCTACTTGTTGGAATGTCAGTATGATAGCTAGAAAGGACAGTCTTTTAGAATTATGAACTGACTTGGGAAGCAAGAATGAACATGACAATAAGATAGAGGTAACCTGTTACTCTAAGGATGTCATAGAACAAAGTTGCTATAGCAGCTCTAGATCGTCTACTCTGGACTTCGATGTGAGAGAGAAATAATATTGTTTCTTGAGTAAGCTCCTGTTTTTTGGATTTCTGTTTTTCACTGCTAAAGCTAATCCTAAGTGACATATTAACTGTTTCTTTTCTCACAATAAGTTGAACTTCGGGTCAAAAAACTAACAGCAAAAGCAGGTAGAAATGAGTTAAGCATTACCAAAAGATCATGACTCCTCTCTAGAGACAGATTATTAATCTGACATTAAGTCAATATCTTTGGCAAATTATTGCATTCATCTTTTGTTGATTTCCTTCGTGTCCTATTTCCCACCACGATGCTGTTCTCTCTGTTGTTGATATAATATAGATCAGAGCTTGGGCTGTCAGACCTTCCTGTGCTTTAATACCTTTGCTTACATCATCTTAGACCAAATCATATTTAATATTTTTAGCTATTTTACTAATTTATCCTTTAAATTTCTCTCTAGCCCTGAAATCTATGACATCAAAGACTTCCATTTTACTACATGATCTAATTACTAATTCAACACATATAATAGTATATGCTAATATAATGCTATATAGTTTAGGTGTCTCCTTGAAACCTTTAGTGCAATACAGTATGGTAGGCTTTGGAGTTTTACCACTAACTAGCTATTAACCTTAGGCAAATTGCTTCTCTACTCTAAAATTCCCTTTATTTCTTCCTTAAATACAAAATGGAGTATTAATGGAAATACAAATAAATAATCCATGTAAAGCAATTAACAGAGGCCCTGCCAGAAGAAGTGTACCATGTATGCTAATTGAAAATAATAATGAGTTTTATTTCCACTTTGCCATCTTACAAAAATACAATCATGTTTCCTTTTAAAGATAACATTGTATACATGAATTTATTGATTCAGCAAACAGTTCTGACTTGTTTTTTACCAGGTATTGGAAATGCTGTGTAATAGACAACCTAGCCCTGAGCATCACGTCATCCATTTGCTTATTTACATAGAAAATTTACTAGCTAGAGAACTGGTGTGCCTTACTGGCTAAATATTCTCTCAGGAGTGTTGTGCTTTTTTACGTCCCTTTTCATATTTTTACACTGTCTCTTGGCAACTGTCTAGGTCAATAATGCATCATATTTTGAATTGCTTTCATTACTTTTTCTAGCTGTGCATGTGTGTAACTAATAGTGCTTCAAAAAAATTCACTAAATTAAAGATAATTGATTATTTGGTGATAACACATAAGTACAAGAGAAGATGAAAAAGCTGAAACAATGGTCTGAAAATAGTAGTTTTTTTATATTTGTTTTCCAAAAGCTCAAATTCTAGTGAAATCTTAGATTGACTACTTAGTTGATTTATGTTTCTGTTTCTTATTTAAAAAATAAATTTTGAGAGTTTTTTTTTTTTTTACTTAGAAACACAGTTTGGATATTACAGATGAAATGTATTCAAAAATCTTTGCAGCTTCCCTCTGTGATGAGAAGGAAACATGGACCATTGGGGGAAAGGCTCCGTGAGCACTTGGTAGGTGCAGCCTTCAGATCAGGCCTCCTCGGGGGCAATGTTCTGCTGCTCCTTTGCCTTCCCCTACATAGTTCCTCGTGCCTTGCACTGCAACCTTTCCCCCAACAAAAAGTTGTTACTCCTTATTGTCAAATCGTTGTTCCTAATGTAGATCAAGAACTTTAGTTTCCTCAGTTGATGCAAAAAAAAACCAAAAACTGAAATAAAACATGGAAATTCTTTCTGCTAGACTAGAACTTTGTTTTTGTCATATCTTTTGCTCTCTCATCTAATAGAAAAAGTAAAATATGAAACATTTCAGTGAGAAGCTTGCAAATGGTATCAGTGGAGACCTACTACAGAATCCCAAAGGGCATCACCAGATTTGCACCCCCAAAATCATTCTTCATTGAGATGCTAAATAAGTTTCTTTATTTAAAATCTGCAGCATATCATATTATGCGGTATACATCAACATAATGTGATATGATCTGACATCAAGAAAAAAAATGCCTTTTCTGCTTCTGCTGAGACCATATGCTCCAATTATTAAAAATACCCATAAAAGCTTTTTTTTAAACAAACTTAAGCTTCTCTCAAATAAACCATTTTGATTTACATTATTGTTTGGGCAGAAAACTGCCGTTTCCTCTTGGACACTTTATTATCATTTATTTTACAGGTAAAGTTTTGATTTTTTTCCAGGAGAGCTGTTATAAAAGAAACACATATGTATACACACATATGTTTAAAAAAAGTAAACTACTTTTAAAAAGTAAGGTGCTAATGGATAGTGAAGAAATATGTTTCTTAGAGTTAAAGCTTCTGAGTATTCTTCCTTATTTTGGACTTCTAATATACAACTACAAGTCATTGAATATCTAAATGTTAGTGCCTGTTCATTGTCACTAATTTGACCTGAATTCTGATTACTGAGCAATATCTTAAAAACCAGCTCACTCATGGGTATATAGAAGCTAAGCTCTTAAAATATATATGTAAAATCCTATCTAATTTATGTGAAAATAGCCAAGTTGGCAAGTTTAAAAACACACACACAAATGCTGGAACATCTTGACTGGGCTGATGACATGACAGCATTATAGTGTACTACCAGCTGGGAGCTGGCTGAGGTTCAGGAATGGACTCAAGACAGTGGAGCAGAATGCAAGAAGAGGCGGCCACTGGTGTGACTGCTTTGTTGAAAGCAGCAAGAAGACAGACCATTTGCTACACCAGCTTTTGCTCACTCTGCCCTTAGCTGATTTCTTGTCGGCAATAAAAAAATGTGACATAAGGGGATACAATAGCATGTGAAGTGATACTGCACAATCTGCTCAAGCTTCCATCTCAGTCTCCAGGCCTGTTTCTCATCTTGCCCCGGATCCCCTCTGAGCTGATGCAAGCATGGAGTTCCTGCGGACTTGCAACGGGGCTCCACACTTCTAGCAGGCTAAAGAATGGAAGGTCAAAGGGGAGCAGAGAGCAGGATGTAAGAACCACTGCAAGTTATTTGGTTTAGTATTTTCCTTAAAATAAAGATCAATGAACTGTCAGGTAAAACTCAAAAAAAAAAAAAGATCACAAATCCACCTCATTTATAAAGGTTTTAAAAGTTCACTTTCGCCTTTTTAGTGTCTCTGCACTTCTGGTTCTTTTCATTTTTTTTTTTCAGGCTGACCCAGAGAATGCTGAAAAAGCAGGGAACAGCCATGCATGTTGTATTTTCAGTCCAACCAGCAACATGATGTGCTCAAAATCTTGCAAAATAGGCCTTTCCCCAGATTTGCAGTTCAATTTTGCAAACACCAGAATTTCCATACTTTTGATAAAGTTCAAGTAAGCATCCTCTAAACTTCAGTATTTATTTGGACCATTGTGAACATTGCATTTTTTTGATTCACTCAGCACTAATTACCTTAATATTTGAGATAACAGATACTGATCTGTAATCTTTCCTGGGGAAAAAAGAAATGTGAGGTCCTCATAAGAAATAGCTTTGTATTAATATCCTTGAGGACCTTGAAACATTGGGTATTGATATGTCAGCATAACTGTGCATCCTGTTTGGGCAGAGAAATTAACTATCTGGCATTACTGATACAACAGGGGAATTTTCGGAGGTCCTTTGATGAGAGGAAAGTAGAACTGTAATGAAAATTTAAAGTTTTTATCCTATCCTTCCCTTCTCAATTTGTATTGCAGCATCTCTGGTGATTAGGAAAGTGAAAGAAATAGTATAAATTTCCTAGTAACTAAATGAGGCCTGAAATAGACCTGCAAACTTAAAAGTCCATAACCCTAAGCATAAAGAGAAATTAACTACCTTCCAGCATTCCTTTAGAAATGCCAACTCTTTATCTAGCAATACTAATAAAGCTCAGAAAAGTTTATGTTTTAATGTAATAGTTACACACTATTTTAAAAGTATTCTTCTACTAATCCTTCATGCTTGGTCAGCCGTGAAAAATAAAATGTTGAAAATCTCACAAGCACTATATGAATCTGTATTTGGCACACAGTACCCCATTATAGGCTTTTTAAGATGCTAATTAGGACTTATAAGTTAAAATACATAAGGTAAAATAACTTCTAATTGCCTTAGCCATGAAATCAACGACTGTCCTTTATTCGACTGTTGACAAGTGCTTGAGAGCAGCCCCGGGGGTCTGCAGGAAACTGTCAACTCCGTCAGTTTGCATTCAGTTCTCTTCTCACGACTTACATCTTCTTTTCTGAAATGATTTTCCTGGTGGAAATTCTATGCCTTAATTGCTTTTTTTCTCTAGACTCTATAAACATTTTTCTTTTCATTCTATTCTATTTCTTTTCTCTTTCAGCTCCCAGCCAGATTTTACTAATATGGTTTTAATTTATTGATGCAAAATAGATATTTAGAATAATAATAAAAACAACAACAATAACAACATGTAGAAGGAGGAGAAAAGGAGAGTACCAAGCTATGCTTTATTGATTACTTATTCTATGTGCTACCTTGTGCTTGATGTATCACATATGTGATCTCATTTAATTTTCATAATAATCCATAAAGCAGCCACTGTTATCTCCATTTAAGAAATGGGTAAATTGAGGCTCATAGAATTTAAGGAAACTCAGTAACATCACAGGGTTAGTAGTAATAATGAAACTGGAAATGAAACCTTGGCATTTACACTCATCAGTATTAATTTCTATCTCTTCTTGTTCATGACTTTTCATTCCTAGTCTTAAGCAATTCCATTATGAACTGTCTGCCCAGATCCTACACAAGTTGAAAATATGTCTCATTTTAATATGTTGCACTAGTTTTCTTAGCATCCAACCAGCCATGCACCGACGCAACTTTCTGTGTGTGTTCCGTGGCACTGCTGCTGTGCTTGTATGAGAGGCGTGAAGCTGACAGTAACAGCAGCCCATGAAACTCAGATATTTTTAACAATCTTGTTCTCATTATTTGATGTAAGTCAGCTTAGTTTCTATCATGAGCTCCCATTACTTCATGATAGCAGGAAACTTGATCTACTTAATTCTTGTTTCTTATGGCCAATCCGGTGATTTCTCAGTGTATAAGCGTGCATGATAGTCCCATTTAGATTTATTATTTTTATTATATTTTAACTTTTTCCTTTTTATTGAGTTATTTTGGTGACACTAGTTAATAAAATTATGTAGGTTCCAAGTACACAAGTCTGTAACACATCATCTGTACACCGTATTGTGTGTTCACCACCCCAAAAAGTCTTCTACCATCACCACTTATCCCCTATACCCTCCCCCACCTCCAACAAACCACCCCCCTAGACGGCAATTACCACACTGTTGTCTGTATCTCCAATGTGCCTTTTTCTTCCTCACGATTTTCTGAGATGATATTATTTCAGAATTTGGGTTGAATATAGGAGCATGATTTTGGTCTTCCTCAGTCTCATTTCACTTTGGACCTTCCCTTCCATCTTAAAATTATCAGGTCATTTGTAAAACAGTAATGTGGTCACCTGTATGTCTGTAGGCCTAATTTTGGTTTTCAGTTGACTAAATCTGTCATAGTCAGTTGATATTTCAGCTATGTTCTTATTCCATCTCCTGCACAATATGTACAGATATATTCCAGGATACTTTCCCTTCTTTTTACCAGGCCCCCATGAAGTCTTGCTGACATTGATTTCTCTGTCACATGTCAACAGTACTCTACTGGAAAACCAAAGAAATTTCGGGATGCCCTCACAAAAAAATCAAAATACCACCTTGGGTCCTCTTGTTTTCCAAATAATATAAGCTATTCTCCCTGAAAGTGAACTGGACTTTCTGACCATATTCCATAAATAAAGGGGAAAAATAACTTTCTAGTGAATAGATATCTTAATAACCCCCCTCTGCCAAAAAGAAATTGATCAAGGTAAACAAAGATAAGTCACGTTGATATTGTGAATCATGATAGACACACAACTCATCTCCTTGGTGTTCTCAAAACCCACAAGAAACCACTAGACAAACCCAAACCTAGAATCATTCTATAAATACTTGATCCTTACTCTTCAAAACTGTCAAAGTCATATAAAAGAAAAAACTGAGAAACTCATAAATCAGAGGAAACTAATGTAACATAACAGCTATGGGCAGTGTGGTGTCATGGACCTGATCGTGGGACAGGAAAAGGATAATCTTTGGTGAAAAAAATTACAAAATCCCTTTAACATCTGTAGTTTAGTCACTAGTATTGTCCCAATGTTACCTTCTTAGTTGTGGCAAATGTACCATGGTTTTGTAATTTAACAGGGGAAATTAGGTAAAGCATATATGAAAACTCTCTGCAACTTTTCTATAAATCAAGAATTATTACAAAATACCAAAGTTCAAAACACTGGACTATGTACATATCAGGTATGCCAGATAGTTTAATTAAGGTGTAAGAAGAAAAAAATATGAGCCATCCTTAGTCACAGTAAGTGAAATGATCACCTGCCACATACTAAGGACATAAGGGAAATTTTACATGGATGGATAGAAACATCTTCACTCTTGCTATGTATTAGTATATTATGAGGTATTGTAATTTCTATTTTATTTTTTTAAGATTTTATTTATTTTTAGAAAGAGGGGACAGCAGGGAGAAAAAGAAGGAAAGAAATATCAACATGTGGTTGCCTCTTCTGCACCCCCTACTGGGGACCTGGCCTACAACTCAGGTATTTGCCATGATAAGTAATTGAACTGGTGACCCCTTGTTTTGCAGGCTGGTATTCAATCCACTGAGCTAGAGCAGCCAGGGCACAATTTTTAAATATGAACATATAGACTACACTATCTAAATACAAAATAAATCTGTAAATGTTTTGAAAAGAGTAGAGTAGAGAAAAAAAGCTTGCATGCTACACAGAGATACTTCACATATCTTATGAGAATGCACTAACGGGGTTGGCAGAATTAAAGATCACTTGTATATTTTTAATTTACAAATATAAGTATTCCAAAATTGCCATATTTTTTACAACATGTAAGAGCATTGTTGCTTTTCAAACAACCTCCTGCTATGGACACAACAATTTGAAAATTCACATTTGTAAATATATCTAACTTTAGATAAATTTGTTGCTGAAAACAAAGTGTCACCTGTAAGAATTCTTACACCAGCAATGTTTAAAAACGTAGAATGCTAATTCTCTAAGCTGATTACCTACAGATCATCCAAATGAATTTCTATGACTGACTTTGAGCATATTGTGCTACAAATATAAAATATAGCATTTCTTATGCAAAAGAAAAACTAATAAACATCAGGGAAGCTCAACACTTAGTAGATGACTTTGACAAAATATTTGCACTATTAGTGAGTACAATTGAAACATGAGTTTCAAGATTTAGTAAATGTAGGCAACGTGTATTTCTTCTCTTTGGATCACATAAGTTTTACCTCTGGACTTTTCCCATAATGACAGCCATTAAACCACTAAACAATGTTTCAATGAAGAGAGCTTAGAAACAGACCTGGATATCATTTTCTGGCATAACTGAAGATGTTCACAATGCCTATTTAATCACAATGAAAGCATCAAATAAATTCAATGAAATATTTAAAGGTTTTTAGCTCCACTAATAAATAGAATAGAAAATGTGATTTTTTTATTACTTTTTATTTCTCTCATTCATTTTAATTTCATAGTTTTTGTGTATATATATATACTCATATATATATAATATATGAGATTTTATTTATTTATTTTTAGAGAGAGAAGGGGAGAGAGAGAGAGAAACATCAATATGTGGTTGCTGAGGGTCATGGCCTGCAACCCAGGCATGTACCCTGACTGGGAATCGAACCTACGACACTTTGGTTCACAGCCTGCACTCAATCCACTGAGCTACGCCAGCCAGGGCTGGTTTTTGTATATATTATATAACACAAATATTATAGTAATATATATCATGTGAAGTAATATAGTAATATATATCATGTGAAGATTATTATAAGCACGTAACTATTTACATATCAAGGGATAAATGCTTTTTTTTCTTAATGAGATAAGTTCTCAAAAAAAAAAAAAAAACAGATGGAAACAACTGCCTCTCCTGCACCCTTGTTTCCCAGTCTGTGCCACGGACTAGATCTCTCTAATCTGCTTCTAAATTTAAGGAGATGTCACAGAGTGGAACATGGGGAATGATGAATGTTCCTTAATAGACCTCGAACCCTTCATCTCATTTCTTGATAGAGAGCAGTAAAAGAAGATTGATTTTAGCCAAGTTGAGCATACACACCTTTCAAACTTCGCTGTCTTACATCAACTCTTAAATTTACAGGTGTAAGTTAGGGATCATTTTTCCCTTTATTTTTTCTTCACTTTAAATGAAATGGTCCTCAGAAATAACAGAATTTAACACATGTTTAATATATGTTGTTTCAATGTATTTGCCCACAATTCAGATAGGAAACAACTACTCTAACATTATTTAAGGAGCAAAATCTGTCATGAGGTAGGTCCACCTTGGATGATTCACAAAGAAATGTGCTTCTGAATTTACAAGGTAACCTCAGCTAATTCCAGGACAAGAAGGCAAAGGGCAGGAAGGCATCAGGGTATTGCAACCTGGAGTGGGTGTGCTTTGAAACAAAAGAAAATCATCATGCAAACTGCACGTGCCAATGTGGCACAGATTTTAAAGAATGAACCCTCAGGCCCTGAAAAAAATTAATGAGTTCTGCCTCTCCTTTCCATGACCTTTCAGTTAAGTTTTCATGGGAATTTGTTTTCTTTGTTTTAGTCTGAGCTGTTCTGGAAGAGTCACAGTGGGATAGTGAATCTGCAAAAGTACTCTCATAGCAGAGATTTTTCAATTGACCACGGAGTTCTTGAGTACTTGAAGGTCCTGACCTAGGCAAATTCGTGGAGAAGTCAAACATTATCTTACGAAATCCAACCCAGGGTTTTTCTTTCTAGGTGTTTTCCTCTTTGAAAATTTATTTTATTTTTCCTGAAAGGAGCCTATTCATCACCTCATTATCACTCCTTTTATTCTTCTTCCAAACCCACTTTCATTAATAGGTCAGATAAATTCACTCAACCTGTCACAAGAGAATAGAAAATAGGAACAGGAACAATGGACCTGCAGTCAGAAAATCTGGCCTAAAAATCTGATGTTGCCACCACCATGAGATTGAGGTCAAATTAATTGCATTTTGGTCCTCAGGTCCTTATTGTGTGAGATAGGGCTAATAACCCCTGCCTCGACTGAAATAGCAACTGTGTGGACTGGGTTCCTGTACCTCTTCCACTGTGTTCCCTCTCCCCACTCGGCAGCTATTGAGCTTTGAGTGGGATCCACATCCAGAGTGGGTCCCTGCTGGGTCTAAATTTATCAGCTAATTTCATCCCATCTGCTATGAAGTCTGGCTCCTGAATTGGCAGCAATTTAGAATTATGTGAATAGGCCCAATTCTTTCCACAGCAGTTGCTTTAGGGGTGGGTTTGAAAACTCAGTTTGGCCAACAAGCACAAAAGGAGCACCTCCTTTCTGTCAGTAACTTGTTGTGTGGCTCTGAACCCTGACCAGATATAAAGGTTACTTAGAGATTTAAAATTAACCATGGCAAAATTAAAAATATCCAATACTCCTTAAACAATTGCCTTCATAGAACATATCCTGCAACAAAGCCCTGAAGGCTATGAGGAACTTCAGGGAACTCAGTCTACGGGCCCGACCTTGTAGCCAATCATGGGCCTTACAAAAATATCCTTCCTGTTTGTTCATCTATTTCTTACCTTCTTACTGTAGCATCCAGCAAACTCGAGAACGAATATCGGAGACTTTCAGGGTATCAAAGATGTTACTTTACTGGCCAAGTTTAACCTGCGCAGGGGCGAACTCTCAAAGTGTCCAGCAACACAGTGCCCGCAAGGAGCTGCAAACGAGAGCAGCGCCGAGCGCTTACAACTACGTTCTTATATATGGGCAGGCAAGCAAGCGTTATACAGAAGTAGACGTGGCAGTTAGTAATTCGCTTACAAAGACCGTGCGCGGGAATTTCAAACCAAGCATTCTTGCATAAGGCGGGAAGGCAGGGTGTTTGTTCATTAACCTAGTAATCTCCTGGCTCTAGCTAGCTAGTTTTCTATTTTCTCATTAAAAACTACAAAGCACTGCTTATCTAGCCTACCCAGGGGAGAGTGTCTGCTAGACACAGGATGTTTGCTTTGACTGTACTTTGTCTCTTTTATCATTTCTTTTTAGCTATAATGTGGTTCTTGTCTATTAAGGTTAAACTTAGTTCTTAATTTCCTTGTTCCCAACACTTACAAAATTATTTTATTTTAGTTGATTTAACTTAAAAACAATTCTTCTGATGTCTTGAAGAATTTAGAGCTATAAAATGAAGATATGAATTGAATATGAATTAGAAATAGTGAAGGAAGAAAAGTGAGAAAAACAAAGTTAGAAATATAAACATGAAATAAGGGTAAGGCTAATTAAACAGTACTATACATTTGTACACATATGCAAAGGGTAGATGATACATTTTGTTTTAAGCCTGGACGGTGAATTTGTTTTGTGTAAAATTTGAAGTCTTATAGTTTGTAGATGTTCACCTATAGTACTTTGTTGATAACCATGCTTTACTCAAGCTTATTTCTTAAGGAATGCATGCTATATTATTAATAATTACCACCATACAAGAAAGTAAAGGCCTAAGATATTGGGAGAAAACTCTTCTACTTCTGTTCATCACTGACAGCATTTGTATATGAAGCAGCCTTAGAAGATAGATACAGTGCCCATCTTGGAGCAAAGGGCATATCTATATACTATTCAGTTTAATAAAGATAATGTCTCCCTCTGGGTTTAGGTCTCACAGGCTTATTGCCAATTGTAAAAGGTTTTGTTTCCTATCCCGGAGTTTCCCTTCTTACAGCAGAACCCACTGTATGTGCAGAGAGACCCAATCACCTGCCCTTCTCCGCATTGCCCTGTGGGAATTGGAGTTCAGGCAACCCGCACAGATCCTGATACTCTGGTTACTGCTATTGTTGCAAGTAGGAAGGCCATGTCTATGATGCAGGAGTCTCATCTCTCCTACCAGCATTCATGAAACAGTAGTTATGTTCAATTTGAGGTTGTAAGCAGTGTAAAATTTCAGATCCTTTACAGTTCTTGACATAATAGTTTGAATTTGTTTTCTTTTATTGCATACCAAAATTATCCCAAACATAGTGGCTTAAAAGAACACCTATTTATTAGCTCACATCTCTTTATTTCAGAAGTCCAGGCACAGTGTGGCTAGGTTTGTGCTCAGGTGAACAAGATAAAATCAAAGTATTGGTCAGGATTTGTTAATTTCTGAAATCTCCAGGGGAAAAATGCACTTTCAAGCTCATTTACTTTTTGGACAAATTTATCTTCTTGCTCCGGACTATTCTTAGCTTGTAGAGTCCACACGTATTCCTAGTCACATGACCCCATCTATCTTCAAAGTCAGAACAGAGACTATAACTCAAGCTGAATCCCTCTCACCCTTTTAGTGTTTGACTCCCTCTGCCTCTGACCTCTAGATCCATATTTAAAAGGTTCACATGATTAAGTCAGACACACTGAGGTAAGATCTACTAACTTGGGGCCTTAGTTAGATCTGCAAAATCTCATCCCTATAGGTCCCACTCATGTTCAAAGGGAGGAGAATGTACAAGGGTGAGAGTCCATGGGGGATACGGAATTCTGCCCAGACAGAGTCTTGATATTTACCATCCCTGAGTGTTTCGGAAACTCCCCACATGTTCCTCTTTTAGGATCACACTACTTCTACAGTACTTTATTTCTGACACCTGATGTGCTGGTTTTCTGCACATCAAGCAATTCTCTGCGACAAAAGCTGGGTGTCCTAAAGTTCAATCTATTTCACACTAATGAAAGTTAGTACAGACCCCACAGGTTAAGGGCTCAGTCCCACAAGACTCCTGTCTACTCTACACATTAATCACTCACCCCAGGTTGTCACCTGTGCTTCTCACCAACAGGATATAAATCGAAGGTTCCTATGACCTTCCTCCTTGGGTTTGATTGTTTGCTAGAACAGCTTATAGGATTTAAGTGAACACTTACTTATATTTACTTACCACTTTGTTGTATGATAAAAGTTGTGATGAGAGACACGGATGAACAGTCTGAAAAAGACATATCCAGGATGAGGTCCAGAAGGGTCCTCAGAGCAGGAGCTTCTGTTCCCCTGTAGCTGGGGTGTAACATAGTCCTGGCATGGGTCTTTGTTCATCAACTTGAAAGCTCTCCAAACCCCATTCTTTGGGGATTTTTATAGAGACTCCATCACATAGCACAATCAATCACTAACAGAGCCTCCAACCTCTCCCCTCTTCCTAGAGGATGACAGGTGGAGCTAGAAGTTCCAAGTTTTATTAATCATGGCTTGATCATTCTGGTGACCAGCCCAGAAGCTATCTAGGAGCACACCAAAGTCACCTCATCAGAACAGAAAATGTCACTATCATTCAGGAAGTTTCAAAGGAATATTACAAAAGGTGCCCTTAGTGCTGTTATCACTCAGCAAATTATAAGAATTTTAGGAGTTTGGTACCAGAAACTGGGTGGCAGAAATAGATCTCTTTAGTACTTATATATATATATATCTCCTTAGTGTCTCTCTCTCTCTCTCTCTCTCTCTCTCTCTCTCTATATATATATATATATATATATATATATGTGTGTGTGTGTGTGTGTGTGTGTGTATCCAACTGGGGACCTGGCCAGCAATCCAGGCATGTGCCCTGACTAGGAATTGGACTGGCATCCTTTCAGTCTGCAGGCTAGTGCTCAATCCACTGAGCCACACCAGCCAGGGTCATAGGTATACCTCTTACACTATCTTTCAGCATAGACTCATGGAAACATGAAAGCAAAATTCAGCTAAAGAAATTGTATAATGGCTCATTTTAAAGAATCAGCATGCAGAGTGCTCTGCCAGTTATTCTTAATATAAAGGTAGATAGATGTCAAAAGTGTCCAGAGCAAATTTAAAAAGGTGAAAATGTGTCAAAAACCAGGCAAACAGCTTAATGATAAACACAGTAGCGATTGGTGTGATCTGAGATTAACCAGAAAGGCACACCCAGCCAATGACATGTAATGCCTCATTTTCAAAACACTGAACCTGACACACAGAACACACAATCAGATTGCAAAGAGGCAGTTCTAAGTCATAACCCTTGATATATCTTTCTGCCATTTAAGCCATATCTTCTATATTGCCACCTTGGACTTTAGGTTACATTTGTCAGTCAGTTCAAGATCATATGTCTTGGATCACATATGGAACATAGTAATCAAGTAAAAGCCAGATACTAGTTTTCAATTTTATTTGGGTTTCTGTGATATTTCTGTGCAAATTCTGTTGATGGTTATATTGATATTCTAATTAGAAAGTGTTGAACTTCCTACAAAATAATCTCTTGTGAATCTATTTTTGGAAAACTAGAACTACATTTTGCTTCTGAGTAAATTGGTTTAACAATCATTAGATTTCACATTTAAGTTTAATATATAAATACATATCACATTTCTAAGTTTGTGCTGAGGAGAGTTGTAAAAAATGGAGAGCCTATAAATTTAATTAAATATCATTTGATGATGACAAAACACAAATTTTATGTCAGATCCATAACTGCCTACTTGAAATCTCATCTTAAAATTTTAAAGACATCTCACATTTAATAGGGGAGTAAAATAGAACATTTTATTATTTCCTCAAACTCAGTATCACATCTTCCCTCATTCAGTAAAGGAACCCCACTAATGGGTGAAAAAACAGTCATTAATGATTTCTCTCCTTTAACTCATCATAACTAATAACCAAGTATGGCCTGCTGATAGCACCTCCAAAATATAGCATATTACTCCATCCCCGATACCATCATCCTTGTTGTGGTCATAATCATCTTTCCTTGAATTGTACAAAACTATCTTGATTACATACCTATTCCATTCTTCAGTTTTCCCCTCCATTCATCAAATCCCACAAAGATCATCTTCTTTACTAATCAGATACTGTCACTGCCTTATTTAAAACTCTGTAATGGTGTCTTTATCACACCAAGTGCACTTGTACTTCAGAGCATTTGTGTCTGCTGTTACCTGGGCCTGGAACATCTTCCCCAGAGACCCTCTAGGCTTCCCACCTCATTGTGTTTAGGAATTGTCCACATCCCTTCTCAGTGAGATTTTCTATAATATCCTACCTAAACAAATGACTTCCCTCCCTCCCTATGTCTTTTACTTATTTATTGTGTTTCTTGTTTGTCTCCTCCTCCAAAGTATAAGCATAATGATGATGAAGATTTTGTCTATGTTTTGTCCTTGCTAGAATATTTTTCTCTCATTCTCATTATGGTAATTCTGTCTCTTTCTTTATCACTTAGTTTAAATATAATATATCCTGGGAGAACTCTTTTTTAACCACTCTACCTAAAGTCAGTTCACCTTAATGTATTACCTTTTCAGCCAATTTTTAAAAGCTATAATAGCATAACTAAAATAATTTTTATGGTTCTATGCCCCCAGCAATTAACTGAATATTTTTCAAATGACTAACTAAATAAGTGAATGAAGGAATGAATAAAGTGTAGAATATAAATCATGATTAAGTGAAGATGGGTTTAGGACCAAAATAGTATGCGAATGAATTTGATATATAGTATACATCTTCAAATCCATTTATTGATTTAATTTTTCCAGTAATATCACATTTTTTAAAACAATCAACCTTACACACAAAGATCATGTGTTGTGATACTTGGAATAAGTCTCAGAATTAAATTCCCATTCTAATTCTTATTAGCTATGCAGCCGTGGACAAGTCACTGAACATTAATTTCTTTACTAATATAGTTAAGATAATTATATCTTCATTATACATTTAAATGTGGTAGCATTCAATTAATGGTTTTGTTTTTGTTGTTAATAGTTTAAAAGAAAGTGCTCATAGAAGTGGGTGAAAGCTCTTTTGAATAAGAAATAAAATATATGCCCACACAGCATTAAGCACCCTGGGGGTAGATAAGTTACAAAGATTAGCGTTTACATAATTGGGGTAACTCATAGTTTGCATTAACCTTATGAAGGGCAGCCATTTTTCATAGGTGTTGAGAATAATGTTAAAGAATACCAAAACCTAAGCCCTAACAATCATGAAAGTTAGCATGGATTATTAAGCTAATTAAAACACTGGGGCTCTGGAGACCTGAATTTTAATACACATTTCGCCACTAACTTATAATGTAACCCTAGGCAAGAGAGCAGGTCTCTTTATTCTTTGCTTTCTTCATCTGTGAAGTGAACATTACCTTTCAAAGGTGGTTGTGCTGCATAGCAATGAACTGATGTAAAGTACCTTGTGAGAATGGCATCTTTATGATAATTGCAAAAAAGTAAAAGGGAGGTCACGTGGTTAAAAGAAACCTGCAGATAGACAGATTACATCTTATCTTTTTAATTAGTTTATTGTTCACAAAGGAAGTATATTAGTTTACTCCTCCCCACCATCTCTGCCACCACATACTCTTCAACAGTAAATTATATATCATTGCAGAATATTCCAACAAACTGAAAGACTAGAATATTTATGGCCAGCGAATGTTAATTAAGATCATGCCTTCTCCTAATTTACCTTAAAATGTGAGGAACACAGAGTCACTTCCTTCAGAGCACTCATATGTATTGCTCTTTAATTAAAGCTCTGATGTTAGTCCACTGCTACTCTTGAATAAGCCTCCCAAGAAGGGTAATTGGGAAGATCATGGTTCTAGATGATGAACGAGTGCGGCACTCCTCGTGCTCAGTGCTGCACCAGAATGTAAAATGAATGGATGTCATTATGGTGTAAAATATGGGCTTGGGTTTAAGATAAATGAGCCTACCTGTGGTGCATCCAGTTTTTTAAACAAAATTAATTTATTTTACCTGTCAAATTACTGTACATTTATTAATTTTTTCAGGTTATTTATTTTATTGAAAGAAAGTTTCCACACAATAGTAAGGTGCTTCTTGATTGCTATTTTTATTTGATCACATTGTAACTTAAAAATCTTTTTTTCTTGACATCTTGCAAATTTGCTATCAACATGAAGAAATAAGAACAGGCATTCAGAAAGTTATTATTTTATATTCAAACACCTTTAACAAAAATAATATATTTCTACATTTTAGAGAAATATCTAGGTTAATGTCTAGAAAGCCCAAACTATACTCAAGAACAAGTCACACCTCTCAAGAGAACTAAATTTATTTTCCCTATTTATTCACAGTTAGAGAGTTTATTGTAATACAGTCATAGGTTACTGATTTCGGCATGTTTTTACATAGTGTATAACCTCCTTTTGAAGCCTTATGGATAAAGGAAATCAAAATAGAGAATACAAAACTGACAGGATATTACCTAAGAATATTTGATAGCCATTACTTGAGCTCTCCATCACATCAGATTATTGCAAAAAAAAATAAGGAATTATTGTTTATTTCAGTGAAAGGGACCTTTTGACATTAAAAAAAAAGCAAAGTAAGAAAAGATAAAGCATAGTAGATCAACTTATTCTACTAAAACAGATTATGTTTCTCTGTATCAACAATGAGTACAAACTCAATAATAAGTGATCTTAAATGAATCATGTTTATTTGGACGTAAATCGCGACATTGTTAATATCACCACATACTTTCTAAAGGCATAATATAAACCATACTGTTCTGAATATTTCCTGTACTTCCTCAGAAAAGACAATCTCAAGTATTCATATATTCCCCTAATGCTATCTGTTTCACAGTTCTACCAGAGTTCTTAAAACAATCAAGAATCCTGGAGTGAAACATGAATACATTAAATCTTATTAAGGTATTTAAAAATTCTTGGTTTTGTTTGATCTTTCAATAACATAATCTATAAGTTAATGTCGACTTTATTTGACCTTCAGGCAAGTGTTATGTTTTGAGTATGGAATGTGGGATGACTGTTTCTGCAAATGTTTTGCTTGAAAATATAGTCCAATAACATAGATTTACAGTGATGTCTAATCACAAAACCCTTATGAATACAATATTCAAAATGAATAGGACATTGACAGTACATCATTCTGGAAAAGGAGAGCAGCTCGGAGCTATGAATCATAGACATACATAACTGGTATCACTTAAAACACACCAATATTAAAGAATGTAGTTTACATTTTAGAATTATTTAGTATGCAATCATTGCATTTCAACTTTATAGCGCACACCTACTCAACATAGAAAGACATGTAGCAAATGCTTTAAATACAACAAAAATAGTCATAGCCTTTTAGGTCTGCATAATTGATTATCAGTAGCAATATTTTCTGGCCTAATAATAATAATACTTTAATTCATAATAATATCAAAAATATAATTGATTATCAAGTAGTTTCAGAGAATGCATCAGCTTTCAAAGTTAGGGATTTATTATTTTAAATGATGGACTGATTATATCAGCAATAGTCAAGATAAATTTTGACTGAGATTTATGATTCCTTACATATTTCTCAAAAGACATGAAATACATACATAATACTATAATTATGTATATATTTATAAAAGTAAATAACAAAGATTTTGCTGCTAAAATCTTCTAGCTTATAGATTTTCAGTTCCTCTGAAGAATAAAGAGAATCATGATAATTGATGAATATCTTTCTATAATATGCCCCAAAAGTGGACAGAAAAAAAACTGATATTACACAGACATTAGAAGTCAATTCATAGCAGGTTGTTGGTTGAATTGAGTAATATGTAAACTTAAGGCTGGCCATCTTTGTGAGCAGGTGTTATTGCCGCCCTGGGAAAGTGCCACATGTTTTACTCAATAATGGTGATAATATGATGGAGTTAACCCAAAACTGTTGGTAAAAATTCCAGTAATAAAAGCACATTATGGGTTTATTATTAGTAGTATTATTATTCTTGTATTGCTTTAAACTATGTGCCCCCAAAGATGTCTGCTTTGGAAAATTCCTCTTAGATGAAAGGAAAACTGATAATTTTGAAAGAAAATTAGATTCAAAATTATAATGCTTTGTTAAGGTCACTATCTCCAGATAATTTTTTTCCCTCAGCTTTTCCATAAGTCATTTAACAATGTGGAAGAATTACCATAAAATATACTGTCACCTACATTTACAGTAACAAATGGTAATGAAAAGAAATACTGCATTTCCTATCTAGTACTGGATTTCTAATACTAATACTAAACTAATACTGGTTTTCAGGTACTGTAGGATTTCCTCTGGCTGAATGCTCTAATCCTTGGTGCTTTTACTGACCTAAAAGCATAGCCTCAGGGCAAGGCAAATCAGCTCATCACATTAAAAAAATGACACTAGTTAGTTAAGCATGATTATTTTAGTTTGACCATAGAAGGTTTTATTTGTTTTGGTTTAGGTTTTACTCTCCATGTAGGAAGTACAATAAAAGGGATGATTATAAATATAAATATACAAGAAAGATAATTTAAAATGAGCAAAAAATATCAAGACCTATGCCATCATACCCATAGTTCTCTCACTGATCTCTTACAGAGATTTCTTTTGGGCTCAGACAAACAAATAGGCTTTCAAACTAAGCTGCTCCTAACTACAGAGACTTCTGAATATGCCATCTCACTAGTCAGTGTAGCATCCAGCAAACGTGAGAACAAATATCGGAGACTTTCAGGGTATCAAAGATGTTACTTTATTGGCCAAGTTTAACCTGCGCAGGGGCGAACTCTCAAAGTGTCCAGTGACACAGTGCCCACAAGGAGCTGCAAACGAGAGCAGCGCAGAGCGCTTACAACTACGTCCTTATATATGGGCGGGCAAGCAAGCGTTATACAGAAGCAGACGTGGCAGTTAGCAATTCGCTTACAAAGACCGTGCGCGTGAATTTCAAACCAAGCATTCTTGCATAAGGCAGGAAGGCAGGATGTTTGTTCATTAACCTAGTAATCTCCTGGCTCTAGCTAGCTAGGTTCTTATTTTCTCATTAAAACTACAAAGCATTGCTTATCTAGCCTACCCAGGGGAAAGCATCTGCTGGACACAGGATGTTTGCTTAACTGCACTTTGTCTCTTTTATCATTTCTTTTTAGCTACAATGTGGTTCTTGTTTACTAAGGTTAAATTTAGTTCTTAATTTCCTTATTCCCAACAGTCAGTCATTCTGTCAATGTTTATTCATTTTTCAACGAGGCATCATGCCAGGTGCTGAGGCTATACAAGTGAAGAGACAGGAGCTGACCTTCAGGGACTCAGTGTCCAGTGGGAGATCCAAGCATAAGACCCCAAATTGTGGACAGTGTTATAGAAGAGCTATGAACAAGGTGATAAGAGAGCATAAAGAAGGAAACATAAAAGTGCCTGAAGACTTCACTTAAATCTGCTTAAATCTGCTTAAAGATTGCAATTGCTAAAGATTAGTAAATACTGTGTCCTTGGATACTGGGGGCATGAACATCAGAGTTTAAAGGATAGCACATATTTAAATCATAATCATTATTCACACACCTTGTGATGTCAGTTTTCTATTCTAAATGTGTATGTGCAGTTGTGATGTCTTTCTGGGTCTGCAACAAAGCAAGGTGTCTATAGCATGTCTAGTTATCTTGTGCCAATATGAGAGCAACCAGTCAAATCCAAGTCTATCTCTCCCAGTGCCTCTATTTATGAGAATATTTTACATAATGGATCTAATTGCATACTACAACATACAATGAATCTAAATTTAATCTTGGACTAATTTGCCACCTTTTCATCTTGGTGTCCATTCTTAAATCAATATTAACAAAGGACGTGAGGTGATAGTGATGCAGTTAGTAAAACTAAAGATCTCTTTGAAAGGAAGTATGGGATTTGGAAAGGTTCTATACAGATAACTTCAACTGCTTCATCCCACCTGAAAGAAATATTTAAAACCGATTCATTTATAAGTATAACCAGTTGGAAAGAGCATTTGAAAACCGAGATAAATAGCTAAAGCATTATGCCAAAACTAAAAATTTCAAATAAAAAAAATCCTTTCATGCACTCATGCACTTTAAATAATGAAGGTATAATAACAAAGTTAATAAAAACTGTTATCTATCTATCTACCTATCATCTATCTGTGGAATATTATTCAGCACTAAAAGGAAGTGAGCTATCACATGGTGAAAATGATAGGGGACTCAAAACTTGGAAAATTTTAGCTTAAAGTAAATAACCAAAAATGTAGCAAGTAATGTGTATGTTAAGCTTTTTGTTTCAGAAACTACAGATAAGGCTCATGTGGTGCCTAAGAGAAAAAAAAACAACAAAAACAGCTGACCCTCTGGGGTTTTGGCTGAAGATACCACCTGGAGATATCCCTACCAGGCAACTACCCCTCCCCTTGGAATTTCAAAGACTCTCACTAACTCCTGTTTGCCCTCCCCCAACCCCCTTATAAAAGATCTGGCCAGGAAAGAAAGGGCAAGATGGTTTGTTAGGGTATGAACCCGCCATCTTCTCGGAACACCAGCCATCTGAATAATGCGCCTATAAAAGATGCAATCACTGTCATTGCTTATTGGATTTGGTAGTGACAGGCAGCCCAAACGCCGGTGTCTTCCAGTTACAAAAAGACATGGATGAAACTTAAGAGCACATTACTCCACCAGTCTGACATGGCTGCATAATGTGTGACTCCAACTATATGACATTCTGGAAAAGATACAGCTAAGGAGATACTTAATGACTGATGGTTACCAGTGTTTTAGGGCGAGGGAAGATGAACAGTCAGAGCATAAAGTATTTTTAGGTCAGTGAAACTCTTTTCTATAATACTAAAATGTTGGATGCTTATCATTATACATTTTTGAAAACCCATAGAACACACCACACCAAGAGTCAACTTTAGTGTAAATTATGAACTCAAGGTGAGAATGATGTGTCAGTGTACACTTATTGATTGTTATAAATGTAATGCTCTGATGCAGAATGTTGATAGTGGAAAGGTTGTGTGTGGGGGTAGGGTGAGAAGAAGGAGGTGTATTGGAACTCTCTGAACTTTCTGTTCAATTTTGCTATGAAGTAAAACTACTCTAAAAATGATATCTATGTAAAGGGAGAGGAAAAATGTTGGCATGTGATGCAGACCCCGGCTTGTGGGGTCTGCGTCATTATGGATGAAATATGAGACCAATTCACATGGACTACTGGGTCCTGTGGAGGAAAAGGGATGGCATGGCTTTTCTCTCAAGGAGAGCAAAATTCTTGGCCCTGGCTCCAATGAGCTTTTATTGGCTTACTGGGCACATTACAAGGTTCTCACTAACTGTGCACAGGCTTGCTTTAAATGGTTACCTTATACAGAAAACAAAGGAGAGATGCTGGTAATCACATCACAGAAGAGGGATATTTGCAAATGAAAAGGCAAAAGTAGTTCAACTGGTTATACTCATCCTTGGAAGGTTTAGCATGGATTTTAGGAAGTTGTTTTGCATTAAATGTCCTCAAATTCAGGGTGAGGGAGTTTTAACAAACAGCAGGACTCATCGTGGCCTAGGTACCTTGCAGGCCTGATTCCCCACTGTGCCCTGAAACCTATCTGTGGGTGTGGGTCCTGTGCATCTCCCAGTGGGAGTTGGGTCCACACCAGGAAAAGCGGCCTCCCACAGCCTGAAAGGCTATAATAAATACTGAAGATTTATCACACCCTGAATAAAGATTTTCAGCATATATCAATGGTTTTATTATCTTCAGCAAATTAATAAGATAATGACAAATAACTCAAAACAAAAATGTGCAAAGCACATAAAGAAGCAAGTACACAGAATATAATACAGAAATGGCTAACACCATTTCATTCAACTAAAACCTCACCAATGATCACAAAAATACAAAATCAAATCACAATATGATTCTATTTATGCCATTCAGATTGTCAACATTACCAGAATCTGAAATGACCAACCACTGGCAGACTGGAGGCAGTCAAACTTTGCACATGCAAGTATAAGTTGGCACAACTGACTTGAAGAAAAAATATCTATTATAAGTGCAGAAACACTCCAATAGATAATAATTACTTATCTAGTTACAGGCATAGAGGAAATATGCCTCAATCCATCAAAAGACGTTTGCAAAAAAAAATCATAGTAGCATAGTTTATAATAATAAAAAGTGGTATGGAAACTGCTTAAATATCAACAAAAAGAGAATTTAGAGATAAACCCTGTGTGTGTGTACGTAGATAGAGCATTAAAAATGAATGATACTGAGAACATTGGAAAGCCACATGCAAAACAATGACACTAGACCATTATTTGTCACCATTCACAAAAGTAAACTCAAAATGGATCAAAAATCTAAATGTGAGACACGAAACAATAAAATATATAGAAGAAAACATAGGTACTACACTTATGGACCTCTATGTTAGAGAGAGGATATTATGAATTTGACCTCAAAGACAAGGGAAATAAAGGCAAAAATAAATGAATGGGACTATATCAAACTAAAAAGCTTCTGCACCACAAAAGAAATGATCAGCAAAACAAAAAGGCAAACAACAAAATTGGAGAAGATTATTGTAAACAACACTTTCAATGGGGGTTAATATCTAAACTATATAAAGGATTTACACAACTCAGCAGCAAAACAAACAATCCAATAAAAATAAATGGGTAGTGGCCCTGAAAAGACACTCCTCCCATGAAGACATACAAATGGCCAACACATATGAAAACATGCTCAACTGCAATAGCTATTAGGGAACTGCAAATCAAAACTACAATGAAGTACTACCTCACAAGGTAGGTAGTATGGCTATTACCATACAAGTTAGGATGGCTATTACCAACAAGTAAAACATGTTGGGGAGGTTTTGGAGAAAAAGAACCGTCATTCACTGCTGGTGGGAATGTAAATTGGTAAAGCAACTATGAAAAGTGGTATAAAAGTTCATTTAAAATTTAACGACAGAACTACCGTAGGACCCAGTAACCTCTCTACTGGGTGTCTAATACAATTTTTGGAAAATATTTATTCATAAAGATATATGTGTCCTTATGTTCATTGCAGCATTATTCACAGTAGCCAAGACATGGAAACATGTATCCTTCAATAAATGATTGGAAAAAGAAGATGCAGTTCATATATACAATACTTGCTCATAAGAATAGATGAACTACTGCCATTTGTTATAACATTGATGGATCTTGAGAATACCACACTGAGTGAAATGAGTCAGAAAAAGTCAAGAACCATATGATTTCACCCCAATGGAGATATAAAACTGAAAGCAACAAAAGAACTAACAAGACAAACAAAAACTCATAGCCACAGACAACAGTATGGTTGTTACCAGTGGGAAAAGATGGGAGGAGGTAGAAAAGGACAGAAGGGGTCAATTATATGATGATGGAAGAAGTTCTAACTTTGGGTAGTGAACACGCAATGCAATAGATAGATGATGTTCTATAATTGTACACTTTAAATGTATATAATTTTATTAACTATTGTCAAATATTTAATAAAATTTTAAAAAGTGAATTCACTAAAGTATTTGAACTAATATAGTAGAATTTCACAAGTATTTAAAGTCGAAAAGTAAATCACGAACTTGAACAATGATTAAAACAATAAAAAAAGGAAAAGTAAATCACATTATTCAACTGATTATAATAAACTATTTTTATTGGATTTAAAATTTTAAAATATAACCAGTACAATTAAATGTAGATCATATATTAAGTAATCAAGTCATATAGTAAAATTGTATTAAATGAAAGGATTCAATTGCTTTTTTTGGCAATACAAGTGTTGAAATTTAAAACTGTAAATTTCATATTGTTCACAATAATAGCTTCTTAGAAATATAAGCTGAATGTGATAAAACTATAATCATAAAAATTTTGAATACAACTATATCAAAAAGAGATAATTATACAAATTAACATGTTTATTTTGCTTGGAGGAACTGTGTGCCCTTACAGAGAATATATAAATGTATCATAACCATCCTTAGAATATTTATCAAAACCAATCCTTCATTTGGCCCAAAATAAAGTATAATTTATCCCCCCAAATATATTTACTAAGTGAAAATGAGTGTGACTTTTTTTAAGTAAATATATACACATTCCTGAAGGATCTACACAAGTCAGGGAGCAGAAGAATGGGGATTAATATTCCATTAGCTAATTTAAAGTGTGAAACATCTGGAAACCTTGTGAAAAGGCAGAGGACTACCCTCTGTGAATAGAGGCTGTGAATCTGACACACACATAAAATATGAATAAGAGAGGATTTCAACTTTATTTTACTTTTTTTGTTAGTCACAGTTTCCAAAATAAAAATATAGGATTTTTCATTTTAACTAATATTAAATAACTGCTCAGTGAAGTGGAATTGACTAAAAATTTGGAAGAGATTTATAATTGCATTATAGTTCATAAATATTTAAAGAAAAAGAATTTCTTAGCAATATACACCCAATAGTTCAGTAAATCAAAAAAAATAAATGAATAAAAAGTTAATCATGTAATGATAATTTTTTTAAAAATGTATCTAATTGGTAGAATGCCGTTAAACTCATCCTGCAGTAATTATTTGTGATTTCATGGAACTGAAAAAAAGTATGAATAGTCAGAAATATTCAGTCAAATAGAAATTTCTAGTAAGCTTATAATTTTGAAGAACATGCACAAAATATAGGCAACAAAAGGTAACAAAACTTCACGAGAAAAGATAGAAAATATACCCTAGTGTAAGCTAACATCTGAGGGAAAAAATAAGAAACAAACAGCAACAAAATAAACAATAAAATTTTTCAGTTATGTTACCAGTAAAAGCGAAAAGAAAAAGGAAAGTTAGGCATATTTCTAAGATAAATAGTACAATATTAACAAAAAAGTAATATTAATGAAAAAGCAGCTGTTCAACTTCTCTATCAAAGAAAATGATGTTAAAACTGGGAAGAGTTAAACAAAAGTTGTTTGAATGGACTTAAAAAACCTGAGATACCCTACAAACTGTCAGGGAGTCTTCTTCCTTTTGTGACAGTGATGAATGACCAATAGTCATTCACCATCTCTGTCACCTTCCTTTTTGACTAATGACACTCATTTCTCAGACAGTCATCTAGAATAGTGTTTGGTTTATACACATATAACAAATTTATTGAAAGGTTTAATTCATTGAGAGAACAATCAGAAGAAACATCTTCATTTTTTTGCAACCTTTGCCTTGAAATATGATCGATTTGCTCTCTATTCTATGACAGCATTTTAGAAAAAAAATTATCTAGCTCTCAAGTAACTTTCAGGAATTAAAATGGCTTGTCATATACCCATTAAAAGTTCATTGTAATGTGTGATTGTTTCTAGTCTCCAAATCCTGCCCTGCCCTTCTCCACCCACCTCTTGTTTGAGTCCTTGTTTAGGGATTCCCCGCAATCAGGAAGTTAGGGTCCACTTTGATTCTTTTAGGACTGAATCAAGAGTCATCAGAGGAGGCATAGAAATAAAGGGACGAATACATTTGCAATTGCTGTTCTATGGGACAAGAATTCAAATTTTATATATTTCATATGGTACAATTTTGAAACTTTCTTAGAAACTTTCAAGGACTTTTCAGTCATAATTTCATAATTTAGCCATGAATCTTCATAATATAGCTCCCTAAGCTCCTCCTTTCTGCAGTACATATTCTATAACATGACTTCCAAAATCCAGGAATGCCATGACAAAGAGAGAAAAGGAGAAATATCAGATATTTTATTATAGGCCTACACCTTCACTATCTCAATTATTCCCCTTTATTTCCCAGTATTATCCTATATGGGCTTGTTGGGGGCAGTGAGTGTAAGAGACAAAGGACAGTGTCATGGTGATTTTTAGGACACTCTGGAGGGAAAAAAAGAAGGCACCTGACAGTTTAGTGCCATTTCCCGAACTTGAGGGCATTTATTATGTTATCCTTAAAGACAAATTCCATTCCACATTACATTTCTATCCATATATCTACTTTATCTATATATTTACATTTATTTTGATAAAAAGATACAGGTTGAATTTGTGGTACTCATTGGATTAGTAGAGAATTTAGTCCACTCAAATTACCCAATGATAGATTTAAAGACAGAAAACTATAAAGAGACAATGATTTCTTGGTCATTAGGTGACTATCCTTGTCTCTGTTCCACTTTTGGCTTCACTTTCAGTGTTTGGTCTTTAACTTACATTCAAAGTTGCAAATATTAGAGTTAAGTTAATCTTCGGACATTCTTAAAAATTCCTGGATTCCAGTGACTCATAACTTTAAGCAAAATCCCTTTGGCTATTTTTAAGCTAGAAGCAGGAAATAGGAGCACTTTTCCAATTTTAAGTCCAATTTAAACTTAGTGTACTTCAATAATTCGGAATGATGAACTTTAAAAACAGGATTTCTATTGGTCCAATTTTTCCCAGTTATTATTAATTCAGAAATTTTGACAAAATACTTTTAATTACTGAAAAGCTATAGGTTATAAAAATATTTCTCTGGGGGTTGTTTAGTATAAAACTGAGTGATATTTCAAATATAAAATATGATATTAAGTAAAACTTACATATCTTATAATACTGCATGAGCAGAAGGGGTTAATGCATATATTTAAACTAGGATAAAGAAAATTTTAAAAAAATTATATATATATCCATAGCAAAACCTCAATTAGCATAAAAAGAGAGTATGCTGATATATTAGTTTATTATGTTTTAATACATTCTAATTTTTCATTCTGTATTATGTATAAATATTCATAATTCTTAGGAGACTGTGTTCAATAAAGTATAAATCTTATATTTTAAATAATATTACTCTAAACTATCACTGTTCAATTGAACTTCCTGCAGTGATGGGGATGCCCAAGGCCTTACTGTGCAGACAGCAGCTACTGGCTACATACGATTATTGAGGACTTAAATGAGGTGAGCAAAATTGAGTAACAGAATGCTTATTTTTATTTAATATTTAGTAATTGAAAGATTAATTTCTTTTGCTACATGTGCTTAGTGGCTATTATTTTGGACAGCTCAGCTCTGGATGAAATATCCTTAACATTCTTCTCATATGTGCTTTTGTATCCCCAAAAATTATATTAACTACAATACTTTGTAATCTTCAGGTACATAGAATATTAAAAGAGTCAAAGACTACTATTGTATATTATTTTTATTTTCAAAATGGAACTTTGTGAAAACAAGCTAACACTGTATATGAAAGGGTGGCACATATCATTAATACCTTTAAACATCTACCAATGCATAGATTATTGATGCCTCTCATCACTATGAAATAAGACTCTATCATTCCATACAAAACAGGACTTTCAGACTTGTACAATTTTTATACAGAAATTTATAAGTCAGAATATTATCATACAAATCTATGATTTCAAACTGCAAAAGTGCAATCATTTTTAGATACATTAGTTTCTCCACTTTGATCTTCCTACCTCTGTATAAGCATCTTTGTGTGTTTTCATATATCTATAGCTTATTAAATTAGAAAAATAGTAAGGTGAAAAAATATTAAAACTTGGAAAATGTAAACAGCTTGTTTTTTTCCATTACACATGTGTTCTCTACAGGGGAACTGTGTAGTGCTGACTTGCGAAATATCCCATAACCAATCTGCCCTTGAGACTATCGTGTTCTTACTTCCAAAGATGAATATTTTCTGTACTATGTCAAACACCAGGAGGACTGGTTCATTTAAGACCAAATTATTTAAAAAAATCTTTTGTACACCTCTCTTCAGGGACAAATTTTTTTTCTTTAGTTTCTGTTTGGTATTGTTGTATTTTATAGTGATTTCCAGGATTAAAACTATAAAAGCAAGTAAAAATAGCACTTTAAATATTTTATTTAATGGTGAAATCATTTGGGTGAAATGACACAAAATTCAATACAGTAATTTTATTAGAATTAATAAGAGTAAAATGTTCTTTATAGGACTGCTGTTGGTATTAAATAAGCTAATATAAATTAAATACTGGTAATAGTACATGGCATATACAATTATCAAAAATCTTTCTGTTTAAGCTAAAATCATTATATAGTCACTGTTAAATTTTATTCTGAGAAAAGTATTAGAAATGAATTAGGATCTTTGCTTTAAAGATGTACAGAGAGTGCTTCAAAGGAGAAACCGTACTTTAAAAAATGTATGTTTGTTAAGAAAAATCTAAATGACAAAAAATTAGTGTTCTGTCCATCATATCCTCAGAACATGTCAGTGATCCTCCATTAATGAAGTAAGAATTTTAAGTTCTTTCTCTAATAGGAATAGATTTGTCCTGGTCCACCCATGTGCCCCTGCTCATACTTTTGCCAAGTGCTAACACTGGGAGCACATACCACCCCCAATAATAATCTACTCAGGCATTATCATCAGTTGGCCTAAATTATTTCAGCCCTTTTCTGCATTTCAGTCTTGGTAAATCAAGACAGAATGGCAAGTTTGAAAAAATTTTGGTAATTTCTTTCAGCGGGCAAGCTGTGGACTATTTCCCTCCTCTTTCTCACAAAACTTTCTTAATTATAGTAAAGAAATACATTGGCAGAATAATTTTTGCATTATATAAACTAAAATAAGTATTATAGTTATATTCTTATACTACTTAGTATTTAAATACATTTTGCTATAATGCTAATTGAATTACTATTTTACAATTTTGGAATGGATGTATAAATACCATTATAGGATTTTTGGTTTTACCCCAAAGTAGAGCATTTGTTCTTCAAAGTAATATATCAGTTAACAGTGAAATAACATTCTCATAAAGTCAACTGTTCAAGGACATCATGAGAAAACAAAATAATTTAATTTTTTTTTATTTTCTGCAAGAAACATAAAATCAAGGTGATATTCAAAACACATAGAAAACACTAAGTGATGTATGCCATAAGTATTAACTGTTTACTTTATATATTAAATACAAAGAGGTGGGACTTTGTATGTGTGATAAAAGAATTTAGAAACATCATGGAAAAGTGAAGTCATGGAGAATGATGTAAACATGATTTCATAACAGGATGATAAGGAAGATGACAGATTTGTTATATAATGTACAGATGAGGATTTTGTCAGGAAGAAGCATGGCTAAAGCAAGAAGGCAAGTGTTTATTATGGGAGTCTTAAATAACACTTCCAAGAATTACTGTAGGAATTATTGAAATTCAAATTTCAATAACAAATGGGATTGATTATTTTGTATTGTGATTTTCTTCCAGAAATTAAGTGGTTAAAGCAGGGTGTATTTGAATAGAGAGACAGGAAGCAGGGAGACAAATATGGAAGTAGTAGTAACCATTGTATTTCACTTTAAAGTTATTTGACTTTACATAATTTATCCCATACGATTGAGGAGGACTAATGTGTGACATTTTAGAGTGGAGGTAATTGGAACATGAAGGAAGAGCTAAATAAAAAGGGTTTGTTTGTTTGTTGAAATGTTTAGATAGCATAGGGCAGGGCAGTACTGAGATATGGGAGTAAGCAAGATACCACAATAGCTCTGAGCTGATAAGAGAAAGAGCAAGGGACACAGGAACTAGTTTGGCAAGGAATACTGTTACTGGTTTTCCAGAGTTGAGTTTGAAGTGACAACAAAACAATAAAGTACAATTTCTTAGTAAGTAATTAAATCTTTACAATTTATGTAGTAGAAAGGGCAATGCTAGAGATGAGAGTGGGTAATTCTCTAAGAATATTTTGAGGAAAAAATAAAGAGTGTAGATAATCATTTTCAGAAAAGAAGGAATTAGAGAATTTGGAAAAAACAGGAAAATTTAGTGCTATGCATATTTCCATAGATATAATGAAACAATCTTTTAAGCAAAGAGAGCATGATCAATAGCTTGGCCAAAATTTCAAATATTCTAAATTTTAAGGATTGAAAGAGACCTTTTAGACTGAGAAGAACATTATTAAGGATCTTAATGTGTGGACTTTCAGTGACGTGAAGGATGGTAAGAATATTGTGACAGGTAATATCAGAATAAAGGGGGGAAAAGGAAGAATATAGCAGCTCTATGGAAGCAAGAAGGTTTAAAGGCAACAAGATAAGAAAATGAGATTCAGCACGCTGAAATAGTGGAACAAACAGATAAGCACAAGGTCCCTAAGGGGGCAGAGGACACAAGTTCAAAACCAGAGGAAGAAATGATTTGTTTCCCCTCAACCACACATTCTTGATATAATCTCCTAATTAAAGTTCACCATATGTAAGTACAACACCAACCAAAATATTCTTTTAGGTGATCACTTCTACAATAATCATTATGTGATTTTATTGATAACATATGAACATAATGAAAACAGGAAAAGGCTGAGTTTCAACCCCCCTAGAAACACACAATTAAATCAAAACGAGTTGCATTGTCATTCGTATCTGCATACAGCATTACAGATTCCAAAGTGGGCTCAGAGGGCCAGTGCTCAAACCAGTGATAAAAACAATCCAGTTCAAAGGATTCTTGTATTACTAAGTGATATTTCACATTCATATCCTTATGCTTATAAAATTGCCTTTTTCAGATAACACACTAGAATGGGATATAGTGTTTTCTTTTAAAAAATGCTCGCTGCTTTTACTAGTTCTATTCCATATTTATTGCAATAGTCTTTTCATTTCCTTCTAACCACATAAAGTTGAGAAGGCTTCCTGTGAGGAAGGATGGAAGGAAATACTTAATATTAGTAGAACAGCAAAGTTCTATATGTTTCAATTAATAGCAGAACAGTGTTCCAGGGAACGCCTTTCACTGGCAGTGCTTTTCTGTGGCAATTAACTGCAGAGTATTTGCTTTACAATGTGTTCACACTGGTTTTGTTTCTGAATAAACCAGCAAGGACAATATTAATAAGCCAGTAAAACTGGAAATGTGTTTAGAACCAAAGAGGTGAGCTTCCATAAATAAGTAAAATCAAGTCACTGCTCCAAAAGAAGACTTAAATAATAGTCAAGGTTAAATTTACTTTCTGAGCTTCCTTAGTATCAAAACGCTTAGAGGATCAATTTTCTTAATCTCTCAAACCAAATTGTAAACTTCTCTTTCAAATTATTGAGAGATAGCTTAGATAAAGTTGTAGTTTGAAAATGTAGTTCTCAACTGGCTTTAATTTCTCTTCAACTTTTCAGACATTAAATATTTATAAGAAATGTGTATTTATTTTTTTCAACAAGCTGTAAAGCATATAATATTGATTAGAAAATGATATCTATTTACCCCCATCCATCTATGATCCATCCACTTACTCTAGCAAAAAAAAATCATTATGTTAATTCATCATCAGAAAAATAATTTTCCAAAAGAATTGCTATTACTGGTCATTTTTTAGCTCTGGTACATAGCACTGAATGAAGAATTTTTTTTCTCTCAGATTTAATTAAATGTAAATGCTATGCTTCAAATTAGTGGCGTTGGCAAAATATTGACACAGTGCCTATCTGTTTCTCAGAGCTCAAAACAATTCCATACATGTTTTACTTACAGTATGACTGATGTGATAACTTTCAAGAATTACTTGGAAAATAAAGAAAAGAAATAATATTTCAGGGTCATTCTTCATTATAACATAATGTACTTACCAGCTTGAAGGTGTTTTATCTATATTAATGTCCTGTGGCTAAATCCTAGTATTAAAAGACTGTTTGGGTTCCACAAAATGATTTAAATGTATTGGTTAGACAGTGCTTGGCACACAATTGTTGCTGAAAAAATATCAGCATTGTTCTTGAAAAAAAAATTTCAAAGTGATATTATATTTCCAGACTAATCAAAGTAAATTTTCTTTTCATTCAATATAACAAATATTGGTCTTTGCAGAGAAAGAACAATTAATGATAGCTAATAAAATTTTACAAAGCAAACATTTTAGAAATAATATTGGATAAAATAGATAATTTTAGATAAAATATACTTTAGAATAATGGAATACAGTTTTATTTACTGTTAGTTTTCATAAGACTTTTGTTTTTTATTTTTTATATGAAATTACTTTAGTGAGGAAGAAAGGAATATAAAAATGTAAACTCCTATTAAACAAGCCTGTATAAAACAGACTTGCTCTCCACTAAATTGGACCTTACAACTGACTTAATAGTTAAGGAACGCCTTTGATATATAAATTTCTCCTGATGTACTTGGGATGACATTCATTGAAAACATTAAAATGTCAACTGAAAATGCTTGTTATCATACAATATCCCATCTTTGTGCTAAGACGTAGCCCACAAAGTAAAAAATGGTAAGTGCAGTCAAAATTAAAGCTGTACCTTCAAGGCATAGTGGTGTACACCATAGACCCTCTTTTCTTTTTGCCATTTTTACACTGGTGGTAGTTACTTTCCACCAAGTAAATACATTTTAATTTTATTTCTTCTCATTTTCAACAACTGATCCAAAGCCTCACAGAAGTGGAATTTCAGAGGATTTTTATTCCTTTTCTTGCCCTACCCTCTTCTTTTGTGCCTATTATTTCCTTTTTTCAAGGAGTTAATTTTATTCTTCAAGTACATATCAACAATTTTTACCTCTCCAGTTCTCCTTCTCTGTTCTCCTCTCCTCTTCTTTTTCTTCCTCATTCCTCTTCTTCCTATTTTTCATCTGCACACCTCATGAATCCATTCTGTATATCAGATTCTCAGGAATAAATTTGACAATGGAAGAATTCCTCATGCGCATTAGAGAGGAGAATCTCTATAAGCAAAGACAGATTTACCTTTAGGGGATAAAGAATATTGGCAGTGGGGTCAAAATATCTGTGAATATTTTCTGGTTAAATGCTGTTAAATTGTTACCAAAAATGTCAGAGGTCTTATATGAACATAACTAACTTTAAGTTCAACTTTTAATCCTAAATTGTGGCTTGAAAAAGAAATGATATTAAAATTGAGAGTTGAACACCATGCTTAACACCTCATAAGATTCCCTGACTCAAAATAAGTAAAGTCCCTCGGATGCTGTGAAGTCAATAACTTCTCTCTCCATGGATACTTTATTTAAAGACTGAAGTTAAGTATTTAAGTAATGACAATAGCTATGTCTATCTCCAATTCTGGGCCCCTAAGGACAGTGTTTCTCATGGATAAACTGTATTTTGACTTTGGAAAATGATGCATAAAAAAATTCCAATTTCATTTACCTATCGTGACAGAAAAGAGAAACTATTGGCAGATGAATACTTATACTGTACTGCACTTTGCGGTTTCCAAAACCTGTTCATTTACAGCGCTGCATTTGACCCACAGCACCCTGTGAGTTAGCTACTACTTCAATTTCATAGATGTGGTAATTCGAGCTCAAAGAGGTTAAGTGACTTTCCCAAGTTCAGATAGTAAGTGACAACAGGACCTGAAACCTATGACTTCTAAAATTGTCTCCAAAGATATCTATTCATTTTCACAGGCAAAAAGTAAGTCTAAAATTTATTATGTGGATAATGGGTTATTCATTGCCTTTTGTGTTTTCTCACAAGGAAGAGACACCAGGACAGAGACACTTGACATGTAGAAAGTGATGGAGGGTAGAGAGATCAAGCAAGCTGGCTGTACTGTTAGGCCTCTATATTTCCCTATATGGTGCCTTATGAATACTACACGCCTTCTGCCACAATAGCTCTTGTACCTTGATTCCTTTTAACAAATCATAAAAGATACAATGATTGGGTTTTTATAACGGTAACAAAGTGAATGCAAAGCACAACCTCTTTTTTTTTCTTTTCTATCCAATTTTCCAGGAGTCATCCTATGATCACACACGCAACGGGGATCACGGTCATATCTCTGATCAAGGTTATGACCGCATGGCTGAGTGACAGTAGGGCCAAAACTCGCCTGGTCTCATTAGTCGTGATTCTCTGTTGCTGTATTCTGAACCCAGTGGCTGCCTGACTGAAGCATGAAATGAACATAAGAAAGTAGCTTCTGAAGCCCTGCCCACTTTGGACTCTGGGCCTATTGAAGTGAGTTCCTTGAGATATTTATTCCCTCACATGTATACTGAGCATTTGCAAGTTCCAGTTGAAGGCTCATCCTCACTAAAGTCACAACTCTGCATGAGAAAATTTTCCTGGATCCCTTACAGAGACCAGCCTGCAGTGATCAATAGGTAACAAACTTACAGACGGAATTGTCTCATCTTCCCAAACCTGCCTGCAGCATATGTTCCCACCTATCTTTACTTAATTTCTCTTCTCTCTCTTTTCTTTGTAATTGTTACTTGTTTGTCTTTCTTTTTTCCAAGACATTTTTCTTCTTTTGTTTGAATGCAGAAAAGCCACATCTCATGACTCCTCAACACAAACTTATGAGGAAGAGTTTATGATAGGAAAACAGTTTCTTCCCATGAGTCTGTCTGGAGCAAAACTCCATTTAGTTCCAATGATTTAGCAATGCACCTGATAAAATAATTGACTCTAAAGCTTGAAACTTCCTTGCTCATCATTTCCATTTTTTTCTCCCATAAATTGTTAAAGAAAGAATTTGCTTTGAGTTCTATTAAGCCATGTGAGTAGGATGCTGCAAATTACTGAAAGAAGAATTTTACCATTTACAAAGCAATGTGATCAGCCAACAGACTACCCAGAATCTAATTAAATAAAAATAATTATGAACATCATTTGGATGGATGATTATGGTTTTCTCTGATTAGTTAAAAATTTATAATTTTGGATAAAAGTTAGAAACCGAACTAAGGAGCTCATTATATTATAGGCAAACCATCACAAACTCATTTATGCAATGACTTAAAAAACACATAGACTTTTATAAACATAACAATTCAGAATGCTTTAATTATTATGTTAGCATGAGGTAAAATGAAAATATTCTCTGCTATGATTAGGGTAGTTTATGTTTCCAAATATAAAGATGTTTGCCATTTTGTTTAAACAGATGTTTTCTATATTCTGAATTGGCCTCTCATTACTTGAAGGAAAGTAATATTTCTTTGCTACATAATAACATTTCCAAAATACTCCTTAAATAAGAGCTATAAATTTGGAATAGAGGCCATTTGGGGAAAAAAATCCTAGTCCTTTAATATATAGTATGCATATAATTTTTGTTTAATTCAAATGATTGTAATTTACAATGTATAAACTATATATAATATATTGTGTCATCATGTGTTATTTATATCATTCATGTCTGCGAAAATATTTATAGATTTAGATTGCCTTCTAAAGTAGAATAAAATCTGTATCAATATCTTTTTATCTATCTATCACATCAAAAGCCTATCTAAATTTTTTTGTTTTGTTCCTTAATAGTGTTAATATACTAGCTGATAATTTTCTGTTAACCAAATTAAGTTTTGTGACTTAGTCTTAATTTTTAAACTACTTTTATCTTATCTTATAATTAAATATTTAGAAGACAAAAACTTCCAAAATCTCATTCTATGGTTGAAAGTATAATACTAACAATGGAGGGAATTATTTCATTAAAAAATATGACATGTCCATATATAAATTATTACCTTAAGTAATTATGTTTCAAACGTAAAAGAGAATCAAAGGTATTCAGCAACACCTTTGTATTCCTTTACTTTCCCTAAAACCAGTTTCAAAACCTTCACCATTTTTCTATACATTCTAATTCCAACCTCTCTCTCTTTCCTTCCCTTCTTTTTCCCTTCTCTACCAGTTTCTCTTTCTCTTTTTTTTTCTATCTAATCTCTTTGTATTTCTATGTTTTTCTATCTCTATCTCTTCTCCTATTATCCCTCAGCTGATGACCTGTGTCATGTTCCCTAGAGGAGTTCGGCCTACTGGACATTAAATCCGTCTACACCTTGTGTCATCATCGACATTTATGTCTAGCTTCCTTCATCTTTTCCTCTTTAACATTATAAAGGAAACAGGCATTTACCCTTTTGTGCATTATTGTTTTATTGCATCATATCTCTAAAGGAAAAAATCTTGTTATCAATTAACTCCTATTTTTTCCATCTTTAATAATACCTCTTCAGGAATTTTTCTTAATATCATGGAAAGCTGATGACCCATTTTTATTCCCAAAACAACAAGACATGATTTTCCCTTGTACCATCACACTCTAGTTCTAGTCTATTTTACTACTCTTCTTTATATCTATAATTCTTAGGGTCACTTTTTTGCCCTATGTATTTTTTCATCTAGCTATTATATTCACATTTTTCACAGCAAATATCTTACTGAAATCAGTGCATGATTGCTAAACACAGTGGTTTCTTCTCATTCTTAACTTTAGCTCAATTGTCTGTACATTTATCAAGTTATGACTACATCACTTGTCTTAACAATTTTTTTCCAATTTAATTTCTATACCTCTTCTAACTCTTGGACTATTTCATCCTAATTTATTTCCTTGACTCTGATTCCTTGTAATCAACCTTAGTCTTGGTATTATTTAACATTTTAAAGTTAATTTTCAAGTGTATTTATATATGATTTTGGATAATATTAAAATTAGTTGTTTTGATGCTGGAACAAAAATCCATAAATAATAAGAAAGGAGAAATAAAAGTGTAAACTCTAAATTATACTCTACATAAATCGATTTCTAGTTCTTGAAAAAATGCAATAGTTGGAGAAGCACTAATTTATCATTGACTATATGTGTACAATTTTATGTGTGTCTAAAACTATAAATGATTAGATTGCTACTTCTGGAAACAAAAGTAGGTAATTTATCATGCCATTCAATATTTAGATTTAGACTGTGTTCCATTAAAGAAGCATCTTAAGACAATCTAACTAATAAACCCAAGAGTATTATTGTTCTAGCTAAAACTTGCTCCTTCTTTGAGATATTTAGGTTAGATTTTATTATAATGGCAAACATCATAAGTCTGTATCCCAGAAAAAGTAGACATGACTACCAACAACAAAACCTAAAACCACTCAATAACACAACAATGAGTGCTTACTGCTCATGTGTGTTGAGTTAGCAGAGTATGGAAAAGGTGGATCTGCAGATCTTAGCTTGCTTTGCTCACATGTCTGAAAGTTGGCTGGCTATTGTCAAATTAAATAAGGAAGCTATTAGACTGAGTGGCTCTAATGCCCATGGCAGCCTACCTATCAAACCAAAATCTAAGTCTGTAAATGCCTCACGATTACAAAATCAAAACCTAAAAACAACCAAACAAGACAACCAAATAGGCTGTAAGCTATAGCAATCAATAATTTCTTTACTTCTGCTTGTACTCTATAACAGTCTCTCCTGGAACTCCTGTGAGCTTCTATTGGTGGTGCGCCAACTCACTTCCAGTTTGGCACTGCCCACTTCAAATGAATGCCTAGATAAACCCCTGAACATTTTTAATATACCTCCATCTATCTTTTAATAATATCAGTTCATCTAAAATGACTGTAACTGGAGCAACGAGGGCAATTTGACTGTGCTCTATCTCTTTTCCTCAATCAAACTAGCCCAGGTATGTCCACATGGTGAAGACAGAGACACGAGAGCAAATACAAGTGTTTCTCGAGTCTTTTATTGAATCACACTTGCCAGTATCTGAATCACAAAGCATAGCCAGAGTTAGAAGAGGAGGGAGTTCTCAAGTACATGGTAAAGGCAGGTGTACAGGGAAACAAAGAATATTTAGAGAACAGTTTTGCAATCTACCATGTGAATGTTTAATGTTCTTTGTAGAACTTTAAAGATTTTTTTAAAGTAAAATTAAGTTCTGGTCATTTTGGTAAGTGCTTTTATGTCATTAGCTTATTTATACTTTTGAAGTTACAGCAACTCTGTGAGATCAGTGTTGTCATTCCTATTGATAATTTCTAGTATTTCTTATTTTACAAGTGAGAAAATAAAGATTAAAAAGATAATTAGCCCAAGGTCACAGAAATTCTAATGGAAAACCTAGGATGTAACCCCAGACAGTCTGACTCCAAAGATTCTTCTTAGCCACTGTTAATGTGTCACAAAGGCCCATTTAAAAACAAAAAGTCCAATAAATTCAATAAGAAAGTTAATTTTTTTTATGTTTTAAAGAATAACAACAAAACTCCTTGAAATTATGTTATCTTCTGCTTATATATAATGGCCACTTTTATTATATATGAAGAAAAATATAAAAGCTTTAATATACTTATATAATTTTATGTTGCATCTTAATTCTTTTTATTAGTGAAATAACTATAATTACTTTTCACATTTATGAGAGTATTATACTTTCTTAAAATTCAGTCTGGCAATAAGAAGCTCCATGGCAATAGTTGCAATTTGTAAATTCACCTCAGTTATAAACCTTATATTATAATCCCAGGTCTGGTGTTAAACCCACCTGACAAACAGGAACCAACATAGGCTTCAGCTGCTAGTATGAAATACCAAGAAAAGGAAAAACAAATTTATTAAATCCTTACCAAAGGCTTTATATGTTTCAAAGTTGAAAACTGATTTAAGCCTGAACACTTTAAAAATTTTATCATTTGGCTTATGATTGGTTAGAAGAAAGAAAAAGTAATCACCAAAACAGAGTGGTTTACCATGCAGCAACTGGGGCAGCAGAGAAATTTAATATAATGGTAACATCAAAGCAAAGGAATGTCTAGCAAATACAATGGACCACTATTTGTAACTGAAAACTTGTGTTATGCAAAACTATAATTTTAAAATTTAAACTCCTGAAGTTCAACACATTATATAATCATGAGCTTACATGTTGAAAATAAAATTTTGTTTTTCAAAAATGACCAAAAAGAAATCAAACCAAAAAACTTCTAATCATCATAGTAGCACATTCCTTTTTTAAAATATATATTATATATTTCTATATTATATTAAATATATATTTATATATTACATATATTTTATATATTATATATATTTAGTGTTTATACACACACACACACACACACACACACACACCAGGACACAGGGTCCAACAGAAGTAACACCTGCTTGAGTGTGGCTGGTAGGGTAATAATATGGGTGTAATAATTTATAGTTTTAATTTGAACATTTCACCTAAAATGCCATAAGGTGTACTTGAATATGATATGGTTATATTGCAGAATTACATGCTTATGATTTTGTAATAAAAAGGGGCATTAGTTGTGCCAGACCCTGTATATACTTATATATATATATAAACATATAATCTTCCAATTTTAAGAACACCCAGAAAACTAAAAAAAAAAAAATAGTCACAATTAACTAAGTAATTGAAGAACAGGACTAGAATACTCGTTGCAGCTTTGTCTACTGCACTAATTGAGCCATGCTTCAGGGGGGAAAGTATGTTAATGTTTTTATATCATTTGCATGCTTAAGGATGCCTTTTGAAAGTACGGCCTGTGTGGGAGCATTTTACCAATGAGTTCAGAAAATGATAACCTTCTATTTTCCCTCAGATCAACTAGACTACTTCTAGACACAAAGCTAGTTACCTTCTTTAGGAATTTTAATTGACTCTTCAAAGATCAAAGCTAATAAATTGGCTACTGTTAAATCCTATACAATGAAATTGCTTCTACCGCTTCAAAGTATATGGTTTACTAGCCTGATCATCTTTATGTAAATTTAGAAAATTCCTACCCTACATTTTTTCCTTTTATCTCTCTGTACCAGTTACTGCCCAGTTTAAAGTACAAATAAAATTTAGACTTGGCTGCCATTTCTTCAAAATGAGTAGCAATGAATAATAACATTTTCCTAAAGACTAGATAGTTCTGAAGCCCAGGGCTTTCCAAGCATAGGTTAGCATTCCAACTTTTCCACATGCATCTTACCTTAAATATGGAAGCACAAAAGACCGGTGACATAGAGTATTATTTCTACCTCTGTTGGTTCTAACACTATTCTTTAAAATTACTCTTAAAAAAAAAGTGTCAGATCAGAAACCCAGTATTTTTGAATCTCAGGTTCCTGAATGATAAATTATAAAAACAATAGTATTAATATTACATTCAACCTAAATGTTAGTTATCATACTTAATTATACCTGCTTTTTTTTAATCAATCCATATAACTTACAAGTGACATTAAGACAGAGACTGTGTTTTCCTACTTTTGTACACCCAGAACATGAGGATAGATTCTGTTAAGTTAGTAAATAGCTCTACATTAGGGTTTGCCATCCAAGTGTTTTACAAACCAGAAACTTTCCTGGGAAGCAGATTTGAAATTGGGATTTTGGAAGCTGGATCAGTGGTCACTTGGCCATCAATGAGGATCTTGTATTGGTTTTTGGTAGATGGTAGGTGAAGTGTTCAGCCCTTGTCATGTTGTGATAGAACAACTGTCAAAACTTGTACTGATTGTACTCTGGAAAATGATACTGGTGTTAGAGACTACATTGGCTGGTGCATTATCTCAGACATTTGAAGAGTACAGAAGGAATAGAAATTTTAAGGAATGTGAAATAAGATGTCTATTGCTATTGATACACTGGAGGAAAAATTCAAGACTAAGAATAATCCATGCTCTATTTGCACAATGCATGGATTAGAGAAGACCTTCTTAGCAGAGACTATTGTCTACTAAAGCTGAAGGGCAGAAAAAAATGAGCATCAGACCTGAGAAAATAAGAAAGGTAGTTATACCTCCAAAGAGTTGAATTCTGAACCTTGTCAAGTCTCCCTATTCCAAGGACAGGTCCTTCCTTGGCAAAGTGTGAGATCCTAAAACTGAATAGAAAGAACTGAGTCAATGCACTTGAGAAGTTTGAAAAGCCATATTCCCTGGAGTCCACCAAATTGACAGTTTTCTTTTTTGTCAGATCATTCTCCCCCTTGCTTAAAGATAAATTTCTGCTTTTCACAGCAGATGTACTCAGCCAGTTTTGAGGCTTGAAGCAGGTCCAGACCTACTTCCCACAGACCAAAAGAAAAGCTGGCTTTCCAGGGGGAATGCTTTAGGATACACTGAGAATTTGACACATCAGAATGTGAATCCTCATAAAATTGCCTATCAGGAGACACACTTTATATCAAAGGTGTGACACTTGCTACTTTATCATGGATTGCACAATTTATATCATATGTCATGTATCATATATCATAGCATGGAAGCAGCTAGAATAATAGAGTGGTAAAATAGTTTCCTGATGATAAGGCTGTAACACCAACTCAGAAATAATATTCTGTGAGGGTGGAGTATGATCTCCCAAAGCTCAGTACATACCCCAATTCAATGAGCATAATATGGCTCCACATCCCCAGACAGGAGGATACCTGTATTACTGAACCAAGGAGTAAATGCTGGGTAACTGTGTTTTATTCTCTGTAACCATGTGAGGAATATGTGACTCTAGTCCCCATGACATTACACTCTATGACAGTAGAAGATCTCGTTCACAGAATTTCCAAAAGGTGCCACAGTAAGATTTCCATTAAACTTTAGCCTGTGACTGTCACTTTGTCATATGCCATGACAAAAGCAGTCAAGAAAAAGAATCATCACAGTGGAATGGGTAAATGACTGATCATTGGCAGATGGTAGAGCTGTATTTATAAGGAAAAGGGGAGATTACATCTGAACCTGAGACCATCTTTTGGCTACTCCCTTGCCTGTTTTTGTCAGTAAATGGACAAAGTTAGCGTACACAATCTGAGAGGGACATAGTAACCAGGGAATTAGACCCAACAGAGATAAGGGTCTGGATTACTCCCAGAGATAAATCACACAGACCAGCAGCGGTGCTAACTGAAGCTGAGGGGAATCTGGCATGGACGGTAGAGGTGGCAGATGATGGATATCAATTTTGGCATTAAACCGACAGCAGTGACAAGAGCCTATACTGTCACACTAACCTAGCTCTTATGTTTCCCCAGGAAAAGAGACAAATCAAGATCTGGAACCATGTTTCTATATGATGTAAAATACTAGGAATAGGTAGATCCATGTGTCCCAATGAGTAAACTGTAATGGATATGGTGGTATGCTACCTAGATAACCTACCTTCAAGACTGAGGCATTTATTTGGCCAGCCATGGTGAATGTAGTCTCCCACCAAATTGCCCTCTACCATATTGGAGGAAGCTATCATGATCTGCTTCAACTCTGTCCTCTGAGGTAGCCTTTATCTTGCGTGATCAACCAAGTTCTGTGTTGCATTGCATCATAGTTCTACTTTGCTCTCTGTCTGACACTGCTTCCAAAATTGATTAAAGATATTTTTAAGTGCAATTCCTAAAAACTTTTGAATGTAAATCTCCTTCTTGGAGGTTGTATTATTTAGGAAAAGCAATTGAAGAGACTCTGCAACTATTTTTCTACTTATCACATGGCAACAATCTTTCTATGCTTTCCTTTTTTACCTAATAAAACTCCATATTATGTATGTTTTATAATTTATTTCATAGTTTTGGTTGTTTCAAAAATTTTATCCTACAGAGTATGACACTACAAGCATTTCTAGGTATGGCTATTGTTGCTGAACCTTATTCTAAGTCCTAGTCCCTTACCCACAATTAAGTAACCTTAATATTTAAGTCTTTGTGGTTTCACTTTTTTTAGTTTTTATAAATATAAAAGTTTCCTAAGTCTTAGTGTTTGATAGGATTAAGTGAGGTAATTTCCAAGAGGATCTTATCATATTATAAGAAATTCTTGTATTTAGCCTTCCTTAGTCTCCTATTTTAGTTTCATTTGCTTAGCATGAATTGCATGGTCAAACAAATAAAAAACAATCATTATCAATAAAAAGTTCCATCTCTTAGTTCCCATCATTTAATAAATCCCACTGCTTTTAATTTTTAATTTTTAAATAAGCTAATAAGCTTACCACAAAAAGATATGGCATCGTACTTTATCTGAAATATTATTCTGTTCAGAAATATTTTATTCACCTTCTAATAAAGTAAAATGCACAAATGCATACATTCTGTGTAAAATTTCTTGAATTTTACATATAAACACATTTGTGCAATCACCACTTTATTAACGTAAAATCTTTCAGCGCCAGAAGTTTTCATGTGCCCCTTCTTGTTCACCTTCCTCTCCAGAGAGGATTGTTATTCAGAGTTTTATTGCCATAGGTTAAGTTTTGCCCATTCCTGAATTTCATACAAATGGAATGAGAAAGTGAAGAGTCTTTCTTCTCTGCCATCTTTACCCATCAAGTATCTGTGAGATTTGTTCATGTTGCTGAGTTTAGAAGTATTTATTTTTCACATTGCTATGTTGCTATGAAGTGAAGAAAAAATATGTTTGTGTTTCTACAGAGTGGAAGCTTTCTGAATATATTTTCCTGGAAGCTTGGAATTTTGAGTAGAGAGAAAGCCTTGCAAATTAAAGTTACAGATAGATTAGAGGAATAGATAGATGATAAATAATAGATAGATATATAGATGATATAGATAGATGATGATATACAGATAATATAGACAGATATAGATAGATGATATAGGCATAGATATAAATATAGATATAGATGATATAGATAGAAATAATTCCAGAGATATTTACTTAACTCCAGAGGCATGTGTTTATATTTCAAGAGAAAAGATGTTCATGACTTTGTAAACATTTCTAGGTTATATAATCTGAAGATATCTGGAATTATTAATATATGGTCCTTGGAGAAATTTGTACTTACATTCCAAAAGTTTGCAAAAAGAACTCAGAACTCTTTCCATGACTTCTGCTAGGAGCAAAGGTTCTCCCCATCCCCATTTTGGGAGAAGAGAGTCATTTTCCTCTATCTCCTGTACATAGTAGATAAAATCAGCTTTCTCCATATATTGCCCATAACTTGGATTCTGAAGTTTTTACATGTAGGGTATCTGACCTGGTATTCATATTATTATCCAAGAAGTAGAATTAGGATATAGGAAACCACAGAGTCAACATTTGCTTTCTAAGTAAATAATATTTTGTGTATAGTTTAGATCACTTCTTGTGGACATTCGGGATTAGTAAATGTGAATATTAAAAGTTCAATGATAGCATTCCACTGTATGAAAAATAAGAATGCATTTATCTATCTTATTTTTGATCCTCAGGTTGTTTTCAATATGTGACTATTATGAAGAAAACTGCAATTAACATTATTGTACATATATTTTGGTTGTCATATGTCTTCATCTTTGGAGGAATGTATGAGTAAGAATGAAATTACTGTGTTATGGGGAAGTTATATGTTTAGCTTTTGAATTGATTTAGTGCCCAAGAGCATTCCAAAGTGATTTTAGCAATATGCACTTAGGTCAATATGCAAGTGTCCTATTTGCTCCACATCCTTAACAACACATTTATTATATGTCTAATAGATACTTATTTTTCAGTGCTATAAGGATACTATTGTACTCTCTTCTGGATTTTACAATATTTGTACAGAAATCAACTTATACAGAAAACACATTACTATTGTTTTCTTGAAAGAACTGTTTCTTAATTCTCTACTTTGAAGATTGTACCTTTGTTTTTGTGTTGAACTGATGTGTATTTAGATGTTTGTTTTGGTTTGGATTATCATTTTTTTCAAATTTATTCTGCTAGTGGTATTCTGGTCTATGAAAATCTAGGATATAGTGTTTTTAACAGTTTGGGGAGATTATCTGGTATTATCTCTGTAAGTGTGGCATTTAATCCAATTCATCCATCCTTCCTTTCTTGAATTTAAATTTCCAGCCATGGTAGATTGCAAACATTGTCACAATTTTTTTCCTCATCCATGTAGTCATACCTTTTTTTCAAGGGGAATTTGTTGATGTGTTCAAGAGGTTAAGTTTGTTTCTCCACTCCTTAAATCTTGTCTTGGCTATTTGAATGGCTTTGGGTATTGTGTAATTAAGGTGCAAACACATTATTGAGAAACACTTGAGCATTGGAATTTTCCTTCTCATATATGGTTAGAGCCCTGAAACTATCATGTGAATTAATTTCAGTTAACCTTCTGGAGAAGGAAATTCCAGGAAAAGGAGAAATGAGATGCCACAGCCAATTGGCTATCTTGTAGCCTGTCATAGTCCTAACATGGGAAACTATTGTTGATTGTGTAACCATGAACTGACCCACCAGATGACACCAGATACATGAACTCATGTCCAGAATAGAAGAATCAAGTTTGCTCAAACCCAAGAAAACATTCAATCAACCAACAGAATTGTAACAAGTCAACCTACAAAATTGTGAAGAGATAATAAATGATTGTTTCAAACCACTAAATATTGCTACAGTAAATTAGCCAGTAAAAGTAAATTTCTCTCCAATCCATAGGTTTTTATACTCTTCGCTTTCTCTTTAATTATTTTTCTATCTGTAACTCACTTTGTTTTATACTGAAGTATTTGTGAGTTCACTCATCTTCCTTTTTCTACATCAGTTGTTAAACCTCACCCAATAATTTTATTTTTATTTTGTTAATGAGAAGGGAGAGGAGGGAGAAAGACAGGAAAAGAAACATCAATATGTGGTTGCCTCTTGTGTGCAACCTACTGGGCACCTGGACTGCAACCCAGGCTTGTGCCCTAGACTGGGAATGAAACCTGTGATCCTTTGGTTTGCAGGCCAGAATGCAATCCACTGAGCCACACCATCCAGGGCCACCCAATAAATTTTTAAATTCAGATATTGAACACTAATTTATTTATATATTTCTAAAAATATGTTAAAATCCTCCATATATCTCATTTATTTTTCCATCTTATCTATCTACATCAGTGTTGATATTTTAGTTATTGCCAATAACTCTAAATCTGTACCATGTCAGGGTCTGCTTCACTTCTTTATTGTTTCTTTTTAGTATTAGTCACAAATTTTTCATCTTGCATACATATAATTTTAAGCAATACTTTATCATAAAAGACCTATATAAATATGGATAACCCATAAAGGTCCCCCCTTTCCTCCCCTAGAAAACAGAGTGAGAGGGATGATAATCTCTATTAAATCAGAAATAGTTCAGCCCTGGCTGGCATAGCTCAGTGGATTGAGCTCGAGCTGCGAACCAAAGTGTCGCAGGTTCGATTCCCAGTCAGGGTACATATCTGGGTTGCAGGCCATGACCCCCAGCAACCGCACATTGATGTTTCTCTCTCTCTTTCTCCCTCCCTTCCCTCTCCAAAAATAAATAAATAAAATCTTAAAAAAAAAAGAAATAATTCAACGACAAGACTGAGTCCCACTTTTAGTAAAAAGTTTAGTAAAAATCCTGCCCTTTCACTTTCTGCTTTGTTAGCCTCCCTGCTTGTAAAGGTTTAAAGCTGGAAAATGTCATGAAGGGAAACTGATTGTGTGTTTGATGAAGGATATTTCTTTTTCACCTCATCAGGGTGACTTTGGCTTTTATCTTCTCCCTCTTCTGACTCCCCCAAATTTAAAATAGTCACATAAGGATAACCAGCCTTTGTTAGTGGCTCTTTCATTTCCAATCCCTGTACCAGTTCTGTGACATAGCAACAATGACAATTGTTATGATGGGTACATAGGGTTTTTAAGGAAGAAGAATTTTTCCCACTGTCAGTGTCAAGTATTCTACTTAAATATAAATTAGTTTTCTAATATATCTGTTTTCTTTTCTTTTTTTTAAGATTTTATTTATTTATTTTTAGAAAGGGAAGGGAGGGAGAAAGAGAGAGACAGAGAGAAACATCAATGCGCGGTTGCTGGGGGCCATGGCCTGCAACCTAGGCATGTGCCCTGACTGGGAATTGAACCTGCAATGCCTGGTTCGCAGCCCAAGATCAATCCACTGAACTACACCAGCCAGGGCTCAAACAAAGCATATATATCTGTTTTCTTTAATGGTATATCAAGCACTTCCCTATTGGGAAAGATAAATGCATAGCAAGGTATGTAGGTAGACAATAGAGATGTTTTATTCACCATATATTTAATTATCTCATATCCCTCCTCCTGTTCTTTAAAAATACTTGATCTTAGAATTTATCTAGTCTCCTCTTTTAAATTTTGTTTTATTGTTCAATTAAGGTTGTCCCAATTTCTCCCCATTACTCTCTTCCCCCCACCCTCCCCCACCTACCACATTCAATCCTCCCCTTCCCCATTGTCTTTGTTCACAGGTCCTTTATACATGTTCCTTGACAACCCTTCCCTTTCTTTCTCCCATTACCCACCTCCCGCCTTCCCTCTGGTTACTGTCAGTTGCTTTTTATTTCCATCTTCCTGGTTCTATCTCCTCCTGATTTCTTCATTTTTATTGAATTGTCTATGCATTTTTTCCTCAGAAAGTTGACACCCTGAGGAAGATCCAAAATGACTGTGGAGTAGCTGGAAGCTCCATCCACTTGTTCCCAGACCCAGACCAATCTTCCAACTAAACCACAGAGCAATCATCTTGAAAATCCTGCTGAGAGTGAGAGCATGTGTGAATGAGTGCGTACACAGAAGAGTGTGTGGGGCATGTGTGTGAGTGGGCAAGAGCCTGCCTGCCTGCAGGGAACTCGGGGGCAGGTGGCCTGGGCTCTACTGGTAGAGCAGCTCCCAATGCCGCTGCCAAGCCCGGCACTTCTGGCTGTGTAGACTTGGAGTAGGAGCCATTTTGAGAAATTTAAAATATCCTCATTAGGAAGAACCCTCAAGAGTGCCAGCACCTCGGCACCCAGACAGGTCTCTGTGCCCTCCACCTCAGGCAGGGCTATGTACCCTGCCTCCACCAGGAGCCAGGATCCTTGTACTCTGGTACTTACTGGGGAGGGGGCTGTCGCCTCCCTAATCCCAGGCACCAGGGGAACTGCAAACAGGGCAGAATCTGACTGAGGAGGCTGCAGATCAGCTCAGGAGCCACAAGCTCTGTGAGTGGAGAGATATGGCTGGGGCACTGCTGGCTGCAGAGAGCAGGCCTGCCTGAGGCTGACACTCACTGGAGGGAATGGGGAGAGCACCCCTCCAGCACCCCATGCTATAATGTTGCTGCTGGACTTTTCACAGAACCATTTGGGAGAAATCAGAAAGAAACTTTGTCTCAAACTTTCAGAGGTTCTGGCAGGCTGTGATCAGCCCTGACTGAGACTTTGTACTTTTGCGGGAGTGTGTGTAAAAGAGGCCCCCTAGGGCTTGGTGCTGCAATGGAGAGGCACATAGAAACTCTTTTAAAATAGGAGCTGAGGTGAGAATCAAGACTCAGCAAGGACCCTGTGCTCATGTCTGCCTCCACCCAAGCATAGAGGCTTGCCAACAAAGAAACCGGAGTGGTAGTGTCATGCTGAATGGACTGTGGGCACAACCCAGCAAGGCTGGCCAGTAGGGTGTCATGCAGAGTGGAGAGTTTGGGCCTGAGTCTCCTGCAAGAGTGGTAGGATGGGGACTGTACAGCCAGGAGCTGAACACCTGAGATTTGCTGCAGCCAGGCAGGTCTCCTCACTGACAGACAAGACCAACCCCCACCTATGGGATTACAGGCTCTGCAAAAAAATAAGGCCAGGCTCAGGGGCCCCCTGCTGGGCCCATATTCTCAGGGGAAAGAAGGAAAAGCTCTGAAAGGCCCCTATGTAGCGGACACTATGAGCTACACTGTTCCTTGGACTCTGACCCCCTGAAATCAGCAGAACACAGAGATTTCTTCGATTTGCTCCAATCCCAGAACCTGTCTGGCCTTGAAAGATCACAGCACATGCAACAAGGGGTGTTCGGGGCCCTACCCAGACTTGGTGCTTAGACAGAGATGTTTGAGCCAAGCAGGAAAGAGCTCCCCCTTTTATATAGATTGGCTTCTCAGAGGAAATGGAAAGGTAATTGACCAGAGACCATACATTATTGGAAAGAATCTGGGACAAAGCAAGACATGTGGTGAGGTGGTGGGGAAACACTCCCATCACCTTCCTTGAAGATGGAACAGCACCCCAGGGGGTGACCTCGGGTTCCCACTCTCCCAATCACACCAGAAGCCCATTCTGGAGGCAGGTGGAGGAGGTACATGGCTGTCCTCTTAAGGCATTAAATGAACCACTCCTGGGCCCTGGGGTGAGGGAAAACTGGCAGGGCAGAACAGTGACAACAAGAGAAGCCTGAAGGAGATAGTCATAGACTGTGGATCACTTGCAGTCTTGAACAGGTTGCCTAGGCCCAGACTAGGACACCATCTGACATCACCAGGGGGCAGATCCAGAAAAAGAAAACAGTGAAAACACTGTTTGCCACTGGACTCTGCTGAGATAAATTCCACCACAGTCTTCTTCATTATTTGCATGATTTTCTCTCCTGAATAGCTTTTAACATTTATTTCTTTTCCTTCAATCTTGTTCCCATTATTTCACTAATTTTTTAAAAAAATTAGTTAATTTTAAATTTCATATACTGCTCCTTCTTTCTCTTACTCCATTTTGCCTTCTTCCTTCCTCTTCTTAATTTTGCTTTAAAATATTTTCCTTTTCCTATGACTTATTTCTATTCTGCGCTCTTACTATTTCTCTCCCTTCCAGCCTCTCAAAACCATTTTTCTTATCACTAGGTATGTCATTTTTCTTGTCACATTTTTTCCCATTCTTAAAATACTCTTATTTTCTTTCCATTGATTAACCTTTGCTCCTTGGTTGTTGATATGGTGGTAATTATTACATTTCTTAAATTTTATTCCTAGATCTACATTATTTTTTATTTTGAATCTCAAATTTACTGTGCCCCTTTCCTACTCTTTTTGTCTTCTTCCTGACTTTTCTTTTCTTTGGTTTTAAATTTTACTTTATTCATCTATTAGCTTGGTTTTCATTCTTAACTCTTATTATTTCTTCTCCCTTTACCCTCTCAAAATCATTTTTCTTTCCTTTATCTCATAAGCTTTTTTTCTCTCTTTTTTACTTCTTATTTCCACTCCACCTTTATTAATCTTTGCTCATTTATCACTGATATTGCTGTGGTGTATATATTTTTTCCAGTTTGGTTCCTATCTTTTTCACTATTTAATTTTTTAAGAGTCATACAATATTCTTTCATTCTATTACTCCATTTTGCTTTCTTTCCCCCTCTTTTAAATTTACAATGTAAATTCTATTTTCTTTCTTTCTTCACCTTGTTCATCATTCACTATTCTTATTATTTCTTCTGCCTCTACCCTTTCAAAATTATTTTTCTTTCAGTTGGTCATCTCATAGTCATTTTCCTTTCTTATAATATTCTTAATATCTTTACAACTTTATTAATATATTCTAATTTGCTGTTGATAGTGTGATCATGGATGGGGGTTATTTTTTTGGCTGTGGGTTTTGATTCTTGGTTTTTTTTTTTTTTATTCTGGCAGCACCTGTACAACAGCATACACGATGTGGTGGGTGATGTGACTCTCAGTCAGCCAGCTGGAGGGAAGAGTCCACCAAAGAATGACCCACAACAACCAAAACCCAATTATAACAAAAGAGCCCACATAAAATGCATAAAAGGCATCCCAAGAGTATCCAGCTCAGGACATGAAGGAGACTGCACCACTGAGTCCCACAGGTGTCCTAATAGAAGGCCACTCTATGAAGACAGAGAGTCAAGGCAAATCAATACAATACAGAGAAGCAAACAAAAAGAGCCACTTAAAATAGAGAGATAAAGAAACAGCCCCTAATTGAAAAGAAAAGAGGAATCCTCAGAAATGGGGATGAATAAAATTGAAATGAAATGAAATTGAGACAAGCAATCATTCAGACATAGAGCTCAAAATAATGCTTCAAAGAATGCTCACAGACCTCAGTGAGAACTACAGGGAACGTATTGAGAAATATATCAGGATGAAAAAGCATATAGAAACTATCAGTAAGAGCCAGGTGTAAATGAAAAATACGATATCTGAAATGAAGACTACACTAGAAGGAATTTAAAAAAACAGGTCTAGATGAAGAAAAGGATATAATCAGAGAGTTGTAAGATAAGGTAGGAAAGAAAAACTCCCAGATGCTCCCCATAAAAAAAGAAAGAAAGAGAAAAGACTCAGAAAGGACTAACATAGTGTAAGGAAGCTGCAGGACAGCATAAAACATAATAATATTCATACCATGGGGATTCCAGAAGGAGAAGAGGAGCAAGGTATAGAAAACCTGTTTGAAAAAATAATGACAGAAAACTTCCCTAACTTGGTGAGGTAAAAAGTCAGGCAAGACCAGGAAACACAGAGCGTGCCAATAAAGAGTAATGCAAAGAGGCCCAGTACAAGCCAAATCATAATTAAAATGGCATAATTTACAGGCAAAGAGAAAATCTAAAGGCAGCAATGGACAAGCAGCTAGTAACATACAGGAGAGCTCTGATAAAATTATCAGCTGATTACTCAACAGAAAAACTACAAGTCAGAAGAGACTGGCAACAACTATTCCAAGTAATGCAAAGCAAACACCTGCAACCAAGACTAGTCTACTCAGCAGGTCTCTCATTTAAAATGGAAGATGAAATAAGGAGTTTCCCAGACCAAGAAAAAAAAAAGTCTAAAAGAATACATCTCCATCAAACCAGCATTGCAAGAGATGCTAAAGGGACTGCTTTAAGAAAATGAACAAAAAAGTATGAGAGAGAGGACATAAGTACAAAGGGGAAAATTGACAATCAGTGAGTACCTATCGAAGTAACCTTAAATGTAAACAGATTAATGATCCAATCAAAAGACTTAGTGTAGTTAATAGTTAAGAAAACATCACCTGCATATATGCTGTCTACAAGAGACCTACCTCAAAACAAAAGATCTATACAGACTGAAATAAAGGGATGGAAAAATATTCCAAGTAATGTACCAAAAAAGATGAGATAGCAAAACCTTTACCAGACAAAATAGACTTCAAAACAAAAGTCATAACAAGAGACAAAGAAGGTCCTCTCATAATACTTAAAGGAGTCATCCAGCAAGAGATATAACCTTAGTAAACATACATGTACCCAATATAAGAACACCTAAATATATATGAAAAAAGTTGGAGGACTTCAAGAAAGATACAGACAGCAACACAATCATTATAAGGGATTTTAACAGCCCACTGTCAACAATGGATACATCTTCCAAACAAAGAATTAACATGAAAATTGAGGCACTGAATGACACTGGAGAACAAATGAACTTAATTAGCACGTACAGAACTTTTCACCCCAAAGAAGCAAAATATAAATTATTTTCAAATGCACATGGAACATTTTCAAAAATAGACCACAAGGTAGTTCACAAAACAAGCCTCAACAAACTCAAGAAATTTGAAATCACATCAAGCATCTTCTTGTATCACAATGGCTTGAAATTAGAAACAAACCTCAAGAAAAAAAATACAAATGCAATCAAATACATGCAGACTGAATAACAGGCATTTAAGCAATGAATGGGTTAACAATGAGATTTAGGAAAAAAATAAAAAAAGTACATGGAAATAAATAAAAATGAACACAAAACCTAGGGTACATAGTGAAGGCAGTCTTAAGAGGGAAATTCATAGCAATACAGGACTACCTAAAGAGGATAAAAAAGTTTCAAATAAACCACCTAACTCTACATCTACAAGAATTAGAGGATAAACAACAAACAGAGCCCAGAGAGAGTAGAAGGAAGGAAATAATCAAGATAAGAGCAGAACTGAATGACATAGAGACTAAAAGAACAATTCAATGGATCAATGAATCTAAGAGTTGTTTCTTTGAAAAGATAAACAAAATAGACAAACATTTAACCAGACTCATCAAAAAATAGAAGAGGATCCAAATAAATAAAATAAGCAATGAAAAAAGAGAAGTTAAAACCAACACTACAGAAATCCAAAGGATTGTAAGAAATTACTATGGACAACTATATGCCAAGAAAGTGGAGAACCTGAGCAAAATGGGCAGATTTCTAGAAATGTACAACTGTCTAAACTGAATCAAAAAGAAGCAGAAAGCCTGACTAATCAACAACAACTAGTGAAATTGAAGCAGTAATTTAAAAAGCTCTTCACTCACAATAGTCCTGGACCAGATTTTACCAAATATTTCTAGAGGAAGAAACTTCTGTCCTTCTCAAAAAATTCCAAAAAATCCAAGAAGAGGAAAGACTCCCAAACTCTTTTATAGGGCCAGTATTATCCCAAATCTCAAATCATGTAAAGACACAACAAAGAAAGAAAATGACAGGTCAATTTCTCTGATGAACATAAATGCTAAAATCCCCAACAAAATATTGGCAATCCAGATCCAGCAATACATTCAAAAGATCATACACCATGATCAAATGGAATTCATCCCAGGGATGCAAGGATGGTACAATATTCACAAATCAATACATATACTACATCACATAAACAAAATGAAAGACAAAAATCACATGATCATATAAATAGATGATGAAAAACATTTGGTAAAGTCCAGCACCCACTTATGATAAAAAACATTCAGTGAAGTAGGAATAAAATGATCATACATCAGTATAATATAGAAAGTATTTGAGAAAATCACGGCCAACATCATACTCAATGGTCAAAAACTAAAAGCTTTCCCCTTAACAACAGGCACAAGACAAGGTTGTCCACTTTCACCACTCTTATTCAGCATACTACTAGTAGTTCTAGCCACAGTGATCCAACAAGAAAAAGATATAAAAGGCACCCAAGGAAATGAGAAAATAAGAGTCATTATTTGCAGATGACACGATACTGTACTAAGGAAATTCTATAGTCTTCAGCAGAAACTACTCAACCTAATAAGTGAATTTGGCAAAATAACAGGGTAAAAAGTCAATATTCAGTAACTCAGGGCATTCGTACATCAACAGTGAAATATCCACAAGTGAAACTAGGAAAAATGTCCTGTTTACTATAGCAACAAGAAAAAGTAGCTAGGAATAAAACTAACAAAGGCAGTAAAAGAAAACTATAGAACATTGAAGAAAGGAAGTAAGAAAGACACCAACAAATGGAAGTATATACTGTGTTCATGTATTAGAGGAATTAACATCATTAAAATGTCATACAACCCAAAACAATCCATAGATTCAATGCAATACCTATTAAAATATCAATGGCACATTGTACAGATCTAGAATAAATATTTAAAAAAAATAGAACCAAAGAAGACTCTGAATAGCCTCAACAATCTTGAAAAAGATGGACAAAGTTGGAAGGAATCACAATACCAGATACTAAACTATACTACAAGGTCACTGTAATCAAAAAGAGTTTCTACTGGCATAAGAATAGGCACATAGATCGGTGGAACAGTCTATAGAACCCAGAAATAAACCCATGTTTCTATGGTCAATTAATATTTGGCAAAGGGGTCATGAGCATAGAATGGAGTAAAAATGGCCTCTTCAATAAATGGTGTTGGAAGAATTGGACTGTTTTATGAAAAAAAAAAGGAAATTAGACCATCAACATATACCATACACCAGAATAAACTCAAAATGGATAAGAGACTTAAATATAAAATGTGAAAACATAAAAGTCCTAGAAGAAAATATAGGAAGTAAAATTTTAGATATCCTATGTAGCAATATTTTTGTGGGTATACTTTTTAAGGCAAGGGAAATAAAGGAAACAGTAAGCAGGTGAGACTACATCAAATTAAAAATCTTCTGCACAACTAACAAAACTATCATAAAAAAAGATAAGGGAAGCCCTGGCTGGCATAGCTCAGTGGATTGAGCGCGGGCTGCGAACCAAAGTGTCGCAGGTTCGATTCCCAGTCAGGGTACATGCCTGGGTTGCAGGCCATGACCCCCAGCAACCACACATTGATGTTTCTCTCTCTCTCTTTATCTCCCTCCCTTCCCTCTCTAAAAATAAATAAATAAAATCTTTAAAAAAAAAAGATAAGGGAATTGAGCATGTGGGAAAACATATTTGCCAATGATACCTCAGACAGGGGTTTGTTCTCCACAGTATCTTAAGAATTCATATGACTCAACACCAGGAAGACAAACAATCCTATTAACAATGTGTAAAGGACCTGAATAGACACTTCTCCAAGGAGCACACAGTAAAGGGTATTCAACATCACTAAGCCATCAGAGAGATGCAAATTAAAAATACAATGAGATATCACCTCTCACTGGCTAGAATGGGTATCATGAATAATTCAAGAAACAAAAAGCGCTGGTGAGGATGTAGAGAAAAGGGAACCCTAGTGCACTATGGGTGGGAATGCACTGGTGCAGCCACTGTGGAAAATAGTAAGTAATTTCTTCAAAAAATTAAAAATAGAACTGCCTTTGACCCAGTGATTCCACTCCTGGGAACATATCCTAAGAATTCTGAAACACTAATCCAAAAGAACTTTTACACCACTGTGTACATAGCAGTGTTGTTTACAATAGCCAAGTGCTGGAAAAAGCGTAAGTGCTCATCAGTAGATGAGTGTACCAAAAAATTGTGATGCATTTACCCAGTAGAGTACTGTGCAGCAGAAATAAAGAAGGAACTCCTTTTTGTGACAGCATGGATGGAAGTGGAAAATATTATTTTAAATGAAATAAACCAGTTGGTGAAAGACAAATACCATATGATCTCACCTACAAGAGAATCATAATAAACAAAACAAAAAAATCAAGCAAAATAGAACCTGGGATGTGGAAATGAGGGCTAGATTGACAGTGAGCAGAGGAGAGGGTGGAGGGGAATAAGGGTGGAAAGAAGTAGAAGAGGCTAGTCAGGAAACATGTATGAATGACTCATGAACATGGACAACAGTGTGGGGTATGACTTTGGGTGGGGTGAGTTGGGCAGAGGCAGGCAAAGAGGGAAAATTTAGCACAACTGTAATAGAATAACAATAAAATATTCAATAAAAAGAAAGACTGTATAAAACTTAAAGCAATGAATGACTAAGACAAAAATTTATAAAAGCTGAAATGAAGTTGTCACATTTATCCAGTTTTAGCAATCATCTTTAAACACACTTTACATTTATTACATCTATTAAGAAATCAGATTACAGTCTTATGGGAGCTCGTGTGTAGGTAACTAACGGCTATTCTTTTGCTGCTTTTAAGATTCTCTTTGTCTTTAAACTTTGACATTGTAATTATGATGTATCTAGGTTGGACTTCTTTGAGATCACCTTGTTAGGCACTCTCTGTGCTTCCTTGACTTGAATGTCTATTTTCTTTACAAAGCTAGGGAAGTTTTCTGTCATTATTTGTTTTTAATTTCAATATCTTGTCTTTTCTGTTTTCCTTCTGACACTCCCTGATGTGAATGTTGGTATATTTGAAGTGTCCTGGAGTTTCCTTACATTGTCCTCACTTTTTTTGGATTCGCTTTTTCTTTTTCATATTCTGATTGGGTGTTTTACTTCCTTATATATTAAATAGATGATCTGATTCTCAGCTTTATCAACTCTACTGTTGATTCCCTTTAAATTATTCTTAATTTCAGTGTTTCCTTCCTTTCTGACTGGCTCTTTTTCATGGTTTCCATGTGATTTTTTATGCTCTTGAAGTTCTAAGTTCATTGAGCATCCTTGTAACCAGTGTTTTAAAATCTGTACCTAGTATATTGCTGGTCTCCATTTTGTTTAGTTGTTTTTCTGGAATTCTGTTCTGTTTTTTTTCACTTAGGACATATTTCTTTGTTTCCTCATTTTGGCAGCCTCACTGTGTTTGTTTTTATGAATAAAGTAGCACTTCTACGTCTCCCAAGTTGGTAGATTGGCCTTATGTAGTAGATGTTTGGTAGGTAGGGTCCAGCGGCACAGCCTCTGTAATCACCCAAACAGAAAATTCACAGTCCAGGGATTGGAAAGAAGTATTCAGAGTGGTGAAAAACAAGCACCTACAACCAAGATTACTGTACCCATCAAAGATATTGTTTAGAATTAAAGGACATATAAATAGCCTACCAGGCAAGAAAATGCTAAAGAAGTTCATCACCACCAAACAAGTATTATATAGCATTTTAAAGAGTCTTATTTAAGAAAAAAAAGATCAGACATATGAATAATAAAATGACAATGAGTACATATCTATCAATAAATGAATCTAAAAACCAAACAAAACAAATGAACAAGCAGAATAGGAACAGACTCATAGATACAGAAAACATTTTGATGATTGCCAGATGGGATAGAGGTAGGAGGATGAATGAAAAAGTTAAAGGAATTAAGAAGTACAAATTGGTCATTACAGAATAGTCATGGGCATATAAATCACAGCATAGGGAATATAGTCAATAATATTCAAACATATATGTATGGTGTCAGATGGGTATGAGATTTACTAAAATGATCACTTAGTAAGTTGTATAATGTCTAATCACTGGGGTATACTAATGAAACTAACATAATAAAAATGTTAAGTAATCATCTCTAGCTTAATCTCTCTTCTTATTTCTATTCTTTTTCTTAATTGTTGTGCAAGTACAGTTTTCTGTACCCCCATCCCAGCCTACACCCCCACTTATTTCTATTCTTGAAGGCAAATTTTTATTAAATACCCCACCTGGTTCTGTTGCTTGTTTCTCAAATTTGAGCTACCAATGAATTAGATATATTTGTTAAAAGGTAGTCATTGCCTATATTTAACTAACCCATGTTGTTACTCTAGAATTTTCAAAACTAAATAAATAAATTTAGAGGCAGCAGTGAGGTTTCAAGTTCAGTGAGGAGATCAGCAAGCAAATTATTTTAAAACTCAATGTTCATACCAAATACCTCATTCATCCACTGAAAAATACTTATTAGCACTTACCTTGCAAATGTCATTATAAGCAAGGCTGATACATCAGTGAACAAAACATATCTAATTTTTTTCTTGAGAAGTTTACATTGAATCTGGATAGATAATAAAGAATAAACAGAATAAATAGTGAATACATATACAACATAAACATACTATATAATGTTAGAACAAGATTATAGTATATGATAAGCATACTATACAAAGTTAGAACATTATAGAAGATACATAAGCACACTAAAAAGGATTGGAATTACTATCATGCTCCCATTGGGTCTCAATAAAAAAAAAAGAACTAAAATTAAAGCAAAGAGTTAAAGTAGATAAATGAGGAGTATACCAGATATGTTTCTACCAAAAAAACAAAAGCAGTAGATTTGGTATACCCTAATCTTGAGAGAAAAGTAGAGACAGAGAAGAAACCAGTGTGTGTGTGTGCATGTGTGTTGTGCATATATGTGTTTATAAAATCCCCCTTGTTCATGGGTTTATGCATGCATATATATTTATGAATATATGTGTATATTATTCACAGATGTGTATGTGTATAATCCCCATTATTCATGGATTCCATATTTGCAAATCAATAATTATGGCACTTTTGTGATCATTCACAGACATGCATGAAAAATTTGAGTCACCCAACACACATGTTCCTAGCTAAAGGCAAACAAAGCAACACTTCGAAGTCTTGTTTTACCTCTCAAGCTATAAACAAGTTTACTTTTCATGGTCTATACAGTACCACTTTCCTCCTCACCCTCATTTTTGGGATTTTTTGTTAGTGATTTCACTGTTTAAAATGATCTGTAGTATTAAGGCACTACTTAGTTTTCCCTAGTACAAAAAGTCTGTGATCTACTTTGTTGAAAAATATATGTGTTAGATAATTTGTACTTGAGAATGAGTTATAGTGCTATTTTCTCTAAATTGAGTGTTAATAAACCAACTATATATATTAAATAAGGCATCTTTAAACAGGAATGCACATAAAATAAGGTTATGTGTTGATCAGTTGATCAAAGCTTTGTGACTAGAACTAACCTTGTATCTTCACTAGAAACAATGGTCCAGTATTCATTAATTCTAATAGAATATCACTACCATCAATAACAAGAACCAAATATATAGTCCTGACTGGTGTGGTTCAGTGGGTTGGGCATCATCCTGCAAACTGAGTGGTCACTGATTCAATTTCTGGTCAGGGCACATGACTGGGTTGCAGGCCAGGGCCTGGATTGGGGGCGAGTAAGAGTCAACTGGTTGATGTTTCCCTTTTGCATCCATGTTTCTCTCCTTCTCTTTCTCCCTACCTTCTCCTCACTATAAAAATAAATAAAATCTTTTTTATAAAGAATTAAATATATGTAACTTATAACATATTATATAATATATAGGGGGACACACAAAAACCAGAACCTAATTATTTTAAAAATGTGTATTCTTACATGTTTAAACTTCAGTCACCTTCAAGTCATCTCCATTTGATGCAATACACCTATTGAGAATTTTTTTCCACTGCTCAAAACAGATTATATATATAAACAGAAGATAATATCTTCTGTTATTGGTTATACATATAATATCTCTCTCCATATATAGATAGGTATATGTATACATACCTATATATGGAGAGAGATTTGTTGCAAGAAATTGGCTTACACATTCAGTCAGGAGCTGATGCTTCAGGCAAAGGCAGAATTTCTTCTTCTTTAGGAAAACCTCAATTCTGCTGTTAATGCCTTTCAACTGATTTGATCAGGTACACTCAGATTATCAAGGATAATCTCCTTTACTTAAAGTCATTGACTTTATATATTAAATACATCTACAAATTCCATCACAGCAACACTTAGACTAGTGTTTGATTGAATAACAGTACTATAGACTAAGATGTTAACACATCAAACTGACCATGATGAGTCGTAAATCTGAAGATATTTGGAAAAGAGTATTCTAGACAAAAAAACAGCCAGTGAGCCCTTTTAAATAAATTTGGTTTTGCCCTGATAGAAAACTTTTCTCCCCTCAGATACTATTGCTTAAGATAATACATTAATCGCAGTTTTGAAAAAAAAAAGAGGGGGAGAAATGAGTTTACTCTAAAGAAATGAAAATGTATTTTATCATTTTTAAATAGAAGGGGCTAGGATTTGATGTTATTTTAACAGGATTAATGTGGCTATGTGGAGGATAGACTGAAGGATAGCAAGGGCAGAAATGAACACATTAATAAGAGACTTTTATCAAGGTGGTAGAAGTGATACTAAGAAATGATCAAACTCTGAAAATAATATGTAATTAGCAGCAACAAGATCGAGGAAGAGTGAATGGAAGAAAGTAGTAAAAAATGGTTCCATAATTTTCATATGAGTGACTAGAGACTTGCCTTTAACTAAGTTGTGAAAGGTTCTGAGTAAAGATGGTTTAGATTGAAGAAGAAATTAGAGGTGAAGCTTTGGTATGTCTTCTGGATAACTAAAATGGGGATGTTGAGAGGACAGTTGGTGTGTCTAGATTTAAGTATGCTTAATTTGATGCAAGTTTTGGAGTCTTCAACTTATATTTGGTGTTTTAATCCATGAAACTGAGTTAGCAGAATGAGAAGGAGGAAAAGGAGAAGAAGAAAAAGAAGGAGGAGTGGGCATCATCATGGAGAAAAGCCAAGGATGTGGGGCTATCCAGAAGGCAGGTGACGACAGTTTCTGGGAAGAGAGAATAAGCGAGTGTTCAGATTCTGCTAATAGTAAATTTTGGATAAGCCATTGTTTACTGGATTTAAAAATGTAGATGTTATTGGTGACAGTGAAAAGATAGACTAAAATCTGATTGAAGTGGTTTTTCAGACATAATAGTAAGAGACTAGATATTTTATACAGAAGTGTAAACAACTCCATGAGTCTGCTGTAGAAGACACAATATATTTGGAAATATAAAGAACAGATTTGATTATTGGTTGAGGGGGATAATCTCTTTCCTAGACAGACTCAATTTGTCATATCTGGATGCAGGTCTTTTAATATGCCATATAGCTCAGTAAACTTTTTTTGCTCATATAGTTCTGGATAACTAGAGTTATCTCCATATTTAAAAAATATTCTTACCTGCTCAATTCCATCTTGTTAAATCTATCTTATTAATAAATTCTCTCATAAGTGTGCTTACATAATTCTCTTTTTTGTTCATCTAAATTTCATATTTGGTTAAATATATACTTTTCTTGGCATTCAATCATATTTTTATCTATATGCTAATTTTTGTTACTCTTCTTATTTCTGCCAGACTGAAGGCTATTGGAAGATAGAAAAATTTTCTCTCTCATCATTGCAATCTTAGCACCCAGCAAGATGACTTGCATAGAGTAGGTTTTAAAAGAGGTTTGCAAGAGAAATGAATAAAAAATGGTAGTTTTTATTTGTTGAATGAATAACAACTCCAAAAAAGGGCAAAAAAATGGCATAAAATTTAGTATTTAATTAACCCTTATATGGATAATATTAAAATGTTGAGCTTAAAAAACATTCAACCCTTGTTTTTAAGATTTTCATTGTTCAATTAATTTGCTCTATTTCATTTTCTATAAATATATTCATTTTGATTCTTTTGCCTTTTTGCATTTATATAGTCATATTTAACTCAGACCCTCATTCAATTTGTCATTACAAGAAGTAGCTTTATGGTATAATGAACAACCTCATTTCCTGCAATTTTTAAAATAAGTTAACACTTAAACTAAAATTCATTTGTATGATTTATTAATGACCATGCTTCTTTAAATAATTTATTACAGCATCTTTGCAGATGGTATAAAATGAATATCCAATAATTATAATAATTTTTTACATCACATAAAATATTTAAGTAAATTTTTAAAATATATGAAAGATCTGAAAACCTAGCAATATAGATTATTTTGCTTGTTTAAAAACACAAAATTAGTACAGTGGGACCCTGTCAAAACATGTTTCATTATACATTATTATGTAAATCAATTCTCTTTTGGTTTCTAGCAATAGAAACAGACTATGGCTAGCTGAAGCTAAAAGCAACATTTATTACAAAAAAAACAACAGAGAAGCTGGAACTCATGACAGGAAGGAATTGTGATCTTCATCACATAAAACTGGGCTTTCTCACTAGAACACAATCATATATGATTTACCTTTAAAAATATCCAAAATTTAAATTCTGAGAGGATAACATCTCATTAGCCTAATCTGCATCATCAATTAGTTATAGACAAGTAGCAAATATTGACCATTTAAAGCTTACCTTTATGTGTCAGGAGTAGCTCCCAGAACAGCAGAAATCAGTGACAGCTCAAAAGCCACTCTCAGAGACACAATTAAAAATGTCTTCAAGATTATTTTTAATTGTAAAAGGCATTTATTCCCCCATTGATGTTTTAATGAGTTTCTTCTTATTTCTCCATTTTTTCACTTATTCTATCATACATGAAACAACATGCATCATCATACATGAAACAACATAGATAGCATCATTTACTTGAATAGGCATTACAGATAGAGGTAAATGATAAAGTTCTTACCTTTGAGGAGCTTTTAGTTGTGTATGTGTGAAAATATGTACATTACAAAACATTACATTAAAATTTGTGCAAGTTATTGGACAAAAACAGAGAAGTAAATTTCTTTGAGGTATACTTTTAACTGTCAAAAAACATAAAATCTCAAATTTGTCCAATGCTGGACACCAAGTAGCCTTAAGGTACTAATCATTTTCAAATCATTTATAATACTTGGGAGAGTGATCTGAAGTGAAAAGTTTGAAATCCCATTATCATTCCATAGGCATCCTCGTCTTGGAAAAAACATTTGATGGCACTTCGTCAGTTCTACAAAATGATAAACAGCAGAATATCACTGGAGTTTAAATATTTTTGAGGAAGAAATTCTTCACTCCCTGCTGTTTACAAGAAAACACCTTCTACAAATAACACATTACATTAGCTGTCCTCTTTATCATAAAGACATGTTGAATTTCATAACATTTATAAAAAGATACCAACTGATTGCAAGATGAGCGTTACCCTTGAGCAAATTATGAACACATTTATTTCAGTCTTATGCGTTTGAATCTAATTTTCTGGTAATATCAAAAGTGTTCATAGAATTAATTTCCTGTCAGTTCAGCAGTATTCAAGTGAATATTTTATGATTTTGCATTAGCTGTATTTGTCTAGAGTTGTGACATGATCGAGTCATTCTCTGAGGGGAACACATTAATAATTAAACTCTGTCCAATGTGGAGTGCTAAAGATGACAGCATAATTGTACATTTCCAGAGACCATTTCACAAGGCAAAGGAGGATTGCCCTGCCACCATTTAAATGTCAATTTAGAATTTCTTTCTAAACTAAAACAGAGCTTCAGAAAGAAATGGGAGGGGTGATGTCAGATTGGGAAACTGTTCTCTTTACTCTCTCTTTATTTTAGAATCTGAGCTAAATGCAAATAGCCCCCTTCATCCTTTTCTTCTCTTGCTGAATAAACTGTCAGAAGTTATTTCTTTTGGCAATATAACATCATCAATGGTCTTTGAAACAGGACTCTTGAAATGATAAATACTACCTGCATAGATTATCACCATAGGAAATAGTGCAGCTGACATAAGAAACTCTGATTTCTTATATTTCAGTCTTTCTTAACTTAGGTAAGTTCAGCAATAATTTAAGATTTTTATCTACTTCCCAAACAGCTGTGGATGAATCACTATATGTGTCCTTATTTATGTTCTCTATTCTGATTGTTAAAATGAAGGTACTGGATTGTTAGAAGTGGGATTTAAAAAAATTTCTTAGAAAACTGTACTTGAACAATGATTAAAATAAAAAAAAATTTTTCTTAGACATATATACTATACATGTTAAAACTCAGATCTGTGTTTCCTACCTAGACAAACTGTGGTTAAGAGTTGTGATGGGAGAAAACTTAAAATTGAATTCAACAGAAACTATGACTAGAGGCATAGAAAATTCCCAAAATAATTTAAGTTGAAGCCTGCTGTTTTAACAGAGGGCCTAGCAGCACCCCTCAATGAACTTCATTTTTTTCAAACACAGACATTCTTTAGCAATAATAGATATTTTCTCATTATCTAATATTAGCTGAACAATTACAGACTTTAAAAATCCCACTTCCTGAAATTTTCCTAAAGAAATAATACCAGGCGATTTAACCACAATGTAGTTTCTGGAAACACTGTTTATAAAAGGAAAAAATGAAATTAATTTAGTACAGTGGCTAAAAATAAGAGGCTTGTTAAATACATCATGATGTATTTATTTCATTAAAATTCTAATGCTGCAACTAAAAACCTTCAATGACTAGGAAACTGTTTATTCATCTATTTTATTCATTGATTTATTCATTTGTGCCACAAATATTCATTACATGCTTATTAAGTGCTAGGCAGTATTCTTGATTTTGGAGATGGAAGAGTGAAGGGAAAAATAGCTCCAGTTTCCTGAGGCTAGCATTCTAGAATGGAGAGTCTGACAATAACCACGTGAGGACATAATGTGTCAGAACTTATTAAAAGATATAAAGAAGAATTAAGCAAATTAAGGAATAGATTGGAGGATAGAGTTATTCAGTTGAGTGACCAATGAAGAAGACCTTGGAGAGTTAACAGGCTGGACCTCAAGATATTTGGTGAAAGAGAATCTTCAGATTAATGACTAGGAACCAGAATACCTTAGGGCGTAGGTGGCTTTGTATGATGGAGAAGCAGCAAGGAAGCCAGTGTGGCTACAGTGTGTGAGGAAGGAGGCAGCAATCAAGGAAGAGACATAGAGGAGCCACCACATTTGAATGCCTGTAGGCTAACAATTTTCAACTTTTTTCATTTCCACACATATATATATGAATTGCTAAAATTCTGTGGCACAACAAAAATATATATTTTGCCAATCTGAAAAAATAGGTATACTTTTGATTGATTTAGAAAATAATACTAATAATAATTACCTATCCTTTTTGCTTCAAAGTGACTTTTCTAAAAGTCAGGTGCCTACTTTGCACATAAGGATTTCTGGTACCAAGAATTAACCAACCAGACACAACCTCATATTTTGAAATGACCAATAGCATGCAACTCTGTTATATGGTATATATTCATAGTTCAAACAAGGCATTCACACCAGGGCTGTTGCTGTCATCTTGTTATCATTTAAAAAAATTTATTGTTATTCTATTATAGTTGTTCCAATTATTCCCCCTTTGCATTCCTCCACCCAGCCCACACCCACTCCCACAGACAACTGCCACACCATTGTACATGTCCATGGATCATTCATGTATGTTCTTTGACTAGTCACTTCCCCTTCTTTCCACCATTGTCATTCTACCCCTTTTCCCCTCCCCTCTAGCCACTGTCAGTCTGTTCTATCGTTATATTTTGCTTCTCAGTTTATTTTACTCATTAGATTCCTCTTATCAGTGAGATCATAGGCTGGTTGATCTCACTGACTGGTTTATTTCACTTAGAATAATGTTCTCCATCCATGTTGTCTCAAAAGGTAGGAGTTCCTTCTCCCTTTCTGCTGCATAGTGTTCCACTGTGTAAATGCACCACAGTTTTTTGGTCCGCTCATCTACTGATGGGCTGTTAGGCTGTTTCCAGCACTTGGCTATTGTAAATACCACTGCTATGAACATAGGGGTACATAGGTTCTTTTGAATTAGTGTTTTAGAATTCTTAGGGTATATTCCCAAGAGTGGAATCACTGGGTCAAAGGCAGTTTCATTTTTAATTTTTGAGAAATATCCATACTGTTTTCCACAGTGGATGCACCAGTTTGCATTTGCACCAAAAGTGCACTAGGGTTCCCTTTTCTCCACATCCTCACCAGGACTTATTTGTTGATTTATTAATGATGGCCATTCTAACAGGTGTGAGGTGATATCTCATTGAGTTTTTAATTTGCATCTCTCTGATAGCTAGTGATGTAGAGCATCCTTTCATACGACTATGGGTGATCTGAAGTGGTGTCTATTCAGGTCCTTTGCACACTTTTCAAAAGGAATGTTTGTCTTCCTGGTGTTGAATCATGTGAGTTCTTTATATATTGTGAAGAACAAACCTTTATCTGAGACATCATTGACAAAAACGTTCTCCCACATGGTCAATTACCTTATTGTTTTGATGATGGTATCTTTAGCCATGCAGAAGCTCTTTTATTTGATATAGTCCCATTTGCTTATTTTTCTTTAATTTTCCTTATCTTAGCAGATATATCTGCAAAAATATTGCTGTGTGGGGTATCTAAAATTTTACTGCCTGTGTTTTCCTCTAGGGCTTTTATGATGTCACATCTTATATTTAAGTCTTATATCCATTTTGAGTTTATTCTCATGTATGGTATAAGTAGGTGGTCTACTTTATTTATTTATTTATTTTTTGCATTACCAGTCCAGTTCTCCCAACACCATTTACTGAAAAGGACAATTTTACTCCATTCTATGCTTGTGCCCCTTTTGTCAAATATTAATTGAGGGTAGAGACATAGGTTTATTTTTAGTCTCTCTATTCTGTCCCATTGATCTATGTGTCTGTTTTTATGCCAATACCAAACTGTTTTGATTACAGTGGCCTTGTAGTATGGTTTCATATCTGGTATAGTGATCCCTCCTATTGTTCTTCTTTTTAAGATTACTGAAGCTATTCAGGGTCTTTTTCAGTTCCACATAAACTTTTGAGGTATTTGTTCTAGATTATTGTAGTATGCCATTGATATTTTAATAAGTACTGCATTGAATCTCTACATTGCTTTGGGTAGTAGGGACATTTTATTTTATTTTTTTATTCTTTTAAACACTTTGTTTTATTTATTTTTAGAGAGGGGAAGGGAAGGAGTAAGAGGGACAGAAAAATGAATGTGTGGTTGCCTCTCACATGCCACCTACCGGGGACCTGGCCCATAATCCAGGCATGTGCCCTGATTGGTAATCAAACCGGTGACCCTTTGGTTCTAGGGCAACACTCAATCCACTGAGCCACATCAACCAGAGCTGGGCATTTTATTGATGTTAATTTTTCCAATCCATGAATAGGTATATGCTTCAATTTATTTGTATCTTCCTCAATTTCTTCTTCAGTGTTCTGTAGTTTTCCAAGTATAGGTCTTTTACCTACATGGTTAAATTTATCCCTAGGTACTTCATTTTTCTTGTTGCTACAGCACATGGTATTTTCCCCCTAGTTTCTGTTTCTGATAGTTCATTGTTGATGTACAAAAAATGCCATTGATTTCTGAGTATTGACTTTGTATGCCAATATTTTGCCAAATTCACTTATTAGGTCAAGTAGTTTTTTCATGGGGACTATAGGGTTTTCTATGTACACTATAATGTCATTTGCCTTCTTTCCAATTTAGATGTCTTTTCTTTCTTTCTTTTCTTTCTTTTTTTTTTTTTTTTTTTGGTCTGATCACTGTGGCTATAACTTCCAATACTATGTTGAGTAAGAGTGGTGAAAGCAGCCACATTTGTCTTGTTCCTGATCGTAAAGGGAAAATTTTTAGTTTGTGTCCATTGAGTATGATGTTGGAAGGTTTCTAATATATGGCCTATATTATGTTGAGGTATTCTCCCTCTATTCATACTTTGTTGAGTGTTTTTATAATAAACAGATGCTGGATTTTATCAAATGCTTTTTCAGCATGTATTGATATGATCATGTGGTTTTTGTCCCTCATTTTGTTTATGTGGTATATTACATTTATTGATTTGTAAATATTGTACCATATTTGCATCCTGGAATAAATCTCACTTGATCATGGTGTTGTGATCTGTTTAATGTATCGCTGGATCTGGACTGCCAGTATTTTGTTGAGGAATTTAGCATCTATGTTTATCAGTGATATTGGCCAGCAATTTTCTTTCTTTGTTGTGTCTTTACCTGATTTTAGACTTAGGATAATACTAGCCTTAGAAAAAGAGGTTGGAAATCTTTCCTCTTCTTGAATATATTGGAATAGTTTCAGAACAGGAGTTTTATCTTCTCTGAATGTCTGGTAAAATTATTCTGTGAAGCCATCCAGTCAAAGGCTTTTGTTTGCCAGGAGTTTTTTGATTACCGCTTTGATTTTGCTAGTTAATGGTCTGTTCTGGGTTTCTACTTCTTATTGATTCAGTTTTGGCAGACTGTATGTTTCTAGAAATGTATCCATTGCACCCAGGTTGTCCAATTCTGGCATATAGTTTTCATAGTAATTTCTTACAATCTTTTGTGTTGGTTGTTAATTCTCTTATGTTTCTGATTGTATTTGGGTCCTCTCTCTTTTTTTTCCTGGTTAAAGGTTTGTCTATTTCATTTATCTTTTGAAGGACAATATCTTGGGTTCATTGATTCTTTGAATTGTTCTTTTAGTCTCTATGCCATTTAATTCTTCTCTGATCTTGATTATTTCCTTCCTTCTACTCACTGTGTGCTTTCTTTATTGTTGTTCCTATAGTTCTTTTAGATGTAGTGTAGGTTGTTTATTTTAAATTCTATGTTCTTTAGGTAGGCCTGTATTGTTATGAATTTCCCTCAAGACAGCTTTCAGTGTATCCCATAGTTTTGGGGTTGTGGTGTGTTAATTTCCATTTGCTTCTGGGTACTTTTCAACTTCTATCTTGATCTCATTGTTAAGCTATTCATTATGTAATAACATGTTATTCAGTCCCCATGAATTTAAATGTTTCTGAGTTTTTTCCTTGAGGTTAGTTTCTAGTTTTAGGCTATTGAGATCTGAGAAGAGGGTTTATATGATTTCAATTTTCTTGAATTTGTTGAGACTTTTTCTGTGTCCTACCATGTGGTCTATCTTTGAAAATGATCCATGTGCATTTACAAAGAACGTATATTTTGCTTCATTGGGTAAAATGCTCTGCACAAATTAATTATCCATTGGATCTAGGGTATTGTTCAATACCAGAATACCCTTGTCGATCCACTGTTGACAGTAGAGTGTTAAAATTCCCCAGGATGACCGCACTTTTGTTGATCTCTTTCTTAAAGTCCTCCAAGATGTTTCTTATGTATGTAGGTGCTCCTTTCTTGGGTGCTTATATGTTTACAAGTGCTATGTTCTCTGGTTGGTATCCTTTATGTATTATGTAGTGACCTTCTTTGTCTCTTGTTATGGCCTTTGTTTTGAAGTCTATTTCACCCTGCGTAAGTATTGTCACCCCAGCTTTTTTTCCAGTCCATTTGTTAGAAATATTTTTTTCCATCCATTCACTTTCAACCTGTGTAGAACTTTTGTTCTGAGGTAAGTCTCTAGTAAGCAGAAAATATATGGATCATTTTTTCTTATTCATTCACTTTTTTTTTCCTTTTAATTACAGCATTTAACCCATGTATATTTTAAGGTTTTTATTGATAGGGATTTATTCATTACCATGTTTTCCTTTTGGGCATGTGTTCCCACCCCACTCTCCCATCTTTGTCTTCTTAAAGCAGTGTGTTTAGTGTCTTTTGCTATGCTGGTTCAGTGAAGATGCACTCTTTTAGCCATTTTTCATCTTGTAAGCTCCTTATTTTGTTTTCCATTTTATATGATAGCTGTGCTGGGTAGAGTAGTCTTGGTTGCACATCTTCATTTTCCATTACTTGGAATATTTTTTTGCCATTCCCTTCTGGCTTCTATATTTCTATAGATAAATCAGCTGATAGTGTTATCAGAGCTCCTTTGTATGTTACAAACTGTTTCTCCCTTGCTGCCTTTAAGATTCTCTGTCTTCAAATTTTTGCCATTTTAATTATATGTGTCTTGGAGTGGGCCTCTTTGGGTTCATTTTGATTAGGACCCTCTGTACTTCCTGAACTTGCATGAAGTTTTTCCCTCACCAAGTTAGGGAAGTTTCTGTCATCATTATTTCAAACAGGCTTTCTATCCCTTTCCACTTTTCTTATCCTTTTGGAATCCTTATGGTGTGAATCTTGTTACATTTCATATTGTCCTCCAGCTCCCTTAAACTATCTTCATTCTTTTTTAGTCTTTTTTTAAATTTTGTTGCTGATTGTGTATTTCTTTCTACCTTGTCTTACAAGTTGCTGATTCAATCCTCTTCTTCATCTAACCTAATTTTAATTCCTTCTAGAGTAATCTTCATTTTATTTTATTTATTTATTTTTTTAAGATTTTATTTATTTTTTTTTAGAGAGGGAAGGGAGGGAGAGAGAGAGAGAGAGAGAGAGAGAAAGAGAGAGAGAGAGAGAGAAACATCAATGTGCGGTTGCTGGGGGTTATGGCCTGCAACCCAGGAATGTACCCTGGCTGGGAATCGAACCTGGGACACTTTGGTTCCCAGCCCGTGCTCAATCCACTGAGCTATGCGAGTCAGGGCAATTTTAGTTATTGTTTTCTTCATTTCCTGCTAGCTCTTTTGCATAGTTTCTATGTCCTTTTTCATGCTGATATATTTCTCAATATGTTCCTTGTAACTTTCAGAGAGTTTCTTGTAGTTCTCACTGAGCTCCTTGAGCATCCTTATAACCATTATTTTGAACTCTATGTCTGAATGATTGCTTGCCTCAATTTTATTTAGCACTCTTTCTGAGGATTCTTTCTTTCTTTTCAATTGGAAGTTGTTTCTTTGTCTCCCCATTTTAGGTGGCTCTTTTTGTTTGTTTCTGTGTATTAGATTGATCTGCTTTGACTCCTTTTCCTTATGGGGTGGAAATGGACTATGTTAGAAGTCCTGTGGGACTCAGTGATGCAGGCTCCTTGAACTCCTGAGTTCAAAGGACATCCTTTATGCAGTTTATGTGGGCTCTGTTGTTGTGATTGGGTTTTTGTTGTTGTTGGCTCATTCACTGATGAGTTCTCCCCTCTGGCTGGCTGACTGAGAATCACAACCCCCATGGTGGGTGTTATATGCTCTTGTACAGGAACTTCCAGAACAAAACAAACAAAAGAAGCAAACAACACCCACAGCAGCCAAAATACCCCCAACCACTACTGCAATATCAACAACAGATGAGCTAAGCTTAATAAATGTGGAAAGAGAATAAGAATATTATAAGCATAAGAAAGGAAAAATATGAGGTGACTAATAGAAAGAAAAATGATTTTTAGAGGGTAGTGGAAAGACAAATAAAGATAGGGGGAAAAACACAGTGAAGAAAAAGAGAAAATGGAATGTACAATGTAAATAAAATAGGGAGGAAACAATGTAAACTGGAATAAGAAAAGAGAAGAGTGTAATATGAGGTTTGGGGAAAACATAGTGAAAAAATCAGAACCAAACTGGAGAAAAACAACCACCATAGCCATATCCATGAGAAAGAAGCAGAGATTAATACAGGTGAAAATAAAATAATAATATTATAAGAAAGGAAAAGGAAAGAAAAGAGAAAAAAAGACTGAGAGAACTAAAGGAAAGAAAACTGATACTGAGGGAGGAGATAAGTGCAAAGAATAGGAATGAGGCTAAGGAAGAGAGAAAATAGAACTTAAAAATAAAACAGGGCAAGTGGAAAACAAAGTGGAGCAGTACAGGGGTGCAGCAAAATATAAGATTTAAAACCTAAAAAATAGTGAACTGGGGATAAAATTAAATAAATGCAACAACAATGTCAATATGATGACAGCCAAGTAAATAGTAATAAAGATGGACTGACAATAAAGATATTATAAGAGAAAAAGAATGTGAGATAACTAATGGAAAGAAAGATGGTTTTGAAAGGATGAAGGGAGGAGAAACAGTAAGAGTGTGTAATAGAAACAAGGCATAGAAAGGGAAAAATAAAATTTAAAACAAAAATAAGCAGGAGAAGGATAAAGGAAAAATGGAGAAGGATAAAAAAGATTTGATTGGAATTTAAACTGAAATAAAAAATAAAGAACACAAATAAAAATATATCTAAAATAAAAGATAAAAATAATGAAATAGTAGGAACAAAATTAAAGACAGAAAAAAATGTTAAAAGCTATGCAAGAGAAAAAATAGCCAAAGTAGTGAAAAAGAACAAGGTGGAATTCATATCAGCAGAGTCTTCTGTCTTTTCCTTCAGGATTCGTCCCTATATCAATCAGCTGGTGTCCCAGTACAGCTTTAGGCAGCCTGTTCAAGTTTACAAGTGATCCACAGTCTGTGGCTATCTCCTTCAGGCTTGGCTGGTCCTCGCTGTTCTGCCTTGCTGGCTTTTTACCTGCACAAGGCCCAGGGGTGGTTCATTTAATGTCCAACAGTACCACATGTACCACTTCTACCTGCCTCCAGGTGGGGCCTCTGGTGAAATTAGGAGGTTTGGATCTAAGGATCATGGAGACATATATTCAGCCTTCAAAAAAGATGGTGGGTGTGTTCCCAGACCCTGCACCACATATCTTAGTCTGTCCCATATTATTTCCACTAATATATAGTTTCTGATGAATTATCTGTCTGTTTCATGTGAGGGACCAATCTGTGTAAAAGGGTAAACCCTTTCCTGCTTGGTGCTGACAGCTGCTCTGTTTGAGAATGGAGGCTGGGTGGGGCCTTGAATACCTCTTGCTGCACCAATTTCTAATCTCTCTGCTCTGCCGTTTTCAGTGGAATAGGGCCCAAGAAGGAGCCAGCATAGTGTCTGATAAAAGTCCATAAAGGACTTCTTTGGAGATTCTCTTTCTTTCCCCTATAGACATGTGCCCAGAAGAGGATTCTTGAGCCTATCCTTACTGTTCTGTGGAGTTTGCAATCTTGCAGGTAGGGGATGGTCATGCCTTTCCCTTCCAAGAGGTTTGTATTTTATGGTTTGAGTGGCCCTGCCTGCCTGCAAAGAATCTCAGGCACTCGGCTCTAGACCATCCAGTTCATAGCTCACTGCTTTCTCAGGAGGCTTAGACTCAAACTCTCAGTTCTACATGCAGCTCCCTGCTCACTAGCCATGCTGGGTGGGGCCCTGCAATCCCTTCACTATATAGCCTTCTACTCTTCCTGGCCAGCTGGATTCAATGGGCATGAACCACACTTTAAATTGGAAACCCTCTTTGCTGGCAGGGTTGCTGCATGCATGTGAGTTTCTGATTAAAGAGAAGGGCCTCCAATCTTATCTTGAAAACAGTCTTTGAACCACACTGCAGCTCTGAGCCACTGCCCAGCTCTCTCTGCACTCCTCTTCCCCAAAAGGCAAAAAGTTTTTCTCTGTCATTGCTGGCCACCGCCTGCCAGTGGCTCCAACAGTTTTAGGAGCTAGAATTTGCCTCTTGGACTCTCCCAGTTGGCACTGCAGCTATGGATGTACTGCTCACTGTGTGTATGCAGCCTAAGAGTCTTCCAGACTCTGTATATCCTCCCAAGTCTCTCCTCATAAAGGTTGGAGGTTCCTTGTGTAGGGCCAGGGCCCTGCCCTGGGAGGAGCAAGAATGACCAAGCTATATTTTTTGTGGCCTAGTTCTCTGTTCTCTCCTTTACTGAAGGCACCTCACACAGGAAGTTTCCTTTTCAACTTAAAAATCTCTTATGAAACAGTGCAAAGCTTCCTCTGTATTCCTTGGCTTCAAAAATTCATATCAGCTAAGATTCCATTGATTCTTCAGATCACATCAGATCAGCTGAAAATCCATGCTGGGGGCATGAAGAAGTGGGCTCAGCTTCCACCTACTTGGTCGCCAGCCATCTTCTCCACCCCTGTTGTCATTCTTTTATTTGACAACCTAAAGGAAAAGAAGTATGTGCCCCTGACTATTAAGCCATGTATTGCATGTTTTAAAATTTCTCATAGCACACCATTTGAAAATCATTGCTGAAGGCTAGTGGAATGGTGTAAAGCTTTACTCAGAGATGGATGGAAAGTCACTGGAGAGTTCTGAGCAGAAAATTAGAATGATCTAGCTTTTGAAACATTCATGATATATTAAGTAGAAAACAAGCAGTTAAAAATAAGTATTACAGCTTACAGAGTATAATGGAATATGTGCTGATTTTTATTTTGTAATCTCTATTTCTGCCTGGGAATTCTAAGCTCCAAGTGGGCACAAACATATACTTGCTTTCTCATCACTACATAACCAGCACTGAGTTTACTGCTTGGCTTATATTAGGTATGAAGTAAAATTTGTTGGCTAAATTCATAAATGAATAAGTGGACAAGTATTTTAATACATTGCACATAAATAAAATCACTTATTTTGCTTTTGTCATAGTCCTGAAACTTTGTTGTCACATAACTGGTTACTCTTGCCCTTGGACCAGTCAGTACTGGAGTTCCACAAGGTTTAGTCCTGAAAAGTATCCTGAAAATATATTTATTATTAATTCCTTCAGAGTGATTTAAAAAAAACTTTAAAAAGTTAGTCTATGAGGTCCATAGAACAGTGTGTGGTGTATGTATATACACACACATATATAATTGTGTATATAAAATTGTATCTATATATACATATTCCAAGTTCCATATTTTCAAAACTTTGTATGAAATGACATTGTTCTTTTATTGACAAAATGACAATAAATAGTAAAAAAAAGTACATTTGAAAACTTACCCAGCTGTGTGCAGTCTGGTTCAGCTGGTTGGGCACCATTACGTAAAGCAAAAGGTTGCCAGCTGTATTCCTGCTCAGGGCACATGCCTGGGTTGTGGGGTCAGATCTGGGAGCATAGGAGAGGCAACCAATAGATGTTTTTTCTCTCACATTGATGTTTCTCTCCCTGTCTTTTCCCTCCCTAGCCTTTTCTATAAAAATAAATACAATATTTGAAAAACAATTACCTAAGAAATTTAATAAGCTTGGAATTTTTCATTTACATTAGCAAAAAAAGAAAGCCATTTTTCATCAAAATGCACTTTTATAGAATTGAGAAATTGGATTGCCATTTCTTCTTTGAAGCAGAGAGCACAAAATGAGGCTTGTAAAAGAAGTGAACCATACAAACAAAAACCAAAGAGATGCATCTATGCATTTTTTTAATAAACCAACTCCAAGTACCATCCAACTATAATTAACAAAATCTGAATCTCTCAGAAAAGTCAATTGTTAGTTTAGTATGACTGCTATTTTATTTTGCTTTTTCAGCACCAACTATTAAAAGAAAGAGTCAAATAACAAAAATACCTCTGGGCAACTTTTGGAATTTATTCAGAAAAATATCTTCCAGACTATATTATGCTGTCAAAATACATTCTTACTTTACTGCACTTTCTACATCTCCATTTACACAATTGAGCAGTGATCACCAATGTCTCAAAAAACCTAGAGGTCCTAGATCTCATTATGATCATTGGACCTGACTCCTTTAGGAGGAAATTTGAGACACTGAATTATAGAGTTATCTTCTCAGTATTTCAGAATTAAACTACATTTTCCAGAAGATTCAATTAATTAGCACATATTCAATTCTAAAAGATGGTATGAAAAGTTTTATAGTCTACGAGTTTCTCTTTCAATATAAGAAATATGCAATAATCACAAAGTTGACTTTCATACTTGGAAGACCAATTATCTGATCATTTAGTAAAATGATTTGCATGAAAAGTAACATATATAACAAGATTAAGTTAACAGTCCGCAGTGTTCATATATAATAAAATCTATAACAAAAGAAAAACACTATTTGTTTAATAATTCAAAAGCACCCTTAAAAATTAAGTTTCATTTGAACATTTATCATGACAGAATTATATTTAAAGAGACCCTTGTAAATGTAAGCAGAGAGCAGACACATATATTTACTAGAATGTCTAACAGGCAACATTTTATTAACTTATTGGTTATTATATGTGCTTGGTATCATTATAAAATTAGAAATTCCTTCAATAGATTAATATACTGTATATATCTCTCAAGTCCAATTTAATAAAGTTTTATTCTATGTGAACTCTGGTAGGTTTAGAGCAGTCTGCATAAGGTCACCACTCTAAAAATAGATTTGTTTGTGGTTATATTTTTTATATTAAAATTATCTTTACAGATCATGAAAGCTTTTAATTTTCTACTGTAACACTAGTGGTAAATTATTAAGATGTTGTCATCTCTCTTAGGAAAAGAATAGAACTGTTTTGGGGCTATAGAACTTATTTTATAGCCACTGTGAGGGGTCAAATGCTGGTCAACTTACAAATGACTATCAGTGTATTTGTTAACCTCTGTATTAACTCTGATTCACTTCATTTCAGGGCCATTACAGACACTCTCTCCATTGCTGTTTGCACTCCCACCACAGCCTCATCTGGTCAAACTCTGTCTCTATCTCCATCTCTATCTCTATCATCTATCTATCTATCTATCTATCTATCTATCTATCTATCTAATCTATATCTATATATCTGTATAGATATATATCTGCATCTATATCTATATATCTGTATGTGTATCTATATCTATATCTACACCTATCTATAACTATATCTAATCTACATTTATCTATATATTACATATGATATATACTTTAAATATATAACATATATAACATGCTAAGATGATTTTTTAAAATAGAAAAATATTCTTAAATATATATCTCTCTCTACTTCCCATGCCCCCAAGCCCCAGGTGAACTTCCCAGAGCTCAACAACATTACTAGTCTGTTGCATATCCTTACAGAATTTTGTATATGCATATATATCTATGGTGAATTTAGTCTATAAATCTTCTCTAGATTAATCAGAGTACTATATGTACTATTCTGCACCTTCTTTATTTTACTTACCTATGTAGCATGTCTATCTTTTCACATTAGTGTACATTAATGAATCCATTACAAAATACTAATAGCATAGTATCCTATTGTATGAATATACTGAATTTATTTAACTATTTTCAGACATAATCTTAAGTATAGTTCCAGTCACTGCTATTGAAAGCATCTCAATAATAAATATTGTATAAAAAGCTTTGTGTACATGTGCAATATTGTTTTCTTACTCAAAACAAAATGTTTTTCAGTTTATTCAAGCCTACCTCTCTGCCCCTTTCTCAGGAGAGAGCTGAGTCTTTATTCAGGTCTCTGTACATGAAATGCTGTATGGCCACTCTAAGATGATCTCTGCTACATAGACAAGTTCTGGAGTCAGACCACTTTGCTTTGTATTCAATTCCACCAGTTACTAACATCATCGACCTTGGAGAGTTTACTTGACACTTCTGTGTCATTGCTTTCTTATCTGTAAAATAGGGACAATCATAATAGCTGTCTAGTGGTCTGGTATTACAGTATGTGATAGGCTGGTTAGAAGAGTGCCAGGCACAATAATAAGCATTTAATTAACATTAGTTCATAAATAGTAGGTACAAAATAGACAGGGGGAGGTTAAGAATAGTAGAGGATATGTAGAAGCTAAAGAATTTACATGTACAACCCATAGACATGAACTAAGGGGGGAATGCAGGTGGGAAGGGGGTGCATGGCAGAGGGGAATAAAGGGGAGGAATTGGGAGAACTGTAATAGCATAATCAAGAAAATACATTAAAAATTAACATTAGTTCAAATTAGAATCATCCCTACGATTATCATTTTATGCATGCCTACATAATCTTAAAGCCTCCCTCCCTATATTTTACTTAGAAATGTTAATGAAGAATATATATTAAATGTTTAAAATTTTTATTTCCCATCTATTGAAATGAGCATATGAATATCTTTCTTTACCATCTTAGAATATATAGACAGTCATAGTTGAATGTCAGCAGTTTTGGTTTTCATGACACTCTTTCTCATTTGTTCAGAGTAATGCCCTGCTTTCTTTATAAAAAGGTGTGGCAGGTTCCCTCTTCTTTACATTTCTTGTGGAAAACATCTAAAAACACTGAAAATACCTGCCAATGAACATTTATTAACATTCTCTAGGGATCTTTTTGTAACTAATCAGTACTTTGTGGCTGGCATCTCTGTGATAGTTATATCCAATTTTTTTTTTATGTCACTTAGGTCAGTTTAGGTGTTCCACTGTTTTGGTGCACAATTTTGAAAATTTATATTTTCTTAGACAAATATTTATTTCTTACAATTTGTGGAGTATATTTTACTTACAGAGATGGCCATTATTATGTGCACATTGCCTTCTTTATATGCATACCTGTGTTCAAATGTCTGCCTTTCAAAACAACACAAGTTCATACTGGATTAAGGGTCTACTCCCTACCTCAGTATAACTTAATTTTAACTCAACCAATAACACCTGCAATGATCCTATTTCTGAAGAAGATCATATCCTGACCTGTTAGGGATTAGGACTTCTACATGTGAATTTTGTGAGAGGAACAGTTCACCTCATAACACATGACCACAGAGTCATAAAGACCAATTCAGAGAAACCATGGTGCATGTTGAGATTCTATATTAAGGTAATTTTATGAAAATGAAATTGCTTAGAATATCTTTTAAAACTTTTCCAAAGATGTATCTTAAAATATGCAAAATTATAATTTGTCAGGCTTCTAATTATGAATCATTATCTCTATGGTTCAAATGTTCTTGTCTTGCATTTTACAAATAGCTACACTAAACTGATTTTATTTTGACCTTTGATTAAAATGATATATGAAAAAATTAAAAATGCAAATAAGTCACATATGAAATCAAGCACAGATATTTGATTTATCAAGCTAACTAAAGAGCCCTTATATCTCTAATGGTTTATTCACATGAATAAATAGCTAATCATATTCTAAAATTTGATTTCAGCATATTCCTTTTATATCCTATTGCTTCCCATACATTTTGTAATGACAGTTCTTGCTTAGTGCTTTTTATGTTTACTTTGAACTAGATTTCAAAGACTTGAAACTTATCCATAATCATAGGCATACCATAGCATTTTACATAGTGAGAGTCACTTCCTTTAACAGAATAAATTTCTCAGCTTACCTTTTCACAGTTCTTCTGTTTAAGGACCAAAACTTTACCACCTGTAACACTACAGTTGTCATGTTATCACTCATTGTAAAACACCATAAATTCATAACTAGAAATAATTTAATTCACTTGTGAATACAAACAGAAAGACTGTCATTGGTCAATGCAATACCGGTAAAGTTAAAACAAATGTTCTAGAGAAGTTTTTTTGTTTGTTTGTTTTGTTTTAAATCTATGTTCAGAGAAAGTATAACCACATGCATTATTTTCTCAAGTTGTCCTCACATTCATGTATGTCAAATAACTAAGATGTATCTATAGTTTTTGTTTTTAAAATATAAAAATATCCACATTTTGTTATTATAAAATTTTTCATTGGTCCACCAGAATTTCTTTTAGGAGCATTTTCCATTTTCTGTATACATTTGTACCCTGCTTTTTTTGTTCTCTCTTTCTCTCTCTCTTTTAACTCCTGTGAGAGAAATATCAAGCATTGTGCTACTTCAATTATCTTGTAGCAACAGGACTAACAGAAAAAAAATACATGATGGCTAATATAAATACAGGCCAGTGATAAATGGCTAAAGTAATATCAAGAAGTAAAAATCCGAGAACAGGTTACTTACTCTGATTATCCAACTGCCCTCACTTACAATATGTCTCCCCCTACAACACACACTCTCACCCACCTTATATATTGGGTTACTTAAGAGATGATCCCCAAATTACTGGCTTTAGAATTTCTTGGGAAACCATTTATTATGGCTGAATAGTTACTACTTAAAATGTATACATTGATGTACTGACTCTTAGTACCTCAGAATGTGACTGTATTTGAAGATAGGGCCTTTAATGGGATAATCAATGTTAAATAAAGTCCTATGTGTGGGTTGTAATCCAGTATGACTGGTGTTCATATACAAGAGGAGATTAGGACACAAACAACATACTGGCCAAGGGAGGAGTATACGAAGACACAGTGAGGTGATGACCATCTGAGCTGAGAAGAGAGGCTTTGGAAGAAACCAGGCCTGTTAATGCCTTATCCTGGATATTTAGCCTCCAGAAACGTGAGAAAATACATTTCTGTTCTTTAAGCCATGCAGTTTGTGATATGTTGTTATGGCGGCCCTAGCAAACAAATACACGTTTTTTTCTTTTTTCTTTAAGCAGAAGCGTCTCTTGGATCCTTGTTAATTTGCATGGCTGGTAAAACTGTCTTCTGTTTTTCTAAAAGTACATGCCCACTGTTATTATTATAATTGAACATTAATAGCACTGTCCCTTATCATTCAATACCCAAAGTTAGACTTACATAACACATTCCTTCCTGCAAGCTTACAGCTCCTTCAAGGGAACTCACAGCACTTCACTGATAGAAAAATAGAGTGGAAGGATGATTTCCCCTGTCACAGAGCATGTGACTTTAACATGTACAATCAAATGAAACAAATTTAACCCTATTCAGCATAGTTCATCAACGATGCTAGCTTTTGTTTATTTATGGGAATTGATGTCAAGAGATGCTACATAATTTACCAGACTCAGAGAGCAAAACTCCTAAACTGGGCCCAGATGGCAAAGCCAGTTTTCTTTATACTGTCCTACTTCACACTGACTAATGCTCACACACGGCCATTTGTGTTTTTAGATCGTTACTACCTCCACAGCAGAAGCCAGTATAATTCTGGCTTTGTAAGTTCAGAAGAAATCCTCAGTAAATATTTGTTGATGCTTTTGTGGCTCTACATGCTGTTCTATTTACTTCTCAGCTCTAAACAGCTAACAAAGATACCAACATAAAGTAAAACTATAGTAAAACAAATGTCTGAAAACAGCACACATCAAGCTTTCTTTATAAAGGATTAGGAATAGCAACATATATAGAAGAGAATCAAAATGTTGAAAAGAACTCTGAGATTTCAATACGCATCGACAAACAAGGGATTGGCACATGAACAATTAAATAAGGAAAATGTTATTGCTTTACTGTAGGGACATTGTTGATATCACAAGGAATCATAAATTTCCAATGGACATTACTCATTTGAGGCATTAAAGATCAATGCTAGAACACTTTCAATTGTATACATCATTTAAAATCGAGATGAACAAAAATACTTAAGTGAGGCTTTTCCAATTAGTGACTACAAAGTATCTTAAAACATACTGTATCATACAAAGGACACACACAGATTAAAACATCTGGTTTCTAAGAGTTAACTCTCCTATAATATAGAACTGCTTTATATATCTAAATGCTTCCTCCCTTAACAATATGTCTGGATTGGAATGTTGGTTTATTTATTGGTTCTGTGCTATTTAATGGTATTTTGGTTAAGCCAGTATTTTATTAAAATGTTACAATATTTATACAAGCATTCAATCTATGTTTAAATCTGTGAAATAAAAAAAGACCTTGTAAAATCTTGATTTGATTTACAGGGCACTTCATCAAGCAAAACTGTTGTTATAAATATGGGGTGATGGTGAGGATAACTCGGGTGGGTGGCAACAATGGAATGAGAACATCATTCTTGATCTTTGTTTTTCTATGCATGTAATTTAGAGTAGGCTTTCAGAGCTGGACTCCCCTCTCTATAAAATAGAAGGAGTAAAGATGTCTAGCTATATACTGCAGGGGGAGGGAGAACAGTTTCCCATGACCCAGTATCAGCAGAGCCTTTAATAGTAACAATGTAAAAGTAATTACCAACAATTGTATAGAATTTTATCATTTAAAAATTCTTCAAAATATTACTAATTTTACTTCTACAAATATATTACAGTGCACATATAATTATTCTCACATGGCAGACACAAACTATGATGTATCCTAAATATGTTACTTCTACAAGGTTACCTGGTAAATGGCACAGTCTAGGATGAAATTTATTTCACCATGCTGGTCATAGCTGAAATATGTGAACAGAATGTGAACCTGCTCAAAATGATATATCAAATCTACTCTTTCTGGCTGCCACATTGTTTACTGACACCTTGTCAACAGCTAAGGGAATACTCTTTCTCCATTGAAACATTGGATGGGCCCTGGCTGGTGTAACTCAGTGGATTGAGTGCCAGCCTGTGAACCAAAGGGTCACTGGTTCAATTCCCAGTCAGGGTACATGCCTGCGTTGAGGGCCAGTTTGGGCCCCTGGTAGGGAGCATGATAGAGGCAGCCACACATTGATGTTTCTCTCCCTCTCTTTGTCCTTCCCTTTCCCTTTCTCTAATAAAAAATTAGATGAGCCATGACTGGCATGGGTCTGTTGTTGCGAGTGTCCCACAAAGTGAAAGGCTTTGGGTTCCATTTCTGGTCAGGGCACATGCCTGGGTTGCAGGCTGGTCCCTGGCTGGTAGTGTGCTAAAGGTAATCAATGTTTCTCTGACACGTCAATATTTCTTCCCTCTCGTTCTCCCTTTCTTCCCTATTCTCTAAAAATAAATAAATAAAAACGTTTTTAAAAAATTGGATGGAATGGAAATAAGAGAGAAAAACAGAAAACATAGTTCTCTTATAAACAGAATGCTGCATTTCTTCATTTCCATTTTTTATTATGATTTGATTTTTCTGTACTTGAACTGTGTAACGGTTAGAGTAAAAATATAAAAATAGAAGCTAATATCTAAAAATCTAATTCTTAAATACAAAAATTTATCAAGAGTTATTAATATATGAAACTATGTTGCAATATTTTGCACAACTAAAGAGGTAAAAGTGAAGTGGAATTTTATCATGAAACAAATACAGATTACTTGGATTGATAGATTTGTCCACTTTTCTTGAGCAGTTTCCTTGTTTAGGCTGAATTAGTTAATTGGTCACCCAAATTCTTTTTCTTCACTTTCATGCAGCATGTGGATTGTCCATACATCAGTGCTATATGTAATGCAGATTATCAACTCAGATCTCACCATTGGAACCACTCTAATTCTTAGTCGGACTATAGTGAGCATGCATTGACTTTGTTAAACTCAACTTGTGGTGATACACCTACACTCTGAAATTCTAACAACATATTTCTACTTTAAACACTTAACTTTAACTAATTGTTTATGCACTAACAAATGGATTGCTATTCCAGTAAGAAGCTGGCTTCTTTGGAAATTCTCAACATTTGCATGCCATATGCTTTCAAAGAATAAAATATTCAATATTTAATAAAATAATCCTAAACTAAAACTCATCCATTGCAGCTGGAGTTATTTATTTATTTAGAATGGTTTGCAAACTTTTAGTTAAGAGGAAGATAATGTGAAAAGAAGCCATGTCTCTCCCAGTGAGATTACTTGTCTCATGCATGTTTAAGGTAATTGCATGGCACTACATTAATGGAAAGATCTACGCAGGATTAAGGGACCTCTGCATGTCCCTCCCACAGCCCTGTAGGCACTGAAGTACTTTAAAGGAATTGTTTGCATTAGAATGCTCCCATGCATTAGCACTTAAATCTTGAAAATAGTTTTGAAGATCATCTACCACAGAGCTTCATTTGTAATGAAAATGGAAAGGGACAGTCATAACTGTAAGTTTTTTCCAACAATTATTATTTGTTGTACTCAAATTTGGGGGCCAGAATTATGTTTTTCCATAAAATAGTGAATCTATTGCAACCAACTTGCAATAATAAAAAACAGAGGAAATGGAAATATATTATCTTATAAATAGACCATTTTCCCATCACTTTAGAGTTGTATTCTGTATTGTAGAAAAGGTTAATATGTTGCTCATTCACAAATTGACTTCAAAATATTTACATATAGTGACCAATATTTTTATATTCAAATGTGCTAAGAATGTTGTGTTTTTGAAAGAGACTATTAATAATGTGAAATGGAGATAAATTAGGCATGAGTTACTCATTTCCCAGTACAGATTTCTAGCTATAAAGGTAAATTATTTGAGATATAATCACTGGAAGAGTCCAACAGAATTTTTTCTCTTCGGTTCTCCTAAGTTGGAATATGTTAGTTTCTCATATGACAAAAAGGGAATGCCTTCTCACTTTTGAGGCACAGTACATAATAGTGTTTGAGCTTTCTTATGAGGTTTGGCTCAGTCATTACCTTCTCTGAAGCTTAGTTTCAACCTTGGTAAAACAGAATAACAAGGGGTCAGGAAAATAGGGTTGCCTGGAATTCTAAACATGTTAATACATGTTGAGAGCCTGGCACAAAAAACATTTCTTATCCATGTTATATATAATACTATTATAGTGATTTATTTTCCACAATATTTTTTTTCCCTATGGCTTGTTGGCTACAACTACTCTAGTACATTGATCTGAATAGGGATTCCAGAAAATGACACTGCATAATTTTTCCTTGATACAAGTGCAAATTTCTTAGAGAATTGTGAATTTCTTTCATTTGAGGCTTCTGAAGGTGCCCTACCTTTCTTTCATTTCCAACAGCATCAGGAAATTGAATATGGTAGAAAAGCACAGCGTTTCCCTCCAAATAAAACAGAAAAGATGATCTAAGAGTATGCTTCTTAGAGACTATGTGAATTGGGGAAACTATGTGATTTTAAGTCATTTATTAAAAATGGAAAAGACTGCATACACTTCTAAATTTATTGTGAAGAATAATATAAACTATAATTCAGAAAACATTCAACAAATATTTCTTTATAAATTTTTTTAAAAAAACATATTCAAAAAGTTCTTTTTAGCTTAAAGGGACTTGTGGTAGACAAACTTTCCAAGAGAAGCAACTAAAAATAAGCCAGTAGAAGGCAGAAAGCATTGCTGGTGAAAATAATCATGACTATAGCACCAAGGTCCTAAGGAGAAGAGGACTGAATGAATTGAACTGAGAGTCTGCAGCTGCATTTTTTGGAGGGGGGGGAGGGATTGCCAAATCTGAGTGCAGGGCACAAATCTGTGAATATGTACTTTGCTTGTTCAAATGGCCAGGGAGGCAGAGAAATCAGCAATTTATGGTAATCTTTGGGAGCTGAAAATATATTCAACAATGGCCAATATTCAAGACTAGTGAGACTTTTTAGGGTGGTCAGCGATGCAGGCTGTGAAAGAATCCAGAAAGAGAAGAAAGTGCAGACTATAAAGTTTTGTGTTCCACTCTCCAAGAAGGGAGAGGAGCTTGGCATGGACAGATACACCAGCACTGAGGGGTGGGGGCTTTGAGCTTTTATTAAGTGATTGGGGCTGTCGTAGAGCAGCGTGTTTCAGTCAGTCTTATAAAGGCTGCAGCTTGTTTTGATGTTATTTTTTGGTGTGTAGTCTGGTCATAGAGGTCTGGCATGTCCTGTTTCTTAAGTTCCCTGGAACTTCTATACCTTCAGGGCACTTCCCATAATTTTTCTAGTTCTGAGGATAGCAGCACATAAAACAAGAGTTAGTCATGCTTCATGGGGTCCATCTAGCTCTAGACCGAAAGCAGGGTCTTTTGTCCTATTAAGACTGGTGGGCAGAACACTGAGCTGGACAGGCAGCTTTCTCCCAAGACATCTGTCAAAATCTAAAACTGGAGAGACAACAGGACAAGAAATTAATTAGAAAATCCCTTTTCCTTCTAAGGAGATCAGATTAGGTTTAGGAATAGCTAACTGAGGATCTCCAGTAAACACAAAAGATCTCAGTTAAATGCTCTGAATGATTATGTTCTGGGAGAAAGCATCTGTTAGCCAGTTAGATGAAGCCTCATCTGGTTTGGTTCAAACCAGAACCAAAACCATACCTCAGCCTTTCCTCAGCTCAGTCTCTACATGGATTCAGTGATCAGCCTCCAGTCTGCCTAATACTAGAAAGGGAAGAAACTGTTTAGAGGGCAGTGATATCATGTGAATCATCTGTGATTTTTATGTATGAGGCCTGTCAGGAAAAAATTCAACCATTGTTAATATAACGAGAATAGCTTGCATGACATCTATATAACCTGATAGGTAAGGAGAGTGCACTGGAATGCGCATGAGTAAACAATGGCAACTGTACTGCACTGGTCAATGGGGACGGTAGATGCTGTTGACTGAGCATGTGTACTGTGTGGCTGTTGCATTTAAAACGAGCAAGTACAGCAACAAATCTGTACCAAATTTTGCGTTAAGCTTGAACATTCCTCCGCAGAAACTATTCAGATGATTCAGAAGGCTGCACCTATGGGCAACTGGTGACCAGCAGCTTTATCAAGACAACACATCCACTCACAGCATACATCATCACATCTCATGCAGAGACTTCTGGTGAAACATGAAATTATCCAGGTGACTCTGCCCCACACAGCCCAGATTTGGTGTCCTGTGACTTCTGGCTTTTCCCAAAACTAAAATCACCTTTGAAAGGGAAGAGATTTCAGACTGTCAAGATTCAGGGAAATACGACTGGGCAGCTGATGGTGATTAGTAGAACTGTGTGCGGTCCCGAAGTCCCAAGATGCCTATTTTGAAGGGGACTGAGGTGTCATTGTCCTATATACAATATTTATTTTATCTTGTATCTTCAATAAATGCCTCTATTTTTCATATTACATGGCTGGATACTTTCTGGATAGACCATGTATAATATCCAATATTTAATTGTTAAAATTACTAGAAGAGCAAAGAGAGTATCATAGAAATATTGTGTGATGTATATGCATGCACAGAAATAAAGGAAAATACAGAAGTTTAACTAAAGAATAGCATCTAGAAAAAAATAAAATGATAATTCTAGACCTAGGAAGTATAACAACTAAATTTAAGAACTCAGGGAAAAGATTTAATAGTAGATTCAACATAGCAGAACAAGAAAAAGATCAGTAAGCTGGAAGATAAATCAATGAAGCCTACACAAACTGAAGTAAAGGAAAGAATAAATTATAAAGAGAAAAAACTTAAAATAGTAAGAGCATAAGTGACAAGTGAGATATTCTCCAAAGTATAACCAATAAATAATTGAATCCATTACTGAATGGAACTGAAATAATATTTGAAGAAATAATGCCCATCAGTTAAAAAACAGAAGAAGCAAAAACAATGAAAGACAGTAACACTGTGTAAAAGCCCTGTAAGTCTCCAAAAGAATAAACACAAAAGAGAACAACACCTAGACATATAACAAAACTGCTTAAAACTGAAGAAAAAAGCAGCCAAAAGAGGGAAAATCACACATTGCATCCAAAGGAGCAACAACACAATTTGCAGGTGACTTCTCAACAAAAATTAAATCAGGCAACAATAGGCCTGTAAATGTTTAAAGAAAATAAATGTCAACTCGGATATCTATCCCCAACAAAAATACCCTTCAAAATAAAGGCAAAATAAATATTTTCAGATCAACAAAAAACAAGAAAATCTGCCACCAATTAACTGTGCTAGAAGATAAATAAAAAGTCACTCTTGAGGAAAAAAGAAAAGAACGCACATCGTGTTGTGGAATTTAAGATACAGGTAGAATTTCATGTTGGCTTCTCTGTTTTCTGATATGACTGATTTTGTTTGCTTTTGATATTCATCTGATAAATAAATTTTCATCTTATCAAACAGAATATTTGCATAATCTTAAGTGTGTCTCAATCTTATAAGTAGTTTATAACCAATCCTATTTGGCCTTTGGTTGTGTTTGCTATTGATGATCTCCCTTACAAGCAACATAAACTCCAAAAGTCTCTGTCATTTCAAGTATTGCTTGACAACTCACATTTTTGAGGGGGAATTAATAATATAATTACTAAGGACTTATTTTTTTAGCATTTATTTATATTTTTATTCTAGGCATTTAAAATGTGTGTATGCATTGTGTATTTATGTATGATAGACACATAATTTCTTATGATGATGATGATTCTTTAATATTTAATACACATATTTAAGCCTATGTTTACCACAAATTATGGTTTTTTATCACTAGATACGTTCATTTTAGAATCAGCTTTCAATTTCCTTCTTTCTCCTGTCCTAGTGCTTTCATTTTCCTATTTATTGGACACTTCAATTACAGATTATTTCAATGTTTTAATATTACATAGCAACTAGGGCTTGGATTTAATTAAAAATTTTATCAGTCTATTTGCACAGCAAATTTATCTTAAGCATTTCTTTTCTCAGATTCACATCTTCCTTTTCCTGGCTTATAATCTATTAAATTTGTTGTGGTGATTCATGCTTGTTTACTCCCTTACTGTGTTGGAAAACCTATCTGAGTGTATTTGGGCATGCTAGCTCTGCTCGTAAGATGATATTTTACAGTGACAGGGAAGAAGTGTAAAATCCTACTAGGTTGATGTAATGACATCTTGATTTCTATAGAAATCTACCCTTTAATAATGTCATTATCTACAAGGGGAATACCTTTTCATATCTCACTCAAACACCTACACTTTAAAATTCAGCCTCTGAAAAAATACTTTTACTGATACTATTGCAGGCAAGCAGTGAAGTAAGGAGGGCAGATTAGTATCAATTCTCTGTGTTTAGTTCCCTTAGAAGAACCAGCCTCCTCATCCTTCTATCTGAAATGACTCCTTCCTCTTCATCAGCATGGGCTTTTTATCTATGCACCTGTTCCATTTCTTGTGTTTTGTTTTTTTGGTTCTTAGAATTAGTGGTCTGCAGAACCTACCTATTATGTTACAGATGATTATAAAACTGCTCTTTAAAATTCATATTTAGATGTTATTATCTCTCTAGGGAGATTAATGTTTGCATTGTCAGTCATTTGTACAATCTCTTAATCTCTGATCTCTTGATCTCTGTCGAGATCACACCAACCCGCAGTGACCGCGGAATGCTGTGGATGGCTCTTCAACACACGAGAAAAACATACACAGAGACAACCAAGTCCTGTGGGGAAGTAGGAACAAAATGGCCACTCTCTCTGGTGGGGAGAGCTCCCTGTTCCCCGGAGAGGCTTTTTATTGGTTTCATTTACATAAGAATTTAGGTAAAGCTTATTACTCATTACTAGGAAGTAAGGATCAAACGATAGGTAACAAGGAAGTCTGAGGGCCTATTTTGAGCCAGGGTCAAAGAGCTATAAAAAACTTTAAGGAACAAACTTACTTCTTTCCTGGACCCTCATCATTCAACTGAGAGCATTCTAAACAAAGCAGGTTTCACAGGATTTTACATATTCTTTCTTAGGCCTGATCACCTGGGGAACCTGCCCTTTTCAGCACAGAGCTGCACCACCCTGTCATTGTTTCAGGCTTAGGTGGAGCAAGGGAACTAAGGCAACCAAGAGATAAGGAGATTTTTCTCCCAGATGAAGAGGACTCAGGCTGTACTCAGGCTATGTTAAAGCCGAGGGGTGAGGGTCCATCACCCCCTTTCGCTGTAGCCCCCAAAGTCCTTTCTTGGGGAACTCCCACATGATCGTGCCTGTCTTAGATCATTCCCCCCTTGGGGAATCTTACCCATCATTGGCTAACCGACCAAGCATTGGGGGTCAGTTATGAATGAAGCAGCAGAAACAGCACTCCTGCCAGGGAGATAAGCTTTTGTCTCCTTGCTGGCTTATGGTTCCAAGGGCGTTCCCTTAGCCTTAGCCTTGGTGGAGGTTACAGCTTCTGATACCAGGCAGGGAAGTCCCCAACAATTATTGAGTTTTAATCATTAATAAAGAACAAAAAGTATATAAAATTTAAGAGGTATGCAGCCAAAATGACCATGCTGGTTGAATATTATACTTTGAGACCTGGGTAAGGAGCCTTTACTCAGAAGCCAAGATCCTTCAATAATTGTAGGAATTTCATGTTTATTCTGCAGATTATTATGATCTGCATCAATGAGTCTGACTGGCAAGGAAACAAAGAATAACTCAGCCACATACTCATAGGTTACAGTAAAATAAAACTGAATCATTCCAGATATGGGTGCACCCATTGTAAAGATTTAATTAATTAATATCGGCCCATATTTCCTAAGATGCACAGATATTGTCTTAGGGAAAAATAAACTCTGACATGGTTTTTAATTTTTCACTTGGCAGGATAGGATTGAATTATCTAAGCATTTTCTCTCCATAATACCTTCATCTATTAAAATACATGCAACTAAGGGTTAATAGAGTAAGGCAGATACATGGGAAATTTGAGTGGTAACAGATAGTAGGAAGGAGGTCAAAGCAGGCAACAAAGGAGCTAAGCCGGTGACCTAGGCCAATGGAGATAATATGGTAGAGGAAATGCTGTATTTATGCAAAGCAGTTGTTTACAATGTAGTAGCCATTGTTCTATGAATTAGGGATGATGTTCTCTAGCTCTAAAGTCAGAAAGATATGTGTTAAACTCTCTTCTCCAAATTTCAGAGTGCTGTCCTTGAAAGCTTTTGATTTCTCACCTATAAAATCAGGGTAGTAATAAAATTTGCTTTAGAGTCATTATAAGGATTAAGTGTGATAATTTGGTCAAATAATTATAACCCATCCAAGACAGAAAAGATAAGAATATAAGTGTGAACAAGTAAATTTAGATAGTAACAGATTAAGATAGTTGGTCTTAAGTGGGAATAAAACAAGAGCATTAGTAAGCAAGGTCAAATGAGTAGAAGCCCCGGTCTCCACATTTTAAAATTCTAAAGGTTATCATTAACATGCAGAGTTTGTGTGTAAAGGACCTCCGAAATTAATATAGCAAACAACAACTATGTACAACTAGTACCTAGTGGTACTAGTACAATATGCTAATATTAATTAATGTGTTATACTTCTAGGATATAAAAACAAAAGTACTTACACAAACCATTTATTTGGTGATTCATTAGCATGTCTGAGACTGAAGTACGAGACTGAAAATGCCAAATCTGTTGAAAATACATTATTTCATAATGAGAAATACGGTCTCTGGAAATGAACCATGCATTGGGAACAACTTTAAATGTCCCAAGAAAAGAAAGAAGCTTTTCAATACGAAAGACGGGGCCTTATCATAGTGGTGTCTGTTAGCTTGGGATAGCCCTTGTAGAACTCATAATTATGGCACTATCACAATCGGGAAACTTGGAACAGCAAAATCTCAATTGTTGCCCTCAGGTCTTAATCTCCTATCACTATAAGATGTCTTCTTTAAAATGATTCTGGTTGATCACATGTGTTTCACTAATTTGTCACTCAAACTTCAGCCCTCTTAAAAATCTATCAGGTGGTAAAGCCAGACTTACATGATGATTTGACACCAGGCACAGGATTGACTGGAAGATTGGTTGTTTGGTTCAACTTCCAAATGCAAGGGGAGCTAAAGAAGGCAGTTCTACTCTTTCTGCTGTCCTTAATATAGGTGAAAGGAAACAGTGTCTTTTAGGCAACTGTGATGAATGTTTGCCATAGATTAGCTAGAAAACTCAATATCTCATTTATTCCTAGTTGAAATTTTTCCCAAATAGGTATGCTATATACTACACAGGCATACAAACAAGAAGAAAAAAGAAATAAAAGTCAAAAGTTATAATTACATTTAAGTGTTGGCTAATTGGGCCCTTTGGGGCTTTCTTCCTAATTATAAGAGGGCATACAAAGAAGAAATATCACCAAAAGTGTGTATGTATAGAATGAATATGAGTTTAAATGGGTAATGCTGGCTACATAAAAGCTGTAAAATATGATAGGAAAGAAATGCTATTACTTGCCAAACGTTTCTTATATATTAAAAAAAAAATAAAAATAAGGCTCATAGCAATGTCACTGGTAGAATACAAAATAAGAAAAAAATAGCATTGAATAGGACAGATTGGAAAAGGAAGCCTCTTAATCTGTACTCGAGATGTATGTTTTACTATGTTTATTTTAGAAAATCAAGGAAATTGTATCATTTGAAATTTAAAAAAACATTTTGTGGCAAATTCAATAAAAGTAAGATTTTTCTATGACTACTAAAAATAAAATTATAGAGGCATATTATATAAATATAAGCTTGGAAATCTTCAAAGAATTTATTCTTTTGTAATGCATAAACTTTGATGATATTGTTTCATAATAAAAGCAAAGGTAGATTTTGACCCCTGCCATTGATTGGAAAACTGTGTTGTTGCTGATAATTTTTAAAGTAAAATTTACAGTTTCTCTTCAGTTTCTCCTGAGGATTTAAGATGGTAGAAGGGTAAAGAAAGAGTGTAACCATGCTAGAATAAATCATGGAACGTTTTATAAGGTTGTAATTCATTTTATTTTACATCAAGTGGTACCCTTTTACATGTCTATAAAAGTCTGAATGTTTATAGTAGATGTGTATAAAATATTACATTACACCTCATAACCAAGATAAGCTGGCAAGAACCCTAAAGCTCAACAGGAACAAGATTGACTTTATCTTTTAAAACTGTCGTTTTAATTTTCCACACTAGACAATGCTATAGATGCAGGATGACTTAAATTCCTGATGGCTCTTAGACCACAATCTTGTAATGTTTTGAATTTAGTACCTAATCAAATTGCTTTGCTTTTAGTATTCTTATCCTTATGTATGTGTATTGGTAGAGGGTACCCTCCTTAGTATACCCAGTGGAACAATGTATTTTATAGCTTTCAAATGCAAATCCTGCTCCCAAATTTAGGGCATGGACAATACAACCACACCATTTTTAAAAAGAATTTAAAATGAAAGCCAGAAAAATTGAAACGACAATTTTTGAGTCAAACAGTCTTTAGCAGCTGCCCCTGATCCTTTGCAGGCCACCCTGCCTGAGCCTCTGCACTTGGTCAGGGCCTGCACAGTCTGCAGCCTGCAATTTCAGTTACCTTCTGTGGACTTGGAATTAAATGCCTAGTTAATACAAAGGAAAATTTCCCTTGTGCAAAATCTAATCAAATGTAATATGTCTACATTGTAACTACCATTTCTATGACTATTATAATTCAGTTCCCTAATTATGAGTTCAGTTCATAAAAAGAAAATTGGCTTTCATTTGAGCAGCTTTTTCAGTCAGAAATGGGAAACACATTTAAGTACACAGGTTTTCAATTCATTATTCTTTTTATTTCGATAACTAATTTGAGGGCCCAATTCTACCCTCAAATACTGATATTCAACTCCCAATGCAGTTAAGTTTATATGAAAACCTTGGGCTCTGCATAAGTAGGAAAAAGGACAAAAAATATTCCTTTGGAAGGGGAAAAATTAAATTATTCAGGTGGTAAACATGAAAAAAAGTTCTCTAAAGCAAGAGTAAATATATCAGATTAAATAATCTCAAACTAGGAGTGTTTGAGAAAATAATCAAATTCTTGGTTTTTATTCCTTTCTGTTCAATATTCAAGTATAGTTTTTTTTTTTTTCTGTAGATATACAACTGCTCTATCCCCATTTATCTGTATTCACTTAATGTGAGATAGTTTTACTTTGGAACTATAGACTATAGAAATAGATTCAATGACTTAACCTCTGTAAAACTCAGAAAATTAGTATTTTGGGCACGCTTGCAATATGCAATTAAAAAATTAGTCAAATCCAACCATTTTCACTTTTAAATAGTGTTTTGGGTCTCTTATTTGTTTGTTTTTAATTTGAAAACAAAACATCCATAAAAATAAAGGCAAAAATGTCATTGGTTCTGAGGCAAGGTCATAAAAGCTGATTTAACTTTATATGTTAAATATCTCCAAGTGGGACTGAACTCTAAGTATGCTGCCTTGTGCACACATGAACCATGTGTCCCAAGTGTTCAGAAAACCAGATTCTCTTTGATCCTAAAAAAAAGCACAGATATTACCTGAAGGTTGAGAAGACTTGTTCCCCTTGTTGAGGGAATGGGGGGAAAAAGCTCTAGCTGTTCAGCAGCTTCCAAGACAATGGGTATTGTTGCTCCAGTAGAACAGGAGATGGGGAAGGAGAATGGATACGAGTTTGTTTGGCTTCCAAAGAATCACTAGAAGAGAAAATCCATGAAACTTTGATCAGGAAGTCTGAGGTAGCATCATTGATAGTGCTAAGTGATATGCATAATAAGAAGAGGCAATGAAAGGTCATTAAAACATAAAAAAGTCATCTTTACATTTGTGAAATAAAAAATTGTGGATGTGTTGGGTTGTCAAAAGAAATTGTTTTCTGCAATGCTCATGGATGCCTGTATGATAGTGTTTGGCAACATCTAGAATAGAAAAGATATTTTACCTTATCTGAATGCAGTGATTGGACAGACAAAAAGACACACTTGGATATTCTTTTAAAGTCAACGAGTTTCATTAGATTTTTAAAGAGCAATATAATACTGATCAGAAAGGAAAAGTGGGTCCCTATATCACTTATTTCAGTTTCTGTAGAGCACATGTTCCAACTAAAATGAAAAGAACTATTGAGAACTGATCCATTCCTGTTTTGAAACCATCATGTTCACAATTTCCAGAACATAGTAAGTCTTCAATAAATATTTTGAAATACATTTATGTAAGAGATGATGTCATTCTTAAACTTATTTTTTTCTGATCACTTCCAATGATATTTGGAATATCATATTAAAAATGCACTTCCAATATTTTTTTCAGTGATTTATAATAGAGATGCTTATCACAGGAAATTAAGTGAAACTGAATTATTAAATTCCCACAATTAATGTGCTAAGTGCTAAACATTATGGTTTGGACACTATAAAAAATTAACGACTTGATAATTCAGGGTACAGTGGAAAAAGGGAGGCCTTTCAAGAACTTAAGGGTTTATTAAGTCAATGGTCAGATTGAAAATGGAAAAGCCAGGAATGCTACTAGAATTTAAGTCATGTCTTTTTAAATTGTATTCTGAGGTTTGAAAGTTGCTACTACTACTTAGACTTCAGAAAATGTCAAAAATCTACATCCAGTGTCACAGCTGCCCCTTGGCTCAGTGGCTGGTAACTGAGAGTGAAAATCTTATAGACAAACTGAAGCACTGCTAGCAAAAGAATAGGCAGCATGTGATGGTTCTCAAAACAGGTCTCAAAAAATAATTGAAGAAACTAAGGACATTTACCTTAGAAAGTAGAAAGTTAAAGAAGGAACAGACACATTTTGTGTAAATAATCTAGGAAACCTATGTGGATATCCATTTAGTTCTAAGCAGAAAGCACCATCGATTGAAAGGAGTCAGTGAGTTTGCATGTCACTGGGATGGTTCCTAATTTGAAGATTTAAAAATTTTAAAGTGCTAAAGGCTGAGTTAGATAATCTCAGCCATTTGTTACTTACATTACAAACAATGCAATAGTGAAATGACTTAGAAACCTGGATAAAATGAATGACTCCTGCTCAACAACTGAAATATTCCAATGATAGAAGTAAGTGTAACTTCTAATCTCTTACTCTGCGCAAGACACTATGAAGCCCCATGAAAGCAGCGACTCTGCTTTACCTCATTCTCTATGTATCCCCAGCACACATGGGAAAACCAGGATTCAAAACGAGGTCTGTAAGGAGCTGAAACAAACCAAGAGATAGCTCTCAGAAATTTGTCAAGACAACAGAGTACAATGGGAATAAATTGGACATCAATATCTAAGATAATTTATAATTTTTATATGTGATTCTGAAGGAGATAAACTTTTAAAAGAAATCAAATTGAGATATTTTTATGTTACAAGATTATTTTGTAATGTATATATTCTTTGGGCTACATTTTTAAATGAATAATTTCTTTATTTGTCCCAGCATGGTTCTTAAAATAATAAGAAAATGGGTTGAAGTCACAGTTCTGTCATGTGATGTAGTACAATTGACCTAACTTTATGAACCTCAGTTTGTTACACTGTATAATAAATAAAATATGTGTGCTACCAAACTTGTTGTTAAGAGAAATCAGCCCTGGCTGGTGTGGCTCAGTGGATTGAGTGCCAGCCTGCAAACCAAAGGGTCACAGGTTGATTCCCAGTCAGGGCACATGTCTGGGTTGTAGGCCAGGTCCCCAGGAGGGGGCACATGAGAGGCAACTACACATTGATGTTTTTCTCCCTGTCTTCCTTCCTTCCCTCCTCTAAAAATAAATAAATAAAATCTTTAAAAAAAGAGATAATTCACTAATATAAAGTATATATACTTGATGCATTATAAATGTATATGGAAATCATCATAACAACAAATAATTATTGAGCCTATACCACATGACAGTTATTCTGCTTAGTGATTTATATGCATTATTTTATTTATTTAATATTCACAATTGTCTTATTATTGCTATTTGAATTTTAGAAAAATCCTATGAAGTAAATAGTATAACTTTTGTTTTAAAAATAAGCAAAAAGACTAAAATATCTGTATGTTTTGGTGAAAGTTACATAGTTACTAAGTAGTTTTGAAGTATTTAACCCTATACTCTTAAATTCTAGTCTATTGTAAGTTTTATTCATTATTACTAAAGTGTTTATATTAACCTAAAGTAATTTTGGTACTAATTAAATTTTTATTTATATTCTCAAATCTACAAAAATGTTCAAAGAACACACACACATTTCACTTTTATCTGTTTATCATCTGCAATTTTGAGCATTTTAGAATAAAAACATGATATAGTGTATTGAATTTAACTGAATTTAATAATTGACTCAGATTATGTTAAAAAGCATTACCTTTGCTACAACCGAGGGAACATTTTGATTAAGTTATTTTGTTTCTAAAGAATCTCAATGAGCTACTAATATTTAGATGCATGATTTTAGGAATTACTTTGTTTTTATCTGTGGACCATTATCACATGACCCCAAACCATGCCTTAAAATTTTTTTCTGTATTCTTTTTAGACAGTGCCCATTGAATAAAAATTAGTGAACCTTTGGTATTTATGCCTAATCCACCCAATTTCCATAAAGATAAGACTTTAACGAATTCTGGTGGTCCAATAATAATGATATCCTTAAAGACCATGAAAGATTCTATGGGAGGAAGTTCCAAGAATGTCATCACAGGAGAAATTGAGTTTTCAGGAATAAAGGATACAGTTATACCTTTCTTAAAGGAAGTAAAAGTATAGGAGTTATGAAAATGAACATGGTGTAAAAGAGATTGTAACTTATTCTTATATTACCAGAGTAGCATTTGTTACCCATAATGGTCAAATCAAAGAATCTCTATTCTTTTTCACTGCTAGTCTATGAGGAGACTGCAAAACATATCTAAAAGGTACAATGACCCAGAAGTATATGTCCAGTAATGGTAGAACATAATATTAGGAATTTCAGGGTCTATGATATCTCAAAATGCTAAAAAAGAATCTCTACAGAAACACCCAGAGTTGATAATTATTAGGAGAAGAGACATAGATTAGTTCTCACTTAAAAGTTTTTGGATATGTAATTCAGACTGAAATCAAAAAATGGTGGTGTTAGTGGTACCATAGAACTTGATCTTTGTAGCTTAAAATCAAATACATATGTACACACACACACACACACAAAACAAAACAAAAAACGCATAACTAAAAATATATTATCCAATTAGTTTGATGCAAAATCTCATCGGTCCAAAATAAAAGCTCAAAAAAATAAAAACAAAAAGAGAGGATCATTTAAAGCTAGCCAGTGTTGGGGAAAGACTGAAGGATAAGTCACACCTGAACAGATGGATTATCTTAATTGTGTATATATCTACAAGTATTTATGTTTATCTAAAAAATAAAATAAGGTAATGTAATATAAGTAGCTAATTTTAACCAAATTTAAAAACAAACCAAAAACCATGTGTGGTTAAAAACTAACATGAAGAATTAGTTTCAACTTAGAGTAGCTTTATCTTCAAAATTTAGGAAACTCATTTTATTGGACACAAAAATTCAAATTTCAGTGGAAGAACAAAATACTTATTTTAACTTCAAGGTGAAATCACTTGTAATAATCTCTAAAACCAAACTTAAAGAGGAAATTTTTCCTAGCCCTGGCTGGCGTAGCTCAGTGGATTGAGCGCGGGCTGGGAACCAAAGTGTCCCAGGTTCGATTCCCAGCCAGGGTACATTCCTGGGTTGCAGGCCAGAACCCCCAGCAACCGCACATTGATGTCTCTCGTTCTATCTCCCTCCCTTCCCTCTCTAAAAATAAACAAATAAAATCTAAAAAAAAAAAAAGAGGAAATTTTTCCTTAGAATTTACTATAAAGAGAATGCACTTATACAGTCAATCATTTTTAACCAGAATACATTTAATAGGAACATGTACATGTCACATTTGCGTACTTTATCTAAACCCAATTTTAGGTATGTCCATAAGCTTTGCTCTTTGTTGTTGTTGTTGTTGTTGTTGAAGTATTTTGAGATGCATTATAAATTTTAAGTTAAATTTTAAAGTAAATTTTGTAAATGTTTCCTAACTTAATGTTAGCCTTCTAAAAATAGAAAGTATTAAAATGAAATATAAAATATAACATGAACACCCATTATATAGATCTTTTATTATGAGTAAACTGACTAACTAATCCAGATGTGTCATCACTCCAAGTCCCCTTTCATTAGTATGAGAACTTAAAATACTACTTATTAATAAAATGTTGATAATGCATATCTTTATACTCTTATAACATTTTATTATCAAAGTAATATTAATTTAGATATTACCAAAATTTTATAGTAATTCAAAATTAAAAATAGAAAGTCTTATCACTTCTAATTATATACTGGGTCTTTTAATTCCAGATATAAAACATAAAAGAGACTTCATTTTATTCATAAACTTCTGTAGAAAAATGAAATATTTTGCTACATAAAATTATGTATATATACAAATAACTAATTTGACTTTTCTTCTCATATAACCTATAAGAGAATTTATTTACACTTAGTGTTAGTCCTTTATATAAGTGCAAATATTTCTTTCTCTTACATGTGAAGAAGTTTCATTGATGAGTCATTTCTTTCTTCTCAGACTGATTTTCCCTACAGTAATGTTAGGAAAATGAACCTGGCAGCCATGCTGTTTTGATTAGATTGGAGTCATGGCACCACCACTTTTTGGAAATTTACTCACACTCTCCTGATTCAGTTATGCATCTTTAAAATGAGTAAAATACTAGCCATACTTGTTAGGGTGATTTTGAGATTATATGAGTTAATATATATAAAGTTAGAACTCTGCCTACCACAAAAGAAATGTTGCGTGTTAAGTGTCATTATTAAGAAACTTATTCAAGAAATATTTATTGACAGATTACTATATGCTGCATACTCTTCATTGTACAGAGATACTATATTAGTTGCTAAGGTTGATCTGAAATGCAATTATCAATGAAGAATCAGTCACTTTTACTAGGAAGTGAGTTTATCAAGATAAATGCTCTCTAATCTCAGAAGATTTACAGGCAATGGAGTAAAATGATTATTATAAAACATTCTGCTAAGTATTATGATAGAAATGTGCACAGGGTGCCCTTGGAAGCATAAAGGAAAATTATAATGCAGATCAGTTCAGATCAGGTAAGGCCAAAGCGTGACTATCTATGGAAGAGGTAATATGTGTACTGATTGATGTAGGCTAAAGGGACATTTCTTGAAAAGTGTGAGCAACCTTAAAGTACATATGTCAAAAGCAATTTTCCTGTAAGAAATAATGAGAAAAGATTACATTGCCTCATTTCTAGGACACCTGCTACAGTTATAGGTTAATTGCTGATTCTGGTACTGATTAAAAGAGCAGCAGAGGTCTCCTCTACCAGCCCCCTAGGGCAAAAATTGCAAATGCTACAAGACCCCCTTAGGAAAGGATGGTCAATAAAACAGCCTCTACTCTGTTCTGTGGACTGGCATGCAGCAAAGGTTTTATATGACTTATTAGAACTAGAGATTCCTGTTGACCTTGATTATTAAAAGGCTGCCATCCTAATATAATTTAAGCACAATTTGAATGATTAAGGCAAAAAAAAAAGGCAAGAGAGAAAGCATTTGAAGCAAAACCACACAGGTGAAAAACTGAAGCAGCAATGAACATGTATTCACTAATGCAATGACTAGTTTAAGGTGGAGACAAGAACACTGGTAAACAGTGGTTAATGTATGCAGAGCATCCAGACAGCATGTGCTTTTATGTTTCAGCTACCAAGTTTCTACCATGAAAGTTTAAATTAGTTTATTGCCTCCTTTTTATCTGATCTGGAGTATAGCAGCATGAACTTAAGGAGCTTCTTGGAGAAGCCAGGAAACCTACTGAAAAAAGAAATGACCAAAAGAAAAAGTTCAGAAAGTCAAAAACAAAAGCCAACAAAAATGTGACTATCTTTAATAAAACAACACACTTTAACATTCATTTAATTTGCTTTACATATATGAAATTTCATTTTATTTTACTTCAGAGGAAAAATTTAGAACTTAATACTTAAAATTAGAATCAATGGGCAAATAAAAATTCTCAACTGGATCATTTTAGATAATGACTGTGGGAACAAGTGCATAGTTAATTGTATTATATTCCTTGTGCAGGATGTCTAGATGAAATAAGCTTTACTCTTTAAATAAGGCAAGGAATATGTTCTCAGAGTAAGCAGGTAAGAAAAAACAAACATGTATGTCCAGTACCTAAATTTACCTTATGATGATTTATTATAAGGATATTAGTATCAGTCTTCCTCTGAAATGTCTTCAAGAAAACTCATGTGTAAATAAGAAGAGTGTCCAATTTCCTTTGACAGTTAAGTCCTATGAAGTGTTCACTCCTCTCAGATGGCATAATGACAGCACAACAGCGAAAATGAAAGCCAGGAGGGATACCAACTTTCCCCTCCCAACCAGCCCCATGTGAGCAACCCTTTACCAAACTGTCAAAGTTAACTTTCTATTCTTAACCAGCTGTTACTGATCTGTGAGTCTCACCACTGTCATAATGTCTAACATCATATTTGTGATATTGTTGGTAATGCCACCAGCTACTTATAAAGCACAGGTTCCTTCTGGTTTACTGATGGCAAGTAGATTTTTCAGGATATGAATTGCTGGCCTGTGGCTTTAGCAGCACTGACCTCAGTGATTACTCTGTGAAAGAAGGAGAAGAAACACATATTGCAACAGCTACGGTTAATTTTTTAACACTGGACAAGTCTCTGCTGCCCTAAGGTACAAAGTAAAAGTATATTCCAATAGTATGCCATTTATTCAGCAAACTATTGAGTAATTTGTTGAATAAACACTCTTCAGGGGATAGAGTTCACCCTCGAGGATCTTATATTCAGAGTGTACAATAAGAAAGCTAAAATAATCATCGGTAGCAACACCAAGGCTAGTATATCTTGGCATAAACATAACTTATACTTACTAATTTTGCTTTTTTTTTACAGGAGAGTTTTAGGTCCAGCTTGGTGATGCCTTCCTGCTTCCCACCCCCAGTTAAGTATTAAATGCCCCAAAATATGTATTTGACTATATTACAAAATCTGCTCTGTTGAGTGAATATTCATAAATACCTTGTGGATTGACTAACTTAAAAAGCTCTGCATTTGATAGTTTGATGATACTAAATGCTATGGTTTCTACTATAAATTTGATGAATCTTTCATACATACTTCCTTTATTCAATAAAAATATTTATTGTGTTCACGATTTGACAGACACTTGGAAACTAAAAATATCATGGAGAAAGAAAGAAAGATGAGCTGTTCCTTTACAGAGATAATGTTTTAGTGTGGGAATTAGAGATTGAGAAAACAATTGCACAGATATTAAATCAGTTACAACTTTGTAAGTACTAAGGAGTGAAGGATTTACTAGGCCCTTCTTATAAAACCAGGCCCTGATTTTGTCTGGGAAGGCTTTCCCAGATTGAGATTGAGAGCAAATATGCAAAAGGTTGTGAGTTAAAGGGGATCAAGTAAGGGAAAACATCCAGGTGCATGGAAGATCATACCTAGAAGCATCTGTGACAGAAATAGCATCTGTACACCAACACTGAAAGCTTCCTCCATTGCAATGTGCCGTCTTCACTAGGGGTAGCTGTGACCAGACGAGGATTGTTTCTTATTCTCCTCCTGCATCAACAGGTGACAACGTGACTAATTTTCATTCAAGAAGTTTGAATGGAAGTAGTGTGTTATTCCTCTTCCCTTATTGAGCCCCAGGATGAAAGGAGCTGGATACATGAAGTAGCACATGAAGAAGTCACTAGACTACAAGAGACACCCAGCTCAGATTGTTAGATGAGTAAACAAGAAGCACCAATTCTTTTTAAAGCCATTAAAACCTGAGAGTTTATTTTCACAGCTGTAGTGTGGTTAATGTTACCCTAACTAAAACAGTGTGAGGTGGAAAGTAATAAGGATTTTGTAGTCACTGAAAGACATAAAGTGCGACTACAGCGCATAAAGAAAAGAGAACATGAATTGGACTGCATGCTTACATTTCTGGCACTATGGCAAGATAAATATCTTGAAAATATCTCGTTATAGTACAGCTAAAAATCCTGGACAACATATAATAAACATTATTTTAAATGTATAGGTGTATAGTTAAGCCAATCCAACCTTTAAAAAGAAATCTAAGGTCCCAAATAAAAGAGAAAGGTGAAAGCCAAAATGGTAAGCTAAAAGCTCTATTTCCATCAATGTCAGAAATCAAATGTTAATGAGGGAAAGAGGCATGAACTTTGGCCCAGGCAATTGGAATGTGAGGTGGAGAGGGGAGATGGTGGAATTAACACACCCCCATAACCCCATTTCCCAGACCAGGAAAGAGCTATATATCCTGAGAAAGATTTTTTAAAAAGAAAAGACAATAAATAAACATGACAAGTCTACTTATCTGGCTTGGCCTGTGCTGTGGTAGAAAAAAAGTTTGCAAAAACTCATAAATAGAAGCCTGCTCTCACATCAGGGTTTTGATGATCAAATTTACTCTATGTACTTTGAAGAAAAGTATGCAGCTAAATTAATATAATTATGAGTTAAGGACAGACAGTTCCAAAGGCCATATGCTTTAAAACGTTATTTTTAAAAATATAGCCCAAACTATGGTTCCCTGTAATTCTCATAGAAAAAGACTACCAAACTACATTCAAAGCCCCAAATTATAAAACATTTTAGTAAATATGTCACAATAAATGCTATTCAACAGAACTGTAACAGAATTCAGCTCCTAAGGAGTTTTAGATAGTTGTATTAATAGATGTAGAATAAAAATTCTTTAAACTGTTTAATGAATTAACAAAGTCAAAGTGAGAAATAAGACCCACAATCAGAATTGACAGGTAATACATAAATAATGCGAGACAAAGTAGAAATAGTATATATTCCTACAATTCAATATGAAAAAAAGAAACTAGTTCAAAATGTGCAAAATATCCAAACTATAATTTATAGAAAAAAGTACCTGAATAGCCAATAATCATGAAAAGGTTTATAAACATGATAGGGTATAGTATGATGGTTTAAACAGGATGATTACGTATATTTCTCCTAGATTTCAGTGGAACCAATTAGGAGTAATTTCCTAATACACCTCCTGTTTTCTAATCTCTAGCTGCTTCCAGGGACTCAACTGAAACAGTGGGTGTCAATCATGGTCTGAGAATGGAGATAATGGAATGGGATATGGGAACTAGTCTGCCATCTGGCTGGTAATAAAAGGAAAAAAAATCCATCATTGGTGGTGAGGGTAACATGAATAGCCCCAGGCATAAGGTACCAGTGCATTTGCTAGAACATTCACAGGTTGCACCCACTACCTCCTCACTGAGCCCTTGGTCAATAACTAAGGTTAAGTCTCAACAACAGGGCCAACACAAGGACATGTTAGACCTCATAGGGAGAGGTGTGACCAGTATATCAAAATAGAGCTTCAGGACCTAGTCAATATAGTCAGGAGAGCAGGCATAGAACTCAATTCTGTGGGTGCATAATTAAGAGGACAGAATACAAGCACGTATGTGCAGTGTTTTAAAAAATCACATTCACAAGAAAAGCAAACAATTTTTAAAAATGTTTGATCCTTATGAGAGCATGTATTATGTAAATCACCACATTTTCATCAACATACCATAGCCCTATGATTACATAGCAAAGAACATCTCTTAAAAATTCAAAATAATTTATTCTAAATATGCAAAATCTCTGAAGAATTGACATTATTTAGGATAAATATTATGAATAAAATAGTGGATAAAGTACATATGACTTTGGAAAACTCCATGAATGTTATTACTCACAAAAATTTTTTTGAAAAGAAAAACTTAAAGAGCAGAGAAGTCAAGAGTATATCATCTAAGCACCTGGAGTCTACAATTTCTCTTTAACCAAATAATTGCTGATTTGTATGGTTTGACAGCTAGGTGAGGTGTTACTTTTGTGCTTGAAGAGAACACTAGCTAGAACAGGTGCCTCAATAAAAAGCAACCAACATTTTGCACAAGCAGGTACACACAGCATTTATATGAGTAAGTAGAAACTTGCTTCAGATAACTGCTCTGGGTCCAGTCTAACACACTGGCAAATGAACATTCAACAACCAAAGACTCTTATTTTAGGAATAGCTCTAATAACTTTATGCTTGAAATACTTAAAGCAGATATAATGAGTTTCCCATTGCAACTATAAAAAAGACAATAATATAACACATTTTATAACCTAAATGTATGTGTAACTCCATAATCAGAACTGGATACATAAACTATACTTTTAGGTAATTATAATTTTACTCTGATTATCTATGATTATTTGGTATAAATAATTAAATATTGAATATCATACATCAATAAATGTTAATCTTAGACTAGTTAATAACATTTTTCAAATAAATTATTATATAGCAAACAAACACTTATTAAGGTAAATTCTAATGTCATAACCAAGTGATCTATTGGCATTCATAAAAAACATATTATTCCAGAAAGACATACAAGCAAAAGAGTCTATAATATTATCCAATCATAAAGCCACAACTGTTTTTCTTAATAGAGAAAGCAAAAAATAGTTGCATTTTGCTCAATTGTGTCTTTTTCTCATTGCTCTTTTTTTCTACCCTGACTTTCAGAGCAGTATTCAGGTAACATCAATATCAAAGAAAGCAAAAAACAAGTGCTCCATTTGAATGAAAACTTAAGATATCTCAAACTTTTTGTTTAGACGATGTATCCAGTATACTTGGTTTGCCACTCCACATTTTGCGTGTGTCATGCATAGAAGCTACATTTCTAGTTTCTGCCCTTCAAGTAACTGGATTCTGAAATACTGAAAAAGCATGGAAACAGAGTTAGGATTAGGAATCGTTTGCACTCGACACTGACTGTTCTATGTATATCTTGGTTGAATACTTGAAAAGTAACCAATGCTACTGTTGTGAAGCCATAATGAAGAGATGGTGGAAAGAAGAGCATAGCTATACCAAGACTCCATTTGACTCTGTCTGAAGAAAATCATATGTAGCAGACATTCCTGATTAAAACAAAACTGCAATTGGCCCTGGCCAGTGTGGCTCTGTTAGGCATTGTCCTGCTAAGCAAAAGGTCATTGGATCAATTCCCAGTGAGGACACATGCCTGGGTTGCACGTTTGTTTCCTGGTTGAGGCACATATGCAAGGCAACCTATCGATGTTACTCTCTCACATTGATGTTTTTCTCCCAGTTGTTCACCCTTTCTTCCCCTCTCTCTAAAAATAAATAAATATAAGTTTAGAAATGAAACAAAACTGCAGTTGAATTTTCATGAATAATGTTGAGAAGATTTAAAAGAAGGATTTTAATAAAACATTAGAGGAACATGTGGAACACATTTTGGATTTGAATTATTATCAAATATAGATTCTTATATTAAGTCTTTATAATACTCTGACAATTCAGTATGATAGGCAGAAAACAAACTTTGAAGTAAAGAGACCTATTATCTATGTCCTTCTCTGTAATTTACTTTGTAACTGACTTGATCTCATATATTAACTATGCCTCAGTACTTCCATTTATAAAATGCATCCCATGCTCTAGAGTCTAATAGTTTCTAGAGAATGATTACAAATTACAAAAGAAGCTTAAATCTTATCCTATATACATAATGTTATTAACTGAGGCTCTATACCTTAAAATATAATTTATATAATGAAAATAATAACTTCTTTTTTTCTTATTTGATTTTATAGCCTTTTTTCCCACCCCATTGATAAGGAATCATTTCTACCCTAGGGAGATGGAGATGGCCAAACACATGACACCTGAAAAATAGGTGGAATTGGCAGCAGCTTATTACTCACATCCACACACAAGCCACAGAGGAGGACACTAAAAATTATAAAGGACCACAAAATGATTGTCCTTGGAAACAGAGTAAACAACCAGGGGGTGTGGCAAGCAGGCTTTAGAATATCAAAATAGTCAGGTGACACCTTGGTTCCTGAGGGAAGACCTAACTGGCCTGTTTCAACAACTCAGGGACTGGCAAGAAACTATAAGCCAACTACTCAGTGGTAAACAACAACTATGAAGTTCCCCTTGATAAAAGGGTAGTTTGGCTATAGGACCATATCTGTGGGAGCAAAACTTGCAGTTAGACAAGCACAATCCTATCCATTTTACCACGTGTCAAGGTAGTACATGGCATTGCACCTTAATTTTAGGCCTTTCATTATACTGATCATCATAAGAAATTTGTAAAAATCAAACACAGTATAGCCTTCTAAAACATATTGAAATATGTGAAACTAAGCACTTAAATATGAAAGTTCCATCATAAGTTGTTGCTTTAAAAGAAATTTTCTATTTAGAATGAAATAAAAGGTGTTCATTTTCAAAGAAATCTTTTATGACAATAATAGGTACACTTAATTTTACAAATACTTCTAAAATGCATTCAAAATAGGGTCAACTGTCTTGAAAACTTTTATTATTGATTTAATTTACCAGAACACCTTCAAAGATGTCTTTGAATATCAGATCTTGGCATTTTCAATGAGAAATTTTGTCCTTCATGAGCTTTTACTCCCTATTTCATAAATATTAAATACTTGCTATAAAAAGCATTCTTTCTCATTAATACATTTAACTTCCCCATTTGTTTATTTTTTCCTTTGTTTTCCTTGCCTGAAAGGATATATCAGGAAAAAATATTGCAATGAGCAATATCCAAGATTTTATGCCTATGCTTTCTTTTAGAATTTTTATAGTTTGGGGTCTAACTTTTAAATTATTAATCCATTTTGAATTTATTCATATGTGTTGCATAAGAAGGTGGTCTAGTTTTATTGTTCTGCATGTATCTGTTCAATTTTCCCAGTACCTTTTATTGAACAACCTGTCTTTACTCCATTGCATGTGGTTGCTTCCTTTGTCAAACATTAATTGACCATAAAGACATGGGCTCATTTCTGAGCTCTCTATTCTGTTCCATTGATCTGTGTGTTTTTATGCCAGTACCATGCTGTGTCGATTACTATGGCCTTGTAGTATATTTGATATTAGGTAGTATGCATGATTCCTCCAACTTTGTTTTTCTTTCACAATTGCTGTTGCTATTCAGGGCCTTTTGTGGTTCCATATAAAATTTTTAAGTATAACTTATTGATTATGCTATTACAGATGTCCCAATTTTCCCCCTTCTCCCCCCAACTCAGTACCCCACTTCCCTCCAGCAATCCCCCACCCCTTAGTTCATGTCCATAGGTGCTGCATATATTTTCTTTGGCTTCTCCTTTTCCTATACTATTCTTAACATCCCCTCATCTATCCTGTACCTACAAATTATGTTCCTTAATCCCTGTACCTTTCCCCCCCATTCTTCCCTTTTCCCCTCCCCACTGATAACTCTCCACAAGATCTCTATATCTACGATTCTGTTCCTGTTCTGGTTGTTTGCTTTGTTTTTGTTTTTTAGATTCTGTTCTTGATAGTTGTGAGTTTGTTGTTATTTTAATGTTCAAAGTTTTTATCTTTTTCCTAGATAAGTCCCTTTAACATTTCATATAGTAAGGTCCTGGTAACGATGAACTCCTTTTACCTTTGCTTTGGGAAGCACTTTGTCTGCCCTTCCATTTTAAATGATAGCTTTGCTGAATAGAGTAATCTGGGTTGTAGGTCCTTGCTTTTAATCACTTTGAATACTTCTTGCTAGTCCCTTCTTGCTTGCAAAGTTCCTTTTGAGAAATTAGCCAATAGTGTTATGGGAACTCCTTTGTAGATAACACTCTGCTTTTGCTGCTTTTAAGATTCTCTTTTTATCTTTAACTTTTCACATTTTAATTACGATGTGCTTGGTGTGGTCCTCTTTGAGTTCAACTTGTTTGGGGCTTTCTGTGTTTCCTGAAATCGTATGTCTATTTCCTGCACCAAATTGGGAAAGTTTTCTTTCATTATTTTTTAAATAAGTTTTCAATTTTTTGCTCTTCCTCTTCTCCTTCTGGCACCCCTATGATTGGATGCTGGCACTTTTAGAGATGTCCCAGAGTCTTCTTATTCTCTCATTTTTTGAATTATTGTTTCTTCATTCTGTTCTAGCTGATTTTTCATTTCTTCCTTATGTTCCAAATCATTTATTTGAACCCTGGCTTCCTTCCCTTCACTGTTGGTTCCCTGTGGATTTTTCTATATTTTACTTTGTGTAGCATTCATTTTCCCCTAGTGCTTTTGCCATACTCAACAGGTTCTCTGATTATCCTTATAACCAGTGTTTTGAACTCTGCATCTGATAGGTTGGCTATCTCCATTTTGCTTAGTTCTTTTTCTGGGGTTTTGTTCTGTTCTTTCATTTGGGCCATACTTCTTTGTCTCCTTGGTTTGGCAGCCTCCCTGTGTTTGTTTCTATGTATTAAGTAGAGATGTTTAACTCCCTGTCTTAGCACACCTGTTAAGTTGTATGGGGCAGAGCATTAGGTATTTGGTAGGTGGGGCAACCTGCTTCACCACTTTGTGGCTCTGTATGTGGGGAAAGGGCAAGAGATGGGGCAATGCTTCTGCCAGCTGCTGGAAGCTTGTTCAGCACTCGTCCTGTTTCCAGTCACTTCACCCCCTTCTCATATGCACTGGCACCCTCTCTAGCTGCCACCCTGGTGGTGGTTGCCAGAGTGTGTGGGTTTGCATATGTTCTAGGACTGTGAGGGCCATTTAAATGGACTCTCTTGAGATACTGGCAGTTTCTCCTGACATCCCAACCCCCACTGTTTTTAACAGCCAGAAGTTATAAGGCTTTATTTTCTGGTACTAAAACTCTGGCTGTGTGGTCTGGCCTGGGTCTGGGATTGCTTGCTCTCAAGGTATCCTTCCTAATTTTTATGGATGTGGGACTTCCTATTGCGCCATCTGCCACCACGACTTGCCATCACCACACCTCTTCGTCACCACTTCACCTGATCCTCTCTGCCCAGGCTCTCCATCTCCACCCCTCTGACTCATCTGGATGAATATGCCTTCTTTAAATCCTTGGTTGTCAGATTCCCATACAGTTCAATTTTCTGGCAGTTTTGGGGGATTTTTGTTTTGAGGTTAGTTGTGATCCTTTTACCTATGCCTCCATCTGGACTGGAAGCCCCCCAATATCAAATTTGGAAATATTTATTCTAGTTCTGTGAAATACATATCATTGAACTAAAATGTTTTTGTACAGCAAAGGAAATCATCAACAAAATAAAAAGACAACCCACAGAATGGGAGAACATACTCCCTGATATATCTGATAAAGGGTTAATATCTAAAATTTATAAAACTTATAAAACCCAACATCAAAAAACAAACAATCCAATAGAAATGGGCAAAGGACAAGAACAGACACTTCTTCAAAGAGGACCAACAGACATATGAAAATATACTCAATGTCACTAATCATTTGAGAAATGCAAATTGAAACCATAATGAGATATCTTCTCACACTGGTCACAATGGCCACCATCAACAAATAAACAAACAACAAGTGCTAGCAAGGATGTGGAGAACATGTAACCCTTTTGCACAGCTGGTGTGAATGTAGGTTAGTAGACTTTCCATAGCCACTGTAAAAAGCAGTGTGGAGATACCTCAAAAAATTAAAAAAGAACTGCCTATCACCTAGTAATTCCACTTCTGGGAATTTATCTGAAGAAACCCAAAACACTAATTTGAAAGAATATAAGCACCTGTTCATTGTAGCATTATATACAATTGCCAAAATATGGAAGCAGCCCAAGTGTTCATTAGTAGATGAGTAGATAAAACAACTATGGGGCATTTACACAATGGAATACTACTCAGCCATAAAAAGAAGAAAATTTTACCCTTTGCGACAATGTGGATGGGCCTGAAGAACATTATGCTAAGTGAAGTAAACCAGGCAGAAAAAGACAAATATTACAAGATTTCACTCATATGTGGAATCTAATGAACAAACTGAACTAACAAGCAAAATAGAGACACACTCATAGATAGGGAACAGGCTGACAGCTTTGGGGGCTGGCGGGTAAGTGGTGGAGGGATTGAGCAATAAGAAATGGACTTACAAACATGGACTACAGTGTAGTGATTGTGGTGGGGAGGAAGGTGGGTGGAGGTGGAATAGGGTTTAAGGGGCAAATCGGTAATGAAAAAAGTACAATAAAAATAAATTTAAAAACAGATATGCTTTACCTTTTTTCCTTTAATTTCTGTTATCATATTCACTTATACCTCTTAGTCATTTACATCATACTTTTATCTCACTAGAACTGTTTTTGTATATTCCATTTTCATGGATATTCCATTATTTGTTCAAAACATTGCTTGGCAGAACCATGTTATTCATTGCTTCCAATCACGCATAAATGAAACCTAAAGTTTGCTGCTTTATGCACCAGCCATCATGTTTTCTTATTGGTACCCATTGATTTATTACATTGGTCTAATGCAGACTTCACATGTCTACCTCATCCATATACAGAGTGTGCTGGTCTATTATTTGGAAGTCTATAGTAAGAAAGGATTTAAAATTTCAGTTCACAAATCAAATGTGCTCTAGTTAGTGTTTGTTTCTAATACATTTGCTATTATCTAATATTTATAAATGTGTTTTTATACTGTAAAGCAATATAGAAATAAAACTTTCCCCAATATTGTTTCCTTAGTTTTTTTACTGCTATATTCCTCAATAGCACTTTTAAGTTTAACTTATTAATTTTCTATATTGATTTCTTATGCTATATTGTGATGAACTCAACTTGCCACTCTATCCATCTCTAAATTATATCTAAATTTAATGAATTAGTCATCAGACTCCTTCAACATATTTAACAGCCTCCTTTTGCTCTTTAATTTCTAAAGTACATTGATGTACTTTGTTAACATTAGGAAGACTTGGAAAGTCTTATTTAGAAAACAAATATGATTTGTGTTTTTAATATTTGTCAATATTTTCTTTATAAAATCATAGCAGACATAAAATGAAGTCATCTAATGCACTAAAATTAATGAAAACATACAGAACATCACTGTGCCCTTTTATGTCCATATGCAAACTATGCAAATGCATCTGTGATTATGCTCAAGCCCCAGAGAATCTACTGCTATAGTGTTCACTGTTTTCATAGTTGTCTAAAGTTCTTGATTAAGCCTAGATTAAAGTAAATGTGGTTCTCATCATTATTTGTGTATACTCATCAGGGAGATACTGTTCGAGGAGAGAGCTTTCAAATTTTACCTCTGTGCTCCTTTTTAGCATCTTTCTCCAGTATTCTCTGTCAGGGTGCATGGTCTGCAATGAAATGGAGGCAAAATATACTAATTGTGCTGATTCTTAAAGTTCTATGTATAATAATGTCTCATCAATACATGATTGAGAATAAAACAAATCAATAAATAGGAGTAGTAGCATAATTTTAAAATTTACTTACAGGTGGACAAGATGATACAGAAAATGAAGAACTCACTGTCACCCAAATACAGAATGATTCAAGTTTTGTTCAACCTGAAACATCAGTATTTGAATAACAATTTTGAAGTAACAAATATACAATTAGAAGTAAAAACAATTAACTTCAGTTTCTTTAAATAGATAAAGTTCAGAGGAGTGAAATGTAATTTGATTAGTGTCACCATGTATCTACCTCTGGATGTAAAAATACCATGTATCCCATGTCATTGACTGAACATGTTTAACTAAAAGATTCTTATGCTGACCCCAAATCTGCCTTCTTCAGAATGTTTATCCATCATCTTTTGGAACCACTCATAATATTTACTCCTTCCCCATGATAGACGTTTAAATGTCTGAATTCAATTGCCATTCTAACCATTTTTTTTTTAAATTCAGGGTCAAATATTCTCTAATTCCTTCAATTAATGTTTATGTCACATGAATTCACAATCTCTCTCAATCCTTCTAATTTAATATTATCTTTCTCAATGTGAAGGATACAAACTCTACACAGTTCCACATGTGGTACTACCTTCGATTTTAATATTATGGTGATTCAGACCACCTGCCTCTGCCACCACAATGGATATTAATGATATCTCCTTCAAGTAATCCTAGGCCAGTGCTCAAGATAATTAAACAGAACAGACTCACATCAGAGAATTTTCCCTAATTTTAGGTAATTTTATATTGTTTTAGGTTAACCTCTTTAATGTTAAATCTATCAATTAATCCTTGAAGAAAAAAACATACATGTAGATCAAATACTTTGGCTAAATATTTCTGCCTATTGGAAATATCCTTCAATGCTTCTGTATAAGCACTTATAGATCCCCTTGAATGCAAATGACTTTCCAGACAACTTCTCACAGTAAGTTTAAAGAGCTACTTTCTCATTTTTTCCAATCATCATAGCTGAAGAATATAGCTTATTAAAATACAACTGGATTAAATTCACAAATTTATCTTAAATATTTTTGTTGCATTCAGTTTAGCCTGAAGCATATTTTAGTTATCACAGATGCCATCTTATGTTGTTTCAACCATCTAGAGAGTAAATAATGAACTTTACCATCACAAATATCCCTGTGTTTACTAAATAAAATAATAAGACCATTTTATTATTAGTACTCTCCCAGTAGCTAGCAGAGTATCTAATAAGATGCTTGCCACCTAGTAACAAAACAGATAATGACTGGAGTTAATACAGATGAAAATATATTTTTTTTTCCATCTCTGACTGAATCTATGAAGATGCAAACTCCTTGTTTTGTTCTGTAGCTGAAGGATATGTACTTTCACACAAAGGCTTTGGCTCTTCCTAACAAATGAAAAGGAACTAACTTGTTTTGTTTAAGATCTAATTTTATCATCCATTCAATCACAAAACATAAATTGAGTTTTCATTAAGATGGTATGAGTAAATTAAGAAATAGACATGTGTTCAATCATCCTTGAATAAATAATCTGAATATTTAAAAGCAGTAAAATTTGGAAACTTCATAAAATGGTGAAGAAAGGTATTAGGCAGCTTGAATCTGAGTTTCACTTCTGGCCACACAGTCTTGAAGACGTTATTTTCTTAGCCTTTGGTTTTCTTCACCTATGAAAATAAAAATTACGATGCCTTCACTTCCTCCTATACAAGACTTCTGGGAAAGATAATGCCCCACTGTGCATTATGGTGACATAGATGTTATTACCACAAAACTCATGGTGGAGTGGGAAAGGAGAGCAATTAAATAAAAGTACAAACTATTTTATTTCTTAAATGAGGTCATAAAAATAACATTTTCTAGTTCCTGTGGTGTAGGAACACCACACCAGTGCTGGACCTGCAGCTCTTCTCCTTTCACTATCATATCTCATTTAAAACCTCACACAATGTAGCAGGGGATACATTAAATATACAGGAAAGCAAGGATGCATAGTCTGATAGATCAAAGCAACGGATTTAATACCTTCTTGGACTGGGATTTGTACTCCAGCAGTTTTGTGTGATTGCAAAGTCAAAAGTCTGAGTTTTTCTGCAATATCAAAAGGATACTCTACATTGTCTTATTGTGTTGTAACCTGGGTCTTTCACTATAGCATTAGTAGATTTTTCAATTTCCTATTTTAAGTCAAAACAGTTCAAATAGCTCTTCTGAAAGAAGTGTCATAGCAAAAAAATTATTTTACCTGTTTTTCTTTTTCCCAATGTGTTAATAGGTGGTTTTGGTGTTATGCAAACAGACCCATAATGATAAACAGAGGCCATATAAAAATGTGCAATGGTAAACAATCCTAGCATTTGAACTAAGCTTTAAGAAGCAGGATAGCAAATTGCAGTCATAATGTTTGCCAACATAAGTGTATTATTTTTTGCTTTAAAACACAGTTATATTTAAATAAATCTATATAAACAATCTTTGAACATATTACGAGTTATTTCTGTTTCTGTAAGGTCCATTAGATAATTGCTGCATCATTTAAGTAGACTTTTGAGTTGAGGGGATGCTAAACTAAATTGCAGTGGGTCATGGGTATTTACAGTGAGTCCACTCAGCACTATGTAGGACTCTTGATTTGAATATCTCTGTTGAAAAAGTTAGAGAGCTCAAGGTTAGCTTCTCGGAGGTACCACACCACAACAAATACTACATGTGATCAATTACATTTGCTTTTCTGGAGATGTGTATAGTAAAACAGGAAAGAAAATTAACATGTTTAAAAATAGAAGACAGGACAAACTTTAAAGACAGATTAGGTGTGTAAACAGCACCTGACAGAAGGTAAGGATTCAAAAATACTTGTCCAGTGAATGATAGAGTGGGGATGCAATTAGGTATGAACTAAAATTTATACTGTATTAAGCCTTTTTAGTTCTTAATGCCTGACCCTAAAACGCAAATTATTTTAGCCTAAAGAATCAAAGTCTCTGAATAGATCTTTACATTAGAATATCATGGATTTTATGCTTTCTTTGCCACTTTGAAAAAATAGGCAGAAGTGAGTGTGTGGGTCCTCTGAGAATCTGGAAGGTTTTTCACCTTCTGCCTGTGGCACACACACCACGCTCTCTATGGAGCACCTGATGAACAGCGTGTATGAGCTGTGAAGCCAGGCTGCCCTGCTGGGAGCAGGGTGCTCTGTCTGCTAAGGATGTACATTGCTGTCTGCAGGTTTTGTCAGCAGGAGCCTTAAAAAAGCAAAATAAAATTCAACAGAGGTAATTCACAGGGGGGTGCAAAATCCACACATCAGGAGAGTGGAGTGGCAGAGTGTTTCAGCATCCATCAGGGAGCACTATCAGAAAAAATGAAAATGCTACTTCAGATTGTAAGGAGCAGCATGGGGTGAACTCCACAAAGAGAGAAAATAACACAAATTGTCTACCTGTGGTAAACTAGTCAGGTTCCTGGAGTAGTGGTTTCAGAACATTCTCATTTCTTCCTTCTGGTCAATTGAATGCCTTTCAGGTGGGGTGATTCAGTGTAGGGGTTGTATTTATAGCAATCAAGTGTTTGAGGATAAAACATTTGAAAATGTATAATATCTAAGTAGTTTGTCCAGTGAACATTCACTTGGGCAAAACAGTGGAAAATAAACTATCTTCATATAGAAAGAAAGCATATTTTTACTCTTCTAGACCTTTAAAACATATGGCAAGCCATTTTGAGCAAATAAAAGAAAAGTTTCAGAGCCTCATACAATGTGGCATTGAAAGGTTGCCATTCACCCCAAAGAGATTATAATAGACTATAATAAAATACAACCCCTTTCCCTACTTTTACATCCTGATATCTGGCAGTGCTTTTCAAATCAGCAAGGAATTTGATAATGCTTACATAGTTATTGTGCTTAAAAGACAAGAATAGGAGCAAAGAAGGCAAAGGTGGAATTTCTGTCTTATCTAATCAGTAGAAACTTGGTGTTCTGTTTTGTTTTTTTTGTTTTTTTATTTTATTTTATTTTTTTTAGCTTGGGTGGCTTCAGAATAAGTAACAAATACAGACAAACTACTGTTCCTTTTTACTTTAAAAAAAACACAAGGGCTTCGTTATTCATGCATTCATTTAGTGCATACTACTGTGGATTTTGGTATTCTCCGTTTTGCGTGCCTCTAATGCAAAATCAAGTAAGAATGTCATTAAAATTTTAAAAAAGTATTATGAAACCTATCAACCACCTGACATTTAATTTAAATCAGACCTGCCATTCATTTTTAATAACATTTATGAATCTCTGAGGTGGAAGAAATCAATACACATTTTTAGAAAAACAAAATCAGCAGGAAGTAGAAGACCCTCAGCAATACTTTGATTTTCTTCTGGAAAAGCAACAAACGATGTTTTGTTGTCCCTGTTATCTAAACGCTGCTGAATTCCTTTAGTCATACAGCAGTGTGTTTGTAGAGAAACATTTTTACTAAAAAACTGAAACCTTCAAAGTGATTGTTTGCTCTGATCCTTTCACATACCTTCCTCCCTCTCTTTCTTTGTGCCTTCTATTACCTAAAAAGACAAACAAAATTGTATGACAAAGACTCTACTTCTTTTGTTTTTCCACGTCTAACAGAAATCAAGGAAGTGGAACACCACAGAGGGGAGGTAGCCCTGCTGCAGGGAGAGCTGTGAGCCCACTATGCACACACACTGCAGTGACTTGAGGGAGGGAGATGTGTAGTGGAGAAAGTGGTTTTGAAATACGTTCTAAGGCCTGAGAGGGACATGGATTGGCACATCTGAGAAGAGAATTTTTACCTTAATTTGATCATAAGGCTAGTTTCAGTGACTAAGATAAGCAGATTTCTGAAGAAAATGGAAAATTTTCCAGGACAGAGGGAAGACACTCTCAAAGTTGACAGTAGAATGTTCATATACCAATTATCAAATGATAAATGTTCTGAAACCTCAGGGAGTTAATAAAACAGGGTTCAGATAGCCATCATAACATAGCACCTTTATAATTATCTGTCCGGCTCTTCTGATGTGGATTGCAACCAAATTCCTATTTGTAGACTCCATCGCTCTTCCTGTGTGCCCACTTTTCTAGCCCAGGGCTTCTCATGTCAGTACGACTGTTGTCTTGGCTTAGACACCCTTTTACTGTGGGAAGCTGTCCTTTGAACGGGTGTTTAACCTCATGTCTGGCTTCTACACACTAAATACTAATGGCACTTTTCTATAGTTTAAAACAATGTCTCCAGACATTGTCATATGTACCTTGGGGTATGGAGGGGGAGCAAAATTGCTATCCATTGAGAACCCTTGCTCTAATCTGAGTGAACTACTGAATTACTTTTGAATTAAAGAATTATACAATAGAATATATTGGTCCCCAAGTATACTTACTAAATTATTCATTTGCTTTAGAAAACTGTCTCAAACCTCCACAATTTTAATGAATAAATTTGAAAGTAACAGGCTGCGCTTTTTTTCAACAGGAGAAATCAAATAACATTTTATAAACCTGTTTAGAGATTTGTTAAGATTTTTATATTCTTCAAAGATTACCGCTACAGATAATTTTACTAAAAAACACAACCTTCTCAGGATATGCTCATATCTCTTTAAGTTTCAACCTGATATATTCTCAGCTGCTCTCATGCAGTCATCGATGGTTGGCACTATCACACTGAATTGGTCCCTTAGGTATCTCTGTTTGCCAATAACAAGATATATAGGAATCAATGGAATCATGTTATGTATGTGGAGTATATTAGAACTTCCTTACAGGAATGGAAAAATATCAGACTTACCTTTTTCTAAAAACATTTGAGAATAAGATTATTCTTTGTAGTGTACTGAAATTTAACAAACTAAAGCAAGAATGCAAATAGTGTCAAATTCATGCACATCATCAGTTGTCATTCTCTTGTTAATTGAATCTAGTCATTCAGCTATTGCTAGCCTAATGGTACCTTAATGTTTAATCTTTTAATTAAACAGTATATACAAATGAAATGTTTCAATACGCAAACAACAAACATTATGTTCTTTAAGGTACTACTAACTTGAAGGACAGATAAGTCCTCCCCTCCTAAGTCAGTAGATTGATACTAGGTGTATTTGGAGACTGTGTACTAGTCCAAACAGCTGTCTGCTTGGATAGCCTTCCATGTGGTAATTTAGTGAGCCAGGCACCTTTCACATTGTGTTCCTCCCTTTCACTCCATCATCAAAATCCCCTATATTCAGTTAATGGGTGGAAAAAATAGTGAGAATCACTTAGAGAAGTTTCTAAAGGCCTGAATTCACAATGCTCATATTCCACAGGTCAAAACTCAATTGTATAGCAACCCCAAACTGTAAAAAGGACTAGAAAATGTAGCATAGTTCTGAGACCAGGTAAAAAAGGAGTTGATAATCATATAGCATTCATAGTTAAAGATTTATAAACAAAGGTAGATATACACATAATTATGTGTCTTATGTGTATGTCTACTTTTCTACATATATAAAGCAATTAAAAATGTCTCTGCAGATGTATTTCCCATTGTGACCACCAATCTTTTCCCTTCAAGTATTCATCATATTAACGTAGTCATGTTGTTTCTGTATTTCTTTGTTTTTGTGGGTCTTACCTTGTGCTGATCTTTCCTGCTCTTTTCTTGTGTCTCACAAGGTCTTCCTTTTCTGAACTTATCAGTGGCATTTCCCATAACAATTGTAGTAGTTAAGTAAACAACCTTGTCTCTCACTTTAGACTTGAAAACTAATTCACTGGATCTCAGTACCCACTCAAGACTAGACATGGAAACCTTGGGAAGGGTAGAAAGACAGCTGAGCCTCAAGAACAAATGGCACCCATGACTCCAAACCCACCAGGGTTCTGTCCCTAATTCCCTTCTTTGTTTCAATCTGGGTGTCAGATGCATTCTGTCTCTACAGAACAGATGCCACACATTGATTTTACATCTTAGAAAAAAAACATCACCAGAGAGTAACTCTCAGTTTCAATTAAAAAATTCCACTTGGTTTTGTCACATGCCCAACTCTGGATCAGTCAGGGTTTCTGGGGGAATGTCACACAGGATGATGGCAGCTTCTTTGGGAGTGAGAGATTTGTAAGTATGCCAACAGTTTCCAGAGAGATGGGATGGGAAGACAAAGTGAGATTGGGGGATGGGAAGTAAACTCGGTACTAGGAGGCAAAATAATACATCTACTTCTTCAGAAACTCATATTCTCTCAGTAAAATTTTCAGTCCACTTACTATACTACAAAGATTTATCAGACGTACTGGAAATCTTCCCTCTTTTTATTAAACTGACTGTCTTTCTGTCTTCCTCTTTCCTCCTTCTTATGGATCCTGACCTATTTCTAATTTTCTTTTCACATTCTTAACAATTTAATGTCTCTGAACCTCTGTGAGGCAAACACTAGTGCACTGCCCTTAAATACCATCTACCATCTTATATTCTCAGCATACTTATCTGAGACTGCATTCTCTCTCCGCCACATATTTCCTAAAAGTACAATTTGGGACATGGCATCCTCAAGGGCAAGCCTTGAAACTGTTTTTTTATTGTGACCCAAATAAGAAATATTTTATAATCATGGCTTAACATAGACTCAAATATATTTACACATATATGCTTATATAATGGAAACAAAAGTTTTGTGAAAATCTTTATTTGTGTGATATACTCATACTTACTTTATATATTATTTGTAAAATTCTAGTTCAGACTACTGAATTTATTTCACAATGCTTGTCTCTAAGGTGGCTCACTCTGGGATCTGACTTCTTAAAATATTGACTGTCTGAGTTACACTGGCTAATGCCCTCCACTGGTCCCACTGGCTGTCTGCTAAACCTGCAGACATGGCATCGCCTGAATAACTGCTCTGGGATGTTATAAAGTGGCTGTGATGCCACCAAATGTATGACAAACTAGAGTATTCCATATTCATGAATTAGAATGTTAAATTTCTTCATTATGTTCTATCTACAAAGAGCTAATGACAATAGCCAAAATAGTAATAGTTTTGGAATGAAGAACTACTCTCTGAACCTATATTTCCTGTTTATAAAATAGGAGTAAAACAATACATAATTTAACCATCTAGAAACCTAAAGCAGTCTGTAGATTCAACACAACCCCTATCAAAATACCAATGACATATTTCACAGATTTGTAACAAATATTTGAAAAATTTATATGGAACCATAAACAACCCCGAATAGCCACAGCGATTTTGAGAAAGAAGAACAATGGAAGAGGGATTGCAATATCTGATAGCAAACTGTATTATAAGGAATGTAATCAAAACAATCTGGTACTGGCATAAGAACAGACACATAGATCAGTGGAACAGAAATAAACCCATGTCTCTATGGTCAATTAATATTTGTCAAAGAGGGAAGGAGCATAAAATGGAGTAAAAATAGCCTCTTCAATAAATGGTGTCGGGAGATCTGAACAGCTACATGCAAAAAAATGAAACGGGACCACCAACTTATACCATACACCAAAATAAACTCAAGATGGATAAAAGACAAATGGAAGTCATAACACCATAAAAGTCCTAGAGGAGAACATAGGCAGGGAAATTTCAAATATCCCACAAAGCAGTATTTTCACTGACATATCTTCTAGGACAAGGGATTTAAAGGAAAGAAACAAATGGGACTACATCAAATTAAAAGGCTTTTGCATGGCTAAAGAAACCATCCTCAAAATGAAAAGGGAACCAACCATATAGAAAAATATATTTGCCAATGATATCTTGGACAAGGGTTTGAGCTCCAAAATATATAAAGAATGTATAAATTCAACACCAGGAAGATAAAAAATCCAATTAAAAAATGGGCAAAGGACCTGAACAGATACTTTTCCAAGGAGGACATACAGAGGGCCCAGAGACATATGAACAGATGCTCAGCATCACTAGCCATCAGAGAGATGTAAATTAAAACCACAGTATGTTACCTTTTCACAACTGTCAGAATGGCCATCATTAACAAATCAACATACAAATGCTGGTGAGGACATGGAGGAAAGAGAACCATACTGCACAGTGGGAATGCAGACTGGTGCAGCCACTGTGGAAAACAGTATGGAATTTCCTCAAAAAACTAAAAATGGAACTGCCTTTTGACCCAGAAACTCCACTGCTGGGACTATACCCTAAGAATCTTGAAACACTAACTCAAAAGAACCTATGCACCCCAATGTTAATAGCAGCGTTATTTACAATAGCCAAGTTCTGGAAACAGCCTAAGTGCCCATCAGTAAATGAGTGGGTCAAAAAACTGGTATATTTACACAATGGAATACTATGCAGCAGAAAGAAAGAAGGGACTCCTACCTTTGTAACAGCATGGATGGAACTGGAAAGCATTATGCTAAGAAATAAGGAAGGAAGTGAAAGACAAATACCATGATCTCACCTGTAAGTGGAAGCTAATGAGCAAAACAAACAAATGAGCAAAATAGAACCATAGACATGGGAAATAAAGAACAAACTGACAGTGACCAGAGGGGAGGGAGAGTGGGATAATGGGAGAAACAAAAGGAAGGGTCTAGTGAAGGAACATGTATAAACAACCAATGGACATGGACAACAGGGTGGAGACTGACTGTGGGAGTGGAGGGAGGGCAGTGGGTAGTGCAGGGGAGACCAATGGGGGAAAATTGGGACAGCTATAACTGAACAAGAATAAAAAATATCCTAAACAATAGAAAGAATATGAACAAAGTACCACAAGGTAGCATGTGTGCACCACTCTCTCCCTTGTTTCAAGGAAAAAAAAAAGATTGCCTTATTTTTCCTACTGTTTTCAAGTAAACCTTCAGGGTATGTTGTTTTAGTCAAGACTTGATGAAACAAAACTTCACTAGGAAGAAGGTCAATATGCATCCAGTAAGAATGAATAGCAGAGCAAGTAACAGATCACTTTTATCATGTATTCTTTCTATATCCATATCATCTGAGTAGACATCAGATTGAATGATAATAGTATAATAACAATTGCAATCACATACTCCACACTTACAGAATACCAGGCACTATACTTGCTTTCTCTAACTTAATTCTCATGAAAATCTTGTGTTATGGGTATGGCTGTTATCTCTGTCTCACATTTGAGTTTAGTCATGATAATTTGCCCAAAGTCTCACTGCTAAAGGTTTTGAAACCTGAATTTAAACCCAAGCCTTCCTCATTCCTTAGCTGAAGTTTTCAACTGCAGGCTGCTCCACTCCATGCTCTCTACCTTCCCCACTCCAGCTGCCAAGTTATGATCCATCACTTCTAGAGTCGTGGCCACCATAATCTCATGCGTGTGCTCCAACTGTCACAGAGGAATTTTAGAAAAATGGTCCTTTCAGTACTCACTATTTTTTTCTTCTAGAGCTGCATTGTCCAATATAGCAGCCACAGCCATATGTTTCTATTTAAATAAAATTAATTAGAGTTAAAAATTCAGTTTTTCCTTTGTACTAGCTATATTTCAAGTGATCAATATAGTTGCACGGAACTGGGAGCTACCACATTGGAGACAAGAGATAGATAAAACTGCCATCATTGCAGAGAGTTCTATTGCATAGCATTGTCTTTGACTTTAATTTACCCTAGAATTTGGTGTAATTTTTACAGTGTTACACTAAAGAGCAATTTGAGTCATGGATACTCTGAGCATTGTCTATATTCTTTGAATTAATATATTGTGATTTAATTTTACTTTATTTCCTTTTATGTTCCTTAATTATCACTCATGAAAATTTTCTGAATTCTGAGAAAAATCCAGCTATGCTCATTATCTATCTATCTATCTATCTATATATATATATAACATTTATTCTATTAATGTAAGCACCTTAACCTTAAAATCAACAACTACCTTATAAAATTAATTAAATATTTAATTCTGATTGGGCTATGTAGTCTAGTGCCAATAAGTCACCAGAAATGCATTAATGCAAATAAAATTATTGACTGTGTGTATACAATCTTGGTGTGCTTGAATCATTCATTCTTTATTTTATCTACTTGCACCTAGTGATAGGCAGTGTGACGGACACAAAGAATATATAAAAACATAGTAAGGTCATCCTGAATCATATATGCTTCGAGATCATGTCCTCCATGGGGGCAGAATTTCCATCAGCTTTGTAACCTGCTGGATTCCTAACAATATTTCACACACAATAAGAACCTCTAAGATATATTTTTGAATAAGAAAAAAGAAGTTATTTTTTCCATTGGTATTTTTTTCATGTTTTGACCATGATGCAAATGTATATAGAGAAAAATAAGGTGAAAGAAGCTGGCCAAAATCCTAACCCCATTCATCTTGCCCACTCCCTGTAGACAGGGTTTTAATGTACTTTAACTCAAAGCAAAATTTTTTCACATAAAAACTTCAAATAAATCTCCAATGTGTTACTTAGATATTGCTTTTACTAATAGGTTTAAAGGGTAAGCTAAATTATAAAGTGAAACAGCAGGCCTAAAATAGATATGAATTCCTTTGTGGTACTGGTCATCACACTTCACATAGCTTATTCCATGAAGCGTTATTGGAATTATGCCAAGGTGAACCCCAGATGTTCAGGAATGTTACTTTTCTAGGCAAAATTAAAATAGAAACCCCTCATTCTGGTAGCAGAATGCTGACAGCTGGCATGAAGCCTCTTAGAGACTAATGAGAAAGACGAGAATGATAATACTACTTTGAGAGTATGTTTCATTATCCATCCCTCGCTCTCTGTGGAGGCTTTGCAAACATTAACTAATGCTCAAAAACATCCCTAGGAGCTAGTTTATCATTGGTGTCTTTGTCTTATTAATGTGGAAACCGAGGCACAAGGAAAAGATGAAATTATCTAGTCTAGTTATTTTAAAAAGATAACTGCAAAATATATAAGCCACAGTTTTATAAAGTCCAATCTCTTGGCAAAATTCTTATTACAGCAATAGAAATAAATAGAACAAAATTCTTTAGTAGCCAAAATCTTTTCAAGGGAAAAAATCACTAGGTTATATTAAAGACCTTTTAAACTGATAGCATCCAGATTTCCTACAGGAGAAAAAGGGGGATTTATTTCTTAGTTACTCTTAGTTACTTTAGTTGAAGTACAATGAGAGAACATAGAAATTCCATCTTCTTGTACAATTTTCTAGGGAATTGCTGGCATTGTAAAAAGTGCCCCCATATTATTTGTAAAATCATGTCTTATTCTCTTTTTTGTTGTGCCATATTTCACAATGTTATCAAATAGTATTAAAACAACTTTAATAACATAATATCTTAAAATATTACTATGCTATGGTTTAGATAGATTTACTTTTTTTGGATTAAGTTTGGTCCTATTTAATAGTTTAAATATTCCTGCAATGAGCATTTCTGTATATAAATCTATGTCCTAATCTCTATTTGTTATGTAGTGAATTTTTTAGAATATAATTCTAAGGGCATGATCAAAGGGTGGGGAAGTTTTGAATACTCTTGCTACACTGCTAATTTTTCTTCCCAAAAGATAAAACCAATTTACTCTGCCACTAATAGCATAGTAGGGTCTACTTTAAGGCACTTCTCCAAACCAGAGTATAAATATTTTTCAAATACATAATTTACAATTTTACAGATTATATAGCATTTATACAGCACTGCTTAATATACACTTGAGTATGAATATTTCAACTAATCTTTTTAATGCCTCCTTTTATTTATTTCATAGTTGGAGAACCATTCTATTAAGCCTAAATACAACACTGAAATAATTATATACTTTTGACAAAAGAAACGGATTATTTTTGTACCAATGTGTTAACTAATAACATATGGATAATTATAACACAGAACATAATTTTTTAAAATTTCAATTTGCAAAATGTGTATGCTACTCATCAACATCTTCAGGTGTCTTCAGATATGAAGGTGGCGTCACTGCACCCCTGTACCCCTTTTGCTGATGTATTGCAGTAATACAAGAAATATTTACTTAAGGTTCCAATGCATCTATCTTTGAATGCTCATGTGTGATTCAAGAAACTGTCAGATTTTAACCAGATAATTAAAACCTTCTGTAATTCCCAGTATTTAGCTGGAAAATGAATGTTATAATATCTATCTCATAACTATGTTGCCCTGAATAAATGGGCAATATGTGAAAAGGTTTCCAGCATGTATGTCCCATGATAACTTCTCAATAATCATTAGATTGTTTTCCTCTTGATCTGCATTTACTTAATTCCAATAAGACTTGGAGCATTTTTACCAGTGGAGGCAATAAACTTTTCTTTGATACACAGAAGCTATGTCGGCTAGTCTTTTGACATAAGATGTATACATCTACTTTTTCTCAAAAACTTCACACCAGATCCACAAAAGCTGTCCAAGTGAATTTAAATTATGATTCCCAATCATCTATTAAAGGACACTGGCTGACTCCATGTCTTAGTCACTATGACTGATATTGTAAGGAACATATGGGTACACATGTCTCGCAAATAAATCTTTTCCAATTCTTTGGGTAGACACCCAGAAGAGGGGTGGCTGGGTCATGTGACAACCCTATTGTAAATTTTTTGAGGAACCTCCACACTATTTTCCATAATGGCTGTACCAGTTTATTTCCACCAGTAGTGAATGAAGGTTCCTTTTCTTCACAACTTCTCCAATGCTTGTTACACTTCTCTTATTGATAATACAATTTTGAGATGGAGATGATTAAATAAAGAAAATGTGCTACATACATACTGTGAAATATTATTTAGCCACAAAAAATATGAAATACTGCCATTTGAGACAATATGGATAAGCCTTGAGAATATCATACTAAGCAAAACAGACAGAAATAGTTAAGGATCCTATAATTTCACTCATATGGGGAGTATAAAACTGAAAGCACCAAATGAACATACAAGAAAAACAAACAAAATTCATACACAGACAACCATGTGGTGGTTACCACAGGGAAGAGGGTTAGGAAGTAATAAAGAATAAAGGCAGTCGAATAGATGGTGACAGAAGACAGTCTGACTCTGGGTGGTGGGCACACAGGACATATGAAGATTATGTATCACAGAATTGTACACTTGAAACCTATATAACCTTATTGACTAATATCACCTCAATGAATTTAATAAAAGGAAAAACAATAATAAATAATTATTCCCCTTTCAGTAAGTTTCCAATGTACACCTCTGTCTTCATCTTTCCAGGACCACAGCCCTCTTTTGGATAAGTGATTCAGTAAGAATTAACAAACTAGTTTTAGTATTTAATTAGTTACTAATATATGGTTTTAATGTGGCATGTGACATACATTACTCACTGCACTAAAAACTTTAATGTATAATTTCTTTTGTAGTTATTCTGAGGCTTTTATACTTCCAGATGTGACTCTGTATTTTAATAATCTGAAATTCCCTGTGAAGGCTATACCACAAGACTGTTAGTTGTTCCACAATATTTATTTTCTCAGAATAATATCAAAAGAGGTTGCAATTTGGCACATTGTGTTCAGGAAAAAATATATATATATAATTTCTCATCTTATTTTGTAGCTAATGAGAGGGAAGAAAAAGTTTTCCTTGACCCTCTTAGGCTCTGTCGCTAGGTCTGAAAATTAAACTGACAAAGACAGATTAACAGGAGAAAAACTATATACATTTTATTAAATTTTTGCATGTACATGGTAGTCTTCACAAGAGAATAAAGACCTGAAGAAGTGACTAGTGGAGATAGCTTTTATATCTTTTGGATGAGGGAAAAATAAGTTTGTGAAGAATTGTCAAGACAAAGGGATTTGGGCTAGGGTAGTAAATGGTGAAGAAGTAACTAGAAAGATAAGGGTTGGTTTAACGAGGTTTGCTTATATCAATTTCTTGGCTCCACATTCCCGGTCTCTGGTGATAAGGCTGTCTTCCTTTTGGTACAGTGATGGCACCATTCACAGGGGAGTTTTATGGCTTGTTTCAGAGAAAAGTGAGAGGTAAGAGTGACCTTCCTGCTTTTGCATTTTTAGTATTCCTTCAGCTTAAGATATTTAACATACCAAAGTGCCATATTTTGGGGTAGCACATCCTGAATTCCAATATTAGGTGCAGTCATTTCACGAAGTGGGTATGGTCAATGGGATATAAGCAATCTTATGGTAGCTTCTGTAATATTTTTTAAAAGATTCTACTGCTGTATAATCTTTCTACCTACTCTTTATCCTTTTCTTTTTCTTCCTGCCCAGAAAAGAAACATAATTATTGGAGCTAGATAAGCCATTTTATTATAGGTAATCATTCGATTTAAGATACTCTAATTTGGAGTTATCTGCAATTCACAACTGATGCTAATTCTAACTTATCAAGAATCTGAAGCCCTGGCTGGCGTAGCTCAGTGGATTGAGCGCAGGCTGGGAACCAAAGTGTCCCAGGTTCGATTCCCAGCAAGGGTACATTCCTGGGTTGCAGGCCATAACCCCCAGCAACCACACATTGATCTCTCTCTCTCTCTCTCTCTCTCTCCCACTCCCTCCCTTCCCTCCCTAAAAATAAATAAATAAAATATTTAAAAAAAAAGAATCTGAGAAAAAAGAATCTGATGAATATAATTATTATATATATTTTAAAAACATTCTACATACATTGGTTCTTTACTATAAAATACAATATTTAAATTGGATTTCATAATCATTTGTTGATGGCCATGTAACTGGTCCTTATAGCCATTTGTTGATGGCTTGCCTCAATAACTGAAAAACATCAGTTCTTGATATACAGGGCAAACAATACCTTCTTCACTGCATAATAACATTCTGCCACACCCCCTCACCCCTGAATTCTTCCAAAGTCCCTCTATTAGTTCCTCCTCACACACTGTTCCAATAGATCTGAAATTCTCTGTGTCTATAACCCAATGACAGATACTGAATGGGAGAATTTGGTTTACTATTTACCGTATGTTCCATAGTCTTCAGAGAACTTTGCAATCGTTGTTTATTTAATACACACAAAACCATAAACGTAAATATTATTATTTCACAACTGAATAAAATGTGAGGTTCAGTGCCTTGCCTGGGGCCACATAGTAAGAAGTAACAAAGTAGAGACTAGGATTTTCCGTTTTCTGGACCTTTGTGTTTTCAGTTTGCTCTGTTCTATTAAAAAGCAACTATCTTCAGCTCTGAAGGGAGTTTAATTTTTGTGGAAGTTGAAATTATTCTTGAATATGAATTTTTAATATATTTTAGGCTTCTGAATTATCAATGGGGATCTTCCTTTGTTTTATCGAACCAATACTGTATTCATGTGTAGTTTAAAGTTGCCAGTATTAACTGATACACATAATCTAAAATGAATTATTTATTCATTCAACAACAGTATTATAGATAATTAATAATGCCATAAAATAGTTGGTGCTAAGACTAAAAAAGAGTCAATAAGCCAAGGTCCCTACCTTTTACCAATTCCTGTCATTAATTCACACTTTATGTTAAGATACATAAATATTAATAAAATGTACATATTTCATGTACAGATTTAATATTTCACAAAATAATTAATTTATACAACCACAAAATATTCAGATAATCTTTAAAACTTTACCCAACTCAATCAATATGCTATGTTTATTCTTTATGTATAAAGGGGCTTTCAAATTTTAGTTCACTGTAGTTAACTGACCAGTTTCAAATGATGAAGACATTTGATTCATTCACAGTTACATCAGTTATACTGAGAAAAAATATTAAAATATTCTTTTACCAAATATAGACCTGTTCAAAAGAAACAACCAGCCAAAAATAGTCACGTGTGCTAAGCTCCAAGTCAGCAAACCCAAATTTAGTATCGAACCTAATTACAGTCTCAATTTCTTCCAGGTTAACCTGCAATTAACCCGGTCAGCATCAGGAAGATAACCTGCCCAGTAGGCTCCTTCCCTTCCCACTAGGAAGGCAACCTTGCCTGGAACAATGCATTCTTGACTGATTTTCTTTGCCTGTCCCCTTTTCATCTTTAAAAAGCCTTATTTTTTGGCAGCTTGGCAGAGGTCCTTTCTGCTTGCTAGATCAAATACTGCCTGATTCATGAATCCTTTAATAAAGTCAATAACATCAAATTTTACTCAGTCAATTTTTGTTATTTAACCAACCTAAGGTTTCAGGGGTGACACATGGAGGGTTAAATGTTTGATTTAAGCAAGAGATTCTTTAAACCCAGCAAACATCTTTAATTCAAAGAGTGTTTTATATGACTATATATAAACATGAAACTTGTGTTCCTTGAAATTTAATATTTTCTTTGTGTGGGAAGAATTAATTCACTTTGGCTCTAAGATATAAAGGAGTGAATGTCACAGGAGGAAAAGCTTGAATTCTCATAATCCCTAAGAGGAGTTATTGCAGCAGATATTGGATAAGATACATTTCTGAAGGACCAATACCATTTAAGAAGAAAAAGTGGTATAGCCTAATGAATTTTGAGACCCCTTATGCAATTAATGGTTTGAAGTGTTGTCGTCTGTTGTTTTTTTTTTACTTGTTGTATTAACTTTGTTAAAATTATTTACTTGCTTTGCATTTAAATACATTTTTAAATGCTAGCTTTCATCCTTCAATACAGCCAAACCTTACTATTTTAGAGAAACATTTGAGAATGATAGCAGCAATTTATTTTATGGAATGAAAACCTCAGAAATATCAGGAATCATCTAATAGAGTGGGAGTCAGATTGTATTCCAAAGTCTTTGTGCTGGAAGCCAAAAAACTTGAAAGAAAGAATATGTTTCAGTTCTTTTTTTTTTAATCCACAAATACATGCTTTATCTTTTGTGATAAGTACAACAGACCTTCTATTTTTTAAATTATGAATATATCGAGCATATTTCATATGTATGTGTATACATATATATGGCAATTTTTCCAGACATTCAGAATGTGAATACCTTACATTAAAATACTTGTTATTTCACTCCTTTTGAAGTCAGTAAGTACCTCAGTCTTATTCTGGGAGTACTGATAAGAAAATGGAGGCAAACAGGGTTCAGATGACATATCCATTTCAGCAGAGAAAACTAATGACAGCTCTGGGATGCGAACTCAGAAGCTCCTGGCTCATCAACTTGTAGTTTGCATACTTGTTTAAAATAAAAATGTTACCCAACGATCTGACTATAAATACTCAACAGTGCCTCTCATCAGAAAATCTGAATTCTCTCTTTCAAAAAGATAATCCCAAAACATTCAATTTCTTATTTTTGGAGAAGTTTCTAAAAATGAGAAATGGTCTGGTGTGCTTATATGTAAATTCTAAGTGGAAAAGTTTCCAGGCAGTAAGTGCCTCACAGAGCTAACTCAAATGTTACATGACATACTACTGTGCGTTTCAAGGGAGTTTGACACTTGGATTGGACTTGGGAAAAATTCAAACATTCCATCTGGTTATAGACTTTTTTATGTGGAGTTTTTCTGTATGTTTGTTTCCATGGAGATGTGTGTACTATAAAAAAAAGAATGAAAAAATAAATCAGGGCTTTTACATTTAAATAGAAGGGTAATAAATTGTGCAATTTTAGAGAAAAAGACCTGGATGCCTAGAATGAGTTCATTAAAACTATGTAACTAGATAGTGATTTATTTTCCTCCATTATGAATGTAGTCAGTTCTGTTCATTTTTATTAAATATACGAGTAATTCATAAGACAGTAAAGTGTAGAGGTTAGCACCTGAAACCTTCCAATATTCTCAAATTTTATTTCTTGAGAGTAAGTTTGCCAGTAGCTGAGCTAAATAAGATATAAATGATTTTCCCCAATCAGAGAAAATGGCAGATGAGATAACAGGAATAATTCTAGCCCAATAATTTGAAGGAATTTATCCCCATTTCCACGTACAAAAAGAGATTTTGCATTGTATTATTCTCTTCCCTTAAATTACAGCCTACTGTAGAAGGACTGACTTTTCTTTCATTAAGTATACAGTGTCTTTAAAATTGGGACAATTTAAATCAAGTCGTATGTACAAAAGCCTGAAGTTAAAAATGGGGGCAGGACAAGATTGGTGGATGCAGTGTGGGGCAGGCAGGCAAAGGAAGTAGTTGTGTGGCAATAATATTCTTTAGTCTTGAGTATGCCACCACTCACAATTTTGATTTTTAAAAACTAAAAAAAAAAATAAAAGTGGAAAAGAACATACAGGGAAAAAATTGAGAAGGTTGGTGAAAATGGACATGGAAGGAAATGCTACACCTTGATTTGAAAGTTCTCCAGTAGCTGTCCTCGTGACAACTCTCACCAGTCACTGCCCCTTGTAAGAAGCGCTCTCAGTGCACTGAGGGTCCTTAAACAGCATTTGCAAGAGAACAGAATTCAGCATGTGTCTCACAGTCAAAGATTTTGGCTGGCAAAGTAAATTATTATAACACCCTATATGAGTCTTTAGAATATAGTTTTAGTACAGTTCTGTGTGTGTATGTGTGTATACATTGTTCCTTAAGTAGCTGATTTACTCCAAAGATAAGAAAATATCCAGTATACAGGACTGTATTTTAAAACTTAATTCCATCATAAATTTTACTCTTTTTATATTAGTATTAATATATTCACTTCTGCAGTGTTGCACACAGCAACTTCCTGACTGTCTTCAGGACAGTGGGCTGAGTCGGGGGGAGGTGCAGTGCCCCACCCTGCTTTACCCATAGCTTTCTTTGGAGTACTTTTATTTTTGTTTTTTTGCAATCAACATGGAAGAAAAATACAAGGAAGTATTATTAATCAGATATCTATTCTATGAACAAGGCTAGACTCATTATGTAAAGTAATCATAATGTTAAGATATTCAAAATAAAAACTAGATTCAAATTAAAATGTACATTTAAGTATGTGCCTCCTATTAAAAGTAAGGGGAAATTGTACTATAATTTTTATGATATAATATCAAATGTCAAGCCAATCATTATTTTGTGGACCCAAAAGTAAGTGATATACTTATTTTATTTTAAACTTTTATATATTAGCATTTTTACTGATTTTTTTTCCATTTTTCATATCAGGCAATTAAATGCATGTTCTGTCTTCTGGCAAGGTGAGTAAAAATTAAATATTCATTTAAATAATCTGCATGCTTATGTTCAACAATCCACATCTAAAATATTATTAATGTGTTAAATTATTAAACATAAATCACAGACTAAAACTTTTAGCTTGTAAAAGTCACCAAGGTAAGTCATGGCAATCTGTGTCATTTAGTTTTCTATTGCATAAATTGAATTTTTAAAAAGGCATGTAGAGTTCATTTACATGAAAATAGCTATACAAGAGTAATTGTTTCATTAAGCATAATGAAACCACAAACTCTATTAATTTATCACAATAAAAACATTTCTATTAATTCTGTTAAGTTTTATTTTTCTCTTAATAAGGCTTATTTTTCTTGAAATTTAAGTACCCATACATTAAACATATTTTCCTGTTGTAAATAAAGCTTGTGCAGATACATGTGCTTATTTACAAAGAGTAATACAAATGTGTTGGAAATAATAAGAACAAAAGAAGCCACATGAGGAATCTGATCATGGATATTCCATTTAAAATAATTCAAGTAACATGATAGTATTAATCTAGACTTTCTAAATAATTAATTTTCAGTTATTTTATTATAAGCCTTGGAGATATTCATCACAAGCATGTCTCCAATAATTACAACATTTAAAGAATTAAAAGATTCATTGAATAATAAATAGGCACCCTAAGACTCAATTGTGAATCTATTCAGTTGTAGCCAAAGCCTGTGTCCCTACAAGCTGGCATGATCTCCTCTGCAATGTCTAACACAAACTATGGCACTTTAATAAATGATCACATCTGAAAATGTAAATGCACTTCTCTCAAGGAAAGATCAAAGAGAACTCTTGTTTAATTCATGTTATGAATATACTTTTCAGTTCAAATACTCTTTCAAGATGTTTTCCTGGTGAAATCCACATGTTACATAAACAAACATATAGGAACTGAGTGTGGAGAATGATGCAGAAGTTTTGCACTTTGCAAGACCATGAATGAGAATCAGGAACTCATGAGGACGCACAAACCCGTGTGACGTGAAACTCATGGTAATGAAAACCACTCTCACACACCTCATTTGTACAATTCTACTGAGCAGCTTAAATTCCTCAACTGTCACTTATTAAAGCTCATACTGGACCAAAAAATATTCCTTCTCCTCTCCCTCAGCTTCACTACTGCTGAGTTTGTGTTCTGAAGGCCACTGATTGCCTCTGACAAGACAGTAAAGCCCTGCAAACAGTGAGCTACAGGAAGAGCTGCTGTCAGTGTCACTAGACATCTTCTATCGGAATGGGTGTGTGAAATGACAGGCGTTCTGAAGGAGAATTCCTTCAGGCACAGAACGTGTTCTCAAAGTTTTAAAATTTATCTCCTTATTTAGATGACCGATAGCCCCTCGCTGACTTGAATTTTGTTGATTAATTGGTATGGAAAAACCAAGAGTAGAGCATATGTATTTTTTTTTAAAGTGTAAACTCACCAGAACGAACTACTCAAAGTCAGTATAAAATACAATAAGCTATAAAGTGTGCTCTGGCTGAGAAAAAGGACAACAAAACTTTTGTAGATCAAAATGTGAAAAATACAATTACTTATTTATAGCTTGTCGGGTGTATTCCCACAACTCATTTTATTTGTTTTCCACAACTTCAGGAACGTTTTGAAACACTATCATTAAACCTACAATTTTCTTGCATCTCAGCTGTGCACCAAACTTAAAACACATTTTTTAAAGTATCAAAAATTTCCATAGAAATTTCCAAAATATTAAATATTGGGTTTGACTGATCAGCTGAATCTTTGTTGATGTATTTGAAGATGTTGCAATTCATTACTTTTATATAATGGGTTACCTCTGCTATAAGTTCACATTTTCTGTTGGTCCTTTTTAGGACCAACATTCGCATCGCCAAATACATTTTAGTCTCTAATTAGTAAAAGCTTATACAAATATAAATTAACATTATTAATACCTTTTGATTATCCTTGCTGTATTATTTATCTAAGACTTGGTCAAAAGTACATTTTGTGTAATTTATTTCTATGATTTTTTTCAGCTACCAAAGTGTACTTTTTTATATTTATTTCCACTTCATTCTTCCTTACATTCAATACCCAATGCAGGTCATTCTATCCATTTGCACCCTTCAGATATCTTTAACTGTGTTTGTGCCTTAATTAATGTATTTCCTACAACACCCTGAAGATAATAATTCTGGATTATCTAACATTAGCACATCTGAATCATGGAAGAACCTGACTTTCTTTCTTCAAGTGAAATGAACAATAGCTTCTTTTGGTTGTATGCTGTTTACAAAGGGATGCAATTGAAAGTTAGTAGAAAACATTTCAAGAATAGGCCCAGAATCCTTCTATTTCTCTCATATCCTTGCTTGCTAATTATATCAGGCACTCTGAAAACCACCTTGTATTAGAACTGGAAATGGGGTACCATCACATTTTTTAAAAGATATATTTATTTACTTTTAGAGAGAGGGCAGGGAGGTAGAAAGATGGGAACGGAGGGAGAAAAAGAGGAAGAGAAACATCAGTGTAAGAGAGAAACATCAATGGGTTGCCTCCCATATGAGCCCCTACCACAAACTGAACCAGGAGCCTAGGAATGTGCCCTGACTGGGAATCAAACCGGCCACCTTCGCTTTGTGGAACAATTCCTAACCAACTGAGCTACAGTGGTCAGGGCACCACCACATCTTTTAAACACTTTCTACATGCATTTGGTATATGCTAGTTTCCTTGAGGCCTGTAAGTACAATTTCATATTATTTAGTGTAAAATTAATGGATTATTTTATTTGGTGTATTTAGGACACCAAATACAAAAAGGAAAACAAAACTATTCCTGCATTTCAAATTATTTAACAAATATATGTAATTCTAGAATTTTAAAAGTTTCCTATATTAAAAAAAGGTTTTGAAGAATTCATAAAATAAAGCACTAAGTGGATGATTTCTGATTTTAAGAATGTGTTGTAAATCATTGATAGAAATTGTAAAGATGGCATTAAGTTTGTATAGTTGTGATATTGTAATTTACTATATATATATATATATATATATATATATATATATATATGTCATTATCCTAGTACCTGGCACAGAGCTAGGAGTTTAGGAAAATCTTTGGAATATCCTGAATGGTAACAGTAATAAAGGTGTATTTTGTTATTAATAACAAGCCCCATTAAACCACATCTGACTTTTTATTAACAAAGTGACTGTGGGAAATCTCCTAAGGATGAGAGACATTGATAGGGAAACCAAAAATTAGAGGTTGGAAGTTTCAGTTCAACTCCCTTCAGCTCCCCCAAGGAAGGGAAAGGGGTTGGATATTGACTTAATTACCAGTGACCAATGATTTACTCTGTACTGTATATTTAATGAAGCCTTCATAAAAATTCAAAAGAGAGACTTCAGGGAGCTCCACACTGGTGAACACCTGGAGATGCAGTGACATGCCCTAGAGCACAGGTGGCAAACACAAGGCCCTCAGGCTGAATCCTGGCCTCCACCTTGTTTTACCCCACCTGGGACCTTGTTTCTACCTGGCAGCAGCATGGAGCTTTGGTTTACCTGTTAAGGAGCAGTTCCATTTATACAGTCCTAAATTACATTCGGCCCTTTGAAGGCAACCTCGAGGCTGATGTGGCCCCTGGTGAAAATGAGTCTGAAACCCCTGCCTTGGAGCGTGCATGTGTTTCCCTGTTGCATGCCTTCCATCTGGTTGTTCCTGATGGAATTATCCCTTTTGAATACAACCAGAAATCTGGCAAGGAAACGGTTTTCCTGAGTTCTATGAACAAGTCTAGAAAAATAATTGAATTTGAGAAAGTGGCTATGAAAACCTCCAATTTAGATCCAATCAGTCAGAAGCACGGGTAGTAATCTGGATTTAAAGTTGGTGTCTAAAGTGGTGGGTGGGGGCAGTTTTGGGGAACTGAGCCCTTAACTTGTGGGATCTGATGCTAACTCTAGTTGGTGTCTGAGGTTTGAGGTATAGAACACCCACTGGTGTGGCCGCATTGCTTGGTGTGGGAAAACTCCCTACATATCTGGTCCCAGAAATGTCAGAGGTGAAAAACTGAAAGAAAAGACACACAGGAGGATTATATAAATTATAGACCTGACATAAAGCTTATACAGTTGATATATTCTACTTAACTATCCAACTACTATTGGGTACAAGTGGTTGCTATATATCATGTTTTTTAATCACTCATGCAAAACCTATTATATGTTCTGGCATATTCTGGATTTAAAAAAGTTATGATTGCCACACACTATAGTATGATAGATACATCCAAAAATTTTGTTTATCCCAATAAATTAAATAAGTTATATGAATTTTAAGAACACAGTATCTTCATATGTATCATTTCAAATAAAAAGAGTATAAACACTGAAAAACAAATTATATAGTTGAAAAATTATGTAAAATAAATATTTTTAGTATACATATATAAAATTCTGAAGTATCCATCTTGTTAGTTTCAGTTTAAATGTTAAAAATTATCTGGCCATCATTATACTCGTTTAGTAACTGCTCTGATTAATTCACTTATTCCTTTGTACACATACTGTATATTAAGAAAACCTTATTAGAAAATAGAATGCAGAAGTAACACTTTCCCTGAATTATTCACCATGTAGCACCTCTACATTCTTCAGAATGTCTCTCACTGTTTCTGAAAGTCCTTCAGAGATGGCTCCCAAACAAGTCAGTTCAGCAACCAATAGCCACATTTTTCCATTTCTGTACTATTCCACCACCCCTTCAAAAATAGTGTGTACTCCAGAGGTTTGTTTTTTTCCCCTCCATCAATGATCAATGTGCTGAAATACTAAAGAACGCACATGCACACACACACCCCAAACTTGGTTATCTACCAAAATTTTCTCACCTTTAAAATATATTCAGAATCCATTCACTTCTCACTACCTCAAATGGCTACAACTCTTACGAGGGTCATCACCATTCCTTGCCTCCAAATCACTTGCCTCTAACTGACCTTCCTGTTGGAACCCCTTTTTCACCTCATTTTCACCATTTCTGCCGGAGAGCTATCTATCATTCCTCTGCTGAATACCCTGCGAGAAACTTACATGTGGAGAAAAAGCCAAATTCTATAATGGCTTGAGATCTATCTCTTCATCACTTCTCTCACTTCATCTCCACTGATTTCATCCTTGCTTACTCGGTACCAGCTGTTATCAGCATCGGAATTCTTGGGTTACCCACGATAGAAATTGAGAGAAAACCCCAGAGAAATTTCCAGATGGATTTTGTTAAGCTTATTCTTGAGGACAAGAGAGGCAGTACTGAGGAAAGGACACTTTTCAACTGACTCCAGGGCTGGCTCTGCCTGGCTGCTTTTATAAACTGGAAACAAAGTAGGCTGTGTCAAAAAAGTAGGCTTTTTGAACAAGGCAGGCTTGTGTAATTTTCCATTTTAGGACAGGATGACTTGTTTGTTCCAGCTGGGTAGCCTGGTGACTGACTACATTGGTAACTGAGCTGAGGGCAAGATGGCCAACTGGTCATTATCACCACCCTACAAAGGTCAAGTAGAGATCAACTGTGAATGCAGGTCAGTAGTTTTAGCAGAAAGTTTGAAGGGAGATAAAATCAGATTACCTCTAAGGTTTTTGAGTAGACAATGGAAGAGTGGTGTCATCAGTGAATGTTTCACAATATCGTCTTTCCTGTAAGTCAGTCTTTAACCCCCTCTTGGGTCCTCTGACCTGGGCATCAGGAACAGAAAGGCACCAGCCCTACAGGTAACCCAGGCAAGAAGGAATAACAGTGGGTGAGCATAGGTGACTATGCTACTCACTCAGCTTTCCTTAATGCAGATTCAATCCAAATCTATAATAACCCAACGATGATAATAATCACAGAAACAATCAGCAATAACATTACACAAGAGAACTGAGGGAAAACAAACCTGAATCTCAAGAGTGCAAATCAGAGTCCCCGCCTGGGAGGAAGCAGTCAGTATCTTGCAAGGCAGAGTCCAAGGCACTTCGGAGTCAGCTAGAGCAGAGTTGACTGGAGCGGCATGGCGTTGCTCTGTCCCTCTCGGCTGTTTCAGCGGTCTGCCCTAATGTTCCTGTTTTTGTGTTCCTCTTGGTTGCAAAGTTGTGTTGTTTTTTCAGCCTCTTGTAAACATGTTTTATCAGTTTCAATAAGCACATGATGTTTTCCTCAGTCCCTATAGGTACATATTGTTTATGTCAGCTCTGATAGGCACCTGTTGTTTAAGTTGCTCTACTGAGCATGTTCAAGGGATTACATCATTCCTCTGAGTCATCGCTCTACTGCACATGCTCTAAACATGGCTGCGGCGGCCTTGTTTTTCACAGGTGGTGACATTGGCGGGGGGTGGGGGGGTCAGCTTAGCCCAAGTTCCTTCTGAGCACCTGGTCTTAACTTGGCTCCTGTCCACCCAGTATTGATATTTTCTGTTCCCAGGCCCAAGTCCCTATGCTGTCTCACAGTGACACAGAGGCCTCCTCTCAGCTCCTCCAAAATGCCTTGTGTGCTCTATCTAGCCCCTGGGCATTTGCACTGCTATTCCATCTCCCTGGAATCCTTTTTATCCAGATAATTTCTTGGATTATTCTTGCTCTTCCTTCAGGTCTTTGCTCATATAACACCTTCTTTATAAACAAAATAATTAAAGTTGCAACCCTTGCTTACTCTTTTTCTTTTCTTCCAAAGCATGTAACAGCTTCTAACATTGTATATAATTGTATTCATTTATTTATTTTTCTATGGTTAAGTGCTGTCTCTTCCACTAGAATTAAGTTGCCTATGCCACATGTTCCCATTTCACTTTGTAGTTTCTTTGCTATATTAATTATGTGTAATATTATAATTGTTTGATAGCATTTAACCTGCCCAATAAACTAATCACTGCAAAGGCAAGATCATGGATATTTGTAATTCCATGCAAATAATCAGAACCTTTTAAATTGTTAATAGTTATATCTTAATATTAATGTACTCTTTTCTTGTTAAGTAAATTCATTGTTAATTTTTTTAATGTTATGTTAGTCTTAACATGATGTATTAAAAATCAAGGCTTAAAGGAAAAAGGTGCCTTTTATTAAATAAACACATAGAGATTAAGGTTTTGAATAAATGTGTGCCTGGAATAATTATTTATTTATTTGTTCATTTATTTGTGGGTTTTTTATTTTACCTCTTGATATCAAACATGACTCTCCTACTCTCCAATTCTCTTACATAGTCTAATTAAATTTATTTCAGTTATAACACTAATTACCTGGAGTTAACATGGCTCCACCAGTTTACGGTTCATTCCCATAAGACTGTACTCTCTTCCCATGCCAATAGTAAGTATCTGGTCTCCTGTACTTCTGAATGACTAGCTATAAGTCAAGGTTTGAAAATGTGTTAATACAATTCATAGAATTCAGGAAGACCCTTTTCTTATGTTTATCAGTTTATCATAAAGTTTTTCAAAGAACAGTCAGATAAAAACTTACATATGGTGAAGTTCAGGGAGAATCCTAGAGAAAATGCGTTTGTTCCCATGTTCAAGTGAGCCATCCACCTGGTGCACAGATGTATTAGCCAATCTAGGAGCTCCCAAACCCCAACATTTAGGGATTTTTTTTTAAACTTAATATTTTCATATCTTATCTTTTCTTTTTTTTTTAAGATTTTATTTATTTATTTTTAGAGAGGGAAGGGAGAGAGAGAGAGAGAGAGAGAGAGAGAGAGAGAGAGAGAGAGAGAGAGAAACATCAATGTGCGGTTGCTGGGGGTTATGGCCTGCAACCCAGGCATGTACCCTGGCTGGGAATCGAACCTGGGACACTTTGGTTCCCAGCCCGCGCTCCATCCACTGAGCTACGCCAGCCAGGGCTACATTTAGGGATTTTTATGAAGGTTTCATTACATGGGCATAGTAGCTTACATCATTGGCTAATCTCTGGTCCCTCTTCCTTCCCCAGAGACTGGTGGGTGGGACTAAAAATTCTAAACTTCTAATTAAGGCTTGGTTTTTCTGGTGACCATTACCCACCCAGAAGAAATGTAGAGATCTGACAACAGTCACCTCCTTGGAATAAAAGAAAATCTATCTCCCTTATAACTCAGGATATTATAAGGGTTTTAGGAGATATGTGCCAGCAACTGAAGATGTAACATGGGTGTGCATGTGTTTATGTATGCATGTATGTATGTATGTGTGTATTAGAACACAATGAGTTGCTTCTATTTCAGTATTTATCCACAGTTTCAGCAGTTAGTGGTGCTTATCAGAAACATGGGAAAATAGAGTAATCTCAAAGGCGGGCAAATCCTCCAATTTTGGGGATCAGCCCTGCACAGTTTTTTCTTAAGTCCTGGCTGCAAATCAGAAACATAGTAGCATACGCTGAATTCAAAGATCTTTTTATTCCAGTTGTCAGATTCTGAACTAGACCCAGATGGACTTCAGGGCTGACCAAGTGAGGGCCATGTTGCTTAAAACTTCTTAGGAAGACTTTAACACCTAAAACTTCTTCAATTTTTAAAAGTGAAAGCAATTACTAGAAAAGAAAATTCATTCCAAGGGATTGTTTGTGCTTATAAGTTTGTTCATGTGACCTTTCCCCAAGTATAACCACCAAGGACTTTGGGAGCTGGCATATCTGAGTAACCCTGGTGACTAATCTTTTCACCATATCAAACTCTGAGCTAAAAACAAAAATGTCTCAGCTAATGATGACAGCAGAGCATGGCAGGGCTAATGACCTCATATTTATTTTGCAGGCTAACCGAGAGTAATTAAACATGGTTCCAAAACTAAATTAGGGAAGTCAGAAACTCTTTACAACCTCACCTGATGGCCTCCAGTTAGAGTGAGAAAGTATCACAAAACATGTTGAGTAGTGACAATGCAAACCAGGAACTTGAAAAAGAGGAAGGAAAATGCTACACTCCTCCCTAAAGATGGGAGAGAGAAGATACAGGAAAAGCCCCCAATCCCTCACCAAAGGCCAGTATCAAAGGGAAGTAAAGGGTTTACAATAGAGTCTACAGCCAAGGGTAGTATTGAGGAGAGTGGGCAAAGGACAACAGTTTCAGGGGTAATCATAGTGCAAGTCTTAAGTAACAGGAACCCAATGGGACAGAAAAGTACTCCCCACCCAACGGTAGTCCCACAGGTTGTAAACTGAAATGTTCATATCTAAAAGCCACCCCAAGCTGGAAGGCTGTTTCAAAAAGAGGGAAGGAGGGCAGGGAGGCCAGGGAAGGTGATGGGAGAGAAGACAGAGACCCCAGGCCATATAATTAGCAGCAAAGTGATTACGTGATGTGTCTTTTTACATTTAAGTAAGATATTCCTCACCAATTATGATTTAAAAACCAATTTAAATGTATTTTCTTAATCCTAGAAGTTCAACTAAGTGGACAGTGGTTACATGCGACAGAGTTCGTATAGTATAACTTATATATTTCAAATGGACAAAGCATTAGTCTCATTTATAGTATTTTAAGATAAATTGCTTCAAATGACAGTTTTTCCCAGTACTTTAAGGTCTATATAATGCATCTAGAAGATGCATTCTTCCAACCTGAGGGGCTTTACTCTCCAGCCCAGAGTGGCTGCCATCTTGAGTCACTGTCTTCAAAGGCCAGTCTTGAAGCCTATGTATTTTTAATGCAGGAACTGAATAATGAGTTTGTGACCACCAAAAGCACTTGGTTTAACCCACTCCTCAGGTTGAATGGTACTTAGATTAACCATGTCACATATTATGTGTCAAGTTTTCACATTATATCTCACTACCTACTGACAGGAAGATGTCAAACAATAAATAAACATCTTCAGAAGTGAAAATTTTCAAAAGTCCTTTTGTTCCCCTGTGTTAAAAAAATAAGCTTTGCAGAAATTTTGTATTTTCTCCAGGAAGTTTCAGAGAATGATTATTCCCATAAAATGAGTCATTAAAAGGCATGTAGCCATAATTAATTACATAAGTGTCAGCTTTAGACTGACTATGATGAGGCATTTTATAAAGATTGTTTGTAGCCATAAGAAAAAAAACATTAACACCGCTAAGTATGTGGTGAGGATAAAGAAAACTTAGTTCTCGCTAGTAAAACAGAGGACCTTCATTTAATTGAATTTAATTAAATTTATTGCACTTAAAAATTCCTAATATATCACATTTGAAATCCCCACTGAAAATTCTGTTTGGTCATTATTAAATGTTCACACATTTAAACGAATGCTAACATTATTTTGTCTCATTACAATTAAACTCTTTTTCCAAAAGAAATGATATAAGCTCATGTTTCTCAATAAAAATTATTGTAGTGGGACTGTGACTGTGGTAAGTAATATCCTGTGAATCTTAAATTGCCTGTGATGCCACATTTTCCAGAGTCCCTGGAAATTAAAATAAGTACATTTTCCTAGGTATGCATTGATTTTTAGCCCAAGATAACAATCATTTGGTTCATTTATATTTCTTTTATATACTGTGACCTTGATTTCTTCATGGTTCTCTCATTCATAGCCTTCCACACTGTGTAGTCATGCTTTCAATTTAAAGAATGAATTCTTAGGTTATTATCAAGAAGACAAGTTAAATAATAGTTTCCATGCAGAGTAAAATAAGAGCAGGGACTTCTTTGTTTTTTAAATTGAAGTGCAAACACTCTAAAGATAATGCCCTATCATCACAAAATGAACAAACTCAGGAAACTACCAAGATCAAGCATTAAAGCAACTTGTGCCTCAGAAAATCACTTGTGACCCTTCCTAACTACTGTCCTGGTCCTCCTTACAAAAAGCAACCAATAAAATTTTGCACCACCACAGAGCAGTTTTGAACTTTATATAAATGGAATTGCATGGTGTGTTTATGTGTGTGTTTGAAGACTTAAACTTTAGAGTGGTTTTAAGTCCATAGTAACATTAAGAAGAAAATACAAAGATTTCAATGTGCTCCCTGAACCTAGACGTGCATGTCCTCCCCTTCTCAACATTCTTCACCAGAGTGGAACATTTGTTGCAATCAGTGAACCAATATTGACACACCATCATCACCCAGAATCCATAGTTTACCTTACCGTTCACTCTGGGTGCATGGACAAATGTGTAATAACATGTAATACCATGTATCTACATTACAGTATCACACCAAGTATTTTTACTGTCTTAAAAATCCCTTGTGCTCTGTCCATTTCTTACAACCCAACCACCACCAACTCCAGCAATGACTGATCTTTTCAGCATCTCCTCAATTTTGCTTTTTCCAGAATACCATATAATTGGATTTATATGGTGTGTAGTCTTTCAAGATTATTTTCTTTCACTTAGTAATATGTAATTAAGTTTTCTTATATCTTTTGAGTGTTGAATAATATTCCATTGTCTGAATGTAATAAGAGTGTATTTTCCATTCACCTACAGAAGGACATCTTGGTTGCTTCCAAGTGCATGCAACTAAGAATAAAGCTGCTACAAGCATCTGTCTTAAGATCATTGTATTGACATGAGTTCTCAACCTTTTTGAATAAATACCAAAGAGTATGGCTGCTAGGTTGCATGATAAAGCTTTGTTCAGTTTTGTAAGAAATCTGTTAAACAGTTTTCCAAAGTGACTGTGCCACTTTGCATTTCGTCCAGACATGTGTGAGAGTTCTTGTTCCACATCTTCACCAGAATTTGAAGTGTTCTGAATTTTGGTCATTCTAATTGGTATGGAGTGGTATTTCGGTGTTGTTTTAATTTATACTTCCCTGAAAATATACGATGCAGAGCATCTTTTTATATGCTTATTGGCCATCTGAATATTTTCTTTGGTGAGCTGTCAGTTAAGGTCTTTTGCCCATTTCTTAATTGGGTTGATTTCTTAATATTGAGTCCTGTCTTGGCTGGTGTGGTTCAGTGGGTTGAGCATTGGCCTGTGATCTGAAAGGTTGGCAGTTTGATTCCCAGTCAGGATATGTGCCTAGTGGCAGGCCAGGTCCCCAGTTTGAGGCATGAAAGAAGCAGTCTATCAATGTTCATCAATGTTTCTCTCCCTTTTTCTCCTTCCTTCCCCTATCTCCAGAAAACTAAATAAAATGTTATTTAAAATATTAAGTTCTTCATAATTTGTATAATAGTTCTCTATTAGATTGTCTTTTGAAAACATTTTACCCCAATCTATGACTGTTTTCTCATTCTCTAGATGTCATCTTTTGAAAAAAGAGTTTTGAATTTTAATTAATCCAGCTTATCAGTTTTTTATTTTATGGATTATGACTTTACTTTTGTAACTAAAAGGTCATTATGACTGTCAAGTTCATCTAGGTTTTCCCTCATTTTATTTTCTAGGAGATTTAAAGTTTTACATTTTACATTTAGGTCTATAATTTGAGTAATTTTTTTAAAGTTCTAAAGTCTGGATTTGTATTTTTTCATGTGGATGTCCAGTTGTTGCAGAACCATTTGGTGAGAAGTCTATCTTTGCTCCATTTTATTGCCTTTACTCTTTTGTCAGAGACTACATTTATCATGTTCTAGTTCTAAGCTCTCTATGCAGTTACATTGACCTGTCTAGTCTTACTCCAACACCACACTGTTTTCATTACTATAGTTTTATGTGTCTTGACATTGAGTAGTGTCAGTCCTCCAACTTTGTTTTTCTCCTTTCTGTTGCGTTGACTATTCCATGTCTTTGCCTCTTTATATAAACCTTTGAATCATTTTGGAAATATCCACAAAGTAACTTTCTGGAATTTTTATCGGAATTTGATTGACTCAATAAATCAACTTGGGAAGAAATGACACTGACAATATTCAGTCTTTTATACATAAATATGGAATATGGCTCTCTTAATTTAGTCATCTGATTTTGTTCATAAGAGTTTGGTAGTTTTCCTCATATGGATCTCGTACATCTTCTGTTAAATTTATACCTAAGTATTTCATTCTGTAGTGGTGCTGATGTAATGTTATTTATATTAATTTTTTCATCTTTATTATATTTTTACATTATTTTTTGTCCATTTATACTTCCCTTCCCCAGCAATTACCACTCTGTTGTCCATGGCCATGACTTCCTAACCAGCCCCAAGCTAATAGCTGTCACCTGCTCTCCATCTATGAGTCTGTCCCCATTTTCCTTGTTAGTTCAGTTTGTTCATTAGATTCTACATATGAGTGAAATCTTACGGTGTTTGTCTTTCTCTAACTGGCTAATTTCACTTGGCATAATGTTCTAATTCCACTTGTTTATTCCTGGTATGTAAAAAATTAACTGACTTCTGTATGTTTATGTTATACCCTGCAACCTTGCTGTAATCTCTTATTTATTTCCGAAGATTTTGTGGCAATTCTTTTATATTTTCTACATAGACGTCAATTTCTCTTATAAAAAAGGCAATTTTATTTCTTCCTCTCCATCTGTATTCCTTCTCCTCTCATATTTTATTAGCTAAATCTTTTAGCATGATGCTGAAGAGGAGTGGTAAAAGGAGGTAATTTGTCTTGTTCCTGATCTTACTGGGGAAGATTCTCAATATTAAGTGCTATACTAGCTCTAAGTTTTTGTAGTTATTGTCTATTAAGTGGGGAAATTTCCCCTCATTTCATTATGAATGGGTAAAAGATATTACCATGTGCTTTTTCTTCACCTCTTCATATGATTGTGTGATTTATCTTTTTCAGACTATTGATGTAATGGATTACATTATTTGATTTTCAATTATTAAACCAGGCTTGCATAACCAGGACAATCCCTACTTGTTCATGGTATAAAATTCTCTTTAATCATTGTTAAATTTGATTTGCTAATATGTTTTCTTTTTGTAAATAAAATTTTTTATTGTTATTTAATTATAGTTGTCCCAATTTTTACCCTTTGCCCTCTTCCACCTACCCCAACCCCAGCTCCCACCATCAATTCCCACACTGTTATCCATGTCCATGGGTCATTCATGCATGTTCTTTGTCCACTCCCTTTGCCTTCTTTCCACCATTATCCCTCTTCCTTCTCCCCTCTGGTCACTTTCAGTCTGTTCCACGTTTCCATGCCTCTGGTTCTATTTTGTTTGTTAGTTTATTATGTTCATTAGATTCCTCTTATAGGTGAGATCATCTTGTATTTGTCTTTCACTGACTAGCTTATTTCACTTAGCATAATATTCACCATTTCCATCCATACTGTCACAAAAGGTATGAGTTCCTTCTTTCATCCTGCTGCATAGTATTCCATTGTGTAAATGTACCGCAGTTTTTTGAACCATTCACTACTGATTGACACTCAGGCTGTTTCCAGCACTTGGCTATTATAAATAGTGCCACTATGAACATAGGAGTGCATAAATTATTTTGAAGTGCTGATTTGGGATTCTTAGAGTATAGATCCAGCAGCAAAGTTACTGGGTCAAAAGGCAGTTCCATTTTCAGTTTTATTTTTCCTACTAAAAAAATACCAATGTCATACTTCACAAATCTAGAAAAAAATATTTCAAAAATTTATATGGAACCCCCAAAGACCCTGAATAACATCAGCAATCTTGAGAAAGAAGAACAAAGTAAGAAGGATCACAATACCCAATATCAAACAATACTACAAAGCCACTATAATCAAAACAGTCTGGTACTGGCATAAGAACAGATAGATCAATGGAACAGAATAGAGAACCCAGAAATAAACCCAAGTCTCTACAGTCAAATAATATTTGACAAAGGGGGCAGAAACATACATGAATAAAGATATCTTCTTTAATAAATAATGTTTGGAGAATTGGACTGGTACATGCAAAAAAAAAAATGAAGTGAGACCACCCACTTATACCATACACCAGAAAAACTCAAAATGGATTAAAGACTTAAACATAAGTCAGGACATCATAAAAATCATAGAAGAAAACAGGGAAATTTCAGATATCCCCCATAACAATATTCGTGCTGATACATCTCCTGGGGCAAGGGAAATAAAGGAAAAAATAAACAAATGGGACTATGTCAAACTAAAAAAGCTTCTGCATGGCTAAAGAAACCACCATCAAAATGAAAGGGAACTGACTGTGTGAGAGAACAGATTTGCCCATGATACATTGGATAAGGGTTTGGTCTTCAAAATATTTAAAGAACTCATATGTCTCAACACCAGGAAGACAGACAATCCAATTAAACAATGGGCAAAGGATCTGAATAGATACTTATCCAAGTACAACATACAGATGGTCCATAGATATATGAAAAGATGTTCAGCATCACTAGCAGTCAGAGAGATGCAAATTAAAACCACAATGAGGTATCACTTCACATCTGTCAGAAAGGCTATCATTAAAAAATCAACACACATCAAGTGCTGTTGAGGTTGTGGAAAAAGGGAACCCAAGTATACTGTTGGTGGGAATGCAGACTGGTGCAGACACAGTGATTTGCTAATATTTTACTGAGAGTTTTTGCACCAATATTCATGAGAAATATCAATCTGTACTTTATTTGTTGTAACATCTTTGCCTGGTTTTGGTATTAGGACAATACTGGCCTTAGAGAATGTGTTAGAAAGTGTTTCGTCGCTTCCTATCCTAGAAAAATAAGAAATTCTTGTTCCCTAAAGAAATTATAGAAATTTTGTATAATTTCTTGTTTAAGCATTTAGCAGAATTAATCGATAAACCTGTCTGGGCCTGGTCCTTTCTGTGCTGGGAGACTAGCAATTATTGCTTAGTTTTCTTTAATAGATATAAGCCTACTCAGATCTTTTATTTGTTCCTGTTTGAGTTTGGGCAGATTGTGTTTTTCAGGAATGATCTGTTTCTTCCAGGTTATCAAATATGTGGACATAGAGTTGTTCATAGTATTTCTTTATTATTAATTTCTATGGAATCTGTAGTAATAACTCTTTTTAATTTTTAAATGCATTTTTATTATAAAATTTTCATTACCATTTATCCCTCTAATACCCCCTCCCACTCCTGCTATCACCATCCTATTATTCTTGTTCATTAGTCTTATTCTTTTTGCATTATCCCTCCACCCCCACCCTCCTCCAAGAGCTGTAGACCTGTCATCCTGCTCTCTGTCTCTGACTCACTCTCTATTTTGCTTGTTAGTTCAGTTTGTTCATTAGATCCCACATGTGAGTGAAATTATATGGTAATTGTTTTTCTCTGACTGGCTTGTTTGACTTAGCATAATGTTCTGTAGGCTCATGCATGCCATTGCAAAGGGTAAAATCTTCTTTTTTACAGCCAAGTAGTATTCCATTGTGTAAATGTACTATAGTTGTTTTATCCACTCATCTACTGATGGACACTGGGGCTTCTTCCATATCTTGGCAATTATAAATAATGCTGCAATGAACATAGGGGTACTTATGTTCTTTTAAATTGGTGTTTTGGATTTCTTCAGACATATTCCTGAATGGGATTATTTTCTTAATTTCCATTTCTGTCAGTTTAATATTAGCATAGAAAAATACAACTGATTTCTGGATATTAACTTTGTATCCTGATACTTTAGAGGATTCATTTATCAGTTTTCTAGTTTCTTGGTGGAGTCTTTAGAGTTTTCTATGTATAGTATCATGTCATCCACAAACAAAGAAAGCTTTATGTCTTCCTTTCCAATTTGGATAACTTTTATTTCTTCTTCTTGTCTGATTGCTATGGCCTGGCCTTTCAGTATTATGTTGAATAAGAGATATGAAAGTGGACACCCCTATCTTTTTCTCAGTCTTAAGGGGAAACACTTGTAATTTTTACCCATTTAGTATGTTTATGGTATGTATCACATTTATTGATTTGTGAATATTGTACCAATCCTACTTGACCATAGTGTATGATCTTTTTTGATGTACTGCTGTATTCAGTTTGCTAATATTTTGTTCAGAATTTTAACACCTATATTCATCAGGGATATCGGTCTATAATTTTCTTTCTTTGTGGTGTCTTTATCTAGTTTTGGAATTAAGAAAACACTGGCTTTGTAAAATCATCATGAATTCTTTTAAAATAGTTTGAGGAGAGATGTTAGTTCTCTGAATGTTTAGTATAATTCACCTCTTTAACCATACAGTCCAGAGTTTTTGTTTGTTGGAAGTTTTTTGATTACTGCTTCAATTTTGCTAGGTGTAATTTGTCTATTCAGATTGTCTGATTCTTCCTGATTTAGTTTTGGGAAATTGTATATTTCTAGGAAGTTATTAGTTTCATAGGTTGTCTAATATTTTGGCATATAGTTGTTAACAATATTTTCTTTGTATTTTTTTGTTGTCAGTTGTTATTCCTCTGACTTTTATCTTTAATTTAGTTCCTCTCCCTTTTTTTTCTTGATGAGTCTGGTTAAAGGTTTGTCAATCTTGTTTATCTTTTCAAAGAACCAGCCCTTAGATTCATTGATCTTTTTAAAATCATCTTTAAGACTCTATTTTATTTATTTCTGCTCAGATCTTTATTAGTTCCATTCTTCTACTCACTTTAGGCTTTGGTTATTGGTCTTTTTCAAGTTTGTTTAAGTGTAAAGTTAGAATGTTTTTGTGAGCTTTTTCTTATATCTTGAAATAGGTCCATAATGTTATGAATTTCCCCGTTAGGATTGCTTTCCCAGTGTCCCACAGATTTTGGATTGTTGTGTCCTCATTTTAATTTGTTTCAAGTTATCTTTAGATTTCTTCTTTTATCTCATCGTTGACCCATTTATTGTTTAACGTGTTATTTAGCTTCCATGTCTGTGAGTATTTTTCAGTGTTCTTCTTGTGATTGATTTCTAGTTTCATAGCATTGTGGTCAGAGAAAATACTTAATATGATTTCAATCTTCTTAAATTTATTAAGACTTGTTCTGTGTCCTGACATGTGGCCTATCCTAGAAAATGTTCCATATGCACATGAATAGCATGTATATTCTGCTACGTGGGATGAAATGCTCTGAAAATATCAATTAAATCAATTTGATGTAGTGTTTAGTTTAAGACTTCTTTCTCTTTGTTGATCTTCTGTCTGGAAGGTCTAGCTATTAAAGTCAATGGGGTGTTAAAATACTCCACTACGACTGTATTTCTGTCAGTCTCTCCCTTTATGTCCATCAAGATTCACTTTACATATTTAGGTGATCCTATGTTGGGTGCACAAATGTTTACTGGTGCTATACCCTGTAGTTGGGTTGTTTCCTTTATCATTAGGTAGTGTTCTTCTTTGCCACTTACTATAGCCTTTGTTTTAAAGTCTATTTTGTTAGATATACTTACTGCTACCCTAGCTTTTTTCCCCTTCCATTTGCATGAAATATCTTTGTCCATCCCTTTACTTTTAGTCTGTGTGTATCTTTAAGTCTAAGGTAGGTCTTGTTTTCTTATCCATTCAGCTACCCTATGACTTTTAGTTGGAGCATTTAAGCAATTTACATTTAAAGTGATTATTCACAGATACATATTTATTGCCATTTATTTTTTAACTGTTTTCCTCTGTTTATTTTTCTTTTTCTTCTACTTCTTCTTAAAACAAGATCTTTAACATTGTTATAGTACTGATTTGATGTAACAAACTCCATTAGCTTTTTCTTGCCTGGAGAGCTCTTTATTTCTCCTTGAATTTCAAATGATAGCTGTGCCAGGTAAAATAGTGTTCGGTGTAGGTCTTTGTTTTTTATCACCTTGAGCATTTCATGCCAATCCCTTCTGGCCTAAAATGTTTTCATTGAGAAATTAGATGACAGTCTGATTAGAGGTCCCTTGTAGGTAACTACCTGATTTTCTCTTGTGCCTTTTAAGATTCTCTCCTTGTCTTTAAACTTTGCCATTCTAATTATGATGTGTCTTGGTATGGACCTCCTTGGGTCCCTTGTCTTTGAGATTGTGCTCCATGGACTTGTGTGTCTTTTTCCTCACCAGATTAGGGAAGTTTTTGGTTATTATTTCTTCAAATAGATTCTAGATACTTTGCTTGCTCTCTTCTCCTTCTGTTATTCCCATGCTTCACATGTTATTATGCTTCATGTTGTCCAAATTTTTCTTTAACTCTCCTCATTTTTTTAAAGTCTTTTTTCTTTTTGCTCTCTGCTTGGGTGTTTTTTTCTGCTTTGCCTTCCAAATCACTGACTTAATCCTCTTCTTCAGCTAACCTACTGTTTGTTCTTCCAGTGTGTTATTTATTTCAGATATTGAATTATTTATTTCTGACAGGTCCTTTTTTATGGTTTCTATGTGTTATTTCATACTTTTGAGTATCCTTGTCTGATAAATTGCTTATATAGTTCTTCTTCTGGAAAATTCCCTTGTTCTTCATTTAGGGTACGTTTCTTTGTCTTCCCATTTTTGCTGCATCTTTGTATTTGTGTCTTAGTATTCGGTATATCTGCAAAGACTCGGGTGCAGCCTTATGTCAGACACTGTGACTGGCCCAGGGCAACCTGTTTGGAGCTATCAGCAATCCATAGCCTGTAGCTCCCTCTGCTGGCTCTGTTTGTGTGAGGAAAGAACCAGGCTGTGCACCAAGGCCAGCTTTTATCAGCACTGGCCCTGAGGGAGGGTCAGCTAAAGTCTCAGAGCTCCAGGAGATATGCCTTAGCTATTAGGCTTAATTATTGGAATAGCCTCCAGCTGTACTCAGCAGCTGGGCTTAATCTCCATAGGGTAGGGCAAGAGGTATTTCTGCAGGTGAGGTTATTGCTTCCCTTCAGGCTGATGCTACTTAGAAGTGAGTATTCTGCCTGAGAAGGATGGCTTCTCTGTTTAGGGAATAATTCAGCACGGGGATCCTGGCAGCTATTCCTTCATTTCCCTCCCCAGAACCACCAGACCCACACTCTCTCATGCATGTCTAGTCTACTCTGCCCTCTCTCTGCAAGAGCCCAAGGTAAGTAACTTAAAATTTTTTGTGTTGTTCCTTTTAAGGCTGTCTGCATCTCAAGCTGTCTCTCCTTGGCACACAGAACCCCTGCTGCTTTTCACAGCTGGATATTATCTGTGGTGCTGTAGGCTGAAGAGTCTGGCTTGGCCTTTAGACCCCATAATTCTCAGGGGAAACTCCCAAGCTGCTGAAATGTCCCTCCAGCACTTCAGTTGCCACCTGTCGTAGCCCAGCCAGCCTTCTTGCACCTCCACACTCCCTACTAGTTTTGATATGGTGGAGTGGTTTCTTCCTTAAGTCCTTGGTTATAAGGCTTCTATCTAGCTAGTGTTCAGTTGCTTATTCGGGATAATTTTTCTTTAATTTGGGTATACTTTCATTTGGTACTGGGAGGAGGCTAGTGTAGCTTCCACTTACTCCTCCACCATCTTGGGTTCTCCTTGATTTCTAATATCAGTGATTTGTAACTTCTCTCTTTTTCTTTCTTAGTTAGCCTTGCCAGAGGATTACAATTTCAATTGATTTTTTTTCAAAGAAACATCTTTTGGTTTCACTAATTTTTTCTATTGATTTCTTTTAATGTTATTATTTTGTTTATTTTATTCTGTTAATTTTGGGTTTAATATGCTCTACTCTTTCTAGTTTCATGAGGTAGAAACATTGATTATTAATTTTAGATCTTTCTTCTTTTTAAGCATCAGTATTTTTATTAGAAAATGGGACAAAAATACATTTCTCACTAGTTTTGTGGAAGGTTCAAATGAGATAGTACAGAAAATGTAAGTGGTGTTATTATCACAAATGATACAGGTTTTAATACCATATTAGAAAGTTAATTATAACTATTAAGTTCATAATCACAGAAACTATAGCCTACAAGTCCTGTAACTACCCCAAACATAAGATAATCTCTTCAAATTAATCAGAATTTCTTTTTGGTGCTATTAACACAAGTAAAATGGGTCTACTTTTATTCCCTTTAATCAAAGAAATTTCTTATATTCAGATGGTATACATATGAAAGTTCTTTATATTCAACTGGAATATAATGCCATTTTTATGGTCATAATAATACTTGCTTATGAAGTAAAGGAAATAATTTCTGTAAATGAATTTTTCTTATTTGTTTTTTCTTTTTTTCATTATTGTTCAAGTATAGTTGTCTCCTTTCCCCTCAACTGCTCCCCCCAACCCAGCCATCCCCACCTCCCACCTTTGATCCTACATATCCTTTCTTATTTTATAATATATGCATTTAATGCTATAAATTTTCCTTCAAGCACTGTTTTTAATACATCTTACAAATTTGACTGATTGTATTTATACTCAATTTAGAACAGAATATTTTTAAATTTCTACACATAGCAGCTACAGTAATTTTTGTAAAACATGAAAACTTAATCCTGTAATTATATATTTTTAAATACTTTGGTGGTTTTTATTGCTCCAATGATAAAGTCCAAAGCTTTATCATCACCTGCAAGACATAGGATATGATATTTTTATGATATGCTGGCCATGTAGCTCCCTTGATTAGAGCATCATACTGATATGCCAAGGTTGCAGGTTCCATCCCTGGGTAGGGCACACACTAGAATCAACCTATGAATGCATAAATGTGTGAAAAAACAAATCAATGTTTTTTCTGTCTATCCCTTCCTCTCTCTCTCTGTAATCAATAAAACAAAAAATAAAATTACAAATAAATAAATAATAAAGCACTCTCTGGTGAAGTTCTTTATTCAATATATACTCATGGTAATTGTAGTATACAGTGTAAAACCCAACTAAAGATTCTTGTTTATCCAGATTTATTCATACACATAACTAATGATGTATACCAAACACAGGTAGTTCCACATATATTTTCTCATTTAATTTCCATGAAAAGTATTGGAAATATGTACTTTATTTTTACATATAAGAAAAGTGAGACTCGGAGAGACTAAGAAACTCACTTGAAGTCAGACAACTGAAATAAAGGAGGCAGAAATAAAATAAGCATGTTTTTCTGCAAAGTATATTCTCCGTTTTTTACCCTAAAGATCTCTGTGGATGTAGTGTAATTACAAATAATGATGCAAGCAGATTGAAGAAGATTAGAATTTATCACAATTCTTGGGTTTCACTGAAGATTACCTTCCTCGGGATAAATTATACCTTCCTTAAGCTTTTTAAGCAGAGATTACTAGCAAATCTGCATTTGCTATTAAAATTTTTCCACATTACATATAAATATCTGATAATGATTTACTCTCAATGGGCATTCTGAATTCTTACATAATATCGTGATCACCGTGCACCTTTGCACAAAGGTCCATGCTCTTAGATAATCATTCAGAGCCTGCTTTCTCGATTTCTGGTTGGCCTCATTATTTCCACTATTGCAAGATAACAGAATTAGCTGAGCGTATAACTGCCCACTTGGGAATAGATTTTTCCAGCTTCCCTTGTAATTTCTGGTATTTTCACTAAATTCTCATTTATGGTATGTGAGCATTTTAATATATGCAACTTTGATGAGACTTGCTTAAAAATAAACTATTTTTCCTGAATTTATTTTTCCTTCTTACCACAAACCAGCATATGGATACCATAAGCAATCCAGATTTAACCATGTATTCAAAATCAACACACGAGGGATCACACAGAAAAATAGAATTAACCTCAGCCACTACATGGCATTATTTAGTAGTACTTGCTACTCCAAGCCTGGATAGGCCAGATAGTACTTTAAAAGGACATATACTTTCATTTCATTTACTTTGTTAAATTAGTTTAGCCTTTACTTTTTCACATTTCCAAAACATCAAATTCGGGGCTATCTCATTGTGCCTCAAGGAGTCTCTGTCACATATAATGCATTTGTTCACAAATTGTTTTGTGTAACCTTCCTTCCCTAAACATACATTTTTAAATACGTTTTTCACATGGTGTACTCAGTGTATATTTGCTGATTTATTTATTTTCATATTTATAGAATTAATGTGGAAAGTAGTTTATCACCTAGTAAAATTATTTAAGGACTCAGAGTCAGAATAAATTATTGAACATTAAACTGTTGGTTAGCAGTGTCTAGAGCATTGCTGATACTTCGGCCCTTCTCTCTCCGTTTCCTAAGACACAGACAGGTTGCTTCATTTTTTAAAATTATTTGATTTATGGTGATAGTGCATCACTTAAAAATTCCTGCCTAAGTATCAAAGTTCAGTGGCAGATTTCAGATCTGCAAGTCCATTACATTCTTAGTATGGAAGACTTCCCTAGTACGTGAGAGTCTCTGATAGTTTGTTTCCTTAGCTTATTGCCAATCATAGAATTGTGCTTACTTTCCAAAGCCTTTATTAATAAATTGAATACTTATATACATACCAAACATATATCAGCACTAGTCCAATAGAAATATAATACAAGGCTCCTGTGTGATTTTATTTTTTCCAGTAACTATGGTAAAAAGAGGAAAAAGAAATAGATGAAAAAATAATTGTAATAATATATTTCATTATAAAGTATTTAAAATATGGTATCTATTTTAAACTTATAGTACATCTTAATTTATACTATAAATTTTATATTAACATGTATTTACAGATCATGAAATTCACATTAAGAGAAATTAAATTCATAAACTCAAGCGGTTCCAGTCATACTTAAAAACATTTCAGTTTTAAAATGAAAATTTAATTAAGTATATATTATTGATTATATTATTATAGGGACAATTATAGTTGTCCCATTTTCCCCCTTTGTCCCCCTCCATCCAGTACCCTGATTTCTTTCAGCATTCCTTGTCCTTAGTTCATGTCCATGGGTCATACATATGAGTTCTTTGGCTTCTCTATTTCCTATACTATTCTTAACCTCCCCCTGTCTATTTTGTGCCTATCATTTATGCTTCTTATTCCCTGTACCTTTTCTCCCATTCTCCTCAGTCTCCCTCCCCACTGATAAACCTCATGTAATCTGCATTTCTATGATTCTCTTCCTGTTCTAGTTGTTTGTTTAGTTTGTTTTTATTCTTTTTTTACGTTCCATTGTTGATAGTTGTGAGTTTGTTGTCATTTTAATGTTCATAGTTTTGATCTTCTTTTTCTTAGATAAGTCTCTAACATTTCATGTGATAAAGGCTTGGTGATGATGAACTCCTTTAGCTTTACCTCCTCTGGGAAGCACTTACTCTTCCCTTCAATTCCAAACGAAAGCTTTGCTGGATACAGTAATCTTGGATATAGGTTCTTGCTTTTCATCACTTTGAATACTCTTTGCCAGTCCCTTCTTGTCTGCAAAGTTTCTTTTGAAAAATCAGCTGATAGTCTTATAGTGAGACAAGTTAGATGTAAGCTAAATGCTGCTCTATTTTTGTATAACAAAGATTAAAAGCAAGCACTGAAGAATCAAAATATCTCTAAGTATTTTTACTTTGTATCCCAAAACATAGTTCAGGAATATTTGTGGGAATTTGAAAATATCCAGTAATCAACAAGGTGAAATTCTCAAGTTCTGGTAACACATTAAAACTCTCCAGGTATATAACAAAATAATAATAATAAAAAAAAACCCATACTGAAGAAATAAATCAATCAACAGAAATTCAGACACAAGTATCATTATTAGAATTAGCAGAAAATGCCCTACCTGGTGTGGCTCAGTGGATTTAGTGCCAACCTGTGACCCAAAGGGTTGCCAGTTTGATTCCCAGTAAGGGATATGCCTCAGTTGTGGGCCAGGTCCCTAGTAGGGGGTGCGTGAGAGGCAACCACCCACTGATGTTTCTCTCCCTCTCTTTCTCCCTCTCTTCCCCTCTGTCTAAAAATAGATAAAGAAAATATTTTTAAAGGATTAGCAGAAAAGAACATTAAAATTGTTATTATATTTGTATTCCATATATTCAGAAAGTTAAGAGACACAGAAGATATAAAAGAGACACAAATTAAAATTTTAGAGTTGAAAAATCCAGTGGCTAAAATAGATGAATTACCTAGCAGTTAGATATAACTTGTTCTGTGATGAATACTCACATCATATTAGACATCACAGAAGAAATTATACTGAACTTGAGACACAGCAATAGAAAGTATTCATAAAAAAATAGAGAGAAGGGAATTTAAGAAAATTTAAACTGTATCATTGAGTTGTGGGACAACCTGAAGTACTTCAATATATGTGTAATTATATTTCTAAAAGGAAAGTGGAGGAATCAGACAATTATTTGAAAAAATAATGCCTGCACTTTCCCAAATTTGATAAATAATGAAAATCACAAATTAAAATGTTTAATAAACCCAAATACAACAAACATGAAGAAACGATACAAGGCATGGAATATTCAGTTTCACAATAACTAAGAGAAATTTTTTAAAGTAGCCAAAGGGAAAAATACATTTGTACAGAGAGCAAAATTGGAATGATAGCAGATTTCTTCTCAGATAATGCAAGCCAGAAGACAGTAGAGTAGCATCTGTAAATACTGCACAAAAACTACTGTCAATCTACATTTTGATACTCAGCGATAATGAATTTCAAAAACAAAAGCAAAATAAAGACATTTTAAACATACTAAGTCTGCAATACTTTATCACCAGCAGACCTGCATTATTGGAAATGATAAATAAATTTGATCAGGTAACAGAAAGTGACCCCAAAGGGATATCTGGATTGACAAAGCAGTAGAATAATTTTTATAATGATATGTAAAAGTTTTTTCTTAGCTTTTATAATACCTTTATAGAATTATCTATTATTTATAGCAAACAAATTTACATTGTATCTTGCTGTTTTAAGCATATGCAAAAGTATAATACCTAACAACAATCACACATTGGGAGTGAGAGATGAAAATAAGAGGGAGACCCCATAAAACTGGATTATCTTCTGGAGGGTGGGCTCCTTGTAGTACAGGCTTCCCTGGCTAAATGACTGTTCTAGGAACCCAGTTGTATCAATGTAACAACTGGCATTGTTGTCAGAAGCTGCATTCAGGTTCAGTGAATTTTTTTTAGAAGACTCCACTTATTTGCCCATTTCATGGTGGGTGTTTAGTAAGCACCTGCCCACATCACACTGTGTTCAGTGGTTTTAGACCCAAAATAGCATGACCTCCATGTCCCACTTTCCCTATTCATTCAGTCTCACCCTGAATGACATTTTTTTTGTTTGTTTCTTTCCCTGATGAAAAGGTTCTCAGAGGGAAACGCTTTGCTGATGTGATGAGGTAAAACAAAACACAGAAGCAACACTAAAATGTATCAAAATAGATTAATTCAAAAGCTGCTTTGAAAAGTGGAAAAGTGTCTTGATAGGTGTATTGCATCAAATGGAGAGTACTTTGAAAGTGACTGAAGTTTAAACATATAAAAATAAATACACAATTTTTAATAAATACATTCTTGTTTGTTTTTTAAAATTTGTATTTATTTATTAGACAGGGGAAGAGAGGGAGAAAGAGAGGGAGAGACACATCAATGTGTGGTTGCCTCTCAAGCACCCCCTACTGGGAACCTGGCTTGCAACCCAGGTGTGTGTCCTGACTGGGAATCGAACCAGCAACTCTTTGGTTCACAGGCCAGCACTCAATCTACAGAGCCACATCAGCCAGGGCCATTCAGGGTATTTGGAGTCCTCCCCTGCAATATACCATTATAATATATCATTATACTATTGTAAATTTTATATTATCACTTGAAAGTAGATTATGATAGATGAAAGATATGTACTATAATCCTAAAGCAACCATTAAAATATCACAACAAAGAGTAAGCTAACATAGGAGATAAAAGAATCAGAAAAATACTCATTCCCAAAGAGTGGATGATAAGTATAAAAGAGGAACAGATAACTGAGATAATTAAAAAATGAAGAACAACATGATAGATTTAAACTCAACCATATCAACAATTATATTAAAGGTAAGTGCCCTAAACACCACAAATTAAAAACAATAAGATTAGGTAAAAATGTAAGAACTTTTTAAAACTTGTTTTAAATAAGATAAACTATTCAACCCAGAAGATTACTTTGGCATCCTTCATGACAAATGATACTGCCTAATACTTAAATAGCATTTGGCCTGTGCCAAATACAGCATAGGTATTATGCCTTTTTTTTTTTTTTCCAGATGAGGAAACTCAGAAATAGAGATAAACGACCCTGGACTGGAAGCTATAGAATCACCAAGTTCTTAGTGATTATGCTATGTAGGAGAGAGGTGATGCAGGGTGATGTAAAAGTTCTTTATAAAGGGAGTGTGACATGGATAGAGGATGCTATATTAGGCGCTGCTATAAGTTGTAATAAAGAGTAGGACAAAAGTTTAAATAGAAATTTTAGGAAACTTCCCATGTGGACTTCTAAGCAATTGTGTCTCTCATTCCCTGACCCATAGTAAGTTGTAGGTATCCATAACATTCAGCAAGGGCTCTAGCATCAAAGTACTGTTTCTTTGAGCATGCATCAGACATTGGGTCAGCCGTAAGAGACACCTGTTAATTTTTGTTACGTAGAAACCCTCTGAAATATAAGTTATGCGAGTCATTGTATTGTCTAAAACAGTGCTGCATAAAGAGTAGTTCACAGTGGCATTCATAATTTTTTTACCAGTCAACAATAATGGAAGCCCAAAATTTGAATATAATCTATTTTTACAATGCTTTACAAAGCATTGGTCTTGCAACAGATTGGAAAAACAAAAGAAAGGAACAAAAACCTGACTTTTTCCTACAGAGAGTTTTGAGAACACTGGCCTGAAACCTACCTTTGACGATTAGGTTTCTCAACTTACAGTTTTCTTTTGTGAAAATGCAAGAGACCTGTGAGCATTTTTGTTATCAAACATTTAAAAGATATTTCCACATAATCATTACAGTCAAATGTGTGGGCTTATTTTGCATTAGTGGTTAAAAATAAGGACTTTGGGATCAAGCAATCCTGAATTTAAATCTCATCTCTAGACATGTGAACTTTTTAAAAAAATGTTATTAAATTACAATGCACTTTGCTTCTATATGCCATGATGCTTTAAAGGTTACTTATAAATAACCTTCAGTTAAAATATATGTAAAGTGGTACTGAAAATTCTTAAAATTTAAGATACTTAAATTCTCTATTGGCATACAAATGTTATCTATGTGGTAATGCTTTTTTTAATTTTTATGGACAGGTTACAATTCAACAAATACCACATAATTAATTATTACATGAATAAGAAGTAAATTTTATATTAGAACTGTGTTTTTTTTTAACTTTTTAAAAATTGTTGTTCAAGTACAGCTGTCTCCATTTTCCCCCTCCACTCCCCCCGACCCCAGCCATCCCCACCTCCCACCCCTGATCCCCTCCCTACTCTGTTTTGTCCATGTGTCCTTTACAGATGTTTTAGTAAAAGTCTTCAGTGCCCCCTAGGTAACCTTTGTTATCTTCTCTTAGGAAATTATTACTGTGTTGATATAACCTGTAGATGAGACTTTAAAAAATTACTTCTTTAGGGTTTAGCTTTTTCTACACGGTTCTCACAGTGAAATAACAGGGACACATAGCTAAAATATTTTGGTTTTATCAAGCACTTTTTTCTCTTCTAAGGCATATAGCTATTTGAGATAGAAAAAGGGAAAGTCATGAGAAATAGGTAAAAAACAGGCTCAGGTTAAGGTTTATATTAATACTTACAAGGACTTTTCTTTTTCTTTCTTTCTTTTTTTTTAACTATACAAAAACTTGCTTCTGAATCTTGACCTCAGTGCTGTACTTTATTTTTATTTATGAGGACCTTTTGTGAGGATGGAGGACAGTAAATTAAGGCTTATGGGATAAATTGAGATTTTGATGAGCTATGTGCATTAGTTTTCTATTGCTGATGTAACAGATTACCAGAAACCTAGCCGTTAAAAACACTACAGTGTATCATTTAACATTTCTGGAGGCCAGAATCCAAAATCCCTCTTATGTGTTAACATCCAGGTGTCAGTGGAGTTGAAGTCATTTTGCAGCTTTAGAATCTGCTTCCAGCTTCCAGGGATCCCCTGCAGCACAACGTATGATGCCTAACCCCATCTTCAAAGCTTCTCATTCCAACTTCCACTCTATTGTCACACGCCCCTCTCTGTGACTTTCCCACCTTCTTCTTATAAGGACACTTACATTGGGCTGACCAGGATAGCAATCTGCCATCCAGAGAGCCTTACCTAACACAACTGCAAAACACTTTTTGCCATGTGATATATATTTGCAGTTTCTGAGAAACACAGTGTGACTGTCTTGGTGGGGGGAGCATTATTCTGTCTGTCATACTATGCTTTCCTAATGGTCTTCAAGGCTTTTATAAGTATAATTATGGCTACAGCTTAGCTGAAAATTGGAAAAAACATAAGAGTTATCCTACTCAGAGTTCATCAAGTTTCTAAGTCTTGAGGGATCAAAGGGCTGGGAGCCTTCCTGAAACAACAGCATGACTGAAGCCTGTGTGGAAACTTGAATTAAAATTACTACTCACTTCAGATCTTGAATAAGTTGCTTATTTTCCCTAAGTAAGGTTCTTCTTCCTTACACCTGGGATATTACTATTTCATAAAGTTTTTTGATTAAAAATATATCTAAAGTGGAAAGCTATCAGTAATCACTGAATAAGCACTTGTGACTAAAAGGTCAGTAGAGAATGGTTTCAGTTGCATCCTCGGGGTCTTTTTGCATTTGTTAGTGGTTGTGTGTGCTGGAATCTAAGGCATTCAGCTAGCAAGTGAAAATCTCTGCCATTACTCTCAGCTCCATGAGCTTCATCTTCTCTTGCTTGTGTTCAGCACCTTTGCCAATCAAGGAATTTTAATCTCCCATTTAAGTCCTTTGAGATACAGTAATCAAGCACAACCTGTATGTTTTGAATAGATTTCAAATTTTATGTACATACTTATGCTAGTTCTTATACCTAGACATATATTACACATTTAAATAAAAGAGTGAATTGTTTTATATGAGCGTATTTTATCTCCATTTATCAAGTAAAAGTGGCACATTAAAGCAACAGCTTTTAATAGTTCCCCAAAAGTGTGTGATAAAGGAGGTGTATATGAGTATGTGTGACACCAAATTGTATTCATGTATTTCCAAAATCTACCCTAGTTTATTTCCCACTGATAATATATATATTATCTGGTGTATATATATATATATCTTAGTGGACAACTTTGTCAGCACACTAATTAGCTCTCAGTTGCAGAGTTTTCAGTAAGATTCCACTTAGACACACCGTGTTTTCATTGTCAGGTAGCCTAACAAGGATGTCATTTTCAACACTGAACTGGTAGTCAACAGTGAGTGATTTAAAGAGAAATCATTGTTATTTCACATCATTTTTGTTGGCTAAGCATAATCACTTTTTTTAAAAAATATATTTTGGGGTTTTGTTGTTTGTGTTTCTGCTGATTGTTTCACTGGAAATTGAATTGCACTTTTTGTCTCCCCTTTTCTACTTGGGTGATGCTATGAATATTACCTGCACTGACTTGCAATGTGTCAACACTGAGTGATCTAGTGATTATTAGGGGCTCATATTAGGGGCTCAGTGTTGTTTTTAAGAATGAGTATATAGATATACATATATGTGAGGTGAGGAAGGAAAATATAATTTCATTCTTTTTAAAAAAACTACCTTTCCCATCTTTTTTAGTGTCCACAAAATGTTCTATATGGGAATTAGTAATTTTCCACATCTTTGTCAGTAGGGTGAAAAGGAGAGAAATAAAAAGAATTTGTGAAATTATTACAGTATAGTGAAAAAAGGGTATTAAGACTATTAACAAAACTACCAGTGCTTTTTTACATTCTGGCTACATGATAAGATAGCACTTCTCTGTCTCTTGATTTCACTATAATTATATAACTATATATATAGTTACATAATTTGTTTTTACCAATGAAATATGAACAAAAGTGAGGAATCATTTGTAGACAGTAATAATAGATGATAAGTACTTCTTAAAATCACTTTGTAGTATAGTGACTAGTAATATTCAAAATGTTGTAAGCACCATTAAACTATATTTCTAAGTGACTTCGATGATCAGAAAACACATGCTGACCCAAGGTAAACATGTGGCAATAGGAGGAAACAATCCTGTGTTATTTCTAGCTACCAAGATTTAGAGTGAGTTGTTACTGCAACTAAACCCAACTCAGCCTAATATATAGGTGGATCTACACTTAAAGTTCTCTGCAATTTTCTAGCTTACTTATAACAAACAGTATAAACATCTTTTATCTAACAAATACTCCCTCTCGCCCTGGCTGGCATAGCTCAGTGGATTGAGCGTGGGCTGGGAACCAAAGTGTCTCAGGTTCGATTCCCAGCCAGGGTACATTCCTGGGTTGCAGGCCATGACCCCCAGCAACCGCACATTGATGTTTCTCTCTCTCTCTCCCTCCCTTCCCTCTCTAAAATAAATAAATAAATAAATAACAAATATGCCCTCTTTTACTTTTAAAGGGGAAGGAAAATTTAACATTGTATTCTTTGCACTTAATTAGTTGGGAAAGTGGGAATAGGGACAGAGAAGGGGACTGAACAATATCCATGGTATTGCTCTCCATCTTCTATGGTTTAGAAATCTATGATTCAATCTATTCAATATGGTTTAAAATTGTCCTCACTCAAATGTATCACAAGAAAATTCTAAGTACCAATACAAAACTCTTACACTAAAACCAAATGACCGAAGAACTTTGGAAAAAGAACATTAGAAATATTTGAAATAAACTCAGGAAAGTTATTCCTATCTAAACAGTAATTAAAATAAAATTCTATTATTAAAAATAAGACATCTGGAATGTGCATACTATGGAAGGCTTTTCAGCAAAATAAATAAATAAATAAATAAAATAGAACTGTCAATAACAGGCAAAAACTTGGGTAGATATGCCCAGGATTATGCTGAGTCAAAAAAGGCAATCTCAAAAGGTTCCATACTACATATTTTATGTAAATTACTAAAATAACAATATTTTATGCATGGAGAACTCTAGTAATCGCCAGGCATTGGGGGTGAGGAGTTAGAGATGGGAACAGGGGGCATGAGTACAAAAGGGTGACACAAGGGCCTCTCATGGTTTTAGAACAATCCCAGATGTTGCCTGTGGTGCTGAATACATGAAAGACGCATGTTATAAAACTGGATAGAGATAAATAGAAACACACATGAGTGCAAATAAAACCAGAGACATCTAAATAACGTTGGTGGATTATATCAACGTCATTATCCTGGCTGTGATAGTCTACTATTGTTGATAAGTTGTTACCACTAGGAGAAATTTCATAAAGGCTACATGAGTTATCTCTTTATTATTTTTAATAATTTAATTTAAAAACATAAGTTGAAAATATTAACCTAAAATTATCTTTAAACTTTCAAAAAAATAAGGCACTTGAATTTCAAATTAATGGTGACATAAATGTACTTAAACTAGCTTTGTTATTCAGCAGCATATTCAACTTAATTATCTATGTCTACCATATATTAAAAAATGATTTTATTTATTTATTTTATTAGAGAGGTGAAGGCAGGGAGAAAGAGAGGGAAAGAAACATCAATGTGTGCTTGCCTCTCATGTGCCCTGTATTGGGGACATGGCCTTCAACTCAGGTATGTACCCTGACTGGGAATCGAACCAGTGACCCTTTGATTTGCAAACCAGTGCTCAATTCACTGAGCCACACCAGGCAGAGCAGTTATTTTCTGTTTATAATCTGAAAGCCTGTTTTCTCAAGTATAATCCAGAAAACAGTTCTTAGCAATGCCAAACATTATTTCATGGAGATGGTAGAAAATGTTTTTTTCTTTTTCTCTTTTAATTGGTTTGTTTACATTTATATTTGTTATTCTTATGTGTACATATCCTTGGGCCCTACAGTATAAAAAGGGTAATTTGTGTAACTTGCCGATCATGTTGTCATCCAGATTTATAGACAAAGACATAGATATATAGATATTCAGTTTAAAGTTTAAAAGTGTTTTATTCACATTTTGTCCAAAAGCATGTATAGTATAAACTATAAATTCAAGAAAATCATGCTGTGGAAATACATTATTTTATGCTGAGTTCAACCTGGGATGCTATTAATATCATTTATATAAAACATTTATAAAATTTTCCTTTACCAAAACCTTTAGAATGTGAAAATATTATTAAAAATCAGCTTCGTGTATGAAAGGAAAACATATTTGAAAGGTCATCATAATAAAGGGAAAGCCTCATATAGATTAACAAAAGAAATCTAAATCCATTCTCAGTAAACAGAAGTTATCAGAAACTCTACCTGGTTATATATGTTGCCACATTTTTCTTCTGCCATTTCTGTCTATACCACTCCACTAATACATCACCATGAGAAGTAGACTCTACAAAACATACTAAGCTGAAGTGTCCAAATTTTCAATGCACTATCCATAATAACTTCAGAATAATAGAGGCTTTTAACAAACTACCCTCAAAGGTTTCATTATTATAATGACTATGAAGGCATTGAAAACTATGCTCTAAAGTGCTGGATAGGTACTTCTGTTTGATACATCCAATACATCTTAGTATGACAATGTAAACAAAACTCTTCTTCAGGATTATAATATTAAACAAGGTTTTAAACAAGTTTTCCTCAGAGTCTCTGTCTCTTGCTCTCTCTCTCTCTCTCTCTCTCTCTCTCTCTCTCTCTCTCACATATGGACTTGGTGTCATTTTGACAAGGGTTCAAGTTTTGCCTCCATCAATTATTAACTAAGCCAGTTTTAGTAATTTATTTAATACTTCTATATCTCTGTCCTCTCATTTCAAATTATATAACAATAGAGTCTAACTTACAGGATTATTGTTAAATAAGTAAAATACAGGTAAACTATCACACTGCCGGAAAAACAAACCTACCATCAGAAAAATAATTAGCATTCAACAAATGTTAGCAAGAGGAAATTTGGGGATTTTCCCCTGGCTTCTGTGGATCCATTATTCTTAAACCACAGCTCACACAATTTCTTTTTCCAAACACATCCCCTAAAATAATACTTACATAGAAGTAAATTTCAAACTTTTAAACTGAATTTCTAAACTCATAGCCAAGATAATAGCCTTCATACATAGGGTTTCCATCATAAGAACCAGACTTCTTGGTGACAGAAAAAAGATGTTTTCTACAAAAGGCTAACAGCAGTGGTACAGAAGGGAGCTATAAAACTCTTCCTATGTTGTGGTAGGGACTTGAAGAAAGAAGGAGAACTCTAAAAGAGCTAAAACATGACTGTTGAGCTAGTTGCTGCTCCCATGGTTCTCTCAGGTAGAGAGAGTAAAGGTAGAGAGTTAGGCACATGGCTGCATAACATCAAAGAAATTTTCATTCATTTCCATAATGAAACTAGAAAAGTTTAAATTCTCCTAAGCCACAACCAGGATGGAATATGCTCCTCTATAATAATTGTTATTTAACAGTGCACTAGAGACCTTATCTAGTGATCAAGTTTTCCATGTGCTTAGTCAAAAGGTTTCAGTCAAGAAGATTCATGTGAAAAGTCAATTTTAAAGTCTCACCACTGCTCTCCCCTGGTTTTTTTAACTACTCTTGTCCCTGACCTTTCCATGATGACTTGGGATTCATCCCAGATACCTAAATCTCACCCATCTCCTACATTCAATGTAGCTGCCTAATCCTATTCATTCTGCCTCTTATTGCCTCCCAGTTTTACTCCCCACATTTTAGCCCCATCTTTACAGCATCATTTGAGGCCTTTATTTTTCTCTGTTTGCACTGGGTTTGTTCCTGGTGTCTCTAACATTGGTGTTATCAGCTCTATTTCTTATTGGCTTGATTATATTCTAAATACACCTCTCAAAAATAGTTCTAAAATATAAATCTGATTAAATCAGATACCTGTTAAAAACCCCTTTAACCACTCCTCTTGGCCTCATAGCTTATCAATAGTATATAAATTCCTTACCAGTGAACTCAGGACCCTTTTTCTATTAACTTCATAGAGCTCTTCTCCCACAATGCTTGGCCTAGTCATTTCAAAACTCAGTCACCCCAACATGTAGTTTGCCAATAAAGTCAACTGCATTCTTCATTTTATACCTATTTGTTTTTCAAATTGTTTTGAACAAGAAGAGTTTTAATGAATATTAGTTACTTATAAAAAAAAAAGATTTCCAAGGTCAAAGAATGTGAAGACGATACTTAATTATAATTAAATGTGTTACATTACTGTAAAGTTTCTCAGGACCTAAAATCATTGCATATTGTTATTCTCTATAGAAATAAAATACCATTCAATACACTTCTGATCCCAGAACCCACGTGTTCACAGAGTACATATTGACCTGATCCTACTGCATCCATTTCACCTGTTTTCTTATGCCAAATCCCCAACAACACCTTTCCTATGTTTCTCAAAATACAATGATCAAATATTTCCATCTCCAATATTTACATCATATACTCCTGGCTATCTGTATTCAGGGAGAAAAAAAAAACTTATCTGTAAGAGTATAGCCAAATTACCTTGGGTTAAGCTCAAAACAGTTTTTCTGAGTCACCATGCTTCATTTACACTGCCACTTCCCTATGCTTTATTAATATAACTTCAGGAGATTCAAAGTCGTCCAATGTTTTATTTCAATATTTCTCACCCAATGGTTTTCTGTGCATTAAATTCTTCTAGGGAGAAAAAGTAATCAAATATACTTTTAGGTGAAATGTCCACTTATCATCATGAAATTTAGAATTGATTCCTTTTCTTTTTTTTCTTTCCTGAAGAAATTCAGGTTACAAAGAGAAATATCTAGTTATAGAGAAGTGGAATTTTTTGTTGTCACTCTGAATTATGTTGTAGAAGATCTAAGGAATTAGGGGATAACTATTGTAGCTCAATGGAATAACCTGAAGAATTTTTCTCTTTAATCATTGTGTTAATTTTGAGTAAGTATGGGCTCAGTTTAGAAATATTGAGAGTTCATTGGAAAATTCCAAGTAATCTTTCCTAAATATTGAGTATAAATAATTTACTTTGAGAGACAAGGTGAGTCATCAGATTGTTGGGAACAGCCCTGCCTTGTTTCAGAAGCTGTAATCCCCACCAAGGCTAAGGCCGAGGGAGCAACCTTGGACCGTAAGCCACCAAGGAAAGAAAAGCTTATCTCCCCGGTAGGAGCACCAGTTCTGCTCCTTTTACTTCATCCATAACTGGCCCCCAATGCTTGGTTGGTTAGCCAATGACGGGTAAGATTCCCCAAAGGGGGGAACGACCTAAGACAGGCACAGTCATGTGAGAGGTCCCCAGGGAAGGACCTTGGGGGGGCTACAGCAAAAGGGGGTGATGAACCCTTGCTCCTTGGCTTTGACAAAGCCTGAGTCCTCATTCTGTCTGCAAGAAGTCTCCTAATCTCTTGGCTGCCTTACTACCCCTGCCTGACTTAAGCCAGAAACAATGACAGAGGGTGGTACAGCCCTGTACTGGAAAGGGCAGGTTCCCAGGCAATCAGGCCTAAGAAAGAATATGTAAAATCCTGTGAAACCTGATTTGTTTAGAATGCTCTCAATTACATGATAAGGGTCCAAGCAAGAAGTAAGTTTGTTCGTCAAAGTTTTACAGCTCTTTAGCTATCTGACTCTTACTCAAAATAGGCCCTTGGAGTTCTTTGTTATCTATTGTTTGATCCTTACTGGCTGACAATGATTAATGAGCTTTATCTATATTCCTGTGCAAATGAACCCAATAAAAGCCCATTGAGGAAAAGACTCCTGGTTCTTCTTCTTTGAGAGATTGGCCACCTTTCCTCCCCAAGCAGATCGTGTCTTGGTCAACTTATTCTCATCTGTGGTGGCCAGGAAGGCCCTGTGGGTGGAGCCCACCACAGCAAATTACATTATTTTTCCCTTATCAATGTGGCTTACTTGTTTTAGTTTACAACTGTCTATATATATTATACAATCCACCTCTATGTTTAAATGTTTTAGACAAAGGTTTATTGAATTGACAAGAAAAATCTAAAGACTTTTTACTTGGTTTACTGCACTTTTAATATTAGCTTGTCAATGACTTAAATTTATTTGGACATTTTTATTCTTTTTAAAAATGTTTAGCAATGAAAATGTAATAAATGGTTGTTTTATTTAGGAATATCTCGTGCTATTTTAGCAGTTTTATTTTCAAGATACATACTATATTGCCAAGCTACAGCTCTAGACAAATGAAAAAAATATTTTCCTGACTTTTCTTCATTTAAATACTCAATCATGACATTGTGTTAATGTTATTTTCAAACACAATGTCCTTGCTTTTCATATGAAAAGTGAAGGAAAGGGAATGTTGTGATTGTTCAAACCTTTGAATTGATGCATATTCATCAGAATGGATGATATAAAGCTCAAATACACTGACTGCATTTATCTAAATATTCTCATATGCTTTTCATGAGTAACCATTAAAGCAAATGCAGCAATGTGCTGTTATGCCAAGACTTTTCTACATATAAGCCCATCTCAGAATTTTAAGCTACTTATAACCTATAGCAATTGTTAAGTCAGGATTTAAGTTAAAGCCTTGAAAAATTCAGGACTGTGACATGAGAACTTTAAAAACATCCATGATCTTGAGTTTGCTTGATATTTATGTCCAACACATTTGAAAAAAATCACAGATGCATAATTGCTTTCAGAATAATGCATCATGTACTAATATTGACTTAGAAAACAATGATTGCAAATTGCAGAGATAGAAAAATGACAGAATTTTAATTTAAGAAAGGGAAATCTTAAATCTTGTTGTGTAACAATGGCATAAACTCATGATTAATGGTAAGAAATGCCTTTTGATCTAGAATATATGTGGGCAGTTTAGAATCTACCAAATTGCAGACAAGCCTACTCAATCAGAGATAGTCAACTAACAAGTACATGCTACATGGAAATTCACATCTGAATCACCAAAAGTAATCTGAACTGACAGTATAAAATATTTTGGGTTAATAATCTTAGCAGTACTGTTCATGAATTCCCCACCTGGAAGCTACAATAAACTATCAGAATTAGAAGAAAACTGGTTACACTTAAGCAGTTCTTCTGTCATTAGACACCTGCACTGGCAATTCTATAACTAATCCTTGCTATTTTAGAAAGAAAGGAGAAGATTATTTATTCTTATAATATTCTAAGATAGAGCATTTGTGTTATAGACATAATAAACACATCTTTTATTCAGAAATTTGTAAGAACGAACATCTTCATGTTAAATCATCATATTTATTAATCAAATCCTTTGGTCTCATAGACTTATCCTGGGGTAAACCAAAATAATAGTATTAGAAGACCCTAAGCCTTATTCAGAGATAAGCTGAAATTATCAAGGATACAATGAAAGCAATGAGAGTTTGCTTGTTTGACTGGTTGGTTTGTTGTAAATAAAATTGTGTGTAGGATTTCAGAGAAAGTTAGTCTTTTAAATTTGGCTTTTGCTGTGATCTGTGGAAGTACATCAGAATATTTAAGACCTGTTGCATAGAGCAGTTTTTGAAGGTATATCAGAAATCACTTAGACTTGCTACTTTAGCCAATATCTTAATTCTTATTTGATTTCATGTTAAATATACAATATTTCCCTTTTTAGGATATTTTTAACAAATTATGTACAAAATCGGTATTAGTGATTACCCTATCATAATGAGGTGTGAAGATATAAAATGAGTACAATATATTCATTAAAACAATTTCAATTATACCAATAAGTCAAAAATGCAAATATAAAATTATTCTTTGGTTTTATGCTGATTTGAATTTTGACTCAATAAATATATTTTTTAATTTCAGTGAGCAAAAAATAATATCAGGCTAACAGAAGAATCTCATGCAAACAAAAATATGCAATTATATATTAAACTTTGAGAATAATATACTATTTTTACATTTAATAAGTTATTATTTAAAAATTTAAATTTAAAAGTTATTTTTTTAAAGTTTATATTCATTATGTTTACTCCACAAAATGAATTATTTAAGATAGAAAATATTCCAAAACAGCCATTAAAGCCTATTGCAAAGAATGTTATCAAATGCACAGAATAGAAGAGAAATAGAGTGTGGAAAACTTGTGGTAATGCTTAGAAATTTGAGTTAGAAGAAAACCAGAATTATATAAAGATATATACACACACACATTATACATCATTTATTATTCTATATATACATGTAGTGTTCATTCATATATATTATAAATATAAATAAATGATAAACATAAAAATAAATACAATAGATACTAGAGTAAGAGGCATATTATGGGTGTCTAAGAAATAAGTGAGCATAAAGATACTAATTTTTAATAAAAGAAATACACACTGATACAACTCTTTTTCTGTTTTTACTATTATTTGTTATATGCATTTACTTTCAATTTAACAACAGAGTATTTCTTCTAAGATGAAACACTTAAAAGGTTTGGATAGTATATGGGATAAAAATACAGCCATCAGTAAGTAACCCCACACTGATGTTTTAAACTGTAGCTTATCAACTGCACTGTCCTTTTGAAAATAACATGGTTTAGGCTGAAGCTGGCAATAAAAAAGAAATCTGTTTTTTGTTAAAATTTCTCTTTTTCTTTTCAGAACTTTGTTCTGAATAGCATGAATACCAAAAAATAAATAAAAAAAGTAATGTTTGTTTTTAAAATTCCTTTTATCCTGGAAGCCCGCCAGAGTCTGTGCCACATCAGTTTCAAAGAATCACTTCCATTGAAGGAGCAGCTCTGGTTGGATGGGCTGCTGTGCAGCTGTCTGCAGTGGGCTTTTCTTGTCCATTTTACAAACACATATAGAAATTGTTGGGGAGAAATGGATAATAGAATTTTACAGTTCAGTTATAATGTTATGTAAATGCTTTACTTCTACATCTAAAATCTGAAATATGTTTTACAAAAATATTTTACATGTGTTTTGATTTGAATTTATCTATGTATGCAAACATTTCTCAACTTTTCTGCAGAGTTATTTTATTTTTATATTGAGAAAATTATTCATCATATTAGATATAAAGGGTCAACTCATTCTAAAACTTATCTGGTTCTTAATTTGGTGGTAATTATGAAATAGTTCCTGAGAGTTCTATTCACATTATTTTTAAGAAGATCAAACATAAAAGAGTTTAAAGAGAACGAATCATTATTTTTATTATTTAATTTGTAATTTCTCCAATCAGTTTTCTCATTTAAACATCACAAACTACTAATAAAATAGCTATCAGCAGCTAAATAATTTCAATTTTTGCATTGTCACTCAATTGTGAGATTAACTTTCAAGTCAATAGGGTATTATATTTTCCCTAGACTTAAAAAAATGTACTTTTTCATAATGCTTTAGGTAGGTAATACAAAATTATGTTATGTTAAAATATAATTTTATCTGTAATAAACAATATCATACCTGACTTTTAAGTCAGAAGACACAAAACCAACCAAACAAAAACATTTCATTTGGGTAACATAGAAATAAGTATGCTGTGACCGTAAAAAAAACATTAAGTGAATGTATCTCTTCTATGGATTTTTAAAGAGGACTTCTAACACAATAAATCAGCTTCTTCCAAAGTATAAATAACAGCTGTAAGAATTTGTTTTCTATGTCATATTTAACTGAAAAACATACGAGAAATAAAAATCAAAAGATTCCTTTATATTAAATGCTGTTATAAATAATAAGAAGGTTATTGTTATTTAGGACTTAAACAATTTTAATTCTCAAATTTAATACACACATTAAATAAGTTTTTATGCTATTTTGCCACCAATTGATATACAATAATCATTTCTGCTAACTAAAAAAAACTAAATAAAAACTGAATAGGAAGATCTTAACACAAGAATGACTATCACAAAGCCTTTGGGTACAGAATGCATGTAAATTATTTTTACATTGTTATATTTGTTGTAAAATATTTGTATGGGATTGTTTTAAAATAAATGATTAACTGCATGCAGAAAAACAGTGTTAAAAATAGAGATTCCTTAAAAATAATTTTCACTGAAAGAAAGGAAAATGACATGATTTTCTTAAAATAAAGATAATAGATTTAGTCTCAGAATTCACAGGATCATTCATGTAGATTTTAATTGCTTGATTTCGTTAATAGAAAGATAAAAAATAAATACAGTCTGTCTTAATGGTGTGAGAAAAGGGGAGGTGAGAAGGACATTACTTTCACTTAGAAAACCAGTATTACCTACATATCCATCACTTTAAAAATAACTGCATTATTTTTCTCCTCTCCTGTTGATAGAATTGTATTATACACATGTGCAATCTTGCAGAAGTGTACCTTTTTCCTCTGTATAGAAGGCAGCACTTCAATGTGAAACCCATGAGTAACAACAGTGCTTCTCAGGAGCACTTCTCTATTAAAGCTTCCAAGTGAACAGAATACTGTGCATATTGAAATATCGGTTGCCCATTTCCACACCAAAAGCCCTATATTTGTGATCTGAATGCAGAAATATCCATAGTCACACTCAGAAGGATTTGTTTAATCCATGTCCTGATATCATTAGTACTGACAGGGTTTTTAACACTCAGGAAGATAAACAGTTGTGACATATTTCTTCAAAGAATGTGTTGTCAGTGAACTTGGCCAAAAACATCTGAGCATATAAACATTCCTGAAGTGGTTTACTTATCAAGTATAAAATGACTGGGCTAGGAGAATACCAGCGTTTTGACAGCGTGTGGTTTGAAATTAAGCATGACCCTTTGTACTGTTAAACAGAATTTGTCTATTTTTTTTTATCTATTGTGATTCAAAAGGGAAGCTGTCACTGCTAAGTATGGAAAAGTGAGGGCAATTATGAATACAATTACAAAAATCAATTTAAAATGAAGATCCCAGCACTGCAAAACACCTTGAAGTAAGGCAAAAATGGATGGGCTTTTCTCTCATTATTTTTAAAGTGCCACTATAGAAAAAAAAGACAGAAGATTAATCAAAAAACAGAAAGTTTGAAACAGCTTGTTAATTTATTTTCTTAGCCATATTCCTATGCTAGGTAAATATCTGTTTCATTTTTTCTACAAACATTTAGTCATAAACTACCTATTTTTCTTTAGAGTGTCAAGTGTTTTGGGTTTGGAAATAAATTGTTATACTATTTAAAAACATTCTTCTATGAGGAAGAATAATCTTTTACAACATATTAAATCATAACTAAATCTATTCTTGAGGAATTGTTACATAGGATTGAATGTAAATACTTTGTGGTCAAAGCCCATAAAATGTGATATGAGATGTGTTTCTTTAAGAAAACTAAACTTTTACAACTCTCTCTCTCTCTTTCCTGAATCAATGCAGTGCATTTTATTAGGTGACAAGTTAGGGTAATTAATACAAATAAGTAACTTGTACAATAATAAATGTTATTTAGATAAAAACAAGCACACAAACAAACAAAAAGACTGCCAAGGCAGCAGGACTTACTGGACTTAATCCTTGTAAAATTAAGCAAATATCCTAAGTGATTACTGAAGTTCAGATACATTACTTAATGTATCTGATCATTTTATTCTTTTGTAGTTTTATTCAAATTATATAGAAAGTATTTTTGAATAAATAGGCAACCTAAACACAGAGTAGCTCTTCAATTAAGACTGAATGCCTAAATATAGGTCATCAGGAGAACAAAATACTAATCCTTATTCTACTGCTTATAAGCTCATAATTATGGGACCATGGGAAGGAAACCCACCCTTTCCCAATTTCTCATTCATTGACTTTGATAAGACTAGTTTCACTTGCAGGTCCACAGATGAGTCTGAACTTACAGTTACTATAACACACATTTACCATCATGCACATGAACGTTTTTCTCACAAATAAAAAATCAAACATGCATCTTCTAAGCTGTTTTAATAGTTTAATTTATTAATGACAATTATATTTTTAAACTCAGTCAATATGGTTCATAGTCCTTGAAAGAAATATCTTTCGACAAATCTGTTTCCCTTTGCAAATCTAATCAGTGACTTTTATGCTCTATCCTACTTAGGAAAAATACTTTTGCTCCCTTCATTGAAAAGAAGAGAGAAAGAAGATATGTAGCTACCAAATCTTTCAAGTGTTTTTAATACAATTGGTAAGTTACCCTAAACAATTTATTGTCTACCAAACACTGAAAAGTCATTATCTCTCTCCCATGTACAATTTAAAGACAAAAGCAGAAATACTCACATATATAAAAGCATGTATACATAAACATAATCTGACTCAACACTAAATGGGAATGAAAATTTGAGTCATATTTCTGATAGTAATTTTGACCTTATAATATGCTATTATTCATGATAATAAATCTGTATTAGATAGTTCTGGGGATAAACTTTAAGGACATTCCTGGAAAATTACTGAGGTTCCTGAAGCACCCTTTGAACATAGATTTTTATTTTAAAGAATGTGTTCATTTGCCCTGGCTGGTGTAGCACAGTTGGTTGGAGCATCATCCCATAGACAGAAAGGTCATGAGTTGATTCTTGGGCAGGGTATATACCCAAGTTGAGAGTTCAATCCCTGGTTGGGGTGTGTACAAGTAAGCAACCAATTGGTGTTTCTCTCACATTGATATTTCTCTCTCTCTTTCCTTCCCTCATTCCCTCCCTCTCTCTCTAAAAGCAATGAAAAAAAATGTTCTTGGGTGAGGATAGTACTCTGTTCAGGCAGAAACTTGGAGATAGAAAATTTCAGCAATTTTACAATATTTTTAAATATACAAAATGAAGAAAATAAAGTGACTGGTTAACTTCTTTTCTGTCTTCACTATCAATTCGATAGCATGGACTTGATAATGATAATATTTCCAGTCCTAAGTTCCAATCCATATTGCCCTTTATGTAAGAAAATGACCATTGAAATACTGGTAATATATACATACATATAGGTAATATATACATACATATAAAAGGTACTTAAAATTTCCCAATGTAAAACAAATTTATGCAAAGCCTATTTTATGACCTTCAAGAAATATGTATGAACTCACCAGACATATGTCAAATATGTTAAACCAGAACACAATATAGATAAGCTCCCTTGTTCCTTTTAAAGGACAACTTTAAAGAAAACCTACTAATCTTTTCTTATTTTATTATATGTCATCAGAGTAGAGGGTCAAGACTTTAAATTCATTTTAAAAGAAAGAAGAACACCTTGTGATGAGGAGTAGAAGAGAAAAGGCCATTTTTCCTAAGGCAAAGTACCAAAAGTTTAAGGGCCATAAAATTATTTGGAGGGAGTGGGATTTCTTTAAGAGTTTGACAGCCAGGGCTCTCGACATTTCTGTCTTTCCCTTTCTGCTGGCCCTGCCCACGCAGGAGGAGAGGAAGATGAAAGGGCTCCTCAGAAATGTAAGTGATCTTTAGTGACCTGTGACTTTTGTATAACCATAGCCTCTGGCTTGTGACTGCAGTATGCATTACTTGTCAAAACAGGGAAGGGAATTGAGCACTGGCCTGAAGGAAACAGCATGTGTGTGTGAGTGTGTTGTTTGTGTTCAGAACTGAAAGGGAAAGGATTTGAATAAAAAGCAGAGAATTGGGGAAAGTTAGGGAAGGAAAAGATAATTATCATAAATATTCTCCTTTGGAGAACTGCCAAAATACTGTTATTCTATGTTTTACTCATTCTCAATTTTTGCTCACTCTTCCTAATTTTCTATCAAAGTATTTTTCAAAGAAATATGGTCATAAATTTGGGAATAAATAGAAAAAAAGCTTGCAATGTCTAGCAGACTTTCTCAAATAGGATAGGGCATGTTGGGGAGGGGGAAGAGTCAGTTTTTTTCAACCTGTTATGAAAATGAATGAAATTATATCTCAGATTTTAGAAAAACACCCCAAAGAAGCATAGGATACATTAGGAAAGGGAAAGTAGAATCCTTTCCCTTTCTCTGAGCCTTATCTTTTTGAAAAAAAAAATAGATCGCTTAAAATACAGTCATTAAAACCTGCCATAAATTACATTTTTTTCCTCAGGAAAGGAAAGAGCACAGAGAAAGATGTATTTTAATGACAGATTCATTTCCCTCTAGAAAATGACTTAAACATTGTAATAAAGAGTGGAAAATTATTTCACTCATATTTTCTTTACCTTTCAGGGCATCTACTCAGGTTTGTTCAGAGAGTCATTTTTACAAATACATAAGCAGACACTGTAAAATTTAAAATAAAGATGAAAGGAAAAATCAACTCTACCACCATCAATACTCCCCGCTGAAAAATCCTACTCAATCTATGCTTTTTTTTTCCCTGAGTTCACAGAAATGTTTCATATAAAAATATGAAAAAGACACCCTCGCCCTGTGCTTCCACCTGACGGTTGCTTTTTCACATCAATTTCACCAGCTTGTTTCATCCCAGGAGCTGCAGGACCAGACCCCGGAACACAATGTCAGCAGCAGCTGCTCTCAGCCAGAGCTGCCTAAGGGGAAACGGTGGGGTGTTTGTGAGCCTACCAGGGGTCTAGTTTGCTTTGGTTCAAAAATCAAACTCGGTAGAGTAGCTGACACCAGCTCTCTATAAAATGTCCTACCTGGCTGCCATCTTGAAGGTGAAAAAGGTTTCCTAGGGAACATGCTTTCTGAGAAAATGAGACCTAAACTGAACCTGTGAAAACTATGGTAACATGCTGAAGCAAGTTCACATCTGGTATTTGCTCTGTAGGCTTCAATTCTGTTGTTGCTTTCTAAAAAAATATTGCAGGGCCTTTGGAATTTAGTGTAGACATGCTATTAAGTGACACAGAGAATTGATAAAGGTCATTGATTCTAAAGGATATTACTTGGGAGGATGTGTATAACTTACACAATAGTAGACAGTCCACATTGTTGCCGAAAGCAACTCACTCATGTGCCTGAGGCCAGCAAAGTTTATGCCAGGTTAGAAGTTCTGAATGCTGATTTTAATATTTATCATCCTCTTTAGACAATGTTAGTATAGGTAAAAATAGAGGGAGAAAGCACTCTGGTAAATGCCACACTTATTAGCAAGGTTAATGTAGATCTTATGTCTTTTTAGTTGGTAGGATGAATGGGACAAGAAGGGATGAGAAAGCACAAAGTTTCTTCTTCTTCTTCTTCTTCTTCTTCTTCTTCTTCTTCTTCTTCTTCTTCTTCTTCTTCTTCTTCTCCTCCTTCTTCTTCTTCTTCTTCTTCTCCTCCTTCTTCTTCTTCCTATTATTATTGTTGTTGTTGTTGTTGTTGTTGTTGTTGTTTTAATAAAGCCCCAAAGTCACTTTTCTCAGAGTGCTGCCTGGAATGCAAGATATAGTTGACTACCTACCAAGTCCTCTTTATTTTCATAAAGATCATTCATCATCCTATGAACAAAATTACTTTACATATAATGTGTTTAATAATTTTTTGCTACATTTTAATAACATTTGGTGTAGAATGAAACCCAAAGCAAAGGCATGAATCCACAGACTGCTAGAAAAATCTGATAGTGACTCTATTTGTTGGAATTATGTTTGATTGAAGAAACCAACTAAACAATTTATTTTCCTACCCATAAATAGGGGAGGGGGACATTGGCTTAAAGGAGATAGAAATGTATTTCTCTCCTTTATAAAAGTCCATAGCTTGGTAGTGTAAAACTAGTATGGTGGATCTGTTCTAACACAGCCTCAGGAACTTGGGATCCTTTCAACTAATGCCTCCATCAGCGATGGGGTTTGTCCTTCCTCACTAGAGTCCACACTGATATCCATACAGGCTGCACATGGAAAGAGGAGGAAAAAGAGGGAAAGTGCACGAGGCAGCCGACTCTAGAGGAAGCTTTGCAAAGCTGCCCCAGAACACCTATTTGAATAGCCCCATTTAAGAACTTAATTACTTGAACATATCTAGCTGCAAACTTCCAAAGATGTAAAAAGGAAAAGAGAAGAGAAGTGAAATGAAATAAAACAAAAAGAAGAGAAGAGAAAAAAAAGAAAAAATAAAGAAAAAAGAAAACTCTTATGATGGGAGACTGAGGGGAAAAGTATTGAAGAACAAGAGGTATTGGAGGATGACCAGGTGGTTCCATCAAAGCGATGAAATGAAATACATCCTACCACTTGAAAAAATCCCTTTGAATACAAAGTATTTTTCATTTATTTTCTCAACTTTGAGAACACATTGTAAAAAATAAGAAGTAATACAGTGGTTAGGCCAGCAGAACTTATAAGTAGGGCTTTAAAATGGGAGGCACTACTTACTCCTCATACCCTGGAACTCCCTGAAAAGGAGGTAGAGCCTGGAGCTGGGGAAGTGGAGAAAAAGTGATGCGAGGGCAGTGAGTGGGCATTTCAGCCAATCTCTGTCCTCATGCTCTGTGTCCACTGTGTCACTATGTGTGCACTGTGTCCTCATGTCCATTGTGTTTACTGAGGTGTATGTGAGTCCCCATCTACAGACCAGAATTTTTCATTGTTTTAAAAACATCTGACTTTAGAAGTGTTTGCATTTCTTATAGAAATAGCTTTAATTTTCACACACAAAAATAGCCTTTTATATATTCTGTCCACTTGCAGTTCCTTAATTAATATTGATTTAATAATTACCATCTATTGCTTTTGTGACAAAAAACATATCTGCAGCAAATTGAAGTGGGTTATTGATAGAATCTACCCTGTCATTTTTTTTATTTCCACTCTTTTATTGTATTTTTCCATTATCATTTACTCTCCTTGTATTACCCTCACAATCACCACACTGTTGTCCATGTCCACAGGTCCTTTTTCCTTTTTGCTCAATCTCTCCATCCCCACCTGTCCCCTACTCAGCTGTTATCCTGCTGTCTATCTATGAATTTGTCCCCATTTTGCTTATCACTTCAGTTTGTTCATTAGACACCCCACCTCAAGTCTTTTAAACTCTATTTGGAGTTTTCAGTTTATACTAATATTCCTAATTAGTTCCAGTTTTAAGTCTTATTTTTCTTCTCATTTTAGTAAAGATGGAGTAGACCTAGACTTCATTCAATATATTAAATAGCATTTTCAACAATGTATCATCCCACGTGCATTAGTCTACATAGTATATAGCTATTATCATCAGCAAAAGAATTCAAAATCTGGCCTCACATTTCATGAAAGCTGTAAACTAGATCACTTTGATCTTCATTGTCTTCACTTTGATTCTCACAGAGTATTTACATCCTCTTATGTTTATATGACCTCATGAACTCATGAGAGTTTCAATAGACAGTTAAATCATACAGTATGTTTTTAAAGCCAAATGTACTTTAATAAGTCTGCTAAAAGCTGATAGCATTTCTCAGACTACACCAAACACTAATTATTCTTCCACTTTCTTGAGTCAAAGATTATAAGGAAAGAAAAGGCCATAACCTTAGTCCATCTCTATAGCAAAGACGGCAACAATAAAAATATCAAAATATATTTTGTTAAAATGTTGATGTTAGCACTTCAAGACTTCCCTAGATGCTTCAGTTGGCTACATTTATGTTTATACTGATCATAAACAAGTTCAATTTAGATACTGGTATTTGACTGGCTTGGTATATATTTAAAAGAATAATGTTTGAGATATAAGTAGACACAAAGTAAATACAGGAAAGGTCTTTTATGTGAACTTTGAGTTGTAAATTCATCAATTGTTTACATTTTTGTGGTGTTTCAAATATTTCATTCCATTGGCTTGCTATTGTCCTGGAAACTACTGATCAAAATAAGAAAAATCTTAGGTATAATTTCAATTGATAACTAGTTAATTTTGTTGCAAATTCCAAGAGTAACCAATTAAATTTAAAATACATCTTAAGATGAATATTTAAATATCAATTAATGTTTGTTAAAGATTTTTCATTTTTTCTTTTTCTAGAGTGAACTACAGATGTCCTCATTTAATTTTTTTGCTTGTATTATTATGTTTAGTGAAAATAGAGACAACTAGCTTCAACATAACATAATCTCTAGCCTCTATATACTAGTCACAAGATTTTTTAAAATATTATCTTTCATCCTCTTCTTCTCTAGGAACTGATTTTCCTTTCCTTTTACAATTACTCTAAAGACAAATACCATATGATCTCACTTGTAAGTGGCACCTAATGAACAAAACAAACATATGAGCAAAGTAGAACCAGAGACATGGAAATAAGGAACAAACTGAGAGTGACCAGAGGGGAGAGGGGAGGGCATAATGGGGGAGATAAGGGGAAGAGTCTGGTGAAGGAACATGTATAAAAGGCCCAGGCACATAGACATCAGGGTGGGGAATAACTAAGGGAGGGGCTGGCAGGGGAGAGCAACAGGGGGAAAATTGGGACAATTTTAACTGAACAACAAAATAAATGAATAAATATATAAACAAATAATAAATAAACACTCTGATAGATTTCTTTCCTGTCTGGATCTCACTTTATATTGTAAATCAAACTATCTGAGTTTCTTCCTAGTCAATCTACCTGTTGATCAATCAAACAACATATCCAGTTATTTTTAGTATTGGTAACAATAGCAACAACAATAATAAATGCTATCCATCTATTGAGCACATACCAGCATTGTGCAAGCATTGTACATGCACTATCACATCCAATCCTCACAAAAATGCTAAGAGATTGGTTCCTTCTTCTTAACTGAGAGTGTAAGAAAACAGAGCATAGGAAATAAGTTCCTGAAAGCATAGTTGAGTTTGTTTTTCCTCTCATATTATCTCTAGTGTTTTCTATAAACATTTGATGAATAAGTGGAAGGAAGAAAAGAGTAAAAAAATAATAATTCATTAAAAGGAAGTGAACTGAATCAAGTTACTATATGAAACAACCAGGTCTGGGTTCTCTAGAAACAGAGCCTAAGTCAAAACTTACATACTATGGTTTTATTAGTAAAGGCAATCCCAGAAACAAGCAAGAGTGAGAAAGTAGGAAGTAAGCAGAGATGGGAAGAAAAATAAGAAAATGCTAGTTACTGAGCTGGCTACAACATCACAAGAAACCCTAACCTTAGTCCTGCAGAGGATCTCCAAAATAGGCCCCTTACAAATGAAGTATCTACGATCAGTTCTTTTTAATTAGAGAGAAAGGGGCAGGAGTTTATTCACTCCTGTCCCTTAGCTCTCATTGGTCAGAGTTTGTTTGGACTTCTTGGACCTTGCCCATTGTGCTCTCTAAGGAGACAGCAGCTATACCTTCTCCTGCCTTCACATTCCAAGTCTGAAACTAGTGAGGGATGGGTACAGCTTCTGAGGTCAGGTTAGACACACACTGGCAGTGTCGGTGCAGGGGAGGCTGGTTGTCCCCCTGGGGAAGGCTCAGGTATTAGGTGATTTGACAGCATGTCCCGGAGTGCTTCTCTTAGCAAGAGTCTGGGTCAGAAAGGCAAATACATTCTAGAGAGGTGTGTAAACTGAGTAGGTATGACCCTAAGCTGGCAGAATATTTTATTTGCTGCCCCTTGGAGACCATAGATAACCACCTGAGTTGTTTGGTTAAGCTATTCATACAAGCTGAATGGACTGATAAACTGTGAGTGTAGAAACTGATTCTATCTCACTTTGCACTGAATCCTCAGCCAAGTCTAGTGACAGTACAGAGTAATTATTCAACAAATATCCATTGAACTAATAAATACAATTGCAATGATCAGTTTTAGGGCCCTTGTGATAGATGTGTATTATTTATGATTATATACACAGTTGCTTCTCTTTTATTCTCCATATTGTTCTTTATTATGAACACTGAATTAGCAAATACTCAATCATTGCCCCTAGGGGAAATGCAGGGTTAGGTTCCTGTGAGTCTCAGTACACACACATTTTTGTCAACTAATCAATTCATGTCCATCTTTCATGTGTGCTTTTGTTTAAGGACACTTTACTTAATATATATTGTTGATTCATTAACATTGAACTCAAGGGCACCGGCTCTATGACTCATGCCTGAACGATGCTTGGTTAACACATGTATTTTCTGTGTGAGGCATATCATAGCCTTCCCATATTCGGAAACACTAAATGACACTTCAGCACTGCACTGGGGTGCTGTTTTAAATAGTGAAATCCCAAGAAAAATAACACATGAAAATGTGAACAAGAAACTTGTTATGGTCCTTCATGAGAGCTGAACAAGAAGGTAGAAAGAGCTTGTTTGATCTAAGGTGGGAGTAGATCTGAGTTGGGAATGAATACTTCAGACAACTTAGATTGTTGTCCCCCTCTGCACTTGTCTGAGAATGATTGCAAAAGTGTCATGAGCATTGACTTTGTGGTTACAAATGAATTTTAGCAAGTAGACAAATTTACAAATATAAAATCCAGGAATAACAAGAATCAACTCTATGTTGAGTGTGTGTGAGGATGTGTGTGTGTGTGCCTATGCACACGTAGTTTCCAATACAAGTACTTTCAACTTGAAATTTATTTTTATGCAAAATCTTTTGGGGACTTTGAGAAATAATCTAATTATGTTGTCACAGTTTTACTTTTTCACCTTAATTTCAAGCTCTATTACTCTTTTTTCAACTTTTTTGAACTGTTTTTATTCATGATGACTCCTTCAATTAAGAAAATCAATGAGTTCTAACCTTATCTTTGTGAGGAACTATGGTTTAGACTACTGGTCAATTAAATTACAATCTCTCAGAATGGGTCTAAGCATCAGCATCTTTAAATACTGACCAGGAGGCTTTCTAGATGATTCTAATGAGTAGCCAGGGTTAGGGACTAGGTTTATTATATTTTAAGTATAGTTTATTGACTATGCTATTACAGCTGTCCCATTTTTTGCTAGCACAGATTCTGTTTTATTATGAAGGTTTTATAACATCATTTGGAGTTAGTATATTTATGCATAAAATAAACCTTTTATCCTCTGCCTCAGCAATTTTCAACCAGTGTTCTGTGGCACACTGGTGTGCCAGAAGAATTTTTAAAACATGCAATACTTAATTAGTCAGGGGCACTGACCTCTTTTCCCTGAGATTATTAAATAAATAAATAAATAAATAAATAAATAAATAATAACAACAATAGTCAACACGACAATATCCATCTAGTGTGAATGAATCAAAGTTATATCAGTTTTTTCATCATATCAGCATATAAGTGTTTTTGATGTGCTGCAGAATTTTAGCAATTAGTTTATGTGTGCCATGAGATGAAAGGGTTGCAAATTGCTGCCTTGACTCATAAAGTGTGTGGATTAAATAAAATATCATATGTGAAATTCTGGGTCCAGAGTAATGCATTCAATATATTTTTTATATAGAAAGCCTGACAAACCTTATTTCTTCCTCTGAAGATACATTTATTTTCAGTAACTCTTGTTAATGTAAATATCACACTTACTTCCTTACCTTTACAGAATAAGATGTATTTTACCTTAGAGTGTTAATCAAGATTCACATATGATTTCTGTAAGTCAAAATCCCACTATATTCCTTCCTTCATGCCCTTCCTGTGATTTACATTATACTTAGCATAGTTTCTCATAGATGCCCAATATATTCCATCTCCAAGTATTTGGTCATGGTATTTTCACTGCCTGGGATGACCACTATCTTACAGTCCTCCACAGTAAAATCCCAGCCTCAGTTTAAGAAAAACTCAAAAGCATCTCATCCCAAAGCCTATTTCCTTCATCCATTTCCTCATCATTACATAGCCCCCAAGAACTAACTTGGTCTCTTCTACAAATCAGTGGTGTTCTGTATGCTTCCCTACTAAGGCATTATCAATTCCTCTTATATAGCAACTGTGTGTGTGTGTGTGTGTGTGTGTGTGTGTGTGTGTGTAATAGCTTTAGGGCTAGAATATACACTTATTTAAGGCAGATATTTTATGTTTAACTTTTGCTTCTATCCTATGTCTATAAATGTATATAAAGGGGAAAATATTTTTTTTCTGTTCTTGGCTAGATGTTAAGGGGAAATACTTTACCTTTTTTGTCAGTAGAAATCAATATGAGAAAACACCCAGCCAAAGAATAGCTCAGGGTTAAATTAATCTTCATCACCTTCCAAACTAGATGGTGTCTTTCTAAAATGATTCTCTGCTCTAATCTTGAAGGACTCTGTTTTTAATGACAGGTTGTTCTCCTACATAGAGATTCAAAAAATATTTGTAAAAGGAATCAATGTGTGAACTATGCCCTTGTAATATGTTAATAACTATAATAAACATAAAAATACTTAAGGTGATTACTTCTTAATATTTACATTATCAAAACCTGTATTCTCTGCTTAGTGTTAAGCAAATTAAGTTATGAAGGACAGCAATCAAGTCAATACTGCTTCTGTCTATTCTTTCTCCTTAATTTGCTCAATATGATGGATCTTTTATTATATAGAATATTAATTTAATTAGGCAGAACTTCATCTTCATGAATTCAAGTAATTTTATCTGAACTTTTATTATTTTTAAGGTCCTGTATGTAAATTAACTTGTATGTTATATTACAATGCATGATGCAGCATGTGTATAAAAACGTAAATGCTGAGTATATATGCACATATATTATGTTTTCCTAGAAATACTGATGTAAGTTTTTTAAGTTCTCTTTATTAGCTTCAAGTGAAAGGAGATTATATATATACATATATATACATATATATGTATAATATATATGTATATACATATGTGTGTATATATATACACACACATACATATATAGAGATAATTATATATAATTAGCTGATAACCTGAAAAATCAGTATATTATAAGGGATAGTTGGAAATCATTGAGCATAACCCCTGTCATAGTCTATTTGGGCCACTATTATAGATACCATGGACCGGTAAGTTATACACAACAGAAATGTATTTCTCACAGTTTTGGAAGGTGGGAAATCCAAGATCAAGGTTGCTGGCAGATTCAGTGTCTTGTGAGAATCCTCTTCCTAGACAGTTTTTGGTTGTAACCTGACATGATGACAAGGGGTAAGAGATGTCACTGGGGTCCCTTTTATATTCATCCCATTCATGAGGTCTCTTCCCTCACCATCTAATCACTGCCCAAACCCCCCACCTCTAAAAACAATCACTTTGAGGGGACATACACATTCAGTTTATAGCAGACTCCAAACTGATATTCTAGGCAATAAATTAAAAAGATAATAAAACATGAGAAAATAGTCTCAATAATATGTTAATGAAATAACATGTGGAATTATTTTACATACTGATAGTATATATAAAATTTTTGTAAAACAGCTATAAAATTTTTAAATTTTTATAATTTAGACTGTGTTGGCATGATTAATCTGCAAGTAGTATTTAAAGGCAAAATGATTTTCTTCTCCTAGCAAACAAAGATATTATTCCTCTTTGCCATTTAACAGCTACCTTTCACCAAAAGGAAACATTTTTTTTAAAGCCTCACTGGAGGATATAGTAATAGAGAGAAAGGAAGGGGAAAGGGAGAGAAAGAGAGAGAGAGAGAAAGAAAGATCAACGTGAGAGAGAAACAGTTATTGGTTGCTTCCTGTATGTGCCCTGACCAGGGACTGAACTTGCAACCCAGGCATGTGCCCTGACAAGGAATCGAACCCATGACCTTTCAGTGTACAGGACAATGCTCCAACCAACTGAGCCACACTGGCCAGGGCAGGAAACATTTTAAAATATAGTGTAAAAATTGTTTGTAATTGCATGAATTTAATAACATAAATTTGCCTTTAAGTGTCATTTACTAAATATTGAATATTTTCATCATATTTAAATCTAAATTATTAAAGTTTTGAAAAATGGGAGTGTATAATCTGTTTATTTTATTGCTCTTTCATGTTTTAGTGAATGGACCTCTTCTCAACATGTCAATTTTTCCTTAAGTTGGAGACAGTTTTGAACAAAGCTTGAAGAAATTTCCAGAATTCTAAGTACTTTTTTAACTGGACTAACATCAAAAGAGATGTTCTGTAAATCTTGCCCAATAAGGAAGGACACACTCCTATTGTCCCAGGGCCTATTGATCATGTATTTTTTGTTGACAATTTTGTTCCCAAAATTTTTATTATCAATCTCCCTCCAAAAAGTAGTGAGTGCCACAGAGAAACACAGGTGAGACCACTGTTCCAGAAGCCAGGTGGGCCCAGGTGTCCTGTCCTCTCCAGGTCTGTCCACCCAACTTGACAAACAGCAACAAAGAGGCAAGAATTCTGGGCAGCCATGTCCCTGCTGCACCCAGGGAGCTCTCACTCAGATTGAGGCTCTGAGTCCCGACTATTTTCAGGAGCCCTTCTTGAAAACAGCCCTTCTGGTGGATGACATCTGTGGACACATTGCGCCTGCCACAGGCCACAGTCCCAATGGATTAGGTGTAGCTGGTCATTCTTTCAAAGGAAGAGCCAGAAAAATCTGTGTAGTTCCTTGCCCCACACCATTTTAGCTTGTCCATGACTGAGTTCTGTTCCATGGAATAGTCATCTGGTTCACTGGAACCTCTACGATTCTTCTTTAGGGTTAGAAATCTGTGTTCAAGGGCCATTTCTTGAACAATTGGGAGGAAGGCAAGGACCACTGAAGTGACCATGATTTTCATACTGAGGACAACCTCATATGAGAAGCACTGCCCTATTGATAACATTAACAGGTTTGAATACCTGATTCCCTACTTCAGTAATGGAGTTTTTGCCTTTTTTCTACAATTCATTCATTTCATTGTTCAAGTATTAGTGATCATCATGTGTCTATTAGGTCAAGCCGTATGAAATTGCTGTTGTATAGGTTAAAAAACAATTGAATATTTGCCCTATTAAATGGACATGACTATAATGGCAGTCATGAGTCTACAAAGAAGAATAAATTACAGTTCTTGACCTGAAGGAGTGGAAATTCTGGTAAGGAGAACAAATAATTATAATACAAAAACTTAGTGATAAAAATGGGCAAAGTATGAGAACATCAAGCATCATCTGGTACAATCTGTGGGCATCTGCAAAGGTTTCCTGCACTGCTTCATGAGTTGATCTGACAGTACATTTCTGCTTTGCTATAAGGGAACTTCCTCCATTCCCCTTACTCCTGGTTAGGACTTCTCTAATCTCTTAGACCTCACCTTTTACCCCACCCTCCCCCATTTCTAGATTAGGACAAAGAAAGTGGTTAAAATATACTGGCAGATTAATTTACCGCGGAAATATTTTGAGGTGTCTACTTTATTAGTTATTCTTGGATTACCATAAGCCATTTTGCCAGATCTTCACTAATGTGTAAACTTAAACCACAGTTTTCTTATTTGTTAAAGGGTGACTGTATAAGTCAGTGTTCAATCAGAAATGCAGAACAACTGATATAGACAGACAGGGATATAGGTAGATGGATAATAGAGAGATAGTGAAGACAGTAGATAGAACAAGAGATTAGCTATAGGGATTTTACCTTTCTAGTTGTGAGACATGGTTAAAAAGTCTCTGAAAGTCTGTTCTTTTCACATCAGATTCTGTGGCTTCATCTGAAGAACAGGCAGTCAGGAAGGGAAGATGGATATGAAATGAGGGAGCAAGGTCCTGCTTGATTCCATAGAAGGAGCTGGAAGTTTTTGCTCCCTCTTATCCTGATAATACTGTGCTCACCCAAGAATCTGGCACCCTTCACTGGGAGCTAAACACACATTTGACTCAGTAACAGAACTAAAAGAGGACTTAGGAAAGGTAGAACAGTTGCAAACCCTTTTCTGCTCCATACCACACAAATAAGTCATCAGATAAGCAATGTGGGTGCTACTAAATGGTCCCTATTTCATTTCTAGTCTCCAAAATCTCTACTTTGGTCTCCCACTGACAGGAAGCATACCTAAAAGGGAACGTTGATATTCAGCCTAGTCAACACATAACAAAAAATGAATTATGCTGTTTTCTTCATAAAATGGTTTGAAAATTAAATGAGAAATTCACTACCTATGTCTCACCTGTAAGTGGAAACTAATCAACAAAACAAACAAGCAAGCCAAATATAACCAGAGACATTGAAATAAAGAACAAACTCACAGTAACCAAAGATGAGGTGGGAGGGAAATAATGGGGAAAAGCAGGGAAAGGTTGTTAAGGAACATGTGTAAAGGATACATGGACATAGTCAAAGGGAGGTAGGATAGATGGTGGGAAGTAGGGATGGGTGGAGTGGGGATGGGCAATGGTGGGGGCAAAATGGAGACAACTGTACTTAACAACAATGAAAAACAAGTGAAAGAAAAAGAAAATCCATATAAACTACTAAGACTAGTGCCCAATTGTTATATATTACTAAATATTACTAGATAATATATATTTGACCACAATAAAAATATAGTTTCTCTTAAAATCATTTATTGTCCCCAAAAACTCAAACATAGTATCCCTAGTTAGTTTCATTTCAAACTAATCCTCTCTGTATTTTCAATTTCCTATGTTCCCTGTAAACAGAAGTTCTCATAACAGAGGCAGTTTTTCAGAGAAGGAATCAAGTGAAACTGTTCCATCAGTATACATGTAGCGTATTCATTTAATGGTTTATACTCCTCCCCAATATCCTGAATTGCAATGATCAAATGCGTGTGTGCTGTGCTCTTCCATACTGACTGGTGGTAAACTAATCAGTCCTCATGTTGCTTACATTTAATGAGGAAGATATTTTCAGAATATAAGAGAAAAATAATGAAATAGCAACTGGGAATTTGTGTTGCTGGTAGTGGCATGGTCTAGGACAATCTCTTTTAACAGACATTGACTGACCTATGTAATTGAAAAGAAGCAAATCATGAATTTATCTGAACAAAAAAACAATTTAAATAGATGCTATGGAAGTACCAATATCCTGAAGATGAAATGTTGATTTTTAACACAGTATGTTTATTTCCTTTTTATTTTTCTGTGACATTCCACTGTTTTTAATTTATAATGTTTTGTCTTTCTTCAATGTTCTCTGTCTTCTTTCATTTGACTCCTTTACTAATGTTTTATGTTCATTTTCATTAAAGTCTCTCATAGTATTTATGTGACTCAAAGAGTTTTATACTTCTTAGAACTTTTAAAATTGTAAATAAGTTAATACATGCTTAAAATACCTAAAAATATTGAATTAACATATAAATACAGAGAGGGGGTTACAATTCTTATTGTATGCACTCTACCAAGTTAAAATAGGTAGCACAAGTTTAATATTACATATACTAGTTCTATTTTATAAAGATTAAGAAAAATAAATCTCAAAAAGATATAGAATTCTTAAAATATCACCTGTCTGCCCATCTGACACCTGTAAATCTTAGCATTTTTTCATGAATGGATGACATTTTATATAACCACTGGATACTTGCATAACCATTGACTGAGGTTGCTATGTAAAGGTTAAGTCCACTGTACTTTAAGGAAATATATCTGACAATTTTGTGTATAATTATATTTCAGATAGACTACCTTCCCTATCATTAAGCACTAACCACAATTCAAAAATTGAAATAATACAGGCATATATAATACAAACAGTTTATATAACTTTGATAAACAACAAAATCAATAACCATAAGAATAAAAAGTCATCAAATAATATAAAAACATATGATGGCCCAATAATGGCTCAATATATGACTAGTCATGGTAGCTAGCCAGGAAGAATGTGCTAATAGTGACTGTATGAAAGGAAAATCTTTGCTTTTGGCCATAATTCTCCAAACACCCTTAGTCATATCAAGTAACTATGCTAAACATTGTTTTTGGGATAAGTTCCAAAAATAAGAAACAGGTGGTCAATGGGAACATCATTTTTTCCCTGATAATATTAGTTAATTAGTAATAGTAATAACTTCTGTAATAACTATAATAATACATTAATAGCTAACTTTTAAATGCATTTTCCATATTTTGTGGTTAACAATGGCTTTATTTAGTAGTCATAAAATCTCTATGACATAAAGTGCTATTATTCCAACTTTGTAGGTGAGGAAATTGAGGACTAGAAAGATGAAAAATTCAGTTAGGTAATAGAATATTTGAACTCAGATTACCTGACTTTAGACCCTTGCCACATGTCCACCTTGTTCTAAAAAATATGTATCTATTTTTAATTAGAAAATAACTAAGTACTCCATGAAATAACCAACTTCTACAAAAAGTCTGGGCCATATTATACACCTGTTTTATTACCTGCCTGCAGTTTAAAACAATTTTCTTTATAATTAAGAAAGGTAATGAATCTGGATAACGTTGAATTGATAGATAAATAAATACAAAAAGAGGGGTAAAGAGAAGAGAAGAAAAAGTATTGACAGTAGATTCAAAAAAATAGGGTATGCACTTATGACACTGAGTTTTCAAACAGTGCTGTGCAATAGGGTTTGTGCAGTGTGTAGCTCTTTACTGTATTTAAAACTCAGATTAACAAATTTCACTTAGATAATCCAGTCAGAATCTTTGAGGACATTGGGCCAGGAATGTATTTGCTTAACAAGCAAACCAGCTAATTTTTTACACACTCAATTTTGATCCCCCTTAATTCTGAAAAAAAAAAGTATTAATTATGAAAAGAATACTCATCCATTTGGGTAATTATTAGGTCCTAGAAAATACAGGCAATTGCCAAAATTTTAATGCATGTCTTACTTACTAATTTAAAAAATCTACTGTAATATAACAATCAATAGAGGTTATGTGATATAATAGAAAGAATCCAGGGTTGAAATCAGAAATTTTGTGTTAAGACACTGAGCTCTGATTCCTACTAGCTACCTGAGACTAAGTGAAAGAATGTGTTTCCAAAATTCAATTCTCTTAGCTTCAAAGTGAAAATAAAATATTATTCTTAACACATTGTTATTATGATGATTATAGGAAGCAATGCATGCCAATATGTTTTGCTAACATTAAAGTACTGTTTAAATATTAGTTACTATTTAATGGGTTGTCTTTGGAAGGTAATTTTGCCTTGACTCTACATGATTTTATTTTTATGCCAATGACAGTACAGCAACATAGAAAAATTCAATTCATTTATTTGGTTATATAACAAGACCATGTTTCCATTTTTATTTGCACCCAAATGATTTCTTTCCAAAATAAAACTTCTTTTACTTCAAATGAATAGCATGTCTCCAAAGGGTAAAAGAGGAAAAAGAAACCTGGTATATTAAAAATAAACACACCAATATTTGACTTGAGAGGAATTTTTTTGAGTTGAAGTATATAGAGAAACAAATATCACCTCTAGTTTTTATATTACATGAAATAAAAGGAAAAAGAGGCAGCAAAGGGATGCCATTCCTCTTTAGCTCCCAAGAGCAGGTCTTACAATGTCCACACTTTTAATGTCCTCTGAAGTCATTAGGAGCTCTGCATAAAGAGTCCTTAGAGGGGAAGCTAAAAAGTAAGTATCTGACATTCTGCCTCTTGTGATTTCCCAATTTTGTATAAAATATGTAATGAAAGTCCATTGTAAAGTGGGGATAAGACAGAGAATTTACATCCAAATTATACTTGCTTGCATTGTCATAAAAAATGGAGTTATTCAGCTATATTCTGTTGCAATGGCTGACAATAATTTTTCTTTCTCACAATTCCTTTGATGCTCATTAAAAACAATAATAGATGGTCACAATAACTTTTTATTGTTTTATCATTTTGATAAGGGTGTCTGAGTTCTTGCATAATATGTGATAACATGTTTTTCCTTCACCTGATCCATCTTTGTCCCTTCTTTCGGAATGCATGAGTATAAATTCTTTATCGTTTATTTTGCTGAATATGATTTCAATTATCATGTCAATAGTAATATATGAATTCCCTCATCCTTAAAAGAAATGCTTGTTTCAGCAACACATTTTTCACTCAGACATTTAATATTCATGAGTGAACTTGAGATTTCTTCCACACCAAGCTGACAGTTTGTGTCACAGATTTCTGTATCAAATTTTCAAGAAATATAGCACTAGAAAACATCAGCACATAGCTCAGGGCAATAATAAATCACAAATGGGCAGCTACAATGTTCGTCTAAAGAGTAGATCAGGGTTGTGCTTTAGAAAAACATGACCTTAAATTTTTATGTATTTTGATATCAGTCTCTGAAATGAACAAGGCAAATGTTGAGTAGTGATCAAATAGGAATAAATAATCTCTGCTCTTATCACATATGCTGGAAGCAATTCTATGAAATAACCACAAAAATTACCCATAGTATAATTACCTCCAAATATGACATTTGTTATTTATTTTACATGCATAAAAATCAGTTGATATATATGTGTGTGGGTGTATGTATGTATACATCACCATATATATGTAATCACCATAGAGTGGTTCTGCAACAAATTGCAGGTGTTATCCATTCAGAAAAAAAAATAATTATTTTTTTTTGTTAATTTTCAACCATCCCATTTTCCCACATTTAACTTCATTAGCATGTTTTAAAATATTTCATTAATGAAAACAATATTATTGTGACTTCTTCACACATTTCTGAATATTTAACTGATAGTATAAAATATTTTTAAATCTTTCACTTTATAAAGTCTAAGTTTTAACTTTATTATCTAAATTAAGTGTGTCATGAAATCTGTTTTTTAATTAAATTTCATGAATGATGCATTCATTGATTCACTGTGCTGCTGAAAAATTATGTAAAAATATTTTGGACAAGATTGTTTTAAATAGAGCATTCTCAGTTCCTTTCTTATCATCTACCTGTATCAACAATGATGTAATTTCCATAATCTAATCCAAATATCAACTACTGTAATGTTGATTCATTATCGTTCTCTCTGTGGATAAGATTTTGTCTTGCTACTCCTTTCACTAATTTTAAAGCTTGAAAAGAGCACTTGTTTGAGATTTTTCATGTTAATTTTTAGTTGTCTAAACCATATTACACAGAAGCAGGACTATTGCCAGAAGCAGGATTATCTGGCATTCAAAGAGATCACAAGACTCAGAGTTTCTAGCACCAATGGTTGTAGATTCATTACTCTGAGGACCATAATCATGCCTTATTTTAATAGGACTTTGGTTTTCTATTACCTGTGGAAGATGTTGCAATGGCCTCTCACTATATAGTAAGTTAATTTTCTGTGAACCTTTGATGTACCTACTATGGCCTGAGAAGTGGTCACTTGGATAGTATAACTATAGGAAGCTTGAGTCACGCAAACTCTAAACAGTGATGAGACTGGGCTTTACTTAATACTAATTACTAATCTTAAGTCAGAGTTTTGTTTTGGAGAGAATGTTAAGTGTTTAGTAAAGGAGAATGAATTATCTTTAAAATTGGGGAGATTTCTTGCAGTGGCTCCAAAATGCAGGATATTCTGACCTATGTAAATAAAACTTATTTCCCTATTAAATAAAGGTAAACTAGAAATATAGTGATGTTTACCATCTGTCTATTTTTCCATCCATCCTTATTTATAGTGAGCTTATCCAAAAACAATGTTCACACTAATTTATTAAATTGAGACCAATTTAGATAAGGTTTAGTTTTAATTTCCCAGGACACAAAATTTATTCATATGAATGACATTTTTAAGAAGTATAAAAATGTATCAAAATAGGGTTTATTACACATTATATCATGCAAGTGAATATTAGTGACTAATGGATTTATAAAAAATAAAGTCTATATTCAATATCAGTCCTTATGGTATTGAGTTCTCTGTATTGGAGAGAAAGAAGATAAAAGTTATTTACTAAATGGGTTACACACTCATCGTTTTTTTCAAAAGCATTATTACTAGACCTAAAAATTCTGTGATTTCCCAAGTCTGTGCACATTATTTTCATCATTTTCCTTTTTAATTATTTTTCACCTAAATTTCTTTCAGGTAATTGAGATCTCTAAAAACAAAAACAGATGGGTCCCCAACTAACTTTTACGCAATTAAGAAACCTACCAGGTCATCTTTTCTTTAGAAATAACTACCGTCTAATAGTAAAGTCTCCATACTTGGTCATGAACTAAAAGTTAACTCTAAAAATGTTATGGGTCATCTGTACCTGGATCAGAATCCAATTTGTGTACAGTACTTATGTATAAAAAAGAGACAAGGAGTGTCCTGAATACTTATAATAGCATAAGGATAATGAAATCTAGAACAAATCAACATATTTTCTCCTTTGTAAGATTAATATACTAATGTGTACAAAATATCCCATGTATCTAAAATGTGATAAAATAAAAATATAAAATAGATTTGAGCACTAATAATGACAAAACAACATGCTTTTTTTAATGGAAGCTGATAGCTAGGATGCTCACTGTTAAGCACTACACTAGATAACATAGAAAAGAAGTGATTTTTCTATCCTTTTGTAAATACTGAAAATACTTTTCCACTTATAATTATTTTCATGTTATTTTATTTTGCATTTGATATGTTGTGTTCTATTACAAAACATAACTGCATAAAAAGTACATTGTTTGGAGCTCATAGTGAGCTCAGCACTTTTTCGATTAGATCAATACTGAATCCAAATATAGCAAAATCAACTAAACCTAGGCATTGATTTGACATCAGCCTTTGCTTTTGATACTTCTTTCTGTGATCTGTCTGCTTCTAAAAATTCTATTCTTTAATTGCCATAAGAGAGCATGGGTTGGGAAGACTTTCAAATGAAGGAAGTTTGGCTTTTAGTTGTCATATTGGCAAAATAAGCATCAACATTGCCTATTGTGAATAATCACCAGTTTTTCTCACTTGAAGAAAAACATAATTTCAATTGGAGAATTTTTAAATAGATTCCTTCATTTTGAAGCTCAGATGAGATGAGGATAAATAAAATAGACCATTATTAAAATAAAACTTTGATCAAAATATTATCTAATGTTGAAAAAATGGTTTAGGATTGAGTCCACTGTGACTTGATATTTATCTCTTATATTTATTTAGTAAATAATATTTTAGTAATAGATCCTAATACCTAAGAAATTCATAATCAGTTTTTCTAAACAATAAATAAATAACATCATTATATGCATGTTATTTTTTATATTCCCACTAAATGAAAAACAAACTAAAACATTAAGTGATTAAAATTAAGAATAGCAGAATGATTAAAATTCAACTAATTTTTTATCCTATATATCCCAAGTAAAACAATAGTTACCCTGCTTCAAGACATTGACTGTATTAAAAAAGTTAGGCAAGAGCAATGTTTTCATCTTCGATTGGTGATGTCTAAATAATATTTATTTTTGACCAGTAGAAACTTGATGACCATGGCCTATTATCATTTCCTTTTCAATGACAAATACAATATCAATATTATTATCTCACATAATCTTTATAATTATTGAAAGGAAAATGTTTATTTTACTCATGCATTTACATAATATGTTGGTTTACATATGGAACATTGAACATGAGCTTATCCACTTCTTTAAAACCTTTTTAATGAGCCAAGGGAGATAAAAATTTTAGATAGCTAAATATTTTAATAATTTTTTACTTCTTAAAGTTTAAAAGGGCTAAATTAGAAGAGTTTTCAGATGAATAGAATATGAACATTTTACTTTGATAAAGCTCATATCAAATTTATAACTCTACAAACTATTCAAGAAGTTTTCAGTAAATGCTCATTTCTTCTCAATTCTTTTTTTTTTTTGATAACCAAAAAAGGTACATTAATGATACAGTTATGTGATGGCTCTGTCAACAAGCCAGCTTCATTATTACCAATGCAAAGGTCCTGACCAACAAGAAACACTAGGGGACATTCCCATTTCCGACATTCTGTCTTTGGAATTCTCATCATTTGTTTGCATTTGAGAGATAACTACAGATTTTATGAGTGTGTGATAGAGGTTAATGGATGGCAGAGTCCAGGCCTTGCTGGAGCACTAACTACCATTATCCGGCTTCATGTCAATTCTAGAGCTGTGCATATTATCCTTAAAGATAATTGATTTTTCAAGGTATTCCTTACAATGAGCAATGTTGTGGGCTCCCTGTTCTGCCTAAGCATTCTCATGGTTATATTACAAGGCTTATTTTGAAAACAGTTAACAGCTGGTTGAGCACTGATACCAACCAGCTAGAATAGATGTCAAACTTTCACCACGTTGGTTCTCTAACAGAAGAAGATCATACAAGTTTTGAACCTTATTTCCCTGTGTTGGAAATGGGAAATTATAGATGGAAAAATATGTAATATAAAGGAATCGTGAACCCTTTGATGAATGTCCAATAAAAAGCCCAAGGGAATACTTTCAGTATAGGAAAACTGCAAAAGCAACAGAGAATGATTTCCCCCTCCAGAAACAAGTAATCCAAAGTTACTCCCTTATATCCTGATTGACTCTATAGGCAGTATGGAGCATAAATTTTTATAGGCATCACAAGTCCTAAGCATAATACTATCATTTTCTTTTTGCAAAGTAACAGGTTTACCACTTGGGCCAGATTCTGTGACTTGGTCACTACAAGTACATACTCAATATAAAGTCCATATCTTTGGGTACATTTATAAAGTAGCAAGACTCTGGCTCTGTATTTTCTTTCTCTTTTTACATTGATACAGCATTTTATTTTATTTATTGATTTTATTAAAATATAGTTGACATACAACATTATATTAGTTTCAGGTGGACAACACAGTGATTCAACGTTTACATACCTTACAAAGTGATCCCAAGTCTAGTAACCATCTATCATTATAAAAGTTATTAGGGTGTTATTGACTGTATTACCTATGCTGTCTGTTATATCCCCTTGACTTATTTATATTATAAATAGGAGTTTGTACTTCTCTATCCCCTTTACCTTTTTCAGTCTTCTCCCTTCCATCCTCTCCTCTGGCAATAATCAGTTTGTTCTCTGTCTCTGTCTGTTTTGTTTTTTTTTTTTTCTTTTGTTTTGACTTTAAGATTCTAGGTATGTCAAATAATGCAGTTTTGTCTTTCCTATTATCTGACATTTCAATTAGAATAATATCATCTTAAGTCTGTCCCAGTTGTTGCAAACAGCAAGATTTTATTTTTTATTGGATAAGTAATAGTCCATTGTACGTATATACCACATCTTCTTTATCCATTCATCCATTGATGGACACCTGCCATATCTTGGTTATTGTAAATAATGTTACAATAAACATAAAGTTTCATCCATCTTTTCAGATTTGTGCTTTAATTTTCTTCTAATAAATGCCCAAGAGTAGAATTTCTGGGTTGTTTAGTAACTCTATTTTAATTTTTTTGAGGAAAGACCATAGTGTTTTCCATGTAGGCTGCACTAATTTACAATCCTACCAACAATGTACAGGATTCCCTTTCCTACACATCATCACCAAAACTTTTTATTTTTTATTATTATTATTGTTTTTTTGGAAATAGCCATTATGACAGGTATGAGAAGATATCTCATAGTGGATTTGATTCTACTTACCTGATGATTAGTGATGTTGAGCATCTTTTCATGAGTCTGTTGGCCATCCATACATCATCTTTGAAGATGTAGCTATTAGATCCTCTACCTATCCTTTAATCAGATTGTTTATTTTTAATGCTGATTTGTATGAGCTCTGTAAATCTTTGATTTATTTTGAGTTTATTTTTGTGTATGATGTAAGAAAATGGGCCAGCTTTTTTTTTTGTATCTGTCCAATTTTCCCATTACCATTTATTGAAGAGACTGTCTTCCCCCACAGTGTGTACTCCTGCCTCAATTATTATAGACTAATTAACCAAACAGACATAGGCATAGACTAATTAACCGCATAAGCATGGGTTAATGTCTGGGCTTTCTATTCTGTACCATTAAACTGTATGTCTATTTTTGTGCCCGTACCATACTGTTTTGAATACTATAGTTTTATAAATTAATTTGAAGTCAGAGAGCATGGTATATTTTAGTTCATCTTTTTCAAGATTGCTTGAAATCTTGAAAAGATTTCTTGAAAAGTCTCTCTATTGAGAGACTTTTTTGGTTCCATATAAATTTTAGGATTATTTGTTCTGTGAAAAATGCCACTGGTATTTTGATAGGGATTGCATTGAATGTGTACATTGCTGAGTAGTATGATCATTTTAACAATATTAATTTTTCTAATTGATGAGAACTGTATATCCTTTCATTTATTTGTGTCATCTTTAATTTTTCACCAATGTTTTATCATTTTCAGGGTATAGGTCTTTTACCTCCTTGGTCAAATTTATTCCTAGATACTTTATTATTTCTGATGCAATAGTAAATGGAACTGTTTTCTTAAATTTTCTTTTTGATAGTTTGTTTTTACTGTAAAAATGCCATAAATTTCTGTATATTAATTTTATATCCTATAGCTTTACCAAAATTATTTATCATTTCTAATACTTTTGGAGTTTCTAGGGAATTTTATATAACATGATGCTATATAAAATTATGAATTTTATTTTTTTACTTTATTTTTTATTTTTATTTATGTTTTCACGTTCTTTTATTGTTCAGGTACAGTTTCTCCACTTTTCCGATACCACTCCCCCCGACCCCAGCCATCCTCACTTCCCACCCTTGATCCTACCCACCTTTTGGCTTTGTCCATATGCCCTTTATACATGTTTCTGACAACCCTTCTCCATTTTCCCCCATTATACCCTTCCACCTTTCCTCTGGTTACTGTCAGTTTGTTCTTAATTTCAATGTCTCTGGTTGTATTTTGCTTGCTTGTTTGTTTTGTTGATTAGGTTCCAATTATAGGTGAGATCATATAGTATTTGTCTTTCACCACCAGGCTTGTTTCATTTAGCATAATGCTCTCCAAATCCATCCATGCTGTCACAAATGGTAGGAGCTGCTTCTTTCTTTCTGCTGCACAGTATTCCATTATGTAAATGTACCATAGTTTTTTGATCCATCCATTTACTGATGGTCGCTTAGGTTGTTTCCAGCACGTGGCTATTGTAAATTGTGTTGCTGTGAACATTGGGGTGCAAAGGTTATTTTGAATTGGTGTTTTAGGATTCTTAGGGTTTTTATATTGTGACAGTTTTACTTCTTTCTTTCCAATTTGCATACCTTATTTTTTTTTCTTCTCTGCTATGGCTAAGTCTTCCAATACCATGTTGAACAAATGGCATCCTTATCATGTTCCTAATGTTAGGAGAAAGCTTTTAGCTTTTCACCATTGAATACAATGTTACCTGTGGATTTGTCATATATGAACTTTCTTTTGTTGAGGTATGTTCCTTCTATAACCACTTTGTTGAGTTTGTATCATAAAGAGATGTTGGATTTAGTCAAATGCTTTTGCTTCAGTATTTGAAGTGATCATATAATTTTGATTTTTGTTAATATAAGGTATTACATTCATTGATTTGCAGATATTGGATCTGGAATAAATCCCACTTAATCATGGTGTTTGATACTTTCAATGCATTCTTGACTTTGTTTTGTTTACATTTTGTTGAGAACTTTTGAATCTAGATTCATCAGGGATATCAGTCTATAATTTTCTTATTTTCATATATGTCTGGTTTGGGTATTAGGATAATGCTGGCCTTGTAGAATAAGTTTGGAAACATTCCTTCCTCTTCAATTATTTGGTATAATTTGATAAGGATAGGTATTAACTCTCCTTTAAATGTTTGGTAGAATTCACTGTGAAGCCATCTGATCCTGAACTTTTGTTTTTGGGAAATTTTTATTTCATTTCATTTCATTTCATTTCTATTTATTTATTTATTTATATTGTTGTTCAAATACAGTTGTCTCCATTTCTCCTCCACTATGCTCTCCTGCCCCACGTATCCCTCCTCCCACCCTTGAACCTTCCCTCTTTGGCTTTGCCTATGTGTCCTTTATACATGCTGCTTGATGGCCCTTCCCTGTTTTCTCCCATTACCCATCTCCCCTTCCCTCTGGTTACTGTCAGTTTGTTCTTTATTTCAATATCTCTGGTTATATTTTGCTTGCTTGTTTGTTTTGTTGATTAGGTTCCACTTATAAGTGAGAGTTTTTGATTATTGATTCACTTTTGGTACTGGCAATCATCTTGAATTCCTGAATTCAAGACTGGGAATCTGTCTTTCTTCCTGAATTAGTCTTAGAAGATTGTCTGTTTCTAAGAACTTACTCATTTTGCCTAGGTTGTCCAATTTGTTGGCATATAATTATTCATAGTATTCTTATATGATCCTTTGTATTTCTGTCATGTCTGTTAATAACATGTACTCTTGCACTTCTGGTTTTATTTATTTGGTCCATATTTATTTTTTCTTTTATTTTCTTTATAAAGAGTTTATTATTTATTTTTAGAGAAAGGGAGAGAGAAAGAGAGGTAAAGAAACATCAGTGTGTGGTTGCCTCTTGCTGCCCCCATCTGGAGACCTGGCCTGCAACCTAGGCATGTGCCTTGACAGGGAATAGAACCAGCACCCCTTTAGTTTGCAGGCCAGCACTCAATGCATTGAGCCACACCAACCAGGGCTATTTTTTTCTTAATGAGTTCATTAATTTTGTTTACCTTTTTAAAGAATCAGCTTTTAATTTTATTGATTTTTCTATTGTTGTATAGTCTCTATTTCATTTGTGTCTGTTCTGATCTTTATTATTCCCCTCTATTTACTAACTGTGGCCTTTGATTATTATTTTTCTTCCTCTAGTTCCATTTAAAGCAAGGTTACATTGTTCATTTGTTGTTTTTTTCTTTTTCTTTTTTTAAGGCATGCTTGTAATTTTATATCTTTCTTTCTAAAAATGTTTTTGCTGTGTGCCATAAATTTTGGAGCTCTGTGTTTCCCTTTGCATTTGTCTCAAGGTTTGTTATTTTATTTTCTGATTTCTTTGTTAGCTCATTGTTTACCACTGCATTATTTAGCCTCCAAGTATTTCTGCCTTTCTAGTTCTCTTCTCATAATTAATTTCTGGCTACAAACAATTGTTGTCATAAGATACTTGGTATGATTTCAATCTCCTTAAATTTATTGAGTCTTGTTTTGTGGACATAATGGCTCACATTTATGACCCTCTGGAAATGTAAAGGGTTAATTAAGAATGCAAATATTAACATGTTTGGAAGAAGTTTAGGTCTGAATCTCTGATACCACTTCTACTATCAATTATTTTATGAGTACTCATACTAATATGAAACAAAACTATCCCAAGACCAGCATCATCCTTATCATTTTTAGGGATTTTTATCCCTAAAAAGACTGAAACCTACTAGAAAGAGAGGAAATTTATCTATCTGCTATGAGTATATTTTCTGTTCTTTGAAAATAATACTTTAGATGCCTGGACCTTCGATCTTGCATTTCTCGCAATCACTGTATTAACTTAATAAAGAAGAATAATTTTATTACTGTCATTTTCATCATTTCCAGACATTATTTTTGAATATTGATGCTAAAGCAGTCAAAATAACTGTGAGATATTTCCCTTGAAAGCTTACATATCATTTGAAACTAATTTAACCCTGCCTTTTCAGACAGATTCAATAAATAATGTTCATTTCTGGTCATGCCTTAAATAGTTTTGACTCCATACCTAGAAAATAATCTCCAGAAGCAGAGAATTCTTAATATGTTATAATTGACATAGAAGGTTAAGTGACCTTTGACAAGAATGTGAACTTGTGAATTGGACAATTCTTATAGCTCATGAACCAGTTAATTCACATCAAGAAGTAACTTCTAGTGTGCTTCATAGCTAGCATAGCTATATGTGGAGTATGTAAAACTTAGCATGCCTAGTACTTCATATTACAACAACAAAAAAAAAACAACAACAAATGTATGTGTTGAGTTCATTAAGTAGATCTTAGTTAACCACAAAAAGAAAAAGGAAAGTGTGTACCAAAAGCTAAATGAGCAACAGAATAGCTCAACATTTTCTTAGAGTAATATACCATTTACATTTGCACACAAAACACTGGACATCTAAAACTAAAAGGGAAATAATTTCTTTCCCACCAAGTTTTCACTTGAAATTTCAGGTAATCACCCTGGCTGCCATGGCTTAGTATATTGAGCACTGGACTGCAAAGTAAATGGCTGTCCCTTCGATTCCCAGTCAGGGCACATGCCTGGATTGCAGGCCAGGCCCCCAGTAAGGGGCACGCAAGAGGCAGGCACTCATTGATGTTTCTCTCCCTTTCTTTCTTCCTCCCTTCCTTTCTGTGTAAAAGTAAATAAATAAAACCTTTAAAAAAGACTTTATATAAAAAAAGATATTTCAGATAATCAAACCTCATGTTAAAAGTGTTGAAGTACAAGTTGTGTTTTAAGGATAGAGTTTGATTTGACATTGTGAATAGAGATTTAGCACCTAAATGAATGAGAAAATTTTTTCTCATTGAAGAGCTTCCTGTCAAGTGTAGGACTCAACATCAGTAGTAGCAATGCTAAGAAGTAAATCCTATGAAATTATTATACTAAGGAAATTAGGGGAACCACATCCTCCCGTTTTTTCCTATCTAGATTGAAACACCACAGAGACATCATTCTTGTTTGCTTTTGTTTTGATTTGAATCTTTGAACTGTAAGTTATGTTCTAGTGGGGGACTGAAACAGAACTTTCACAACTCAAGTACAAAACATATACTTGGCCATGGACTGAAATGTTATTTTTGCCTGAAATTCCTGATAGTATAATTTACAAAGACAAAAATAAGAAAGCCTGGACAATCAAAGAGGGTGTCATGGTTAGCTGAGTCCAAGGTTTAGCAAAAGCAACCATCATGAAAAGCAAAATAAATAAAAATACTGAATAGTCATTTTCTAAATTTCTTTTATGCTCAATATGCATTGAACAATAATACCATGGGATAAATACAATTATTCTCCCTATCTAATTATTGAGAGCAAACAGAAATGAAGCAACTTACTCAATGTCAACAAGCTAAAAAAGCTAGAAAGTGCTTCTCCAACCATGATATTAATCACCAACCACCGTAGATTAACAACCTAAGAAGAAGGGAATCAGAGTCCTACAGTTAGAGGAGAAAATTATGATAGCATGATTGAATCAAATTCTATGAGACCCAAAATGGACATTCATACCCATAACCAAGAGAAAGAATAAGCAAAGATGTTCTTTTAAAAAATTGTTCTGCATGTCCCTTCAAGAGGGACACATAAGCATATCACACCCATTAACTGTCATCGAGCACCAGATATTTGATCCACTAAGCCTGAGGGACCAAGTGGCAGAGAATCACAAGAATCACTATGACTTTTCTCTTGATTTCTGACCTACAATCTCTTTAATATACTCTAGCTAAGTGTGAAAGTATAGTCTTGTAGCATCACTTGGGAACCTGTTAGAAATGCAAATTCTCAGTTCTGTGATGGAATCAGAATCCTTGGTGTATGGGTCCTATATTTTGTTTTAATAAGATCTTTCTATTTACTCTAGCAATAAGAAGAATAAAGTACCTAGGAATAAATTTAACCAAGGTGGTAAAATACGTGTACTTCGAAAACTATAGAACACTGAAGAAGGAAATTGAGAGATATACAAATAAGTGGAAGCATATACTGTGTTAGTGAATGGGAAGAACTAATATCATTAAAATGTCCATACTACCCAAAACAATCTTTAGATTCAATGCAATCCCTATTAAAATACCAATGACATATTTCACAGATATAAAACAAACATTTCAAAACTTTGTATAGAATCCAAAAAGATCCTGAATAGCCTTAGCAATCTTGAGAAAGAAGGGCAAAGTTGGAGGGATCACAATGTCAGATATCAAACTATACTACAAAGCTGCTATAACCAAACCATCTGGTACTGGCATAAGAACAAACACATAAACCAATGGAATAGGATGGAGAGACAAAAAATAAACCCATATTTCTATCCTCAATTAATATTTGACAAAAAGGGCATGAGCATAGAATGAAGTGAAAATTAAATGGTGTTGGAAGAATTGGACTGGTACATGCAAAAAAAAAAAGAAGAAAGAAAAGAAAGAAACTAGACCATCAACTTACACCATACACGAGAATAAACTCAAAATTAAAAAAAAGAAACTTTAAGATGCCACATCGTAGAAGGTAAAGGGGAAAATATAGGCAGTAAAATTTCAGATATCCCATGTAGCAATATTTTTTACCAATACATCTCTTAGAGCAAGGGAAATAAAGGAAAAGTAAACAAATAGGACTACATCAAATTAAAAAGCTTCTGTGTGCCTAAACCAACATCAAAACCAACATCAAAAGGAAAAGAGAACCACCAACATGGGAAAACATATTTGCAAATGATACATCAGACAAGGGTTTAATCTCCAAAGTATTTAAAGAACTCATATGACTCAATGCTAGGAAGACAAACAATCTAATTAAAAATGGGAGAAGGACCTGAGGACACTGGAGAAGGAAACTTCTCCAGGGAGGACATACAGATGGCCCATTGACAGGAAAAAATGCTCAACATTACTAGCCATCACAAAGATGCAAATTAATACCACAGTGAAATACCACCTCACACCTGCCAGAATGGCAATCATTAATAAATCAACAAACAAGTGCTGGTGAGTTTGTTGAGAAAAGGGAACCCTAGTGTACTGTTGGTGGGAATGCAGACTGGTATAGCCACTGTATAGCCACTGGAAAACAGTATGTAATTTCCTCAAAAAATTAAAAATGGAACTGCCTTTTGACCCAGTGATTCCACTGCTGTAAATATACCCTAAAAATCCTGAAACACCATTTCTAAAGAACTTAGGCACCCCTATGTTCATAGCAGTGCCATTTATAATAGCCAAGTGCTGGAAAGAATCTAGGTGTCCATCAGTAAGTGAGCTGGCCAAAAAACCATGGTACATTTACACAATGGGATACTAGACAGCAGAACGAAAGAAGAATTGCCTACCTTTTGTGACAGCATGGATGGAACCAGAAAATATTATGCTAAGTGAAATAAGCCAGTTGGTGAAAAACAAATACCATATGATCTCACCTACTTATAAGAGAAGTCTAATGAACAAAATAAACTATCAGGCAAAATAGGACCAGAGACATGGAAACATAGAACAGACTGACAGCAGTGAGAAGTGAGGGGGAAGGGAGGAAAGGATGGAAAGAAGGAGAAAGAAGCAGTTAAAGAAAATGTATGGATGACCCATGGACATGGAAAACAGTGTGGGGATTATCTGTGGGTGCAGGGTTTAGGCTGGGTGGAAAAGAGCAAAAGGGGATAAATTGGGACAATTATAACACAAAAACAATTTTTTTAAAAAGTTCTTCAGATTACTCTCATGGTTAAATTTGAAAAGTTTGATTCTTGAATGATAGAATGCCCTAAGAATTTATCACACCATTTAGAAAAGCCCTTGCTTTCCACAATTAATCACCATTCCTCTATTTCCTGGATTTTTCTCACTTTTTCTTGGACAAGTTATTCCAACTCTATTATTCATCTGGCTATCTCATCATATATATATATATATAGAGATAGATAGATAGATAGATAGATAGATAGATAGATAGATATGCATATCCATAGTTTTTTATATTTTCAGTAGAATAACACCTCTTTCTAATAGTCTGATGATTTTATACAATAATATCCTCAGTTGAATTAGATCAGATCTGGGTAACAGTAACACTAAAGTGCCCAAAACCATTGTTCATAACTCCTATTTTTCTCCCCAGCAAACACAAGTGCATGGGAATGCACCAGCACCAGAGAGACAGAGTAGCAAGAGTTGTAATTATTTAAATTCCTTTGTGGAATCAACACAGAATATGATATTATGCACATGTATAAACACACAAACCAAGAGGAAAATGAACATTAGTAGGAAGATGGAGTACCAGTACTTGCTCAAATTTCTGTATGCTTCTTTTAGGACTGGGGAACCCAGACAGCCCAATCAAACTAAACCAGAAAACAAAAGCCATATGGCAATCTGGATGGACAAATCATATTTACCCATACTCATTCATTTACTCAAAAAGGTCTATCAACCCTTTTCTATGCACCAAGCACCAGGCTTATTTACAAAGCAGTGAAGTCGATAAAAATAAGTCTTATCCTTGTAGGTTTTAGAGTCTGGACATTGAAGCAGACATTTTACAAAAACAAAATAAAGAAAACACCTTCCCACCCCCTAAAAAAGTCACACAAGAAAGGCATTATAATATCAAGTAGGGACTTTGAAGATAGAGTAACATAGGTTAGAAGCCTTGATTTATTATTTACTAGTATTACCTTCAACAAATAACCTCCCTAAGCTTCAATGTCTGTAATTTAAAAAAAAAGGGAAAGAGATAAAGGTAATGATGGACCCCATAAAAAGGGTTGTTATGAAGTTTAGAAGAAATGAATCATTTTAAGTTTTCTATTTCATCCTTAGCATATACTAAGCACTCGATGAGTTTAAGTTGCTTTTTTTTTCCTTATCCACACCCAAGGATTTTTTTTTCATTTCTTTTAGAGAGGGGAAAAAGGGAGAGGAATAATATGCATGTGAGAGAGAAGCATCAGCATGGATTGGTTGCCACCCAGATACACCTGGACTGGGGATGGCATGCGCCTGGACTGGGATTGTGCACACACTTGGACCGGGGATGAACCTGCAATTTAAGTATTTGTTCTGACCAGGAATAGAACCCACAACCTTTTAGTTTGGGATGATGCTCCCACCAAATGAGTCACACTGGCCAGGGCAGTTACTTTGTCATCACTACATAAATAGGTTTACTGAGTTAATTGAAAGAAAAATGAAAGGTGTTAAGAAATCTAATTAAGATTAGATTTAAAGAATTCTTCCCAGACAAATAGTGCAACCTGGTATTAAACTAAAAAATATTATTTTTTGGTATATTTATACGTTCTGTAAAGAGTAAGCTTAGGCTTCAAGGGACTCTATAAGAGAATGCCAGCTTTAATTTTTCTAACCTGACACTAGTTATGCCACATTGATCAAGTCACTTCAGTTTTGATGCAGAACAGTAAGATGAGGAGAATGCCCAATTCTTATCTTTAGTATACCCCTAGTTTTGCTGGCCAGAAATGTTATTTCATACAACCATTTTTATGTTTCGGTGAGTAGCATTGAAACTCCAGATTTCTTGCTGTTTGGCAAATGTTCTAATTGGTTATGTTTTGCTACCTTGGGCACACTATTAGACAAAATTGCAACAAAAGACATCAATAAAATGCAGAAAGCTTCAGATTGTTAAAATCATGAATGTTATTAATACTATTAAAATGCGAATTGCTGTTTAGTGGAGATTCAGTTGCAGTTCTAAGGGAGGAAATGCTTAGGCAGCAGGATCTGAGCCATGGATTGTTTGTTCGCTAAAGGGGAGAAAATTCACTTTTGTTTAATTTATATAAACAAGAAGGCATTCCAAGGAGGTACACTGAAGTGACTGCCGACCTCCTAGGGTTGGAGCCACCTTCAGCTTCAACCCCACCCTAGGTGGTCCTTAATTGCCACTATAGACTGCCTGGTTATAACTTACTGTTTGCACTGCACATGACCTTAAATGCAAACTAAAGCACTATGAATTAGTCCCTGTAATATTTTGTGTTTAACATCTATGTTGTCACCAGTCATTATTCAGAGGACAAAAAACAAATGGCCATATCTATCTTCTTTTTTTTAAAGTCCATTCTTTTGTTTCCTATGTGAATTACCCTATACAAGAGTGAAACAATTGACTTCCATTATTTTCTTGAACAAAGATCTACAAAATTAGAAGATGATACTAAAATAAAATATAGAATATTTTTAAAATATAAGAACCCCCTAATATCTTGACTTCCCCCACTATGTTGCTACCATCTTTCTTTGCTCTCCATTATCTGTTTTAAAATAAAAGGATTCCAAAGCACATTTATTAAAATACAGTGATTTAATTTACCCATTAATGCTTTATTCATTGGTAAAATGTAGTAACCACAGGGAGAAAACAGCAACAGTTTAACAGCTAGAAAAAAAAAAAACAGAACAGTGTATTGCATTAAATTGAGAATACCTGATTAAATGGTGAATACCTGCAAGAGGAAGTGAGTTAATAAAAATTCAATTACTCAAATGGGAACTTTTCCAAGACCCTAGGGTTAACACCTAGATTAAACTCTCACTTCTCTTGCTCTCTCTCCCCCGCTTTCTTTCCTTATATATACACACACAGAGTTTTATTAATGGTCACAAGTGTTTAAAATGTCCTGTTTTTTTGAAGGCAAGAGATAAACGCTACAACTAAAATACATACCATATCATCAAGCTGAGAATAGATTCACATAGACATAGGGAACTAACAATAATAACAACAATTACAAACATTATTTTAAAAGTGACAAAATGTTTCAGTCACTGTATAGAATACTCAAAGGTAGATCCCAACACTGGACATTAAAATTAATAAACAGTCACTGAGGAGGACAGGATGACTCACATAGGAAACAGGTAATTGATCTTTGATTATAGTTCTTCCTTAGATTATCTCTTCCAGGTTAATAAGGTATATTGTGACCCTATTTTTAGGATTTGAACATAAAAGAAAATAGATTTATATATGGTATTAAAAGTCCTTTTTATTCTACTTCCATACCTTGAAACACATGATTATTTTAATGGAGACAAAAATAAATAAGTAGGAGCCTGTGAAATACAGATTTTGAAATACTTTTATAGTTCTAAAAAGTACTGAACTTTTAGAATGATACTGTACTTAGTTGGGGAGTTATACAGATTGGGATTGCTTAGGTGTTCAGTAATTGATTATGGGAAGCAAAAGATGACCAGTTAAGTCTGGGGAGAAGAAATAAAATTTACCTGAAAGAGAAAGACATCAAAAAGTTTGGCCCAAGTTAAAAATTCATAGACAAATTCTGCTGGAAAGGGAGGTAAGAACTCAATGAATAAGTTATCTCAATACCAGGAAAGTAACTGTTAACTTAACGGACTTCAACAATAATGTCTTAAGTTTGCACACTCTTGACACATAACATTTAGCTTTTTGCTAGATTTTTTAAGGGAGAGTTTTAAGTAGATCAGCTATTGACTTTTGAACATTGAAATCATCTCCCAGATTATTCTGAAGTTTACTAGTATATTATTCTCCATTCTCATGAAGTGGGGTGTAGGAGAAGGAATGAAGAGAAAAAAATGTTCTCCACAATAAGTATGGTGCTTAATGACAGTGTGGGTCAAGGTACAAATTTCTCTTAAAATGGGATAATCTTTTCAATTCCTACTATACTTATGTCCAAGATCTTAATTATTTTAATTCCATGAGTTGATTCATCTTGTTTTCTGTCATTTCTCCAGCACTTTCCTTTGTGGAGTGGTGAGAACAGGGGCTTTCTAGAGCAGTTGTATTTTACCATGAATGTCACATAGGAATCCTAATAATATTGGAGTGTATGGGAAAAGGATAAACCATTATTTAGTCCTGATACCAAATTACACTTTTCATTCCATCATTTTGTTAATCTTTTTACATTTTTCCTATTTTGGTCAAATGCACCTAAACAGTTAAACCAATGCTCATGTTTATCTACTTAACTTTTTAGTTTTTTTAAACAGTAATATTTTTTATTTAAATTATTTTATTGTTGTCTTAACTTTTTAGCTTTATTAAACAACCTTTCCATTTCCTTAATATATCACTGGTTTTAAAGAGCATAATTTAATATAGTATTTTTATAATAGTTTGACAAAATATTTAATTAAAGGAATATATTTTTCTTGTTATTTTTCTGGGGTCATCTGTACCCTATGCTCTCTTTCCAGGGTATTTTCTTGGCTGTTAGTTTCCTCCATAGCACCTTCATTTTCTTGTTATAATTCACTGTACTCCATCCACTTTTTCAAATTATACGTTCTTAGACATAATTAGATTAAAAGCAGTCAGTAACTGAAACTTCTACTGATAATGAAAGTGTTCTTAGCTTTACCAATACCAGGACAAATTTCTGAAATTACTACTTGAAAAGACCTAATTCTTAAAGCAATGTTATCCACACTTGACTGTCTTGGGGATCTGCTTCTTCCATGTTAATTCACTTAATTGCATTATGTCCCCAGTCAGACTTACCTAAAGAGAGTAAGACAGTGTCTGTCCTATACACTGCTGTTCTCCCAACATTTAGCACAGAATTTCAAACAATGCAAGTATATAATAAGTAACTGTTAAATTAATTCTGACTGTATATAACATAGAAGGAGTAATTGACCTCCAGTACCTCAGATTCCTCAGGTATAAAGTAATAATTTAAAAGAGTGATGATATTAATACTATTTAACAATTATCAAATCCTCCTTAAGTGTCACATGATGTCCTAAACACTATATACACTAACTCACTGACCACAAGTCTAAGATGTAGATGCTATTTTAACCTCCATTATATACATGGAAAAAAACACTGCAAGTCCAGCAAGTGGTAAGAGATGGAGGTGATCTGCTTGACATCATGTTAACTAACCAATTTAAACTGTTGATATTGATATTTTATTCTAAAACTCATTAATATATCTCAATTATTAATATCACTTGTATTCTTTAGACTCCCTTTTGTGTAATAGCTATATCTGTAAGATTTTCATTACACCTTAACATACCATATGTATCTTCTTAATATTCTTAAGGATAAATAAACTTTATACAAATATACCATCTGAATCATTTTCAAGTTATCAGAAATATGCTTTTATTCATTCATTAGAAAATCAACTTTCTTATTTTTTTCTCACTACAAACTTTAGCTGCCTCGTCTTGATTGTTTCCTTCCACAGATCTTTCTTCCTCTTTCTCATACATCCAATCATTGGACAGCATCTCGCAAAGTTACTTGATCTCCAAATCCTTCTTTTTTTTAAAGGGAAAATGTAATCTGTTATGTTTTAATTAGGATGATTATACTAGGCCATGCCTATCTTCTTCACTAATTGAATATCTATCACACATTATGTTTCTGATTCACAATTACTTGTTTTCTTGACATCCAAAATGTTTGTAATTTTGTGTACTTTGACCCTATTGTTTACAATCCAAATTTAAATAAAATGTGGTCCATGTAGCAAGGATACTCGTTGTTGGTTTTGTTTTTGTTTTGTTTTGTTTTACTGGTTTTTTAATTAGCTTTATTCATTCGGTGACTAGATCAGGTTTCATTTTACATCTCAAAGGAGCCTATGTTTCTCTATGGCAGAATACTTAAATATCACCAGTATTTATAGATGTGAATAATGCTGTATCTTTTTTTTTTTTACCCTTCTAAGAATCACAAAGCCAGAGAGTGTTTTAGATCTTGGTCCCTGCCATGTGTCATCAGTTTGGTGCAAGTAAACTCAGTAAAAATTCCCTGCAGGTTTAGACATTTACTTGCTATAGTCAGTAGGATTCTGAAAAACCCCACCCAGGACCACACTGCGGACCCAGACCTGGCACTAGGTACAAGCACGGGCCCATTGTACCCCACTGTGCTCCTGCTTCACATCCACGGAACTAGGATGAGTCTTCTCTTAGAGTTCCAGAACTCCTTGTTTTAAACAGCAGGCCATGACTTTATTTGAGTTGTTCTTAAAAAATTCTCAAGACGTGGTTTGAGGTAATTCTGGAAAAGGAAAAAAAAATGAATTGCTGTTTTAATTTTGACTTTTTAATTGGACTGCTTACTAATAGTTTGAATAAAATTGTTGATGGTTAAATGAGAGACGGGTCTTTTCAGCCTCCAAAAAGAAGACACTTGCTTCCCCAACTGAGGTAGCCAATGGGGTGACAATAGTTGTTCAGTTTCCAGAATCTCAACTGACAGAGACGGGCACCTGGAGTCATCCAGTGTGGTAACCATGGAGAAGCTTCAGGGAGATGGGGGAGAATGGCAGGGCACCTTGGAGTGGGTTTACCCTAAAAGAGAGCAGTCCATGCCTTAGAAAAGGTTTTTGTTCTGGCAGCATCTGATAATCCCTTGCTGCCCCTTCCTTGGGTATTCTTAGGTAACTAGGAATCTTTGTGGGGTTGCCTGTACAAAAAGTGTTTCTAGGACATGAAGCAGTCCTATAGGGATATTTACAACATTTGACTCCTTTGGAGATGTGTGTGTAAAGGCTAGTTTTTCCTACAAGTCTTTCCATACTCTACAGATCTCAAAATTAACACGGGAAACTGTTCCCCTGAGGCTACCCAGCTCTAGGACACTCATTTACCCATTAATACTAAGATGACCAAGATGAGGACACTTTGATACTTCCAAATTATTCTTTCACCCACAAAATTAGAAAAAAAAAACTGGCTATATAATACGGCAGAGAGAAAGGAAAGCATATTTCATTGGTCTCCCAAAGTCTCAAACAGTGTTTAGATAAATGGATCAACCTATGATGTCATTTGGAGTCATACCAATTCTTGGAGATATTAAAAATGGCTGTCCTTATTTTAAAAGGGGAAAGGCCATTTGGAACTTGACTTGCCAAGGAAAAATATAATTGTATAAGGTCTCCAACACAAAATTTGGATCCAACCACTTGTAAATGTAAGATAATTCTCTACCTTTAGATGGCATTTTTAAAATTAATTTAAAGGCAAGTACTTGTAAGGATTTGGGTATTCTAAAATTCTCAGAAATACAGAAATTAACTCAATGTTTTTTCAGTTTTATGTGTTCTAAGATTAATCCTTTGTAAATAAAAATTAGTTAATTGTTGCGTTGAATGGAACAAACTAGTTTTTATTTTACTTGGGTTTTACAAAAACTAAATCCATGTTAATAATTGACTATGATGTCTATTAAATATATTTACAGAGGTTATAAAATATTTTAAATATATTTGCCAGTAAAATAGCCTATGTTTCTAAAGGTTATAAAATGTCTTTATAAGTTTGTCAAACTAAAGTATGTTAATTGCTTACTTTTTAGTTTTCATTCGAATCTGAAGTTTTAAGGATTAAAATCTTAATATGTGTAGGAATAACTTTGCAGTGTTCCAAAAGGTAAACTACTTCAAAGGATGTTTTTTAATGTAAATTGCAACTAAAGTACTATAAATAAGTGATAAAAACATCTAGGATGTATTATATGGGTAAACAATGATTATAAATTAGATAAATAGTTGGGGCATTGGAAAATTCAAGACAGCTGCCTGGTTCTTTTACTGGCTCCCTGATATACTCCAATTTTTGGTTTTTACATCCCTTCATGCATGGCATCTTAATGAATTTAAGCTGAATGTATACAAAGGAACTTATGAACTGATATTATAGAAAAGGGACATTTTATAATATTGCCAAAGTTCAATAGATTTCAAGAAAATGCCAAGCTGGTAAATGCCTTCTTTCACAGGCAGGTCTCAGGACAAAATAACTTTAGATATTGGTTTTTGGAAAGGACATCAAATAAAATACACTATTCAGCCTTGTTGGAAGGAACCTTAGTAGGCAGCTAACCACAAAGGGACATCTACCCCTGTCACTCACATCCACCTATAATGGACATCAAAGACTCCTCAAGGATGAGAAACAGTTGTCATCAGAGACAGGCAGCTATCCTAAGATATTAACAAGGCCTGTCTAACTATAGCTTGATATTGAATGCAGAATCCATTTCATTTGTCTTTACCTATATTCTAAGGATATTAGTGATAATATTTATATTTGCTCTTGGGGAGTTTTGTATATAGTCCCACTCTTTATGATTACTGAACATTACCCCTTTTATGGCTTATGTCAGTTTTATACTAAATTCTAAATACATAAAAATGAGACAGAATATGAGTTCACAGAATAGAAATGATCCAGAATGTTTTGTGTGCAATAAAAGCCATGAGCTCTGACCACCTTCCATTTACCTCCTCTTCTCTTTTTGGGAAATAATTGGCCTTAACTCAGATCTCATAGTTATATTATCCTATCCCCAGTGGTCATCCAAACAATGCTCATACTGAGATGTCCTAGGAATGAGCCCCCCTAGCTATGTGAGACCACAATATCCAACTAAAAGTTTGTCATTAATATGTCCTTCTTATCAATTTATGACCAAAAGCTGGAACTTTGGATAAAAACAAGGGTTCTGTGGAAAATAACATTATGTAGTAATCTGATCATAAATCCTAACTGGTCAGGTCTAGGTGAGTAGTCACACCCTGAGTATAAAACTCCTTTAAAAGGCTCATTCTTTCCTTGAGTAAGTTTGACTATCATTTCTTTGCAAATAAGTTAACACATATTTGAAATGCCTTTATCCAGACCCTTCTTTTTAAGATATAGCTGCCATCAAGTCAGCAAATAATCTTGCCTATTCTCTAATACAACCTCTTCCTTGATTTCTCTCATTTTCATGTAATCTTCCTTATGCCCCCTCCTTAGTTTCAAATATATGAAACATGACTAAACTGTCATTCTAGTAGTATTTTAGATCTCACTCTCTAATTTGTTGTCAGTTTGGCAGAAATAGACTCCTATTTTTCTGCAGATTTGGACATTTTTATATCAACAATGTTTATTTGTATTTTATGTTAAAATAAAGTATTTTTTAATTGACTACAATTGTCCCTGTGATACAATGACATTTTCTGTTAAATAAGCACAAAATGTAAAAAATAAAAATTATGTAGTTTCATAAAAAAAATCACAAGGCCATTACAAATCACTCTAAACATTAAACAGTAAGTGACCTGAAAAATAAAATAATTCTCATTGGCAAACAGCAATGCTGTTTTTCCGCCATCTAACTAAGAACAAAACAAAAATGTGTCACTTTCCTTTCTATCTACTGCCATACAAATTTTATTTATTTTTCTGTAAAATGTCTTTAAAAAGTTTTCTATGTTTATGTTCAGTTCCTCCCTTCACATTATTTATTTAACTTAATCCTACCTGGTGTTCCCTCTTAAATGCTCTACTGAAATTATAACTCTTGAGGTAATCAGTGTACTCCATGCTGATGAATCCAATGATTATTTTTAAGCATATTTTATTAATTATGCTATTACAGTTGTCCCAATTTTTTTCTCCCCTTTATCCCCCCTGCCCTGCACTCCGACGCTCAACCATCCCCTTTTTAGTTCATGTCCATGGGTCATACATATAGGTTCTTTAGCTTCTTCACTTCTGATACTATTCTTCCCATCCCCTTATCTATTTTGCACCTACCATTTATGCTTTTTATTCCCTGTACCTTTTCCCCCATTCTCCTCCTCCTCTTCCCCGCAGATAATGCAAGTGGTCTCCATTTCCGAGATTCTCTTCCTGTTCTAGTTGTTTACTGAGGGTTTTGTTTGTTCATTTTAGGTTCAGTTGATAGTTTTGAGTTTATCATTTTACTCTTTATAGTTTTTAATCTTCTATCCCTTAGATAAGTCCCTCTACATTTCATGTAACAAGCGATAAGGGCTTGGTGAGGATGAACTCCTTTAACTTGGCCTTATCTGGGAAGCACTTTATCTGCCCTTCCATTCTAAATGATAAGTTTGCTGGACAGAGTAATCTTGGATGTAGGTCCTTGCCTTTCATGACTTTGAATACTTCTTTCCAGCCCCTTCTTGCCTGCAAGATTTTTTTTTGAGAAATCAGCTGATAATCTTATGGGCACTCCTTTATAGGTAACTCTCTTCTTTCCTCTTGCTGCTTTAAGATTCTCTCCTTATCTTTAATCTTGGGTAACTTAATTATGATGTGCCTTGGTATGTTTCTTCTTGGATCCAATTTCTTTGGAACTCTGAGCTACTTGGACTTCCTGGAAATCTATTTCCTTTGCCAGATGGGGTAAGTTTTCCTTCATTATTTGTTCAAATAAGTTTTCAATTTCTTACTTTTTCTCTTCTTCTGGTACCCCTTTGACTCAGATGTTGGAACATTTAAAGTTGTCCTGGAGGTCCCTAAGCCTCTCCTCATTTTTTTGAATTCTTGTTTCTTCATTCTGTTCTGGTTGGATGCTAATCTCTTCCTTTTGTTCCAAATTGTTGATTTGAGTCCCAATTTCCTTCTTTTTGCTTAATTCCTTATATATTTTTATTTCATTTTGTACAGCCTTCATTTCTTCCTTTATTTTGCAACCTAATTCAATAATTTCTGTGAGCATCCTGATTACCAGTATTTTGAACTTTGCATCTGAAAGGTTGTCTATCTCCTCATTGCTTTGTTCTTTTTCTGGAGCTTTGATCTGTTCTTTCATTTGGACCATATCTTTTTTTCTTGGTGCACCTGTTATAAAATAAGGGGCAGAGATTTAGGTATTCACCTGTCTGTGGGGAATAGACCAGAGAGGGAACAATGCTGCTTACTGGGCCCTCGCTCTACTTCCCATCACTTCCCCCACTACCCACAAATGGACTGTACACTTTTGGGTGCTGATTCCCAGATGAGTGGGTTATTGTACATTCTAGGACCCTGTGGGTCTCTCCAATGCACTCTCTTGTGAGGCTGGGAGTTTCTTCTACCTTCACAATCCCCAGAGAATTTTATAGCCAGAGGTTTTGAGTCTTTAGTTTCTTGCTCTGAAACCCTGGGTTTCATGGTCTGTCTCATTGCCCTGTTTCTCCTCCAAGCTTGTCCACACATGGATGGGAAAACAACTGGTCTGCCAACCACTGCCTTGTCTGGCCTGATCATTACCCTGACTTGCTGCAAGTCCTTTCTGCCTGGCTGCCTATCTCTGCCTCTCCTACCAGTGTGGATGAATGTTTATCTCCTTGGCTGTCAGAGTTCCATGCAGTTTGATTTGCTGGCAGTTCTGGTTGTTTTTTTGTTTTTAAATTGGTTGTTATTCTTCTTTTGGTTGTGCAAGAAAGTGAAGCATTTCTAACTACACCTTCTTCTTGGCTGGAACAGCCAATAGTTGTTTCTCAGCCTCATATTTTACTTGTCAAAATGATATAACAGACTAGCTTTCATTGAAACATTTTTGTCTCTATACTTCCTTAGATGTTCAGCCCAAATCAAGCTTTTTATATTTCTATCATCAAAAATTGCTATTTTTGGAAATTTGATGTCAGGAAAGGAATGTTTGTGTCTCCCTAAAAATTTTTATGTTGCAACCCCAATCCTAATGTAATGATTTTGAAAGGTGGGAGTCTTTTAAAGGTAATTAGATCATAAGGGTGGAGGCTTCATGAATAGGATTAATACTTTTGTAAGAAAAGGATAGAGAACTAGATAGGTGTTTTGTTGTTTTGTTTTGTTTTGTTTTCCAGGTGAGGATACAACAAGAATTTGGTAGCCTAAAACCAAAAAGAAAGTTCTCACCAGAAATGGATTATTCTTTTAGAATGGGTTATAATTTAAAAATTATTAAATTAGTTAAAAGATTTTAAATAAAATCTTTTTTAAAATTTTAAAAATAAAGATTAGTGTGGAATTAAGAGGCAGGATCCCTAGGCAGGTGGAGCTTAGTACTAACTGTGCACTCTGCTTCCATTCAATAGTTCAGCCTCTAGAACTGGGAGAAATAAATTTCTGTTGTTTCTAAGTCACCTAAGGTATGCTGCTTTGTCAAAACAGCTCAAATGGACAGGGGCACTTGTTGATTTTAAATAAGAGCAGTATGATTCTTCCTTCTAGTTCAGAAATATTGGAATCTCCTCTTTCTCTCACATCTCACATCTAAATCATCAGCAAATCCTGTTGCCTCTAATTTCACAAGATATTAAAAATCCAGGCCCTGTCTGGTGTGACTCAGTAGATGGAACACTCTACTGTGAACCAAAGGGTTGCCAGTTCTATTCCCAGTCAGGGCATATGCCAGGGTGGCAGGCCAGGACCCTACTGGGGTTGGGGGGTGCTCAAGCAGCAACTACATATTGATGTTTCTTTCCCTCTATTTCTCCTTCCCTTCCCCTCTCTAAAAATAAATAGATAAATACATAAATAAAATCTTTTCAAAAAATCCAATCACTTTTTACCATCTCTGCTGATACCAATTTAATCCATTCCACCATTATCTCTGTCTAGGATCACTACTATAAAGATTTTGCTAACCAGTTACCTAATTCTACCATTGATTCATTCCTTGCAGTCCTTTCTCAACATGGTATCAAATGATCTAGTTAAACCTAAGGCAAATCATGTCCTTCTTTACTCAATACTCTAGGCATTTCCTATCTTAGAGTAAAAGGCAAATTCCTTCCATTGACAAAGTGTTACCTAATGTAGTTCACTATTACTTCTCTGACTTCACTTCAAGTTCCTACTTGTTCACTGTCATTCACTTGTTCACAGTTCACTTGTTCCAGTGTCATTGACTTACTTGCTCTACTTTTTCTAAATCTTATTAATTGATTGATTAATTTATGTATGTATGTATTTATATTCAGGCATAGGTTTTCCTTTGCTGTTTTTTTTTTTCTGTCTAGAATGGTCTCTCCTTAGAGGACTCTCTTTCTCTTCTACTCTATAAGGCATGAAAATAGGAATAATAATTTGGAAATAAATCAGTTTGGGTGTTCAGACAGTTAATTTTAATAACTTAGGCTTAAACTATTGTGGACATTTCTTAATATACAGTATTGTTTTCAATAGTAGTCCCAATGAAATTAGAAGATAAATGTTTGATGTGATTGATGTATATGATACATCTGCTTTGTTAACACCCACACCAGTCCCCTTCTAGTGTGTTTTCTTGTGTTGGAGAGCCTGGGAAGATTTAAAAAGAATACAATTCTCAGATTCTCTTACTAGGGAGGTTGTGGGGGTAAGATTTCACTTTGGAACTTCAAGGGATGAAAAATAGGTAACAAGATGTCCATTTTGCTCTTGGAGATTGTGTCAGAGGTGTGCAATTTGGAAGTAGCAGATACAGCGGCAGCTTGCAAGTTCCATACTTAGCATTCTGTTTGTACGTTTTACTAATCATGTCTCAGGCAGCAGTTTTCTTGGTGGTCAAGTTCTGATGTGTGGCTTTGTTGTCAATAGCCTGTAATAAATCCTTTCTCTTTAAGCTACAACATATTTTGTCCTCTGGAACCAACTGCTGACTAAAACAGTTGGTATGCTTTTTAGGTCTTCTTTATTTCTTAAAATGCAGAAAATGACACTGTTTACCTGTCAAATATGGCTTAGTCTTCATACTCTGAACATGATACACAACTTAGGAAATATCAGAAAACATTATTGTGTATCTGTGTTATTTAAACAAGCCCTCTACCAATGTAGGAAGAGAATGTGATTTTTCTGAGTAGAGAAAAAATTATTGGAATGGTTCAACTTTATATAGCATAAGGAAGAGTTACAATTTTTAACCTGTTTTATTCTTTGCTGAATTGGAAGAAAGGTTAAAAACAAAAGGCTGACAATGTATGACAAATATGGTAGGTCTCAATGCTATTTACCATGAGAAAAGTAAGCATACAATTAGGAAGAAAAAGTGTGGCATATATACATTCAGCTAGTTAACTATACTATATCTAGCTTATAATATGCTGTTAATGCTGCAAACATGAAACTTTAAGTATTTCACAATATGGTAGAATTTTTTAGTTCCTATTAGTAACTCACATAGGCATGTTCTCCTTACCATTTACAGAATGAAAAATTAAGAAATGTCATGTATATATAACTTACAGAGCAATGTGGCATGCCTTATTACTTCTCAACATAAGACAAGCATGCCAAATGTATCTCCACATATATAAATAAGATGTTATTGATCAGGTCATCATTTGATGTATAATTCTATTCATTTTGACAATGAATATGCAAGTATATTCAATACTTTCATATACAGGGTGGGGCAAAAGTAGGTTTTCAGTATAAAGTACAGAGTTTATTCTTGTATTATTATTTATTAATTATTATATTTCCATACAAACAACTGTAAAACTATATTGCCCCCACCCTGTATTGCCTAAACAATTATATATCCATATATATATATATATATATATCATATGACTATATGTATATATGTGTATATATATGTAATGATTTAGGCAATATAATAATAGTCATTCAGGCTGGGAGAAATGTGTGTTCCAGGGAGATGGAATAGCAAAAGGAAGGTGCGTCAGAACCTTCCCCTAAGTCAGGAAGAAGCAGGGAATAATAATACAACCACTACTTTATGAATCGGTTTAACTTATACAAGAAGCTTTTAAAATAGCTGAATGTACACATTGTAATGACATATAATTTATTCATCTTTGAAATAGTGGATTCAGCATATCTTCAAAGAAACATATTTCTCATACAAATGAATATTAAATTGTAAAACAATAAATATGTATTACTTAGTGTTCAAAATTTAGAACTTTGTTGGAATTTCCAAGCTATATGACTGCCAAAAATCCCCAAAATCTTACTCCTTGCTTCATGGGATGTCATTTAAGACAGAATAAAAAGAACATTTGAGAGCAAGTTATAAAACACAGGATATAGTTGCAGTTTTAATGTGACCAACCTGAATTTTAGTTTCTTTTTGTATAATATGGAATAATATTATCTTATAGTGACATTGTGAGAGGAAAATTTGATAATATCGGTTATGCGTTTTGAAAATCAATATAAACTATATAAATGCCACATTTCATCATTAGTATTTTTTCCTGTGCACTCCATGCATAGTTGGATTTTTCTTATCTTTGATCAAATATGTTCCCTTTATTAGAATGTTTTCAACATGCTCTTTTCTTATCTTTCCCAAAAGCCCAATTTAAATCCCATTACTTCTTTGAGGCTTTTTCCACTATAGAAGCCATTTATTTCTCCCACCTCTAATCTCCCTCAGCACTTAAGAGTTATTTGGTGACTGGCATTTATTGACTTGTATAGTTATTTTAATGTGCATTTCAAAAGCATAGTATTTTGATGTTGAAAGGGAAATTAAAGTTCATTTGGTCCACCAGATTTCAGAGGTTGGGTTCTCTTCTAAATCATTTCAACCCACCTGTCAAATAAATTTAGCTCGGAAAGCTCTAGTGACAGATAACTTTGTATCTTTTGATTAAGTATATTTTACTTCTTGACATCTCTAACAGAAAGGTATTCTGTAAATTTAGAATAAATATATCAACTTGCTTTCTTACCTAGCAACTTTTTTCTTGATACTCTCTACAATTTTCTTCCCTTTTTCTGGCAAAGGAAGCTTTCAGGTACATTAGTTATATTGATAACTCTTTTCTGAACATATACTGGATATCTCTAGTTTGTAAATAATTTTTCTTGAAATGGAGCATTCAGAACTATTATTCAACTATATTATATATAGTATTCAACTATAATATATATTATTTATATATTATATGTACTATATAATATAATACATATATTATTTAACTATGATAAAGCAACTATCTTTTATTTTAAATATTATAATTCTTACAACCTAAAACTCCATTGTGCTTTTGATAGTCATATTAAATTGAGCTTATCTTATATTAAACACCCATGTCTCACATGTTCTGCTAAATCATATATTCATCATAAATTATTGCAATCATTTAAATATATATATATATAGTTTCCAAAAAGCTACAATATATCCTGCTAGTTCTAGTAACAGATACTAGATAGTAATTCAAGACAATATATATTTCTTTCTTAAACAGACTTCAAGCAGTATATAACAAGAAGCTTATTTTCTTCCTCATCTTAACTCCATTACATAATAAACCTCAGAGAAAATAGTTACTCATTAAACTTCTAAGGAAGATGTGATGATTTGCTTATGGATACTTTTTGTGCATATATGTATATGAATTTTCAACATTTTTGTTCAAAAATGTATACATGGGTAAGCCAAAGTAGGTTTACAGCTGTTTGCATGAAGAAAACAGTAATTAATAAATAATGCAAGAATAAACTGTTTTGTGTACTCACAACTGTAAACTTACTTTTGCCCACCTCTGTATATAGTCATAACTCTCACAACCTTTATGCAAAATTCCACTTTTCTAGTATTTCAGTGATGAATGCTTAAGTTTTCTTATGTGTCCTTGTATGAGACTCCATCAGACAAACTTACAAAAAATATTCCACAAATACAAAAAATGTTCCACAAATAATGATGAATGGTACCACCTGTGCTCATAAATTAGTGAGTTAGTTAGCCTAGCTGAAAGAATGAGATGTCATAAGTATAGAATTTTATTTAAGGTATGTGTTTTGAAGAATTCTAATAGACTTATACTAGAGAAAGTAAACAAAAAACCATGTGATTTTTCCAAACACTCAAGTAGTTTTAGATGCTGTTTAGATAAATAATAATCTCATCAGACGTAATAGTTCACATCCAAAGATATCGTACTACAAATTGAAAATGTCAAGATGTTCCCTGATATTTGAAGCATATTCAGGGACAACAGTTTTAATATATTCCAATGAGATATATCTTACCCACAAGCACATTTATATTCTGAATAGCATTTGAAATTAGTTTCATGCATTCTATCTAGAACTATCATTTTCTCTAAATACACAGATGTCCACAGAGATATATAACTAGGTCATAATACAATTTCCACACTTATTACTAATTAATTATGTGCAAATGGAGAGAGCATCAGTGGCAAAAATCTGCCAATCCAGTAATACTCGAATCACAGAAGGTTACATCAGCAAGTGTTGAGTTTGTCAGTTCTCAAATTATAAAGGATTAAGTCGCAGACACTACTCATATTACTGCATCATGTCTGTGAAAACTTAAAAGCTATTCTTGGTATTTAAATTGTGATGTATTAATGTGATAGTCATTGGTCATCCTTAGCCCTATAGGAAGTCAACAGGATAGGTCAATTAATCCCTATTACAGGGCTAACCATGGAAAAAACTTTAGATATCTCAATCACTAACATAATATGTTTTTATGACTACATTTGCTTACATGAAAATACACTCTACTAATATGTAACTACAATATTATTGAAATATAATGGTGCTATATAGATATGGATGGCAGACTAATTCATTGAGACATGAAAGTTATTACAGTGGCACAGCATTTTATGTGTTGTACGATTATTGTGATGTAGCACTTTAACTTTGTTATTAAATCAGTAACAGTCTAGGAAAATGATGACATTTTTATAATAAAAGCTCTCTGCAGCCCATGGATAGTGATAAACAATGTGCAATCGAATTTATTCTGTAATGCCATAATTAGGCTTGTGTTGAAAAGATGATGTAAACCAAACGTACTTCTGAGCTCAATACTACACTCCTCATATTGAAACTGCATATTAATTCTTTCAGTTCAGGCAGTTGTTATCTTGGTAATAGCCATCCCAAATCATTACAATAGTGATCTATAAATAATTGCTAACTATTATAAATGTAGGTTTAATAGTTATCAAAAAAAGGACTTCTCACAAAGTATTAATGTGTAAGGAGGGCCTACAAGGTAACAGGCATAAGATACTCTGTTTTATGTACTCACAAGTATGAAGCTACACTTGCCCACCTCTGTACAAAGTCATAACTCTCACAACTATTATATAAAATACCACTCTTTTAGTACTTCAGTGATGAATGCTTCAATTTTCTTCTTATGTGTCCATGTCTGAGACTCCATCAGACAAATTTATCAAAAATGCTCCACAAATAATGAGGAAAGGTACCACCTGTGCTCACAAATTAGTAGGTCAGCCTAGTTAAAAGGATCATATGTCATCAGTATATAAATTTATTTAAGGTATATGGTTGTTACTCTGCCATGAAGTGATTGAAAATAATTCATTTCTATGAAGAAGAATTATAAATATACTTGTTAATATATTTTAATGTAATTTAAATGAAATTTCACAGTGTACCAGAAGTTCATATTTACTTAGGTCATCCTCTGGAATAGCTGATAGGAATTCCTTGAACAAACATTGTTTTAAAAAAAATATCAAAACCTAAAATATTTCTTCTGTGAAATATTTTAAAATGTCAAAATATATTACATTTTTCAGGAAAGACAAAGAAATATGTTCTACCATTTGAAAAATAAATACCAAACATATTACAATGTTCCTAGCTGTAATAAGTAAAATGTTACCCCAGTGTACTATGGAACTTGAGCAGGTGATTGGATATTACAGTTTCTTAACTATAATAAGCCCTGTGTTTCCTGCAAATAAATGTCAGAAATTCTAAAGTGAGGATTTTCCAAGGGTAGTACAATGCAACATAATTAACTGCAGTATTCTGTGAATAGAATAATAAAACATAATATATCCAAGCTTTACATAGTTAAGGCAATAAAAACATTAAAAGTATTTCTAATTAATTATTTTTTATTGTTCAAGTACAGTTGTCTCCATTTCCCTCCTTCTCTCCCCCATGCCCCACCCATCCCACCTCCCACCCTCAATCCTACCCCCTTTGGCTTTGTCCATGGGTCCTGTACACATGTTCCTTGATAACCCTTCCTCTTCTTTCCCCTGTTATCCCTCTCCCCTATCTCCTCTGGTACTGTCAGTCTGTTCTTTATTTCAATGTCTCTGGTTATGTTTTGCTTGCTTCTTTGTTTTGTTGATTAGTTTCCACTTATGGGTGAAATCATATGGTATTTGCCTTTCACTGCATGGCTTAATTTCACTTAGCATAATGCTTTCCAGTTCCATCTGTGCTATCATGAAAGGTAGGAGCTCCTTCTTTCTTTCTGTTGCATGGCATTCCAGTGTGTAAATGTATCATAGTTTTTAGATTCACTCATCTACTGATGGGCACTTAGGTTGCTTCCAATACTTGGCTATTGTGAAGTGCACTACTATGAACATTGGAGTGCAGAGCTTCTTTTGAATTGGTGTTTCAGGGTTCTTAAGTTATAATCCCAGCAATGGAATTGTTGGGTCAAAAGGCAGTTCCATTTTTAGTTTTCTGAGGAAATTCCATGCTATTTTCCATAGTGGCTGCACCAGTCTGCATTCTCACCAACAGTGTACTAGGGTCCCTTTTCTCCACAAACTCTCCAGCACTTGTTTGTTGATTTGTTTATGATGGCCATTCTGTCCGGTATGAAGTGGTATCTCATTGTGGTTTTAATTTGCATCTCTCTGATGGCTAGTGAGGCTGAGCATCCTTTCATATGTCTCTGGGCCCTCTGTATGTCCTCCTTGGAAAAGTCTCTGTTCAGGTCTTTTGCCCATTTTTTAACTGGGTTGATGTCTTGCTGGAGTGGAGTTGTGTGAGTTCTTTACCAATTAATTTCTTATTAAGAGGAAACCTAACACACCAAAACAAGTAAAATGAGAAACTAAATGAAAGTAAATTTTTAATTACAAAAATATAATGTTTTTAAAACATAGGTATTTAATTTTTCTCATAGTCTTTGCCCATATGATATTCTGAAAAATCAGAATATAGAAACATGATAAACCACTTTAAAGTAGTATGTAAACCATGGTGTGTTTTTGAAATTACATTTGAATTATGTTTGAAGCAGTTGAAAGTGTAAGGGACAGTGTGGGAAGCAGTGAGGGGGCTGATGGAGTCTGTCCTGGTTCATTGACTCTGGCCTAGATTTATAATTAGAGGAGATCAACCTTATTTCAAGTATAAAATTTATCACTTTGTTTAAAAAAGTTAAAAATCCCTTTAAAAATTTAATGAGCATTTTACTTATCAATGGCACCTAAGTTATTCCTGTCATTGTAGATATATCTTCATGTCTATACCTGGACATCTATACCTGGATGTTGAGGTGGGGTATTATTATATAATCATTAATTCAAGGAATGGTTAACATCTAAGTTGCAGCAAAATAGAACAACAAAACATATTGATACAAATATTTCCTTAGTTCAAATTCTCACCATCATTAATGTTCAGAGTAACCTTGAAAGTTCAATAATATAAAATATGTTTTTATCAGCATGTCTGTTTTGTTCACTATTAATGCCTAGAATAGCTATTTTCAACCTTTAATCTCATGGAACACATAAACTTGTAACGGAAACACTCTGGGTTCTGTTCCTCTGGGTTCTCTTGCCTGCCACTGAAGAAACCATGACTCTGAATGTCAGAGTCTTATGAAAAGGAAAGGAGCCATTTATTCAAAAGTTATACAGGTTTATATCTATGGGAGAGGGTGTACAAAGCAGAGAGGAATAGAGGGGAGAAAAAAATGGGACAACTGTAATAGCACAATCAATAAAATATATTAAAATTTAAAAAATAAAAATAAAAACAATAGACATGAAAAAAAAAGTTATACAGGTTTAGAATAATGGTGGAATTCTGCCATTTAATCTCATACCTTTTAGAAACAGAAAAACACCCATGAGCACACAGTCCTGCTTCCACTTGCCAAACCAGGTCAGTCAGAGGCCCTGTCCCTCAGGAAAGAAATCGAAGTCTATAGCTCAGCTGGGTTGGTTTCCATCTGTATTCTGGCTTCCTCCAGTCATCCATGCTCAGCTAGTCTCCTGCTCTTAATCCAGAACTGCATTGCCCCTCTTCATGGTGGGCAGGTGTGGGTCCTTCTGCATCCTTTCAAACCTCATGGCCAAAACCCCCTTCTCCACTCCCAAGCTGCATGGTTAAGTGTGCCATGGCTGCCCCACAATTGTGTGTCCATCCCAGCACAGACCTTCCTTCATAACCCCATTTCTAACTTCTCCCATACTGGGTTTCATCTGCCCTTCTCTGTATCTCCTACCCTTCTGGGCTGCCATTGTTAGTCCAGGAAGACATGAAGACAGCATCAAGCCTCTCTCTCACTCTCATAGGCACAGCAAGCCCTTTCCATCACTAGTTAGAGTCATGACCTTCTCCCTGCCTCCCAGCAGGTACAGCTACTTAATATTACTAAAACACTGGCCAATTTCTTTAGATATGTGTTTCTTTCGATTTAGTATCTTTAGATTTAGATACTTCTTGAGAGTTATGTGTGATAACTCTCAATGGCTCTGTTCTGCTTCCCCTTTCCCCATTAGGTTATTGGGGGAACTTCACCACTTGGGGGTACCTTGACATTCCCTGCTATAAACTAATTACTAAAATTCTGTGGCACATCAAAAATTGTAATTTTTAGCTCTGGCTGGCATAGCTCAGTGGATTGAGCATGGGCTGCGAACCAAAGTGTTGCAGGTTTGATTCCCAGTCAGGGTACATGCCTGGGTTGCAGGCCATGACCCCCAGCAACTGCACATTGATGTTTCTCTCTCTCTCTCTCTCTCTCCCTCCCTTCCCTCCCTAAAAATAAATAAATAAAATCTTTTTAAAAATTGTATTTTTTGCCAATCTCACAAAAAATTTGGTATAATTTTCATTTATTCAAACCACATGGCTATTGTTGTGTTGGCTGTTGTCATTTTTGTATTTGACAATCTAAGGGAAAAGAGGTCAGTGCCCCTGAGTAAATATAATGGTACCTCCATATTCATCATTACTTTGTTCTGGTAATTCATGACAAGTACCAAAACACACTAGTGCCAAAACCCATGAGTACTGATCAAGCAGTGAGTGCTGAAATATTTTTTTCTCATCAAAATGTGACAAGTACAGGATTTGATAATTTCTCAAGACAATGAGTACTGAGATATGGCTGTAGTCAGGTATTGCACGTCTTACAAATTCTTGCAGCACACCAGTTGAATATTGCTGGCCTAGAACATAGCTCAGTGTCAAACACATATTAGGTCCTCACTGAAAATGTTTTTTTCTGGCACACCTTAACATAAATTGTATCCATTAAATCATGCATCTATATCTAATATACTTAATGTCAAGCAAAAATAATAAAAATCATTGGTTAAATAGCATTTCATGGTTCAGTGCTTCTTAATCTTTGGCTTCTTAATAGGCTTCAGAGGATCCTTTATACTGTGTCCATTCTTTGTCAAGTTTCTGGAATATTATTTATTTAGTGAGTATTTACTGAGATATACTGACTTCCAAGCTTCTTTCATTAAATTGCTTAACCTCTTTGTGCTTCAGTTATATAAACTTGAAAATAAGATTGATAAGAAATTAAATAACTTGATATATGTAAACTGTTGAATAATGACTAACACAGTAATTGTATAATAAATATCATTGTCATTGTCATCATCATTATTGTTATCATCATCATCAGACAGTAACTGATGTATAGTTATGAGATAATACAATACTTGGTACATTAGCTACATAATATCCATTAGAGTACCAAAAATGTTGATGATTCAGCAGACAGGGAATCTCTGTGATGAGTGATGTGAGTGGGAATAATAGTATAAAGATCTATAAACTCTCCAAAAATCTTTTCCTTCATGAAAGCAATAAGAACACTAGCAAAAATTGTCAGAAATTAGCCTTAGGCATGCAAGAATTCAGGAAGCATTTATTTAAGGAAAGCAGCTTAATCTTGTTGAAAACAGGGAGCTTTGTGTCACTTTAATGCACTATTTTTATTCCTTTTTTTCTAGTGCCACAGTACTTTTGAAAACCAACCGCTCAAAATTATGGTAAAAAGGGGCAATCTATCTGTCTCTAGAGAAGACAGAATAGGTATGGAACATTCCAAAAGCATCATTCTCAAATAATTGTTATTTTTGACTTCTCTGAAAGTTTCCTGGAAAGCCCAGCTCACTAGACTTGTCCTTATGAGACTTGACTCAGAGCACTCCCAAGTGGCATCAGCCTTTTCCTCAGGGACAATTGTCAAAGACAATCAGCAGCAATTATTTAACATCACCTGTGCCTGAAGCAGTGATAGCAGTTGAGGCCAACAAGAAGCTAACCAAAAATTTAAAAGGACAAGTTGAGAAATAAGATATTCATTGGTGGAATTGAAAAGCTCTGACATTTTCCTGGGAATCTTAAAGACCAAGTTTATATATGGCTGTGTTCATGTCCAGGAACAGCCTGAGGATGTTCAATTGTCTCACCTCTGGATGGCCTTGAAGCTCTGTGAAAGCAGATAATAAAGGTTAAGGCAGAACTGTAAACTGCGTGCTTTCCTCAGTATTGAAGTCATGCCCCAGCATACATATGTAACCCCTTGACAAAGGCCTGGAGACTTACTGGTTTCAAACATTTAAGTAAATTTCTGTATAATAATAATTGACCACTAAGCTAATGAAGCAGAGACTTAGATGGCTACACATTACAGTGAATACAGACTTTTAAAAAATGTAAAGATTTCATTTATTTATTTTTAGAGAGAAGGTAAGGCAGGGAGAAAGAGAGGGAGAAACATGGATGTGAGAGACAAACATCTATAGGTTGTCTGTCACACCCCTACAGGGGACCAAACCTACAACCTAGGCATGTGTCCTGACTGGGAATCAAACTGGTGACCTTTTGCTTTGCAGGATGATGCCAAACCAACTGAGCCACACTGGTCTGGGCAGTGAATACAGACTTTACAAAGTTATTTCAGCAAAGTCACTAAATAAACACGAACAGCAACAGTAAACCCTATGCTAAGAAGAGAATCTGATATTCAGAATTGTCAAATAATATTATATAAAATGTCCAGTTTTCAAAAAATATATTTTAAGACAAAGAAAGAAAAAGTAGGGTCCATACACCAGGAAAAAAAAAAACAATCATTATGAACTGTTTCTGATGAAGTGCAGATATTGGTCATAGTAACCAAAGATTCTGAATAAGCTATTTTAAATTTATCCAAAGAACTAAAGGGAATGATGTGTTAAAACACACACACACACACACACACACACACACACACACACACAGAAGAACATAAAACCACACAGAGAATACCAATAAAGGGAGAGATTTTTTTTATATATAGTGAAAATTCTGGAGTTCACAAGTATAATATTGAAATAATTTTATTAGAGGGATGCAATAACTAATTTGACCTGTCAGAGGAAAGAAGGATTAACTTGAAGTAGGTCAATTATGTTTCCCAGGCATTGGAACAGAAATAAAAAGAATGCCAAGAAATGAACAAAGCCTTGGACCCCTGCAAGACAACATCAATCATATCAAAATAAAATTAATCAAAATCCCAGAAAGAAAAGAAGGAAAGAAAAAGAAGAAAATGTATTTGAAGAAATAATGGCCAAATACTTCCAAAATTTGATGATAAACATTAATTTACAAATCTAAGAAGCTCAATAAACTAGGATAAAGTCAAAGAGATCCACATCTAGAGACATCATAATCAAATTGATAAAAGCAAAAGGTGTGTTGAATCTTAAAAGTAGCAAGAGAGATACAACTTATGTACAAGGGATCATTAGTAAATTACAGCTGATTTCTTTTTTTTTCTTCCTTTCAACTTTAATTGTTGCCAAAAGGAAATATAAAATTTACATTTATTTCATAACTTTGTTAAAATTTTTCCACAATGTAATTTCTTTTTTTTTATTTTAATCATTGTTCAAATACAGTTTTCTCCTTTTTACTCCCAATCCAGTCCCCCTCCCACCCTCCCCACCTCCCTCCCATTACCACCCTCCCCTTAGTCTATGACCATGCGTCCCCCAAGTTTGTTCCTGTGAACCCTTCCCACTGACCCCTTAAATTCCCTCTTCTCTCCCCTCCGGTCACCATCAGCCTGTCCTCTATTTCAGTGTCTTTGGTTATATTTTGCTTGTTTCTTTGTTTTGTTATTTAGGTTCCTGTTAAAGGTGAGATCATATGGTATTTGTCTTTCACTGCCTGGCTTGTTTCGCTTAGCATAATGTTTTCCAGCTCCATCCACGCTGTTCCAAAGGGTAGGAGCTCCTTCTTTCTTTCTGCTGCATAGAATTCCATTGTGTAAATGTACCATAGTTTTTGGATCCATTCATTTACTGATGGGCATCTTGGTTGCTTCCAGCATCTAGCTATTGTAAATTGTGCTGCTATGAACATTGGGATGCATAGGTTCTTTTGAATTGGTGTTTTAGTATTCTTAGGATAGAGTCCCAGCAGTGGAACTGCAGGGTCACAAGGCAGATCCATTTTTTAGTTTTCTGAGGAAGTTCCATACTGCTTTCCATAGTGGTTGTACCAGTCTGCAGTCCCACCAGCAGTGCACTAGGGTCCCCTTTTCTCCACAACCTCTCCAACACTTGTTGTTTGTTGCTTTGTTTATGATGGCCATTCTGTCTGGTGTGAAGTGGTATCTCATTGTGGTTTTAATTTGCATCTCTTGATAGCTAGCGATATTGAACATCGTTTCATGTGTCTTTGGATTTTCTGTATGTCCTCCTTGGAGAAGTGTCTGTTCAAATCCTTTGCCCACTTTTTAATTGGATTCCTTGTCTTCTTGGAGTGCAGTCGTGTAAGTTCTCTATATATTTTGGAGATTAAACCCTTGTCTGAGGTGTCATTGGCAAATATGTTTTCCCATACAGTTGGTTCTCTTTTAATTTTGGTACTGTTTTCTTTAGCTATGCAGAAGCTTTTAATTTTGATGAGGTCCCATTTGTTTATTCTTTCCTTTATGTCCCTTGCTCTAGGGGACACGTCAGTAAAAAAGTTTCTTTGTGAAATATGAGATTTTCCTACCTACGTTCTCCTCTAGGACTTTAATGGTGTCACATTTTATATTTAAGTCTTTTATCCACCTTGAATTTATTTTTGTATGTGGTGTAAGTTGGTGCTCAAGTTTCATTTTTTTGCACGTGGCTGTCCAGTTCTCCCAACACCATTTGTTGAAGAGGCTATTTTTACTCCATTTTAGGTTGCTGCCTCCTTTGTCAAATATTAATTGACCATAGAGACTTGGGCTTATTTCTGGGCTCTCTGTTCTGTTCCATTGGTCTATGTGCCTGTTTTTATGCCAGTACCAGGCTATTTTGATTACAGTAGCCTTGTAGTATAGTTTAGTGTCGGGTATTGTGATCCCTCCTACTTTACTCTTCTTTCTCAAAATTGCAGCAGCTATTCGGGGTCATTTATAATTCCATATAAATTTTTGGAGTGTTTGTTCTATGTCTGTGAAATATGCCATTGGTACTTTAATAGGAATTGCATTGAATGTGTAAATTGCTTTGGGTAGTATGGACATTTTGATGATATTAATTCTTCCAATCCATGAACACGGTATATGTTTCCATTTGTTTGTGTCTTCCTTGATTTCTTTCTTCAGTGTTGTGTAGTTTTCTGAATACAGGTCTTTTACTTCTTTGATTAGGTTTATTCCTAGGTATTTTATTTTTCTTTTTGCTATTTCAAATGGGATTTTTTCTTTGATCTCTGCTTCTGCTGTTTCATTGTTGGTGTATAGAAATGTCTTTGATTTCTGGATATTGACTTTGTATCCCGCTGTTTTGCCAAATTCATTTATTAGGTCAAGCAGTTTTTTGGTAGAGTCTATAGGATTTTCTATGTATACTATCATGTCATCTGCAAACAGTGACAGTTTTGTTTCCTCCTTTCCGATCTGAATGCCTTTTATTTCTTTTTCTTGTCTGATTGCTGTGGCTAAAACTTACAGTACTATATTGAATAGAAGTGGTGAAAGTGGACAGCCTTGTCTTGTTCCTGATCTTAATGGAAAAGGTTTTAATTTTAGTCCATTGAGAATTATGTTGGCTGAAGGTCTCTCATATATGGCCTTTATTATGTTGAGGAATGCTCCCTCTATTCCCACTTTGCTGAGTGTTTTTATCATGAATGGGTGCTGTACCTTATCAAATGCTTTTTCTGCATCTATTGATATGATCATGTGGTTTTTGTCTTTGCTTTTGTTTATGTGATGTATTACATTTACTGACTTGCGAATGTTGAACCACCCTTGCATCCCTGGAATGAATCCCACTTGGTCATGGTGTATGATCTTTTTAATGTATTGTTGGATGCGGTTTGCCAGTATTTTGTTGAGGATTTTAGCGTCAATGTTCATCAGTGATATTGGCCTGAAGTTTTCTTTCTTTGTTGTGTCTTTATTTGGTTTTGGAATTAGGATGATGTTGGCCTCATAAAAAGAGTTTGGGAGACTCCCATCTTTTTGGATTTTTTGTAATAGTCTGTGAAGGATGGGGGCTAGCTCTTCCTTAAATGCTTTGTAGAATTCTCCTGTGAAACCATCAGGTCCCAGGCTTTTGTGTGTTGGGAGTTTTTTGATTACTGCTTCAATTTCTTTTGTTGTTATTGGTCTGTTCAGACTTTCTGCTTCTTTTTCATTGAGTTTTGGAAGATTATATTTTTCTAGAAAGTTGTCCATTTCACCTAGGTTTTCAAATTTCTTGGCATACAGCTCTTTGTAGTAATTTCTTACAATCCTTTGTATTTCTGTGGTATCTGTTGTAATCTCTCCTCTTTCATTTCTGATTGTGTTTATTTGGGTCTTCTCTCTTTTTTTCTTGATGAGTCTGCTTAAAGGCTTGTCAATTTTGTTTATCTTTTCAAAGAATCAGCTCTTGGATTTGTTGATCATTAGAATTGTGCTTTTAGTCTCTATGTCATTTAATTCTGCTCTGATCTTGGTTATTTCCTTCCTTCTGCTTGTTCTGGGCTGCCTTTGTTGTTGTTCCTCGAGTTCTTGTAGACGTAGGGTTAGGTTGTTTGTTTGGAATGTTTCTAACCTTTTTAGGTGGGTCTGTATCGCTATGAACTTCCCTCTCAGGACTGCCTTGGCTGTGTCCCATAAGTTTTGGGTTGTTGTGAGTTCATTTTCATTTGTTTCCAGAAACTTTTTGATTTCTTCCCTAATATCATTCTTGACCCATTCATTGTTTAATAGCGTGCTATTTAATCTCCATGATTTTGAGTGTTTTTGTTTTTTTTTCCTTCGGGTTGGTTTCTAGCTTCAGTCCCTTGTGGTCTGAGAAAATGCTTAGTATGATTTCAATTTTCTTGAAATTCTTGAGGCTTGTTTTGTGTCCTATCATGTGGTCTATCTTTGAGAATGTTCCATGCACATTTGAAAAGAATGTATGTTTAGCTTCTTTTGGATGGAGGGCTCGGTATATATCAGTAAAGTCCATTTCATCAAGGGTATTGTTCAATGCCACAATATCTTTGTTGATATTTTGTTTAGAAGATCTGTCCATTTTTGATAGTGGGGTGTTAAAATCTCCCACTATAATTGTGTTGCTGTCCATATCTTTCTTGAAGTCCTCTAAGATTTTCTTTATGTATTTCGGTGCTCCTATGTTGGGTGCATATATATTTACAATATTTATGTCTTCTTGATGGATTCTTCCCCTGAGTATTATGAAGTGACCTTCTGGGTCTCTCTTTACGGACCTTTTTTGGAAGTCTATTTTGTCTGATATGAGTATTGCTACCCTGGCTTTTTCCCCCTGTCCATTTGCTTGGAAGATTTGTTTCCAGCCCTTCACTTTCAGCCTGTGTAGGTCTTTTATCCTGAGGTGGGTCTCTTGTAGACAGCAGATATGTGGGTCATTTTTTCTTATCCAATCAGCTATTCTATGTCTTTTGATTGGAGCATTTAATCCATTTACGTTTAAGGTTATTATTGATAGGTACTTATTCATTGTCTTTTATATACGTGTGTTTCTCTCTCTCTCTTTTCCCTCCCTTCCTTAAAGCAGTCCTTTTAGAATCTCTTGCAGAGCTGGTTTGGTCGAGGTGTATTCTTTTAGACTTCTTTTGTCTAAAGCTTCTTATTTGGCCTTCTATCTTTATCGAGAGCCTTGCTGGATATAGTAGCCTTGGTTGCAGGCCTCTGGTTCTCATTACCTGGAGTATTTCTTGCCATTCTCTTCTGGCGTGAAGTGTTTTCATTGAGAAGTCAGCTGTTAGCCTTATTGGGGCTCCCTCGTATGTTACTTCCTTTTTCTCCCTTGCTGCCTTTAAGATTCTCTCTTTGTCTTGAAATTTTGTCATTTTAATTATGATGTGCCTTGGGGTGGGTCTCTTTGGGTTCCTCTTGATTGGGACTCTCTGTGTTTCCTGGATTTGTGTGACTTTTTCTCTCGTCAAATTAGGGAAGTTCTCCTTCATTACTTGTTCAACTATGTTTTTGATCCCTTGCTCTTCTTCTTCTCCTGGTATCCCTATTATACGGATGTTATTACGTTTCATATTGTCTTGCATTTCTCTTAATCCCTCTTCATTCTTTCTGAGCCTCTTTTCCTTTTCTTGCTCTTTCTGGATGCTGTTTTCTACTTTGTCCTCCAGCTCGCTAATCCGATCTTCTGCTTCATCAATCCTGCTTTTCATTCCTTCCACTGTGTTCTTCAGTTCAGAAATTGTATTCTTCATTTCCTCTTGACCTTTATTGAATGTTTCTATTTCCTTTTCATGTTTATATAGTTTGCAGTGAGATTGATGTAGTTTCCCTCTAATTTCTGAAAGCTCATTGTGAGTTCATTGAACTTCCCGGTAATCATTGTTTTGAACTCACTATCTGATAGTTGAGTTGCCTCTATTTCATTTAGCATTTTTCCTGAGGCTTCCTCGTTTCCCTTCAGTTGGGGGTTTTTTCTTTGTTTTCTCATTGTTCGTGGGTTTCTTCTTTTTTTTTTCTTGATTGTTAATTTGAACTGTTCTGATTCCCTGTACTTATGGTGTGAACTTCTTTGGTAGAATATTTGTGTGTTTCAGCGGTGCAATCTCCTTCGTGTATCCTGGTGTTCACAGCTTCCCCCTACTCTTTTTTTGGGATCAGTTGGAGGAGTAAGGCAAAATGGTTTAAAGCAGCAAGACAGTATAATATGATATTTACTTAGCAGCCAGTAGAGAAGAGATGTGTTATCCTTTGGCTCCTTATAGTGTTAACCGTGATCCTCCACCCCACTATCCACGTTTTAGAAAGGATGGAAAGAAGGTAAGACTCTTATTAGGGCCGAGAGGATTGTTAGTTGGATCTAGAAAGCTGTGAAGCTGTGGGAGGTCAGCTTCTAAGGTAGGGTTGGACTAAAGATTAGTATATAGGAGTAGTGAGTTCAAGAATAGAGACAATCCCCACAATAGTATAGTTCAGAAAATTGCAAAGTGGGCTGAGATCAGGTAGGGGCATTGAGAAGCATTAACAATTGTATAGACTAGGTCTTACTAGCAGTAATAGTAAAGTGACAGTCTTGTGGCAGAATCGATGAGGTCTAGATAACAAGAATAAAGGGTATAGAACCTTGAGGGGTGTGTTAATGGAACACAGATGAAGGATAGTAACTTATCAACACCTTGTGACTGAGATACCAGGGGGAACCTATCAAATGATAGTATAACCAGCCAAGCAAAGAAGACTATACAGAAAGAAAAAGAATACCAAAATACTATTAAAATAAAAAGTCGTAAAAGTGAGAAAAAGATAATACAAATGTACATTAACTTGCAAGATTAAAAAAAAAGAAAAGGAAAGAAAAGCAGAAGATGTAGTGCAGGAGAGATAAATTTGGAGTGGAAAGAATAATATTAGGTTGAAAGGAAGAGGAATATAAGGGATTACAAGATACAAATAATAAGAATTGAAAAAAAAAAAGTCACGTAAAAACAAGATAAAATCAATCAACCAACCACAGCCAGGAAAACCAAACAAAACCAACAACAACAACAAAAAAACCCAAAACAAAACACACACACACACACACACACACACAAATACGAACCAACCAACCAACCAAACAAACAAACAAAAAAACCTCTTGTTGGTTTCTATACTGGCCAGACCAGTTTTTCTGCTCTTGCTGGCTTCAGCTGGCTGAGGGGCCTTTGAAATGCTTCTCTCTCTCACAACCCAATCTCAGCAAGTCTGCCACGTACCTTATGCGCCCCTACACACTGGCGCACGAGAGTCAGTCTTTCCGACTACAGTGCGCGAGCCCGGCCGTTTCCAGCTCCGTGTTCTCGCCGTCCCGTGCTCCGACTGGATGTTGGCGCCTTTCCTGGCTCCCCCGGTCAGGCTGGCTGGAAATCTCAGAGCCACCACTGCAGTTACTAACCCAGCACCACGTCTGTCCCTGTATCGCAGCTCAAGATTCCGGGATCGCAGCGCGCGATTCCGGCCTCCCTATGGGGCACGAGCCGAGCGCGGCCGGCTTGTGCTCTCCACTGATCTGCACTTCCGCCGGGCTAGGGATGCCCCTGGTCCTGTCGGATAGAAACTCTCACTTCTCCTAGGTCTCTGGGCCGCTGTTCACAATTCCCTGTGCAATTTTTTTCTCAGTCCAACTGGCCAATCTGTTCCTTCTAGCCACCGGTTCTCCCCTGGAGTTTCTCACCCCCGTATTTGGGGGAGGGAGGGAGCAGCGGCTTCCCTCTCTCCCGGGAGCTCTGTGGCAGAGCCGGGGCACTGGCAGGCCTGGGGTCTACACTCCCCCAGACCCTGCGCTGATCCCCGGGCCCCTTTTGTCCTGTATCAGACTGCTTACCGTCTGGTTTTCCAGTGAGTGCAATAATTTCTGATGTCCTGCTTTCAAAAGTGATTCGGCAACCCAGCCCACTTGCTCTGTCTCTCCACCGATCCGCGAATTTCCCCCCTCTTCACAGAAGCCGAGAAAAACGCTGCCTAGAGTAAAGCCGCCATCTTAAGTCCACAGCTGATTTCTAATTGAAACAAACCAGGGCAGAAGACAGTGGGATGGCATACTCAAATATTCAGAATGCTGAAAGAAAAAGATTAGCAACAAAGAACACTACATCCAGCAAAACTATCCATAAAATATAAAGTAGGATATAAACATTCTTAAATAAATAAAAAAATTGTCACTAGCAGAGCTTCCCAACAAAAACTACTGAAGGAAATTCTGCAGAATAAAATAAAAGACCACTAGACAGTAACTTTAGTTCAAATGAAGAAATAAAGAGCACTAGTTAACATAACTATGTAGGTGAATACAAAAAAAAGGCATAAAGATATTTATATTGGTTTTAAATTATTTTATGAATAGTCATTTAAAAGACAACTGCATAAAGCAACAATTATAAATATGGATTGATAAACTGGACATGTAGTATATAAAGGTATAATTTATAAAAATAATAGCATAAAGAGAGAGTAAGCCATTGTAGATCTATATAAAAATATTCAACAAAGTGTGAAGAGAAAGGAACTTCTTCGACCTGTTAAGGCATGTATGAAAAGCTCAGAGTTACTATTATATTTAATGATGAGAGACTGAAAATTTCTGCCTAAGGTAAGAAACAAGGCCAGAGGAAATACTCTTGCCATCTATTCAACACTGTGTTGTAGGTTCTAATGTGGTCAGTGAAGCAAACAAACAAACAAACAAATAAATAAAATAATATAAAATAAAACAAAACAAAATAATGTTATATTGGAAAGAAAAACAGTTATCTATACTTATGAGTATAATCTTGTGAACTTAAAATATTTGAAAATCCACAAAAATCTGTTAGAACTAATGAAATAGTTCAACAAGTTCAAAGGGTACAAGATAAATATGCAATAATCAATAGTATATTTTAACAACAGCAATGAACAATTGTTAAATCGACAACCACATACCAACTTAAGAAAAACAACTCCAGTTATTACTACATTAAACAGAGTAAAGTAGTTAAGAATATATGTAACAAAATCAATGCAATGATTATGTGCTTAAAATTATAATACATCATAGAAAACAATGAAAGAAAACCTAAAGGAATGGGAAAACGTCATGTGTTCATGGTTGGGAAGACTGTCTATGATTAAGATGTCAATACTCCATGAAGTGATGGATTTAACACAATCTCTATCAATATTTAATTGGCATTTTGTAGAAATTGTCATACTAATTCTAACATTCATATGATAATGAAAGCAACTCAGTCTACCTAAAATAAAATTGAAGAACAATGTAGTTTATAAATTCACACTTTCTAATTTCAAAACTTATTAAAAATTTATAGTAATAAAGACACTGTGATACTGCATTAAGGTTAGACATATGTCATTTGAAAGTATGTTCTGTATCACTAGCTGGTGGGAACTGCCCTGCCTCGTTTCAGAAGCTGTAATCCCTCATGACTGAGGCTGAGTAAAGGACCTTGAGACCATAAGCCACTAAGGAGACAAAGCTTTTCTTCCTGGTAGGGGCACTGCCTCTGCCCCCTTTTACTTTACCCTGCTTGGCCTTGGGCAGATAACTGGTTCACCAATGACAGGTAAAATTCCTCAAGGGAAGGATGACCTAAGACAGGCACAGTCACAAAAGAGCCCTCAGGGAAGGACTTGGGAAGCTATAGAAAAAGGGGGTGATGGGCCTTCACCCCTCTTCTTTGATGTAGCCTGAGTCCTCATTTTGTCTGCAAGAAGACTTCTAATCTCTTGGCCTTACTTCCCCTGCTAGACCTAAGCCTGAAACAATGCTGGAGGTGGGTGCAGCCCTGTGCTGGAAAGGGCAGGTTCTCCAGAGTGATTAGGCCTAAGAAAGAATGCACAAGATCCTGTGAAACCTGATTTGCTAAGAATACCTTCAATTTAAATGGTAAGGGTCCAAGCATAGGATGAGTTTGCTTCACCAAAGTTTTATGGACCTTTAGCTATCTGACACTGACTCAGAATAAGCCCTCATAGTTCTTTGAATGTTATCTGTTGTTTGATCATTACTGCCTGACAATGATTGATGAGCTTTACGCATATGCCCTGTATTCTTACACAAATTAAACCCAGTAAAAGTCCATTGAGGAACAGGCTCCTGGCCCTTCTCCTTTGAGAGATCAGTCACCTTTACTCCCCAAGCAGATCATGTTTTGGTAGACTTATTCTCACCAGTGGAAGACAGGGGTGCTCTGCAGGTAGACCCCCCAACAACTAGCCATCAGAGAGATGCAAATTGAAACCACAATGAGATACCACTTCACACCAGTCAGAATGGCCATCATAACCAAATCAACAAACAAGTGCTGGAGAGTTTGTGGAGAAAAGGGACCCTAGTACACTGTTGGTGAGAATGCAGACTGATGAAGCCACTGTGGAAAATAGTATGGAATTTCCTCAGAAAACTGAAAATGGAGCTGCCTATTGACCCCTCAATTTCACTGCTGGGAATATACCCTGAGAACCCTGAAACAACAATTCAAAAGAACCATGTACCCAATGTTTATAGCAGCACAATTTACAATAGCCAAGTGTTGGAAGCAACCTAAGAGCAGTACATGAATGGATCAAAAAACTGAAGTACATTTACACAATGGAATACTACACAGCAGAAAGAAAGAAGGAGCTCCTGCCCTTTGTGATAGCTTGGATGGCTCTTAGAGAGGATTATCCTAAATGAAGTAAATCAAGCAGTGAAAGACAAATACCATTGATATTACCTATAAGTGTAAAATAATCAACAAAATAAACAAGCAAGCAAAATATAACCAGAGACATTGAAATAAATAACAAACTGACAGTAAGCAGAGGGGACGTAGGAGGGGATAATGGGGGCAGAAGAGAAGGTTTGTCAAGGAACGTGTATAAAGGACCCATGGACAAAGCCAAAAGGGGGTAGGATCAAGGGTGGGAGGTGGGGATGGTTGGGATGGAGGGAAGTGGTGGGGAGAAAATGGAGACAACTGTACTTAAAGAACAATAAAAAAAACGTTAGACATATGTCCATCAATGGATTAGAACTGACAATCCATAATTAAAGCCTTCCTTGTGGTCAATAGAAAGGTGCAAAACAATGGGGAAAAATAGTCTTTTTAAGAAATTATTCTGAACCTGGTTTGTGTGGCTCATTGTGTTGAGCAGCAGCCTGCAAACTGAAAGACTGAGTGTTGGATTCCCAGTCAGGTGCAGGCTTGTGTTGTGGGCCAGGTACCCAGTCTGCCATGTGCCCAGTCAACCATGTGAGAGGCAACCGGCCAATGTTTCTCTGGCACACTGATGTTTCTCTTCCTCTCTTTCTCATTCCCTTTCCCTTCTTTAAAAGATTAATAAAAAGTCTTCAAAGAAAAAAAAAGACAAATAGGATACCAACATGCAAAAGAATAAAGTGGAAAACATACCTCACACACACACACATGCATATATACACACAAAAGCCTAAAAACAGATTAAAGACCTAAATGTAAGAGCCAAAACTTTAACACTCTTAAGAGAAAACATAGATGTAAATCTCCATGACTTTAGATTAAGCAATAGTTTCTCAGATATAACAGCAAAAGAAAAAAAAAACACACCATCACAACAACAAAAACCAGATAACTTGTACTTCATTGAAAAAAATCCTTTGTTCTAGGTGATATTATCACAGAAAATAATGAAAAATGCACTCATAAAATGGTAGAAAATATTTGTAAATCATATGTCTGATAAGGAACTAGCACTAAGCCTATAGGAAGAACTCTTAGAACTCAATAATAAAAAGACAAGTAACTCAATTTAAAAAATGGGGAAAATATTAAAATAAGCATTTGTCCAAAGAAAATATACAAATAGCCAATAAGCATCTGGAAAGATCTTAATATTATTAGTCCTTAGGGAATTTCATATCAAAATCACAAAGGTGATAGGGGAATTAAGAGTTGGAAAATTTTAGTTTTAAGTAATAGCTAATAAGCTTAGCAATCAATGCAAGTAAAAGCTTTTGTTCCAGGAATTGAAGGTATGACCCACCCTGACTCCAGGAGACCATAAGCAGTTCCACCTTTGCTACTCAGGACTGCAAGCAATTCAAGATGATAGTCTCAGCCACGGTGCTCCAGGGTTAGGTGATCACCACCCAGGACACAGCTAAAGACCACTGCCTGGGGCACAGCTGAAGACCACTGCCCAGGGCAAGAATGCTGAAGTTATTTTTTTAATCCAATTAACTTTTCCCTGAATTCCAAACCCCTTACCTACACTTTGTTCTCCTTATAAAAAGGGCCATTTTAAAATGGAATTTAAGATGGTCTGTTAGGGTACAATCCTGCCATCTTCTCAGATCAACGGCCATCTGAATAAAGTGCCCATAAAGATTCAATCTCTGTCTCTGCTTATTGGGTTTGGTAGTGGCAGGCAGTCTGAACTCCTGTGTCTTTTCTGTTTTCAAAGGGATTCTACTTCACACTCCCTAGTGTGAGTGTAATAATAATAAAGAAAAAAAAAAGAATACTGCTGAAATGGTGGAGAACTGGAATTCTCATATGTCAATGGTGGGAATGTATATTGTTTGCAGTTGCTTTGGAAAACAATGGCAATTCCTCAAAAACTTAAAAATTGAGTTATCATATGACCTGGACATTCTACTTCTAATATGTACCCAAAAGAAATAAACAACTGAGTCTACAAAAATGTACACATTTGTTTATGCAGAATAATTAATAATTGCCAAAAACTAGAAAAGAACATGTGCATATCTATGTAATGAAACATTATTTAGCCATAAATAGGCATGAAGTATTTGATACATGCTACACAATGGATGGGCATTGGGAACATAATGCTAAGTGAGAGAAGCCAAATAGAAAATCCGTGTGTTGTCCTACTCTATTCTATGAAATGTACAGATTAGGAAAAATTATAGAGTTAGAAAGTATATTATTATTTTTCTATTATTTTCACAGGAGCCAATGGGAAGATACAATGAAGAATTATTGCTAGCTAATTTTTGTATTGGGAGTGGAAAAAATAGTGGCGATAGTTGTAGAACTTTGTGAATACATGAAAAGATCACTTTAAAGGGGTAAAATTTATGGTGCATTAATTTTATCCCAATTAAAAAAAAGAATCTCTGCTATAAGAAGTGCTTTGTGCATGTAGGAGGGGGCCTTCAATCAGCAACGAAGCAAAAAAGCTTGTTCCTCCAACAAGTCACAGCATCACACATTCTTTAGGGAACATGGGTCCATTCCTCCCAGATCACTGGGAAAGGGATGAAAAAGGGAGAGATGTTTCTATAAGACATGTAAAATAGGAACCAAAATGGAGACCACAGTAGTCTGTCAGGGTAGCTTGAAAAAAGGAAATAAACTGGTCAGACATGGACCCATCAGAAGCGTGGGAATGCTCGGGAAGTTGATTGGTTATTTTGAAAAAGGGCCTGGTCCTTCTCAAGCCTAAGGTAATATAGTCCCAGGCAAGAAAAGCCTTCTCTCTCTTGCTTGGTGACATGTGCTCCCAGTGTGTGCTCACACATTCTTTCCCTCACCCAGTGATGTGTGCTATTATGTGGGTTTAGCAGGCATCTGGGGCCCACAGTAGACAGCATGGGCTCCAGAGGACTAAGCTTTAATGAAGTACAGAAACTCTGGACACTGGCCTTTGTTTTGGGCTTGATGAAGACAAGATTGGATTTTTCTTTTTTTCTATGATGGGACTGAGATGGGACACAGGGACAGCCTTCTATTTCCAACTGAATAAATGTTGCCACAGTTTATCTTCCATTGTGGGTCTCCTAAAATGCTTTCCTTGTGACACTGCAAAAACTCCACTTCCACCAGCAACACTACAATTTATTTGAGTTATGAAATGGCTTCCCTTGTCCACCTTAAATTTTTATGAAATGGGAGCATTGGCCAGTTTTGCATAATCTGAAAATCTATATCTTTCTCCAACAACATAGAAATAATTTGACTTTACAATGCCTCTTGCTTAACATTGTAAATCATTCCACTGGGTATAACTCTCTAGGATTTGGTCCCTATCTCCTTGAGTTTGGTATTTACTTACTTATTTATGTTATTGTAGAATACATAATCATGTTAAATCTTAATAAAATTAAAAAATAAGCTAGACCACAAGGACTCTCCAGCAAACACAAATAAGACCACATCATTTTATCTCATAAATTGATTAATAACTAAATAAAATGCTTTAATTCAATAAATGTTGAATGTTAGCTCCTCCAATTATCACCAACATAAATTGTTGATCACACAAGGCACAGGTGATTCTTCACTACAGTAAGGGAAAGAACACTACCTTTTCAGAGCTATGATAGTACCTTACAAGAGAAAAGGTAAAATTAAAATTACTTAAGACTTGAAAGTTTGATTTTGGTAAATTTTTCATGCAAAAATTTGATTGTGAATTCATGAGGATCACTTTAAAATAATGCAGGATGGGTGGAAACAGCAAAGTGAAGATTTTGATGTGAGAAATTTAAAAAACTTGGGGTGCAACTGCCTTTTAATGCTTTCTGTTGAAGTTTCTTTTAAAAAGTTCTTACAGTGAAAAAGCAGACCATTTACTAAGCAAGAAACACCTGGAAAAGTAAAGAAATGTTAATGAATGCATTGGAATTTCAAAGTCAAGTTAATGTAGACTGTAGGTACAGTTCAGTTCCAGTTCCTTTTCTGGTGTTCAGAATGAATGTCAGGGTAGATGGTTTGAGTCCCCACAAAAAGTGACATGTGCCCACTAAACTCATTTTATTTTACTTATTTTTACACACACAGCTAAACTACAATTTTCAGTCTCTTTTTCAGTTAGGTAAGGACGATTAATTGAGTTCTGGGCAATAGAATGAGACAAATATATACTGGCCTATAAAATGACCTGCACAAATTTCCATGCGCTCCCTTGTCCTTTGTTTGGTGGTTGGATATTGATGCCTATGGCAACATTAGGAGCTATGAATGCAGTACAGCAGAACTATGACATGGAAGGAGCATGGGTTCTCTAATAACTTTAGTGAGCAAAACTCCTATCTCTACCTCCTCCTCTTCCCCAGCACAATGTTCCAATACCTACCAACCACATATAAGATTCTGATGCCAGAGAGAAATAATATTTAATTGTTTGCCATAATCTTTGTATTTAATTAACATCCTTAGAATAACATCTTTAGAATAATATAAGTATATTATTCTAATGATCTGAACCCTCCCCTTATTTTTCAATATCCTCTTGGCTATTATGTCTAGTCATTCTTATCATGTTTTTTTTTTTTATGTTTACTGTTTGTTTAATTTTGTAAACTTCAGGAGTTTAACCTGAGTCCTTTGGTTAAAATTCGTCTCCCTTCTTTTGTGTATCTGAACTCTAATTATCTGGTAGCTCACAGTGCAAATATCATTTCCTCAGAAAATAGTTTACTGATTAAATATCTTACAATCCTAAGAGTTCAGGTGTCTGCTGGATATATCATTCTGTAGTTCTCTGTAAAATCAATGTTAAGAGTAAAGAAATTTCACCCTAGCTGGTGTGGCTAAGTGGACTGAGGGCTGGCCTGTGAACCAAAGGGTTGCCTGTTTGATTCCCAGTCAGGGCATATGCCCGGGTTGCGGGTCAGGTCCCCAGTGTGGGTGTGTGAGAGGCAACCACACATTGATGTTTCTCTCTCTCTCCCTTCCCATCTCTAAAAATAAATAAATAAATAAAATCTTTTAAAAAAGGAGTAAATTTCTTTATTTTTTAACTATAGCTAGTATACAATGTTATGTTATATTAATTTCAAGTGTATACAATATAGTGATTCAGCATTTTCATACCTTATAAGGTGATCATCCCATTTAGTCTAGTAATTGTCTGTCACCTTGCAAACTTATCATAATATATTGACTATATTTCCCTTCACCTCTTTTATGCCCCTCCTCCATTGTTCCCCTTTGGCAGTCATTCCTCTGGTCTCTGTTTCCATGAGACTCTTTTTGGTTTGTTTTGTTAGTAAATTTCAGTTGTGTAATTTTTACTTGACAAATACCTGCCCAACTGAAATATAAAATTCTTTGAGAACAGGGACTTACTGTATATTGATGATTATTATAACCTTCATAAGTCTGATTTAGAAATAACTTTGAAAGATAGAAAGGAAGAATGGAAGAAACCTAGAAAAAAGCTGTAGCTATTAACTGGCTAGTCAGTTACACTGCAAACCTGCACATCTCATTCGTCCTCTTCTTAATTCTATGACCATGTCCTAGTCTCCAATATCTACCAATTCATTCCACAAGGATGGCAAATATGTGCCCACTGTCAAAGACTCACTCCTTCACCAAATTTTGGACTCCTCTGAGGCCTTCTGTTATAAGGCCTCAACCTTGGTCCATTCATCCTTGCTGGCCTCCCTAGGCCAATTCTAGCAAGAATTCTTAATAAGTCAGTTTAGATAGAATTGCCCACCTTTGATATCTGCTCACTCTCAGTATCTGATCAAATTACTTAACCCCTACCTTTGGTATTTGATCATTCTTGCCTTCAGCAAGAATCCTATTAGGTCACTTTAGCAAAAATTTTCCTCAAATTCCTTGATGTCTCCTTTGGGTAATTTTCTACCCACTGACCTCTCATCCTGATCCTTGGTTATCAACTCCACCTGCCCTTGCTGTATTCAGAATTGAGTCTAGTTCTATCCATATCCTGAGGTCTCTTTTCCCCTAGTACTTGAATGGAACTTATTTTTACTGCTTTAACTACTGCCCGGTTCTGGTTTCCTTTAATATCACAAGATCCCATGATCTCTCTCCTAATATTTCCACCTGGAACTACAGATACTGCACACTGATATCTGTGATGACTGTATATCTCATATTATTTTCTAGGGGAGTTGTGTATTTTCTGTCATGGGTGTTAATAGCACTCCTTTAGTCCTACCTTAGATACATTATATTGTCACCCTACTGTTAAAACATAAAGTATATCATGAATTTTAAATGTTTGAACAAAAATTAATTCTAATTGGGCTTCACCAAACCAAAAGTGGTTAAAGGTGCTCTACTAATAGGAGCTAGAGGCAAGGTATTCCTTTAAAAAGGCTTAACAAAGCAAGGTAATTATTTGGCTACAGCTTAATGTGTTTCATTTTTGGGGAAAGTATAATTGGCTGTTTGTGATTGATTGTTCTTCTTACCCTGAGGCATTTATAGGAATTGACTGTGGGGTAGGTTTCAGCTTGCTTAAACAGGCTACCAAGGTGTTAGAGCCACTCCAATCTAACGGACTGCTTATTTGATTGCTGTAGCACTACTGTCTGATCCATCATGATATCTTTTGAGGGAAAGATCACTTTACATAGATTTTCTGACAAGCTAAACATTTTGAAACTGCAATGAATCATAAAATACTAGTAAATTCCTTATAAGCTGATGTAGTTAAGCTTTTGGGAAATATTATAAAAATCTTTAAGCTACATTAGTATCAATTGGTTTCTTAAAACAATAATTGCATGTAGTATATATGTTAAGGTGTTGATGAAAGTTCCCAAAGGACTAATTAACTCCTCAGTGGGATTTACATACTGAGAGGATCTCGGAAAATAATTATAATAACAATCAATCAAAAAGAGAATTGAGCATTTGTTTTAATCTTATTTTTTTCTGCTATAAAGTTTTCTAAGGACAATACTTTCTACAAAATCAAATTTAACATGAAATGTACCATCACCTCTAGTATAAATATCCTATTACTATAGATATAAGAAACAATAATAATACAGAAAAGAGTAAGCATAACTATATTCACTAAGTTTTAGAATGTCACAAAATTGGCATTTGGTATCTAATAGTCAAAAAGGCAAGTAATTAAGAATTAAGTAAAGTCATCCTTCTAAGCATTTAGAAGATCCCTTGAATTCATAGGAACCTCAAGGAAATAATTATATCTGAATATATTTCAGATTGAAATTTTAGATTCATTGTGTTTGTTTTCTTTTACTTACTCATCCATTTTCCTATTTGAAAACAAATAAGTATATTTTGTGTTCAATATCTATAAACTTTGTGGATGTTATAAAGAAGAGTATGGCAGAATCCTATGCTCAAGTTAACGCCATTAAATATGGTAGAAGTGATAAGCAAAACAAAAACAAAAATACTTAAATTACCTAAAATGTTTGTAGAAAATACTGAGGGGGAGAAATTTTTAAAAGAGATTAAGTCTAGTAAGAATATCAATATCATAGTTTAGGTGAGCATTAATAAGATTTTATGTTAAGGTGGTAATACTAGAAACAGGTCAGGAATAAGCAGGGACCATATGGTCTTGTATTCAGAAGGAACTGATAAACAACTAGTTGTAGAATGTAATAGCTGGCAAAATTTCTAGCAGCACTCTATCAACACAAATATCTAAGGTACTTACATTTTGGTATGGCAGCTACTTCCATGAAGAAGTGGTGTCTATTTTTCCAAACCAACTCAGAGATTAGCCATATGACTGTCTTTGCCTAATGTGATAGTAGTACACTTGATATAAGTGCAGATTTGAGAAATGCTTTTTTCTGAAACACAGATACCACCATGGAAACAATCTCAAATCAGCTTACTGGAAGATTAGAAATACCTAGAGTAGAGCTGAGTAGTTCCAGTAGAGATCGTCTTAAGCAAGTCAGATCCTTGCTGAACTGCCACCAGCTTGCAGCCACATGTATGAGCCCATACAAAATCCATCAAACCTGATCCAGAACAATAGAACCACTCTGACAATCCACTGGATTCTGACAAATAATAAATAGATATTGTATGCTCCTAGAGTGTATGCATTTTTATTAGTATTATTTTATCAATAGATAATATACATTGGAATGAGATAGAGGAGTAAAAGTAAATATAAAGTTTTTCATATTTGTTTATGTCTTATTATTATGAGATAGTGTATCCATAAGTATTTTCTAACATGCAAGGAAATTTACTGTTCATTATCTCTAGAATGTACCATTTAAAAATATAGTAGCTAAGTTGAATATCTGAGCATTTGAAGTCTAAATTTGCTTATTCAAATTTATTGTCACATAAACATGCTAACTGTGTAATCTATTATCATGTAAACATCTTTTTTAAGGATAACTTCTTTTTTGACTTACTGTGCACTTGTGGGGAAAAAAAAAGAATGGAAAGGAATATATAATTTGTTTCTATATTTCCAAGTAATTTATTATTTAGTAATTGGACTTTTCATATTCTATGAATTATGTGTATAAAATCATATGCAAATAAAATACTCCCCCAACCCAAGCAACATCAATTCAAATTAAAAAATATTTATTACTAAGGGTTAAACTCCGTAGTAAGAATACTCTGTCAGGCAATTTTTTTTTCAAAATCTTCAATGAAGAAAAACATTTCTATGGAATGTTTTTTATTACTATCTTATAAGTAAATGGAGTTCTCAAAATATTGGTAGACAAATACATAACATTTTCTAAAACAAGTTTATTACTACACATGGCAAAGATATCTGTACTTTAACAATTATCGTAGCTTTCCATTTTCCAATAAATTGTTTTCTGCATTATTTCTCCAACTAAATTCATAAAACATTAAAGTGTTATCCTGTAGGTGTTATAGTAATGAAGTATAAATTGAGTATTTAGAAATTAAGACCAAGTATAATATAGTTTTATTACCATCCTCTCAGATTGGTTCACTAGTAGGCGTGTCTTATTTCACATTGTAAAATAATTGTGATCTTACTTTCTTAAATATTAATCATTATTCCCTTTGAAATTATACTCACTTATCGTAAGAAAAACATAACTATCGATATTTTAAATTAATGATATCTTCAAAGATGGAAACAATCAATTTTCATGTGCTAGTTCCTGATAAGCTATATATTGATTATTTTTGTTTTTAAATCTTGAGCCTCAGAAAATTAAACAAATGAAAATAAGGGTTCTCTTCCATTTTAGCAATGTATCTTTGGTTTCTTTTTTTAAGCTTATTTAATTGTTTATATTTGTGTTGAATTTAGGCTCTGAGGCTTACCAAAATTTGAACACCATTGCTTAAAAAGTAGTTAATGATGTTAGTAGGTATGTTTTTCCTTTGCACTTGAAATGCCTGTTATTAAGATTATTAATGGATATAAATATTGATAATGTATCATGGCACAGGTGATAATTGTATCAGCTATTAAAATGCAATTATCAGTAAAATGCCTTTGAAAGTTTGAGGAAATTCTGTACCATCTCACTCTTCATTTGAGATTTATTAAATGATATGGTTAGGATCCTGGTTCAAATTAAGATCAGTTATTAATGAAAACTGATAATAAATTTATGGGAAAGGAACCATCTTCTCCCAAAAAAGTACTGGACTAAGAGTCATAGAGGTATACCATACCTGTAAAAATTTCACTGAGAATCTGAAAACTTTGTGTTCAGGTCTGAAACTTGAGAGAAAATTGTCATGAACAGTAAATTATAGATTGAGGAAAAAGGCTGTTTAAGTATTGTTATTATTAGAGCTAAAACTAAACAAAATGAAGAAATTTCATTTGATATACTGAGCAAGCAAATGGAACACATAAAAGTCAAAATACCTTGCAGGCTAACTGACAATTGACGGACTTGTTAATGTTCTCTCACCACATTCAACACATTCCAGCTCCTTGTAAAAAGCCAATTCTCTTCCCCAGTGTAATTTGTGGTTCATTAACTTTCAGTTGGTTAGAAGTAAAAAATTACTGGAGGGTCAGGTAGGTTTATACCAGTTTAAAAGGAAAAAATGGTCCTTAAGGACTTAAGTTTTTATTGTTCAGTAAACCTCCTTGAATTGACTTTCAATGGAGTTTTAGAAAGCACCAAATGTCTGTTGCACAAGAAAAAAAATAAACACATCAATAAAATGTTTTATGTGAAATCATAAGAATAAATGAATATTGTTCCTGAACCATTGCTATATTTTGACCTCATTAATGACTTTCTATTTTCTGCCTATAAATATACTTTGGTCTCAGAATCCCACAGCAGATAATGTAGTTAAAACAACAGATAACTAATTGTGCAAATCTCTTCTGCTGTCCAATCAATAAAATGAAATTGTATTTTTACCTCGAAGTTAATAGAATGGTATTGAATAGATATACATGATTGCAGGCCTGATAAAGCACACCACTTGAATTTCACACCTATGGCTAGGTGTGTTAATGTTAACTGCTGATGGTTAAAAGATAAATCAAAGTCAAATTATGGAAAAAAGGGCAATGCAAGTACTGAATTCAGCAAAGTTATACCTGTGGGAGACAGGATCAAATTCAGCCTAGCTAAGATTTAAAGGTCAAATCTGTGTTGCTTCAGTTAAGATCCAGCTGTGAAAAGTGTAATGAATTAGTGGTGGACAAAGGAATAGGGTTTTTTTATTATTGTTGCATTTATCTCCTGGATTACCTTGATTGGCAGAAATATATACAACCAAAGGTTTCTGAAGCTCTCTCTTTTTTCCTGCTATTGATAAGAATGTGATAAGGAAGTTTAAGACCCCATACTTCCAAGTGAATTGAGAGCAAGACCAAAGAGAAAACAAAACTACCAAAAGGATTTGATTAAGACAATCTTTTCAAAAGTACGTACCTATTTAGGCTTCAGCAATTAATGAATTCTTTAAAGCTTTCCTTGAACCATTAAATGATTTTCTCCATGAATATAAGGGCCAGCTATGATGGTGGCAATAAATTAGTACTCTATTTTTCTCTTGTTAATTAGTAAGTTGAACATATTAAGAGACATATATTAAAAATAAGATTGCAAAATCTTTATACAAAAAATTATCTAAAACTTCTAAAATTTGAAAAGTTAATTTGATGTAGTTAGGAAACAAATACTGTTTCAGAAATTAAATCAATGATATTTCTTCTTTGTTAGTCAATAATAGTATAGTATAGGATGAATAAGTGTACTTAGCCCACAACTATAACTGACTTCTTTTTAGATCTTTGAAAGTTAAGGCCTTGGATTGCTTTTGTTAGAATTAACCTTGGTCTGATAGCTTTGATAAGTTTGCTAATACATTAAACAAATGGTTTAAGGAAATAAAGTTTTGTTTGTTTTCTCCTTTACAATTTCTTTTTGGAATGCTAGATATTTTTCCAGTTAAGCAGAAGCCTATAGGGAAATATTAACAAAAGAAGAAATAAACATACCTAAAATCTGACTATAATAATGTTGCTTTCTATTACTTGTACTAGCAGTGTGATGCAATTATTCACATACATTACTACTGCTAAAATTAAAGCAATGCCCAATACAAAAAATTAACCAAAAACATGCAAATCACTCCCTTAGAAATAATAAAATAAAAACTTTAGCTATAAAAGAAGTTAAAAGCATGTTATTGAATACACAAATTGACTTTTGTTTTTGAAACAGTTTTGAAAAGTAATTGAATATAATTGGAAGATAGAGTTTATTCTCAAAGAATAATAATGATTCTTTTAAATGGTTATATATGTTAAGTACTGAGTTAAGAGCTTTATTTTCTGATAACATATGAGTCTCACAACAAATCTAAGAATCAGATACCATTATTATTGCTATTTACAGATGGGATTAGGTGATTTGTTGAACATAACACAACTAATACATGTTTGAGTCTTTTAAAACCTAGATTATTTGACTTCTTTATTTCATTACACCACAGAAAGCTGCCTCTTAACTAAGCCAGGAGCATTTGTTTGGTCTTTTAAATAGTAAAGATGTTAAAAGTATATATTTTTGTATTGGTCCTCTACTGTAACTACATTATAATATCACACTCAACCTAAGGTCAGTAACTGAGAAGAAATATTGTAATAACATTTGTCACAACTCAAAAATAAATTTTGATTAATCATTACTAATCAATACTCATTTATTGTATTACACTTTCATTAATTCAAATAAAATTAATAAACTCTGAATAGATACATTCTAGCATAATGCTGCTATGGCTTGAAGATTGCATCTTCCCCAAATTCATGCCGAAACCTATCCCCCAAGGTGATGGTATAGGGAGGTAGGACCTTTGAGAAGTGATTAGGTCATGAGATCAGAGCCCTCATGACTGGGATTATTGGCCTTGTAGATCCCACAGAGCATTCAGCCTTTCTACAATGTGAGAACACAGCAAAAATTTATAGTCCACACAGCCCAGCTCTCACTAGAATACAACTGTGCTGATGCCTTGAATTTGAACTTCCTTGCCTCCAAAATTTCTTTCATTTTAGAAGCCCTCCAGCCTGTGATATTGTGTTATAGCAGCCTAAATAACTAAAATAATGCTAACTTTTAGTTCACTTCTAGGTACAATATATAGTAGTTTAAAGGACACACAAGTTCATTAATCTTGAGAAGTTTGTATTGTGGATAGGGAAGACAGATCATAAACAAACAAATAAAATAATCTTACCTAGAAATCTGTTAGAAAAAAGTTGATTTTGAACTAGTATATGCAGGGACCCTGAGTGCTTTCCCACTGAAAACATTTGACCAATGTCAGCTCTGGTTTAGTTACTCATCTATGTAGCCATTGAAGCAATAGAGTAGCAGTTAAATTTTTTATTTGGAGCTAGATTTCAGCATACAGTTACGCACCACACAACAACATTTTGGCCAATGACAAGCCACATATACAATGCTGGTAGGTGATGACAGCTCTCCCTGTGTGTTATTGTCCTTGAAAACCTTCCTGTTGGCCAAGATGTGGAGGTGGCAGACAGTGAAACTGATGATCATGATCCTATATAGACCTGTGCTAATGTGTGTATTTGTGTCTTAGTGTTTAACAAATACAAGTTAAAAAAAATTGACTTCTGGCCAAGATTGAAGTGTAGGTAGACACACTGTGCCTCCTTGCACAACAACAAACAAGGACAACAATTTTTAAAACAAAAACAACCAGAACTGACGGAAAATTGAACTGTATGGAACTCCAAAAACCAAGGATTTGAAGAAGAAACATTCATCTAGACTGGTAGAAGGGGCAGAGATGGGCAGCCTGGAGGAGGGTACTGGCAAGGCAGTGGCTGGAGGATCAGGGTGGGCAAAGCTGAGGGTGGTGGAGCAGGTGAGGTGGCAGCTGGCGGACAGGGCAGTCTCATACTTGCATGCAGGAACAACTGGGGAGCAAGACAGACTGTGCAGCCCAGAGTTCCAGCACAGGGAACTAAACCTCAAAAACCCCTGATTGAAAACACCTTTGAGGGGGTGAAGTGGCAGCCTGGAGAAACTACTAGCCTCACAGGAAAGTTCGCTGGAGAGACCCACTGGGTCCTAGAACATAAACAAGCCCACCCACCCAGGAATCAGCACCAGAAAGGCCCAATTTTCTTCTGGGTATCGGGGGAAGTGACTGAAAGATAGCAGAGAGTGGAGCAAGCAACACTGTTCCCTCTCAAACCCCTCCCCCACATACAGTGTCACAGCAGAGCAAAGAGGGTTGCCCAGCCCCACTGTACTCCTAAGGCTCTGCTCTTTACTATGGAACAGACGTGCCAAGACAAAAAAAAAATGGCCCAAATGAAAGAACAGATCAAAGTCCAGAAAAAATATAGCTAAATGACGAAGAGATAGACAACCTATCAGATACACAATTCAAAAAACTGATAATCAGGTTGCTCACAGAATTGGTTGAATATGGTTGCAAATTAGAGGAAAAAATGAAAACTATGAATAGTGAAATAAAGAAAAATGTACAGGAAACCAACAGTGATGGGAAAGAAAAAGGGACTCAAATGGTTTGGAGTGGAGGGAAGAAATAAACATTCAACCAGAACAGAATGAAGAAACAAGAATTCAGAAAAAAGGAGAAGAGACTTAGGAGCCACTGGGTTGGGACTTTAAATGTTCCAACATCTGAATCATAGGGGTGCCAGGAGGAGAAGAGGAAAAGTAAGAAATTGAAAACTTACTTGAAAACATAATGGAGACCTTCCCCAATCTGGCAAAGGAAATAGACTTCCAGGAAGTCCAGGAAGCCCAGAGAGTCCCAAAGAAGTTGGACCCAAGGAAGTACACCCCAAGGCACATCATAATTACATTACCCAAGACTAAAGATAAGAAGAGAATCTTAAAAGCAGTAAGAAAAAAGAAGACAATTACCTACAAAGGAGTTCCCATGAGACTATCAGGTGCTTTCTCAAAAGAAACCTTGCAAACAGAAAGGGGCTAGAAAGAAGTATTCAAAGTCATGAAAAGCAGGGACTACATCCAAGATTACTCTATCCAGCAAAGCTGTCATTTAGAATGGAAGGGCAGGTAAAGTGCTTCCCAGATAAGGTCAAGTTGAAGGAGTTCATCATCACCCAGCCCTCATATATGAAATGTTAAAGGGACTTATCTAAGAAAAAGATGATAAAAAATATGAACAGTAAAATGACAACAAACTCACAGCTATAGCCTAAAACTCAAGCCTAAAAACAACAATAACAAAACAAACTAAGCAAACAACTAGAACAGGAACAGAATCTCAGAAATGGAGATTACATGGAGGGTTATCAGCTGGGCAGTGGGAGGAGGAGAGAGGGAGAAAGGTACAGATAATAAGTAACATAAAAGAAAGGGAGAGGTTAAGAATACTATAGAAAATGTGGGAGCCAAAGAACTTATATGTACAACCCATAGGCATGAACTAAAGGGGGGAAATGTGGGTGGGAGGGGGTATGCAGGGCAGAGGGGAATAAAGAGGGGAAATGGGACAACTTTAATAGCATAATCAATAGAATATTTTTTAAAAAGTAAAAAAATATATAAATAGAAAAAACATAGAATAAGGATATAAAGAAAGAGAAATAATTAAATACCTATATAATACATTATGTTTTAAGCTAATTATTACAAGGGAGTAGAAAAGTTAAACATTTATAGAAGTTTATAAAATAAAAATGTTACACTAAGCTACTATTAATTTGTTATTGAAGAGAGAAACCTTTTTTACAAATTTAGTGTAGCCTAAATGTACAGTATTTATAAAGTCTACAGTAGTGTACAGTCATGTCTTAGGCCTTCACATTTACTCTCTACTCACTTGATCACTCACCTAGAGCAACTACCAGCCCTGCAAGCTCCCTTCATAGTAACTGTCCTATATAGGTGTACCATTTTAAAATGTTTTACACTGTATTTTCATGGTGTCTTTTTATTTTTACATAAGGTTAGATATGCAAATATTTGCCATTGTGTTATAAATGTCTGCAGTATTCAGTACAGTAACATACCATAAATGTCTGTCGCCTGGGAGCAGTACTCTATAGTCTAGGTGTGTAGTAGGCTCCCATCTAGGTTCACATAAGTGCACTCTGCGATGTCTGTACAATGATGAAATCACCTAATGATGTGTTTCTCAGAACCTATCTCTGTTGTTAAGTGATGCATGACTATATATTCCAGGCCCATCAGCATCTACTTGTTAGTTTTATAATTTGAGGAAATTAAATACTTCTGAACTTCAGTTTCCTCATCTGTAAAGTGGAAATTCATATCAGCTCCATAGGATTAATAGTGATAATAATATTAATAACTTTGATAAATGAGCTCAAAACATTTAAAGAAACCGATGAAACCCCTTAGGTTTTTCTTCTTCATAGAAAACTTTCCCACCACTTTCAGTTTTTCTATAATTTGTGGTTGTTAGACTTGTTTAAATATCATTTAATATACAACTATTACATGCTATGCCCTGTGTTATCCACTAGAGATAAAGCTGCAAAAAGTAAATAATATGGTTATCTAGAATATTATAGTCCAGGAATGAAAAATGACATAAAACAAATGATTTCAGTATAATGTGTTGCTTTTCCTTTTTATAGAAAATAATTACTTTTTCTCTCTAATTGTGTTCTAGGCTCCCACATATAAGTCAGCTAGTGACTAGGACTAATTTACTCCTGTAATAAAACACAGTAAGCTAGGTATTAGGAAGAGAAATGATAGCCATATGACAGTTATATAACCACATTACCTGAAAGAAAGGGCCACATCTTGAGCTATGCTCAGAATATAAAAGTACATTATTCAATTAAAAATTATTTTATTCAGAAAATTTGTTAAAAATGTAGCTCGGTAGTTAGGTGTGAAAGTAGGTGAGGAACAAATCAGCCTTTTTACTCTGATGTGTTTGACAGATCTCAAAAGAAAATATGGCCCAATAATGGAATGTTCCCTTAAGGTTTGGGTGTTCACCAGAGAGAAAGGCTGTTAAGACTAAAAGTTTTCTTGCTTATTTTTTGTACATAGACATGTTTAAATAGCAGAAAAATAAATGAATGTTTCAAAATCTGAGCTTATTACTTAAACGTTTTCTCATGTTTTAAAATATTTTTGGATTGGCAGGATATGCAAAAGAAGAGAATGTTGTCCTTAGATCAAATTTACTCCTTATTTAATAAGTTCTTCAGATACCACAGGAAATTTATAGCACTGAAATAAAAAATCTATAGTAAAAATAATTTTGAGCAATAGAAAAGAAGTTATATTATGTTATTATTTTAATCAACATTTATTACCTAGATCATTCCTTTCAGTTTAATTGTTTCTAATCCTAACATGTATTCAGAGAAACATTTTAGTTTACTAACAATTATTTTATTTTATTTTTATATCAAAATAAATGCATTATGAACCTAATAGCTTGTATTTGTTTTCTTAAACCACAAAAAGCTGCCTGGTGATTTAAGATCATGAATGAAACCAAGCTATTCAGAGAAGTGTGCAATTTAGATCATTATATGTAACAAAGGACATGCATAAAAGCTACATTAGAAAATAATTAATGCTCCCAATTTTTTCCACAGTGACAATAAAAAGCTATGAAATCAATACAGATTATATATTTGGAATGTATTGATTAAATTTGTATTGTATATAAACATGAACACCTTGACACATGGGAGCTTTATAGAATATAGTTTAATACTCTGGTTTCTGATATGACTTTTATTTCTTACATTAAACTAAACCTACCCCTAAAATCTAAATGGGTGGTAATAATTTTTTATGTGATTTGCATTTGAAAGGTGCACTTTCATTTTAAATCTAAGTTGGCCAGAATTTACTTATCACAAGTGCTCATTAAATACTGTTTGAGTGAAGAATGAACACTGGAATTTTCAATACAGAGGGGAAATGACACCACCAAACCTCTGTACTTTCTTCAATGTGAAGATTGGTAGTTCACTGAATTTCCGTCTAATTACTCCTACATTTGAAGGGTTATTTGGAGACTAAAAAGAGGTTTTGGTTTCTGGGGAACAATGCTTGGAACAAGGTACTCTCATTGTCCCTCTTAGATGTAAATTTCCAGCAAGAGTCAGGATAAGAACCAAACCAGAATAAGAGTAGCAGACTGAATTTGTTCCCCCCAAATTTTTAAAGTCAAGGCTGCTGAACCAAGCTTAACATATACAAAAAGGTAAAAACATGTTAGAATTAAGTAGGGGTAGAGAGCTACCTGTTACTTAATTTTGAGATTATCTTGACATACATTTGAATATATTTACATAGATCTCCCAAAATTTCTTAGACTTAAGTGAGGGCAGGTGAAATTGTATTTTCTAGACATTCTGAAATAATGGGTATTCTTGGTGTCCTGTTTTATGTTAATGTCACCATTGCCTGCATCTGGATTTTTAGTCTTCACATCTTTTATTCATTTTAATAAAAATGTGTGGTTTCCTAAATGTGAGAAGCTGTTTTAGACTAGAGTCACTGGGATAAACAAGTTAAAGTAATTATCTTCTCAGGGCTTGAATTTTAGAATGGAAAACAAATTAAGCTAGTTAAACACATAAATAGGCAGCAGGAATTGTTAAGAAGAATATAGCAAAGTAAGAGTGGCTGAGGGCATGTCTCAGAGTAAAAACAGTCAGAAACATCCTTTCTGAGAAGGTGACAATTGAGCAGAAATTCGAATCTGATCAGAGAGCCAGTCTTGTGACAATCTGCAGAAGGAGTGTTCCAAGCAGAAGGAAGAACAATTAATATATGTATAGTGCGCCATTCTTATCAAATGAGCCTTTTATTATCTTTATAATCTTTCTAACACATTTCATTCAATCTATTCTACATTTATATGTCAAGTGAATCATAACAAAACACATATCTAATCTTCAAAAGAAGAGGCCACTCACCTCTTCAAAAGCTCTCAATGGCTCTGCATTGACTAAAGAAAAATAGCCAAGTCATCTTGCCTAGTTCTTAAGGCTTCTGTGACCTGCCCTTAGGACTGTTTCTGCCCTTATTTCCAGTGTTGACCTTTCACATGACTTGTGTTTCATTCACAAAGGAATACTTTCTATTTCTCAAATAAAAATCCCTTCCTTTTTCTTGCTTTTGTGGAATTTTCATAACTTTCTCTTTGCGAATTACAATAACAAAAATCATTTAAAGTTTAGTTCAAATGTCACTTCCACTGTGAAATTCCCATAGATTCCCAGTAATGAGTGATTTCTCTCTCCTCTGAAATCTGTCATTTTAAACCCACCTCATTGTTTTCACCTTACAAAAGAAGATAAATATCTTAGCATTCATCAGAGTAAGGGAGAATGAATGATGCTAGAAGTTAATCTCACATAATGCTCTCTATGGCATTGTTAATATAACTATGACTGTATTGTTAATATAACACATGACTATGTGTTCCTTAAGAATAGGAAAACTTTCTGAGAAATGCATCCTTAGGTGATTTTGTCTTTGTGCAGACATCATAGAGTACACTTGACACAAACCTGGATGGTATAGCCTACTACATCCCTGAGCTATATGGTACGGCCTGCTGCTCCTAGGCTATGAAAGCCTGTGCTGCATGTTAGTGTACAAAATAATACAAGATTATAAAGATTATATCAAGCACAATAAAAAATAATGCAAGCAACAGATGCAGTAAGCAAGACATGAGGTTGCTGCCTGCATAACAAGAAATACTGTTTCACAGAAAACTTTTATTTTTTTCAGCAGAAAGAGTACATGATACAATAATAAAAAGTATATTATAGTAAATATGTAAACCAGTAACACAGCTGTTGATTTTCATTATTAAATATTATGTATTATACAAAATTGTAGGTGCTATACTTTTATACCACTGATAGCACTGTAGTTTGCTTACACCTGCATCACAACAACCACATAACAATATGTTGTTTGTGCTTTGATATTATGACAGCCACAATGATACCAAGCAGTGGGGATTTTTCAGCGCCATTATAATTTTATGGAACTGCTACAGAACAAACAAGGTGGGGGGGCCTAAGGGCAATATACTATTACTGAAAGAAAACCCCAGGTTCGTTATGTCCGCCGACAGGAAAGATGTCTCTCAATGTCAGAGATTCATGAAAAGGAAAGAAAATGTTTATTTAATGCTCTATAGACTTAAAGTAGTGACCTAATAATGTCTTCATCAAAAATCCTAAAGTCCCTTAAAACACCCACAAACAGACACAGTCTTTCCTTCCCCCCTTTGCCCAGTCTGGGGTACTGTATCTCAGGAAAGGAAATAGAAGTCCTTGGCTCAGGCAGCCCCCGGTTCTTCCCAGTAATCCATCTTGACTGGGAGACCTCCCTGGGTTCTCAGCATCCTCAGCTGTGTCACCGGGATCTCTGCTAAAGCAGGGTGGTGGTTCCCCCTTCTAAAGCTGCTGGGGTCCCCACTCTGGCAAAGGCACGTTGTCCTCTCTCCCCCAGGGCCATGGGAGTCCCCACTCAGCCAAAACCGCATGCTTCTCCCCCTGCAAGGAGGGGGGTCGCCACTCCACCAAAGCCAAGTGGCAGTTCTCCGCTAAAGCCACATGGTGATCTCTCTTGCAGGGCTGCGGGAGTCCCCACTCTGTTAAAGCCGCGTGGCTCTCTCTCCAATGGCTGTCACATCTGGGTTTAAATCCCCGTCCCAATCTTCCTCTACAGCCCCATTTCTGACTCCTCCTACAATTAGCCTCACATGCCAGAACTCATATTCTTCCAGCTTTACTGCCCAACACCATGAGTTTGGGCAGGTGTGGCCCCATGTCATGGAACCAATCATTTCCAAGCTCCCATGCAGGCGCTATAACTCGGGGGACCTGCCCCCCAGTTACGTCTTGGTGGGGAAGTTACTTCCCTTCCCCTGGCTCAGAGCATGGCCACAGCTATTTAACATATCTATGTAACCAGTCAAAGGTTATAGATATGTTAAATGACCACATCAGAGGGTAGCTGCAAGGCTGTTGCTATGCAAAACAGCTCTCAATGGCCCTGCTCCATTTGTCCCTTCCCCGAACCCACACCTGGGGAGGGGGTTGAGGACATCCTAAAATCTCCTGGACACCTTTTGTTCTGGACCCCATTGCAAATGCCCATTTGGGGTCTCCACTCTTGGCTGCACCCTGTTACAGAACTAGCTTCCTACATGTGGTTTATCATGGACCCAAACATAGTTCTGCAACATGGTTGTATTTGTCTTCACCCTCAACTAGATTATGGACATATCGAAGAGTTCATAGGGAATTAACTTGCTATCTGTGTAGTTGGCATGAAATCTCTAGCGGGCGATGACAAAACATCCTGGGCATAACTAAGATGTATTGGAATCGAAAAGTTCTGACCTTGCTGGTTATATTTGGATATCTGACAACTGTGTGTTTAGTCCACTCCTGCTGCTTTAAAAAAACACCTTAGCCTTGGTGGTTTATAAACATTAGATATTTATCTCTCACTACTTTAGAGACTGGGAAGTCCAACATCAAGGCAGCTGGCAGAGTCATTGTCTGGTAAGGGTCCATTCCCTGGTTTACAGACATCACTCTTGTTACTGTGTCCTTACATGGTGGAAGGGGCAAAGGAGCTCTCTGAGATCTCATTTTTATAAGGGCACTAATCCCATCCATGAGGACAGAGACTCCCAATCACTTCCCGAAGGCCACTCCTCCAAATACTATCACATTGGGGACATCTAGGAGACAGATTCTCCCCTAGGGACTCCAAAAGGAATGCAGCCTTGCTGACAAACTGATTTTGGGACTTTTCACCTCCTAAACTGTAGGATAAAATGTGTCACTTTAAACCACTAAATTTGTGGTAATTTGTTATAGCAGTAGTAGGAAACTAATGCAGGTATTATGATCATTACTGTTGCTATTACAATAATTATTTTAATGTTAGAAATATTTAGCATAAATGGACTGTACACCAAGCTAATCTTTGTTATTAAATCATGTATTTGCATAATGAAAAAATAAAATTTGCATGATAGAAATAAAAGGATTTATATTTTACCATGGAGGAACAAATTTCCATAGAACTATCAGGTACAGAGTTTTAAGTCAGGTGACATTAGAATTTCTTGCCATAGAGGGATATGTAATATGCAATAAGATGTATACAATTATTTGCTTTACTATGCTGTAATGTTAGTCGGAGAAAAAGAATGGTTTAGAGCTGATTTAAAGCTCTAATTTTTGGGCTGGCTTTAGCTCAGCGGGTACTTTGGTTCAAACAAGCTTCTCTTAGTTAAAACTAATTCTTCCCTTAATATATTTGAGGATATTTCAAAATGATGATTGACGATAAGGAATTTGGCTGAACTCTCTGCTGAATGTTTTTTCTAGGTAAAGACATTAGAATTGGAATGTTCTAAAACTAAGGCATACTTATGAATAATGCACTCCATACATTGATTAAAGCTGTATGTTAATGGATGTAGCACAGAAAAATGGAAGGCAGATTGTAAGCAATGTACTGGCTTTATGCAGCCTTTGTTATGTACGCAGTCCCTCCTCTTCTTGGCTGCCAGCGCCTCTGGCCATGACCATTTTGTCTTTCTTTTCCTCTCATTCTCCCTCTTTCTCTTCAGTGTATGTCTCACTATTATTCAGTTAGTGAACTTTGCAGAGGGATCTGACTACATTATCTACTGGTATCTGCATTGTATTTGAACTTACATGTATGATCATCAGATGGAGTTGGGTGAGCAAGATTCACCAATACTCTTAAGACAAAAATAACGACAACAACAAAGTTGATTCTGAGTGGCCAGACTACTCTTAGAGATTGCTGAAGAAATATCTAGAATATTAGGTAGAGAACCCACAATTTAATCAAAGTATTACAGCGGGGATCTGGCCACACCGCTGGGCAGAGCAGAGGAAACGCCGAGAGTCGTTGGGAAGTGCTGAAGGCAGCCCAGGATTGAAGTCAAAGCCAGTTCGAGCTTGATAGATTTCCACACCCCAGCGTAAACATAAACAGGTTAGCACAGCTGGTGACATAGCCAGAGAAAGCTTGCACAGCGCATGAGTGAGCTGAAAAGGCACAGCACACATGGACTGTGAGGGTTAACATGGTGACGCCCTACCCTGGGCAAAGACCCTATGCAACTCACAAGCCAATACAAGACATTAGCCTGTATTGGCTGGGAATTTGGATGGTTCTGGCATGCATAGGATTTTCAGCCCAGATTTTTTAATGGAGGATGCATGGAGACTTGCCCATTTTTCCTACCCTTTTCTAGCCTGGTCAGGGGTCGGAAGCCCAAGTGTTCCAGGGCCAATAGACACTGGACGCCACATAGCCAGGTAACAAGCCCCTGGTCCCCTCCGGTGGAAGAAGCGGTGGTGGCGTACTGGCACTGTGCTGCAGGGTTTTCAGTCTGGTCATGCACATGGACATACCAGCAAGCCTACCACAAGAGGGATGGGGAGCAGGCACCGGGCAAGGCAGTAGCGGCAGGAGGAAAGGGAATTGCATTGCTAGTAGGAATTGTATGGCCTTTAAATTGTATAGCTTTTAAATAAAAGATTCCTTTCCTCTTTCACCAAAACCTCTGTCTCCAGAAATTAACTTTCCTAGTCCTCAGAACCCCAGATGGCTGTTTGGTAACGAAAGTCTTCAAAGAACAATATCTTGGGGTTCAAAACTGCCCTTGACTTCATCAAGTGGGTGATCAGATAAACATATTGATTACTTTATATCCACCAGTACTTTTGGAATGAATTAAAATAAATTAGACTTATTTCCCAGTAGTATAAAAATCAATCATATTTTGTGAAATGTGGTTTGTGTAACATTTGTTTTATGTGAATACTCAGGTCTTCTAGCTACAATTTTTTCCTTCTCTATCAGACGTGTCTTTACTGTATATATTTTTTCTGAGTTTTACATAAAACTCCTGTGGCTTTAACATAAAAATTATGTTACATAGTGTATTTGGATCATTAGTAAGAACTTTTCTGTAAAACCAACATTTAATGCAAATACATGGCCAAGATTCCTTTACTATTTTATGAAGATACTCTTTACTAATTCTAAGTGCAGCATGTTTCTTAATTGAACTAGATTTATTCCATATGAATTAATTTCTATACATAAAGAAATTTTACTTTAATCAATCGGAGAGGTACTTAAATTTGAATTCATTTTCATTTGAAGGTAGGTATATTTTATCTCCGAATATAGGCAGTTAATTATAATATTTTCTGGCCCTGTAAAAGATGCCATTTAAAAATATTTTGATTACCAGCCTGTGGCCATTTGCCTCTGAATATACTGTAGTCATGTCCAAAAGGATTAAGTAGATTGCCTAACTAATAGTTTAAGAGACAGAGCATGGATTTTGCCCCCAAATTCTCTACTTCCGAAGGCACTTGAATATTTTTATTATACATAATAACTAAACAAATTTTATAAAATAAATTGCTTTCGTTTTGGATGTTGATAATAATGTTGATGTTGGCAGTAATGAGTGGGTAAAAATGATATGTTCAACTTTTATTTTCTAACTTGACTTCATATGAGTAGGCATGTAGCAAAAGCAATTTACTTTCATGGGATTTTAAAAAAATCTTTGTTATTTCTCTTTCTGGAGCAGTCACTACTAGTTGAATATTGACTGTAGAGCAACTGTTTTTTTTTTTCTTCCCCAAATAAAACTTTAAATTAATTTAATCCTTGGTGTTAATTGTTGTTAAACACTTATTCTGATAGCAATATTATATTTTATACATCTAATGAGAATACAATATCACATAAAACACTGGTTTTTCATAAAATAGTAATTGATTTTCCAATTTATATTTTCCACTGCATCAGGCAAATTGCAAATGGCTTGCTATATTAAAGTAAGTTTTATGTAAAGTATTTTTTAAAAGGAACTTTTAGAGCTTTATAATAATTTCAAAAAGTAAAGACTGGAACAATTTTTAAGCAGTCCATATTTTAGATTGTGAATTGAGTAAGTTGGTTATACAGAAGGGGAAAATATACCCACATTCAATTAAAACCAGAGAGATTAGTTTCTATAACATTTCTTTCTTTCTTTCTTTCTTTCTTTCTTTCTTTCTTTCTTTCTTTCTTCCTTCCTTCCTTCCTTCCTTCCTTCCTTCCTTCCTTCCTTCTTTCTTTTCTTTTCTTTTCTTTTCTTTTCTTTTCTTTTCTTTCTTTCTTTCTTTCTTTCTTTCTTTCTTTCTTTCTTTCTTTCTTTCTTTCTTTCTTTCTTTCTTTTTCTTTCTTTCTTCTTTCTTTCTTCTCCATTCTCAGGAGACAGAAGAAAAGGAAAAGTGAATATTCCCTACAAAATCACAGTCAGTTCTCTGAATTCAGTGCTACCAAAGTATGTAATCCATTGCAAGAGACCCTGGCAAAGTCATTCAGAAAATCTAAAACCTCTGTCTTTTATGAAAGGTATTACTTCTATAACATCTTCAAAGGAGCCAAATGTTCAACCTTTTTTGCACTTGTAAACCCCACACTTAGAGGATATATTCTGGGCAACAAACCCAGTAAGAAAATGAGTGTCTACTATTAAAGTGAAGGGAAAAAATGTAACCATGAATTACATAGAAAAGATAGATATACATTTATTTGTATTTATATATAAGTATTTATTTATATTTATGTTTAATTATAAACCAAAATATGTGAATGTATTGATTTATTTTCAATAACTTCATTTGGCATACTGGCATTATTTTAGTTTATATTCAATTCCAAGGCACAAAATGATACAGAATTTCACAGTTGTCCAATTTTTTCAAAACTACCAGTAGACTATTCAAATATATAATGTTCAATAAATAGTACATGTGTGTAATAATTTTGCATTTCTGACAGATTTAGCATGTAAAGTGCTTAGAGCTATTTGTGATTTTTCCAAACATATAATTTTCTTTTAGCAATGTCCTTGCTTTTTAAATATTGTTTCCTATTAATAATAGGAGTTAACATTTTGAAATGAAGAATGAATTGAAGCTTTAAAAAATTGCATATGATTTATAATTTCAAATCTTTTTTAATTTTTAAAATTTTAATTGTTATTTTAAGACAGTTTTCTGTCTTTTACTCCCATCCCAGCCCATTCCCCCAGCCCTCCCCACCTCCCTCCCATTTCCACCCCCCCCTAGTTTTTGTCCATGTGTTCTTTATACTTGTTCCTGTAAACCCTTCCCCTTTTCCCCTGAAATTCTCTCCCCTCTCTGCTCTGATCATTGGTTGACAATGTACAATTTCAAATCTGACATTTAAATAGGGCTATACTATTCAAAATATGTTCTCTCATTACATGGTTTAGATTTGAAGTATGAACCATTGTTCATAATCTTACACATTCATTAAAATGTCTTTTTTCCATCCTAAATAGGACAGATCCTTATGATGTGAAGCATATGTAGTTAATTGGCTAAGCAATTATGGTAAACTGTTTAGTCAAAATGAAGGTGTATTTCTTTTTGGAAATGCTGAAATTATCTCAAGACATTGCAGCATGTATTTTATGTTAGTTATTAACTATGCATTTCTCTCATGTGGTTTTTCTTTATGATACTGATTTTAACAAAATATAATTAATAAGTGACATTTATGGACCACAGTTTCCAACTGTCTTGGATTCTTTTTTAGAACTGTTTATTACTCAAATGCATTGTTCATATTCCATGTTCTTGGGCTCTTAAAAATATTTATTTTTCAACTATTTCCATGTTGGTTAAAGAAAAGGATTATTGAAAGGCCCATGGCATAAAAGATCATATGATTTTAAAGGTAGTCAGTGATTTATGACATTGTTACCACCCATCATTGAGTAAATGAGGCTTGAAACTGACTAATGTTTCTCTTCATTTTATTTGTTGGAAGCATTTATAACTTCCTCCAGGGATCTTTAGTGCTGTGTTGTAGAGTAGTATGGAAAAAATATCTAGAACTGTTACTTGGCTTTAATTACATTTGAGAAGCAATGCTTTGGACCACAATACTAGGAATACTTGTGACTTAGAGAACTTTGTACTTTTGGACAACATATGTACTGATAAAGGCAAAAATAGAATCAATAATGAAATCCATTTCAAATCAACATTTATTCAAATGATCAATTAATCATTTTATTTTCTGTGCCTATATTAAATCATAGAAAGATAATTAGGTTCTCCCAATTACTTTCTTAGAGAAACTTGAAGCCAATTCACAGTTGACTCATTACAGTTAAAGATATTTCTTCAAGGCAAAAACATTGGGGCCAGTGTGACTCAAAAAGGATTGCATTCAAATCTGATACATAAAAATAGTAGGTTAAATACATAGCTGAACTTAAGTAAAAAAGAAATTTATAGTGTTTCAGATTAAAAGAAAATTCAGAATAAGAACAACAGAGCATAAATCTGAAATAATCAGTAATAAATAAACCTTATATAAATTTTAATGTTGAGTCTGAGGATTTAACATTCATTTCCAGAATGGATTTAGGCTACAGGCTCTACAAACAAGCCATGGGAAGTAGTGACAAAATTTTCTAACCACCTAGAACCTGGTGAGAAAAACATAGAAACTTAGTCTGTTTTTACTCATGTTTGGGATATGTATTACTCTGCAAGCATGATGAAGAAACGCAAAATAAAGAAACTAAAATCAAATTTGGAACCATTAAAAAATACGGAGCTCTGAGCAAAATCACCTGCAGGCCTGCATCATGGAGACAGGTCTACAACATGGAACGCAATGAATACTTTACACTGATAATATGTAAGACACAGGAAGAAATGCCCTAGGCTTGAAAAAGAGGCTTACAGAGAAGTATGTTTAAAATTATCAAAGAGAAAAATTGTAACAGAAAATAGAAGATGTTGAAAAAGTCATATCATGTGCACAGTTGTTCAACACCCATTGGCTTCATAAGAATGGGCCTTGGGCCTGGAACATTTTTTTACCAAGAGATAAAGAGCCTTACATCTTGTACTGGGCTTGCTGGGCCTTACATCTTGTACTGGGCCAGTACATCCTGTACTGGGCTTGCTGCTTTGTAAGGGGATATCTCTATCTGTTTCAGATTCAGTGTGTACTCCTTTGTCCTGCTGAAGCAGTGTGTCATATGGCAGCTGGCCAAACCTACAACTATATCCGTCCTCCTCAGAGCAGAAGTGGGGGTTCTTCTGATGTGGTGCAAGAAGGAGAGGCCTGTGAAGGCCAAATGTTGAGTGTTGCTGCTAGGACGGATCTGCTGGAGGGACCTGCTGACACATACTACTGAAGCTGATCTTGACCTGTCTCCTCTATATGAGTCAAACATCATCCATCCAGTGCTTGAATCTGATGTGTTTTCCTTCGTGACTCTGATACCAAGATTAGTGGGCAGAACTGTTTAGAGCAAAAGATGTCTCTTGGTCAACCAAAGATCAGCATGAAAAAGGAACAGGAAATTTAATAGAGCACAACAACAAGAAAACCTCTGAAAATAATTAATAGAATTAAATTTAGAATAATAGAATTACATTAACAAAAAATCCATGTTGTCATGATTTTCTTTTGTCTTTTGATATAAACTATATTTGAAAACAATTTAAAAAACAACAAAAAAGAATACAGTGGAAATGTAGAATAACACAGCACAGTTGAAAAGAAGAATGAAGAATTTCAATATGGGTCTGAGGAACTCACATGGAATTCAATGAAAAGAGATTCAAGATACAAAAAGTAAGCCCTGGCTGGTGTAGCTCAGTGGATTGAGCACAGGCTGAGAACCAAAGTGTCGCAGGTTCGATTCCTAGTCAGGGTACATGCCTGGGTTGCAGACCATGACCCCCAGCAACCACACATTGATGTTTCTCTCTCTCTCGTTCTCCCTCCATTCCCTTTCTAAAAATAAATAAATAAATAAATAAAATCTTTAAAAAAGATACAAAATTGAGTATTTTATATATATATATATATATATATATATATATATATACACATATATATAGTAATGCATGTTAATAAGCATTTCAGATAGAGAAACGAGACAATGGTAAAATAGCAGTTTCAAGTGATGATAGTAGAGAGCTATTTTCTTTTCAGAGTTAAAGAAATTCATAAATTTTTAGACTGAAGAAGCCCATCAAATTCTAACCAGAATTTAAAAGGTCAAAATCATTCCACTTCTTAATGTATTATAGTAAATTTGTAAGACATTACAAACTTAAAAATCTATGAAAAGATAAAATAGATTCCTTATGGAAAAACAATAATTAGAGAAGACTTCTCATTAGGAAAAATTAATGTCAGAAGATTGTGGGATAATAACTTTAAAGTACTAAAGTAAAAATGTTGTCAATTTCAGATGAAGTGTTCATATATCATCCCTTAAGAATTATGGAAGAAAAGTAGGTTTATCCAAGAATTAGTGATTAACAAAGATTATAAAATACTGGTATATTTAAATAAGAATTAACTGAACAATTAATAATAATGAACAATGGAGTGCCTAAAAACAAGATAACATTTGAATTCAGTTATTAGGGAAATAAAATATGAGAAAGCAGATTTAAAGTAAACTAACATCCTTGTATAATTCAAAGAAGTTAAAACAAAATTAAGGAGATTTTGTTAAATTAAGCATGCATGTTAAGATCTATAGGACACTGAACTAGAAAAAAAATGTAAAACTTCTAATATTGGAAAGGGTGAAGCAGAGGGAAACAAAAACTGGATCAGTCCAATAAACATCAGGAAAATAATTGGTATAACCACTCTCAAATGAATTGAAAATATCCAACAAATTCTGGAATGTACATAATTAATAGCCCAATACTTTTATTTTTCTAGATGTAGACTAGAAACTTATATTGAATACTAACAGACATAGAGAAGGATGTTTTTATTTAATTCCTTCTTTTTTGTTATATAGAGAGAAACTGGAAATAATATAAATATGCATTAGGATAGAAATAAAGTGTGATTATTTGTATTTTAAAGTAATAAAACAACTTAAATTGTTAATACTTCATCTGAGAATGTAGATCTAAATAGATTTTAAAACACAATATATAGAGCTAACCATATTATTTTTGGTTTCTAGTCTGTTGTAAAAGATGACTACAAACATAGTTGTTTAAACAAGATAAATGTATTGTTATAGTTCTTTAGGTCATGAATCTAATAGAGGTCTCATCAAGCTAAGATCGACATGTTAGGACTGTCTTCTCTGTAGGCTTTTGATTATTCAGTCATTGGGAACATTTAATTGCATGTAGTTGTAGGACTGTTATGTCCAATTACTGGCTTTCTATCAGTCTTCTTGGTGGTTACCAAGTTCCCAGGGCCCTTTCTCTCATCTTTGTACATAACCCCTACATCTCAGAAGCAGCAATAGTGTCCAGTTTTTCTCACATTACTATCTTAAGACTCACTCTTTTTGCTTCTGCACCTTTAGACTACAATTTTAAGGATTCCTGTAATTAGATTATACCCACCTAAATAATCCAGGATCACCTTCCCATTTCAAAGCCCTTGAACTTAATCAGAACTGCAAAAGCTCTTTTTCTCTGCTTGGTAACATTCACAGGTTCCAGTGTATTGGGCATGGACATCCTTGGGGGCCATTTTTCTGCCTACCATATAGTCCAACCTCTGGCCTTCAAGGGTTCACATCAATCCCAACTATAATTATCCCCACTTCAACGCCACTAAGTGATTACACCATCAACTCAAAGTCCAGTAATCATCAATGTTTCATCATCTCAAAATATAAACATATCATCATCTAAATCATCTAAATTAGGCATCTAAATGAGACTCAGAGTGAGTCTCAGTATAATCCATCATCCATAATCACTTTCCATTTGTGGACCTGTGAAACTAAAGAAAGATGTGGTATGTTGGAAAAATGCAATGGTAGGACAATAAAAGAATGAGTTAATGTATCAGTCCATAATACAAGAAAGTGGAAGAAAAACTTGAGAAACCAATGTCAGGTAATTCTGAAATTCAGCCACACAAACTCCATTCAAGCCCTAGAAATAATCCTCTTCTGCGTGCACTCTGCCTTCTGGTTTAACCTCTAGTCTCTGAATCATCCTTCCTTTTTTATAGAAGGTAGCATGTGCTGGTGGCTCAGTAGTTTATCAGCTGGTCCTTTGCTGCTGAAATTTTGTGAATCTGATACCTTTTATGTTACGTCTTATCTTTCCCTTTCAGTCCAGCCTGGCTGTGTTTCTACAGATAGAAAATTCTCAAGGACCTTGTGGTCTCCCACATATGGCATAAAGATTCCCTCCACTAAAAAACAGACTAGTCAATTTATGGATCTGTCCTAGATAATTCAGTGTGACGGCATAAACTTTTGTGAAATAGTTTAAGAACTAATTAATGTTATACATTATTTTTGCATAATAAGTATGTAGTAAAATAAAAAACAAAACATGACATGGAAGGATACACAGTGAGTTCATAATGGAGTTATATATCTGCAGAAGAAGATTTGATGAAAAATAAAAAACAAGGGGTATCTTTTAAAAGCTCTTTACTTTTATGTGAGTCTTCTGGTTGAAAATACTTCTGAAGCAAAATCATACTGGCCTTGGTTAATTCTCGATGGTAGATACATAGCTGTTTGTTACATTAGTTTCTGTTATTTCACATAATTTAAAAAGTTACAACAAAATATATGAGAAGACAATTCTTTGGGGAGTTGTTCTGATAAATGGATTTTAGGTCAACAGCCTTACAAACATTCTCAGTTGAGCATTCAACAGCTGAACAGTGGGCTTTCTGAATTCAGCCAAAGCCTCTAAAGATGCCATTTTGCAGAGACAGAAGGGCAGGAGGCAGTGTCCAACATTTAGCATATGCTTCTCTGTGGAGTTTGGAAAATGCTTTGTAGGTGTCATTTTTACATAGTGATAATTACAGAAGTAGACAGTGGTTATTAATCTCCCAGAATGCCATCATTTCTCCTATATAAATTTGTGAAACTGCTCCAAAATTCTATTTAACTTTTCAAAAAGTCAGTATATTAACCCTTTACATTCCTCTTAATTAGGTTGAACTATTAATATTTTACTGGTTAGAGATACAATTTTAATTTTTATATCTAATGCATGAAAAATAATTAAAAATTTAATGTCCACTAGTGAATGCTCTAAATACAGGGTGTGGCAAAAGTAGGTTTAGAGTTATTTATATGGAAATTGATGCAATAATTAATACATAACAATACAAGAATAAACTTTTGTGTACTCACACCTGTAAACCTACTTTTGTCCCACCCTGTTTATAAACATGATGCATTTATTTCTTCTAATAAAAATAAGTGATTAAAAGAGATTCCATATTTTGCTACTATTCTTATGACTCAGTCCCCTTATTTCTGTAATAACCAGGGTATATGTGCTCACAGTCTCCATGATGTTTTTTTTTTTTCCAGAAAAGTTCCTAATGTGGACTAACAGCAGTTTTCAGTGAAGGTAATGTCCCTCTCAGTAACTCAAATCTGAGAGGAGTTGGAAGAAGCATTTTTTTCAGGGGACAGAACAATGAAGAACTTATTTAGTTAAAAAGTAATATAATCAAAACCCAACAACTTATTTTGTGGATATCAACAAACTGAGTCTAAAGTCTATATAAAGAGGCAATACAACCAGAATAACTAACACAGTATGAAGGAAAAGAATAAAGCTGAAAGACTGGTGTTACCCAACTTCAAGACTTACTACAGGCATACCTTGGAGATATTCTGGGTTTGATTCCAGGCTGCTGAAATAAAGCAAATATTGTATAAAGAAAGTCACATGAAACTTTTGGTTTTCCAGTGCATTTAAAAAGTGTTTATACTATACTATAGTCTATTAGTGTACAATGGAACAATATCATAAAAGTACATATTTTTATTAAAAAATACTTTATGGCTAAAAAATGCTAACCATCTTCTGAGTCTTTAGTGAATTGTAACTTCTTTGCTGGTGTAGGGTCTTTCCTTGGTGTTGATGGCTGCTGACTAATCAGGGTGGTGGTTGCTGGAGGCTGGGGTGACTGTGGTATTCTTAAAGAAGACTGCAATGAATTTTGCATGTGGACTGACTCTTCCTTTCACAAAAAATTTCTCTGCAGGATGAAATTCTGTTTGATAGCATTTTACTGACGTAGAATTTCTTTCAAAATTGGAGTCAATCTTCTCAAACTCTGGCACTTCTTTAATGATTAAGTTTATGTAATATTCTAAGTGTGTTATCATTTTAATATTATTCGCAGCTTCTTCACTAGAAGTAAATTCAATCTCCAAAAACCAGTTTTTTTGTGTGCATCCACATAAGTAACTCCTCACTCATGAACATGATTGCACATATTCAGAACCCATTTCTAACTCTAGTTAATAAATAAAAAAGAAAAATCTGAAATAAACAACTTTATACCTCAAGGAACTAGAAAAAATAAAATAAGCCCAAATTTAGCAGAAGGAAGGAAATAACAAAGATGAAAGTGAAAATTAGTGAAGTAAAAACTAAAAAGACAATAAAAATGATCAATAAAAGTAATACCTTTTTAGCCCTGGCTGGCGTGGCTCAGTGGACTGAGCTCAGGCTGCGAACCAGAGTGTCTTAGGTTTGATTCCCAGTCAGGGTACATGCCTGGGTTGCAGGCCATGACCCCCAGCAACCGCACATTGATGTTTCTCTCTTTCTTTCTATTTCTCCCTCCCTTCTCTCTCTAAAAATAAATAAATAAAATCTTTAGGAAAAAAAAGTGATACCTTTTTTTTAAAGAGAAACAAAATAGATAAGCCCTTAGCAAGACTGAGAAAAAAAGAAGAGATTAAAATTTAAAAAAATCAGAAATGAGAGTGGAGACATTCCCATTGATAAAGAAATACTAAGGATCATGAGAAAGTACTATGAATAATTGTTTGCCAAGAAATGAAAAAAACCTCAAAGAGATAGGTAAATTCCCAGAAGCATACAACCCTGAAAGACCAAATCATGAAGAAATAGAAAATCTAAACAGGCCAATTATTAGTAGAAGATTGAATCAGTAATTAAAAACCTCCTAACAAACAAAAGTCAAGGACCAGATGGCTTTACTGGTGAATTTTCCTAAACATATAAAGAAGAACTAATACAAATCCTACTCAGAGTCTTCCAAAAAATCAAAGAGGAAGAAACATTTATAAACTCATTTTACAAAGCAAACCTTACCCTGATACCAAAGCCTGACATAGACACTACAAGAAAATTTGTCCATTTTATACAAGTTAGAGTAAAATTGTACCTATAGGAATGAAGGTGCCACTTTCAGAGACTGGAAAACAAAACAAAGCAAAAAATAAATAAACCTGTAGTGAAACTAGTTCCATTGGTTGAAAGGAATTAGGAGTTTGGGTAGAGTCATGTAAACTTTACATGTCTATTAAAGCATTCAGCTGGAGAAGTAAAAAAGAGTGTTGGATATGAAACAATGTCTAGAAAAGTTTGTGATTTGAGAAATATGTTTGGTAGTTCTCAGCATGGATATATAATGGATTCCTTGGGAGTAGATGACATTACGTAAGAAGGAAATGTAAAGAGAAAAGAGGAGAGGTCCCAAGAGGTAGAACTGAAACACTTCCCATTCAGAGGGGAGAAGGTAAGAGTGACCCCACTAAAAACCTGAACAGATCAGTAATGAAAAGATGGCAGAAAAATGACCAAAGAATTACGATTCAAAGGCTTTGGATCATAATTGTTTTATGAGAAAAAAATTTCCACATTTTTAAGAAGCAAAGAAAGCTTTCCAATTTCAAGTATGGAGAAACGTATGTCATTAAAGTTTTCATGGTTTATTTAAATACCAAAATGTCAAAATGAAATTGCCACTGGTAATATATGTCACAATGTTTTCGAACTGAGTAAATCCTTACTACTTCCTTTGTTAACAAGAGCAGACATGTAGTTTAATCATGATTAATGGTAATCCTCAAGCTTAAATAATTAGTGAAAGTTTCAGAACCAGAACTCAGCAATTCTGACACTCAGTCTAGTATTCTTTTCACTGTAACATCCAAACTCTGTTCTATATTGGAAGTCTTCCAAAATCATGATGTTCACTCTGTGTTAAATAACTTCTTTTTTCAGTTTACCCACTAGGAAATTTGCTAGGAAGTTTAAAAATTATGTATTTAGCCCTGGCTGGCGTAGCTCAGTTGATTGAGCGCGGGCTGGGAACCAAAGTGCCCCAGGTTCGATTCCCAGCCAGGGTACATGCCTGGGTTGCAGGCCATAACACCCAGCAAACGCACATTGGTGTTTCTCTCTCTCTCTCTATCTCCCTCCCATCCCTCTCTAAAAATAAATAAATAAAATCTTTAAAAAAATGAAAAAAATTATGTATTTAGTTAATTTACAAAATTGTTTTATTAATTTTGTAGCATAAAAAGAATAATTGTCACTTGTTAGAATTGATGAGTTCCTTTAATATGGTCATTGATATGTTATAGAAAACTTGAAAGCAGCTCTGATGTAGATGATTTTATAAAGAAAACACCTGGAACTATTTTGAAACTCAAGGGGTAATTCCTATAAAGTTAGGAATCTAAACATCACTCTTAGTGGCTCTAGCTTTGAATAAAACTCAGAATAAAAAGGCATTTGCTAGAATAACAAAATGCTTAGAGAATTCGCTTCTGAGAGGTCACTGGTGGAAAAAGTGAATTCATTCTCCCATTTATATGAGTTTAAAATAATTTTCATTTTATCAAGTCAATCCTCTTCCTGAAGACAGATAATGTGATAATAGATCCTAGTAATATAATACGACACTTAAAATTTCTGATTATTTTAATGAATAATAGCTTGACCTTGGCACCATGGATAGACATAAAAATAACTATTCTAAGATACTGAAAAACATGTTAGAAATATGCAATATTGCAATAAAATCATAATAACATAAGAAATTTATATTGCTTTAGACACGTACCACAAAATTCAAAGACATGCTTTTACCATTAAAAATACCTTCAGTTATAAATATAAAAATTTTTCTGGTCCAAGGTAGTCCCTGATTAATAATACACTAATTGCTGTGCTTTTAATAGTGTGCATTTTAAAAATTTCTATGAAGAATTGAAGGACTTTTTTGAACCTTTTTTCATGCTTTTTAAAAAATTTTCATTATTAATTACAGTTTACACAAAATATCATATTATTTTCAAGTATGCAATATAATGCTGAGACATTTATATAATTTATGAGATTATCACTCCAATAAGTCTAGTATCCATCTGACACCATATATTGTTATTACAATATTATTGACTATATTCATTTTTTAAAGATTTTATTTATTTTTAGACATAGGGGAAGGGAGGAGGAAAGAGAGGGAGAGAAACATCTCATGTGTTCCCCACTGGGGACCTGGCCTGCAACCCAGGCATGTGCTCTAGACTGGGAATCGAACTGGCGACCCTTTCACACACGGTCTAACACTCAATCCATGGAGCCACACCAGCCAGAGCTATTGACTATATTTTTATGCTGCACTTTACATCCCCACGACTATTTTTATCACTGGCAATTTGTGTGTCTTAATCCCTTTACATTTTACACTCATGGCCTCAATTCCCCAATTTCTCTAATCCTCCTATCCCCAAGTCTAGCAACCATAGTTTTTTCTCTGCATCTATGAGTTTGTTTTTATTTTTGTTTGTTCCTTTATTTTGTTTTTTAAATTTCACACATAAGTGAAATCACATGGATTTGTCTTTCTCTGTCTGACTTATTTCATTTAGTATAATACCCTATAGGTCCAAAAATGTTGCAAATGATAAGATTTAATTCCTTTTTAAGACCAAGTAATATTCCCTTGTATAAATGTACCACTCCTTTATCCATTTGTTTATTGGTAGACATTTAGGTTGCTTCCATATCTTGGATATTGTAAATAATGCTGCAGTATACACATGGGTGTATATATCTTTTCAAATTGTGTTTTTAATTTCTTCAGATAAATACCCAGCAATAGAGTTGCTGGGTCATATGATAACTCTATTTTTAATTTTTTGAGCAACTTTTGTACTGTTTTTCATGGTGGCTGCACTAATTTGAAATCCTTTCAAGAGTATACAATGGTTAGCTTTTGAACGTATCCTTGCCAATGTTTGTTGATCTATTGAAGAAAGCCATTCTGACAGGTATAAGGTGGTATCTCCTTGTGATTTTAAATTGTATTTCCCTGATGATTAGTGATGCTGAACATCTTTTCATTTGTCTATTGGCCATCTGCATGTTTCTTTGGAGAAATGTCTATTCAGGTCCTCTGACCATTTTTTTAATCAGATTATTGTTTTTGGATTTTAACTTATATGAGATTCTTATAAATTTTGCATATTAACTCATCAGATGTATCATCAATGAATACATGCACCCATCTTATTGGTTGTCTTTTCATTTTGTTGATGTTTTCCTTCATTGCAGAAAACTTTTTAGTTTGACATAGTCCCATTTGTTTTCTTTTGTTTCTCTAGGCCAAGGAGACCTATCTGAAAAAAAACATTTCTGAGAGTGATGTAAAAAATTTACTGTCTAGGTTTTCTTCTAAGAGTTCTATGGTTTTGGGTCTCGTGTAAGTTGTTAATCCATTTGAAGTCTATTCTTGTATATGGTGTAAGATATGATCTGGTTTCACTCTTTTGCATGTACCTGTCTAGTTGTTTCCAACAGCATTTGTTGAACCTGTTATTTAACACTTCTGCTTCTTTATGCTCCAGAGAAATTTAAAGTACAATCAAGTCTATTATTCAGTTCAAACTATTGTAAGGACCATAGAAGCTCAATTAAGACATCAGCTTTCTATCAGCCTGTTGTCTAATAATTACCATACCTTGTCTATTGTATTCCTATTCACTTGCACAACTTTCTCGCAATAGATTCAAGTACTTGGAAATGTCCCTTCTAACAGAAAGAGCCTTGATGAGCTTTGCAGGAAAAAAGTATGCTGAAGTGCAGCAGTTCTCAAAGGAAAGAGTAACACTTTGAAGTAATGACCTGGATAATTAATGATGAATTCCAGTAGAAATCCTATTCCTACTGAAGTACTTATGACATCCACATTAATACTAAATGAGCCCATCAGAATTAATGTCCTTGCAATAAATACCAAAGGAGTTGAGAGTGATTAGGCTATTATTGTAAAGTGTTACACTGAAAGGCATAAAAGACTAAGGCTTAAAAGAAAATAGTAGTGATTTGTTTCAGAGACTGAAGGAGCTAGTGCAATCCATATTGAAACAAATAATGATATAAAATATAAAGATATTTTATTCACAACTCAGTGTATTTTTTAATATAAATATGAGTTGGTCTGAAAATTGTAATGTCCAAATTCCACGAAAAGTGGTAACTATACCCCTACCTCTTATTCTTTATCATCAACCTTACACTTTATATCTTGCATGTCACAGATGTAGATAAAGATATAGATACAGATGACATAGATATAGATACATAAAATCTTTAGATAGAAAATAATTTTCTTTACATACCTCAAGGTTTTATTCTTAAAACAATGGCATTGTGGTCACCTTACTTTAATATCTAAGTAATAAAACCCTAAAATGACTACAGAGTGCTCTAATCTCACAACCTAAGATTTCACAGTTTCCTAGAAACCGGCCAGGTCGGGAAGGGAGATGAAGAGAAGTCCATGGGGAAAAGCCTTTGCCTTCTAACACAACCACAGGAAGCAGAGCAGCTCCATTGTTCTCTATCTGAACTTTTATGGTTCTGTGTAAGGTTTTACTGGGAAAAAGTTGTTATTTGAAAACAAATTTTTAAGTGGGTTTAGAGAACATTTTCTTAATCAAAATTCCTGAAACAAATTATCTGTTAAGATATTTTTATGTAGATATAGGGGTTTGTATGACTTTGTTTTAGTTCTCAGAGTAGATTGAACTGTAGCTTTCAACCATTTTCAAGCTACGAATGGTTCTTGTGTAGATTACCTCAATGCTCACCTAAGTCACTTCAGTGTCAGTGAGCTTTCTGAAGTACAGCCTCCATAATATCACTACTTTGCCTCTAAGTCTTCCATTGCTACCCATGCATACAACATAAATTCAAACTTCTAAAAGGACATCTCTCATCTTTTACCCCAGAAAAACATGTAATAGGTTTTTAATGGCTAGTATATTAGTAACATACTATATTGATTTATATTTCCCATGTTTTTGGATATTTTGCTTAGAATACTTTTAACTTTCACCATATGGTAGATATGCACACAAAAGACAAACTCCTGAGTGATTCTGCAATTATATTGAATGAAATGGATAATGCCCTGCTTTCCCCTTCCTGCTATAGATTGTATGTATTTCTACCAGTACCACTCACAGACTTCAGTATACATATTTCTATAGACTCATGTTCTATTACAGTTACCAATTTGCATATTTGCTCTCCATATTAGGTACTGGAGGCAGGGCCTGTGCCTTATCTTCCTTCTTCTTCTTCTTCTTAAGTCAGTTGCTTTCCAGAGAAAACCTGAAACAGAATTACCCAGAGTCGTATACTAAAATGTAGAAGTATAGGTACTACTCTGACTTATAACTAACAACTTCTGGATCAAAGAATAACAACTATAAATATGAATTTTTAACAAATCAGGCAGGTGATATTTCTACTAACAAAGGTTTAAGAATTACTGCCTCTAAGAGTATCTGAGATATGTGCATTTAATTAGAGGATATATGTTGATTAAAATAGTAAAATCAAACTCTGTGATTGGGCTTGGATATTCATTCTGAGTGTCAAATAACCTTATTTTTTGTGAAACTGCATCTCATGTGAGTAGCTGTAGATAAAAAGACACCAGCTAGCTGAATAACGTATTCTTCTACAGCTGCTAAGTAATTACTTCTGCAAGTACACAACGACTGCCTCACATAATGGAGTTTACCAAGTTCTTCTAAATGAAGGGAAAGATTCTTCTGTCATTTTTAAACCAATTTTATGATGGTTCAAATCTGTTTCAAAACTAAGCCAATAATTTGATTTCTCCTTCTGGGACAGAATCAATAACGTGTAGATTGTGTCCTCCAAGAAAGTGACATAGGAAGATACTCAGCTCACCTCTTCCCACAGACCCACTGAATCTAAAGTTACATGTGGAACAATGCTCTCTGAAACACAGCCTGGAATCAGGCTGAACATCTCCTTCACATCAGCAAATGAGGAAAGGGCCACTTTGAGGTGGGTAGGAGGGGCTGAGATGTGGTCCTACCATCAACCCCACCCCTAGCACAGTGAGCCACAATCAGTAAGAAACTCACAAATCTGGAACTTCACCCTTAGGAGAAAAGAATTTATACCCCACATCAGCCACCCTGAATTTTAAGAACTAAACTTGACAGTTGAGCCCCCCCAAAAAACATCTGGCTTTGAAAATCAGTGGGGTTCATGTCCACAAGACACAAAGTGCTATAGTGAACTGAGAAACTGCTTTTAAGGTTTTGCCATATGAAATTAACACACAATAATATTGAATGTAAACTGTAACTTGAAAAATTTTTCAATTATATTAAAAAAAAACAAATAAATGAATAAAGGGCTTGCTTGCAATCTTACTTTTCTCAGAGCCCAGTACAGAAGTGACCATCTGAAAAGTGCCCAGACTATATGCAATAGAAAATCATTTGCTAATTTTAAAGCATCAGCCAGTGAAGCAGGGGCCTGTTGCGATACTCCCCTGGGAGAAAGGCACTAGTGTGTGCAATTTCTTCATTCTCTACCTTGCTAAAGCCAGCTGATGGCTTTTTTTTCCCTAGAAGGTGCCATTTTACCCTCAAACTAGCAGGCACCATCTTTGTACTCTCCACCTTGCAAAAGGCAGGTGCCATCATTTTTTTCCTTTGGTGGGTGTCATTTTAGCACTCACCCTTTGCCATGCTCCACAATGCTAGTGTATCCCAGAGGGGAGATTTTACACATGTCTAATGCCCTGTTGTTTTACACCTGGTGCAATAGTTTTTGCTATGCTGCCCAGGGGACACCCCTCAATTGCCTGGCTCTGGAGGAAGCTAAGGGGTCGCCTGGGACTATAGCCATCAGAAACAGTTCCTGGCAGACTACGATCCCCAGGGCACTACAAAGATAGCAGATGATATCATACCCCTAGTCTTTCTGAGAAAGGAGCCAATCTACTCGCCCAGGAGCTTTGACCTAAGGAGCAGGCTTCTGGTCAGGCACACTTCTAAAGGCCTACAGAGCTGCTCTCAGGGTATAGCTGCTGGTAGACACAATCTTTGTATTCTTCTTCTGCCTTGCTTCAGCTTGCCAGTATCTTCCAGAAAGAAGTTTACACCATTGTTTGGTGTTCCAATTTTTAAGTTGTCACCAGGGGACACTATATGATCTAGCTCTGGTGGCCAGTGGGGCTCATGCTCATGGGTCCCACAGAACTGTAAGCAACAGAGAAAGAGTTCTTCAGTGACTGCCACCTCTGGGGAATGGGAAGAGGCAACAGACCCAGGAGCTCAGTCTTTTTGTGAAAAAGGCTTATTAGCTTATCCTCATAGGAAGCCATCTAATTAAACACATATCAAGGACTGACTGGGAACCTTTACAGACTTGGAAGATGAGTGCCATCTTTTGCACTTTCTCTCTACCATGCACCAGAGTGCCTGTGCATCTCAGAGGGGAGCTCTTACACATTCCTGGTGTAATGTTTTTGTGATTGCCACACAGGGGACACCCGTTCATTGCCAGGCTCTGGTAGTCATGGGGGCTTCTGTTCCTGGGTTCCACGGGACTGTAACAATCAAAGAGATAACTCTTGGCAGGCCACCAGATTGCATGTGTGTGTCTTTCTGTGAAAGAGGTCTATTTAGTTGTCCTGAAGTTTTGGACTGTGGAGCAGGTTTCAGGTGTGCCACACATCTTGAGGCTTCCAGAGGTGGTCTCAGAACACACAGGCCACAGGATGCCATTTTTGTGTTCTTCTCCTGCCTCACTAAAGCTTCCTAGTATCTCCAGGAAAGAGCTCATACACTCATCTGGAGCCTTGATTTTTGCAACTGTCATTCAGGAGACACCTCTTGATTGCTTAATTTGAAAGCCAACAGGGTTTCTGATTGCATTCACATTTTTAAAAAGCTACTTCTTGAGGGTTTGGCTTCCAGTCATCATCAAACTAGGTGCTGACTCAGATTCTACTCTTTGGGACACTAACAGATCTTGGCATGTCTTCAACAACTGGAAGATATTAAAACTAAAATAGGCTGGCCCTGGCCAGGCAGCTCCATTTGTTGGAACATCGTCCCATACACCAAAAGCTTGCAGGTTTGATTCCCAGTCAGGGCACATACGGAAGGCAATTGATCACTGTCTCTCTCTCTCTCTCTCTCTCTCTCATCTCTCCCTCTCTAAAAATCAGTGAATGTGTCACTGGGTGAAATGAAAAAAAATAGACTGCTTGGGCAATTACAAAAGATAGACAACCAACATTTAGGGCAAGGTTTATGGTTCACCTCAACACAAGTCCAATCCTTCAAGACTGAGAGAGGTGGCTGTTTTATCCAATACATACAAACAGTCAAGCAAAATGAGAAAACAGAGAAATATGCTACAAATGAAATAACAAGATAAAACCTTAGAAAAAATTACATTAATGAAACAGAGATAAGTAACTTAACTGATAAAAACATCAAGGTAATGGTCATAAATATGTTCACCAAACTTTAGAGATGAATGGATGAACACAGTAAGAATTTCAACAAAGAGACAGAAAAATATAAGAAAGTACCAAATAAAAGTCACAGAGCTGAAGAATACAAAAAATGAACTGAAAAATAAAAGAGAGGATTCAAGAGCACACTAGGTGAAGTAGAAAAAAGGATCAGGTATATCGAAAACAGAATCTTGAAACACACAATCAGAGCAGGAATATATATATTTTAAAGTGAGCATAGCTTAAGGGATTTATGAAACATAGTCAAGCAGGACAACATCAAGCAATATTAGTATTATGGGGCACCAGACAGTAAAAAATGAAGGATAAAAATATATGACCATCTCAATAAATACAGAAAAAGTATTTTACAAGATAAAACATCAATCAATTTATCACAAACAACTTTCAGTGAAGTGGATATAAGGGAATGTACATGATAAAAACAAGGAACATATATGACATTTATGAAGTTAGCATACAACTAACATCATAGTTAACAATGCAAAGTTAAAACCTGTTATTTAAGATTAGAAACAAGACAAGGGTGCCAACCTTCATTCAATATAGTATTAGAAATCTTAGCTAAAGCAATTAAGAAAAAATAGAAAGGAAATACATCCAAATTGGAAAGCAAGAAGTACACTGTCACTATTCATGGAAGACATGGTATTATAAATACAAAACCCTAGAATTATAGCAAAAAACTATTAAAACTAATAAACAAATTTAGTAAGGCCACAAAATAAAAATTCAATATGCAAAATTTGTTAATTTCTGTACACTAACAATGAACCATCAAAAGAGAAATTAAGAAAACAATTCCATTTTTTTATTAATCATTGTTCAAGTACAGTTTTCTGCATTTTACTCCCATTCCAGCCCACCCACTCATCCCTCTCCACTTCCCTCCCATTACCACCCTCCCCCTAGTTTTTGTCCATGTGTCCTTGAAATTTGTTCCTATAAACCCTTCCCAATCTCCCCTGAAATTCCCTCCTCTCTCCCCTCTGGACACTGTCAGCCTGTCCTCTTTCAGTGTCATTGACTATACTTTGCTCGCTTCTTTGTTTTGTTGTTTAGGTTCCTGTTAAAGGTGAGATCATCTGGTATTTGTCTTTCACTGCCTGGCTAGTTTCACTTAGCATAATGCTTTCTAGCTCCATCCATGCTGTTGAAAAGGGTAGGAGCTCCTTCTTTCTTTCTGTTGCATAGAGTTCCATTGTGTAAATGTACCAGTTTTTTGATCCACTCATTTACTGATGGGTATCTAGGTTGCTTCCAGCACTTAGCTATTGTAAATTGTGCTGATATGAACACTGGGGTACAAAGGTTCTTTTGTATTGGTGTTTCAGGGTTCTTAGGATATAGCACAAGCAGTGGAATTGCTGGGTCAAAAGGCAGATCCATTTTTAGTTTTCTGAGGAAGTTCCATACTGTTTTCCATAGTGGTTGTACCAGTCTGCAATCCCACCAACAGTGTAGTAGGGTCCCCTTTTCTCCACAACCTCTCCAACACTTGTTGTCAATTCCATTTTTAATCACATCAAAATGAATAAAATAGCTAGGAATAAAATTAACAAAGGAGATGACAGACCTGTTTTTGAAAAACTATAAGACATTGATAAAAGAAAATGAATAAGACATAAATAAATGGGAAGATATTCTGTGCTCATTGATGGAAAAAATTAACATTGTTGAAAGGTCTCCAACAATCTACAGATTCAATGCAATCTCTATCAAAATTTCAATGGCATTTTTCACAGAAGTAGAACAAATAATTCTGAAATTTATGTGTAATCACAAGAGACCTCGAATAGCCTATGCATTCTTGAAGAAAAAGTACAAAGTTGGAGGCATCACATAACTTGATTTGCAAGTATATTACATAGTTATAGTAATCAAAACTATAGGGTATTGGCATAAAACCAGAAATATAGATCAATGTTACAGATCAGAGAGCCTAGATGTAAACCCATACAAGTATGGTCAGTTAATTTATGACAAAGGAGGCAAACATACACAATGGGAACAGGACAGTCTTTCAATAAGTGGTGTTGGGAAAACTCGACAGCTACATGCAAAAGAATGAAATAGATTTACCATCTTATGCCATGTGAACAAATTAACTCAAAATAAATTAAGAACTTCAATGTAAGATCTTACACCTAAAACTTCTAAAAGAAAACATAGGTAGTAAGCAACTTGACATCAGTCTTAGGTACAATTTTATGGATCTGACTTCAAAAAAAGGCAACAAAATAAAAAAAAGTAGGATGATAGCAAACTAAAAAAATACTGCACAATGAAGGAAATCATCAGCTAAATAAAAAGGCAACTGTCTAAATGGTAGAAAATATTTTCAAATAATACATCTGATAAGAGGTTAATATCCAAAATAATTAAACAACTCATACAATGCAACAGCAGGAAAAAAAAATGGGCAGAGAAATCTGAATAGACATTTTTTTCAATAGAGATGTACAGATGGCCAACAGATACATTAAAAGATGCCCAAGATCACTAATTATTAAGCAAATAAAAATCAAAACAATAATGAGCTATCACTTCGCTCCTATTAGAATGGACACTATGGAATCTAATGAGCAAACTGAATTAATAAGCAAAGCAGAGAAAGACTCATAAATGGAGAGCAGATGACAGCTAGTTTCAGGGAGGTTAGAGAGTACAGGAGAAAGGACTCATGGACATGGTCAATTGTTTTGATTGCTAGGAGAAGACAGGCACAAAAGGATTGAATGATAATGGAAAAATACAATAAAGATTAAATTTAAAAACAAAGAATGGCTATAAAAATAGGATTGGAAAATGTGGAGGAAAGGGAAACCATATGCATTATTGGTGGGACTGTAAATTGGTGCAGCCACTATAAAAAATAGTATGAAGTTTTCCAAAAGAAATTCAAATAGAACTACCACATGATCTAGCAATTCCACTCCTGGGCATTTATTTGAGTAAAATAAAAACATCAATTTAAGAAGATGTATGTACTCTCATGTCCTATGCAGCATTATTAACTATAAACAAGGTGTCAAAACAACCTAAGAGTACGTCAGTAGATAAATGGATAAAGTTGATGTGAAATACATGTACACACACACACACACGCAATGGAATATTACCCATTCATAAAAAGAATGATTCTTGCCATTTGCACCAATACTGATTGACCTTGAGTGCATTATGCTAAGTGAAAGTCAGAAAAAGACAAACACAGATGATATCACTTCCATATGGAACCTAAAAAACAAAGTGAAAAAATGTAGTTCATAGATACAGAGAACAGACTGGTGGTTGCTAGAGAGAATGGTGAAGGGAGGTAAAATGGGAGAAGGGGATCAAGGTATAGAATTTAATTATAAAATAAGTCACGGGTATGGAATGTACAGCATGATGACTATAGTTAATGACACTATGTTACAGGTTTAATGTTGCTAAGTGGGTACATCTTGGAAGTCTTTGTCACAAGAAAAAAATTAGTAACTATGTATGTTGATAAATGCTAACTAGACTCAGGGATTATTTTGTAATGCATACAAAATTGAATTATTATGTAGTACACTGGAAACTAATGCTATATTTCAACTATTCCTAAATTTAAGGAAAAATCAATAAATAAAGCAGAGAATTATTAAATTTACTTTTCCTAAAGTATCCTCCAATGAAATATCACTGAATTTCTCCAGTAAAATATTTTGTCACCAGTAAATATAATTTGCATTTAGTTTTCAGTAACATAGGGCTTTATAGGATTCTGTCTTTATCAAAATATGGTACAAATAGATGCTATTATCCCTTAGTAAGGGAACTTCCCAAAGAATACTTTTTTCTTTCTTTCTATCCTTTACCTTAACAACCTTACCTTTGATAATAGATTACCAGTTGTAAGCTAATGTTTATCTAGTATAAATCTAGTACAACAATTCTATTTACTCATTTTCCTTGCCTTTAAATGCCAGATAAACACCTGATTCGGGTATTTTATCACCACGATAAACACTGTTAATACTAAATCAGACTTAACCATTTACTTATGAAAATAGTTCTAATTTTTTTAAGATGCACTATTTTTTAGTGATCCAAACTTAAAACCTAGAAGATAGCATACATTCTTCTCTCTTTCTCCCTTTGCCGTCATCTGAGAATTTCCAAATTCCACAGCATCTGCCATCCTTTTATTTCCATTCTCAGTACCGTCACCACGGCTGCCTGCCCAGATGCACAGAAAACACTCTCTGCCAGAGGGTGTCCTTGTTTCCTGTTTTACTCCACAGAATCTCATGCTGCTGAAAACTGCCAAAATGAGCTTCTAGAGTAGAATTCTTGTTAAATTGCTCTCTTGCCCAAGTCGTGCACTTATTCCACAGGTCCTACATCATTTTTAGTTGTCTATAATGCTATCATAAGATAATATTCTAAACTTATCTCCTACACATACTCAAAACTCCGGTCAAAATACATAAATCATTATTCCTGTCTTTTGTTCTCCATTCTCCTTTTCAGCCCCAACTAAATGCACTGCTTCTCTCCAGGCTGTCTTCTCCATGTGCCTCACCAAGCTATTCTCCCCCTTCTTTCCTCTCTCTCTCACCTCACATTTTTCAACTCAAATACCTAAGCATAAAATAGCAGTTAAATGGAAATATTGCTTTCAATGTATAAGTTTGTAAGTTAGTTTGAGGGGGATAGGGGATGGGACTCAGTTCTTTGCAAAGTATCTTAGTTTAGATAAATCAATGCTAGATTCTGGGATTTAACTTTGCTTACCAGTATTAGTCCAGTAACTTCTATAAGCAAATAAGCAGCTACCTCACAGTAGAGTCTATCCTTCAGAACTTCTTGCTTTTGAGAGAAGAACTGTTATAATAAGGTCATAACCAAGAAGTAAAAATCTAGAGATTAAGCAATTCTTTGATTTGTTTAGCCATTCATTCTCATGCCAGGCCATGTGGTATCGAAGTGGAGAAAGGTGAACGAGGCATATTCTTGCCAAAGAAGTTCTCAAAGCTAAACTGTCTCCAACAAATATTTCTAGTAAGTCCCCATTGTTCACTGTTAGTTTATTTTCATTAAAGAGCTAGAGCCTCTATTGCAGGCACGGTGGTCCTTATGTAAGTAAAAAGAAATGGATTAAGAGAATCATATGTCTCTTAGTTCCCAAAGTTAACTTCTTTCAAGAAGTAAGAACTTCCTAAAGTAAAGGGGCATTGAGATTCAACCAAACGATTGGTAATAGCAGCGATTTTCAACCGGTGTGCCACAGGGATTTTTAAAACACGCAATACCTGGCTGTTTAGTCAGGAACACTGACCTCTTTTCCCTTAGATCTTCAAATTAAAAACTAATAGCCAACACAATAGTCACCTGGTATAAATGAATCAAAAATATGCCTTTCTTTTGTTAAATTGACAATAGTCATAATACAGTTTTTGGTGTGCTGAGGAATTTTAGTAATTAGTTTATGTAGCCCATAAGATGAAAAATGTTGAAAATGTCTGGTTTACAGAATTGACTTTAAGTCAATTGTAGTTTTTTCTTTTTATGAATTAGAAAGATTTCCCGCTATTAAGAACTAATAATCATATCAAAACATAGATTTGCACGACATAGTGATAGTTCAGTACCTAATCATCATCATCATCATCATCATCATCTGTGAGGTGAACGGTGACATTTAAATTAGTGCAAAAGGTGAAATGGGTCAAGTACATGCTAGGCCAAGTTATTAAATAAGGGGACATATTCAGAGAAAAACAATCTTTAGTGTGGTTTCTAGCAGAATATGAAAGTGGTTGTTTTAAGGTTTGCAAAATAAAAAAAAGAAGAAGCAATTTACAGAGGAAATCCCAAAAGCTAAGAAGTAAATGAAGGGCAATGCAAATTAAGTTTAAGTGATACATAACTTTATGATTTTTATATTGGCAAAAATAGAAAAATGGAATAGTGCCAAATGTTAAAGGTGATGCGTACATCACTTGCTTGTGGGAGTATAGATTGATGTAGCCCTTCTGGAGAACAATCTGGTTCTAGTACACAAATTAAGTGTATATATATATATAGACTTAATTTAGCACCCATGCATTTATAACAGCTCTCAAATTATTCTCTCACAAATCCATAAAGGGGTATATGAAAAATTGTGCATACATTATTTCATGAGTGATTATGCAACAATTAGAAATGAATCAAATGTCCACATAACAACATGAACAAACTTTAAAACATAACATTTAATGTGCATAACTCTGAAGTATTTGATATTTTACCCTACTTTCAAGTTAACAAATTGGTCTGCCACAGCCATCTAGATATTGGCAGAAAACATGAAGTCATGAGATCTAGGTCCGAGAGAGAGAACTAGTGAATCATGGTAAAGCAAGTTGCATGGCCTTCATATTCATACCCATTCTTTATGCCCTCAGTCCAACACGGGCCATCCTGGTGGCCTAGATGATGACTACATTAACAGTGGGTTTACAATAAGGGAATAAGCTTTTTCTGTCTTTCCACTGGACCATCATTAACTCATTGGCTTTCCTCACGTTTGTCCCCTTTTTGTTGCAAGATGAGTACTCCAGTGTGTATTTAATAAGGAAACACATGGAGGGGAGGTGCCAACAACAATCTCCCCCTTTTAGTAAAGGAAAGCATATCAGAAATACATATATGCTCCTACCCTCTTCAGAGATAGTTGGTCAAATAGCCAGGGAAGTTGAGGAATTGGTCACGCAACTGTCATGTTTGGTATATACCATTTACCTCAGCAGGGGCATATAGCTGTGTACAATAATGGTGCAGTCTTGTTAGCAGGAAAAAAGCTTAAAAAAAAAGGGTAGGTGATTTTCAAGGCATGCCACATGTATAAATGAAGATAATTCAAGAACTGTGGGAAAAGATAATACAAGAGTTCAGTTTTACAGATTCTCAGATTACATAGTAAGACAATTTAATATATTCTGCTGTGTGTGTATTCTGCTGTGTGTGTGTGTGTGTGTGTGTGAGAGAGAGAGAGAGAGAGAACACATGTAATTGTCAAAGTCCCTAGTACAAATCTATTAGTTTATTAGTTTTTGTCCCCCTCACTTCTTTCTTTATTAATCTTCTGACAGGATAACCCTCTTTGGTTGAAATTGGTTAATAATTATACAACAGTACCTAACTACTTTAGGTATCAACTCTCTGTGAAGGGATGTGGGACAGAAGCCTCTGACTTATATCAATTTCTATCCAATAAGGTCAGGAGTCTACCTTCTGTGATGACAGTCTGTTGAGGATGGGTTAAAAACTAATGTCTATTTTACAATTTTGTGAGGGACTATATTAGGTTTCCTTAATTTAATAAGCTTCATAAGTTTAGTTCTCTTTTTGGACCATCCATTCCTTATTATCTCTTTGTACTTCAGTGTCCTCTAAAATCTAATTCAGAGAAGTTTCTGATATTTCCTCTGACAGTACTGTCACATTCCAAGAAACATTAGGGTCTTTTTTTAATCAACTTGCACCCACTTAATAACAGTTTGGTGGCAATATGAAGGACAGTTTTTGGTTCATGTATACATGTGGGATGTATAGTAAATTACCTTATGTATAAAATCCCAAATAATTTTATCCAAATAAATATATATATTTTTCAATAAACATTAGTTTATCAGACAAAACCAAATAGAAGCAATTTGAGTGTTGATTTCAGTCTCTCTAGGAAAATTCCAAAGAGGAGTTGATACATTTTGCTTCACAAAATATTTTCAAATCTATATAAAAAAATCTCTCAAAGCATTTCAAAAGCTGTACGTCAAGTACACAGCTCCTTATGTCAAGTACACAGTGGCTCTTGACACTCTTAATATATATTTTTTCCATTGTTAGTAGTTCTGTGTTCTTTCTAAAGCTAACTCATATATTTCCAGCTCTTCTGGTCCTTGTTCCCACTCATCAACCTTGATCTTCCTAATAATATCAAAGAAAAGTAGAACTTGACAAATCCTTCTTAGAATGATAGTGGCAGCAGGAAGAAGGATCAGGGTTGGAGGGGGAGAGGGAAGTGCCTACTACAGGAAGATGTGAATGTACACCAATATTTGTAGACCTGGATATACACAATGACACTTTTCTTAATTATATTAAACAAATAAGGAGTGGTGTACAAGTATTGGAAGACTAAAGAATATAAAAGTCAAAATGAAATGACAATAAAAGAAGCAGAAGAAGAGATAAGATAGCAACTACTAGAGAAAAGGAGGAAATAGGGAGGTGCTAATTCAACGGATATAAAGTTTCAGTCATGAAAGATAAAAAGTTTCTAGAAATCTGCTGTGCAATAGTGTGCTGATAATTAACAATATTGCATTGCACACTTAAAAATTTGTTAAGAGCATAGACATTATTTATATGTTTCTTTTCTTTAAGAACAATAAAAAATTATTATAGCATAAAAAAGAGCCAGTGCAATAAAAATTTGCAAGTGGAATCAGTTCTAATTTTTAAGCAAGTGAACAAAATAATTAAAAGTGAATATGAAATCTCAATAAAAATTCACATCTAATACTATAAAAACAAAGGAATTACAACTTCCATTTGTATAAATAATTTTAAAAAGTCTACTCAAAATAATGTATTCTATTTCCAAATTCATAGATAATAAAATATTTGGTATTATTTATAATACCAAACTTATAAAAAACACAATAGCCAAAAACAGAGTACTACAACAAAACAATAAGAATAAGTGAACAACAATGCTTCAATAATGCTGATTAAGTAAAATATAACTGCTTTTCAAGGAGCAGGAGATGAAAACAAGAGGTTTTGGAAAAACAATATTGAGTTTCTCATGAGCTAAGTAGAGTCAAATTGGAAAGGACTGCATATATTTATTGTCAGATATTTTCTACAATGTACTTTTACAGTCTAAACGTTTATCAATTACTGGAATTTTTCAGCTTTTAGCCCTGGAATATATAGGAAATACAGGTGATTTAACTCTGTAAAAAATACTTTAAGAGAACTCTGTTGTCAAACATACATTATTAATGTTCTGAAAGATGAAGCAAGTTCCATTAGGTCCACGATGCTTTGTTAATATTTCCTTAATCAAGATGAAGCACCACAAAGAAACTCACATATAGCACTAAACTTGCACGGTACATTTCAGACATTCAGACATTATATTTTGGAGTTAAATAGAAACCATATTGAGATTATCCATTATTATCTGTTGATCCGTAATGAAGATGCCTTCCTGCTTATCCATGACCATTAATTAAAATTTTAAATTTTATTTAAAGGTTCCCCACCAGCCCGAGAAAAGGGCCTGGGCTTTGTGTGTATGTGTGTCTGTGTGTGTGTTTGAAGGTGGTTGGGAATATAATGTAATTATATTACAAAGCACTAACTTATAAGTTAAAAAATAAACATTAAATAACTGAAAATAAGTGTGCTTTCTATAGGTGCTTTTTCATAATCTATTGTTTTGTATTTATATACTAGCACTGGAAATTCTCTACACAGTGGTTAAATAATAAATATATTATTAGCAATGAATATACCTTGTAGACATTTTTTAGAAACAGTCATTTATTCCTTATAACATCTAACAATCATATATTGCACTACTGTATTATTTAGTTTTCTTCTTTTGAGACAAAGCAATTTCTTCCATTTCTAGAGTATGCTTTTGGCAAGAAAATTTAAGATGTTGGTTTTATTCCCAGTCCTGCCACCAACATGTTGTATGATGCATTTATATCCTATTTGCCTCAGTTTCTCCCATTACTAAAACAAAATACTGATGGTTGCCACTTTAATATTTCATTGGGTTGCTCTGAGGAATAGTGAGAATAATGTGAGTTATTTTGACAGAATGAGGCAAAGATCTTTGAACTTTAAGGAAAATTTAATATAGATGTTTTAAATAGCAAAAACATAACTATTAAGCAATTGCATAGCACTTGTTTTATTAAATATTTCTCACTGAAGCCTGTTAGGAAAATTTGGTTATATAGCTCTTTTAAAAAGGAAATTATAATATTCATAGAAAAAAGGCAGTGAGTATATGACACTTGAAAACAAAGCATTACAAACCAAATGGAAATTTTAAAATTGTTTAGACTGAAAGCTATTTAACTGTAGCTTGCTTTATTATCAGAAGTGTTAGCATTTCTAAATTTTACTGGAATATCTAAAATTCTTATTAGAAATTCCGGGAAGCTAAGAAACTTCTCAGCACTGTATATAATGGAAAGAGCAAGAAAATCAATTTCAAGATAAAATACTGCATGTTACTAAACTGAGTACCAAAAGTGACTTTTACTAATGAAGTGTTGAAATGTAATCATTTTAGGAATGAATATTGAAAAAAATTATCCTGCTTTGTTCATTTTTGTTTTCCATTTCCTCCCAGAGACATGAGTGAGTGAGTGGTCAAAATTCCTTTAATATCATATCATCTTAGAGAGAATTTTTTTCTGGAGAACTACTTAGTTCATGGAAAATTATTCTTTCTCCCAAGAAAAATGTGAAACCCAGGTTATTATGGAACTTTAAAATATTTAATTTGAAATTTACATATTTTTTACTTGGATAGTTAAAATTCAAGTGAAATTGCTGCTTTACAGTCACACTGGCATTTCATAACTAAAACCACTTGAACAATTAGATGATTACTTATTTCTATAAATTGTAATCTGAGATCATCTTAGATGGTTGAGTCACAGTTCCCAGGTCACAGTTCCTTCACTTCTTACCCAATGTTAGCTTATGCTTTTTTGTAAAGTCTCAGGAACAATTGAGACTATACAGTTCTTCCAGGAATGGAATACAGTTCTATACAGAAATGTGTAGAAACTGAGCAAAGTATTTATACAAAGTCAGTTGTGCAACATTTTTTTATTCTGCTCGATTTTCTTCAAAACCATTTCTACATGATACTTTGTATATTTCCAAAAGAGACATAATCCATAGAATGAAGTTGTGAAATTTTCCTAATAGATTACTTCTCCTAGAGATTACAAATGCAGCTTCGTGATTAGCTTACTAAAATAAAAGAGTATGCATTTGTGCTGTTTTTATTGCTATAGTAATGGTGATGGTATTTTGCTTTCTAAAAGACATTTAATAAATTGGCTTAAAATGTTTCACCTACCTAAAATTATTTCTTTTGTAGAAATTATTATTTCTGTAGATATACATCTGAAGATAGCGGTTCCAAACTAATTTCATTCATACACATAATGTATGATATATAATACATGTGAATGAAATTATATGTGAAAGTTTTTCATGATTTGATAAGGAAATGAAACATCATTTGTTATCACAACTAGCATATGAATAGGGCTAATGTTCACATTATGAAATGGAAGTATTCATCAATAAGTTTGATGTATACCTTCTATTTGAGAGGAACATAGTGAAGCAATATCTCAAACTTTTGCTTAAAATAATGTATTTTTTTCAATAGCATACTCATTGACTGATGCTTTCACATCTTTCTACACTGTGTGTTAGGGTTAGTGTGCTGGAGTCAATGCACACCTCTTCCCAACTCCATGTTAATGACATCACCTGAAGAGCTTGAAGTAGGTCAAGGTGATGGTATACACCAAGAAAACCAGTGACTGTTACATATTAGGACTTTTTCTCCCCCAGAGAATGAGTTGTCAGGTTGTACTTTCCAAATGAAAATTCTGGGATCCAATTCCAACATGGGGGGTGGGGAATTCTGTAGACACCATGTAATGGTTGGATGCCCTGGCATCAGCTCTCATAATTAGGTACTTTCTAAAAGTCACCTCATTTACAAAAGACATGTTTACTTCTCTCATCACTCTGAAAATCTCAAAAGTTTTAGGGGCTCTGTACCTAAAATAGAGATGAAACCCAAGTACATATTTCTTCTTATAAAATACAATATCACACTGAAGCACCACACTGTCCACCTCCCAATTAGCCTATATTCCTAGAGATCTTAACTGCTGCACTGAGTTATCAACTGTATCATCTAGTTACACATTGAGGAATCGCTGAGCACTGTGATTCAGAAACAAGTCATATCTATTGACTAACTCTTAGTTCTTTCCTTACTCGACCTACGGACAGCATTTCATACAGTTGATGTCCTTAACATCTTTTCTTCATGTGGCTCGCCTGACACTTGTTTTTTTTATAATTGTAGTTTTTTCCATTACTATTTATTCCCCTTACACCCTGACCATCCAACCCCCACAACCACCACACTATTGTCCAAATACTAGTTGCTCTTTCACGGTATCTTTCAGTGGTTCCTTCTTTTGTTTCCTATTTAAGGCTAAATAGCAAAAGCTCATTCTAGTTTTAGTTTGCATTTATTTATTGGGTAATGATGTTGAACATCTTTTCATGTACTAATTTTCCAACTGTACATCCTCTACAGTGAAATGGGTGTTTATGTTATTTGCAAATTTTCTAATTAAGTTTGCATAAAGAAGGTAATGCCTTTCCCTTCACCCTCCCACTTGGAGTGAGGAGTAGAAATTCATATAATGGTAATAGCTCTCCACAAAAAAAATATTTTTGAAAGTGTTTTGATTATTCCCATCTCCTTCCTTTCCAGATTATTACTCTAGCTGAAGGGTCTAAGAGTCGTGAAAGTGGTTTGCACATATTTCCTTTTAATATCTGCAAACTGAGATTTGGTATTTTCATTTGCAATTATATATTTATTATATCTCTTTTTTAGATCCAAGAGTAAATATTTATTACAATTGAGAAGAGAAATTTTAAATTATAAAATTTAAAACATTATTGGCAAATATTCTAAACACCACAAAATTCAGAAAATGTCTGTTATTTGCTGATATTTCTTTATAAATTATTTTCTCTGTATATTTTTGCCTAAATACTTATAGTAAAATTCACAAACCTTAAGGGTGCAGCTTAATGAGTTTTTACTTTGATATGTATAACTGTGTAAACACAACCGAGATCAAAATGTACATTTTGAGCATCTCAAAAAGTTTTCTGCTACCCTTTTCAGTTAGCTCTTACCAACTTAACACATATCTGATTTCTGTCACTACATATTAGTTTTATATAGTTTTGAACTCCATGTGAATAGAGTGATATAGTAGGTATGCTTTTGTGTCTGATTTTACTCATTTATCATGTGTATAAGGTTCATTGATGATTATGTATATAGAGTGAGGAAAAAGTAGGTTTACAGTTGTTTGCATAAAATAATACAATCATTAACAACTGATATAAAAATAAACTGTTTCATGTACTTATGTAGCTGTAAACCTAATTCTGCCCCACTCTGTATTATCATCTATTATACCTTTGTACTGAACTGAAACTTCTGTTTTAACATAACACCCAATTATATATGTATATGATATCTCCATGGCTTCAAGGGCACTCTTCTCTCAGTTGCAAAATAACACAACTTCAGAATCATGTTGACTAGTTCCTCCAACTTATCAATAGGATCAATAATGAGGTTGCACAGACTCTTCTCAGATAAAGCCTTTGCAAATATCTCCTCTTTTCCATTCTTCTTGCTATTGTTTTAATTCAGAGCCTTAGTACCTCTTATGGAAAATACTCCCATAGAGTTTCCACTCTCATATTCTCTCTTTTAGACTTCTCCTCTGCAAGTCTAATTTTGTGAAACAAATTATTTGTCACGTTACTCTCCAGTCACAAAATAATCAAATATTCCTCTTTGCTTATAAGGAAAAAACTGAAACACTTCAAACAGATATTCAGTGCCCTCTACAATCATGCTTAAATAAACTTCTCCTTTGTTATTATAATAACAATTAATCTCAATTTATGTGTCCCTTACTACCTTCCCACACATATGTAGAATAGCTCATCCTCAGGGATAATTCCAGTCACTGTTCAACACCCAACTCAAATCCTACTTTGTCTGAGAAGATTTACCCCAATAACTGATGTGTGAGGTATCCTTTTAAGTCTTTACTGCCCTTATTACATGTTGACATTCATATTTTACTCTTTGGTGGTCTGTTACTTAAAAGTTGTATGTGTTTTTTGTCTGTCTGTTATTTTTAAATTCTACAGAGGACCTTTGTTTTACCATTTTTATTGATCTGTGGATATTGTACCAAACTTGCATCCCCAGAATAAATCCCACTTGCTCATGACATATAAAATTTTTAATATATTGCTGGATCTGCTTTGCTAACATTTTGTTAAGCATTTTAACATCTATGTTCATCATGGATACTGGCTTATATAACTATCTCTCTTTGTAGTGTCTTTGTCTGGTTTTGGAATTAAGATAATGCCAGGCTTGTTAATAAATGAGCTTGGGGGTCTTCTCTCCTCTTGAGTTTTTTGGAATAGTTCAAAAAGGATAGATGTTAGTTTCTTGATTGTTCATAAAATTCCACTGTGAACCATCTGGCCCAGGACTTTTGTTTGTTGGGAGTTTGTTTTTTATTACTGCTTCGATTTTACTACTTGTAATCTTCCGATTCAGAGTCTTTGATTCACCCTGACTCAGTTTTGTTAGACTATATGTTTCAAGGAATTTATCTATTTCTTCCAGATTGTCCAATTTGTTGGCATGTAGTTGTTTGTAACATTTGCTTATACTCATTTGTATTTCTATAGCACCAGTTGTTACTTCTCCTCTTTCATTTCTGATTTTATTTATTTGGATCCTCCCTCTTTTTTTCTTAATGAGTCTGGTTAAAGGTTTGTCAATCTTGTTTATCTTTTCAAAGAATCAGCTCTTGGTTTCATTGATCTTTTGTATGGTGTTGTCAGACTCTATTTCATTTATTTCTTCTCTGATATTTATTAAATTCCTTCTTTTTACTCACTTTGGGCTTGGTTTGTTGTTCTTTTTCAAATGTTTTTAATGGTAAAGTTAGATTGTTTATTTGAGATTTTTCTTGTTTCTAAAGATAGGTGTTTAAAGCTGAAAAATTCCCTCTTAGGACTGCTTTCCTTGTGTCCCATAGAATTTGGGTAGTTGTGTTCTTATTTTCATTTGTTTCAAGGTATATTTTAATTCTTCCTTGATTTCATTGTTAACTAATTCATATTTTAGTAATATGATCAGATTAATAGATGCAGTAAAAGTGTTTGATAAAATCCAGAAATGATTTATGCTAAAAATTCTCAGCAAAGTGGGATTAAAAGGAACATACTTCAGTGCATAAAGGCCACATATGACAAACCACAGGCAGCATCATGCTCAATGGGTAAAAACTACAAGTATTTCCTTTAAGACAAGAAAAAGACAGGGATGTCACTTGCACCACTTTTAGTCCATATACTACTGGGAGGCATAGTCACAGAAATCAGACAAGAAGAAATAAAAACTATCATAATTAGAAAGAAAGAAGTAAAACTGTCATTATTTGCAGGTGACATAATGCTATATAGAGAGAACCCTAAACATTTTGCCAAAGAGATAATAGAATTAATAAATGAAAACAATAAAGTAGCAGAATACAAAATAAATATCTAGAAATTAGTTGCATTTTTATATACCTATAATCGGCTACCAGAAAGAGTAACTTAGGAAACAATCCTATTTACAGTTGCTTCAAAAAGAATAAAATACCTAGGAATAAACCTAACCAAGGATATAAAATACCTGCACTTTGAAAATTATGAGACACTGAAGAAAAAAAATTGAAGAGAATACAAATACCGTATTTTTCAGACTATAAGACACACTTTCCCCCACCAAATTTGGGAGGAATATTGATTGTTAATGCTGTTGTTGACTTCTATTTATATTTACATAGGTGAAATGCTATTTATGTTATTAAATATCTTACCACATTTTTTGCTTCAAAATCTTTTTTCTTATTTTTCTCCTCTAAAACTTAGGTGCATCTTATGGCCTGAAAAATACAGTATGTGGAAGTATATACTGTGTTCATGGATAGAAAGAATTAACATTATTAAAATGCCCATACTACCCAAAGTAATCTTGAGATTCAGTGAAATTCCCATCAAGATACCAATGGCATATTTCACAGATATAGAGCAAATATTCCAAAAATTCATGTGGAACTACAAAAATCTTGAGAAAGAAAATGAAGTTGAATAAATCATACTACCCAATATCAAACGACACTACAAAGCCATAGTAATCAAAACAGCATGTACTAGCATAAAAATAGACATATAGATCAATGGAACAGAATAGAGGTCCCAGAAATAAACCCATGCTTTTATGATTAATTAATATTTTACAATGGAGCCAAAAACATACAATGGGATAAAAGCAGTCTGTTCAATAAATGGTGTTGGGAAAATTGGACAGATACATGCAAAAAATTGAAATTAGGCTACCTTCTTATACCACACACAAGAATAATCTCATTATGGATTTGAAACTTAAATGTCCACCTCAAAACAATAAAAATCTTAGAAGAAATCATAGGCAGTATAATCTTAGAGATTTCATATAACATTGTTTTTTCTGATATATATCCTTGGGCAAGGGAAACAAAAGAAAAATAAACAAAAAGGACTATATCAAACTAAAATGCTTTTGCACAGCAAAGAAAACCATAAACAGATGAAAACACAACCCACTGAATGGGAGAACATATTTGTTCATATATCTGATAAAGGGTTAATACCCAAAATGCATAAAGAACTTATAAAACTCAACACCAAAGAATAAATAATCCAATAAAAAATGGGCAAAGGACCTGAATAGACACTTCTCCAAAGTGGACATACAGATGGCCAAGATCCTCAATGTCACTAATTATCAGAGAAAGGCAATTAAAACCACAATAAGATATATCCTCACACATGTCAGAATGGCTATCATCAATAAGTTAACAAACAACAGGTGTTACCAGGATGTGGCGAAAAGGGAACCCTAGTGCATTCTTGGTGGGAATGTAGACAGGTACAACCACTGCAGAAAACATTATGGAATTTCTTCAAAAAATTAAACATGAAAATGACTTTTGGCCCAGTGATTCTAGCTCTGGGAATTTATCCAAAGAGATCTAAAACACTAATTTAAAAGAATTTGTGCACCTTTATGTTTCTTGGAGCATTATTTACAATAGCCAAGATTTGGAAGCAGCTCAAGTGTCCGTAAATAGATGAATGGATTTAAACAAACAAACAAACAAACAAACTGTGGTACATTGACACAATGGAATACTACTTGGCCATAAAAAAGAATGAAATTCTGTCCTTGGCAGCAGCATAGATGGACATGGAGAGCATTCTAAGTGAAATAAGCCAGTCAGAAAAGACAAATACCATGATTCCACCCATATGTGGAATCTAATGAACAAAATGAACTAAGAAGAAAATAGTGGCAGACTCACAGGTACAGAGCAGGATGACAACTATCCAGTGGTGGGGTCTGCAGGGGTGGAGGGACTGAACAAAGAAAAAATACTCATGGACATGACAACAGTGTGGTGATTGTTTGGGGGTGTGGAAGGAGATGGAGGAGTATATAGGAGGCGTAAATGGTGGAGGGTGGAGACTTGACTTTGGGTGGTCAACACACAATACAGCATACAGATGACATATTGTGGAATTGTGCACAATATGTGCACCCAAATAAGCTTTTTAGTCAAAGTCACTGGAATAAATTCAACAAAAAGAAAAAAATATAATGGGATAACAAAAAGAAAAAAATATAATGGGATAACAATAAAAACAAACAAACAAACAAATAGGCATGGATTAAAGCAATAGGAAAAGCAGCATCAGAGGAAGGTCTCAAGATGTTTTGGTAGTGTATATATCACAATGTCCATTTGAAGAGCTAAAAACATAATAACTTGTCATTATTGTGAGAATAAAATGCTAGCAACACAAAGCCCAAATTTAAAACCTAAATGAAAACATGTTTAACATAATGACCCTAGGTCATCTTAGTAACTATTCACAGAGCTTTAAAACATTAAAAACAAAATAAATAAACAAATAAAAATCCTAAGCCATCTAGCTACACAGAGCTGTATATTAAAGTTATTTAAATCTCTTAAAAAATAGAACTTTTAAATTTTACATATAAAGGGAAGACAGTAACCTATCACTATCAAGAAGTACAATACAAAGAAAATGTGAAGGAAAATAATAACAGATCATTTCACTATTAATAATTTTGTACAGTTACACACTCAAGACACGTTCCTTTTAACATTCCTAGTACATGTGTTTTCAAAGCTTAGTGCTACCTTTGTAGAGGTAATATGTTTATGGGTTATTGGAACAAGTTCATTAGTAAGTCGCTGAAAACAATAATACAATCCTCAAGAATAAAACGTATATCTCTACAATATCTCCCCAATGCTATGCAATATTATTGCTTATGAAATCTCCTTTCCATTCCAAACACATATTTCCCTTTTGCTATATTCTTTTAAGAGATAAGAAGACAGACTTACGTATAAATGTCTCTCCATGGGGTTTGACAAACTTCTGGGAGAATAAGAAGGAGAAAAATTACCTGTAACATAATGGGAATTAGATGTAAATATTGTATCTACTTGTCTACAATCTAATTGTTTTAATTTTAGAAACTTCAAGTGGATATCTAGTTATACAGAATTTTGAAAAAAGGTTGAAGCTACACAGTTTTTAAATAATCCTGTCTTTGCCCTGTTTTCTTTCCCTGTTCCCCTACATATAACCTTTCATATATTTATTTTGCTGTTCTCATTCTTCTTGAAGTGTGTTGTTAAACCTTAAGACCTCATAAATTAAATCCTTAGAGTTATGAAAAAAAAGTAAGTGAGGTCATTTTGGAGTTGTGTGGCTAATTTACAATCTGAATACTTGCATTTTTCCCATGTTAAAGAAACTTGAAAAAGTTATCAATAGATTTCTTTGTTGCTTTTACTAATGAAATTGTATTTGTTTTTTTCCACCCGTGGTAGGTGTTGAATAATTTGAATTGGAATTTGAAGGTTCACAGCTTCCAAACCAGCAGGAGTTAAGGCTTAATTGCTTGGAAATACATTTTCATGGCTGATACCAGTAACATAAATGTCTCTATGTCAGGAGTCTCTGTGCTAATCAGTTAACAGTAACATGTGCCACCGCATATCGAGGGACGATGTAACAGTTAACAGCTTGAAGCTATTGAAAACGTACCAATGGGGAACTTTCTCATACTTTTTTTCACCAATATGCTTCTTCATCTAAATAAACAAATAGAAAAATGCTGTACTTAACTACTGTAAGTGAATAGGAAAGTACATTCACCTAGTCTGAGCTTCAGAACACGTTACACCCAATGCTGCTCATTAAGGTAACATTTTAAAAGTCAATCAGTTGCTAATATGCTCTCTCTGTGTCAACTCAGAAGCTGTCTTTTATATCTGGTTATACTCCAGAGAGAAGGATTTGATTTCCAGCTCTAGAGATCAGGTCAAGAATTGCAATAACAATTAGTAATTAGTAGTTAGATCTCAATGTATCACATTAGAAGGTCATTTTTCTGAAGCATTTGGTCTCATGAGAAGAAAGGAATATAACAGATAATAAAATGAACTATTGAACCTTTAAAATCGAGGAAACATTGTAATCAAGATGCTCCTTCAAATCTTTAGACAGCCTACATATAATGATATTTTCTTAAGATCTAATTTTTTAATCATCAAATCATGTATTTAGGCCTTAATTCTAGTTTTGCACAATGCATACTGTTTGCAAAACAATACCCTTAGCTCAAGATATAAGTTTGCTATCTTCAAAATGATGATATCCCTGTGAACATGGATGAAAAACAATATGTAAGTACTATTTTGAATACTTCCTACTATCCCCATCAAAAATTATAATTAACTAATTTACAAAAATCTAACTAGTACAATATATTTTAAAGTAGCGCTACACTTTATGGTATGAATGTGACTGGTTTCTGATAACTTACATAAAGGTAAAATCTCAGTTAAAAACTAAGATATGCTGAAAATTCATTTTCTTTACCTTCTATATTGAGTTTTGGTAGCTTACATCCCATTAAATCTGAACAAACTTAATCTTAGTCATTGTTGGAGCTTCTACCCAACTCTGAAGTTGAAATGTTTAATATTTCTGAATCTTACACTGGGCACATACAGGTGGGTGGGGCTGCAGTGGTGTCTCTGTGCACCCATTGGCACTCTACATCTTCACTGCAGAGATACGCCATGTATCTGTTTGTGTTTGTCTGTCAGGTCTGGGAGATCTGCGGACTCTGCATGGTGTGACTTAGGATATGAGGATCATACGTAAGCAGAATTATTGATGCCTCTGTTATTATATCCACTGATGCCTTCTAGAGCTTTACTATTCTGGGGTCTCACTGCCTCTACCAGGAATTTGTCAGAAAACAGGACCCAGTTTCTACCATTCCAGAGCCTATACACCTCACTCTCTTATCCACAGTGAAAGAAGTGTCTTTGAGCCTTATGAAAACACTTTTATCTTTCCTACTATTTCCAAGACCTTTTTTTTGCCCTCTCAGATCCTAATTTTTCCATATACTGCGATTAGAAAAAAAAATTCCAGAGCATTTTATAGATGACCACTGCCTTAAAAGTAAGTACATACCCCTTCTGAGGAAATAAAATGGAGCCAACTCTCTTAGTAGAGCAGGAAAAAAGAAAAAAAATGCAGACAAAAGAAGTTAAACATAAATTAATACCTCAAAATATTATTTATTCATATTCAGAGAATAAATATTTAAAAATTTAAAAAAACATGTTATATGAAAAATTTTGATAATCTAATTTAGTTAGAAGCAACATGAATTATTTCAGTATCAACTTGGTACTAGAAATTCTAAAGGCAAATATTGGCCTTAAACTTGTAAACATGCAGGTATTATGAATTATTATGAAAATAATTTTATTACTAGAATGTTTCACAGTAAGTCTGCTAGTTCCTTAAAGAAAATAGTTAAGTGCTAACAGGAAAGGATGAGTGTAATTTATGGCATTAAGAATTCCATGAATAAAAGCACCTTTGGATGCAAGAAACAAAGGCCTTACTTAGGTTACCTCAAGTAATGAAGATTTGCTGCAAAGATCTCCAGAATTTCCACACAGCAGAAGCTTCCAACAGGATATCTAGTTGGAAGGGAGAGCTAAATAAGTGTTTTTATATTTATCTTCCATAATATATACATTTTTTTTCATTTTATGAACTCTTTAATCCACAAATAGGGAATACAATTGACAATAAAATATATTAGTATGCTGGCATGTAAATAGTATTAGGGTATAGAGGGGATAAATGGTGATGGAAGGAGATTTGACTTGGGGTGGTGAACACACAATACAGGGTACAGTGGAATTGTTTATCTGAAACCTGTAGAATTTTATTAACCAGTGTCATCCCAATAAATTCAATAAAAAGGAAAAAATTAAAAAGAAATAAGTAGATGTCTTTTGAAGTAAAACACATATAAAAATAAAATAAAACCAATAACACAAAGACAATGAAAGACAAAAATAAGTTAATTTAATTTTAATTGCTCTCCATATAAATAGAAAGTAAAACCTGTTAATTTAAATAAATAGTATGATATAATATGTGCATATTTAAAAATAAAGTCAAGTAGCTTTTGTGTAAGCATTAAGGAAATAGTGAACAAGCAAGAGCCAAACAAGGTGACACTCCATCCCCTGCATTGTGATGCCACTACTACACCAGGTATAAGCTGGATTTTGGTATGGACATAATCAGCACTGTAGGCCACTGAGAAGAGGTACTGACCTTCTCAAGAAAGCACTGGGAAAGGTAGGTATAGTTAAAAAGGGGATAGCAATGCATGGTCTTGAGTTTATATAAATATCTAAATCCAAACATACATAGTTGACAACCTTGGAGATGTTGCAAAGGTTTTGCTTGTATAGTCATTGCTCTGGACAGGTCAATATAGTTGACAATTCATGTCATAATACTTCTGTTTTCCTAAATGGAACTTGGTTGCCTAGAAGAAATTATACACTGGGAGAATAGATAGGGGCTTTTCTACCTTATACCGTGAGATTGCAGTGATATAAATAGGCATTGACCTTCCCTGACCGTCACCTCTGGGGTTCAAACAGTGAACAGTGTCAGCAGGGTACAGCAATGTTCTTGAAATCCAATAGCAACTTAACACAGGGTGGGGCAAAGTAGGTTTAAAGATTTTCATGTGGAAAATAATACAATAATAAATAATTCAAGAACAAACGCATACTCACAACTGTAAACCTACTTTTGCCCAATACAGTATATTTATATTTTCTGTTACTGTATCATCTAGAAAATTATATTCTTAAGGAATTAAACCTTATCCCCTTCCCATTTAAAAGTCACAGACTATCAAACTTCCTGTTTTAATTAGTGTTTATTCTTGGTCCAAAGGTTTATAGCTGGGGAGTGTGAATTGGTAGAGAAAGTTATGTAAAAAGCTATGTAGAGTTGCTGCAATGCTGTGGGACTTTGGACAAGACAGCTTTCTTCAGAAGCAGTTCGGTACATTTGTGGAACCTGGAACATAGAAGATGGGTTTGCAGTATGTGAGCCTATAGAAAAGGAAGCTCAAAGCTGTAGCAATTGAGAAATAAATTCCAACAGATAATAATCAATTAACAAACAAAGGGCAATCAATAAACAAAGGGCACTTACAACCCAGAGGTTAACTTTAAAACAAAAAAGTATAAAATACAGAAAAAAATTAAATTTTAACTTAAAGTATCTTCCTTAGAAGTTCTGGAGGTATAAATGAAGTTCTTAGTTTAGATATCTTTGATCAACATGCAACCTGAGTATTAACTATATTTTGATCTTTCAATGTGTAGGCATTTAGAACACTAAATGAATTCTGGACCTACAGTTCTAATTACAAAGTGTTATATTTCAGACTGAGACTACAAAACTGCCAAATTATATGCTTTGTCTTCAGCAAAAACCTACCCCCCAAATTATCAATGACTGAATGCTACCCTATTGTGGATATCTAGGAGACAATGGGACATTCTTCAAGTAATAAGTTGTTATATCACCTTCTATTTTGTATCAACTCGTGATTCTCCATGGTAACCTCTGTTGGTCACAATTTCCATAGGTGGTCACATCTCAGCAATGAGTATCAGATGAGTCAGTAGCCCTCTCAGCAGCAGTGTCTCATGGTTGGAGACCTAGATCTTAGGTTGTGTGTAGCTTTAGATGCTTTGAGATAACTCTCATCCACTACCTGTGAGTTACCCAGGTAGGTTTAATTATGTCTGAATGTACTATATCTTTTTTATCTTCAAAATTCCCACTTTGATCCATGGATTATTCTCAAGTATATTGTTTAGTTCCTAGGTGTCTGGAAAATGGAACAGAAATACTTTTCTCCATCCCTCCTGCTAAGTACACCTTTAAGGTATTATATATACATATATTCTACATGAGGTAGAAGACTGATAAGGGACCTCAGAACCTAAGGAATAACACAGCGGTATTTTCTTTGTTTTCTTATTGTTTTATAAATCCTGGATTTGGAGCAGATTAAGCTAGTAAGCAACCTAGACACACCAAAGGGTGCAGACCAAAAAAAAAAAATATCCAACATATGAAAATAGTGACAACAAAAGTATTCTCTCTCTAAGCAAATGACCAGGATGCCCTCTCTAAGCAAATGCCAGGCAGCCTAACAAGATCATTCTTTTAGAACACTTTATTTCATACAAACACTGCAGAAACAACGCCGCTGCCTCGTTCATGCAGACAAAGGCTGACTGGGGAGTGGAGACTTCACCCTCTCCAGGGTGTAACATGTGCCCTAATCCCTCCCCCAGTGCTGTGTCCTGTCAGTTCTCAGGTATCACTCTGGCTGAAAAACCTGGACTTCACATGCACAGGAAACAAGCGAGGCATCAAGCTCACATCTTTCGTGTTAGTGGTATCAAAAACAGCTAAAATGCTGGAGATATGGTAGTGAAAGAGAGAATACGACTATTTTTCCTGAACTTTCTATTCTAATGGAGACCTGAGTCTAAATGTTTGTGGTATTTAAAACACTGTGATATTAGAGTAATACATATTAAAAAATGACCCTATCTTGCCATAAATATGCACATCTAACATAGTGCATATTGGCTACAAACAGATAACAACAAAAACATGTAGCAAGGTGAAAGAGCAAGGCAAGGGCCAAGGACTGTAAAATAAGCAAAATGGAAGACCTAGATATGTCCATGTGTCATGATAAAGAGTAGGGACTACTTTCCAAATAAAAGTATTTCATTAAGTCCTGGGCTGCATATATATTATAGGGAATGGTTTTATAACATAGGACAAAAAAATGCATGCCCATAGCTGAGTAATTATTAGTTATACCAATTATTGATATGTCCTAATTTCTAATTAATTTAATCAAATTAACTTTTTCCATAATTATAATACCTTTAAGTATGCCATAGATTGTTTTGTGGATGAATTTTTTATTCTAGTTTCAAGGATAGACATTAAAATGAAGAAAACCAAGTATCTTAATATTTTGAATGATAAAGAAATCATCATCCCTTTTTTCTAAACTGCTGATATTAGGTGAATTTCTTTAAAATTCCAATCACAAAGATTTATTATAAAATTGTTCACATGTAAAGCAGAACTAGCACATGGATTATGAGTATGATATTAAATCCATTGACATTAAATGACATTAAATGATATTCTCTCAATAATTATATTGAGAGAATATAATTATTTCAAAGTAATTAAAAATATATATTATCAACAATAAAAATTATTCCACATTCTGATATTGGAAGTCAAAGAAGCATAGGTGTCAAGGATAATACAGACATCTGGAGCCACACATATAAACTACTTTTCAAAAGTCTCACTTTTCTCTTTAATCTTTTTCACTTATAATAAAAAGGGTGACAAAACTCAGTTTTGCTAGTATTATTTGTTCACACCTCTTATAGTAACCTTGAAAGTAAAGGAAGACTGTTTATTTTTAATGGAATATTCATTAGTAATGTTGATCCTGCAAGTCTGAATGCCCAAGGGATAAAATGTATGAATACTAATATTTTCTGTGATCTTGAAAAGGTGATGCTTTTGACATAATAAAGAGGAATACACACTAATATATTATTATAACAGTTTAAAGTTTGTATAAACAAGATGAATTTGAAGTCAGATAACGAAAAGTAAAAATAGAATATAAGTGATTAGATTTGTAAAAGGATTGCTGAAGAGCTACACTTGCTCTTCTATAGAATAGGATGATTGGCATTTTAGCTGGAACAAGACCTTGGGGCACTTATGTCCAGAATGGACATTAAAATAGATTTTCATTACAGATCTTCCAAATTACAGGAAAAAAGTAAACAGCAACATTTACTACTATGTCTGTCCCTGATATTCCAAAGTTTGTTTTGTTTTTGCTTTTTCAGTTTCTCACAACTAGACAGGGATGCGCATCTTGTCAGTCCGGATGGTACAGGTTTGTCCTTAAATTAGTGAAAATTTGTATTGGACAAGGTTCAATTACTTTCATCCTGTGTTCGTACCTTATGTTTGTGGAATCTTACAATGACAAACTGGAGTGAAAGTCGTGTCATGTGACTATTTTGTTCAGAAACTTTCTTAAGTGGTTACTAGTGACTGCAGTAATCAGTGAAGTCGTAGCACTTTGGACTAGCAGTCAAGCAAACAGACATTCTGCTTGCATTCTGCTTAACCTGGTTATCTTCTACTGTCCTCTGCCTGCTTCCTCATCACACCTTAATCTCCAGACTAGAAATCATATCTTGCATGTGTGCATTTCTATACTTTCATCCAGCTATTCCTTTTGCCTTGCTCCTTTATTTCCTCCTTTTTAAATCAAAACCACTTTTCAAAGCCTAGTCAAAAGTCACTGTATCCAGTTACCTTCCTGGCTGCTACAATGAGGTTTTTCCAGTGTTTTCTTCTTGTTTGCATCACTGTCTTATTACATTATATTTAGCCTTACATTAGAATTTTATTACAAACTTGCCTTTTTTTCTCATTAAAATCAGGCCTTGAGTTGTATTCATTTTTTTTAAATTGTATTGCCTAATACGGAGAACATTATGCTAAGTGAAATAAACCAATCAGAGAAAGGCAAGTACCATATGATTTCACTCATAGTTGAAATCTAGTGAACAAACTGAAATAACAAGCAAAATAGAGATAGACTCATAGATGGAGAATAGATAACAGCTGGTGGGGATCAGGGGTGAAAGGATTGAGCAAAAAGGATAAAGCACTTTTGGACGTGGACAAGAGTGTGGTCATTGCAGGGCAGGGGAGAGGGGTATAAGGGGAATAAATGGTAATGGAAAAAATACAATTAAAATACATAAATAAATAAACCAACAAATAAATAGCATCACCTTGTATACATTTATAGTACTCATATATTTCATAGCCAGCACTTAATGTTTATTAATTTTACACCAATTTTAGAAGTTAAGAATATGTCTATATTATATATATTGGGTTAGTCAAAAAGTCTACTTAGTTTTTTTCATGAAATGGCTGTTACAATGCTTTGTTGCCTTTAAATTCTTTTGAAACAATTTTGTTGAATTGTAGTGTGACAGTTGTCATATCAGCATGCATTTAAAAAACATAAAAATTGGTGTTTTGGGGAAGCCATTTTATTACTGAAGATGGAAGAAAATAAGCAACATTTTGGTGTGTTATGCTTTATTATTTCAAGAAAGGTAAAAATGCAACTGAAATGCAAAAAAAAAAAATCCATGCAGTGCATGGAGAAGGTGCTGTGATTGATCAAATATCTCAGAAGTGATTTGTGAAGTTTCTTTGCTCTATTGACATTTTGACCAAGTAATTCCTTGCCCTGGAGCTATATTATGCTTTGGAAGTTGTTTAGCAGCACCTGTGGCTTCTACCCACTAGAAGCCAATAGTGGGAGATGGCGGATATACTCCAAATGTCCAAATCAATAAAATTATTGGTGAAAATGAAAAATGTGTTTTCTTATTTTATGGAAAAATGCTAAACATAATTTTTGACCAATCCAAAAGCTAACACTATGTGTGCATCTGTGTGTGTGTGTGTGTGTGTGTGTGTGTGTGACATACAGGCTAAAATAAAAGTACTTAACAGGAAGTTAAGAGTTTAATTTGAATAAAGTTTCATGTCCAGGTAGGACTAGTTTAGGTAATGCCAAAGTATCTTTTTAAAACAAGAAGGTAGACAGAAAAGTAAAACCTAACACACAACTATTTTAAATTCATAATTCCCTAGGACTAGATTCTGTGGCAGAGAACACAAGGTTAAATGCTTGTAAGGGGCACACAGATAACAGATCTCAGGGAAGCTGGCTGAATTGTATTGGATGAACTGCTGAAAGAGGGAAGCCATTACCCAGGCCAAACTGATTTCTGCCATGAGCTAATGTGGGCTCAATACTACCTGACTTGACTATTTTAAGAGAAGACAAAAATCCAGATCTTTATGTCAATACTCACACTTTATTTTAAAATAGCAAATAATTCCAAAAAATAAGGTTAAAAACATCTCAACATCAATTGGCAATCTATTTTTAAAGCTTTTATAGAAGAGTATTGAACTAAGTGGGAAAAGTAAAATTAAGAGCATCATTTGGAGATAAGTGAAAAATTCAGCATACCTCTTTTGAAGTATAGGTTTGAAGATCATGAGTGGTTTGTGAAAATTTAAAGATGGAATAAAGATAGATATCGTCTAAACTATGACAAGAGAAAATTGTTTTGGCATAAAAGTTGATTTTAGAATTTTAATAATTGATCTAATTATAATAATTACCCTTCTTTAGTATTATCTGTATCTAGGTACCTGGCAAACATTCCACAAATATTTTCTCAATTTTCTGAATGGACTTACATGGTAAGTATTATTATTGAAGATGAAGCAACTGAGGCATAAGTATTAAGTAACTTCCAAGTTTCCTATACAATTAGTACTTAAATCCAGCTTTTCTGGACTACAAAGTCTGCTTCCAATTATTTGGGTCCAAAATCAGGTAGGTATGTGTATGTCTAGTTGGCTGCATCAGCTTTTTGTGGGGCTCATTGTCTCTAGTGGCTCGCAATTAACTCTTCAGGGCAGGGAAACCAGTGACTAGTCATTAGACATTGGCAGCTCAAGTACCAGTAACTAGTTGCTACCTTAGTTGACATCTCTGAAATATCTCTACAACAGCTGCCCGGCAACAGACTGGAAAGTTTATCACAGAGGTATTTGTATAGTTGAGAAAAAAAAATGCTGCCAAAAGCCCAGTTTGAAGCAGTATATCTAAGGATAAATGAACAAACGTGAAAGATGCGTACAGAGTGAGTGAGTAGGGTGGATTTGGCGATCAGTCCAGTGTGTACAGTAAAATAAAAAAAGGAAAGATGAGTCAGTGATTCAGATGAGGTTTTTCTTAAAGGATTTTACTGTGTAGAATAGAAAGAATGATTATAAAGGAGTATACTAAGAAATAGTGAGCATTTTGCATCAATAAAAGTAGGTTGAGATGTAATATGCAGTTAAGTTATATAGTATAATGATTCTAGCCACATTATTGTAATTTAAATAAAAATAATTTTATTAATAATTGAGAACTTTACTAAAAGTTTACTATTCACCTATCATATTTTATTTTTAATCATTAATTTGGGATTTTTAAAATCTGAGTCCTAATGTTTAGTGTTTATTCTTTTGGTAAAATATTTTTACCAAAAGAATAAACAAGCTGAGAAAAACATTCACTCAGTGCATCTGATGGGCAAATACACTTCATGCTGCATTGGATGAGTAACCGATGGATGGATTTTGGCCATTTTGTTTTGAGCTGTCAGCGAAATTTCTCTTGGACATCTTTTTCATTGCTGTGCATCTGAGCAAAATAATATTTTATTGTTGGTCATAATTAATGATTCATTGAAATATATCAAATGAATGCACTCAAAATATGGATATAAATCTTATTATGTCTCTGAATATAGCAGTTCCAGTACTGTATGATTTTTGTGATATGAATTGCAGTCATATGTTAGATCATTCACTATCAGAACAAGTTGAGACTCATAAAATAAAAGAAAAATGACAGATTCCTTTTTTGCCTACAAATGAGAAAACAGATTAGTAAAATGTGAAATGAGCCATTCTGGCAAAGTTGAATTTGAGCTTCAAGTGTAAACACTTGAGTTAATGGCTGGGGCTTCTCAATCTCAGAAGCTCTGCTGCATGGGGAGGGTGAAGCAGAGGTTATGGAAGCTCTTCAGCATTTTACTTAGAACATCTTTACAGGACTTAATTAGGCAGATTACCTGTTATGCATGGTGCAGTGTGCTGAACACTTTTAAACTGGTATGTCCTTAAGGCAAATGGAAGGCAAAGTCAGAAAGAATTACACTCTACACAAATAACTCTGAGCATTTTATTAGTGGACCTCATAGAAATGAAATCTTCCTTGCCAATGCACCATTTAATGTTTAACTCAATTGAGTACCAGAGAGTTTGTTAAATGTAGAAGGGCCATCTGGATTTATGGATTCAACCTGACTACCCTTTAGTAGCTCTTTTTTTTTTTTTCTCCTGACAGCACTGGGGCTTTGAAATAAAGCAAAAACCTACAGTTTTTAACACTATGCGCTTTGTTCTAAGTTACCAAGTAACTCACAAAAAGACATAATTGCTTCTCGAAAAACAGTATTTTACAATTAGAACTTAAAAAGTGAAATTACTTAACATATACTTATGAACAGTAACTGTTTACTAATTATTTCAGGAAGCAAATGTTAACTTGCTAGATATATGTTAAATTCCTGATTCTATTTAATCACTTTATTCCTCTAACCACCTACAGGGAGGGGTCACCATGTCAAGCAATACTGAATGGTATTTTGTGTGAATTTGGAACAAAGCTTTTAAAGGCCAGAGGTTTAGGGACATAAACCAGATGTGCTCATTTTAAAAAGTCTACTTGGTTTGTGGGGAGAAAGGTCAGCCTCTTAGATCTTTTAAAAATCTTACTGTCAAACACATTCCATGGAAACTAAACATTTTACTATTCTCAAAGTGATGCTACACTGACTTTTTTTTTCTTTTGGATGAAATATTTGTTCTGATCTGTATTGTACATGAGCTCTTTCCACATTCAAAATATAATAAAATACTTGAAGATTTTCTTAATCATTTAAAATCTCCTAAAATATGTCAGAGTATATATATTTCCATTCCACAGAAATGATTTTGAATTATTTTTAAAAATTGTCATTTGCAAAACAAATGTCTGACTTAAATGTCAATTCTCAAATGTTTGTGGAGCCTAAATCTAGATTATAAGATGGCTATTAAAAAGAAGACTTTTATAAAGATATATTTATATAAAGTTGAACTCCTTCCATCTTTTCTATAGTAGCAAATTAGATTTAAAAGGAATTTATTGGAATTCATACTTCAATATTTTTGTAGGATATAAATATGTTGAATTTTTGTTTAGACTATTTTTTAACTGTGTATACAATTCATGTAGAAATAGGTATTTCTCTATTGTAACATCACTGATTTATGTTTACCTAACTCCTGAAAAAATTATACTTGTTTCTAAGCAGTTACCTGGTTCCCATCTAATCTGACTTCCAAAGGCAGCTTTGTATTTAACAGTGTATGCATTGCTGGCTCACAGCCTTGGGCTGAATCCTGCTTCTTAGCTATAGGGTCTTGGGTCAATTGTTTAACTCTTTAAACTTCAATTTTGTCAAGTACAAAGTGGAGATGATAACATATGCATTTCATGTGGTCAACAAAAAGACTAAACGAGAAACCTTGTAATATGCGAACCTAGTGCCTGGTATAACAGTTCCTGGTACGTTGTAAGCACTCAGTAAATATCATTTTGCTATTTTATTTATTTTGAAAGGTTTTACTTATTTACTTTTTAGAGATAGGGGAAGAGAGTGGGAAAGAGAGGGAGAGAAACATAGATCAGTTTCTCTGGTATGTGCTCCAACCAGGGACAGAATCCACCACCCAAGCATGTGCCTTGACAGGGAATCAAACCAGCAACCTTTCTTGTGCAGTGTGATGCCCAACCAATTGAGCCACTCCAATCAGGGCACTCAATAAATTTTAGATACTCAATCTAACCACATAATAAGTAGTATCTTTGCATAAGAAATAATGGTAGAGTTTGAAAAGCACTGCGTTTGTCTTCTAATTCAACTCTCTGACTGTAGACAAATTGCTTTTTTTCCCTTTACTTTTATTATTGACACTGCTACAGATGCCGGCATTCCCTCCCACTCTTTGCCCACCTCCTCCCAGGCCCCACCCTCCCTTTCTTCTGGCCATTACCACACTGTTGTCTGTCCATGTTCTTCAAAACCTCTTAGCCCTTTAAATGTTTATATTAAAACAAACAATTTAGATGTCTATATTATAACAAGCCTTATATACTCCTGTGGAAAATCCAGTGAGACAGTGCATGAAATAACCTAGCAACATTGCTCAATAAAGTTACATAAACACTTAATTTAAAATGTTTTATACATTTTGCTTATATCTATTATTAAAATAATTTGAATTAAACTGAGACTAGATTTACATCTGCATCATTGGATCATGTGTTGTGGCAGAGCCCACAAATTGCTTCCTGATGCCTTCTTTTGTGATAGAATTTCTTATTTCTGACTGGCCACATGGATCTGTAACATGATGTATTTCCTAGATTCAGTGTCCTACTTACCAGCAGAGAGAAAAGTAATGCTGAGCCTCTACTATGCCACCATTCCTGAACAACAAACACATGAACAACAACAACAAAAAAAAACCCTGCCTACTGCCTAGCAAATGTCACTTATATTGTACCCCTTTGATAATAAAATGTGTAGCAATTTGCCCACATGGGAACACACACTTAATATGCATATAAATTTTTGTTTCCTGCCCACAATGATTCTGCAAACAATATCTACTTACTGAATACCTTCTTTACTCTAATACATCTCACACATTATTGCTTCTGACCAAGGATCTTACTTTTCATAGCAGAAATGGAACAAGAGGATAGTTACCATGTCATACCACATGCTCCATGATACAGAGATACTGAGCCTTATAAAAGAAGACTATGTTTACTACTTAGTAATGATTCCAATAGAAAAATCAGCTTATAAGATTTGGTAATTTTATATACAATCATACTTTGGTACTTACAGGCTTCAGAACTTGTCAAACTCTGTACTCATCACATTTTGATGAGAAAAAAATGTTTCAGCACAGGTGCTTAGCTTGGAATGTGTTGCACTTGTTAGAACTTGTATGAGTCACACGGTAAATGTGCAGTAAATGGGTTGAAGTTTAAAACTTTGTGGAACAAAGTATCATCCAGACAAAGCTCTAACAAGCCAAAATGTGAACCTACTTAATGAATAAACAATGTCACACTTCAGAAACATTTTGAAACATAGAAACAAGTTTCTCCTGATACGTTTTTAGAAAACTCTAAATCTGCATCTCCAGCAGTGTTCAGTGAAGCCAAGAGACAGAAAACAGAAGAAAACCTGAGAAATCTCCTGAAATTGTCTGGGAAGAGGAGTCCTCTTCCAAGAATTAACCCTTTCCCTCCTCCTGTTCCACCTGGCCACCATCCCTTTATGCCAGGAACTCCTCTTTGTACAGGTAATGCGAAGTTAAATTTTATTTTATTTTTATGTAATTAATTGCTTTTTTATCCATGTTAGTTTAGTTTTAAGATTCTGTATTACAAAACAACCTCATTGCTCAATGTTAGCCCAGTAAAATGTGGAAGTTCTGGGGAACTGTCACAAATTATTTCTAATCACATTATTTCTTATGGGAAAAAATTGTTCTGTATTCATCAGTTTAGGTACTCATCACAAGTTCTAGAACAAATTAATGACAAGTACCAAGGTATTACTCTATTGTACACATACGTGCACACACACAAATGGATAATCCTCCCAACTAACCACTGGTATGATGGTGTTGTTTTTGCCACAGCTGAAATACATGGGATTGGGAAGCAAGAATGGGAATAGGAATGTCAGTATTCCACCTTATCATCCATTTACAAAATATTATTTACAATCTCTCTGAACTTGGCCTCTACCAGCTTATAGATCTTGGTCCACATGGAAGAAATTCTTTCACTACAGGATACAGTGATTCCTCTGTTGGATTCAGAGTTGAGCCTGTCACCTGTCCATTCTCTATTCTCATTACATTTAGTCAATGTGCACAAAAGATGGTTGTGTTATGGGGTACAGTGATTGATCCTCATTAATCAGAGAAAAGAGTGTGGCTGTTGCACATTAGGATGCAGGAAAGACTTGGACCCTGGTACACCATCTGGTGTGCCTGACAGAACTGCCTTATACACATGAAGAGTTAATGAAATAGCTATAGTACCTTAGCATAAGAGGACCGCTGAGAGTTCAGACCCTCCAGATGTGAATGTTTGTCAGTCATGCAAATAGTGAATCTTGGGAGGCTGTTGATGAGAAGCAAAAGAAACATGGACTTGCAAAGAAAGGAATAGAATGATAAATACAGCCATGGCATCACTGCCAGCTCTACAAGTAAGGTCTTCAGTAGATAAACCACATAGTTTTCCTTATTCTGGGATGCATATATTTAGACTAATTCTACATTTTCCTCCGTTCCTTACATTTTCCTATAATTTTATACACAGTGTGGGTGATGGTTAACTTTATAATTGTATCCTTGGTTTACAAGATATCGAGAACTGTGACTGAATTAGAGGAGAAAGGATTACTTAGAAATGGGAACAGGGTTTAGTGGAGTCCTTGTCAGTTATACAGGGATAGCTGCATCACATTAGCTAGGATATTGTTGTGGTTCCAGTTGTTGTTTTAAAATTTAGATCTACCTGGCTAGCATAGCTCAGTAGATTGAGCGCGGGCTGCGAACCAAAGCATTGCAGGTTCGATTCCCAGTCAGGGCACATGCCTGGGTTGCAGGCCACAGCCCCCAGCAACCACACATTGATCTCTCTATCTCTCTCTCCCCCTCCCTCCCTTCCCTCTCTAAAAATAAATTAATAAAATTAAAAAAAATTAGATCTAAGAGGAAGAGTATATATATTTACAAATGACAAGTACTTCCAGGGACTGGCTCAGACAAATTTGGTTTAAAAAGATCCTGTGCTACCTTGTACTACAGAGGCTGAAAAAACTAAAAATAAAAACATTTCCCTATTTTCTTGCATCTAGAATTCCATTATACTTTAGTTTCTACCAAATGTATCTGTGTCTTAGAACTGGGACTGAGTTATGCAACTAGAGATGCAGAACATGACATTTATTTTGACAATAAGGTTTGTAGCAGAAGCATCATGGATCCAAATAGGATGACTCTCTGCAAAGGTGTGGGCAGCATCCCCACTGAGGCAAAGATAGTGAGGTTCTATAGCCCCAGCTTCCAGATTCAGTGGCTTCTTCGCAAATGGGGGTGGTAGCTTTGCTGCTCTTATCAAAGGTATGGTGGTTTGGGGAAATGAAAAATGTATCTCTCTACTGTGAGCTAGTCCAAATCACTCAGTCCTTATGATAGCCATATTTGGTCAATCTATAGTTTAATTAACTTCAGTGTAACAAATATTCATTTTGCATCTGCCCCATGCAAAACTATATGTTAATACAAAAATAAGATGGTGTGATTCCTTTATTCAAGGAACTCACAGTCTTATAAATGAGGCAGTCACTATGCCATGTCAAACTCTAATTGAATTACAGGAAGCATGCTGATGCCCATAGCTCAATTGAGAAGCACAGGGACCAAGCAGATCTGATAGGAAATTTATTGAGTTGTTTTCTGAATTGCTGCACTGGAAATACCTATATAAAATCAAGCCAGAGATGCCCCACAGGTTTTTAAAGTCTTGAGGTCCAAATAGAGATCAAGGTTATAAATGAAGATTTCAGGGTAATATATTTAGAAAAGGAGATGATGCCTGTTTGGCATTTTAAGCAACAGCAATCCCCCCACTGATGTTTGTGGTATAGAACCAAGAATTTTTGCAACAGTATTGAAAAGTAATACAGAGAATTCAAGTTAATAAAGTTAAGAAGAGTATATTTTAGGTAGTTGAAATGACCTTAAGGACTTTTTTTATACAATGCTGGTTGAGATTTTGAAGGGAATCAGAACCATTTGAATTACTTCTGTTAATTTAGACTTCTTTTTACTTACCTGAAGAAGTTTGGAAATCTTAAGGTATATCTTTAAAAATATTTAATTAAATTATTTTATCTGTAAATCTTGCTTTTGAAAATGTTCATTATTATAAATTATTTAACAGGTTTTAGCAAATTTTCAGAAGCTATAGTATTTTTCAAGGGGCAATAAGCACTCACTAATATATAATTTAAAATCTCCTTTTTCCAATATTGTTTGGGTTAGCAAATACAATGTGTTATAACCCATCATCCTTGGAGATATCCAGTCATCTTTGTCTTCCCTTGTTTGATGAAAAAGACTGAAATTCTGTTTCTCATTTGTTCAATTTTTAGCATTCCCAGGGAAATATAGTTTATGAAGAAACATGTCTCAAGTATGTCTGATGGTTTACTCACTTATGAACTAACAACAGATGTTGAAATTATTTTTTTCTAAAAATATTGAGCAACATAACATACTGGGGAAGAAAAATCATAGTTCCAAAACTGCTCATTTTACCATTATTATAAATTTTGATTAGAAAAATTTTGTGTATAATGATTCAAAAGGTTTTTTAAAAAAATTTTTTTTAATTAAAAAAATTTTTAAAAACCCTGCTACCTGTGACATAATTTCAATCAAAATAAACTGCAAGAAAAGAAAAATCATTGGAAATCAGCAAATCTAGAAATAAGATTTAATACAAATCAGTTTTTCTGTACATGGCTTTAATTGCTAAATGCCAGTAATTGTAGGATACTAGCAAGGTATTTTGTGCTCATGAAACAGAGTCAAAATTTTTTTCCATGCACTTAGTATCACAGAAACAAAAAATTTTAAAGCTGTATTTTTGCTCAGAGACTATCTAGCTTAAACCCTTGATTTCATCCATGAGGGCATTTAGGGCCACAGAGACAAAACAATTGTCCTCTGTTTTATGCTTATTAATATCAGAATAAAAATGGCTCTACTATTTCATTGAGAGCTTATAATAACCCACACAGGTCAGCATAATTGCCTCCTTCTGTCTCTTAATCAGAGAAACTGTGAGTCAGAAAATCATGGTAGAGTTTAATTTGAATCATAAGTCTATGATTTTCTTCCCTCCACTACAGTTGAAAGTATTTTAAATAAAAATATTGGTGAGGATGTGCAGAAAAGGAAACACTCATAAACTATTGGTGGGAATGCAGCCTGGTGCAGCCATTGGAAAACAGTATGGAGTTCTTTGAAAAATTAAAAATGGAACTGCCTTGTGCCACAGTGGTTCCATTTGTGGGACTATATATGAAGAAATCCAAAATATTGATTTGACAGAATAAATGTATTCTGGCATGCATTGCAGCATTATTTACACAAGGCAAAATTTGGAAGCAGCCCATGTGCCCATCAGTAGATGAGTGGATAAAAAAAGCTGTGGTACATTTACACAGTGAAATACTACATGGCTATAACAAAAAGGGTGTGTGTGGAGGGACTTAACTTTTGGGACAGCATGGAAGGAACTAGAGACTATTATATTAAGTGAAACAAGAGAGGCAGAGAGAAAGACAAATGCCATATGATTTCATATGCATGTGAAATTTAATGAACACAATAAGCTAACAAACAAAATAGAAACAGATTCATAGGTACAAAGAACACTGACAGCTGTTGGGAGGAGACAAGTTAGAGGACTGGGTAAAAAAGTGAAAGGGCTAAGCAAAAACAACAACAAAACAACAACAACAACAAAAAAACAATTCTTAGATACAGACAACAATATGTGATGACCAGAAGAAAAGCAGGATGGGGAGGTAGGAAAGGGCACAGGGGGCATAATTAAGTGGTGATGGAAGGAGACTTGACTGTGGGTGATGAACACACAATACAATAGACAGATGACGTATTATGGAATTATACACCTGATACCTATATATTTTATTAACCAATGTCACCACAATAAATTCAATAAAATTTATTTTAAATGTCAATTCTTGAAAACTCTTTCCAAGACTGGAGATAGTGACTCATACATGAATAATGTGCCCTGAAGACCAGTCCACAAAGTAGAGTCCTGTAGATTCTAAACTGTGCCAAGGTGTCATGGAACACTGAGAGAAACTGGTGTGAAATATGTTAATATTTGGAGTATCCCTCTGCTCAATATCTGTTGAATATCATGCGAGTATTACTTTGAGGTAGTTCACAGTTTCAAAAATAGATTTTACTTTTCTTTCAATGATGTCATATTTTCACAAAGCTGGGATTTTAGCAATGGCTTTGATCAAAAATCAAAACGAACAAACAACAGAAAACAATCCTAAGCAAAAAATAATGTGTAACCAGTAATTAAGATGTTAGCATCAGAGCGGATTCTACTGCTTAAGTGTATAGTACTCAGCAGGCATGGACATTCAATTTATGTAATCATATTTAAATATAAAATAAAATTATTTTTTCTTTAAATTTCTAGTGTTATTTTTTCTACTTTTTATTAAGTTGTTTGAGTTAACTACTTAGTAAATAAAACTGTTAAGTATTATTTTGGCCTCAGAGTACTGTGAAATAATTATTGGAACACCAAGGCTACCTTCAACCTAAAAAGTTTGAGAACCACAGAGGTCCCATTCTTCTTTGATATGATCAGATCAAGCAAAATATTTTATTTATTTCTTTTTGGAGAGTAGAAGGGAGGGAAAAAGAGAGGGAGAGAAACATCAATGTGTGGTTGGCTCTCATGCGCTGCACACTGGGGACATGGCCCACAACTCAGGCATGTATCCTGACTGGGAATCAAACTGGTGGCCGTTTGGTTCACAGGCCTGCACTCCATCCACTGAGCCACACCAGCCAGGACTGAATTAATTTATTTTAAAGAACACATTCTACTTTGAGATGTTTTCCACTTTTCTATGAAAAGAAAATGCTGAATATTAAGAATTTCTGAAGCTAACAGCAATTGGCTGAGTATAAGGCCAGTTTAAAACATTAGTTTTCTTGAGTGAATGTTTACTGAAAGCAACATAAACATGGGCAATATGAAACTTCATTAGCAGTGACTTATTTCTAGAAAGATACTTTATAAGCTAAAACTAAAGGTATTGACCCCAAATTAATTTTTAGACCTCTCAAATCCATCCTTTTGTCTACACTTCCTGTAAGATTTAATTTGTTTGCTTTAATGGTCAAAGAAGTGACATTCTCCAAAACCCTGGAGGATGAAATTAAAGAAATAAACTAAGAAAAAGAACTCCTTACCCATTTTTACCTGAGATCGTGGTGTATTTTAGGAACTTAATTGTTTTTTTAGTTTCAAATGCCTGCCAATGATTCACGTAATCCCTGAAACAATCAGTTCATCCATCAGCATGTTTCAGTGCATAGTGGGAATTTTTAAAAATTTAGAAAATTACTCTGTACTTATTTTTCTGTACATTTTTTATTTTTCTTAACTTTTTTAAACAATAAAGATAATCTTATATCTACCTTTGAAGAGTTCACTTTCTGGTAGACAGGCTGAAGTTAGATCCTAGTATGCCTGACCTATCTTAAAACAAGTCTCTCTCGCACACATACAGTGCAATTAGAGAATTTTGAGCAGAATGTTTAGTAAAGTCAACTAATGACTTTTAAAAAAGATAAATCTATATATTTGCCAAGTAAAATGAACCATCAACCATCAAATACATAATCATAAAATGGGTATTTGGACAGAACCTTTGGCCAGCATTCCTAGGAAAACATCTGCTACAGAAATATAATTTCTTTATTCATGTAAATAAATATGCATAGACAAACAAATTGATAATTTTTTTATATATTTTGGAAAGCAATTCTGGTTCACCAGAGAAGTTCCAGATATAAGACCAGTACATGGTACACTGCACATGGCACACTACACATAGTAATCTGCAGAACTTTAAACCTTTTCTATGTCTGAGAAGCACAGTTTATGTAAATACAAACACAGAAAGGAGCATCACTTCAAAAGGACAGCACAGGGCATGAATGTGGTGAATATGATTCCTTTGTAGATTGCTTGAAAATGATGTGTGACACTTACAGAAATTAATTTGCCAAAATGTAGCAGAAGTATTTAAATGGTAGTTCTTATTCCTTCAGTAATTCTTCATCTATGGATCTCTCCTCAGGAAAACAGACAGAAATTTTGAAAAAAAAAGTCCAAAGATATTCTTTGCAGCATTATTTATAATAGCAAAACCTAAATATGGCCTAACTGTCAAATATTATGAAAGCCTTGATAAAATATACATGTTATGATGGGATACTAAATGATCTAAAATATTTATTTAGAAAAATAATTTACCTTTATACAGCATTAATTATAGAACAAGAACTGAAAATGTCAGAGCTAATAAGTGGCAAGGCCAGGACTAAAACCTAGGAAGATGGCTCCAGAGTCTACATTCTTATTACTACATAAAATGTCTTTTGAGAGTACGTGTGATCTATTTTAAAGGCAAGATACTAACTTGCATGTCTAGGATCAGCTTGTGATGAAAATAAAAAAGAAAAAAAAACTGAAGAGAACTGTAGAAATGGGTATTAGTTTATTATGAATGACCACATTTCTGTTTATATTGTCTATGTTTTCCCCAGTTTTTTAGAAAAATAATCTTCATGTGAATATTTTTAATATTTTAGAAGTCTACACATGCTTTAAAAGTATAGCAAAATACGAATCATATAATAATGTTAAATTGGACATGTACTATTGCTATGTACTATAGATTTGAGAAACCTCAAAGTCAGCAGTTTCTTGTATTTTAAAAATTATTGTAATCATGTATTGTCTACAGATGTAACATAACACTCAAATCTCTTTAAATAAAGCAAAAATTAATACAGACTTTTTGAAGCAAATTGAATTAAAAAGTTAGAATCTTCAGTTGCAGTATTAAAATGTTAAGGATAGCAATAAAAATCCTGATAGAAAACTCAGCAAGTTTTGTGTTTATTGCTACATCTGACAGTTTGGAGGAGTAGAAACAATAAAGAACAGGACAGGTTTCCTTTCATGCCCCCTTTATCTGTTCGATAACTTCATGTGCAGAACACAACTTTGGAAATTTCATGGGAATAAAGAAGAGATGGATGCAGATAGGCAGGTGGAGAAAGAGAATGCTTAGGATTTGCTTAAGAATTAAAAGTGAAAGAGAAAGCTGGAAAGGATGTCAGTGGCAAAGAGCAGGAAATAACATGCACTTTGGAAGATCACCGGAATGTAGTGTGCTAAATAAATCCCTGGTTAGCCTTATCTGGTGTTTATCTCTGTGAAAAGGTCAAAACAGGCAGAAATCAAAGCCCATTTTTATGACCATAGTACATTTGCTCTTCTGAAGTCTATATAGTCCCAGATACATTTAGTATAACGACCATCAGTGAGCAGCAAATCCTTAAACATATATGATAATATAAGACCTTCAAATGTTAAATATTTATATAACAACATGCTTATTTTATAGGTGAATATACTTATATAATTTTAATTGACAGTGCCCAATCATTTTTAAACAAAGATTTATGAAAGAGCAGAAGCAGCAATTTAGTATGTCATTTAAAAAAACTGACAGTAACTTGGGAAAAGAAAACTAGATTTGTTTGCATGTGTGTGAAACCTAAATGCTTACTCTAAGCACTATAGCATGTTTAGCTGATTCGGCAATATCTTTGCCATCTCTTTGTCAATTTAGTCCCAGAATACATCTTTTCTTAGACATTTTAGTTAGGTGTTGTTAAAAGGTTACTGTAACAGTATTCATTTATGAATAATTAATGACATAATAAAGAGGCCTGGATTTGACTACACAGCCATTGAATAAACAAGAACAAAGAAAATGAGCAGGAATACAATTTGATTTTCATAACAGGATGAGAGCTAGTTTCTAAGTATGATCGATGGTTTTACAAAAATGCTTCTTCCTTTTTATTTTGTGTTCCCTAATTTAATTGTTACACTGAAGTAGCTGAAAGACAGAAAACTCATAGAATACCCTTTGTGAAATAATACATTTAATTTATACTAAGGTTTTGTAAATTATGAATTACTTGGTTCAGATGAAGCTCATGCATAATTATTTAATATTCTTACTTAGCACCGATTTTATCTATATGGAGTTGACTTATAAATTGGGTCTGTAACCAAGCAGAGCTTAGAAAGCCAACATTCTCAGAGTAGCAAAGGCAAAATGTGCAAAGGAAAGCCCGAAGTCCTCTGACTAAGAAGCAAAGAAAACAGAGTATTGGTTCTAGGTCATTTTGGTTTAACTAGACTGGCAATCAGCAAGCATGATAAGCATTGAGTAGCCCACAAATTTAAAGACTGATTCACTTCTATAATCACATTATTTGCCTTCCTAACTTCATGACATCTATTTTCTTTTCATTCCTGAGACATGAAGAATAAATATTTGAATGTAAACATTTTAAAGTTTGTACATTATATGTAATAACTGTTCAATGGCACTCATTTTGATTTTTGTGTAATTTTTGGATTTCACCTTAATCCCCAGCATTTTCTTTACTGATTATGTCTAAAAAAAAAAAAAGCAGTGTCTGAAGGTATTAAATATTTCCTCAGTTCTACTAATGGTGTTAGCTGTCCTGTCATTTAGTATCAGTGACTGAAGCAAACAAACAACAACCATAAAAATGTCAACGCAACACTAAAAAATAAACAGACAAAATCTTGTAGAATATATGTTCCAGCAGCAGGAAAATGGCATAGCAAAAAAATGTGTAAATTCATGCAAAATACATGGTTCAACAAGAAGGAATTTAGTCTCCCTTTGAAATCTGTGAAATTGAAAATCAAGCTGTCAATCATTTCTAAGAAATGATTTAAAGTTGTATGGTGGAAAAACCAAAAGAACTGAGAATTTTATTTTGGATTGGACATATTTTCAGAGTCTGTATATTGCAAAACATTTTACATTAAAAAATTAGGTCATGACTACTAGTTAACATCCAAGGTGATCACTCCAGACATTTGAGGTACACTGTTCAATATGAGCTTATCTTTATGACGGCCTAAAATTAACCAAACTTTCTATTGAAAATTGGATGGATTTTAATTTGGATTGATATGAATGCTTTATTGAAACAAAGGGATATATTATGGTCCTGCCCATATATGCCAAGAATTTACTAACAATGCTTACTAAAATTCCCTTTCCTGTATAAGAGAAGCTTATGTGTATTTTTATCTATCAAAATTGGAAATTATTATAAAATATTAGTGTTCAGAAAAATATATATTTATTTGTAATATAATAATGCAGGCTTTGGCATCTATTTTTAAGTTCAATTTAATTTTGCAGCTTTGTCTTTAAGAGATACTCTACTACCCACACAGAATTGTCTCAGACCTTTTCTCCCCTGGGATCTTGAAGAGCTACTTGTTAATGAACCAGACTGTTTCCATCCACCATTACTTTGTTGCTAAAAAATCTTCCCACTGATGCACCACATTCCACAAACTCTGTATCTGCAGACACAGAGCTTTCAGATGCAACAAGTATAAGCTTATTTGTTTTTACTTTATTCTAGAATTTATCAATGATTTTATTGAATCAAAACATTCAATTCCAGGCAGCATTCTTGAATTTAAGTAATGCATGTGTGTATTTTAGTGAATTTGGTTTGGAGAGACATCCATTCCATTTATTTAATATTTTCCCTCCTCTTTCCATGCCTAAAATCCAGATGTTACATTATTAATAATTTATGAAAATTAGATATTTGAACTGACATTTGAGATTGAAAAATAAATGAGGAATGTTGCTATTTCTTGGTAACACATAAAATTTGTAAGTCCCCAAGGAGCTGACTACTTCAGTTTTTCTTTTTTAAATATTTGGAGATTCTATACAATCAACCTGGGAAACTCACCTGTAAAATTACGATGACTACATATCTCCTAAATCTATAATTATAAGTTCAAATGTTTTTGTCATCTGAATAAAAAATACTTATGTGTAAAATTTAGACACTTACAGAATAATTTAAAAGTACCTTTGTGAGAAACAATTATAATTGTTAATTCCTACTAGAGTGCCAAGTTCTCCAGTTCTTACATCTTTCCACATTTATCCCAAATGTATTCCTGACTATATGTTAATACCAGAGATAATTTTTTTTGGTGAACTTTTATTATTTTACTCACCCAAATATTTTAAGGCTACATGGATGATAAGTAAGAAAGAAGCTTCCCTTTTTTCTCTCCATACTATCAGAAGTGGAAATGTAGACAAATTATTTGCACACTGGTCATTTGCTTACTTGTAATTTAAAAGGTCTATTACTTCAGATTGAATAGTTGTAAAAATATTTATACTAACTCAGAAAATCCACACAATACACATTTTCGGGGAGCTATAGAAACAGGGTGAATGAAAGCACTACTAAATTATTGATTAGAATTAGTAAATATGTTTGGGATTAATAGTAACCTGAAAAATATTGTTCTCCTTTTAGATATATAACATAAACCAGGGGAAAAAAAGCTGGCTAGAAATTAGATTTCTAGTGTCACTTAATAGTAAATATCAAGTGGAGTTTGGAGTGATTTAGAACTACTAAACAGGCTCAGAATGGTCACCCTTATGACTAAGATGCAATGTCCTCTTATTATTGTTTGTATGTCCTGCATAAGACTCATAGATTAAAATGTCTGATCATAGGAAATAAATTCCTACTATATTTCTAAATTATTTGAAAATTATGTTCATTTAAATCAGCTATTATCTTTGGAGATTGCTGCTTTCTCATTTTAATGCATATGAGTTAACAGCTAAATTGTAGATTATTTAGAATTTTCTACATTGATGCTGAGCCAGATAAAATTTTATGCGTTTTTCCCAAATTCTCTCCATTTTATAAAGCTGTTATCCAATTTCATTGACTAGCGTTGTGATTTATACAGTGCAGTTGACTCACCAAAGCACAGTCAAGGGAGACATGGATTAATATGTCAACTAAAATCAACAATTGGATGTCTACTACTAGTTTAGTATAATTCCATGGAGTTTCAGGACCTCTCGGTGAATACTTTTAGTCAGAGAAAAAAAAATTCTAAGTAAAGGTCTGTAATTGCCTTGTATTTCAAAGATTTCTACATAGTGGTAAAATGCTTTTATTAAAGGGTAAAAACATTCAGTGGTACCTCAATATGTTATTTAGGTACTTTTAAGCCAATATTATATAATGAATATATTATACTTCTAGGCTTGCTCATTTTCTAGGATGGAAGGAGGGGAAGAGAAACACTTTATAAATTCATAGACAAGTATAAAATGTCCAGCACATAGGAGTATGGACTTGAGTGGGCTGTGTGTCTTTCAGTAGTCCTGAAGACTTCTGGCTGCATTTCACTCACAATTAGCACTGTGGGGAAAAATTCAAATTATAAAATAAAACACATTAGTAGTCCTTGAACAAAGGAATCATAAGTAGAGACTTACATCTAATATTTTCTATCTAAGTGATTCAGAGGCTGACGTTTTCTTTTCTGCAGTTCACTTACCTGAAAAATTAGATTGAGAAAGTGTACAACAAAAGACGATTGCAAAGAGTAAATCAGTTGGGGATGGTGTAAAACCAGAGCAGTCACATATATATTCAAAGAAGTTAAAATGTACAAAGTAATCAGAGAATATACCTACAAAGGTCAATGAACGTGTACAGAATTCTTTTATAGAGGCTGCTACCAGTGACCAGAAAGTATATTCTACAAAGCAAAACATGGGTTATGCTTTGAGTTCACACAGCAGACTGAACCAAGGGGAAACTGCATTCCCTAGTTCCTACTCTCACTCAAGAGAAGCAACAGCAGTACATTCAGGCTCTGAGGTTAAGGTGCTATGTACGTGAGTTTAGAAATCATCATCAGCCAGATTTTTCAAAGAGTGCATTTAAAGAAATCTGCTAGGAGCAATAACAGTCAAAATTGTTCCTACAGAGACAGATGATTATTTGTAGAACTGTGGTGGAAGCCCAAATGTAGCACAAATGAAAATGAAGGGTTTGAACAGCCCTGGTAGTTTGCTGCCTTGATTATATGTTCTTTCTGTCATCAGATGGTCAACATATTCAGAGAGAACATGGATGAACAGTTGGTTGTGACAAAATTGTAGATTGTCCCTTCTAGCTGGCTTCTAATTTGTTTTCTAAGATAAAAATGAAGAAAATAACTATAAAGAATAAGCTCTAATTATGATGGGGGAAAATTATTCTTCAGGTTGAAATATAAGCATTCTCCTTTTCCCTAAAAAAAGCATTATTTTCTTCAAATAATTAGTTGCCCTGTAGCTACTAAGCAATTTTTTTTCCATAGGAAAAAAATATTTCTTTCATGCAAAAGGTTAACACTGGCTTCTGGATTACAATGCTACATAGCAAGAAGTTTTCCCCAAACTTCCTTCTTATCCTAATTAAAACAAAACAAGTATACCCAAAAGAAGAGATTGTTCAAGACCATATGGAAATTTTTTTATTACTTTCAGTGAGGGCGGGGGGAGAGATCATTTGTTGTTCCACTTATTTATGCATTCATTGGTTGGTTCTTTCATATGCCATGACCTGGGATTGAACCTGCAACCTTGGCATATCAGGACAACACTATAACCAAGTGAGCTAGGACATGGACATTTTAAACACAAATTTATTTGAAAATGCACACAAAAAATTGAGGCTACGGTTACCTTTCTCTTTCCAAACCACATATACAATTTCCATGGAATCAACTTGGTCAATATCTTTAAATAACATTAAAATGTAATGTCTTTATAATTTATCTTTAGTAAAGAGAAAGATTGATTATTTAAATATACATCAATTATTTCAACAAAAATTGATTAAGCAACTAATTTGAGTCAGATTCAGATATTCTTCCCAGTACAGGATATAGAGGTGAACTTGTTAAACTTGACAGCTAGGGGGAAAGACATGTATACCTCTAGTCATAACAGTAGGTGAACACAGATGCTATTATAACCTACAACATGGTGATAGGAAACAGTTAAACAGTAAAAGCAGAGGCTGCTGTGGCCAGAGAGGTACAGAATAGTGCTTCTCCACAAGGATCTGCTTAATGGTGCATCCCCACTCTGGGAGTTCCTCTCCTTTCTGAAAAGAAAAGCTATTTTCTTCTCCTGAAGAGTTGCAAATAGCAGCATGAAAAGAAATTAAAAGTAGCTGCCCATCCAAACATACAACCAGTCAGAGATATAAATACAGCTTGGAAAACAAAACAAAACAAAACAAAAACCAAAAAGCAAAAGAAAAGCAGAATGCCTCTGAGCTCTGCAAATGGTAACAGCTTTCATAATCTGATGAAAAGAAATTGGCCTCAATGTATTTAAAAAAAAGCACTCCTATGATATGAAGTGACTAGAAACTCTGAATTGAACCCCTCAGCAACAATGACACAGGAATTGGGAACAATCTTTAATTAGCATTAAGAACTCCAATACAAAAATCAGGCTACTCTAGATTTACATAATGTAGAGCAAGTACCATGTAGAGTTTTTTTTTTTTTTAAGGAACTACTATTGTTAAAAAAAATTCTCCAAATTAGATCAAGTCAAAGCCAATTTCATTAGCCATACAAAGGGCTTCAAAGATAAAATGAGGGGTAATTGAAACATATTTGAACTTCTATTTAATATTTATGGTTTACTACATAAAATAATGCTTGAATAAGGAATTGATATATGTAAACTGCATTTTATAGTATGTGTTTAATCCATCTGTTATTCACTTCCTTAAACTTATTTTTCTGAACTAATGAATCTTTTTTGTTACTCATATGGATAGAAAGCTGAACAAGGTGAACCCTACTTTTTGGTGTCCTGGATGGGGAAAGACAAATATCCAAGGAAACACACTATAGCATTGTTAGCTATAATAATCTACTGGAAACAGGTTACATACCTATAAAAACAATAAATAATTTAATGGCTACCTAAACGGATATTAAAGCTTTAAAGTATAGGGTTTAAGTCAAGATATAAAAGTATAATGTAGATGCGGTTGTTCTGATGTACAAAGAAGACCACAATTGAATAAAATCAATCTGTATATTTAAAACTACAAATACAATTTTTCTAAAACAATCTAGCTGGCTTTCTGCAGATGGGAGAGTACATAGAAAAAAGAACTCTGAAAGAAAGCTTTAAAAGCTTTCTTCTAAAATAGGGAACTGAGGTCAATGAGTAAGTAGCTTTCTACTTTCTCTACATGTTTTTTTAAATATTTTATTTATTTATGTTTAGAGAGGGGAAGGGAGGGAGAAAAAAAGGGAGAGAAAGAGAAACATCAATGTGTGTTTGCCTCTCTCGCATTTCCCACCAGGGATCTGGCCCATAACCCAGGCATGTGCCCTGACTGGGAATCAAACCAGTGACCCTTTGGTTCACAGGCTGGTGCTCAGTCCACTGAGCCACAGCAGCCAGGGCTCTACATGTTTTCTACGTATTTTTATGGTGTAAAACTTTAATATTTACATTATCCTATCTAAATATGGCATTATTTCTTAGGTTTAAAAGCTATTTACAAATAAAATAAAAATAAAATAAAATAAAAATCCAGAATTTGCAGAATAGATGTAAATAATCTCCTGAATATTACTTAACCATGGTTGTCCCCGTCACCTGTGCTGAATCTTACACTCCATAAAGATAAGCCAAGGAGACTGTGAGAATGCAAACAAGAGAGTAGACAACTTGGAACAGTTAGCTGGTGGATGAAGTGGAACAGGGCAGAGAAAGGTCAGGGAATCAGAGGTGAACTCTCAGAGGAGAAAACTTTCTGAAAAGGTAATTAGAGTCTGAGTTGAGCTCACCAATCAGAGAAGGTTGGAAAACACATTCCAAACTGATTAAATAGTACTAAAAAGAGCATGGAGGTGTGAAACTTTGTGGTGTGTTCAGAGAAGGGTGAACAATATAACTGCAAAGTAGGGTGGGTGGAGAGCATAATGAGAATCAAGTCAGGAAAAGCATAGTAGATTAGGATCAGACTATAAATGTGTGAAGGGTCCCAGGTGCCATGTTATAGACTTGGAAAGTTTTTAAGCAAGGCAGGCACTATCAGCCTTACATTTTTGAAGGTTGTGCTATTGGCAAGCAGGAAAAAAAATTAGAGCAAGAAATGTTACTAGATTTTAAAACATTTTTGTTTGAAGATGAAGAGGCCTTTTTGGAGGAGATGTTCACTAAAGGATGGAGGCAATATGTCCCAGGCTTGGATGGAAATGTTTTTAAACATATGTTTTATCATTAATATCATGCAGCGTATGCTCAAATCCTATATAAAGCACATTCTTGGCTTATCACCAAAAACATTTATTAAGCACCCACCTGCATATTAAATTATAGCAGAGTCTAAATCCTTTGCAAATGTCAAATGTATGTTCTAATTTGTGTTCTCCATAGTACACAAAAAGCATTGTAACTTCTTTGCGACCTCCTCCAATACCATCTTGCTTCTCAAGAATATCACATAGATTATACTACATTGTACATTCACAAAACAGTTTATTTTTAAGAATTTTCTGAACAACTCAATTCAGTAAGAATGTGTGTTGTGGAGGCAGGAGTGAAAAGATGTATAGAAAGCAGAGAATACATTTTCTAGTTTATGGAAAGTTATAATGTAAGTGAAGAGAAGGGAATAAAATAAGCTTTTACAAGTAAAATGGTCGGTTCCTAAGGCAACATTCAAGTATGTGTGTGATGATGGAGTGCACACTGTGAAAGAATAGAAGAAATTCTTGGTTAGTAAAAGGTCACCATGAGGTGGTTAGGGAAGGAAGTGAGTTTATTTAGTGCTTACACTGATAAAATATATCTGAAAGTGCTAGGAGTTGTAAAAAGCAGAAAATATGGAACAGTCTTTCAATTTCTACCGAGATTTGCATCTCAATGTGACTTTGTAGAATTATTAAACTTTAGCATCAAACACTTGGTACAATTCAGAAGTAGAAAATTGCATTTGAACCCTATGTGGCTTAGCTTAAATTTAATTAATTTCTTGTATTTAAAACACAATAGAATTTCAAATAACTTGCCTTTGGTTCACTTATATTTTTCCATTTATCAACGCACCTTAAGATTATTTTTCAAATTATCTTTTTTTATAATCATGGCAGAATCTTGTATGGTTCATGGCAAAATGAACCATACAAGATATAGAGGTAGATAAAATCATTCTCCCTAATTCTACTCTTCTGCTTATTGACACATCTCTTTTTTCACCTACTTTATGGAGTACTCCTCACTTTGTTGACCTAGTATTTAAGATTACTGTATAATGTTATACATATGCTTAAAAAACACACTCAAAATACACCTGTGCCTACAAGGTTCCTGCAGGTTAATGTCCTCTGCTAGGGAAAACGGCCTCATTTGCATTGACTTTCAATGAACTCCTGCAGGCAAACACCTGAAGCCAATCATCTGCAGATACCTGCCCACAGGCATAGGTGTGCTATTACAGAACCAGTATACTCTGTCAGCTGTGTTTAGTCTCACATGCTATGTATAACTTAAGTTTGACCCATTGAGCCAATAGACAGTGACGGCACATCTTTGTAGAAACTGATTTGCATTTGGAATGGTAGGGTATGGTCAGTAATAAAATAAAGTTCATGATGGAAAAGATGTTTGGTCTGCAAAGAAAGAAAAGTAATATATAATAGAATATGTAGGAGTTATAAATATAAAAGTAATGAGGTAAAAACAAATTGAAAGATAGTTGTAGTGTCAACAATATAGGGAATTGAGAGAATAAAAATGTTCAATGTACAAAGGTATATATTATCATTGTATCCCAATAATAAGAAATTTAAGTATTGTTTTGTGTCATATTGTTTCCCATAAATGTTTTCAAAATTTCTCTAGCCAAGTCATAAAAATTTTATTCAGGCATACATTTATTTACAAACATTTATTGAGTATTTACTATGCAGTAAGCTCAGGGAGGTTTACCCCTGATATAAAAAATAGTTAAGAAACCTATTAGGAAGAAATAATGATTAAAAGTAAAATAGTACAATGTGACTGTCTCCTATATTATAGATCTATTGTATTTTTGGTAGTTCATTAGAGACAGTGATTATTTTTTTGCCATCTCTCTCTCTCTTTCTCTCTCCCCCAAGGGGGAGGGCCCAAGGATTCAGACCTTGAACCCCCACCTTCTCTATGCACACTCTTTCCCTAAGTAGTCTTAATCCCTTGGCTTTTAAGGGTTATCAATACTCTGCTGACTCACAACCTCCAAATACATGTATCCAACTATCTACCGGCTATTTCTACCTGAATGCTTAGTAGGCATCTTAATATTATCATGACTAAAACATAACTCTTGGCATGTGACCCCTCCACACACAACCCTCTCCTACCATAGTCAAACACTTCCATCCAATTGCTCAGACCAAGTATGTAGCTTTTGCTCCTATCTTTCCTTTACACAGTCATCCCTCATTATATGGTGGTTCACTTACTGCAGCTTCACTGTGTTGCAGGAATTTTTAAAAAAGAATACATCTAATTCTGTATTGCAGAGTTTTTACTATATTTCAGGATTCTGTGGTATACTGTACCCATATAGAATTTTATATGTTGTTAGAATTACATAGGTTTAAGAGTGTAGAAAATGTTTAAGAGCATATGAAGTATTCATAAAAGTGTGGGAAAGGTTAATAAGAGAGTGGGAAAGGTTTATAGGAGTGTGGGAAGGGTTTATAAAGCCTTAAAATATATATAAATAATAAAATAAATATAATGCCGCTACTTTGTGGATTCTCAACCTATAGTAGGAGTCTCTGGAATATAATCCTGCAATAGGTGGGGGATCACTGTATGCCCAATATATCAACAAGTATTATAGCCTGTAACTTTTAAATTCATCCTGAATTTGATTAGTTTTCATAACATTCACTGTTCTCACATCCTCCATCATCTTTCATGTCCCTACTTCAATAATCTCCCAAGTAGCCCCTTGACTTCGATTTCTGACCCTTTAATCTATTCCCCACTACTTGGCAGCCAAGAGACTGTCCTAAATCTTAACACAGACCATATCACTCCCTGCATCACTGTTTCCAGTGGCTTCTAGTCACACAAAGCTTAAACGCAATGCCATGACCCTACAGTGCTCTATTTCAACCAGCTTCTGCCTCACCCTCAGAACTCATCTCCCGCTTCTACCCTCCTCATCATTCGTGCTTTTACTGATTTTGTCTTTTTGTACCACCTGAGAACCTTACCTTTGCCCCTACCTTTGCCAGGCATATTCTTCTCATAGCTGTCACATGGCTCATCCCACCACTCCTTTTGGAAATTTTCTAATTCTCTCCTCCTCAAGATGCCTGTTTGACCACCTACCTAAAATAACTCACCCAAATTCTCTATTCTTCATTAGTTTTCTTCATGAAATACAGCCTTGAATTTAAAATTATCTATTTATATTTTTATTGTATCTTCCAAAGACAGTAAACTTCATGAAGGCAAGAATTTGTTTCTATCTTCACTGAGGCTTCCCTAAGCTGAGATATGGGCTGGGAATATAGTGTCTACCTAATAAACATTTCCAGAGTGCGTGAGTGAAAGAGGAGTAGGTACATGAGTTTTAGCATGAAGGATGAAGTTATTGCATGCTTAAAGGGTACTCCAGAAATAGATGGTGAGTGTAAGCTTGGAAGTATAAAGTGCATGCAGCATTCACAAACGGTTAACAGTTCTCTGTGGGTACAGCATTCCTGAAATCACAATAAAGATTCAGACAATTGTGCAAGTTCCATTCACACATGGACTTGGAACCAAATAAAAAGAAGCAAATGTATATAATTAAAACTTGATTGTGACCATTTGTGATGTTTCCTATTATTTCTGCAATCTGTAAAATAAATATTATTAAAGAACCAGGAAAATAATTCCATCAAACTACTAATGAAGTGAACTCTCTTTCAAGTGTTTATAATTTGTCTCTAAATGTCATTGAGAGTACCATGATGCATATGTAAAGGTGAGACCAAAATCCCCAGGTAATCCTTGTGCCAACAAATGCAAGGTTGGCCAGGAACACTTGTATTTAAGACTCGTCACATTCTGTGGCTTAGTCTCTTTATCTCTCCGGCTGCATGAAACCTTACTTCAAACAGAGCCACCTGATGTTGTCTTGTTACATGCCAGGTGAATCTGTCTACTGCTGTCAAAACTGTGACTGGGTACAGCTGTGTTGAAGCATGTTAACATTCCTCTGTCCACCACCTGGAAGTTACTTCATAGCAACCCCTCTCCCTCAGTGCTTGGAACTCTTACAGTCACCCAATGCTTATAATTCTTTGTTATTGTCATTGTACACAGGATTCAGAGGACAGAGTGCCTAGTTTCTCACAACTTGTAAATAATTTCATCTTCCTCACTGGTTTCATATATGGCTTGTAAATGAATGTGATCTAGCAGTTCAGAAGCAAAGGACAATGTCTATCAAGACACATCACTTGATAATTCTCTGGACATGCTTTCTGTTACATTTAAAGTAACAGCCTTAAGGGGCTAATGTGAGAGTCCATTATGTAGAGTCCAATGCACCCAGCTCACAGCTTAACAATATTAAAATTAATATGCCAGGCTGTATCCTAAAGAAGTGATTCAGTACTCTGATGCTTAGAAAAATACTAAGTTTGACAATTGTGAACTCTGTCAAAGCAGATAATTTACCTTTCTCATTTGCTGCTATATTTCTAGCACCTAGGTTATTTAAAAGAAAAAAAAATAAGAAAAAATTTAATTAATTAATCTCAGTTTTCCCCAGTAGGCAGTCAACTCTTTGGAGGTACAGCCTTTGTCTAAAATAAAGTAGACAATCACAGCACTATTTCAGACACCTCTTTATGAAGATGAAAATGTTCTATAAATTCTATGCTATTCTATATGGTAAACACAAGTCTTGTGTGGCAAAGAAAATCAAATGTAGCTAATGAAAATGAAAAACTGAATTTGAAATGTTTAAAAATGTCATTTTATATTGTATATAAATGGCAACATATGACTAGCGGTTACTGTGCATTAGAAAGTGCAGATCTACGGTGTTCAGAGTTAACATGACCTTTCATCTTTCAGTGTGCAATATGTGTGTTTTAAGTTGTCATTCAAGCCTTTCATTATTTGAAACATAAACAATCATAAAACAGAATTGAGATCTTTCGGAAATGACTATGCCTGTGAATGGGCAATATAGGTAGGTGAATAAGATTTTTAAATTTTCCTAAAGGTTTTGCTTAAAATTCCTGTTAACAGCAATACCTTTTGATATATACATGAACCTACTGAAATGGAAATCTTACATCTTTAACTTATTACAAATAAAGTCATTAATAAAATCATTAAACTGTTGAAACTTCCCCACTACAAACCCTTTGAGCCAAGCAACATATGTCTAATATCTTCTCTCTTCATTGCTTGAATGAAGAGGATGGCAAGGAGGATTGTCTGTTATTTTCCTTCTTGACAAAAAGAGAACATTCTCATGGACACATGAATGGCAGTGTTGTCCTACTTTCTCCTATTCATTTATGTTAAGGTGAAGAAAATGAGGAAGGACTGTTTTCTAGCCATACTCCAATTTTCATTAAACTGGAAATAGACACAATATGTCTATTAAGTTTCTAGAGACTTTCTCACAGTGTCTGATACAGCTGTATAAACTAGTTCCCACCTTCTGCCCACTGACAAGTTCACTCTAAACAAAAGTTATGACCTATTCTCCCTGAGTTTTCTCTGCCCTTTGCAGTAAAATTCCAACTTACTTTCCACTTTCACCCTGGGTCACAAAGAATTTTTATTGGAAAGCTAAGTAAAAGCCAAAGTGTCCATGAAAAGCTTTGAATATGTTGCCTCATGTAAAAAACCAATCAAGATTTCCTGGGATCACTTGGGAGAACTTTATATTGTTTTATGTCTGTGGCAAGGGCTTCTTTGGTGAATTTCACCTTCATAGGAAAAAAAGAATGTTTAAACTTTGTGCAGAAAATAGGTGGCAGGCAGGATGTTTAGTGGATTTCTGCTTCACCAGATATTTACTAGTCACACAACACACAGCAGACCTAAAGCATGAGCCACTTAGATCACCCTCCTTTAGAAACAAAGGTGAGTTAGGAGTTTGACATTTGTTTTATTCACTAGGAGTGATATGTCTGCACTGACCTCTGAATACAGTGGTTTTAATTTTTTTCTTAAAAAATTATTTATATCTTTTAAAGTTTTATATATACTATGGTAGCTTTCATGCAACAAAAATTATTGCACTGTGAATCAGTAATATCTGAAAACATTAGACCAATAAATAATTCTACATATTTCATCCCGGTTGTTTGCCAAACTTATTTCTACTATCACCTCAATGTGTGAGTCCCCAAACTCCAGCCCTAACTTTGTCTCCAAGTTCTACTCCAAAATTTAACTAGTTTATGAGATCCTTAAAGGAAGGGCCATCTCTATTCACCGCCTCAGTGGAATGTTCACATCAGGGAGCAGATACTTCATGCCCATGGGTATGACCCATGGGACATACAAGAATTAGTGATTGAATTTTTGGTGTAAGTTTTGGCCTTCTGAAAAATGACAACTCAATCACATTCTTACACCAAACAGCTTCTCTTCCATTTAATTTTTTGTTAGTGCTTCAATTCCTTCCAGTCACCTGTGCTAACAATCTTGAAGGTGTCTTTAATTTGATGACTATCATTTTTCCTTTCACCAGACAGATGTCAGATTCTGTCAATCCTTAACAAAATTAAGGCATGTCTCCCATTTATCTTATCATCTCAATCCCCCTGCCAAAATTCTAGTTTAGGCCTTCATTAGTGCTATGGACTGAATTGTATTCTTTCCTCCAATTCATGAGTTGAAACCCTAACCTCCAAGGTGATATGGCATATAAGGAGGTAATAAAGTTAAGTGGGGTTGTAAGTATTGTTCCTAATTTAAGAAGAGACACTAGATTATGTTTCAGCTCATGTTCTTGTATGATGTCTCAGAGAAAAGAGGTCATGAGAGCCCAGAGCAACCAGGAAGGGAGCCTGTACCAGACACTGACCGTATCTGCACTCTGATCTCAGATTTTCAACCTCTAGAACTGTGGGAAGATAAGTGTCTTTTTTAAATAGGCTATTCTTTTTCTAGTTTCCTAAGGTTAAAGCTTACATTATTTTCTAATATGTGCATTCAGTGCTATAAATTTCCTTCTAAGCACTGTTTTGCTGTATCCCACAGTAAAAAGATTTTGATAAATTGTGTTTTTAGTTTTATTTACTTCAAAATACTTTTAATTTCTCTTGACATTTCTTTCTTTTCTTTTTTTGGCTCATATGTTATTTAGAAGTATGTTGTTATATTTCATTTTGGAATTTTCCAGTTATCTTTCTGTTGTTGATTTCCAGTTTAATACCATTGTGGTACTAGAGAAACCATTGCATAATGTCTATTCTTTTAAATATGTTAAATTATGTTTAATGGACCAGAGCATGATCTATATTGGGGCATGTTCCACATGAGCCTCTCAAGAAAGTGTATTCTGCTGGTGTTGAATGAAGTATTCTAAAGATGTCCATTGCATTCAGTTGACTGATGGTGACATCTGTTGATTTTTTGCTTGTTGGATCCACCCATTACTGATAGAGGGCTGTTGAAGTCTCCAGTTGCAAGTGTGGATTCATCTATTTATTTTTTAATAAAGATTTCATTTATTCATTTTTAGAGAGAAGGGAAAAGAAGGAGATAAATATCAATGTGTGATTGCCTCTCCCGTGCCCCATACTGGTGACCTGGCCTGAAACCCAGGCATGTGCCCTGACTGGGAATCGAACTGGCAACCCTTTGATTTGCAGCCTGCACTCACTCCACTGAGCTATACCAGCCAGGGCTCATCTATTTCTTGTTTCAGTTTTATCATGTTTTAACTCATTTATTTTGCTTTCTTGTTAGATGTATACACATTGAGGACTGCCATGACATTTTGGTGAATTGATACCTTTATTATTATACAATGCTTCTCTTTATCCTTAGTAACTCTGCTTGATTTACAGTCTGCTCTGTCTGAAATTAATATAGCTACTCCTGCTTTCTATTGATTAATATATCAGACTATAGCTTTCTCATCCCTTTACTTTTAATGTATATGTATCTGCATATTTTAAAATGATTTCTTACAGACAACATATGGTGTGCGTGGGTCACCGGCCAGCAGTGACCACGGAACGCTGCGGATGGCTCGATGAAAAACACGCAAGAAAAAAACAACATGCACAGAGACAAACTAGTTTCTGTGGGGAAGTAGGGACGAAATGGCCACCCCCCCTAGTGGGGAGCGTGCTGATTTACAGTCCATACCTGCTTTTATTGGGCTCATTCTGCATAATAATTCAGGTAAAGTACAGTACTCATTAGGGGGAAGTAAGGAACCATAGAAAACAAAGAACTCTGCCGGTCTATTGAGTCGGGGTCAAAGAGCTGTAAGACTGAGGAACAAAATAACTTCCTCCTAAGACCCTTCTCATTCAACTGAGAGCATTCTAAACAAAGAAGGTTTCACAGTAATTTACATATTTTTTCTTAGGCCTGATCACCCCGGGGAATCCGCACTTCTCAGTACAGAGCTGCACCACCCTGTCATTGTTTCAGGCTTAGGTGGAGCAAGGGAACTAAGGCAACTGGGATACAAGGAGGTTTTTTCCCAGACGCTGAGAACTCAGGCTATGTCAAATCCGAGGAGCGAGGGTCCATCACCCTCTTTTGCTGCAGCCCCCCAAGTCCTCTTTTGGGGGGCCTCCCAAAGTGATCGTGCCTGTCTTAGGTCGTTCCCCCCGTGGGGAATCTTACCCGTCTTTGGCTAACCAACCAAGCTTTTTGGGGTTCAGTCATGAATAAAGCAGCAGAAGCAGCATTCCTGCCAGGGAGATAAGCTTTTGTCTCCTTGCTGGCTTACAGTTCCAAGGGCGTTCCCTTAGCCTTAGCCTAGGTGGGGGGTTCAGCTTCTGATACCAGTCAGGGTGGTTCCCAACAAACATATAGTTGGACTTGTTTTCTGATTCACTCAGTCTCTATCTTTTAATTGGTATACTTAGACAATGACAATCAAAGTGATCAATGATATAGCCGGGTTAATTAATATCTACTGTATTCCGTACTATTTTCTATTTGTTGCCCTTTGTCTTTAATTCTAATTTTATCTTTCATTCTTTATGTGATTTTCATGGTTTTCACTGAGCATTTTATATATTTTCTCTCTTTTCTTGGCATATCAGTTATACAGTTGACATTTAAACAAAGTGTCACCAACCCCCAAAACACAGTCAAAAACATATGCATAACTTTTGACACCCCTTCCCCCATATTTGGTAGTACCTACACATCTGTGAAAGATTGGCTCCAAGATCCCATGAGGATACCAAAATTCACAGAGGCTTAAGTCTCCTATGTAAAATTGTGTAGGTCAGTGCACACAGTCACTCTCCACATCTACAGACTCCTAACCAAGGACTGAAAACATTGCAGGTATTTGCTCAGAAAAAGACTGTATAAGCAGAGCTGCACAGTTCAAATCTGTTGTTCAAGGGTAAACTGTACATTTTTAAAAAACATTTTTAAGTGGTAAACCTAGAGTTTGCAATATATATTTACACCAAACCTAGTTTACTTTCAAATTACACAGTACCACTGCATGGCTAATGTGAGTAGCTTATAACCATGAAATAATCCGTTCTTTCCTCCTGCCCCTTGATTCATTGTGGTCATTTATTTTACTCATATATAAGCATACATAATTAAATATGTTGTTTCTGTTATTTTGAATAAACTGATCCATTATATCAATTAAAATAAATAAAACTACAGGATTTTATCTTACCTTTACTTAGTACAGTTTTGGTACTTTTTTCTTTCTTTATGTATATCTGAGTTTCTGGCCTATATTTTTTTCCTTCTCTCTAAACAACTTTGAACATATTTTTGCACGGCAACAAATTCTCTCAACTTTTGTTGGTCTAAAAAATGTTTAATTTTTCTTCACTTTTGAAGTATAATTTCACAGGATACAGAATTCTAGATTAGGTCTTTATTTTTTTCTATGAATACTTTAAATATTTTATTCCACTATTTGCTTGTATGGTTTCTGAGAAGTCAGAAGTCAATGTTAATACTTATTCCTCCATAGGTTAGGTGTTTTTCCCTATGGCTTCTTTTAGGATTTTTTCTTTATCTTTGATTTTCTATAACTTAATAATTATATGTGCATGTGTAGTTTTTTGGTATTTGTCCTACTTGGTGTTTCTGAGCTTCCTGGATCCATGCTTGGATATCTGATATTAATTTGAGGAAATTCTCAGTCATTATAGTTTCAAATATTTCTCCTGTTTGACTTTCTCTGTCTCTTTTTTCTTTTGTTCCAATATTCCCATCCTATGTATGTTACATCTTTAGTGGATGTCCCAAATTCTGGATAACTTATGTTTTTTCAGACTTTGTTCTCTTTGTTTTTCAGTGTTCGAAGTTTCTATTAGATATCATCTAGCTCAGTGATTCTTTCCTCAGCTGTGGCCAGTCCACAACTGTACCCATCAAAGGCATTGTTCATTTCTACTGCAGTTTTCTGATCTTTAGCATTTATTTTCATTTCTTTGAGAGTGTTGTCTATTTACTTACATTACTCACCTGATCTTGCATGTTGCTGTTTACTTTATCAATTGGTGTTCTTAGCCTATTAATCTCTTGGTGTGATTAAATTCTTGGTGTGATTATTTTAGCATCCCTGTATGTCTGTCAGATGCTTGCTCTCCCTCTTCAAATATTGTGAATCTTCTTGCCTTTTTATATTCCTTGTGATTTTTTAAAAATAATCACTCATAGATGTACCAGAGTAAAAGAAACTGCTATAAATAGGCCTGTAATAATGTGGCAAAGTGTTGGGAGAGGGAAGCATTCTGTCATCCTATTATCCAGCCTGAGTCATTCGGTGAAGTTATGTCTCTGAGCTGTGAACTTCACAAGTGCTTCTCAGCCCCACAACCACCCCCTTCTTAGGTGGGACACAGGGTTAGAGTGACCTACAATTGGCATTTACCTTCTCCCACATGGAAGGCTAGAGTTGGCTACAGCTGGGTATTCACTTTCCCTGAAATTGGTCAGGTTCTATTCAAACCCAAATGGTTAGTCTCTGGTTAACTGCTCTCTTTCTACTGAGGTGCATCTTGTTAAGACAAACAAAATGTTCCTATCCATTTCAAATCATTTTCTTTCTCTTTCCTCTTCCAAATGTGTGGAGGATTTCCCCTGATGTTTCCTTGCCTGCTCTGATTGAGTCCCCTTAGGGTTTTTAACTCTGAGCTTCCACATCCAGCCTCCAGTAATTTGCCAGTTACCATCCAGTTTTCCTCCTGCAGGGGGAGTTCTCTTGGGGGTTTCTATTCCTTTGTACTGGGATCTTTGTGCCTTCCTATCCGCTGCTAATTTGTGGGGCAGTAGTTTGTTGTGTGGCCTCGTCAATTTTACACACCTAAGAAGAGTTGTTGAATTTTTGGTTTATTTGGTCTTTTAATTGCAAGGATAAGTATGGTGGTTTCCAAGGTCCTTTCAAGGGGAACCATAAACCAGAGTTATTTTTGTTTTTCTCTTTTAGAAGAGATGGGGTGTGGAGGGGGAAGGAGGAAGGGAAGGGGACATTGAGAGGGAGAGAGAGAGGAGGAGAGAGATCTATAATCAAATAAGTTTTACAAAATAACTCCACTTCAAAATGTAAATTAGCAGTGTTTAGCAGCACGTTATAATAAGTCTCTGAGATGTCCTAGGGCAAAAACAATGAGAAAGGAAATTTTGTTCAATACAGTCATTCTCTTCACTGGCACAGGAAATAAAAAAGATTCCTGTACTGCTTTCAAGCCTTGGTTCATTGGGTTCCCCATGTGTTCTCCAACAACTATTTTGCCTTTTCTCCCCTCTTATATAATTCTAACCCATCATCAGGTCCAAGGCTTTGGTGAAGTTAAACCTTCTCTATTTACACTATTGTAATTGTTCACTATTCTAAAATTTTGAAGACTAGGATAGCATATGAATCTGTGTTAGTACATGAATAATTACATATTATCACTTATTATTCACAAGAATCTTATTGGTTAGGTCTATTATTCTCTTAAAGATAGAGGTCAGATTCCCAAGGTCTACATTTTACTTAGAACATTATCTAACAGCAACAAAATAGTTATCCTTTATTAAGTGCTTACAAATTGACAGTCTTCTAATTCCTCAGATATTATCCATGAATCAACCCTGTGAAACCGTATAGAAATTCCCTATTGCTTCAGTACAAACTACCACAAATTAAGGGTTGGCCATGCTAGACTCTTTTCTGGAAGCTATGTCACAGGTGTGCACAGGTAACCAAGTTGTTAGTGATCAGGACAAAGAATTATACCGAACACCCAGAGTTTATAGAAGAGAACATGGGAGCAGGCCAACTCCAAGCAGAGATTGACCTCATGGGCTGGAGGAACTCTATTCTTATAGGGCAGATCCTTTCTTGCTAGTTTTGGTGGGCTTTTACTGAGCATGTACAAGTAGTTGCATTACTTTAAAGCTACTGCGCATGTGGTCTCCAGGATCCTCCTGATTGGCCACCAGGGAAGAGGGTTCCTCAATGCTACCAAATTGACCCCTGTTTCTCCTGGGGTCTCCCTGTACTAGGTTCACCTTTCCCTTTGACAGAGAATTATAGCTCTCTATGTTAGAGATTGGTGAAAAGGAAAGGAATTATTTATTCAAGTTATACAGACTAAAAGTAATGACTTAATGTCTTTGTCAAAATCCCAAAGTCCCTTAAAACACCCACAAATACACACATTCCTTCCTTCCCCCCTTTGCCCAGTCTGGAGTACCGTATCTCAGGGAAAGAAATAGAAATCCATGGCTCAGGGAGCTCGCAGTTCTTCCCAGTAATCCGTGCTCAGCTGGTAGGCCTTCCTCAGTTCTCAGCACCATCGGCTGTGTTGCCGGGGTCTCCAGCTAAAGCCACGTGGTGGTTCTCTGCTGAAGCTACGTGGTGATTCTTTGCTAAAGCTGCATGGTGGTTCTCTGCTAAAGCTGTGTGGTGATTCTTCTCATGGCTGCGGAGGGCGGGGGGGGGGGTCCCCCTGTGCCAAAAGTGCATGGTCCTCCTTACATGGCTGCAGCCTCATGCTTCTCTTCAATGGCTGCCGAGAATATCCTTCCAGCTTTACTGGGCTCCATCTGCTCAGGAGTGGCCCCATGTCATGGAGCCAGTCATCTCCAAGCTCTCAAGCAGGTGCAGACGCTGTAACTAGGGGGAGTTGCCTCCCAGTTACATCTTGGGGGAAAGTTTCTTCCATCCCCCTGGCTCAGAGCATGGCCACAGCTATTTAACATATCTATGCAACCAGTTAAAGGTTATAGATATGTTAAATGACCATGCCAGAAGTTAGCTGAAAAGGTTAGTTGCTATGCAAAACAGCTCTCAATGGCCCGGCTCCATGTGTCCCTTCCCCCAACTCACACCTGTGGTGGAGGGTGAGTACATCCTATATATCTTTCTAATATTTCCTGGACACCTTGAGTTCTGAACCCCATTACAAATCCTTCTTTCGGGGGGTCCTCTGGCTGTACCCTCCTACATCTATAGAGAAGAATCCACACCAAAGCTCATTCAAGTCTGGTTGAAATTACTTCCTAGTGGTTGCAGGACTTTGGCATATGGCTTTCTCCACCTTTAAAACCAGCAGTGATAGATCATCAAACCCCACTTATGCCTAGAATCTCTGACTTCCTCTCTTGCCAACAGCTAAACTCTTTACATTTTAAGTCTTGTGTGATTAGATTAGGTCTGTCCAAATATAATTTAACATACTCACAAGAGTGATATCACATCATATTTATAAGTTTCACCCACACTTAAAGAGAAGGAAATTTTATAATAATGAAAGTCATAAAGAATCATTCTTAGATTTTTGCTTATAACAGCTAGGTTGTTACCACTGATATTTTTTCAGACAGCGACACAAAAGCACAAAGCAGAGTAAGAACTTGAATACTGGTTTAAATGGTGTTTCATGTGTTTTCAATTAAATTATGATACAGTTTCACTAAGCCTTACTTCTGTAAATATTGACTTATATTATCTTCCTCTTACAGGTTTCCATAGATTATTTAAAGATTTCTGGAGCATCTGTGGGAGTGAACTAAGCTGTTACCTAGACTAAACGTGTTAATTTCCTCATTAACACCTTTTTGTTATTTTGAACATAAAAGAGATTGTATCAAGTCTGAGACCATTTGCTTGTACAATAGATCTACAAACATTCCCATCATCTCCCTTTCTTTTTTATTTTCAAAGTGTCTCTTAACTGCTTGTAACAGACATACACCATTACTATGCCTGTCTCCTTCTGTCTACACTATGCAGGACTGATTCTATATAAAGTGAATGTTCCTTTTTTAACATCACTTGTTTTTTGTTTATTGAAAACATATTTTATTTCCTGAATATTTAACAAAGGTTGGTACAAAAAAGGAAGAAATTTGAGGTAATGTTAGTTAAAACCAAATTGCAGAGGTGACCATACATCTCAGGTAGCACAATCTCAATTCCATAGAATTTATTTTTGTCAATAACTTTTATGAGTTTTGGAGGCATTCTTACCAAAATAAAATATATTCAATAAAAATTATTGTAGTTTATCTGATAAATACCTGCCAGGTTCAACATAGAACACAAATTTGAAACAAATAAGGCACAATCCCAATGGAAATAAATTTATACTAATTAATGTAATAAATGAATGTATGTCATGTGCCAGTTTTGTGTTTATTCTTCACATATATTTATAAACTATGCCTTAATTAAAAACTGAACCTTGTCTAACTAGCTACGGGATATTAAATCAAGCATTTACATCTCTCTCTATAGGCTCTGGCTTTCTCAGCTATGACGAATAGTGGGTAGAATAGAGGTGATCCTCACCACTCTCCAATTTGTAGTCATAAACATTATAATAAATTACAGGCAGAAATCTGAGGAAAATGAGAACTGAACAATGTCATATTAAATACATAGACCATGTTTTAATTATACAATTAGGAAATGAAAAATGTGTCGCTTCTTTCAGTGTTCATTATATAAGAAATAGTAATTCACAATTTCTTGTGTTTTCTATTTCAGGATAAATGTTGGCCATGTTAATAAAGTATTAAAACCTAGCAACTACCACCTCCCACTCAATTCCTGGGTTGACTTTATTTGACCACCCAGAGTGTGCGCTTGTTTGCTTGTGCATTAAATGGAACTGTCCTGAGGTAAAACGTGTTGTTTGGGGTTCTACACTCTCCAGCATAGCCAGTCTGCTCTGATCACTTAAATAACCTACACGATCTTGCCATCGAGCATGGGATATATGATAAAACTAATCAAATGCTGGTTAGATATCAGTAAGCTTTTAGTTTTCTTGATAACATAAGCATTGAAAGAGATCTTTAAAGAACATGATAGTGCTGTTTTCTCTGGAGTATTTCAAATGAAGATAGATTCTAAACTAAGAAATGTTTCTTTCACAGAAGGAAATTTATTAAATTGATGCTTTAAATCTTGTGGTTTAAGATTTCTGTAATGAAAAATACAATCCACTTTTATGTAAACAATCACAATGTATTTCACAGGTAATTTAAAAACCTTCCACTTTTCTCAGGCAACAACCCAATAAGTGATTATGGTGGCGGCTAATACAACACAGTGTGTTGTATTAACTCACTGTGAATTTAAGAAGACATATTTACTTAAACTGGAAGTATTCAGTCCCCTACAATTGTAATGTTAAGAACAAATGTGATCTTTGATGTTATAAAGTAAGATATGAATTTATGATCTATGTATTCAGTTTCATGAACTGCACTTGGAAGTATTTTCATTACATTGTTATTTTTTTATTTACTTTAAAGTGGTTTGTGACCCACACAAAGTAATTATTACTATGGCAAGAATCCAGATTAGTATATATTGGAAACTGAAACCTCATATATGAGGAGAACAGTCCCTGAACACCTTTATTATTCATACTGGAATCAATGACATATTATTTAGCTACTGTAGTTTGTAAAACCATTGGGTTTGCTCTGCTTTGAACAAAGAAACTATTTTTTTTTCTTCCCAGTTTCTCCCTTGTTACAACAGTTTTTGTTAAGATCATGTCAACACATCCTTTATAAATTCATTAGAAAAATGGACAGAGTCCCAGCTAAAGATTCAAAAGGGGGGCCTTCAAATGGAGTGGGATTCACAGGTGGCGTGGAAGAAAGAAAGCCAGACCAGTCAAGCGCCAGCTCAGGTAATTGCTTCAGCTATGAGAGGACAGGGCCCACTGGAGGTGTTGTCTAAATCTTGTGAGTGATGTTTACAATGTTGAGTTTTATTTGAAACTCAGAAAAAATGAATTACACAGAAAAGAAGCACAAAGTGGTTTTGGTTGACAGTATTCATTTGAAGTCATTATGTCTCTGAGTTTGAAGGCTTATATGTAATCAGAAAATTTTCTATAATTAACATGATATTGACACAACTCAAAACATTGTAGGGAAAGTAAGTACATGAGTCCAAATGGCATGTCCTTGACCAATAGAGTGTACTTTTATAAAAGATATTATTTTTATTTTTGTCAAGTTGCTGTTATAAAAGATTTTTTAGCAACTCTCATTTACATAGTACCTACATAAATAGATACAATTACTATTGTATCTGCTAGACTAAAGTGTACTAAAATACTTATCTGTCTTCTACTACTTTGGAAAAATTTTTCTGAAGTAATGGATAGAAAATTGTCACATTTTAAAAAAAATTTAGATAAATAAAATATTTTTTAAAATATCAGACAAATTATTTTCTACCATTATACTGAAAAATATCTAATATCTATAAAATGTATCTAGGTTTGAAAAATATCTCTTTTTATAATAAGCTTCTGTTTGTCCTTCAAAAGTTTTAATGCATATGTCTTAAAGTATGATTGATTTTTATTTTAGTCAACTATACCTCCCATGGAGTATGACTTAAACTTAAATCATTTGTTAGATTATTTTAGTCTATCTAATACATATTTTTTAAGTGCAGCACATATGAAAAAAATTAAATTTCCTAAAAATACTAAATCAGGAAGACACAGTATGCTTACTCACTGTAATGCATATTGTATCTTTAAAATTGCATATACATTTTAATCGGTATTTAAAATATCAACATCTTTAAGGCCTGAATGAATTATCAATTTTATTTTCTGTTCAAAACTATCACCACTAAAAATATAAACATGCTTCATTCATTGATTGCACATATTGCTCACTCAACATAGATCTGTATAAATTCTGAATTTCACCATGTTATAAATCATATGTGTTGATAAACATGAGCTGACAAGTATTGCAAAAGCAATCTGTTTTGATTTTTTAAAATTCTATAGATAAATTTATTTTTCAGTAAAGTCTAAAATGATTTAAGACATCATTTATAATATTCTCAATTTCTCATGAAGAATTGTTACAACGTTGAAGTGGGCTAGGAGGAAAAGGTGAAGAACGTTCATTCCAGCTAGTGGCAGATGAAACAGCAGCCTATAGGATACTTTGAAATGTCCTGCCTTTCCCCAGATACTGAGCACAAAGAAATGACTTTGAAACCTAGCACAAATACTAACATCAATCTTGCAAGCTACATCACCCACCAGGCTAAACTATAAGTATTGAGCAGATCCATTTCAGTCACATTGAGGAGTCCATTACAGGAATCGAGGCATAACTTAGTTCCATTTAACAAATGCGTGTTGTGATCTTGGTATGGACAAATTAGAATCGTCAATTGCTGAACATATGTTGTGGACAGCGTGGGCTTTACTTGGGTGGGGCAGAGAGCTCTGCGTAAAGGCTTTCTCCCTTCCATTGGTTTCCAAAGTAATTATCAGGTCATAATTTCCAATATTTCCGTGGTGCTGAATTTCCAGCTCTAGAGTTACTCAGAATAATTTACTTATTTTGTTTGAGCACCTTGTCTTAACACCCCAAAACTTCTCGTGTTACTCTTATTAAAGGTAGATCACAGGTAGTTTTGTTTCTTGGACCTGCCTTAGGCCCTTGTCCTTGGAAATGATAAGAAAGATCTCCTATCCAAGACAATAACATTCCAGTCCATATTTAGAGACAATTTGGTAGGGTAACATTAAAGAGAACAGATGGGCTAACCATTTATTTTCCAACTATTCCAATTACATATTAAATTAAGAGTAAATGTCTCAGGTTTATATATAAGGATCTTGTTTCTCAATAATTTTTTTGCTCCTGTCAAACTCTTTACTATACTTAAAACAAACATTTTCTTCTCTAAGCCTGTATCATATTATTTACTCCATCTAAAATATTTTCCTATCTCTATACCTTGCAAAATCTAGATAGTTACATTAACTCCTACCTTTTATGCCAAACCTTTCTTGCCTTTGATGAGTGACCTCAGGCTCTGTGCTCCCTTGATCTTGTTATCTCAGCTACACTTTTCTGAGTCTAAAATGCACCTCTGTCTCCATTTCCCCCCACCACTCCCCCCACCCTAGCCATCCCCACTTCCCACTCTTGATCCTGCTCCTCTTTGGTTTTATCCATGTGTCCTTTATACATGTTCCTGAAAATCCTTCCCTTCCCCCCCCCATTATGCCAACTATACTTGAACAACAACAACAAAAAAAAGTTAAGCCCTGGCTGGTGTGGATCAGGGGATTGAGTGCCAGTTTGTGAACCAAAGAGCCGCTGGTTTGATTCCCAGTTAGGGCACATGCCTGGGTTTAAGGCCAGGTCCCCAGTAGGGGGCACATGAAAAGCAACCACGCATTGATGTTTCTCTCCTTCCTTCTCCCTCCCTTCCCATCTCTCTAAAAATAAATAAATAAAATCTGTTTTAAAAAAGTTAAAGTAGTAAATAAATAAACACACAAGAAAAAAAAATATTTTAATTTTCCCATGAGTAGATAAATTTTTTTAAAGATTTTATTTATTTATTTTTAGAGAGGGAAGGAAGGGAGATAGAGAGAGAGAGAAACATCAATGTGCGGTTGCTGAGGGTTATGGCCTGCAACCCAGGCATGTACCCTGGCTGGGAATCAAACCTGCGACACTTTGGTTCGCAGCCCGCGCTCAATCCACTGAGCTACGCCAGCCAGAGCAGTAGATACATTTTTAATGTTTTGCTATTAATTTTTAGTTTTATTGAACTGTGGTTAAGAGTATTTTGCTATTATGGACTGAATGTATCTAAAATTCATATGTTGAAATCCCTAACCCCCAATGTGATGGTGTTTAAGATGGGGTGTGCCCTCATCATAGGATTAGCATCCTTATAAAGCAAAACTGAAGAGCTTGCTTTTTCTCTGTCCTGCATACGAGGAAACAAAGAGAAGGCAGCAATCTGCAAACCTAAAGGAGTGCTTTCACTGGGAGAAAAATTGGCTGCACCTTGAGCTTGGACTTCCCAATATCCAGAACTATGAGACATGAATAGTTGTCTAAGTCACTCACACAGTCAACAGTGTTTTGTTATAGCAGCCATTACTGACTAACACAGTTGATCTCCATTGTTTTGAAGTATGTTAAGATTTTCTGTATGGCATATTGCACAGTAAACTCTATGATGGTTCCATGGCAACCTGAATGTGCATTCTTTATGTCAGAATACAGAATGTAATATAATGATAATAATTTAGGTTAATATTGTATTCAATAATAATACAATTTAATTTAATAGGAACCTCATGAGTTGCATGATATAAATCTTCTACACTCTAACTTGTCTGCTTGATCTGGCATGTACTAAGAGAAGTGAGTTAAGATTTCCTAAAAACAATAAAAAATAAAATAAAATAAAATAAAATACACCTCTGATCATGCACTTGCTTTTGTCTATTTTTGTAGCCTAGACTGAGCTCTAACTCTAATTTGTGACAATGATATGAGTAAAGACAAATAAAAAATATAAAGATCAGATAAAGGTTACAATGGATGTAGTTAATATAAGATGCCACAAACAGGGACTGAATGTATACTTTATAGATATAAATATGAATATAAATGTGATATACATGAATATAAATATAAATATGAATTTCTGACTCTTTCAGTGAGTAGCCTCTTAGATGTCCCCTGATGATCCACATCTCTTGATCTTCATACTCATGAATACCACTCCTTTAAAGAGGGCAGGACTTAACTGACTCACTTCTAATAAAGAATGCAGGAAAAGTAATGGGATACCACTTCTGAAATTAGGTTCCAAAATACTGATTCTGTCTTGGGCTAACTCTGTCTCTGGACAATATACATGGCAAAGAACAAGTGTCTTTAGCCAACAACTTGTGAGGAACTGACACCTGACGACAGCTCCATGAGTGGGTTTGTAAGAGGATCTTCCTTTAGTCAGACCCTGAGATCACTGCAGTGCTGGCTGAGGGCTTGATTGCAGCCCGAGAGAGACACTGAGCCAGGGTCCTCAGTCAGCTACGCCTGGATGATAAATATTTCTTGTTTTAAGGCACTATGTTTCCAAGTGTTTGTCATACTTTGACAAAAAAAAAATCCCTACTTGGGTGCCTGGAACTAGAATGCCATAACAAATATAAAACAAAATGTGGGAACTTTGGACTGGTCAGTGAGCTTTTAGGAGAGTTTTAATGAAAGTTTAAAATGCCTTGAAACCACTGTTCATAGAATTTTGAACTTTGAGAATACTATAGGTAAGGGCTTCCATACAAGTGGCCTTATTGAAACCTCAGAGAATATCAGCAGAATTTTGAGTGACATCGTTGTGTGAAATTATATGGAATGTAGAAAATGTACACAAGGAACTTGATGACATAGTGAAGACATTTCAAAACAGTGTTAAACACACCACTTGGTTTTTTTGCTTCTTATACCAAATTGAAATGAGAAGATATATAGAGGGAAGAATTGGTTAACAAGAGCCGGGGCTTAATGGATTTAAAATTTCTCAGCCTCTCCACAAACAAATGATGATAAAAATAAATAAATGGATTTACATAAACATTAAATCCAGGGTATTGCCTGAAATAAAACATAATCTAAAGATGAAGCTGGTGGTATGACAGTGAAGTGTTTGTTAAGGCCTATGAAAAAACAGAGATTTTTTCACAGCATACTATTCATCACATTGAAAGCCCTTGGAGAAATTTAAGGTGAGACTCACAGATTCTCTCAAGTAACAGGTATTTTTAAGAAGCTTAAGAATATTGTCTGGCAGACATCTCAGCAGAAACCTGAGGGAGAAAAATGGTGTCCAGAAGAGTTCTGTAGATGTGACTTCTAAGTAAATTCCAATAAGATTCACAAGTCACCCACAATATTTCTGAAAGTATTATATCATCAGAAACACTACTAGCATGGAGCAAAGGAGACAGAAATGATATAAAATATAAGGAGGTAATCCCATAATGCTACTGGCAGTAAGTAGGCTGAGAAAGCTACTAGCTGCAAGCACATGCTACTTTTCGTGGAAGAGAAAGAAGACTCAGAATGGAACCAAGTGCTCAGAGGGTGGAACTGAGAATCTACAGTTATTTGCAGGTTTTGACGAGTATTCCATAATGTCCACCGTATACCTGCCTGGACATTAGAATTGCTACAGACCAGTGAGTTCTTTGTGGTTATTTTTTAAGAAAGTAAGTGTTTATCGAATTTATACTATACCTGGCCCACTTTGTATTTTGAATGTATATGGGGTTGGAGGAGTATATATTGTCTCTTTAGTTTTATAGTTTTACAGATCAAGGAAAACCATAATCAAGTAGCTGTATTTAAGTAGCTATTCTTGAGGAGCCTCATCCACATCTATAGCAAATTTAAATTATGAGATTATGGATTTTGAACTCTGGTTGTGATAGCATTAGACTTTTCTGTGCATCTCAGCATGGGGTGTGTTTTGCATGTGGGGAGAATGGATCACTGGGTGTCTTAGGACAGACTGATGTAAGCAGCCTCTAAGATGATCCCAAATGATCCTTACTTTCCTAGTGTTCACACTTTTTGTATAGTCCTTTCTCCTGAGTATGGATTAGCATTACTGACTAGATTCCAATGAAGAGAATACAGCAGAAGTAATGCCATATCTATGAGATTTGGGTTAAAAAAGAACACAGCTTCCATCTTTGGCAGGAAGAGAGGACTGTCTCTCTTTTGCTGGCTCACTCTGAGGAAAATCAGCTACCATGTTTAAGAAGCCTTGTGAAGAGGCTGATGCAAATAAAAACTAATGTCTCTGGACAATATCCAGTGACTGCCTGAGGCCTGTCAGCAGCCACAGGAATAAACTTGGAAGTAGATCGTCCCCCAGTGGAACTATGGGTCAAGCTATAGTCCTGCCTGATACCTTGATTGTAAACTTGTGAAAGACCCTGAGCTAGAGGCACTCAACTAAGCCACTCTAAAATATTCTTGACCTACAACTGTGATATGATAAATATTTGTTTTTTAAATGACTAAGTTATGGGATAACTTTTTAGGCAGCACTACTTAAATAATACAAACTGACATGATGAGAAAATGTTTAAGCTGAGGTATACATTATATGAAATATACACCAAGTACACACCAAGTATATGTCCAAGTATACACCAAGAAAAGAACATTCTAGCTAAAGAATATAGCTAAAGTAAAGATTCTAGAGGAATTACAAACATATTGTATTCAGAACCAGAAAGACAATTCATTTGGTTCATAAAATGTGAGAGAAAGTAAAAGTGGCACAAAGTGAGATTGAATAGATAGGATGAGGCCATATTTTTTAAAGCTTTAAAGGCAATGGCCATGATTTTTGGATTTATTCCAAGTTTTGGGGAAAGTCAGTGATGGATTTCAGCAGGGAAAGAATTTGTCTTAAAAATTTTACCCTTGCTGTTTTCCAAGAATGGATTTTATAGTGGAGAGAACCATGGAAAAGGGGGACAGTCGACAGAGAGTACTTTTAGAACAGTATGACATTCATCCTGGACAGAAGGAAGCAAACTTAGAATGTTGGCAGAGATATAAAAACATTTAAAATAGATTTTAGAGGTAATGCCAAGAGGACTTGCTGATAGAATGAATCAGAGGAATGAATACACAAAATTATTGGCCAGAGCTTTTAGATGGAAGACTTATTTTATCTTATATATACAACTAAATTGCAAGCACTTTAAGGTAAAAAATCTCATACTTCTTTTGGATTTATATAATTCCTAATATAGAGTGTTTTGTTGAATGTACAATAATACATGTAATGTGGATTAAATAAATCTTATGTATTTCCATGTTCATGGGTTCTTGCCAATACCTTTCATGAGCTCCTATGAGTTGATATTTATGCCCAAAACAAAAAAGTACTAGCTAAAATAATTACTAAACACTTTTATAATTGAAGGAACTTAAAACTGAATAGTGATTTGTAAGGAAGATGAAGCAGATGAAGAAAAAAACTGATTATGTGGATTATGTAAAACTTTAGTAGAGTCTGGTTGTGGCCACATCTCTTAACATTCCCCAGTCTCCCCAACATGCTATTTCACCCATATATTCTCATTGGTTCTATATTGTTAGGGCTGTGGTTTCATAAAAATGTCTGTTGAATACATGAGCCTAGACAAAGTTAAATTAATAAGACCCCCAAACTGGTGTTGATTTTGTCTTAGGAATCTCCATACAGGGTGATTTCTTCCTGTGTCCTTCTCTCCACTATTTTCAGTGAAATACAGAATCTATATCTTATTTTCTTCAGAAATTTCCACTTAAGACCATATGTGACATTTTCCCCCAACACTAATTAGCATGAGGATTTCAACATGGACTATGGAAGAGGAAAACATTTGCTACTGTGCTATTTAAGCATTTAATCATTTGCTTTCAAAAAACCCCAATAGAATTTACATATGCCACCTTTTTGTGAGTTGAGTACCTTCAGATTTTTCCATTTCATTGGGTGTCATCTCTTCACTATAATCATCACTCAGGTGCTTCTCATCAGCCTTAGACTGTAGGTTAGAAAGTTGATTCAGCCTAATTCTTTCCTTGGATTTTGTAATGTTGTAACTGTGGCAAAATTGGGAGCAAACATTTCCTTTCTCTTTAAAATAGTCTCCAAGATTCTAATCTTTGTTTCTTAAACAGAGTTATTAAAATTTAAAATATATTTTTCTAGAATAAAATTGCATTGTATATTAAATTCCCTTACAAGAACAATCTATTTATTAACCATAAAAGACTTGATTGTATTCCTGTTATCATTCCATGATTAACTTTGTCAATTAGGACTTTAATTGTGCAATTTGTCTCCATAGAAAAATTTATTTGGTTTTTGTTTCAAAATGTCATGTGGTATACTTATCAGCATTTTATTAACTAGCTGTATGAAGATCTGATAAAAAAATGTGAAACTAATTTTTGTGTGAATTTATTTTCTAAAATCAAAATAGTTTTAAACTTTCAAGTACTGTAGAAAATTAGTGCTAGCATTGATGGCAATAAATAAGTTAAGTATTCAATGTAAAGTTAAAATTAGCATTATGATTATATACCTAAGTAGTATTTGCCAGAAGATAAAGTTGGGACATTTTAATGATGTCTAAATACTGCAACCCCACATCAATGTAGCATTAATTAAAGAAAAATTTAGAATTAGATGAGTTCTTGGATTCTTTTAAAGGAAACAATTATTGTAGTCATTCTTTTCTAATTCATTAATGTATTCATTCAATAGGCATTTTGAACATTCATGATATATCATTTTTGTAAAAAAACAAGGTAAATATGGATGAGCTTTTAAAGGCTAATAATTTATGATAGAAGGTAATATATATAATATAATAAGACAGAACAAAAACAATAAATTATCCAAAAAAAGGAAATGTGGAATTGTGATAAACTACAGAATATACAAAGAAGTTGTCCTTTATATGATACAGTAGAGAGAGCACCAGATTTAAGTTAGAAGAGCTAAATTTAGATCTCAGGCATTTCACTTGCTATTTGAATACTTTTTTGAGCCTCAGTTCACTTATCTACAAAATCTAAAAACATGTAGAATAGAAGGATTAATATTAAAATGTCCATGGTATCCAAAGCAATCTATAGATCAATGTGATCCCAATCAATGACATTCTTCTCAGAACTACAACAAATAATCATAAATTTGTATACAACTACTAAAGACCATGAGTAGCCAAAGCAATCTGGCATAAAAACAGATAACAAGATCAGAGAAACACAATAGAGAACACAGAAATAAACCCTAGCTTATATGGTCAATTTATGACAAAGATGACAAGAATATACAATAGACAAACAACAAGGGATATTGAGAAAATGGAACAATAAAAGAGAGAAAGAAAGGAAAGAGGGAAGGAGGGAGGGAAGGAAGGAGAGAGGGAAGAAATTGGACCACTGTCTTATATCATATATAAAAATTAACTCAAAATATTTAAAGACTTAAATGTAAAGCCTGAAACTGTAAAACTCCTAGAAGAAAACATAGGTAGTAAACTAACTGACATTAGGCTAAGTAATATCATTTTGGAAAAGTTCCCTTAAGCAAGGGAAACAAAAGCCAAAAATAAACAGATGAGACTTCATCAAGTAAAAATAAAAGTCTCTGCACAGTGAAGAAATCCATGGACAAAACAAGGACAGCCTGCTGAATAAGAAAATATATTTGCAATATATCTCATAAGGGGCTGACATTCAAAACATTTAAGGAATTGACACAACTCAACAATAAAAATATAAAAAATCTGATCAAAATATCAGCACAGGACATGAGGAGACATTTCTCTAAAGAAGACAAACAGATAGCCAACAGATATATGAAACAATACTCAGCTTCACTAATCATCAGAGAAATGCATGTCAAAACCACAATGAGATACCACCTCAAACCAGTCGAATGGCTATTATGAAAAAATTAAAAATTATAAAAGGTTGGTGAAGATGTGGAGAGAAAAGAACACTTGTGCACTGTTGGCAGGACTGCAAATTGCTGAAGCCACTACAGAAAACAGTATAGACAGAGGTTTTTCAAAAAAAACTAAAAATACATCTACCACACAGCTCAGCAATTCTACTTCTGGGTACTTATCAACACCCCTCCCCCCAAAAAAAACAACAAAAATAAAACTCACTAATTTGAATAGATATATGTACCCTTATGCTCATTGCAGCATTACTTACAGTAGCCAAGATATGGAAGAAACCTAGGAATCCATCAACAGATGAAAGGATAAAAAAAGATGATATATGTATATACAATATATATGTAATATTATGCAGCAATAAAAAAGGAAAAATCTTTCCATTTGTAATGACATGGATGGACCTAGAAGGTATTATGCTAGGTGAAATAAGTCAGACAAAAAAAGACAAATACTAAATGGTTTCACTTATATGTGAAATCTAAAAGAAAGAAAACAGACAAACTTGATATATAGTATATGTGTATACATGTTTACATACGTACACTTTTTAAAAAGAATAGTATAGAATGTAAATGTAATAGTACCATCTACACTGTAAGCTTCATTTTAAGCAATGGTTCATAGTCTTCTTTTTTTATCTAAAAAATGTTCCCAAACCTACTTGCTCTTGTTTCAATGTTGGTGATGTTTATATTTGTAATTTCTTATCATTCAGGATAATTACGTCAGAGCCATCCTGGAGATAGTCACATTTACCTTCTTTCTCTGTCCCAAAGTTAATTACCTGACTTCTTAGCACTTGTTGTTAGATCCTATTTTCAAAGACTTAATATATGAATTCCCCATTACCAAACTTTCCATGTTGCTTTAAACTTTGAAACATCTAACTAAAATGAGGTCCTGAATTCTAACCTTTTCAGTGGACAATATATCATGAGGATTGCATTTCATCCTGGAAAGAATAAATCCCAGATCATATGAACACAGGTTCACTTTAGGCCACAAAGGCCTCTTTCCCGTATGATGTTTTATTCTATTTTTTTTTATTTTTGGAGAACTGTATAGTAACTGAATTCCTCATTGTTTAAAAATTTTTGCAGGTGAGCAAGCAACACAGTGAATGTCATCATCATGCATCATTTTCATTTTATTGTTCTGCATCGCATGCATAATTTAGGTTTTCTTTCCAAATAAAAAGGTATTTAAAATACATTAAACCTCATTTATTTAATACTTTTTATAACAAAATATAATTTATATTTTGCAAATCATTAAATACCTTAGAAACTGTAAAAGTTTTACCTGCAATTTTATTGCCTTTCTATGAAAAAGTAAAATTGAATAAAATTACTCATAAATTTATATATATATCCTTTTAGATCTAATAATGTAACCTAATAATTAAGGAATGAAATTTAGTTTCTTCTGGGTTGTATCTTTAGTATTGATTCATTGGTTAAAATATTTCTATATTTGAACTATAATTCACTCACAGAAATTCACAAACATACGACTGTTTCCTACAGCAGTAGATCTTCAAGTGCTGTTTCTTAGGGAGCTGCTCCTAAAGTACCTGAAAAATATATTCCACAGGCAAATATGTTTGGCAAATGCTGCATGTTCTATAGCTCCTCCTAGGAGATTCATATGTAGACAGGCTCCTTGATTCATGAGGATGTAGTACTCTGATAAATCCATTTAAGTTGAAAATATTGTAAACTCAAAATGCAACTGATATACCTAATGTATGAGGGAAAATTCAAAGTTCAAAACTTGAAGTATGGTTTCTACTGAATGCATGACACTTTGACCAAATTTTAAAATAAAAAAAAATCCTCAGTTGTATGGTGCGTTTGTATCTTGCATTGTGTGTTTACCACCCAGAGTCAAATCTTCTTCCGTCACCATATATCTGACCCTCTTTACCCTTTGTTAATCCCACCGCTTCTGTAACTTCTGATTGTACAGCTTGAAACCTATACAATTTTGTTAGCCAATGTCATCTAAAAAATTAATAAGAATATCTTCTACTAGTAAAAAAAATTCAAGAACAAAATGTAATATTTATATTTTTGCAAGTTTTTGTAATGAAATTCAAATTGTAAATCCGCAAAAAAAACCCTAAATTGAGCTCTCATACGTTGAGAACTACCTGTATTTATCTACCCAAGAGTCTAAGAAACTAGGCAATAAAGGAAATGTATTTTGCTTTGTTTAATGAAATATTTTAAAATTAATTTGAACATAGAACATTGTTTTCACACTATACTATGCCAATATGGGGAGTGGCAAACAATTAGGCCTTCAGACATAATGCACTGAAAGCTTAGATACCTCATTTCCTGCATGCATGACCCAGAAAGTGCAGAGTTCCTATTTTCAGAGGAACTATTTTAATAAACATTATGTTTTTCTCAGAAAATATATATATTTAAATATTCTATAATTATGTAATGTAAAGGCCTGTGCTAAACAGTAAATATTCTTGAATAATATCTAAAATATTTAGGAAAATACTGTCAGATTTAAGATTTTGCTAATAATTCTTTCTAGCCTGACAAGTCTTCTGTCAATTTTCCCTAAGCTTTATGGGTAAACTATGTCACAAATCTTTCCACTTGGCTGCTGGAATGACAATGATTTTCATTAGCCTTGTGTCTTGGTCTAGTTCTGAAAGGAGTCTTCCAGGGTATATGAAATTGAAGGTTTCATAGACTGTGTGAAATGTTGAACTGACAAAAATCTCATTTATGAAGTGTAGGTAATAAGAATAATCACTCCCATTTGTTTAGTGTTAACCATGTGCCAGAGGGTGCTTCAGCCAGGAATGGATAAAAGGAAAAATGAAAAACTTCCATTTGGTACAATAGTAATAAAGAGCCACACTGTGTTTGCTTCATGCCATCTAAAATATGGCTCTTATTTGTGACTACTGCCCCCAAATGATAATATGATCTCAAATGAAATATAGCTACTATGTATCTCAGAACCTATCACTGTGTGAAGATATAATGGAGGAGGGGAAACAGCAGTAATAATTTTTAAACAACTGGTTTTTCTGCCTTAGACAATTTTCTACTTTAAAACATGTACCATATATCTTTGATATATTGCATTTTTTACTTAATCTTCATTGTATTTTTTCCATTACCATTTAGTCCCCTATACCCCCTCCCCCCAGCAATCACTACACTGTTGTCCATGTCCATGAGTCAATCCTTTTTTCCTTTTTTCTCAATCTCTCCATCCCCTCGCCCACCCCTGACTAGCAGTCACCCTGCATTTTAGTGTAATGGAGAAAGTGTAGAGGGTCACAATAGCGACATGGGAATTAAAAAGGATTTCTCTCTTTTCCTCCCTGCCAAGAACCCAATTGAAGTTTTTATCTTTCTTGAAGTAAAAGAAGATTCCTCTAGGATATCTCATTACTCCTTCCATCTTTTCCCACTTGGAACACTAATCATTTGTTATATTTGTTCATTGCTAATGGTATTTCTTTCAGAAAATTTTATAAACTAGAGTTGTTCCACAATACTATAGTTTTTGTTAATATCAAAGTTATTTTAGAGCTTTTTAAATCTGTACTTCATCAGGCATAAGGGGCTAACATCTAATTTGTGCCAAATATCTTTGTGAGACCAGTTTCAATACTCTCAGAAAATAATTTTTATCTTTCTGGATCTAAAATAATATTTTAAATGTTACCAAATTTAATTTGGAGTGATTTTTTACTGTCATATGAAGAGTAATAGATTTCTCTTAGAGGAGATCATAAGCTTGGACTTGTAATGGTACAAACTATAAATCAGCTCTTCTAATCAGAGGACAGGTGCTAATTAAGGTGTCCACGATACAGTCCTCAGATCAGAACAAGATCTGAACATATTCTTAGTTATAACTTCACCATTTTTAATGGGGTGGCCATAGATATGTCATTTAACCTCTGCCAGTCTTACTAACTCATTTGTGAAGTGAGGCTATTATTTGCTATGTGCATCTCATAGATGGAGTGAATGGTTGTTCCGATGGGGCTTTGTGAACTCAGTGCTTTTCAGTCCCAAAGGAACATACCAGTATACACAAAGGTATTTTTAGTATGACTAGAATTTTTCAAGTAATTAATTTTAAAAGTAATAATAGCAAGAAGTACTAGAAGACATTCTAAGTTGTGTTTCAGTCATAGGACCCTAATGCAGCTGCAATGGAGGGGCTACATATGTCCTATAATTTGTTTAAAATAAAATGGATCCTAGACTGTCTTGAAAAAAAGCAATAGGCATGTTCACATGTTATCAATTTAATAACTGACACTTATTTTTTAAGATGTGTCCTTGTTAATGTTCAAATAAAAATTTAAAATATCCCAATCTGAATAGAATTAAGAAGCTCACATCAAACTATCTTTACCAGAGGTCAAAACAGCAAAAATACCCATCTGTTGGTTATCACCCATGATTAGGTTCTTTCACATAATTTCTTACACAGGGTTCCATACACTCAGGAATGTTAACAGGAAGTGAGTTCAATGTATAAACTATATACTATTCTGGGACAGACTGAGTTATTTTATTAACAACTCCTCATATATGTTTTTCTAATGTGATTTAATTGAAGTAAGAAGTGGTGACTATTAAAAGAGACAATATAAAAAATTTCTATTTTGGAGAATTGTATTTTCATAAGTTGTAGTCATTAAATAGGATTTCCAAAGATTCAATTGTTTAAGTGATTCCCATGGATATTTTTTTCATTACCTCCCCATTTAGACTGTGTATTAGTGTACTCAGGCTGTCATAACAAAATACCATATACTGGGTGACTTAAACAATAGGGGTGCATTTTCCCATAGTTCTGAAGGCTGAAAGTCTCCCAGATCAAAGTGCTGTGGTTAGCTTCTGCTGAGAGCTCTCCTCCTAGCTGTAGATGGCATATTCTCCCCATGGGGTCGCAGGGCTTTCTTTGTGTGCATACAGAGAAAGCCTTCTAGTGTCTCTTCTTATAAGGATGTTAATCTTGTTGGATTAGTCCCCCACCCTAAAGTGACATAATTTGACCTTAATTACTTCCTTAGCCTCTTCATTTCCAAGTATAACCATACTAGTGGTTAGAGTTTCAACATATAAATTGGGGGCGGGGGGGGCAGTATAAGCATGCAGTCCATAAAAAGATGGAAATTCAACACCAAGCTCTACTTTTTATTTTCTTCTTTACATGCTTTCATTTGATCCTTTATTCATGCAGTTTATCAATCGAAATCTACTATATTCTAGGCATTTTGCTAGATCCTAAGGGAGAAAACAAAGAGCAAGTCATAGGTCTTTAAGGAATCCATGTTCAGTCATGATGACATATATAAACAAAAGTAAAAGCTATGAAAACTCTGTATGAAAAAAAGGAGCACATGGATGAACTCTGTAATGAGGTGGAATTAAATTATCCACAGTGGGGTTTGTAAAATTAATTCATATTTTTGCTTCAAGCCAAGATAGAGTAATAGGTACTCTCCTGTCTAAAATAAACACAAATCAAGAAAAAAAATATGTTTTATCAGACAATGCAAGACAGTAATCCCAGAGAAATAGGGGAAAAATGAAGTGAGCTTATGATTTCCTAACTTACTGACTTGAGAGAATTTCCAGGCCATGGAAGCAGGAGGAGAAACTCGGGCCAAGTCTAATAGGCTTTCTGAGTTATGTAGATGGATTTGAGAGTCTGGAATGACCAGCGAAGCTACAGACCTCAGGACAGAGAACCAAGGAGAGAGAGTTTGAGAGAGAAAGAATAGCAGAAAATTGCAGAGGGGCTTCTCATGAAAATAGCAGAGTACTGACCATCTCATGTGTGTGAAGAAACAATACAAGGATGGAAAAAAACAATCTGAAAGTTTTAAGTGGAACAGTGTCCAATACTCAAAACGGCTCATGCCTGTCCCACCCAGGCACAGTGGAAAACCTCATAATTCACAGCATATTGTACAGAATGCTTGGAAACGCAGGCACAGAACACTCAGTAGTATTAGCTCTAGGTATTGGGTGGGACACAGGTGTGGTTCACCAAACAGGTCTTTATAGCAAGACTTCCCAAAACAAACAATTTCCAAATAATTTATCTGAATCCTAGAGTGAACCTCAAGGATAATTATAAGAATTCAAAAACATCTAGCAGTCAAAAAGGTACAATGTACAATGCCCAAAATCCAGTAAATCATAACCAGTCATATAAAGCACAAAAATATGATACTCCCATTATGAGGACAAAAAAACAGCCAATCAATCCTGATCCAGAACAGACACAGTAGATAGAATTAATGGACAAGGAAATGAATAGTATTATAACTATTACATAGGATGAAACTGATTGAATATATTTAAAATAAAAATAGAAAAAGGAGAAAATCATTTAAATCCCTGAATTGATCATTTACAGGTAATACTGAAAATGACTAACAGAAAAAGTACACTGGGTGGTATTAACTTTAGATTAAACATTGCATAAAATGATTAGTATATATGAAGATATTGAAATAGAAGCTTTCCAACATAAAAGCAATAGGACAAAATAATAAAAAGTGGATCAGTGAGCTGTGAAACAATTTCAAATAGCTTAATATTTTTGTGCTTAAAAGTTCTGAAATGAGGATTGGAAGAAAAAATGATCAAATATATTCCAAAATTGTCTTACATATTATAAACTTATGAATTCAATGAGCCCAAGGAATGTCAAGTACACACTCACACACAGAGAAAACATTCAGGTATATCATAATCCAACTGGCCAAAACAGGTGCTAGAGAAAACCTTACAAATAGGAGAGGTGTAAGGGACATATTACCCAAGATGTATGAGAGATTTCTCTTCCTGTTGAAACCATGCAAGTGAGGAAATAGTACAGATATATCTTTAACTACAGAAAGAAATTATTTCAGCTTACAATTTTATGCAAAGCAAAGGTATGTTTCAGAAAATAAAGACAAAATAAAAACTTTTCAACATATAAAAGCTGAAAGAAATCATCACCATAAGACAGTTAATACTACAAGACAAGTGGAAAATGTATTTCACTTGATACCAGATGAAATGTGTCCCTCTAGAAATGAATGGAAGTCATGGGTCAAAGAAGAAATGACAGAGGAAATTGAAATTTCAGGTAACTACTGCATATGAAAATCTGAAGGGTGCTGATTAATCAGGCCCTGGGAAAGAGTGGATGCACAGCATTCAGTCCCCTAATTAGTAAAGAACAAATGTCTCAATCACCTCAGTTTCCACCACACACACATAGAATCTACAAAAGAGCAAATTAAAATTGAAGTAAACATAAGGTTAAAAAAGAAAAACCAGACAGAAAAAGTTTAAAAAATAAAACAGAAAACAAGAGAGAAAAAACAATGAAACCAAGTGGGTTCTTTAAAAAAAATTTATAAAGAAAAAAGAAGAACAAATCCTCAACCAAATTGAACAAGGGATAAAAAAGACACAAACTACCAAAGGCTGGATTGAGCAAGATGACACCACTGAAGATTATATAGATATTGAAATGCCATTAAAATATTACATTTTAAAAAACCTTATACTAGTAAATTTGACAATTTAGATGAAGTAACCAAATTCCCTGAAAGACAGACATTTGCAAAGCTTTCTCTAGAAAAACAAATAGTCTAAGTAGTTCTACATATATTATGGGAACTGAATGTGTAGTTAAAATCTGGCTGCAAAGAAAAGTCTACAAACCATTGGTTTTATTGGTAAATTCTACAAAATATTTAATAAATAGATAATATTGATTTTCTAAGAATACTTCCAGAATACTATACAAGTAGGATAGTTTTCTGTTTACTCAGAATAACACCGAAACTTAACAAACACACTAAAATAAAATATAACATGTAGTATGTATAAACAAAGATGGGAAAAAATCTAAACGAAATAATACAGCAAAGTAAGTACAATATATAAAGGGGATAATCCATCATAATAACTAGGTGGGATTTATCCCAGGAATACAAGATGTGCTTGACATTCAAAAATCAGTATCACTGAACATATTAACAAACTGAAATTCTAAACCATATTATATCAATAAGTGTGGAAAAAGCATGACAAAATATAAGATATATTTCTGATAAACACTTGTAGTAAACTAGGATTATAGGGTAACTTCTTAAACATGATAAGAGGCTTCTACAGAAAACCTACGATTAACATCATACTTAATGGTGAATGATGAAATGCTTTCCACCCTGGAAAAAATGTAAAATTTTTTTATCCAAAGATGACATGATCATTTATATAGAAAATTTAAAGGAATCTGTAAAAAAGCTAACAAATTAATTAGCCTATGAGCAGGACTGTAGAGTACAATATCAGTTGTATTTATATATTTTAGTAATAATCAAAAATAATTTTTAAAAATGCCATTTGCATCAGCATCAAAATATGTAAAATATTTGGGCAAATATCTGACTAAATATGTATAAGATCTAAATACTAAAACTTTGAAACAATGCTTAAAGGAAAAGAAAACAAAGGCCTAAGTAAATGGAGTGATACAATCGTGAGTCAATGACTCAATATTATTAGCATGTCAATTCTCTCCAAATTAATTAAATGTGATACCAATGAAAAGCACAGCAGTTTGAAGAGTTTTGATTGTCTTTGTCAAAGTTGACAAGTTGATGCTAACGCTCACATGAAAATTCAAATATGTTAGCAAAATCCAAACAACTTTGAAAAGAGACAATATAAGAAACTAATATAACCTGAATTCAAGACTGATTATAAAGTAAAAATAACAGTGCTGAATTAGCTTAAGTTAGACAAACAGACCAAAGAACATAACAGAGTATCTACAAACAGACCCACACATCTATGAAAAACTGATTTTTGACACAGGTGCAGACAATCCAAAGGATAGGTTTTCAAACTATATTGCTATAAGAATTTTGGATGTTCAAAGGAAAAAACAAGATTAAAACACAAATGAACTTTGATCTCTAGCATGTAGGACTTGGATCATAGAACAAATGGATCATAGACCTAAATGAAAACCTAAAACCATAAATCTAGAAGAAACCATGGGAGAAACAGACAAAAATTTTAGATACTATATCAAAAGTTTATCCAGAAAAGAAAAAAGATAATAAATTAGAATTTATCGAAATTGAAGACATCACTGTATTTAGAATCACTATTAATGAGGATGAAAAGGCAAGCCAGAGACTGGGAGAAAATATTTTCAAATTATGTATCTGATAAAGGACTCATCTCTAAAGTATATAAAGAACTGTCAAAGATCAAAAAGAAAACAACTTGTTATAAATGAGCAAAATATTTGAATGTACCCTTCACCAAAGCTAAACAGACATCAAATTTAACTAAAATTAGACTGGCCATTACAAATACTGAACTGCATCCATCAGAAACCTGGTACAAATGTAAAACAATTTAATTGCTTTGGAAAACAGTTTGGCAATTTCTTAAATAGGTAAATTTACACCTTTAGATAATCTAGCCACTTTAGTTCTAGGAAATATCCAAGGGGATATAACTATAGAAATAACTATATTTCCATACAAAAAGGAATGCTCATTGCTTCATTTGTCAGAGTCAAAAAATGTAAACAACACAAATTTCCATCAAAGGAAGGTGCAGTGGAAAACCACTCAGCTTAAAAAGAAATAAATAGTGATATACACTAGGACATGGATGAGTCTCAAATAATTATACTGAGTGAAGAAGCCCCCCAAAAGGGGTATGCACTTTATAATTTTATTTATATAAAATTTTAGGAACTGCAGACAAATCCATGGTGACAGAAAGCAGATACTGGGCTTCTTGGGAATGGGATGGGGAGCAGACGTGTGGGATCTAAGGATTACATAGGAGAATGTTGAGTCTTGATTGCTGCAACATTTTTCAAGTATGTTATGTATTTATGTTAAAACTTTTCAAATTGCGTAATATGTATATATAGTTTATTGTATGTCAATTATACAGCCATAAAGCTGATAAAATTTAAAATATGATTTTAAAACTCTAATTGCTATATATGTATTTTTGTTTCAGTTTGATAAATACCATTTATTCTACTGGTTTTATAATCAGAGTATTTAACTGATATATAGATTTATACCTATTTTTTTCTATAGCTATGCTCTATTTTTAGAAGAGTCACTTCGCTTAGTTTTCAGAAAAGTAAAAGGTACACTAAATCCTATGTATTTATGTTTTAAAATATATGTTTAGCTTAATATTTAAATTTTATTTGTGATTACAAAAATATATTGGTGATTTTCCTATGTAGTGATTTTACACCACTATTTGTAGTGAGGTATAACTACCACTATCCTTAACTGTCACCACCACTTTGCTGTGAAACATTTCAAAAGTTTGTTTCGGCCCCATGGCATAACATGTTAAAGATTCTTTGACATTTACTTAATTCAAATGTAATTTCTAAAGTAAATTTCTATGGAGAAATATTAAATGTAATTATATATGTGTTTAAAATGGTAAAGTGTTAAATACACATTACATATTTATATGTTATATATTAATATTAATTCAAGGTATGGGCAGGGCCTCCTCTCTGGAGGCTCTGTGGGAGGCTCCATCTCCTGCACGTTCAAGTTGTTGGCAGAATTCAGTTCACTGATGCACCAGGACTGAGATTCACATGTCCTCGCTGGCCATCAACTGAGGGCCTTTACTGCCTTCTAGAGGCCATCCACAGTCTTTGGCTCATGGCTCTCTTCCTTCATCAGAGCCATTAGCAGTAGGTTGAACATATCTGATATTTTGAATTGTTTCTCCTTTTTACTTTATCTCTAACCCATCTGCTTTTTCCCACCATCAAGAGCCATGCATTACATTGGGTCTAACTGGATAATCCAGAATAATGTCCCTCTTTTAAGGTCAATCGATTAGCAACGTAATTCTCCCTTCAAACTTAATTGCCCACATACACATGTGTTTATATTTGTGTGTATGAACTGGATCACTTAGTAAGGATTAAAAGAGTAAAAATATTGAGTCTGTAGCAGTTACTCTATAAAATGAAAATTCACTCTTTCTCCTTTATACTGAAAAATGCAATCAAATGTTTTGTTTTGTTTTGGTTGAAGTTATTGAAAAATAGCTGAAGCCATGGAATAAACCAGTGTTTGGATATTCAATGAGATTGTAAACATGAAAGAATTAGTGGAGTAAATGTTCTTTAAAAAAAATCTCTAAACAGCTGTGAGTTGCCTCTGTGGAAATTTAATTTTTATTTTTAATTTTTACATTTTAAAATTTTTATCGCATTTTTCATTACCATTCAGTCACCTTATCCATCCCTCCCCACTGCAATCACTACACTGTTGTCCCTGCCCATGGGTTTTTTTGTTTTACCTTGATCTCTCCATTCCCCAATATGCCCTGCCCCTGGCTGTCAGTCTTGCTCTCTGTTTATGAGTTCATCTCCATTTTGCTTGTTAGTTTAGTTTGTTCATTAGATTCCACATATAGGTGAAATATGATATTTGTCTTTCTCTGACTGGCTTATTTCACTTAGCATAATATTCTCCAGGTCCATCCATACTATTGCAAAGGGTAAAATTTTCTTCTTTTTTTTTTATGGCTGAGTAGTATTTCACCATGTAAATATCCCATAGTTGTTTTATCTACTCATCTACTGATTGACACTTAGGATGCTTCCATGTGTTACAAAAAACCCAATTAAAAATGGGAAAGGACCTGAATAGACATCTCTCCAAAGAGGACATACAGATGGCCAATAGACATATGAAAAGATGCTCAATGTCACTAATCATCAGAATAATGCAAATTAAAACCCCAATGAGATATCATCTCACACCTGTCAGAAAAGCTCTCATCAATAAATCAACAAACAACAAATGTTGGCAAGGATGTGGAGAAAGGGGAACTTTTTGCACTGCTTGTGGGAATGCAGGTTGGTGCAGTCACTGTGGAAAGCAGTATGGAGATACCTCAAAATATTAAAAATGGATCTGCCTTTTGACCCAGTGATCCCACTTCTGGGAATATATTAGAAGATAACCAAAATACTAACTCTAAAGAACAAAAGCACCTCTATAGTCACTGCAGTGTTATTTACAATCACCAAGATATGGGAGCCTCTTTGGAAATTTTAATTTTAAAATTTCTGTTTAGTGCATTGTACATACATTTCAGAATCATTTACAACTTTAATACCATAATTGTAAGATTAATCAGCTATCAGGTAATTATTTTTCATAATATTACAGACAACCTTTTTTCCCTGGTAACATAGTTTCTATTCACAAAGAACACAAAGACAACTAAATACTAAATTTTTTATATGAAATATTTGTCCTTTCATTATAAATATTACACTTAAAAGGTAATAAAATGAAATTTCACATTCCTACATTTAAATGTTTTCATATTTTCATTTTTTCTGAGAGTCTTTAAGCTGCTTTCTTCAAGAAAAGCAAAGAATTTGGACAGAGTCGCCAAGTTTGAGAAACACCATACCTGATCAAAATGTTCAGCAGAGATATCTTTAGTTTTCACATACTACTGGCAGACACCTTGCATTTTAAAAATCAGTCTTCAAGCTTAAAACTTTTTGGTGTTTCTAGAAGAACATCAATCAGAGTCCACCCATTTCCTTCTATTTTTGTTCACATCAGTGTGAATGATGTCTGTCTCTTTTCTTCATCCAATTTCTTGGTGCTTCTTTGGGTTTCTGAGCCTGAGTGTTATTTCCTGCACGAAGTCTGAAACATGATCACATTTTATGTAATCTGGACCATAACGCAGAGAAATCTTTTATATTTTCAGTTCTCTGCAAAATGAAAAATGATGTTGTAACTGTCATAATTTAATTCAGAGTGATACACAATGTGTTTTTAAATAAACATTTTGGAAATAACGCAAATGAAGACATAGTGTCACAGTATGATGGATGTCTTCTAATGAAATTAAATTTGATTTAAAAATTTGACAAAGTGAATACTTGCTCATAATTTAGGAAGAAGTATTAAACATTAAGTATGATGATCCCAGGCACTTTTTGGTGGAGAGATGTTATTTCAGATCTGTACATACCACTTATTAAGATGAATGGTCATGTCATGTTTTATCTTTCTGACACTGTATGCTGTTCTTGATATGGGACAAAGCCAAGCTCAGCTGAATTTCCTCTGGATTATTTGCAGCTAAGTTTTAGAGTTAAAGACAAAATTAAAAAGAATATCTTTAACATGATTTCAGATTATTATGAAGATTTTTCAAAGATAAGCTTTTATACAATTTATTGTTCTTTTAAACATTGTTACTTATGCGTTGAGATTTAATTAAGCAGCTGGAAGGAATTAGCTGTGACATGATCAATTTAGCGTTTTAATTAAAAGAAGTAGAGCATTTTAGAGTGACATCTATAAAATTACAAATTGGATGGCATAGAATTATAAAAGTCTACAAAAAAAGTATTTTTAGATGTCCTGCCCATGGCTGTTAAGAGCACAATATTTCACTTTATTTTCCCAAACTTCCACCACCAGATATTATTAATTTCAGTCACAGAGTCCTTAATTTTTTTTTACCTTGAATTGCTTTTATTTCTCTCTGAATTTTCCAGAATATATAAGAACTTTAGGATGATTGAAATAATAAAGTAGACCTTGATACAATTAGTTATTGTATGTGTCAGGACACATCAATTACTCGTTTTATTTTATAATCTAGTTGAATTTTTTTGATTTTTCAACAACCTTAAAGTCAGAATTCATCTTACAAGCACTTTGCAGCAGGTGCCTGGCACAATGTAGCTGTCGCTGCTGGTGCACCTGTGTCAAAATTTATGGAATGTGTATCAACAGGGAGAAAATCCTAGCAATAATGTATAGCAGGGGTGTCAAACTCATTTTCACCGGGGCCAAATCAGCCTTGTGGTTGCCTTCAAAGGGCCAAATGTAACTTAGGACTGTATAAATGTAACTACTCCTTAACAGTTAAGCAAGAGCTCGGCGCTGCCACCAGGTAGAAACAAGGTGCTGGGCGGGATAAAACAAGGTGGAGGGCTGGATTTGGCCCACAGGCCTTGTGTTTGCCACCTGTGATATGGAGCAATTGTTTAAAAACTCACCAAAATATCATGTGGAAAAATGAAAATCAGGGACTTTGAGCCAAAAAGTGATTTAATGATGTCAGATTCCAAACATGAAGAAATTTTAAGAATATCTTCCCCAATTTATTTTGCTTATCTCTCTTTATGGGCATACACAATTTTGACACATGACAAAAAATCTGCCTATATAGTTTAAAGAGTTCTTTGAAAATATTAAAATAAAATTTACAAACTACAAGAAAGCGCTGTGTTGAGTATAATTTGTAGTGCTCTTTTAACAGTACATAAAAATTTATACAAAAATTAAAATATTTTGGTCAAAGCATTTAAGGGATTGTCTACAACATTCCTGATTTACAAGTTTTGAAAAGTGTAATTTAGCTGTTCAAAACTTAAATATTATTCATCATAATGTTAGCAAATGTATTACTTCCTTTATTTCTCCCATATGCATTTTTGTTTTCTATTGCAAAGTAAATGAAGAAATTTTGGTAACTATTTACAAGGTAATTTACAAGCACATTTGAAATGAAAATTTCAAAACATTTTTCAAAAAGTTCTATGTACACCCATTCTATGGGAATGAACTAGAGTACGGAGAGAAAAATATTAACCAAATAAATGTCGGGCACATTTAAACTTCACTTGTTAGCTCATTTATTCTGTCTCATCATTAGTCATTCTATAGCCCAACAGTTTAAAAATTCTGTTTTTATAGATAAAAAGTTAGACAGGAACTACTTTCTTTGCATAGAAATAAAACACATTTTGCCTGACATCATGATTTAAAAGAATTCAGTGGAAATATGTAGAAATTACAAAGAAAAATAAAATGTACATCTTTTCTCACCCATATATCAATTACATAGATCAAATTGCTTTGTCTAACATAAAATCAAAGTGTTTGCTTTTTTGCCTTTCAAAAATAATCGGATTTGCTAGTTCTTAATTTTGCAATGTAAAATAGCAACAGGAATTTCAGGAAGAAAAAAATTAAAAATATGGAGGATTAAATAACAAACAACCTCCAGACCCAAAAGGAAGTAGATAAACTGGTATCTCAATCTTCTGTATATTGCACATCCTTTTTCCTAATTATAAGTCACCAAGAGCTAGTATGCCAATGTATGGTGTAGAGTGCAGCTCACTTACTTTTCTAGTGTAAGAATGGACTTGATCCAAGGGAATTTTGTTGGTGCTGGTTTTTAGAGGAATATACGGTGCATGCCCGCTGAAGCAACTGCACCACTGGGTAACCATTTTGCTTACCCAATTTTAGGTGGTTGCCAAAAATAAAGACAATGAATAACCCATTATCCTTTGCAATAAGTGAAAAAATTAATAAGCTTTCCAGGAAACATTTCTCACCATATTTCTCACAACAGTATGTTTACTTCGAAGATGAGTGTTAGAAAAATTTTGAAAAGCTGCCAATCCAAGAACAAAGTCAATTCAGCACATGAGCTGAAAGAGATGCCAGGCCTGAATGTAGTACCCAGAGAAGAAGTGCCTAAAACTAATGACCCATAATTTCTGAGCTTATTAAAGACTGTGACTTGTGCAGCACCTTGACTTACTGCACATTAGTACCACTACATGCTGCTATGGACATCTGGAGAAAGCAGGGAAAGAGCAAAACCTCTGGCTTTTGTTAACAGCAATAGTTCTATTAGTTTTCAATTTTGCTGAATTTAATCCAGGATTTCTACAACCAACAAATACTTATTAAATGTCTCCCATATGCTAGGTTTTAAGACATGGGTTTGTTTTAGAATGCATATGTTCTACTCCAGTTTTTTTTCTACTATTTGATGATTTTTTTCTAAAATTGAGAGTATTATAGTCAAATCATCGTTGAAAAAAAATAAAGCTTCCCTATAAACATCTTCCCCTTAACTCTTCAGAAAACAAAATTATATACTACAATCTACTTGTCACAGAATTACAGGCCACTATATGTCATTGTATCTGCTTTCCAAAAAATAAGTAGCATTACTTATTTTGACTACTAGTGTTACACCCATAGCTTCTCATGGGAGCACCACTCAGAGTTTCACAGAAACAGGGACAGCTCAGGTAATAAGTGTCTCTAAAATGTTTATGAGGATTTTGCTTGAGTTCTTAATTGCTCAATTTTAAACTGCCTTCAGCATTTAGCAGTGGCACTTAAAGCTGGGAGTAGGCCTTTAAAAACAGTTTTGCTCTAGGCTCAGAAATACCTGGGAACAGGCAAGACTGAGAAACGTGCATTGAATCTATATTGACATTACCGGGATATTGTTTCTTATAGACATAGCCTCATTCTCTCAGTTCTGCTTATCTTCTACTGGTGAGTATATTGAATCCTCTACTGCACCAAAGCCCTTTGCACTAGAAATTAGAACTCATCTATAGAAAAAAAAAACAAAAAAAACAAAAAACAAAAAACAGAACATGTGAGGTTTGCTTTCAACATCATTTATTGTACAACTGTTCTTGGACCTACCAGCACTATTCCAATACTCTAAAACTGCCTATCCCTGTACCCTGAGAGACTCAGGCTAGGAATCAAAATTGCTCCTGCCTTTCACTATTTCTCAAGGTCATACTTTACCCTTTTCTTTCTGTTCACTCATTGACACTTTAACAAGTATTATTGAGAACCTATTATATGGTAGGTACTGTGTTTGTTGCTTAGGATACAAATATGAATAAAACATGATCACCAGTCTAGGACATGAGAAGACTTCATAGACTGGGGTTACAATATAATATATTTAGGACAATGATCTTGATATATACAAAAGATAAAATAAAAGTACAAAGGAAGAGTAGCAAGAGTGACTTGTAGAATTGAATTTCCTGGAAAAGGCTACACCTAAACCTATTCTGAATAATAAGTACTAAAAAAATGAAGAAAGGAAATTTCAGAGGCTATTACATGAATACACATAGAGGTTACACTGCATACTGATCAGATGCTAGGCACTTACAAATGTGGGAATAGGAGGTGTTGGAGCTCCTGGCTACACCTCCCTCCCTCCTTCTAATCTTCTGCCAAGACTTCCTATAGGTCAATCACAGTCAGTAGCCAAAGCTTATGGGAGCCAGTCCATACAGATTGGCCTTCCAGAGTGAACAGTATGTGAGGAGGGAAGTGTTACAGATCCAGAGGTGAAAATGCAAGGTAATCAGGGTCCCCATCTTTATCTATAAGCCCCTATCTTTCTTCTTTCTGTCCAGCAAACAAGGCATGCAAAAAATCCTTTCAGCTATCTTACCAGGTTAGTCTGTCATGTTATCAACTGAGTCACACTGACACCTGAAACGTAAAACATTAGCTAATGTTTCAGTTTTATTTTTAAGATATCAAGGAAAAAAACAGAAGAAATAATTAAATAGCATATTTGTTTCAATCACTGTCTTTGTAGTTGACCATTAAGCAAATCTAAGTAGGTACGTGCCTGCCTTTGTCCTGCTCTAATTCCATAATCCTTTTACTCTCCACCAGCACCTCAATTAGAAAGGAGCTTTACCTGGTGAAATGACCCAACTCTTGATTCCTGCAAAATCCAAGTGTGTTTGTGGCCATGCCTTTATTTTGTCTCTTTTTATCATTGACCGGATTATTAGATAATGCACTAAGAAGCACCCCAGTGAATCATTTCAGTTCTGTGCTCTCTTGACTTAAGCTTCATAGAAGCGATGCCATTTTCAGTTACATAAGATTAGAATAGGCCTTTTTCCCTGCCTGTTTTTCAGTAGCCTGTGGCATCCAAAATGGCAAAGGGGTAGTTTTAGCTTCCATTTTAATCAAACAAGAATTGTGTTCTGCCCTGAACACTCACACCTGTAAATGCATATAACGTAAGATTATGGGATGAAAGCAAAACATCCTCATCCTAGTTGTCTCAGGCTACCATAACAAAGGACCACAGATTGGATGTCTAAAATAACATAAATTTATCTTCTAACCAATATGAAGGCTGCAAATCTGGGATCAGGACGCTAGAATAGTCAGGTTCTACTGAGGGATCTCATCCTTGCTTGCAGATGTCTGCCTTCTAGCTGTGTGCTCACATGGCTTTTCTTGGGTACGTGCCTGTGAAGAGAGAGAGAAGTCTCTCAAAGCCACACATCCTATCATATTAGGACCCCACTATTTTTATTACATTTAGCCTTCATTACCTCCTAAACCCCTATGTCCAAATACAGTCATATTGGGGATTTCAGTTCTAATATACCAATTTAGGTATATTAGATTTAGGGGGACACAAATTAGTATGTCACCATTTAATGCAGTTAGTAGGTATATTAGCAAAATAAATCCCATTTTACCCCTATACATTGATTCCTAGACCAATGAATTCTTATTTATTTATTTATTTAGAGGAAAAGGGAGGGAGAAACAGTGGGAGACTAACACTGATGTTCAAGAGAAACATAATCAGTTGCCCTTCACACATGCCCCAACCGAGGATGAGGTCTACAAACCAGACATGTTCCCTGACCAGGAATTATACCTGTGACCCTTTGCTTTTGTGGGATGATGGCCAACCAACTGAGCCATGCCATTCAGGGCTAGACTAGTGAAATCTGACTATGAGAAAGAAGGTCCCATTATTGGTCCCCCCAGTTTCATACGTGCACTGTGTCCTATAGGAAAGTTCTCTAGCTTTGTGGGGCCTTCTCTCCCAACCGTACCTTGCCTGACCTTTCAATAAGTCATTTCAATCTTTTACAATGTATAATGATACTGGGAGTAGAAAATATGTGGTAGAACCTATAAATATTGTAGGCACGAGCCATTGATGTACTTACTTTATTACAAAATGAGATTTATTTGATTTTTTTACATCAACAGAGGTAACAATTGGTAAATAACATGATAATAGCAAAATCATTCTTTAAGACCATTTAAGGTAGCATTGACAAAATTTGTTAAGGTAAAGTGGATATCACATGTGAAAATACATGGTGGGGCAAAAGCAGGTTTACAATTATGAGTATGTGAAACACAGTTTATTCTTATATTATTACCTATTACTTATTGTATTATTTTCCACACTCAGAAGCCCCTAAAAAGTTGAATATGGTGCCACTAATTTCTGCAATATCCCTAGTAATGTAGTATTGCTTTTAGAACATTTCAGGGAGATAGGATGTTCCAGCAGCTTGTACTGGGATCTTTCTACCATAATAGTGCACATTTTACACACTGGGGAACTAATATGTATATTTTGTTATGTATTACATAAACATATTTTCACTATTAATTCTGAGACTAGAAAAATCATCACCATAAGCTCAACTTAGTCCAAGACTTTGTCTTCTGACCTCTATAAGCCCCAAATTTGTCCAGTGTGTTTCAGATCACTGGGGAGTATCGATCTGGAAGCAGTGACCAAAACCCAAAGGCTGAGTTTTATTCTTTCTCCTGTACACACTTTCATAAATTGCTGCATTGCTGTGGGAGAAAGTGTGGAGGAAGACTTGTGTTGCATTAAAAATGCTTCCTTAAAGTCCCACCTTCCCCCATAAACAAATACATTAAATTCTGTGAAATGGCTTAGATATAGAACTTGAGTAAGAGACCATAAATCCCTGATAACAATTGGAATCAGTTTTCTTTTCACCACACTTACAATTTTCCCACTTAGATATTTCTTTCAAACAGCATCTTAATAGCTTCCCCACCTGTTTTATTCCTAGAGATTCTGTGATCAATTAGCTAATATTTTTGTTTGGGGCAGTGCTCTGGTTGTAAACTGTCTCTGAAGTTTATTAGATAATCGGCCTTATTTTTTTGCTAACAGGTAAGCATTTGTACCACTCTAGGATGTCAGAATTTCACTCCTCCCATTAAAATGGGGAAGCACAATTCCACAACAGTATCTCCCACCATCATCTCCAGTTTAGGAAAGGACAGACTCCACAGAATTTCTAAAAAGGCTTAGAGAGAAGTCTCCCCCCACCTCCCCTAGAGTTGAAGCTAGGGTTGGTTAAACAGATTCCACATAATACATTCATTCCAACATTCTTTGAGCTTTTGTATAACTTCCCCCAAAACTCCAGAATCTCATTTTATAACTTATAGGCTTGCTTTAGTTCAACATCCTAGCATACTATTAATGTTGACTTCCAGGGATTAAATCAACATGAACTGTGAATGCCAAATGCATTCAATTCAATAAACTCAATCTATAGTAGTTTTACAGTTCATGCTATTTGACCTGACAACCTTAGAATCTCTCTCATTCATGTTCTTCAGACTTCTACTGAAACAATGTGGCACGATTCCACAACTCTTTTAGTGGAAAGTTACTTCTAGATTAGTATGCTCGCACTTCTCCATTTTAAACTGTTGGCTTCTAGCTCTTCTCCCTATAAATGTAGGCACTAGAGGCCTGGGAGTTAGGCCCGAGAACAATTCATATTCCACTAAGATCCAAATCTGCCAGCTTATGTAGCAGGAGGTACTTTCATTAACTAGAGAGTTTCAGGTTTGGGGGGATTCAGATTTCCTGGGTTTATCTGTTTCTTCGGCAGTGTGCCCATCCCATGACCCAGCTTTCTCTCTTTTAGAACCATTATCTTTTCTTCGCATAGAGATCTGGTACAATTACACATTCATTTAGTTCTGTAATTCTGCTGCAGTTATAATTTGGCCCTGAGCTTGATTTTATATCTATAGGAGATAAATAAATCCTTCAAAACTGGCCTTTCAAAATGTCCATCTGAACACTGCATTTGGTTTCCAAGACAATTAATGTTTAATTTTCTCTTTGCTGGTTCTCTAGCATCTTCGGAGGATATACCCCATGTTACAATCTTTCTAATCCCTGCTCTCAACACTGCTACTAAATGCCACAGACACTTGATCACAAAATCTTGCCCTCCGTTGGCACTTCCTCATGTTTCTTTGTTGATGATCATTTTTGGGAATTTACAATAGATGCTAACACTCATTATCATCCTCACCCTGCAAGAAGGATAACATGTGCTGCTAAAATATGTAAACCACCAAATCCCAGAATCTCAATTTTAAGGTTTCCTTCTTGGGAATACTGCTGGTACCAATTACTCTTGTAGACAGAAAACAGATGGCACATCCTAACAGGATAATTAAGAAAAGGTTAATGTAGGCACTATTTTTGTTTTAAGCACACTACCAAGAGATCACGAAGCACCCAGGGCTAGCAGACAGTGGTATGCTGCTACCATCTTTAGACTATAGCTCTAGAAAAGGCCATCCAATGGGAATACAATCCCTGCCAATCCACGGAGTGGCATCAGGCAGCTGGGGAGCTAAATGTTCTGACCTCTCTACACCTCACTGCATTCTGCTGGCACCTTTCCATGGCACAGAGTCCATACCTTCTCACCTTTGATTATTATTTTTATAACTCTCTCTTCTCATGCTCCACTCACATTCTCTCCCTTTTCCTCTCTAATCTCTTGACCTTTGATTTCACTGAGACAACCAAAGCAGTCAGAGAGAATGTTTACAGATTCCCAACACCATAACAACACACGTAGCGGCTTCTGTGCCCACACCTTATACCTCCACCTTTGTCCCCATAGATCAATATCCATGTTTCTGTGTCAGCCTTTTTACAGTTTCTGCACTAGCTGCCTTTCATTTGCTCATGCACTTCTCTCTCGCTATTCTAGTCCATTTTTTCAACATCAACAATACTTTTTTAAAATCGTATCACACCTATCAACTCATTAACATACTGCTATTTTTCCTGTCATACGTGTTCTTTATTTAAAATAATTAAACATAATGATAAATTAAGTCCAAACAAAACTATAAAAACATAAAATTCAAGTAATGAACATTAAAATGAGGAATGATTTCTATTGATACTGTATTTCTGTGCTATACTTAAAAGCAACAAACATACCTCTTTGTCTACTGTGTCACTTATTGTGAATGTTATTTTTTATGTTTTTGAGCAAAAGGAACTATAATTTGATTTATCATTGTTATAATTATTTTCTTCTTTAAATTAAATTTTAAAAATTTTAACTGCTTTAGTTTCATGGACTGATCATTTAAAAAATAGGTACAAAATTTAGAAACAGAAAAAAAAAAAAGAACAGGCTGGGCCAGATAGTGGTGGAGTAGGAGAATTTCTCTCACACCACCTTCCAGAACCAAGCTGAAAATAAAAATAGGGGAACATCCACCCAAAATAAACAACTGAAGACTACCTGAAGAGGAGATTCTTAACCAAGGATGGGAAGAAACCACCTATGACCAGCAGAGAGGGCAGGGATGCAAAAGGGGCAGGCGCTGCTTTCACAGGTGACGCCGAGACAGCTGCATGGCCACAGGAGCTTCCGCTGCAGAGAGGTGAGGCCTGCAACTCACACCGAGCTTCCAAGAATGATGCGCCAGTGTTGGGATCACCCACCCACACAGCGTCCAGAAGTGAAAGGCCACATTTTGTTTGTTTGTTTTTTGCCCACTGGAGAAAAATGAAGCCTGCTGAAGACAAAACCACCTTTTTTCTTTTCTTTTTGTCCCTTCCTTTAGTTCTAAGGTGCCAACACACAGGTTTTGTGTTCCCACTCACCCACCTTTGGTTCAGGTTAAGGGAGGGTAGCATGATCTGAGTTGTTGGGGGAGAGTCTGGAGTGGCACGCTTAGGGGAGAGGGCTGGGGGAATGGCGCTGGCTTCCCGGTTCTGGGTGTAACATCAAACTCCATTTCTCTAGAGAAGAGCGAGGCCCACCCAGGGGAAAAACAGTTACCCCATCCTGTGGGAAAACTACTCACCACAGCCCCAGGAAGCCTCCTAGCCTAATCCTCTGGAATCCTGCTTGCCACACCCTTCAAAATCCTGCTTGCCTCACCCTGTATCCTTTTTTTATTTTTAAATGTCTTTTTTTTTAGTTTTTAATATTTTTTCTTTCTTATTTTCACCCAACCTGCATCCTATCCCCTGCTGAAGACACAGCAACATAGGCAGATTCATGGGTGTTAGAGTGACCATTTAGGTCATGGTCATTCCATATATTTTCCTAGGAACCAGACTAGTACTTCCCCTTCACCAGGGAACCTAGGAACCTCTCCCAGTTTCTGGAAAACCCAAACTCTGGGCTCTGGAGGCCCCACCTGCTATCCTACTAGGGTCCTCAACCTGCCAAGTTCAGGGAAGTAATCTGGGACAGACTCAAAGTTGTGAATGAACACACCATCTTCCGTAATGTCTAAATCACACCTCCCAAAGGAGATGCAGGGGCCCCATCCTCCTGATTCCAAGAAAAGCCCTCTGAGAAACAGATGGCTCACTAGCTAGGCTAAGACTAATTGCAGGACCACAGGCAGAGGCAAGTGGAGGCAGTAACTATGATGCCTTCAGTTGTTAGTTGATCTACCATGGGGCCTTGTGCTGATAAAAAGCCAGCAGAGCGGAACAATGAAGATCATCCCAGATGCAGCCAAGACTGAAGGAGACAATCACAGACTGTAGATCACTTATAGCTTTAAACAGGCAACCTAGAGCTAGATTGGGATAGCATCTAATGTTGGCTACACCAGCTTCAGACAACAGCAGAATCATATCCAGAAGGAGAATCCAGAAGGAAGGCACCAAACTCTGCTGAGACAAATTCCACTTCATTCTTTTTCATTACTTGTGTTATTTTTTCTTTCACACAGCTTTTTAATGTTATTTCTTTTTCTTCATTTGTGTTCCTACTTTTTTACTATTTTTTATTTCAAATCTCATATTTGAAACTTCCCCTTTGTTACTCCATTTTGCTTTCTTCCTTCCCTTTCTTATTTTTGTTTTAATATTTTCCTTCTTTAACCTTTTGTGGCAATTCCTCACATCTAATGCTTACTCTTATTATTTCTTCTTCCTCCTCCTCTCACAATACTTTTTCTTCCCTTTAATCATCTCATATTCTTTTTTCTTATAATATTCTTATTCTCCTTCTGTTATCATTAATTACTGCTCATTTGTCATTGATATTGCTGTCATTGGGGTTATTTTTGCTGTGTAGGTTTTATTTTCTCTGTGTTTTGATTTGCTCAGTCAGCTCCTGTACAACAGTATATAAGACATAATGAGGGCTGAGACCCTCATTCAGCTGGCTGGAGGGGAGAATCCACCAACAAATGTGCCAACAGCAATCAAAACCCAAATATAACAAGAGAGCCCACATAAACTGAATAAAGGGCATCCCTCGAGCATCCATCTCAGGAGATAAAGAAGAATGCACAACCAAATCCCATAGAAGGCCACCCCATAGAGACAGGGAGTCAAAGCCAAGCAGCCTGAGATGCAGAAACACATAAAAAGAGTCACCTAAAATGGGAAGACAAAGAAATAACCCTTAATTGAAAGGAAAGGAGGAATCTGAAAAAAAAAAGAGCTAAATGAAATAGAGGCAAGCAATTGGTCAACATAGAGTTTAAAGTAATGGTCATAAGGATGATCAAAGAACTTAATGGGAACTACATCAGTGTGAAAAAGGACATAGAAGCCTTGAATAAGAACCAATTGGAAATGAAGAATGCTATATCTGAAATGAAATATACACTAGAAGGAATTAAGAACAGGCTGGATGAAGCAGAGGATCAAATCAGCAAGTTGGAAGACAAGGTAGAAAAAAACCACCCAGTCATAACAACAAAATGAAAAAAAAAAAAGACCTAAAAAGAATGAGTATAGTTTAAGTGAGCTTTTGGACACCATGGAATGTAACAATATTTGCATCATAAGGATACAAGAAGAAGAAGATAGGTGGGGAGTGTTTGAAAGAAGGTGAAGGGATAAGTCAAAGGATACGTGAAGGACACACGGATGTGAACAATGGTGTGGGGATTGATTATGGAAGTGGGGGGAGGGCTGAATGGAGGGGAGTGAAGGGGATAAAATTGGGACAACTGTAACAGCATAAATGATAAAAGGACTTTAAAAATAATAAGTACAAAATAAAAAAATACAATAATAAAAATTATAAATTAATTAAAAAAATGCTCTTTATTGCTCTTCCTCACTCTTTAATCTTCTACCATATTTATTTTCTCCTTGTTAGAGGAAAACACAATTTGATTTTAATACTGTTTCCTGAAACTATTCTACTATTATCCCCTGAACTCACTGAAATCTGGCTTTTTACCCTGAAGCTGCTCTTGTTAAGGTCAATAATGACCCAACTCATTAAATCCAGTGGTTAAATTTCAGTAATTTTATTTGTCCCATCAGCAATAGCTAACAGAGTGGGTTACTCACTCCTTAAATACCTTAACTTGGTTACAAGGATACTGCACAGTTAGTTTTCTGCCTTCCCCTGTGGTCATGTCTTAGTGTCCTTTGCTGCTTTCTCATACTCTCCCCAACCTCTTAATATGGCATTATACCAAGCTCAGTATTCTGTCTTCTTCTCTGTCATTAATTACCCCATTATTGGTTGCATCTCATCTAATGGTTTTGAGTAGTATATGTTAATGACTTCAAAATTACACCATCAATACAGACCTCTCTGTGAAATACCAAATTTATGTATCAACTGCCTTCATGACACCTCTACTGGGATGGTTCACATCTTAACCTTTTCCCCACATCTATTCTACTTATAGGTGTACTCAACTGAGTTAATAACAACTTTCCAGTTGTACAGCTGATAAAACTATAAAGTTATTCTAGACTCCTCTGTTAGTCTCCTATCCATAACACAAATACTTCTGGTTATCCTTTTAAATCATACCAGAATCTTATTCATTCACCAACTATTGTAACCACTCTGTCTGGGCCACCATCATCTCTTACCTGGGTTACTACACAGTTCTTTTTGTCTTTACCCTTACTTGCCTAAAGAATTTTTTTTAATAGAGCAACCAGAATATTGTATTAAAATTCCTCCATTGGCTCCTCCTCTCACTAAGAGTAAAGCTAAAAGTCCGTATCATTGCTTAAAAAGTCCTTATGAATTGGATCCTCATGACCTTTTGACTTTATCTTATTCTACTCTACCCCTCACTCATGCATCTATAGCCAAACTGTTTTCTTGCTATTTCTAGAATATACAAGTATGCTCTGCTCAGGGCATTAGCTTTAGTTTTCCCCTTTTCCTAAAATACTCTTTCTCTAGACACTAATTTGTTCACTCTCTCACTTCATTCAAGTCCTGGCTCTAATCTTATCTTTCCAAGGAGCCTTATCCTAACCACTGTATTTGATATTCCATCTTTCCCCACCACTCACTCCTACCATTCTCAATTCACCTTACTTTGTTCTTTTCCTTTTTATTCTACAACACTCATCTTCTATCATACCACATAATATATATTATTTATCATTCTTTAATGAATTTGCATTGGCTTATGAAGTTTACTATTTATTATCCATCTTCCTCTCCTAATATACAAATTCCATGAAGACTGCTGTTTGATTTGTTCACTAATATATACTAAGCATCTGGCATATACTAGGTACTCAATATGTAATGAATGAATGAGTGAATGAATGAATTAATGTGAAGTTTAGAGCACAAGAGTCCAAACAATAGCAGTATGAATAACAGTAAATGCCAGCTCTAGACCTAGGTCCTCCTCTACCATCTCATATATCTTCAGTATGGGCAATTTCATCTGCTTAAAGAAAGTACCTACTAGAGCCAAGGAAAGGTCTGTAACATCAAATTCCTCTTAGGACTTCCAGTGTGACTCTCAAAGATGCTGTGATGATACTTTAAGCCTTAATTTATACTTAACTCAACCAGGGGGAAAAACAGCATAAGGGACAAAAATTGAAGGTGGTAGATGTCTTCATCAACTAGACCTGAAGGCATAGTTAAAATTCTTGTAAATAGTTCATTTTTTTGCCATTGGTTTTGATCATAAGTATCAGCATAAAATTTTCTAAATGGGAGAGTTGGGTAATGTGATTCAGTTTAAGCTTAATTGACAAAAGCTATGTTAAATTGCAAATCCCAATGGAGCAGACTCAACTACTTACTAATGTGAAAATCTTTAGGAAACAAAACTAAGCAACTTAGTAGGTTGTGGTGGTAATATGAAACATATATTCTTCTGTCTGATCATTTCCCTTGCCAAATCTTTAAAGAATTTCTAATACAGTTCAACTTTATTGACATGTTTTACCAAACCTTTAGTTTTGCTCTTGCCAACATTCCCCACTTTATCTCCTGTTTCCTTCCTCCTTGCTCCTTTTGCTCCAGCTATAATGACCTTCTGAAAAACATGTTCTTCCTTGCCTTCCAGGCCTTCAAGTACTACTACCTCTGCTGGGGATGCTCTTGCCACCATTCTTTGTTTGGTGAACTCTTACGTATCCTTTTCACATTAACCCCAAAGAGTTCTTTTTTAGGAAAGCCTTTTTTGGCACACAGATAAGGTAAGATCCCCTGTTACATTCTCCTGTCTTCATAACATTTTATATATTTTGAAAGTATATATTTATTTGTGTGATTACTTGACTTAATTTTTTTCTCCCTCAAAAGACTAGACCCTAGGTTTTATGATCATATAAACTATATTTATTTTTTATCGCTGTTTTCATTTTTTGCTTAACACATACTAGGCCCACACTACACATTAAAAGAAATAACAAATAAACATTTTAATTAGATATCTGATACCCATACTCCACCTTCTGACTGTCTTAGGTTCCCCTATTATAATCTCCACTGTTACTCTAGTTTTTCTACTTTATAGCAATTGTCCACACACAGACACACACAGACTGAGAACAACATGAAGGGGGAAAAAAAGCACATCTCACTTCTTCACTATGATATTGGTAAAGCCCGTCATATTGTTTTGCACATAATATACTCAGAGCGTGTAGATATTAACGGAAAGTTTCCATTCATTTGTTTCAATGCTTCCCTCTTAAGCCAACAAATATCTCTTACTACATTTGTTTCAGAAAAATCTTTAGCCAGGTTACATTTCAGAGTTGTTACTGAATCTAAAGGATAGAGTCAGTACCCAAATTATGCCAAACAGAGTTTTATTAATGAATTGAGTAAAGCTGATATAATGGAAAAGGGAAAATTAGTCTAAAACTCTATATTCCATTGGTCCTCAATATCATTCAGTCCTAGCAAGATCGGATTTGGGCAAGGTTATATTAACTAATTGAAATATAATGTAGCTTTTTCTGTAAGATCTGCTCTCCCACTTCCTACTAGATCACTGTATTTTTTGGACCATAAGATGCACCTATGTTTTAGAGGAGGAAAATAGGGAAAAAACTTTGAAGCAAAAAATGTGGTAAAATATTTAATAACATAAATAACATAATATTTCACCAATGTAAATGTAAAGCTACATTCAGACTATAAGACACACTCTCCTTTCCTCCCAAATTTGGGGGGAAAGTGAGTCTTATAGTCTGAAAAATAGAGTAGATGATATTTCTAAAATATAAGTTGCAACAGTGTCAAAGTCAAAACAACCTGTGAACTATTCTTAGGCTTTATCCCACGTTAGCATTTGGTTCTCACCTGTGCCTTTTGTTACTCCATAATCTAATGATTACTGAAGCATTGAAATTGGATAGTTTCAGGAATTTTGTGATCAAGTTGTTAAACCATTAGCAGTTTTAAGGATCCATTGTGAAATGTCTTGATAATACTTTGAAATTACATTATGATGTCTACACAACAAAGTTAAGCACTGTATGAATAGGCACCTGGTATGTTTATTTTGTCTTTTTATTCCCATATATGATCACAGTTTTTGAACATAGTATATTTCAGCAAGTACTTTAAAATTAATGAAAAATATGCATATTTGGGTTATACCACAATATAACTCATGGATCATAACACAACAACCAAAAAATATTGTAGTTCTCAAATAATTCTATGGCATCTAAATTTCAATCTAATTATTTTAAGACTTGAGAAAATAAGTAAAAGTCTCATAATATTAACACAATGTAAGTTTCTATGGTGATATACATCAAAGTGAGGTGGAAAATAAAATTATGGACTATAAAGAATGATCTCACCTTGTAGTAGGCACAGACTATTTAAAGTATAGCATCTTTTTTACAATATATTAAACTTCTCCATTGTAATTTTAAAAAATATTTTACAGAGACAACAAGGGAAGGAGAAAGGGAGAGAAACATTGATGTGTAAGAGAAATATCGATCAGTTGCCTCTTGTATGAACCCTATCTGGGGACCAGGCTTTCACCCCAAGTATGCGCCCTGACCAGGAATTGAACTAATGACTTTTCCTTTGTGGGACAATGTTCAACCCACTGAACTACATGGTTGGGGGCCTCCATTGTAATTTTTAACAATTATAGATGTTTTTAATGGGGATCTCACAGAATCCAGTATTCTTTTTTAAATTTCTTTCACCCTCCCTAATACCACAGCTCAAAGAGAATGTCAATGATTACTCAGAATTCCTCTCATCTTTGAATATTTTTTCTATGTTCTTATTTTCTTCAAACATTCCTATCCTCTAGATAGGCAGGATAAGAACTAGTGAAAGAAACCATTATAATTCTTTTGTCCATTTTCTCCTGATCTGCAGTTCTTTCTCTCTTTTCAGCTTTGAACTAGTGGATTCATTGAACATTTAAATTTATCTTGATTGGGTAAACATAGACAAAGAAAGAGAGATTAAAGGAAATATAAATGCAGTCCTCACACTCAATTATTTTTCACATTCAGCCTGGAATTGGCAATAAGACAAGGATGCAACTGTCCTTACTTCTATTTAATATTTTATTTTATAACTAGCCAGCATGATAAGATATGGTGAAAGGAAATAGAACCAGTGTAATGGTTAGTTAAAATAAATGAAAATAGTATTATCTAATGATAACCTGATTGTATTCATTGAAGATTCTGAAGAATCTACAAATTTTAGAATTAACAAATGACTTTAGCAAAAAGACAGCATACAGAGCCAAGATGTAAATTGTATTTTTATATATTAACAATACAAGTAACATTTAAATTTAAAGAATGTTAATTACAGAAGCAGTAAAACATATCACATGCTGAAATAAATCTAGCAAAATATATACCATAACTGTATACTAAAAAATTTCCAAAAGAGTATGAGATAAAATACAGATAAATAAAGAATATTTATACATATCCACAGACTGGAAATTCAAAATTATACAATATCAATTAATCCAAATTTAGTAGATATACTTAGTGCATTTACAATTAAAATGCCAATAAGGGTGTGTGTATATGTGTGTATACAAGTTAAAAAGCACATTCCAAAATTCATATGGAAATGGAAAGTGCTAAGGCTAGCCAACCTTAAGGAAGTCAGATATAATTAAAAAATTTACTCCACTTATTAATAGCTAAGTTATAGTAATATGGACAATGTGCCACTGATACAACAACAGATACATTTACCATTGAATAGAATAAAGAATTAAAAATAGACATATACATAAATGCTCAACTAATTAATGACACTGGTGCTTTAAGATATGAATGATTTTTTTCTTGACAAATAGAATTTTTATTTTATTTTTAAGTATATTTTATTGATTATACTATTACAGTTGTCCCAATTTTCTCTCCCTTTATCCCCCCTCCACCTTGCTCATCCCCACCCTCCAGCATTTCCCCCACCCTTAGTTCCTGTCTATGGGTTGTACATATAAGTTCTTTGGCTTCTCTATTTCTTATATTATTCTTAACCTCCCCCTATTTTGTGCCTACCAATTATGCTTCTTATTCCTTTACCTTTCTCCAATTATCCCCCTTACCCTTCCCACTGATGACCCTCCTTATGATCTACATTTTTGTGATTCTGTTCCTGTTCTAGTTGTTTGCTTCATTTTTGCTTTTGTTTTTTAGGTTCAGATGTTAGTAGTTCTGAGTTTATTGTCATTTTGCTGTTCATAGTTTTTTATCTTTTTGTATTTCTTAGATAAGTCCCTTTAACATTTCATATAACATGGGATTGGTAATGATGAACTCCTTTAACTTTAGTGTATCTGGGAAGCACTTTATCTGCCCTTCCATTTTAAATGATAGCTTTGCTGGATAGAGTAATCTTGGATGTAGGTCCTTGCCTTTCATGACTTCAAATACTTCTTTCCAGCAAGGTTTCTTTTGAGAAATCAGCTGATAGTCTTATGGACACTCCTTTGTAAGTAACTCTCCTTTCCTCTTGCTACTTTAAGATTCTCTCCTTATCCTTAATCTTGGGTAAGATAATTATGATGTGCTTTGGTGTGTTCCTTCTTGAATCTGATTTCTTTGGGACTCTCTGGGCTTCCTGGACTCCCGGAAGTCTATTTCCTTCACAAGATTGGGGAACTTTTCCTTCATTATTTGTTCAAATTAAATTTTCTATTTCTTGCTCTTTCTCTTCACCTTCTGGCACTCCTATGATTTGGATGTTAGAGCTCTTAAAGTTGTCCCAGAGGTTCCTAAGCCTCTCCTTTTTTTTTTTTTTTTGAATTCTTATTTCTTTGTTTTGTTCCAGTTGGATGTTTTTTCTTCTTTTTTTCCAAATCATTGATTTGAGTCCTAGTTTCCTTCCCTTCACTGTTGGTTCTATGTATATTTTCCTTTATTTCACTTTGTATAGCCTTCATTTCTTCCTTCATTTTGTGAGCAAGGTCAATCAATTCTGTGAGCATCCTGATTACCAATGTTTTGAACTCTGCATCAGATAGGTTGTCTATCTCCTCATCGCTTAGCTCTTTTTCTGGAGTTTTGATCTGTCCTTTCATTTGGGCCATATTTCTTTGTCTTGGTGCACTTGTTATGTTGTAAGGGGGTAGAGCCTTACGTATTTATCAGGGTGGGGCAACCCTCTTTGCTGCATTATGGCACTGTCTGTCTGGATGAATGTACTTCAATTCCTCCATTGTCAGAGCTCAATGTAGTTTGATTTTCTGGTAGTTCTGGTTGTTTATTTTTTTAAATTGGTTGTTATCCTTCTTTTGGTTGTGCAAGGAAGCAAAACTTTTTTACCAGCACCTCCATCTTGTCCACTCTGAATAATTTTTTCAATAGTGGTGTTGGGTCCATTATATAGGAAAAATGTACCTTTATTTTTATTTCATATCTGACCAAAAATCAATTAAAGATAAAAGGCATATCTAAATGTAAAAGGTAAATCAATACAATTTTTAAGGATAAAAATAGAAAAACAATTATGAGGTAAATAGGTAAATATTCTCAAATGGGGCATAAAGTGGACAAATATTTTTTAATGGATAAATTAGATGACATTAAATTTAAGAATGTCTGTTTATCAGAATTTACTTGTATATCATGAAAACAAGTTCATATGATGAGAGAAGATATTCACTATACATAACTGACAGAAGACTAGTTTCTGGTATTCATGAAGTTCTCTAACAAATCAATAAGAAAAATATAGATGAACAAAAGATTTAAGATGTTTCACGAGAGATTACCAAAATAAAAATAAATATATGTAAAGATAATAATCTTCATTGTGTATCAAGACAATGTAGATTAAAACCACAATGTGATACCAATAAAACACATGCTGCAATAAAGTAAAAATGTTGGGAAATGTAAAGTGTTAGTAACTGGAACACTCATAACTGCTGGTGGGAGTACCAGTTGGTAAAACCACATTGTAAATCCACATGGCAGGAACTATTGAAGCTAAAAATGTGTACACCTGATGATCCAACAATTCTACTCTTGGGTTTATACCTAACTCGTTGTGCATATGTTTGCCAAAGATATGTATTAGAATGCTTATAGAAGTACTATCATAATTCTCTAAACTGGCAATTACCCAAATCCCTATCATTGGCTAAAGTGTGCTATATTCACAAAATGTAATGCAATGAGAAGGATAATTTTTAACTACATAGAAAAATGTGGGTAAGTCTAACACATATTGTGCAAAAGTAGTTGGAAAAGAATACATATTCTGAGATTCCATTCATATAAAGAACAAAAACATAAAAAAACCCAAAATGAATGTACTTTGTTATAAATCAGGTTAGAAAGAGTAGAGTTTACTCTTATAGGAGTAGGGAATGAAAGGAAAGGGACTTTTGCAGTATTGGTACTAATCTGGAGTTTTTGTTTTTTGGTCTGTTTTTGAATTTTGTTTCAGAGCCAACTAGATGAGATTATTTAACTATGAAAATTCAGCAAGCTGTACACTTGTGATATCTGATATTTTCTGGTTAAACTTCAATCAAAATTTTTTTATAAGACTGAAGAGGGAGAGGTTTCATATTTTCATCTCAGTGCCCCTAATTTTCATAATATAAAATATTTATCTTTTATTTTATTGCATATATTTTATTTTTAAAGAATAACATTTTGTTTTTATTAATAGAGAAAATTCTAGTCTAAGCTATGTCCCATTTTACATATCTTGCAATCTAAAACACAAGGCAGAGAGTACAAGCTATTTAATTCTGATATATCCATTTCAGGAATAAAAAACAGAAGGTTCAGATTTAAATATTTTTTTATTAGAAACATCCATGGCCAGAAAGCAGGTTCAGTATGTATGCCCCAAATCATGTCTGTCATCATTCTTTTCAACACAGTTGGAATCTGTAATATTTCATTTTTATGATCCAAATGCACTAATTTGTCCAATTTTTTAGTCTTTAAAAATATTGTAAATATTTAAAGCAAATGCCCATCTGAGAAAATGTTATGCCTATTTCTCTAATGAAAATGTCATACTGAAGTGGATCTTCTTTTGAAAAGAGGAAATAAAAACAGTGCTCAAAAACACAGTGGTGATCCAAAAATAACAATAAATGCTGCATTATGAATTTTAATATAAAGATTTTTAATGGGTTCTTTTGTTTGTTTTTACTTTAAAATTTCCAGAAGCTTATGTTCCCTTGGACAACAAATGTTCTGTTTTATATGAGGTATGTCCAGAAAAAGTCCAACCATTATTAACATAATGAGAATGGTTTATGCTACATCAGTGAACCTGGCAGCCAAGAGGAGAGGACTGGAATGAGTATGTGTGAACAATGATGACTTCACTGTATTAGTCTATGGGGGCTATAGCCAGCATTGAGTAAGAATTTATATTTTGTAGCCATCACATTCAAAATGGGTGAGCCAGTAAAACAAAGAATCTGTATCAGATCTTGTGTTAACCTTGAACATTCTTCCATGGAAACTATACAGAGGATTCAGAAGGGCATAGCTATAGGCAACTGGTGACTGGCAGCTTTATCATGACAAAGTGCCTGCTCACGCATTACATCTCCTGCAGAGATTTTTGGTGAAAAATCAAAGCACCCAGGTGACTCAGCCCCACTACAGCCTAGATTTGGCACCTTGTGACTTCTGACTCTTCCCAAAACTGAAATCACCTTTGAAAGGGAACAAATATCAGACCCTCAGTGAGATTCAGGGAAATACAACAGGGCAGCCAATGGCGATTGAGAGAACTGTGTGAGATCCCAAGGTGCCTACTTTGAAGGGGACTCAGGTACCTTTGAAGGGGACCATTGTCCTAGGTACAATGTTTCTTGTATCTCATATCTTTTTGAATAAATGTCTCAATTTTAGTAACAGCTGGGTGAATACTTTCTGGACAGACTTTGTATACTAATACCCCCCCTTTTATATTTGTAAGAAAATTATTGTCCTGGTATGTAAACTAGGAGCTCTGTTATGTCAAATGAAAGGGAATCATTATGTTGTCTCTCAAATCATTATGTTTTGATTTTATAAGTCCATTGAATATTTTATATTGTATACATTTTATACACACATATGCACTCACTCACATGTTCAAAGAAATGCATACACAAAATAAAATAACCCAAAATAAAATAACACAATTAATCCAGTTATCTTGACATATTATTTCACTGTAATTTCTTAGATATGGCTTATAATTACAAAATGTATTAAATTGACACTGCTGGTTTTGACTTAGGTATACAAAGACAGGAAAGTATTATTTTCACTACAGCAAATACAAAAACTAAATCTGGTTAATTTTTAAGATCATATATTTTATTGAATCCATTAGATACATGATTTTTCATGACAATCAAATAACCCGAAATTCAAACAACAGGAATCTCCAAGGAGAAACTAAATGAGGGTATTTGCTTGCCTTTAAGAAATGCCAAATGCCATACAAGCTGGTAAAAAAAAATTCAGCTGATTTTTTTTTTGATAAAATGGCTAAAGGCTTTGTGGTAGTTAATGTATGAGTATAGAAATTTGGGATGATATATAGACAAGAGGAATTCACACCCACTTGAAGCTTTTTCAAATGACTTCACTTTATGCTCTCAAGAAACATGGTTTTGACAAGTCTAAAGACAGTCTCATTTATTATGAAAGCCTGGAGGAGGATAAACACAGCTACTGTGGAAAAGATACAAATCCCCACCTGGGGTCCTTCTTCCTTATATCTTTCATGGAACAAAAGCCTAACATTGACAAGGGAAGCATAACAAACACTCAACTTTGGGCCATCTATCAAAACCCATTACAGATAAAGGGGAAAAAAAACAGAAAATCAACAAAAATGACCTCAACCTGGGTTAGTGGCAGTAATATATCCTGAGCCCCCTCAAAAGAGTCCCAAATGCTAGAATAAGTATAGCATTACTAAGAAGACTTCATCTATGAGACCAGGAGCATAGTGCCTGCCTAAGACTGACCAGAATAGCAGAGATTACACTCACAACTCACCACCACCACCCTAGTAAGAGTTATATGAAGAATAATAATAGTCTAATCCTGGGGGAAACATCAAGAAAAAGAAATCTTCTCAGAAGGTATGTGTAATGGGAAGGCCTGAAACTAAAGGTGGAATAAACAATGGGAAGACTCTGGAAGATCTATCCTCAAACTAAACACAAGGTAACTCAGAGATATTTGTAGCCTGTGGTACACAGAGGGCAGCTCTCCCAACAACTCAAATCTAGCTCTACTCCTGACTAGACTGACTTAACTTTTGACAGTAAAGACTTCTTAAAAAATGTGTCAATGTTCAACCATGAATAATATTTACCTAATTTTCTACTATTTTCTATAAAATGCCTAAATTTTATCCCAAAATTACAAGACACACAGGAACCAAGAAAAGGAATACATTGTCAAGAGACAAAGCAATTTCAGTGACCGCTGTGGTTCAGTTGACTGGCCATTGTCCTACAAACTGAAAGGGTTGCCATTCAGTTCTGGTCAGAGCACATACTTGAGTTGCAAGTATCCCTTGCAACTTGAAAGAGAGGGAGAAAGAAAGGGAGAGAAATAGATATGTGAGATACATTGGTCAAATGCAATAAAATAAAATAAAATAAAGCAAAAATAAAATAAAACTGACAAAGTAATTAACAAAATCAGGTTCAGATATGACAAAGCTATTGAAGTCATCAGACATAAAATTAAAAATGAATATAGTTGATATAGAAAGATACAGTGGAAGTGTTGAACAATGTGATCAGATGGGATACTATAAAAAAATAAAATGAAAATGCTAGAGATGAAATATACAGTAACAATGGTGAAAAATGTTTCCAATGGTCTCATCAGTAAATGACAGCTGAGGAAAAATTTTTGTTATAATCAAAGTATTCTATATTTATATCTTTTTTTAACCTTCTGAATGTGTTTATGGCAGGAACACAAAGCTAACTTAAGAGCTTATCTTTATTTCTTTTCATAAAAATCAAGAAGATATAAACTCTTAGAAATTAAAAAATGAAAGGACAAATTTATGGATTTTTTTTTGTTTTCTTAATTCCTTCACCTTTTTCACCTAGCCCCGCAATCTCCCTTCTCTATGACAATGGTCAGTCTGTTCTATGTATCAATGAGTCTGTTTCTATTTTGTTTGTCATTTTGTTTACTAGAGTCCACATATGAGTGAAATCATATGGTGCTTGTTTTCTCTGATTGACTTATTTCACTTAGCATAATGTTCTCCAGGTTCATCCACACAAAGGGTAAGATTTCCTACTTTTTTATTGTTGGGAACCACCCTGCCTAGGCTAAGGCTGAGGGAACGACCTTGGACCATAAGCCAGCAAGGAGACAAAGCTTATCTCCCTGGCAGGACTGCCACTTCTGCTCCTTTCACTTCACCCTGCCTGGCCCCCAATGCTTGGTCGGTTAGCCAATGATGGGTAAGATTCCCCAAGGGGGGAACGATCTAAGACAGGCATGATCATGTGGGAGGCCCCCAAGGAAGGACTTTGGGGGCTGCAGCAAAAAGAGGTGATGGACCCTCACCCCTCAGCTTTGATATAGCCTGAGTCCTCATTGTCTGTGAGAAAATCTCCTTATCTCTTGGTTGCCTTAGTTCCCTTGTTCCACTTAAGCCTGAAACAGTGACAGGGTGGTGTGGCCCTGTGCTGGAAAGGGCGAGTTCCCCAGGTAATCAGACCTAAGAAAGAATATGTAAATCCTGTGAAACCTGCTTTGTTTAGAATGCTCTCAGTTGAATGATAAGGGTCCAAGGAAGAAATAAGTTTGTTTCTCAAAGTTTTACAGCTCTTTGACCCTGACTCAAAATAGGCCCTCAGACTTCCTTGTTACCTATTGTTTGATCCTTACTTCCCAGCAATGAGTAATGAGCTTTACCTGAATTCTTATGCAAATGAACCCAATAAAAAGCCACTGTGGTGGGGGAACGAGGCGCTCCCCACTAGAGAGAGTGGCCATTCCATTCCTACTTCCCCACAGGACCTGGTTGTCTGTGTGTATGTTTTTCTCGCGTGTTGACGAGCCATCTGCAGCGTTCCATAGTCACTGCCAGTCAGTGATCACGTCATTTTATGATTGAATAGTAATCTGTTGTCTAAATGTACCACAGTTTTTTATCCACTCATCCACTAATGGGCACTTGGGCTGCTTCCAAATCTTGGCTATTGTAACTAATGCTGCAATGAACATAGTGGTTCATATGTTCTTCCAAATTAGTATTTAAGGTTTCTTTTGATATAGTCCCAGAAGTAGACTTGCTGAGTCACAAAGCATTTCCATTTGTAAACTTTTGAGGTCACCTCATACTGCTTCCCATAGTAACTGCATCAATCTATATTCCCACCAATTGTACACAAAGGTTCCCTTTTCTCCAAATCCTCACCAACAGTTACTGTTTGTTGATTCATTGATGACAGCCATTCTCACAGGTATGAGGCAATAATATCTCACTGTGGTTTTTCGTATATCTATGGGCTATCTGCATGTCCTCTTTGAAGAAGTGTCTCTTCAGGCTCTTTGCCCATTTCAAATCAAATTGTTTGTTTTCTTGGTGTTCAGTTTTATTTTTTTAAACACATTTTGGACAGTAACCCCTTATCAGATATAATATTGGCAAATATGTTCTCCCATTCAGTGGGGTATATTTTCATATTGTTGATGGTTTCCTTTGCTTTGCTGAACTTTTGTTTGATATAGTCTCATTTGTTTACTTTTTTCTTTTGTTTCCCTTGACTGAGAATATATATCAGAAAAAATATTGCTAGGAGAATGTCTGAGATTTTACTGCCTATGCTTTCTTCTGGTATTTATATAGTTTTGAGTCTAACATTTAAGTATTTAATTTATTTTAAGTTTATTCTTGTGTATAGTGAAGAAGTTTGTCTAGTTTCATTTATTTTTGCATGTTATCTGTTCAATTTTTTTCAACACCACTTATTGAATAAACTATCTTGACCCCATTATATATGTTTGCCTCCCTTGTCAAATATTTATTGACCATATAGACATGGGTTTATTTCTGGGATCTCTATCGTGTTCCATTGACCTATATGTCTGTTTTAATGTAAGTACTATGCTTCTTTGATTGCTATGGCTCTGTACTATAACTATACTACATGATATCAGGTAGCATGATTCCTTCCACATTGTTCTTTCTCAAGGTTCCTGCTGCTATTTAGGGTCTTTTGTGGTTCCATATATATTTTTGGAATATTTGTTCTAGTTCTCTGAAATACTCCATTGGTATGTTAATATCAATTGTGAATCTATGGATTGCTTTGGGCAACATGGATAATTTAATGATTTTAATATTTTCTACCCATGAACATGGTATATGCTTCCATTTATTTGTATTTTCTTCAATTACTTCAGTGTCTTATAATTCTTTGAATACAGATCTTATATATACTTGGCTAAATTTATTCATAGGTAATATCTTTGATGCAATTTTCAATAGGATTGTTCTCTTACTTTCCATTTCTGATAGTTTATTATTGATGTGTAGAAATGCAATTGATGTCTAGATATTTATTTTATACCCTGTTACTTTACTAAATTCATTTATCAGTTCTACTAGATTTTGGTGGAATTTGGGGGAGTCTCTATGTACAGCATTATATCATTTGCACATAATGCCAGTTTTACTTCTTCCTTTTCAATTTGGATGCTTTCCAATTTCTTCTTATCTAGTGGTTGTGGCTAGGCTTTCTAGTGCTATGTTGAATAAAGGAATGAAAGCAGACATCCCTATCTTTTTCCCAATCTTTAGGGAAACACTTGTAGTTTTTGCCCATTGAATATAATGTTGGCTGTGGATTTGTCATATAGGGCTTATATTATGTTCCAGTATGTTCCCTCTATTCCCAGTTTGCTGAGAGTTTTTATCATAAATGAATTTTATCAAATGCTTTTTCTGTATCTATTGATAGATCATTTGTTTTTTATCCTTTTTTTTTTGTTTATGTGGTATATCACATATATCAATTTGTCGATATTGTACCCATGTTGCATCCCTGGAATAAATCCCACTTGATCACAGTGTATGATCTTTTTAGTGCATTGCTGGATTTATTTTGCTAATATTTTGTTGAGGATTTTAGTATCTATTCATGAGGTACATAAGCCTATAATTTTCTCTCTTTTTTTGTAATGTTTGATCTGGTTTTGAAATTAAGATAATGCTGATCTCATCAAATGAGAGAGGGGACCCTCACTCCTCTTCAGTTTTTCAGAAGAGTTTGAGAAGGAGAGGTGCTAGTTCTTTGAATGGTGGTAAAACTCACTGGGAAGCCATTCAGTCCAGGACTTTTGTTTGTTGGGAGTTTTCTTGATTACTGCTTCAATTTTATGAGTTGTAATCTGTCCAGATTCTCTGATTCTTCCTGATTCAGTTATGGAAGATTATGTTTCTAAGAGTTTATCTATTTCATCGGGATTTTCTAATTTGTTGGCATATATGTTCATAGTATTTTCTTAAAATCATTTGCTGTTCTTTGTTGTCATTTGTCACTGCTCTTTCATTTCAGATTTTTATATCTTTATCTTCATGGTGTTATACAACCATATTCACTTGCCAAAACATATATAATCCTATCTTAAACAGGGGACTTTAATTGTGTCTAAACTGTACTTTACTTTTTTAAAATCTGGTAAAAGATTCTTTTATTTAACAAGACATTCCATGACAACCCCCATTTAAGTTAGTCTCCTCTAAAAAATAGCTCAATTAAATTAAGTGTTGAATAATATGGAGGTACTAAATCAAACCTAGAACATTTTCACTTATCTCTATCCTAGGCAAGGCAATTAATTTCTAAGTCAAAAACTTGTGGTACTTTTTTCCCAGTGAAATCAGTGTGAATAAAAATAAAGAAATGTTTATTATATAATAAAAACTTCAAGAATATATTATATACTTGGAGTATCTTACATATCAAAATATGCTTCTTTACCACATATTAGCATTAATGTTACTGTTTTTCAGGAGCTATAGCAAAGTCATTATTACTAACTTGCTAAATATAGCTACCTTTACAATGACACTATGACAATTATAGTGCATGAATATCCTATGTCTACAGCTTTTTGAAAAACTGCATACTCAAATTTGTACATTTATCTCATCATAACTTGGATCAGGTGTTTCATTATAGATAAAATAGTAACATGAAGAGAAAAAGCCTCTCATTTTTTCCTAAGAAAAGTTTTATAAATAAAAGTTGTTATATTTCAATTACAGAACAAATTACATATTATATCCATGACTATTAGATAAGAAAAAGGGGAGATAAAATTGTTTAACAATAAAATACAATAAAGAGCTTTAAAACCATGAATATTTTCAAATTCCTCAAAGAGGTACAGACAAGATAGATCCTCTAAATATAAGCTTTTATTATTAAAAACCACTGGGAGCCATTGGGAGAAGACATACACATCTGACTTAATAGTCCTTTGGGAGCTAAAATATTCATATTCAGATTACATACATCTTTTTGGTTCCTCAGCCTGAGTCATCAGTACAAAGCCTGTGGTACTGTAGCTATCTTTTTCATCAGCTATTCAAAACACTTGTGTTGTCATAGATTCACTAGTTAATTGGTATTTCTCCCTTAATTGATTTGAAATACATGTCACTTCAAAGTTAAAGGACAATGGACTCAATTTTCTAATGACAGGAAAGTACAGTTTTCAAAGGTGTAGTTGATGGGGTTTTGACTAGACTAATGAGCTATTTAGGTCCTTTAAACAATACATTAGTTGCTAATGGTTTTAGGAACATCTGTTGATGACACTGAAGTTGATCAATTTTAGGTACAACTTTACTGTTGGGAAATTCAACACCAAATCACTCAGAAATTTAAATGAGGTTAATGTTTGCATGTCTACCCTTTTTATAGAGCAGAGCTTCTGATTTTTTCTTGTCAGCCTCTATGCCAGTAATATAAAATGGACAAGGAGAGAACAAAATAAGAAGAAAGTTAGTATTCTTTCATTTTAAATTGAATCTCTGAATATGTAAATGTTAACACGAATGACAAGTTAATTTTGTATTACTTTTCTATAACTTTATAGACTATCTAAAAGTAACATTTTTATAACATAAGCCTTTACCATGTAAAGGGGAAATTACAAAAATAATGTTCTTCCAAATTTAACCATACATATATAATATATGTCTTTATTTGTTCTAAATGATACTAATTTTATCTCTGAATACCCATCACACACTGCTGAAGAAATTTAGCCTCACTCCATTTTGATGTGCCCATCCTCCATTGTAGGCAAGGAACGTGGACCATATCCAATGCCAATGTTCTGAGGCTCAGTGTCTTTGGTTCTAATAGAGGTAACAAGGAAATTACCAGAGTGATTGTGCTATAACTCTGTTGTGGTACTGAATAAGATAATGTATGTAAAACACTCAGCCTATTGCCAAGCGCAGTGTGATGAAATCTAGCTGTTTGGAAGCTATAATTCTTCAGAATCATTTCTTCTTAGAAAATACTGACATAGATCATGATAAAACAAAATAAATAAGAAACACAAAGAACATCACAGAAGTCTATTTTACACTGATTGATTTAGCTCCTTGGGTGTCTTTATATAGTATTTTTAATATAACACCTATAATGTCAAAATAATGATATTATTGCAATGTAGTAAATGAAATCAGTCATGATAGAACCAGAAACAAACACCAAAAAACTGGCTGTGTGTATATGTATTTAATGTGTGTGTGAATTGCTAATGGGTTATTCTTGTTGGAATTCCCAGCTTAGAACTAATTAAAAATAATGTAAGGATCCAGATTGGAGCTCAGGCATAGAAAAAATATTTGAAGTATATAGAGAATGAAGAGTTTTTTTTTTCTTAGTTTTGCTATTTTGAGGTTGTGGGCTTGGTGGATTCCACAAAACAGATTTCAGAAGGACAGAAGTAAAGAGTAAGTAGGTAATGAGTGGTCACAAATGTAGGTGGAAACAGAAAATAAAAAAGGATGGAGATAGATTATCTCAAGTGTCAAAGTCATTTTACATGTCTACATGTGATAAAAAAACAAAACAAAACTGGATTTTTGGTTGAGTTGCTTAGGGAGCAGAGTATCCTTTCTTTGAGTGGTATAAGCTCTAAGCTGATAAACAGGTTTTTGTGTGTTTTTAAAAGATTTTATTTATTTATTTTTAGAAAGAGGGGAAGGGAGGGAAACAGAGAGGGAGAGAAACATCAATGTATAATTGCTTCTTAAGTGCACTGAACAAGGGACCTGGCCTGCAACCCCAACAAGGGCACTGACTGGGAATCGAACTGGTGACCCTCTGGTTCACATGCAGGCTGGCACTCAATTCACTGAGCCTCACCAGCCAGAACTCTAAGCTGACAAACAGGTTTTATTTTATCAGAAACATTGATTGAGGCTCTCCTAATGTTAAGTTAATAATATAGTAATAGTAATGAGATGATAGAAATAGCTTAACTGCTCTTCAGAGATAATGTTTTCTGGGATTAGCAGGGTAAAAGCAGAAGTTTAGGGTCCTTATTCTCTTTCAGAAATTCAAACCTCATAAAATTGAGTCCATGAACAGGTTTCTATGAAGCTATTCCATTAGAAAGAGATGGTTGGGATTTGATGGCCAGTTTTACATCCCAATGCCCATCATACAAGGAAGAAGCTTGCAGTACAACTATATAACCCAGCCTATCACATGCTGCTCTGCTTCAGGCTACACCAAGACACATGCTCATTTCCAGAAAGAAGCCCTAACTGCAGAGAGCAAGACAATGCTTTTCAGATTTTGCTAAATTTGGTAGATTAAATGGCCACTCAACAGGCTCCCTGGAGAAGATATTATGGAAATTAGAATGCCCTTTAAAAATCAGATAAATCCTTACTAGAGCTGTGTTCCATCCTCTGTGTCATTTTGCTTCAATATGCAAAAAAAAAAAAAAAATGCTTATGGGTAATGTTCCTTGCACTGGGAATATCCACAGCAATGAATGGCTTTTAGAGTTGATTAAATGCTAAAGTGAAGCTTTTTGATAACCATGAGAGCTGACTATTGTAAGTGTACTCCAGTGTCATGAATATTACTGCTAATACATGATAAGATTTTTTAAAGGGCATAATAAAGTGTAATAAAGAATAGATGACTTCCTTCCCTTTTGAGGTTTGGAAAGAGCTATCATCTTTTCCTTTGGTTTTTACAATGATGGCAAAAGGGAAGTCCTTTTAAAGTGAGTGACTTGGCCAGAGAGGTTACATAATGAGATTAATAGCTTAAAAGAAATGGACTGTGCAATAGACCATGATGAGATTAAAGATATTTTAATATCAAAAAGGCCTCTGTGGCTTTCTGGGGAGAATACAATTAAATATTTGAGGGCTGAGGTTGACAAAAAGTTTTGTTGATTAATAATGGTAGGTGCATCTTCTGATTACTGTCTAGCTTGAAAGATTGTGAGAACAGCATTTTATAATATTGACAGTGTATTGAAATAAAAATGGAATAATTGTAGGAAATTATTATACTGGAGTAAACTATTGCACTTTGAGCCAATTTATCAAGTACTATTTCTGATTGTTGGCTATTTAAAAACAAATGCATTTATTAAAAAGTGAATTCTACATATTTGAACAAATATGTATTAAAAGGATAGTAGATTCTTAATTGTCATGAATTCTTTTTTTTCTTTTAAATTTTGGAACTAAGGTATTACATAACCTAAAATAAATTATGCAGTTTTCACTTTCCTTCTATTGATGAGATAAAGTGTGTGTCAAATTTATGTTAATAACATTGATAATTATTGTCTATATTTATTGAATATTTTCCAAACATTGTATTAGTATTTTAATGGTGCAATTTCATTAAAATCTTGCAACAATGCAATAATATTTATTAGTAATAAGAACACGAACTAAGATTGAAACTTGTATCTCTAAAACTTCTAGATCCAGGAAATAATTATATGAGGAGAGACCCAAAACCTTCCAGAATTTATTTATAAAAACTTGTGTATTTATTCTTACATGTTTAAACTTCAGTTACTTTCAAAGTATTCTCCATTTGATAAAATACAGTGATGGAGATTCTTTTTTTCCACTGTTCAAAATAGTTTTTGAACTCATGGCTCTCGATGCCTTTTAGTGCTTCTGTCAGTTTTTGTTTCACCTCTTCCACATTGACAAAATGTTTCCCCTTGAGGACTTTTTTTAAGCAAGGGAACAAAAAAAAATTTTCCTGAGGCTAGATCAGGCGAATAGGGAAGGTGGGACATGGGGACTGTGCTATTTTTGGTCAAAAACTGCTGAACACTCAGCATTGTGTGGGTACGTGTGCTCATAATTCACCCATCGTGAAATGGGCAAATGTGTTGAGTCTTCAAAAAAAATTCACTGAAGTCAAACTCAGCCTCTCACAATAGCACCAGTTGGTACTCTGGTACACATAGGTTTCTAGAACATTACCTCTTAAGGAAAGCCTGTACTACAAGGGGCCTGCCCTCCAGAAGATAATTACCTTTTTTGGGCAGGTCCCGCTCATAAATTCTCAAAAGACTGGTAATGTAAAAAGGAGAAGATACTTATCTCTAAAATGCTGAAGTAGTACTTAATGCATTAATATAATGTAATACATTGTACATTTCCCCTCTTTAATAATAACACCCTTTCTTAGTGGCAGTTACATTTTCATTTACTATACTATTGAAAGTGACCAAAGTAGTCAGATCTACCTGCCCACCACCCAAGAGGAAGTTAGTCAAGGAGTTCTCTTCCAGAATTCTGGAAATTGACCTAGATAAAATAGCACAAGCAAATATGCGCTGAAGTACCCTTTATGGTGCAGCAGCAGCAGTCTTGGGAGAGGCCCAATTTCCTTCAATCAGGATACTTATTGAGCTTTGGCCTCTGAGTCTTCTGACCTAAGCCTCTTTGGTTTCCATTCATCCCCAACCCTTGTCTCCCAATTTGCTGTCAATATTTTTAGAGTCCTAAATATTCTTTCATTAAATTCCCTTTTGCTAAAATGAGTAAATCAAAATAATCTCATATCAATGTAAATATAAATGCATGATTTCTTTAGTCTAGACAAAGCTCTTGATAATATTGTTTTATCTTCCCTATTTTGAAAAGATGGACAGAAAGAGCTATTTTGATATTAACAATGATATTGAAAATACTAATCTATAGCAATTGAAGACATTTAAATATCTCAATCTCATGAGAATCCTAAGAGGCCTCACCACCCAAGACTAAAATTTTCAGGGAACTGGAAGTCTTTACACACAAGGGGTGAGAAAAAAACTGGGGAAGAATAGGCGAGGTGGGAGAGTCTTCATAAAATAATTTAAAAAATGGGAACACAAGTCATGCAGAGCAAGCAGTGAGATTGGTATTTGAAAGTTAGAAGAATGAGCAAACTTAATGATGACTAAGGAAGCTGGATCATTGTGGGTGGACATATAGGTATGGCCTAACTCTGTAAAAGTCATTATAAAAAATAGACTCTGCTACAAATGATTTAGAAAACAGTAACAGAAAAGAAGCCGGACAATAACTGCAGCTTTTAAAGGATCAGCAAATCAACAATTTCCAAATCTAGAATTCAAGCTCTAATTTCTCCATTTTTAGAACCCCAAATTATTACATGGATGTAACTACATCCATGTTAGACATATTGGATATGTTAGAAGTTTGTCCAAGGGAGAATTTCATGTATATTCTATTATGCTCACCACTGAGTATCCTTTCCCAAATTCTCCCTGATCTCAATAAAAATAACCATCATGTGCATGATTACTTTAAGAATACTTGGCCCTGGCTGGTGTAGCTCAGTGGATTGAGCACAGGCTGTGAACCAAAGCATCACAGGTTCGATCCCCAGTCAGGGCACATGCCTGGGTTGCTGGCCAAGTCCCCAGTGGGGGCCACATGAGAGGCAACCACACATTGATGTTTCTCTCTCTCTCTTTCTCCCTCCTTTCCCCTCTCTAAAAATAAATAAATAAAATCTTAAAAAAAAGAGAATACTTTAAGTTCCCCCCTTTTTTAATATCAGAAAGGTTTGTTGACTTTGGCCTCTGAGACATATTTCGATGTTTCTACTTCTCTCCAACTATGTATATCCCAGATTATCTCTTTTCCTCAACTGCAGTCTTTGAACTGAACTGAACTTTATTCTTGCCCTACGTAATCTGTTCCCACACAACAGCAATAGGTTTTTTTTTTTTTTAATGTAAATCAGGTCATGTCAGTCCCTTGTTTGAAATCCTCTATATCTTTTTATTGTACCTGGAATAAAACACCACCTTCTCAAACGTTTAAGAAGTTCTTCCCTGACCTCCATGTACCTTGCTAGTTTCATCACATGCTACTCTTTGTTTTTCTACTGTGCTTTTGCCAAATTGGCTGTTGTTTGGCTCCTGGAAAGTGCCAACTTCATTCCATTTTTTAGGACTTTTCTTGCACTTTTTACAAAAAATCTGTGAATGGAATTTTATGTGAGTGTGACTCACAGCTTATCTTCAAAATCATATCCTCAGTGAAGTCCACCCTGGGTCTCCCAGTAGCTGCTTCCCCGCATTTCGACCCATTATTTCCATAACACATATCCCTACATGACATTCTGGCTATTTATTATTATTATTCTCCAAATATTCTTTCAGTATAAAGCTTGATTAGAAAGCCTGGTTTATCTAGCTTGCCAGTGTATTCTAGCATCTAGTATATTTTCTGACACATGGCTAGGATGCAGTGAATATTCATCTAGTAAAAAAACAAATGAAGAAAGGGAAAGAATAAAAACAACTAATATTATTAAGAAATAGCAATTTTAAGTAGCTAAATAACTGGGTGACAAAAGTACAAGTCAATACCTATACTCAGATTATTGTCAGCGGTCAAATGTGATACAAGGGCTTTGATTAATAATGTATTAATAATTAATATTCAGTATGTTCACCCAAAACTTTATGAAAATTTCCTGATAATCAAAAAACACTTTTTTTCAGATGCAAATAAACCCTACATAGTAAGTGGGGTATACTTAAGTTCCCCATTTAGCAGAAGAAAATGATATTCTCCCATTCTTGCTAAATGGAGGTATTGTGCACACAAGCAAAATGCCTTCCTCAAATAAGCCCACCACTTACTTATGAAGGGTACGCATTGCCTTTTTACAGGGAGTTGACAGTTTGGGGCTGGCCAGTGTTTAGTTCGGTGCTTTCCTCTTTTGTAGGCTGATTCCCAGCAGCATGAAGAAGCCAACAGAAAGCCAACAGGTTTGCTTCCTGGCCCCCACCCTGAAGGCATGTTTCTAGGGCTTCCAACCATCAGCTCCAAACCACTTATAAAATTTCAAGCTTCTGAAACGGATACATGAGGCCTTGTTGCTGCTTAATGGAGATGTTAGGTCTTATATCTACTATTAGTACTTTCTTTAGCTTTTACTTTTTTCTTCTTTAGCTTTTTTCTCTTCCCACTCAATTTTTTTTCATATTCTTTTTTATTATCTTAAATTCTTTTTGTCATTATGTCCTTTTACTCTCTTAGTAGTTGTTTTTCTATTTTTTTTTAATTTGCTTTATCTGTTTCACTTTCTAAAAGTACTTAGTTCACTTTGTCTTATCCTGGTAACATATTCTTCCTTTTTTCTTTCTTAGATCTTAGAATTACATGGAACTTTTACTTGATTATATTCCTAAAGATCTAACCAATTTCAGTCTTAGAGTGTTTAGTTTTATTTTCAGTTGTTTTATAGTCTCTTATTCTTCACTGTTTTATCTCGTATTACAATTTATACTACTTTTGCTCTTTTAAATATTTTACATTTAAGAGGTATTTAGTCAGTTTTTTACCCTGTACTCATGTATTTTAATTTGATTTATTTTTATTTCTTTTAATTACTCAAATATATTTAAATATGAGAAGCTCCAAATATGTGATTCAGTTAAGAAGATTGCCTGCTCTGGGCAAAGTCATTTAGCCATATATTTTTTCTTTCACTTAACCTTTAATGGGCCCTCCTAGACCCCATGGAATTATATATCTATTAACAAAATTGAATATATGATTCTAAATCATTAAGCTGGATAATAATAAGCCAGAATTTTGCAAAGTACATTGCCAGTGTTAACACAGATGATTGTGAATAAAGTGATGTAGTCACATTCTAAACAAGTTATTTTCCCTCAGAATTATGTGAAGACTGGGGACAGAGAGATTCATGGTTAACAATGCAATTTCTTGGGCATCGCCTATAAGACTCCATCAGAATATTTGAAATGTGGGCTGGAGCTTTCCTTTAATGAGCTAGCCTGGGCAATTTTTAAGCATACTTAATTTTGACAACCAGTGTCTTAAATTATTCAGCCTTTTTATGCAAAAGTAACTATATGAAATCTACACTTTTTATCCCAAATAACCATTAGATTCTGAGAAAATTATTTAAACAGAACAATAAAAAGTATATTTGGAAAGTAACTTTCCAGATTGAATTTTACTACTGAACAATTAACCAGTTCTTTTAAAGTTCACTAATACCTGAAAAAAAGGCAGAAATGAGCATCTTTAGGTATTGTCCCAGAGCCTGCTTTATATGAAATTATATCTAAAGTCACTATCACCTAACAGCTTCACTTTAGTTCTAGAAAGTGTCAGGTCCCTTGGTAATTTCTCTGTAGATCTGCAGTTATACATGACATGATCAACATCAGTAACATCAAGTTAAACTTGAATTACAAGAACATACTTGTTCATACATCACCCCCTGATATAGACTGTAGGCTGCTCAGTGGGAATGCTTATGTCTCTGTTTTTATAGCCTGTATTTGTAACAGTGCCTAGTACTAAGTAGATGCTCAAAAACTTTTTTGAATGAATAAATAATTTTTTATTTGCACAGAAATTTGTTTCTGTGTTTCTTGACTTGGGTGTGAATATGATGGAAATAGTATGCATTTAAAAACATTTTTACTCCAAATGTAAAAGCTGTGTAAAGATGTAGCCTCAAATTGATACCCTTCTTGCCTTTACATTATCATGAGTTGGGTAAAATAATGAACTCTGGAGAATCAGTAACAGAATCAGAAAAAGAAATATGGAATGGTAATATACAAGTCAATTTGGATGGAGAGTTTTCTAGTGGATAATTCCTATGATAGTTTAAATTATTGTTCAAAAAAGCATCCACACTCCTCTGTGGGTAGAACATGTTACCAAATCCCAGCGATGCTGGGGTTGAATATGTTCGAGTCAACATAACACAGATAGAAGCCTTAAATATTCATATGTGGTTTTGTTTATACTTGTGTTCCGGTGATTTACTTTGAACATAATATGCCCGAGTTAGGTGTGGCACCTTTGCTTAGGTTGCAGAGCAAGTGAAAATGGAAGAATTGATCTGAACCACAGCCTACACCCAAGTCTAGCCAATCCCCAGCCTGAAGCAGAGCTTCTCAGAGAAGAACTGTGTAAGTCAGCTGTCAGTCATCCTATAGACTCCTGTCTATGAGAAGATATTCTTGTTGCAAGAACTGAGTTTGGGGATAATTTGTATAATAACAGTATGTTGTAGCAACAGTTTTTGGTTTTGTTTTGTTTTCATGCAATTCCTCTAGGGAAAATTGAACAAATACAAAAAAAATTGATACATGTATTTAGAGTCATGAAATAATTGTTGCAAAATATCAATCTGTTTTCTATTTTAGGTACAAGGTATTTTCAATTATAGACAGTAACCCAGGCTTCTTCTATAATCTTCACTTTTAAATCTGTTTATTATAACTTTGTTTACTAGAGGAATTATTAATTGGGTAGTGGGGTAGAATATTGGTTGAAAATCACCAATAAACATACTTAAAATTTAGCTTTTCTTTGTATATTAGTCCAGATTTCTACACTTAGCAAAGTTCATTTTTTTCTGAACAAATCCTTCCTACAGGGAACTTTCTTTTATTGAAAATATTATAGCACATTTAGAAAGTACCTTATGTTTAACATTTAATTATATACTCTTTTTATTATCTTCTAGAGTTTCCATGGGTAAATTTTATTTCTCTAACAATATTGCCAAACTTTGAGGTCACTTTCTAATTTCATTATGTCTTTCCATAGAGTCTAAAACAATCTTAAACATGAAGTAGTCATTTCATAAACAGAGTGACCATGTACCATAATTTTTCTGAGACATTCTCTTTTATATATTTTATTCCAGAATACTATTAATAACTCTATTTATTTTTAAATTGTTCCAGTGTGGACAATGATTTATCTGGTCAACCTATTAATAAATAACTGCTGAATGACAAAATTGCTCCTTAGATTAAGTTATGTGTGTAGTATCTACCATTAACATAGAATTAAATTTGTAGACATAAGACAATAAATGTTAATGTCAACCTTTGCATGAATTCTTAAATTGGGGTAACTAAAGAAAAGTGATGATTAAATACTTATTTGCCTTCTGTCATTTAAAGGATGGTATCTGATCTGATATTCATGTCTGTATTTTTGCATAATGTGATATGCTGATGTTTTAAATCTTTGTAAAACAGAAATTCATAGAATATTTTGATTCTATGTATACTTTATTCATATTTCAAAGGCATCAGCCCAAAGTAGACTGGGTTTAGAAAAGTACACAAAATAAAGTGTGTGTGGTTAAGCATTTATCAATGCCTTTGGAGTCAAACAAGTCAATTGAAAGTGCTGTAAGCAGAGCTCTATTAAAATGGAAAGAAAAGCATACAATAAAACCTAAACTTCTGATTTTCCTTTTCTAGAAGTTATATCACTTATGTGTATAAATGGCCTACAAAGCATAGCAAACAAAGACTTTAGAGTCATAAGGAACTGAGTTTAAAAGCACTTTTGCTATTTACTAACTAGATGACCTTGAAAATCTGTGATAATGTCATTTTACTAGGAAAATGGAGAAGGATGTCGTATCTCACATAGTTAACAGAAATATATATATATATATTTATATGATGCAAATATATGTATTTATATGATACATGTATATATAAATATGTATGATGTGAAACAGAGTGCTTGGCACAAGTGATCATTCAAAATGTTACTATTGATATGATTAACACTTTTCTCAATGACTAAACCTCATCCCTAGTTTCTAAGAATTATTAGAAGTTGTAGATTTATTGTGTGAGTTTCTCTGGTAATTTTTTTCATTACAGATTTTCCCTCTCCAAAAGTGCCGATGATATTACTTTTCTTTTGCATTTATTTCTACCTTCATCAGGAAAAATTGAACTGCTCTGAGCTGTTTTGTGGTTTTAGAAGTCTGTATGGATAAATGGGAAATGCAGCAAGGGAGGGGTGGAAGGTCCTCTGTTATGGCTAGCCCTTGCCCAGAATGCACATCACATCTTGCTTTTATGTGCTGCTCTTGCTACTGTTGCTACAGAGAAACAATGTAACTGTATATCAGGATAGTCTATATCAGATTGTCTGAGAGGAACTGAGTGCTGAGCTCATAGTTTTATAACCTAATGTGCTAGTGAAACCTGGAAAAATCACAGCAAGGCTGCTTGCTGCACACATGACAGGTAGAATAGCCATGCCACGGTAAGTCCTTGGCCAGGAATGAGGCCACTTCAGGATGTTTTGACAGATCAATTTGAGGCCACTTATAAACTAGTTCTCTCAATTCAAGGTAAAGGCAAATGACCAAGATCTTTACAATTTTGAAAGAAGACAGATGTGCCTTTATTTCTTTTTCTTTAGTCCAAAGGGAAATGTGAAGTATAAGCAATCATGCTGTCATAATGTTTAAGCAGCCAGTTGTTCTTTCTGCAGTCTTTGAGGGGCTTTTACTTAAAACAATCAGAAGAGTGTTCCTACATGGAATGAAAAAGTAGTAAGACACCTATGACTTAAACCAGCCCACAGATAAATCTTAATTTTTGTCAAAATGATTTTGATGTGAAGTAATTCTAGTTTAAGTACATATACCTAGAGTTTACAAAAAATTCCATCTAATTTATTATGTAATTACTCTCTCTCTAGCTTTGAGTTGTTTACTCTGGCATTATAGCAAGGGTGAGACTTATGCATATATGACATTAATTCATGTTGAAAATGTGCGAGGCTTAAAAATATAAAAATCCAGCAACAAGCTAAAATCAGAAAATCATTGTGTTATGGCAAAAATGATTTAGAAAATATCTTTCCTCATGAAATAGCTAAAGGAAAAGGAACTAATCAATATTCAAACTTTAAGTCAAAGTTCTTACAGATCACGTGAAATATAGACTTTCAATAGTTTTGTTCTTAAACAACACAGAGATTTGTGAACATATCTAAAACACCCTTAAGAAGCACAGCTTACTCTTATACAGTTATGAAACACTTACATTTCTTCATAAATCTAAGGACATCAGTTGTCAGGATGTCTATGTTCTGTGGGTTTTCAGTTTTGTTCCCTTTAAAAGCTAGAAAAGGAGATATGAACTATGAGAATTGTTAAAGCAACAAAAAAGTCTCTCTGTGTTTTCTTTTGAGGCAAAAGGTAATTTGTTAAGAAACCTCCTTGACAGGATGATGGAACATACCTCTTTTGTTTTTTTCCCACTGTGTAGAGCCATGAGAATCAAATGAGAGCTAGGCTTACTGTAACCCATTGACTGACAATTAGATTTTAAAACCCCAGGAAATAGGATCTCATAATGGGACCTAATGGGATTCTGAAATAAAGTCTACTGCTCTCAGGTATCATCAGGTAGAGAAATTAAAAGAAAAGCACAGAAACTCAATTATTGCTAGAATCAGTTCACTAAGTCGGTTGTTAAAACTAGAAGATTCTTTAACTCCATGGCAATTGTGCATATTTTTGGTTTCCATTATCATTAGAAAATATTATGTCTCATAAAATTAATAAATGTGAATCAAATTTGGCATTTCTTACATATGAAACTCTTTTGAGGTATATTTTATCTATCTCACAAAACAGGCTAATTTTATTAAGATATTTAGCCAAAGAAATTTCATTCAATAGTAAATAATCTTGAATGTAATGGCATAATAATCGTACTGCTATATCATAATTTCATATTTAGAAGTATTTATGAAATATCTTATTTTCATATATCATATCATGTTGCACTGAATGAGACAATACTTAGATATTGATCAAACAGCACTGAAATCAATCATTAGAAGTAAAACTTTAGTATTCAATTATAACAAGAATATAAATGCAAATAATAAAAATCATGGCTTATTTTACCATTAAATTTAATTCTATGACAGCAATAAATATAGATGTTTGACTTTTGTTTGATTTTAAATTTGCCCATAAAAATTCCAATTTCTGAATTTTCCCATAGTCCATTATTAACAACAATCTAAAAATTAATCCGGATGAAAAATATATTATTTTGGGACATAAATCAGTCACTAAAGATGCAAAAATTTTAGTTAGCAGCTAATTATTCTAAAGATTTTTAAATGCATTTTTAAGTGAAAGTAACTTTCTTAAAATACTATTTTAATAATACATACCCATTGTTTCTGTTTTGGAGCTGGCAAAAGTCAATGGCAAATGAAAGCCTATTCTTCCTATAAAGGAAAGAGCCAGACTGAGCACTGACAGACATAAAGGAACGTGTACATTGGAACTCTCAAGGTAGCGTTTCACCCCTTGCGTCTGCCTAGACTTGGTTTGTGCTTCAAAGGCTAAATTCTTTTTAGATGCAGGAGGGCAGCTTAGGACAAACTGCCTCTGAAGAAGTCCTCATTCTCTTTCATAGAAGCAACTGGAGGTAAATAGAGAAGATAAAGAAAAACTCAGTGGATTTAGAAAAACCAAGTTGCACCCATGACACGTGCCCTAACTTTAAAATATAGATCATTTGAGCCTATTTAATTTCCAAGTTATTATTAATTCTTTATTCAAGAGACTAAAAATTAATGAGCTTTTGCTGATTTCTGGGAAGCAGAGAATTCAAAAAGATATGTTGCTGCAGATGTGAGAATAGAAAGTCAAAAGAATTAATTGAGACAATTTGGTTTGATTATAAAAAGTCAGCAACACTTCACATAGAAAAAGACTGGCAAAATATATCATAAAATTAAGATTATTAGAATTTATGTAAAGAAGTGTTTATTTTATTTTTTAATACTAGGTGGTTATAGCACATCAAATGTAAGTATGAGAAATAGTAAGTTTCATTAAATATCAGAAACAGTCAAATTATTCTTTCTAGCAGAATAAAGGTACACCAGAACAAATAACATCATGCAAAGGGATTTTACACTGAAGTAAAAACTCTGGCATTTGGTTTCTAAAATCATCATATTGATAACAAGAAGAATAACTACTTACAAATATTAATTAATTAAAAAGAAGCAAGAGAATGGGATAAAGGAGATAAATAAAGGTCAAAACATAGGTGCCACCTGGTTATCATCCTTTTCTTTCAGGGTGGAAAATGAAGATGTTAAGGTGATGGTGTCATGGTTTTGGACTCAGATAGACATGAACTTGAGTCCTGCCTTTGCTGTTTATCCTCTAAGTGGTCATTCCAAACCTCCTTTCCTTCATTCGCAGAATGAGGTTCATAAGCAGTTGTATTGTACAGTTGTTTTGAAGATAAAGTTAGTTCATTTAAAGTATTCAGTACAGTGACTAGCGCACAGTATACCTTAAGTAAATGGTAACACTTTTTATTAATAAGTCACAAGCACACATACAGTTTTTTTAAAAATGCATGACTGCTGCTTGAGATTATAGTTTTTTTGTTTGTTTATGTGTTCCGTTTTGTTTCTGGTGTGATATTCCATAAAATATTATACTGGGGGATTACATAAATTATGAAATCATCACATTCTACTGGCAAAACTACCATATCTGAGTCCTGGAGCAGGGTTCTGCCCCTGCACAGAGGAATGTTTAGCTCTCCCAACAAGTGGGCTACATATGCCCAGACAGGTAGCTCTTTCTAAATTCACACAAAAGGTACGTATTGTCTCAGCTCAGATCACATTATCCTTTCCACCATAGAAGTGCAATAATATTTTGTAGACCCATAAACTAGCTCTGCATCTTAGATAAAAGGAGTCAGTCACCCCATTTCTGCTTAATGAATTACAATGGATCCCTGTGTAGGGCTTAAAATTTCTAGAGTTACACAGCTGAGACTTCAGCTTCCCCTTAAATTATTTATTTTTGTGGTTCTCAATCAGCATTTTCCTGATCACATTACTGTTGTATAGCAACAATGCATACTACAATTAGTTTTTAATATCTCTGCCTTTTCTTCCATCTTTGTGGTTAAAATAAAACCCACGTTATTCATGGAATAGAAACAGAGTCATCAGGAAGTAATCAGATGATGTTAGAAAGTTTAGAACTTTTGATACAACCATCTGCTTAATTCTAAAGCCATTGATGGTTTATTATTTGTGTGAGGAACAGCAAGGGTCTGATATTTTATCCTACTTGGAAATGACACGATTAATCTGTCATTTCATGGAGGCTGGGGAAAGACACAAGATTTCTAGGTCAGAGACAAAAGACCTTTCATTATTCACAGCAAAAGAAGTAACAAGATTAACAGCATATTTTTTTGTGCTAGTTATTTTAGCCCCAGTTCTCACAGGGAAATGCATAAAGGGACAGGTGGTGCCTCACTTACAGAAGGTTTCATTACAGGAGAAAAATAGTAAGCACAGGGAACCCAAATCTTTTATAATGGTCAGTAAGAATGCCTGCCCTCGCTTTGCACCAGAGGAAGATACTCTCACTATTATCCAAGGCTGTTCTTTACACAAACATCCTGGAAAAGATAGCCCAAACAGAGGGCAGTCAGTGCTTCTGCTTGCAAGATGTGAGAAACAAGAGATCATCTCTCTGTCATGGGGAAATTAGAAGACTTCTCCAAAGGAAATACCACTTTTGTCCGTTAAATGTAGAGATTATTTTGTAAAGTTGAGTAAAATTTGATTTTAATAAGGATTAGCAATCTTTCTGAAAATAAATTCAAAGTATTTGTACATTCTTGCAGAGAGAAGAACAGTTCAAGGCAATTGTTCTCAAGACAACAGGTAAAGAACCTGAAATTCTAAGCAAGCTCAACTCTCCCCCACCCTTTATTCTCTGTCCCCTTGAATAGGTAATAAAATAATAGTTTGCATGTAGCTTTTAGCCTGGGTATTATGGGCTAATTACTCTTTAGCTATTCTTTTTTAAAATAATCACTTTTAAATCATAAGAATTGTAATATAGCTCAAGTGATTGCCAAGAAGATCATGTTTTGAAGTGAAGAAGAAAACAAAAGTAAAATTTATCAGTTAATTTCCACAGTAAAAAGATGACAACCAAATACAAAATAAAAAGACAAATGAGATAATTATAACTAAAGAATTTAATTAAAATTATTTTTTTTACAAAAGTAAGTAAGAGATAGATCCTTATCCTCTAATAAGTAGGGGAATAAAATTAATGATGCTGTAACACACGAGCTATTAAATTCCTTCCTTTTATCAGACTTTAACAAGAAAAAATGAAAGAAAGAAATGTAAACAATTAAGAAATACTGAAGAATGTAACAAAAAATGCCATTGTTCTTTTCTTTACCAAGCCAGTATGGGAAAAGTTGAAAATCCTTTATAAGAAGCAGACTTACAGTACTTGAATGCATGAGCACTAGGAAGTGATGATGAGCATGCATAATGAACCACTGTCATTTAAAGCATCGTGAAAAGGTGAATAGGCATCAAGTGACTAGGAAGGAATAGTGTTTGCAACAGAAAGCATTTAAAAAGGAAGGTGAACAAATGAAAGAACAAGTGGAACACTTTCCTGGTACAGAGCAGAAAAAAAGAAAGACATGCTTGATGGAAAAAAGTAACCTGCAGAAAGTGACCACTCAACTTATGGTCTTATGAAAGTGTGAAATAGGCCCCAAGTTAATCATTTTAATTAAAAAAAAAAACAGAACTGGAAAGACTGGAAGTACTTTAAATTTTGATAGATTTTTAAAATTATAAAGTAATTAAACACAATTTCACAACCAATAATTTTAAAAGGAGAAAATTGTTATAGGCTAACAAAAATTGATTTTGATAGTACATCTATAAATAAACTTAAAAATAAAGAGTTGTCATTCTCTTTAAAGACTCCAACTCATGTGGGTGAAAATATAATTATCTGTCTGAAAAAACTAATGGAGGGGCACATAACAAAATAAAACCTTTAAAATTACATAAAATAATAATGATAGCATAAGGAAAGCTAAGTTCAGACAGACAGATTTTTACCATAGAAGTATATTTTTACCATAGGAAGAAGGCCACCAAAACTTTGCTCATTTAGCTCAACAAACTTGTCTGAGCATCTGTCAGTGAAGAGTTGGAGCTAATTTACGCTGTCTGGGAGGGCTAACTGTTTAATACCAGACAGTTTGTAAAATAGAAACTGAAATGGTGGTGGTTTGGTATCAGTGATAGTGGAAGTACTTATCACATGGAAATCAATGAATGTTACACATCAGGATGATTTTTCTTCAACAGTTTTTGTCTTTCTCACTAGCCACCACTACAGTACCTCCAACTACAAGAGAGGAGCTACTGTGGGCAGAGATTCTGCAATATTAACAAGTGACAAAGTTAAGGCTAAAGTTAACCTTTTTCTTCAGTCTTCTCTAATCAGAACCAAAATTTAAATTGGAAAAGATAAACTTACTTTGTTAAACATGGAATTACAATCAAAGATAATAAATTTTTTCCTGCCTGGAATTATAAAATTCATTATTTTTTCAATTATATAAACAATTAATTTTCATTATTACAAAACAAAAAAATCAAAAAATATAAAACATTTATACTTTTCTAACCAAGAGGTAAATATTGTTAATACTTTAATGTATGACATTCAAGTCCGGTCTGTGGTCATACCACCCTGAACATGCACAATCTCATTTGATCTCAGAAGCTAAGCAGGGTCGGGCCTGGTTAGTATAAGGATGGGAGACAATAGAAGTATATTTTTAATATTCTGTTTGGGAACCTGCTTTTTATATACATTTAACTGCATAGTATTTTACTGTGATCATTCCTTCTTTATGACCACTGTAACCATGCCTCCGTAGTTGGCTATTTAGAATATTTATTACATTTGGCTGTAATTGTAAATAAAACTCCGATGAATGTCTTTGAACACTGATCATTGCATGGCTGCTTATTGCTATGAAATAGTTGGCCAGAAGAGGAATTACTGAGACCAAGGGAATAAACATTTTTGTTAAGGCTTTCTATATTTACAACAGTGTCTCCCTGAAAGTTGGTTTGAATCTTAACTTCCTATACCTGAGCACAAGAATGTTCTTCTCCCCATACCAGCCCAGTATGAATTATTATTATTTTTAGAAAACGGGGTCAAACAGTCAGCATCTGTGAAGGTTTCCTGAGTCTGAGGCCAGGTGTACTCTACCACTGAAAGTTGTTTGTCCCCAGGAGTGATATATCATGTACCCAGGTCTCAAATTGTCCATCTGAAGTCCATTAGAAGATAAATTTGAAATTTCCCCCAGATGCTTCAAATGATCTAAAAATTCCCCCCACCCCTTCAACAGCATTATACTTTCAGTCCAGTTCATCTCTAGATGAGACAGGCTCTCCAGCTTTGTCTTTACAGTCAGTCTCAAGCTCATCAGGCACTAAACAAATCTTTTTTGCAGTAGGTATAGCCAGTGTTGTTACCCATCTTTTATAAGTAACTTAAGGTGCTTGTGTTTATTGGTGGGCACAGACATTTCCCAGAACACGTACTGATCTTATCAGCTTAACCTTTACACGTTTTACAAAAGCTGCTGTGATGTTTCCTTCATCCAGTACTTGCATAATTTGCAGTGTCCTTGGTTTGCTCCTGTTAAATTTCACCTTATAAAATATAGGCTGAAAAAGGTGAAGGGATTAAGGTGTACAAATTAGCAGTCACAAAATAGTCATGGGGATGTAAAGTACTCAGTAATATTGTAATAACTATGTATGGTGCCAGCAGGACACTAGATTTATCAAAAGGTACCACTTCATAAGGCATATAAATGTCTAATCATCATGTTGACACCTGAAATTAATATAATACTGTATGTAAACTGTAATTTAAAAATACAAAAATAAAGTAACATTGGAAAAAATACAGGCTGAAAAAAAGTAAAATGACTTGGTGCTATATGTACTTTAATATTTATCCAGAACTAATAATCTACTAAAATCCATAAGGTGCTATAGTACACACCAAAAAAGTAGAAATACAAATATAATTCTCTAAAACAATGCTGATGCCTGGACCATGTTACTGGACCACAAGACAAATACTGAAATTGAGAGCAAGTATTTAGAACCTTTTAAAACAATAACATTTACATGATATCTAATTCAGTATGTATTTTTTGGTAGTTTAATATCAACAAAAAATTGGGGCTTGTAAAAAAACAAATAATTCCTGCTATGATTTGTTTTCAGATCCTTGTTATGATGTCCCTTTGATATCTGTGTCATTTACAGACTTTGAGAGAATACACTCTGAATATTCATCAGCTATATTAATGAAACATGATGACCTAGCCAAGTCAAATAATGCCCATGATAAATCGCTAGAAATCTTGTGCACTGACATTAATTTATCATCAACATTTTAGGAATACTTTATTTAGCTAGTTTCCAGTCTATACCCTCCCCAAATTTTCCACCAGTATATTATGAAAAAAGTCAAATACTGATCTGAAATTGCACTTCCACATATTCCAGGTCTTCTAAGTTGTCTGAGATTCTCATTCTGTATATTTGTCATAATGAAGTGTAGTAATACTGAGTTTGAGATGAGTTTTTCTTCAAAATTATTTTTCTGGGCATTCACATGCCACTCTTTGAGTAATTTATTCTACATTTCTTATAATATCTGGCTTCTTCAAATTCTGATTGTATTCATAATAGGTCCACTTACTTTAAGATTCACTATAATTTTTGGAATGTGTGTGTGTGTGTGTGTGTGTTTCACGCTCATCCATTTTTATAACCACCACAGAATTAGAGATTGTGCCTTTGTAGCCTCTTACCTAAAGATTTCTAGAAGTGTTCTAGACCAAGAATCGATAGGAAATACATATTTTATGTTTTACTAAGTATGTTGATCACAACAAAACACTCATTTATCTTCCCCACTGGACTCTAGGAAGAGGGGATTTTGGCCTCATGGTTTATCGGTTTATTGCAGACACTGTGCAGCAACCATCTTTCTAAAAAATTCCATATCATTGACAGTCCTGGCAACTCTCCTTGCAACCAGACTACTCACTCTTTCATGAAGGAAAATCTTATTTTTAGTATGTGTAAAAAAGAAAAGGGAGAATGACCAACTCATGTATTATTTTAATATTAATGAGTAGGAGGATGTGATGCAAAAGGACAATTAAAATGGTACTTAGTTTTCTGATAAAATACACAGCCAGCACTGGTTTAAAGAGAAAGAAAAATCAAGTGGATTTGGATTTTCCAAAATTACTAAAGGTTAAACTGTTGCACTGACTTCGTGACACCAAACAATTTAATAATTTAGTAGTCCATTTTGAGAAAACTGGTAAAACTTTATGCTGCAATTTTGGAAGTACTAACAGCTTTAGAATCAATTGTAGAAACTTGCACTTGATAGATGTTGACAAGCAGCATTTAGATATCAGGTATCTGTCACACCAAATGCCTGCAGTTGGCATTTTTTGATGGAACAGGCAGCATTGGAACACAGCAGCAGTACCTGGGATATGATATATATGGCAGAGGTATAGTGTGACATATTAATTATGGGAACTTATATTTGCTAGAGAAAATGGAGTGTTTATAGTTACTACTTTAAAATATTGTGTTTATAAAAATTTGACCCTAGGTAGTCTGTTAAACTGGAAAATTGACTAGCCCTAGGTTTGTTATGATACTAATAATATCTAGAATTATTACTCCAATATACAAGAATACTTCATTTAATTTCTAAAGAGAAATTAAGTGTTATTATGCTATGAATACAGTCTGAGCTAGCATTAATGAAGCACAATGTTAGGCTGGAATGTTCTGTATATTAAAAATGTTTTAATAAAGGATGTGACATTTTTAAAAAGGTCAACTTGAAAATATTTACAGACTGACTCATAAACATTTTTAAATGATGACTGGCACTGTTCACTTGTATGTTTTATGTTATGTTTGCATTCTAGTATTTTGTTACATTGCAAAATTTGAAATTATTTTCAGTGGTTTTTAATGAAATCCTGACTGATAGTTACCCTCATCTCAGCTTCCTCCCATTGTCCACGCTTTGTCCCTGTTTGCTTCATTGATGCCAGGGTGACCCTTCTAAATTGCAAATTAAATCATCTAACTCCTTTGTTTTTAAGCTTTGACAAAAACCGATGTCCCACGTGTTTAAATCCAATGCCTGAGTATTACAGCTCACAGGCCACCTTACTGTTTTTCTGCCTTGGACTTACACTATTTCTTCCTGATGAATCTATTCAATAGAAACAAAATGCTTAACCTTCAGAGCCTTCAGCATGCTTGGAACTTATGTGGCCACATACGTTGGTAGATGCTGTCATCTCTGCTGTGAATGTCCTTTCCAAACTCCACATTGTTGGAAAGTCCAATTTCTTCTTCAAAGCATACATCACAACCTTGAAAGTGAAACCTTCTTTGGTTTCTTCTCCCACTTGAAAGTAGAATTAATGACTTACTGTTCTAATCACCCTGAACTACCACAAAATTCTCTTTTTTCTGTTTGTATATACAATGATTCAATAATCAGAGCAGTATAGAAAGCATAAATCTTACAGGGTCTTAAATTATTCATTTCAGAGAAATTCATTAGCTTCACTTTACATTTATCATGTAAAGATTTTACTAGTTGATCACTGACAGAAATATTTTTCCTAAATTAACACTATTTTTAGGTAAAAGGGGAGCCTGCTTGTCCCCACTAATGTACCAGCCAAGATTTCTGTTGAACTGGAAAACCACTGTGGATACAGTTTGTATCTTTCTTCCACTAAAATAGCTGGATTTCACCTTACATATCGTAGATACTCAGTAGCTACTTTTTGTGTTTGTTAGCCTCCAGAGCTCCCTGATATTTTAGTGACATTCAAAGGTGAAATTTTTCTCTTCTATAATTATTGTGTCTCTAGTATTCTTTCATTATGTTTTCCTATTTCTTTTGGTTTATTTTAACCATAGAACTATTTTTTTAAAGATTTTATGTATTTATTTTTAGAGAGAGGGGAAAGGAGACAGAAAGGGAAAAATAGAAGCATTGATGTAAGAGAGAAACATCAGTCAGTTGCCTCTCCAAAGCTCCTGGACCAGGGACTCAATCTGCAACCCAGGCATGTGCTCTGACCTAGAATTGAACCTATGACCCTTTGATTTGTGGGATCACATCCAGAAAACTTGCCATGTTGGTCACGGCATCCACCACAGAACATTTTTACTGTTGGCTACCAAGACTGTAAATTCATATTCAAGTTTAATAAAAATGATGAGGCTTATGTTAGCATCTTCACTAACTTGTCCCCAAAAGTATTGAGATTCAAGACAGTTGGTCAAGCTCTCTCCTAGAAATAGAGTAACATAAAATGGAGGGTGGCTAAAGGGTCGAGGTAGAGACTCCCTTAAATTATCAAAGTAGAAAAAATATTGCTATATCAAATAATGGAAATTAATGGAAAGTGAATATTTCCTTTTTCATTTGCATTATGCCCTAGCAGATAGGGGGTTCAGCATTTTCTTATAACCTATTTTTACCTTTCTTTCTTTTTCAAACCCTGTAAGTCAAGATGATATTTAGTTAAACATTATTGGATCACCTACATTGTCTAGTCTTTGGGCTTCAAAGTCTGTTTTCTAGGCAGAATTGTGTGTATGTGTAGTTATAACACTTTTCAGAAGGAGGCAGAATGGAATAGCATAAACAGAAGACATCATTGGACTTTCTAGAAGAAAGGTAGCATAAACACTAAATATTTCACAGAGCACACAATGAGCGACTTCTCTGTATTAGTCACTTCCTGGAAAGTAAGTATTCAAACATGTAATGGGATAAATACTGTCCTATCTAAGTGAGGATCACTTATGTGGAAACAAATCTATGTAAACCAATAATCACTGATCCACTCAATAATCACTATGATAAATTCCATACACAGCACTACAAGGTCAATGAATTAATAAGTAAGGAAAATTTTTTGAGAAGTTAACACTTGAGCTGAGTTGAGGTTGTTAAGTCAGAGAGGTAAAGAATGATAGTGAGAACAAAAGACCAATGAAATCTTGACCTTTCATTGGAGAAACACAGGAAGACACACATGGGGGTGCTTGTAGGAGAGAAGACAATATACAATGTAATAAGAAAAACATACTGGAGTCTGACTGTATAGACACTCTAAGTAGGAAGAAGGATTTTACCTCAACTTTTGGAGAGCCATTGAAGATTTTAATTATTTTAATTCAGGTAATAGAGGAAAAATGTATAATTGAGTTGAACAATATGAGTTAATTTTAGCTTGGATGGTTGGAGGTGACAATGACATCCTGTGGGAGATTATAAGTAAGCAGCTCAAATATATGAGTCTGGACTTAAGGAGTAGGTCTGGAGCTCCAATGGTTGGTTGGAAAGCTATTTACTTGTGAGTAGTAGTTGAAGGCATTGGTTTAGATGAGGTCATCAAAGAGATTTATATTCTTTTATGAAAAAAATCTATATGTGGAAATTTATTTAAAGGAAATAATTCTAAATCCAGAGAAATGTCTATGCTCAAAACTATTTATCACACTCTCAGAGACAATTGTTGAGATGTCTGCACAGCCCTTTTCTTAAAAACCAGTTGCCCAAATTCACAAAGGGGCATCTCCCTAACTGCCAACTTTGTATATTGCTGATTAACTAATGAAGTCAATCAGATTTCCTCCTTCATAGAAAATTACACTAGAGAACACAGAGGTTGAGAGTTGGGAGTAGAATTTATGTCAACAACTGAGAAGAGGAGAAAACATAAAACCAATTTCCTATGGAGAGCTTCAGAACTGTCCCAGTGTCAAACCTAACTGAAAACTTTGTTCAATTTTCCTTTGAATTTAAAATTGCACATACATAAAATTTCCTTTCTTTTTGACTGCTTTAGCTGAGTCAATGTGGCTTCTGTTATTTGCTACCAAAGTACCTTAACTAAAATACATTATTCATTACAGATAAAAAGTTGAAGAAAAATATCATAACAATGGAATAGAATAATAGAATATTTACACATTACAGTGCATTTCTAATAAAAATATTTTGAATATTATTAACATCATGTCTATGGAGAGCATGTAATAACACATAGAAAATACTCATATGGCATAGTTATACAAAAACTAGAAGACTGAAAAAACTGCTCATATCATATTATGATTATTATTTTATAGCCTATAGTGAAGGACAAACATCAAGTGCTGATAAAAATTGGAAAATTTATGGTAAATATACCATAAATTTATGGAAAAACATCTACTTTCTAATAAGACTTTAAAGACTTATGTTTATTTTAAATATTTAGTAATTTGGTTGACTTCTGAATATGAAAGCCATGCTTATTATAAGAATAAAAGTAACCGAAAAATGCAACATGGACAACAGTGTGGTAATTGTGGGGGGTAAGAGGGTATAAGGGAACTAAATGGTAATGGAAAAATACAATAAAGATAAAATTTTAAAAAATTAAATGAGAAAATGAATATTTTAGGAAAGTCAAGGAAAGATAATTTTTTTCTCATCAAAAATAAAGTTTAATCAAGTATCCCAATAATTTATAAATCTAAATTTCATTTTTTTATTTTTAATACTTGATTTGAATTATATTGGTATTATACTCTATACCTTTTAGATCTTTAATATTAATTATAGTTATTTTTATGTTCTTCATCCAACATTTGGATTTTCTCAAAACCTTGATCATAAACTGCTTAATCTCTTGACGATGTGTTGTTTTCTCTTACCTTTTGTGTACCTCATATTTCCTCAAGGATCAACATTGTGAATGAGAATAGTAGAGACTGAGGTAAGTAGCATTTATGCTTAGATATGATCAACCCCCTTCTTCTGTCAGGCTGTCAATGTGTTTTTGGTGGTGAGTGAAGAGGATGTAAATCGGTCTATAATTCACATAGTGGTGGGCTGTTGCTCCCCATGCTCAGTGTGAGACACACCAGAGAGAGGTCTCTCCATTCTGTTACATTTCTGCAGCAGATTAGTATTGCATGTTACTCCATGTGAGGCTTATGTTGGGGGTGGATGGGAAGTTCTTGGTTATCTTAGCACAACTGTAGTCTTAGGCAGGTCCTGGGAAACTGGGGCTCAGGGGTGGGGCTATCTCAGCATTCCTGTTTCTCTCCCAACTTTAGCAGCCAAACTTGTATCTGCAGATTGTCTTGGGTGGCAGATAATTTCTTATCCCTTGCTTAGTAGCAGCAGACATCCACTTAATATGAGTGCAAGATCCCACACCCAACTGGGTGTCCTGCCCCTTCCCTAGGAACTGATGGCTTTGGTGCCCATTCCTTTTTCCACAGCAGAGTTCTTTTGCCTAGAACCAATGGCATGAGGGTTTTCTGTCTTACACAGTAGCAGGTTATTGTCAGTGTTACTTGATGTTAGACTCAATGTTTGTGCTCTCCCCTAATTCATATGTTTACACCTCAAATGCCAATGTGATGGTATTAGGTCATGGAGACTTTGGGAGATAACCAGGTTTAGATGAGGTCATCAGGACAGAACCAGCATGATGGGCTTATTTCCCTTAGAAAGAAGAGACAGAGACATCAGAGCTTCCTCCCTCCACCTTGTGAGGACTAAACAAGAAGGCAGACCCCTGGAAGTGAGGAAAGGCCTTTACCAGACCCTGGCCACTGTTGGCACTCTGATCTTATGCTCGGCAGACACCGGAACTCTGAGAAATGAATGTCTGCTGTTTAAGCCACCTAATCAGTGGTATTTTTTTAGACTAAGATACTAAGATACTGACTAAGATACTTGGCACACTGATTGTGGCGAGGACAGATCTGTCTCAAATGTGGAAGGGTCTGGGGATGTGAGAAGAGTTTTCAGCCCATCTGCCCCCAAGGGGAACTTTTTCAACTCTGCTGTTCTTTCCCCAATCTTTATCAAAATTATTGATGAAGGCCCATGGAAAAAAACTATCCAGGGATGTAGAATTTTCTCTTTTATCTAAGACTCCTAGAGATTCTAAACTTTCACAATAGTCTTTACTTGGCCTTTAAGAATATGTAACATGTCAGATATTTTCTTATTTACCCACTTTTATAATTTGCCTCCTCTTGTCATGTTCTGCCAAAGGTCAAGGAATTCATATATTCTGTCTTTTCAGAGGGGCTTGGAGTTTCCATTTGCCTGATTGCCTTATGAACTCAGCATTCTGGTAAAATTGGTAAGGTAAGATTTTATAGATTATCTAGCTTTCTGAGTTGTTAGGGTGGGAACAATATATTCCTAAGGTTTTCTACATCCTAAGTGGAAGCCAAAGTCTGTAAACTACATAGAATATAGTTACTCATTACTTTTTTACTCCAAAATATCTAACAAAAAATGTTAGAGGTAGTATAACTAGATTTACCACATTCTTTTTAATGACTGCATAGTAGTCCATAAACCACACAAATAAGATAAAACTTATATATTAGCATTTTCACCTAGTAAAAAAAAATAGAGAAGTTATATAACATTAAAAATGTTAAATTAAAGTTAACTTCAAACATTAGAATAGGTAAAATATAAGCTTGACTTTTTAACAGCAGCTTCAGTTATCAAAAGAAAATAAGTTAGAATTATATTAAAATTGCAGAATCAAAAGTGACCCCAAATAAAGGATCTTAATTATAGGTAAGTTAGGTAAGAAACAAGTAATGGGAAATACTCATGTTTCTGTCACTTTTTAATAAAATTGATGAAAACAGAACATTATAAGTGAACAATATTTTAGTAACAATATCAAATGTAATGATTCTGTATATTATGCTAGGCTCTTTGCTAAGACTTGGTAACATAAAACATTAAATATTTCTGCACCCAGAGCTTATATAGAATGACATCCATACACATTGGTGACTGGATTGAACAAGGCTTTATGGAGACATGGCATCTGAGTTTGCTTGTAAAAAAATGAGTAGGTGTTTCTCATGCAGGGAGGGAAAAATTATAGGCTGAAGGAACAGTCTGTATAAATGCAGGCAAGTGTGAAACGCTTTTCTTGAATTGAAGAAAGCGTCTTGCACAAATCACATTTAAATGTTTTTTCATATTTTTGTGTGTACCTTTTTGTCATTAATATAAAATCTGGAAGCCTGCCAATCCCAATATAAGGAGATAAACAACTAGCCTAAGAATCCCCAAACCATAACATTTTTCACAGCTTTAAACAGACCTAAATACAATAATCAGGGCACATAAAAGCAGCAATATCTTACATACTCCTGTTTTGCATTGCTCACATATCTGTGGCTTTTATTATTAAGTAGAGAAAACTAGCAAGTGACTGGTATCACAGTAAAGTAGCTAAGAAGTACTAAGCAATGCTGAAGTAACAAATAAATCTGAAAAGCTCCATGGTAATAAGGGCGTTGATGAAGATGATATGGCTCACTTGTTCAGCTCCTACTCAAGTGGCTGCTGAGGGATCTAGGCTGCTTTACTATTCTCGGATCTTTTATTTCCTGTCTCGAAGATAAAGGAGCATGCGCATGGAAGAGGCACACCATGCTTGAGAGTCTCAGGCTGCAAGTGACACAGCACTTCTGTCTACCTGCTCCTAAAGAGAGCTAGAACCAAAACCACCTGATGCACAGGGGCTGAAAGTGCAGTTTCATCATCAGCCCAGGAAAATGAAATAGTTTGGTGAATATAGTATATTCTCCCCTCTTTATCCATCAATTCTAAAGAAGTCTTTGTAGCTTTATAAATAAAAACATCATAAGAGTTAAAAAAACAAGTATATAATTTAGGATTATCGATAATCCCACCCTGGGAGAGAATACTATCAACATTTTGATGTTTTCTTTTTCTAAGTATACATTTTTCTAATAAAGATGACATTGGATAAACAGTTTGGGGCACAGTTTTTATTCTTTAACTTATAACATGATGCCCCAATATATTAAATGATGTATAACTGAGTATATTACATATAAATAATTTAATGGCTTCATATATGTATTCCTAACACACACACATGCACACATATATACACCATAATTTAGTTAACTGTTCTTATCATTGAGTATTTGTCTCTAATGTTTACTTATTACACAGTGAAGCTGTCTATAAAAATCTTATGTGAATTTCAGATGATATCTTTGGGATATATTCAGAAAGAAATTATTCTGTCAAAGTATATGGATATTTTTAAGGCATAGTAAAACTATTTCAATATTACCTTCCAAAATTTTTCAATTTAAAATCCAACCAGCAGTGTAGGAGAGAATGCATCCTCCAAACCCATAATTGTTGCTGACTCAGCAACCCGATACTTTAAACTAAAAACATCTCAGCTCATACCATAGAACATATAAAAACCCAAGGTAAGAGGAAAATGAAAATACAATCTCCTTTGTCTATGCAATGAACATGAATTTGATTTTCCTAATACAGATGTTCTCCTATGATCTGATTGCCCTTCTTCAGACCACCTGAGTAATTAGGTTTGTAAACCATCACTTCCTACAATCTAACATAACTATAAAAAAATTGAGACTTAGAGTTAAGACCAAATTTCTGTGTCATTATTATATTCTCTTCCTCCCACTCTGTGTATATACACATTATTTGGTAAAGTAGGAAAGGAAGAATAATTCTGACTCTTCTATCAAGTATCCAGCTTCAAAAATTCCTCAGTTGGTTATAGTACACAATTTGTTTTGCAAAACTTCCTTCATAAATATTGCTAGACATGTCAGTAGCTACTATTTCACTCAATATAGACATCTTAAAGATCCGCCCATGTTTTCAAGTAATCATAATGTTTGTGTGTTTCCTGATGGGGGTATAGGTTTTCTGCCCTTGATGATGATTGCAAGTTAGTCAACAATTAATAATGTATGTGCATCTGTTTTAATAAGCACAAGAGTAAGAGTGGGTTTAGGCACATGCTAAATGAATTCAGCTCCAGTACAGATTCCTCATTTACAGTGAAAACATCCAGAAAGATGACATTTATCAGACAACTGTTAACCATTCTTGAGGTACTAGTTTTGTTAGAAGATCTATACATCCATACAAATTATTCCACTGATTTTATTTTTCTTTTGAAAAACACAAATTCTGTGCCCTAAAGTTTTCAGTACTTGGTTTTATGAATGCCACTGACAACATATGAAACAGAACAAATTGGCTGAACCTACACAGAAACAGCTACTCCCTGTCCGTTTTTCTGGAGAGTATAGGCATTAATAAGCAACTGCTTTGGAAAGTTGTTTTACAGCCTAATGTCTGTAGTTTGCACTTAATCTCTTTGTCAAGCATGTGCTTCCAAACTGGCAGTAGCACACAGCTTTGTTGCTATGTGTTTAGAGGGCAAAGTGGAGGAAAAACCCTGTATGATGCTGCTGGGGCATGCCCACAAATGGCTTAAATAGGCTAAAAGGAAAGGTCGTAAATCATGATTCAAAGGAGATTGATGATGTTTGTGGAATATTCTCTCAGGATGTGAAAGAGGTGTTTGTTCTCGAGGCTTAAGACTTGTTTTTGTGAAAGGCTTTTATCATTAACGTTGATAATGTATCTGAAACCAAAGAATAGAAAGAGGGTGGGGTGGAAGAGAGAAAAAGAGAATGAGGGAGGGAGGTGAGAGACAGAGGGAAAGCAACAGAGAGAGAGAGAGAGAGAGAGAGAGAGAGAGGACTATAACATGCTTTCAATAGCACAATGATTTGTATTTCTTTGCATGACAAAAAAATCCTATCTATCTCACTGACAGTTATGATTTGTTCAAGTTTTGTTCAGAGTGTTTTCACAAGCCAGGAATTTATTGTTTTGTGATTTGCATCCTTATTTTCAGCATATATGGAATCTGTAGTATTTAAGTCCTGTCCAAGAATTAGCCCTACTTTAAATGCAGTAGGAGACCATTTTTAAGGCAGATCCTTGGTGTACAATAAATTAGTTCTTTTGGAAGAGGCTGGCTTTTCTTTTATGAGCTGTTAAATAAGGATGGCCTCACCAATGCAAAAACATTGACTCTATTGGCACACAAGGAACACAGTCCTGTAATTGAGTGTTTCATTTAGCAGTGTATCACACATGCACATGGATTGGTATATCAGACTTTTAAAAAGGGATTTAGGGAGAACACATAAAATTTCTAACTAAATTTATGAGTCTAAAAGCTCTTATTTAACAAGACTTGTTAAAAGAAAAAGATGAGAAACTTAAAATTATGGGAAATCCATAAGAATTTTGTTTGTTTGTTTTCTTACTGATTTGTCGGGAGAATTCTCATTAAGCAGTAATTTATAGCATAAAATAGAACTTTAAAGATAGTGGATTGTACTCTAAATCTACTTTCAATTGCTCCTCCCAAATCTCACCTTATAAAACAATAAAACATGCCATGAAATTATACTAAACAGAATATGGGTTCCTTAACTAAGAGGCATATACCCACTTCACAAAGAGTAAGCAATAGACTGAACTACTCACTTAGGGTGCTTTAAATAAAAACAGCCAGGATTTTTATCAAAGGTTTGTAAGGCTCCAAAATTTTTGATTTATGTATACATTTGAGTAAGAATTTAAATAATAATTTACAAAAAATAAAAGCATAGATTCTGGGGGTTGTCAACAGAATAGTTCATCATTTTTGAAACACTCATACCATACCAGGCAATACAAAGTCACCTAGTCTAACTTTTGTAATATTTTGTGATCAAGTATGCTTTTATTTTATTCTGACTAGCAAAATGTGGTGAAATAAAAGGAGTTTGACAATTTTATTCATTTTCCTTCTTGTATCTCCCTACTAATAAATGTTGAATTTTTGTGAATTTCTATACAAGAAAGATAAATCCACAGGGGAGTTTCAATTTAATCCAAAGAGAGAAGACAAGTGTCACAGTGGAAAACACTCTGAATTTTTTTTTTAAAAAGTTTCTTATGTCAACTCTGCATATCTTAGAGTATAATTTAATGTCTGTCTAATATGTCTCATTTTCCCTACAAAAAAAGGGATTTGACTAAATGATCATTCAGAGGTAAAAGTCTATAAGGGTACCTATACTTGTTTATCTATTTACCTATCTGTATATATGTTATGTGAGAGTCATTTATCTTGTTAATAACCTAATCCAATGAGATTTAAAAACACAGTGCTGGAAGTATAATAGCTACCATATTAGGCATCAACAGCTGGCTCACATTTAAATGAACTGGCATAATTATTTTTTTAGTAAGTGATATTTATAAAAAAAAATAAAAAATTTTAATGCAAATCTATTAACAGAGAACCAAAAAGTAAGTAGTATAAATTTTTGTAAGCTATAATAATATGTAAAGGGCATTTATGGAAATTGAATGTTTCTTTATGGCTAAATTACAAGAATGTTTTTGCATTACAATTTTTATTTTTGTTTACCTTTATTAAAATCCTATTTTAATTGTGATAATGCATTCTTAATAAAATGGTATATACATTTTATATATATATATATATATCTGACATGTCTTATTTACAAAATATTATTTAGGCTGTATTTGGATATTTATAACCATTTACCTAAGAATGGCTGAATATTAGTTTCTACCAAAAATTACTGCAAGTCAATTTGTACAAGTCAATTTGGATATAAAATTATGCTGGCATTTTTTTCCCCAGAGAATTATATATATCTAAGAAAAATCATCTAAATTTTGGGTAGCTTAGTATTTAGTTAAAAAAGAAGGTATTTAAATGATCAAAACCAAGTTCCAACATGTGTACGAATGTACATAAAGCCTGAGAAAAGGAAGTATAGCCTATGACAGTTGGATGCTGGTCTGGCTCAAGCAGTCAAGCCTTGGCATTTTTAGGAGCTAACCTCAGTATCCAGAAGGAGGTGACAGCGTTTGCCTTTTGGACATAAATAATCTCCTATATCACCAACACCAGACAGGTTCACTGTGTGACCACAATAAAATGAGACAACAGCAAGACCACTCAGTAGTTATAGCTGAGCACGAACAGTAACAAGACTGTTGTGAGAATCACAAACAACAATTACCAAACATCCCCCATCCTCAAGCTAACGTGAGTGGTTATGCTGCTTCTCCAGTCACAATTTTAGTCCCACTTCTTTCCTTCCACCCTCTAGATAAAAATTAAAGTACTCAGTCACAGAATTGTCTCTGCTTTCTGAAAGCACCCAACCCCAGATACTACTTTCCTGGATGCTCCCCTAAAACTTTTAAGTCCCTCCTAACCAGCTCTTGCTGGGATGCAGCATAGCTCCTGTGGGTGGAGTCTCCATTTCCCTTGCAGCAGTACACAGGGCCCACTCTGACAGCGAGCGTTTCTAGTGGTCCACGGGCACTGTCAGCATACCTGTGCATACTCTCACACACACATTTTGTGACTGAAAAATAGAAGCTATCTAAATATGTATGAAAATGAGGTTTAGGAACAAATACATAACTGGGTAAATTCCTATGCTCTACAAAATTTCTCATATAAAATAATCTATACAATTTTCTTTTCTTAAATACAAAATCAGGGCCAAAATAAATGATGCCTGAATTTGCATAACATTATTTCTTCATTCAAATGCAAACTCTATTAACATTAATTCATCACATATTAGCTGCCAGGCAGCGTGTTTGGTACATATAAATGTCAGTAGCCTGTAAAGCAGATATTTTTATCTTATTTAATCCCCATAATAGTCTAGAAAAGATGGAGTTTTTCACCTCATTTTATAGGTAAGGCAATATTATGTGATTTAGTCACCAGTAAATGTCTGAGGCAACAAAGAGAACATGAATTCCAAATCACAATAATAATACCTACAAGTTTTTCTTATTTGTTGTTCCTATCTTGTGCCAGGGCACTAAACCATAGAGGCAAAACTCACTATTGTCATGGATTACACATTCTAGTGTGGCACAACAAATGATAAGAAGTACAAATACCAACGTACGTGGATGACAGACTATAGAAAGAAATAATAAATTAGGAAAGGGTAGTAGGGATGTGTTGAGTGAGGGTTTTGGTTTGAAACAAGATGTGTAGGAAAGCTTTCCTGAAGGAGATGGAAAGGCAGTGAGGGAGAAGGTCCTGAGGAAGTAGTTCTGTCTGAGGGAAAACTGCTCCAAGCGGAGGGAGCAGCAGCTACAACTAGAGGCTGGAACACGCCTGGTGCATTCAAAGACCGAGGGACCGGCATGTGTGGAGAAACAGGAGCAAGGACGAAAGTCCAAAAGATGAGATTAGAGGCTTACGAAGCCGAGAGAAATTGAAAATGGGTCCTAAAGACCAAGGAAGACCCTCCAGGGGGATCTGACTTTCATTATCAGGATCTCTCTGATGGTCATTTGCAGAATTGTCTGAAGGGAGCAAGGTTCCAATTAGAGAAACCAGTTAGGAGATTATTTCAATAATTCCGGTGACAGATGATGGCAACTGGAGATCAGGGTTGGAGTGGTAGAGGCGCTGAGAAGTGGTAGTATTGTAAAGGGAGGGGAGACTGAGGTAATAAAGGAGTTGAGTCATTTATAAGAATTAAGCCACCCAGAATTTGAACCTAGACATTATGACTCTAAAGCTTAGGCCTCTTCAGCAGTACAGTGTTATAAAACAGAAAGTATCATAATAAATTACTCCTAAATAATAACAACGTGCTTATTTTCAGTTTACTTCTTCTAAGATGCAGCAGTTTTGTCAAGTTATCATGAATCTCCATACAATTACTTTGAAAAATTATCACATTTTTTAAAAGCACAGATATTTGACCTCTAGGAAAAATAAGCCACTATCAATTATGTGCTTTTTATTCAATTAACCACCAACTGAATTATTTTACTTAGCAAACAGGCATTTTAGTGAAATAATTATGTTTTGTATATTCATAGTGTTTCCCATTGTACAATGAACATTATTCTAGAGTAATTTTTGTATTTTTCTTTTTATACTTTCCAATTTTGAATTAAGTTGAAAGTTTTTGAATAGGATAAGTTCTCACTGACTTTTTTGCCTTCTTTATAGATCATTATTATTACCAATCAGCTTCCTAAGAAGAAACATTCTTTCTGTCAATTCATCTTCTCCATCTGCTTCCACATACTGCAAAATTATAATCACCCATAATTTGTGATAGGTTCTTGCCAAACATTGCTAAAACAATTCAGGAAGTGCCAGACAAGGATACTTGCCAAATTATACACATGGCAGATGCTTTTGTTCTTTATACTTTTCTCCAGAAAAGTTGATTATGAAAGTTATTTTTGATGGACTTTTAATTTTAATTCCAAAGTAACTATGGAAATAAATTTATTTTATCTATCTAGAACAAATGATATATTTCCCCCAAAAGATGGTAACACAATTGACATGGCACTAAATTTGACAACCCTCAAATTACCACGAACCTAGAATATAATGAGGAGTAATTAGGCCATGAGCTTGTTAACAACCAAGACTACATGATTGTACCGTTAGAATCTCCAAGACATAGCACAGTTACTGGTAGTACAATCTTTGTGTTTGCAATAATATGCAGCTCTTCAAATGCATTAGACTGAAGAAAAGTCATTGTTTTTCACCAACCTTATTATTTCAAGGAGTCTAAGGAAAAATACATGCAGAAAAAGGTATTCACCTGTCCATCTAGATTACCTAAACTGATTCTGAGGACATATATTCTGACAGTTGTTTCAGCCAAAGAACTTTCATATTTTACTTCTTGAATAAAATAAGTGAATGAATTTACATCTACTTGTTAGACATTTCCGTGCTCTCCTTCAAAGCCAAACATCTCAGATTTGTCTCTATTCAGCATTCCCATCCCCTACCCTTCAAACTGTCTTATCCATTGCCCATAAGGCATTTCCTTCCCAAGTTTCTCACTGAGGCCAGCACAGAGTGTATCATACCAAGCCAAAGCTCTCACCTTACAGCATTTCCAAACAACAGAACAAAGGTCAAATGACCATCCTCAAAAACACATAAGATAATAGATGTGGCCTTCTGTGCTTTCCTTTGACTCTCATTAAGTGAGGCTCCATGTAGTTGGCCAGGAGTTAGGAATGGGCTTGATGTCAGCACTCAGAAATCCACTGTAGGACCTCTAAGAAAAGCCTTGCTGTATGGCAATGTATAGCACATGTGGAATTCTTACAATGTTCTTCTGAACTTACAGGGTCTCAGAGCAATACTGCAGACATTGGCTAACCACAGAATTATTTATTTACTCTTTTTATATTTTTCTTTTCTATTTTTAATTGTATTTTCAAATTTATCATCAATAGATATTTAATATTTGTATGATTATTAGAAATTACAGCCATTTATTAAGCTTAGAAACAACTGAAACACCAATCTTATACTTGCCTATAATACTTGCTAACTAGTTTAACCTACAGAATAATGTTCTGAATATGGAATTCCAAGGCTATGTAAAAATAAGTATTTTTCTTCTTAAAGTAACTTGATTAGTTGTTTGTGTGTGTGTGTGTGTGTGTGTGTGTGTGTGTGTGTGTGTTTTAAACACAGTCCCCAAGATGTTACTATTCCAAATTCTGGGCTGCAGTAGAACATTTATTTGTTGTTTGTTTATGGTTTCTTCAGTGGCTGAGACATTATCATAGTTCTGTGAGCATGTTTGGCTTCTGATTTTGTTTCAATCAACAGAGAGAGAAAGAATGACCACGGGTAGCTACTTTACTGTGTGATGAAGAGAATTCTTGGGAAAAGGTGAGTGGAAGAAAACAATTTAATACATTGCAATTTAATTCAACCTTACATAAGTCTCTGCATTTGTTTTTAACTTACATAAATAACATTTCAATTATCTAATGTTGTCTCTTTCATATTTAACTGAGCACTTTGTGTTTAACCTTTGCAGTTGTTGCCATGTTATCTCCAATTACTCACTACCAAGTATACCATGAAAAGATGCTGTAGAGAGGGTGACATGTGGAACTGAAAAGATTGCATTATAAGGTTTATTTATGTTATTTAATAATTATCTATGTTTACATTTTAAAATAGGATAAAAGTGCTAGGGCTGCATAGAAACACTCCATTAGCAGATAGGAGATAGTTTAGATAACTTTAAAGATCTAATTTAATAGGTAATGTTCATCTAATTTTAAAAATAATATTCATTGATATAAAAACTAATTTAGTAATATCATTCAACAGGTTCAATTAATTTTATAAAGATGAATCATCTTGATGCATTCCTATAAAGTGTGTAAATAGGCAGCCCATGAATAATTTTTCTCCATGCACTGAGATATAGTGCCAAAGTTTTAATCTCTTACTAACCATAAATAATGCTTAAATTATGCTGTAATTTTTGCAATCTTGGGCTATTCACAGATGAATTATTCAGCTAAAAGCGATATCTCTACTAGCATAGTTGTGCCTCATTATCTCATTCCAAGATGAAGGAAGGGGAGGAGAAATGTTAAGTTGATTCATATTGTTGCCACAGTTAAACTGTTCTCTAATCAATTGTAATGTTGTTTGGTAAACTAGAGGGAGATATTTGTAACAATCTCAAATTTGTTTTAAGAGCAAGAATTTCTCATAAAAAATACAATAGCATTTTTTATTTGAAATATATTTCATTACACTGCTAAATCATCCTCTAGAAGAAATTATAATGTTATATTAAATAATTGAAATAAAATTGGAAGCCTACTACATGTATGTATTATGTGTACTTAGAGATGTGAAATAAAATATTTTTTCTAAAGATTTTGTTTATTTTACTTTCAGATACAGGGGAAGGAAGGGAGAAAGAGAGAGGAACATCAACATGTGGTTGCCTCTCATGTGCCCTGTACTGAGGACCTGGCCTGCAACCCAGGCATGTGCCCTGACTGGGAAACGAACTGGGGAACCTTTGGTTTGCAGGCCGGCACTCAATCCTCTGAGCCACACCAGCCAGGGCAAAAAGATTTTTTTAAAATTTGCCCATGCATGCACATTCTAGGTTCAAAGTGAAAGCTTTACTCCCAACATTAGAAATACAAAAGGAACACATTTTTTAATTTAAAAAGCTTTGAAAGGTTCATCTTACTGAAAATGTTCACAGGTCATGGTGACATGTTAATATCACCTTCCTCTCTGGGGCATAAAATCATTATCTGACTCCTTAGGAATCAGTTCATGAAATCTTTAGGCACTACCTGGACCATTATAAAAACTCACTGACAGGCAGGACACTCTACCAACCCACAATCAATACACACTGATTACACACTTGGCTACTACATGGCTAATATTTAGATCCCTTCAGGAAACATTCAAGTATATTTTACTTCATTTTAGAAACCAATAATAAAAATACAGGAGACAAATGGGTAGTCCAGAAATGCTATTACTAGTAATCTAAGGCAAATCATCATCATCTCTCCCCTGGCCTATTGACAGTCTCTTAAATGTCTTCTAATCTATTAACAAAGAGCATCAGAGTAATCCTTTTAAAAACTGAAATCTAACCTTGTTCTGCTTAAAAGGTTTTACTTCTTTCACAGTGTCCTTTGCAGCAAGACCAGAGTGTATGGCAAGTTTGGTAAGGCCTTGCTTTTTACCCACCCTTCTGGCCTCATCACTCCCTCTTCTCCCCGAGGTTAGCAACACCTTTGTGCTTTGGCCCTCCTTAAACACCTGCAAAGCATAGTGCTCCTTTTTTTCCTCAAGACCTGCAAACTTTTATTCATTTTTCTTATCTCAGTCTAAATGTATCATTCTCAGTGCGGCCTTCCATATTTCTCCTCAACAGCTTAGATAGCCTCGTCACACACAATTGCAATACCCTGTACACTGCCTTCTCTTCACAAATCATAGCTGGAATTTGTAATGTCCATCTCTCCACCTCCTCCAAACTACATTCATTCAAAGGGCCATGCCCCTCATTCACTCTAGTACTCTAAAGAGGTATCTGACACATCATAGGCACCAAATAAATACTTTGAATGAATTACATAATTTGAAATAAGCCTTAATTAGTAAATTTTACTTGCACATCTTTGTTTTTTAAATGCCTTATTTATGCACTTGCTTATTTTTTTTCTGTATATTATACACATAGAATCCTTCTAGATGGCAATTGCTTTTTGATTTTATCCTTGATACTCCATATTGAATATGACAGTCTTAAGGAATGCAACTTATGACCTTGAATGCTAAGTTCCCTTTTTTTCACAAGCTTCAGATTTTGGGGGTAATAAATTAGGTGCAATTTATCTCTATATCTCCCTTCTATAGCTTACATAATAGGCAAACAAAAAAAAACAAACTTAAAATGAAATGATATAGAAGGAAATTTTAGCATAGTCTAATGCCCTCAAAAATGTATATACAATCCATGAATTTCTACCAAATTCCCTGTTGTATAGAAATAAGTGCTTTACCAAATAATTGAGGCATTGAGTACAGTCTGCTTAAAAGGAAGACTCTGCTCCTTTCAGGCCTATTTTAGAAAAATGAATATCCTGAACAGAGTTCATCATAGCAGGAAAAAAAATCCCTAAAGAATTACATGGAGACCTCATGCAGTCTAGGATATTCATTTTGGGTGCCATAAACAAAAATATCAAAATATCATACATTAAAATGGGCTAGCTGGACCTTTAAGGTTTGTGGGGTTTTTTAAGGCCATAGTTTTAGAGCAGTTTTAGGTTTACAACAAAAATGAAAGGAAACTACAAAGATCTTCCTTATACATACTGTCCTCACACATGGTTATAAAGCCTCCCCCATTATCAATGTCACCCACCAGAGTGGTTCATTTGTTACCAATGTTGAACTTACTTTGGCACATTATGCTCACCTAATGTCCAAAGTATACTATTGGTGTTGCCCATACTATCAGTTTGGAAAAATGTATCATGATATATAGCTATTATTATCATATTGTACTGAGTGTTTTTTCAGGATTTTATTTATTTCTTTTTAGAGAGGGAAGGGAGGGAGAAAGAGAAGGAGAGAAACATCAATCAATTGCATCTCACGTGTGCCCCAACCAGGACCAGCCTGCAACCAGGCATGTGCCCTGACTGGGAATTGAACCATTGACCCTTCACTTCACTGGACAGCACTCAACCAACTAAGCCAAGCTGGCCACAGCTGCACAGAGGGTTTTTACTATTCTAAAAGTCCTCTATGCTCTGCCTAGTCATTTCTCTTCACCCCTATCCTTGGCAACTACTAATTTATTTTGTCTCCATATTTTAATCTTTTCCACAATGTTATATAGTTGGAATAACATAATATATATGTAGCCTTTCAGTCTGGCTTCTTTTACTTAGTACTGTTCATTTAAGGTCCCTCCATGTCTTTTCATAGCTTAAAAAATTAATTTTTAATGCTGAATAATATTCCATTGTCTGGATTTACCACAGTTTATTTATCCATTCACCACTGAAAGACATCTCGGTTGCTTCCTAGTCTAGGCAATTATGGGTAAAGCTGCTATATATATATATATACCAGCTTATATATAAACCAGCACACAGATGTATATATATATATATATATATATATATGGTTTTATATATATATATATATATATTTATATATATATATATATATATATTTATATATATATATATAGATGGTTTTTATGTGGACATTAAGTTTTCAACTCTTTTGCGTAAACACCAAGTAACACAATTGTTGGATCACGGTGTTGTAGCTTTCAACATTTAAATCAATAAGGGTATGTTCTAAACAGATGTTTAGCACAGCATGATATATTGTCTACCAGCTATTCAGATTACTCTCAGAAAATGGAAGGTTTCTTAAATCTTTTTAACAGTAAGATTTTTATTTTTTAAGTATAATTTTATTCTTAAAAAACATGTTTATTAAATTTAATAAAATATATTATACAAGAACACGTATTCATCTTATAAGTAAAGATTAATATGTAGGTAAAGCATGAGTTGATTATAATATTCTAAGAAACCATTTTTTATGATACAAACAATAAAAATGTGTGGTACATTTATGGCATGTCATATACTATTGTTAAATGAAACAGTGACAAAAAATCCTGGTTTATTTCTTTATTGTAGATGAAAAATTCATTGTTTATTTATCTATTTCTTTAATAGAAATTTAAAATTTCAATAGGAAAAAAGTGACTGTTCTTTTGTTTATGGCAGGCATATTCCTTTATAAGCAAACAACTAAATGAAGAAAAAGTGATATGGATACAAAAGATCTTGTTCTTCCAAGTATATATAAAAAAACTTGTTACAAATCCAGCACTTCAACCTTGCTCTACCCTGACAATTCTTTTTTATTATTCATTACTAAGCCAAGATAGAACTGTAAGAAATGTATGCTTCTAGTTAGCCTTTAAAGACAAACATGTCTACCTAATAAATATGAGGTCCAGCTTTGGATCAATGAAACAGGAGCCAGGATTCCTACAATTAGTGCATGAATCTTTGACTAATTTTTCCATAGATCTGGGAAGAGCCACTTAAGCTCTTTATATCTTCACTTTGCAATGCGAAGAACAACACAGCATATGCATTACTGGACTTCATGAGTTTAATTCTTTGTGAAAGCATTTTAAAATACTTTGATGAGAAGTACTATATTAAAGCTAATTATTACGGTTATTCACTTAGCTGATTGTAAAACACTGTGAACAAAGGAAAGTATGAGCTCTCTGCCTGCTAGGAAGAGGATACAGAAAATTATTAATGTAGTTAGATTTCCCAGAGTAAAAGGGTTCAGTTCTACAAGCAGTTGTCACAGATAGAGATATGACAGTTCCTACTTGACATGCTTGCACAGCCCTCACTATGTTGATCTAACAGGCAATTTGGTTTTCTGAGTGAAATAGAATTTAAAAATTACATTCCCTTTCTTAATATTTTTTATCTTACAAGAAATTCAAATAGTCTTCATGTTGTGGCTTCTAAACTCCAGAGAGGCAACAGGTTTATCTTATAATTTAGTATAATTTCAACATCAGTCCTTCCATTGGTTCATTAAAGAAATACATCATGTTATTGATATATTTAAGAAAATGTTTAGCTATTACTTGTAAAGTCAACTTTTGTCTAGTAAGAGAATCATCATTATCATGTCTTTCATAATTAAATTTTTCAAATACAACTTTTGAGCTTTACCTCGTCTCTCCTGCCCATTAACTGAGGATATTTTCATACTTTCCAAATGAAGTCCTTATGCAAAATCAAGTTTAGCCTTTCTAAATCTTATTGAGAACACGTATCCCCACTTTCAAAGACTACAAGCCATCAAGGATGTGTTGGCTTTTTTTTTTTTTTTGCCTTAAAAGAAACCAGAAACCTCTTGTCTTAGCCAAGCAGAGTAATTGATCAGAAGGTTCTCTTAAATTGACTTGTCATCAGAGAAAACCTCATTTTCTTTCTTCCTTCCTCTCTCTCTCCTCAATGAAGAGGTCACTGATGGAAACAAGAATATATCATATCACAAAAAGAGTTTAGAATTTCTCCTTGGCCTTTTCAAGAAGCTACATTCAACACAAGTTCAGAAAACATCAAATTTCACAAAAGACCCAGAGCCTTAAAATAGAAAACCAAGAAAGTGCAGAGAATACCTATTATTATCTTTCAAAGAAACACTATATTCAAGTGTGAGAAAATTGTAAGAATTTATGATTATAACTCATGGATACTTTGCTATTCAGTGGTTTAAGGAGCTGAAATCCCAATTCTTACCTGAAGATTACTTAGGTTAACTTAAAAATAATATGTCACCAATGTCTACTCTTTCTTTAAATATTCCTCCTCTTTTTTAAAAAAAAGATTTATTTATTAATTTATTTTTAGACAGAGGAGAAGGGAGGGAGAAAGAGAAGGTGAGAGACATCAGTGTGTGGTTGCCTCTTACATGCCCCTGCTGGGGGCTTGTCACTGCAGCTCAAGAATGTGCTCTGACTGGAAATTGAACCAGCAACTTTTTGGTTCACAGGCTGGCCCTCAAGTCCATTGAGCCACACCATCCAGGGTAAATATCTACTCTTTTCTAACATACAAGTCTATAAGTTTAATATAGATATATGTTCATCTATTTGATCAACAGTTCTAATTCATTTAGAGCCTATAGCTGGAAGAAATAAAAAGAGCAAAGAAAACTGATATAAATAATGAAGAATAAGCTATAAAACACATATTTATATTTTAATAAATTAGAGTCATGCTTTAAAAGATTTCATGAATTAGACTCATACTTTAAAAGACTACTGATGTTTTGAAAATTCTATCAAATTAGCAGTTGAAAATTGATTCCTTGTTTGCTTACAAAAACAGAAGGGAAAAGAAGATGACAGCTAACAATCTTTTCCTTATCAGAAGTGAGTGGGATGGGATAAATATCAAGTCACTAATATTCAATTTTGTCATCAAAGAAAATAAAGAGAGAAAGATTGTTGGTGAAGTTCCAGATTATGGTATATGGGTAATGAGAACTTCTGGTCCTTAGTTTTCCCATTTACATTAGAGATAATAATAGTCTCAGGACTATTGTAACACAAAAAGTAAGCATATATAAATCCTTGAATTCTATCCTGTTATTTACTTCTTCACAAATTCTAAGAGTTACCTGCCAGAGGACATAACAGTGTTTTGTTGTCCTTTATTTCCAAATTTCTATTTAGCTTGACTGCAATATTCCCAGGTTAGAAGTGCTTATTGAAGTTAGAGTAACTATAGAAGTCAAGAGCAGAGCTCGAGAATCAAACCTAACAGGACTGATATCCAGGATCTTTCACTCTCTAATTGATTAACCTTAGTCCTGTTAACTTCAAATCCTATTTCCTCTTCAGTAAAATGGGAATATAATATATTTTACTAGATTGTTGAAACATTAAATATAATAGCATGTATAAAATATTTATCAAAGTAATGAAACTAATTTGTGCACAATGAAAGGAAAGCTACTGTTTTAATCAAGTACTTTCTTCCTTGGCCTTTGCCCCAATGACCTGAAAAAAATATGTAATCAAGTGATTAAATGAGAATATTTCATGTGGTAGTGATTCATGAGTGAACAGAGAATTTAGCTAATCCAGTTTTACACAGTGGGGCAAAAACAGGTTTAAAGTCATATGTATAGAAAATAGTACAGTAATTAATCAATAATAATACAAAAATAAACCCTATGTTTCATGTCCTCACAACTGTACAACTACTTCTGCCTCACCCTGGACAACTATTTCTCCATTTCTCACTGTAATAAAGCCTTCATCTCATTGAACATTGGCTTGGTTGTGAATCACTGAAGACTTCATCTATTTCACTGTAAAAGTGAAATGAGATAAGCACACATGTATTCCCAGGGTCTGCTTAAAATAATCCACATTTTTGGCTTTTTTTTTGTCCTGAGAACTATTTTGCTCTTAATGGAGTTATGTGTTCTTGATGTAAATATTTTGTGGATTTATTAAGTGTTCTTAGTTGTTCCCTTCTATTTTTTTCTAACATATTCCAAAGAAATAAGGAAATTTAATATAAAGATTGGGCTTTGCTCTAAATCAGGAAAAGCTCTACATACAGTTGGGCCAAATTAACCTACTCTGTCAAACTGAAATTAAATCACTCCTACTTTCCAACAGGTTAATCAGTTAACATATGGAAGTGAGTTCTTTGTGCTCAAAAATATATGGAAAACACCTAACATCCAAAATTTCTTTAGCTACTACCAAAGTAATAACTCTTAGGACAATCTTTGCAGCTGTGGTAACTACTATTAAAAGCCATAAAAATGGATTATAATGGTAGAAAGTAAAATATAAGGAGAATAGTATTAGAATTACAGCCACACAGACCTGGGTTTGAATTTTAGGTCTGTATCCTACTTGTAATTTTAAGTAATCTTAAAAACTTATTCAAACACTAAGACACTTAATTTCCCCTTTTACAAGCTTTCAGTAGTTGGATTCTATGATTCTGCAAAAAAATTTCTATAATGCACAAAGATAGATACATGGTTAGTACTTAATTTTATTTTTTTAACTTTTTCCCTTCATCTTAAGGTCTGATAATTATTACTTACAGTACTACTTCTTTTATGTGAACACTTTCAAAGAGAAGGTGGTAAACTTGACAATTTACTGACCTTAGGTATAACAACCTTGCAACTTCGAAGTATCCAAATGACATACATTATTTAGAATTAAACTGACTTTTGTGAGTTCAGAGCAGGAATCTGCTTTTTTAAAGCAATATTTTTCAAATACACTCCAATAATTGTGAGAAGTGCTAGGAATAGAAAGAATACAATGCAATTTATCTTCTATTTATTCTTGCTTTAGCCTTGTCAATTTAGGTTAAAAAAACATTTTTATTTAAAAGGCTATAACATAAATTGAGTCTCTGCATAAGCTCATTAATGATGAATCCCACCAAGACTTTGTAATCATTATATTATCATGTGTGTTCTCAGTCTTTTGAGGCTCATTAAATGTCACATTTGAGATTCACAGGCAAGACATTGTCTCTATTGATATTAGAGCCAACTTCTAATTTCTGATTTCAGCGTTCATACTCTAAAACTTATTAAATATGTATTTGTGGCATGTCTACCAAGTGGAATAATGTCTACCATTATCTCTAATCAAATATCAGTTGAATGGATAGAAAATGAAACTTACCTTCACAACAATATTTAGTAAAACACAGCAATAATTTATTTTGATTTGAAATAAATACCTTTTTAATGTTATAAGTTCCTCTTGATAATTTGTGAGATCAGGATGAGAAATATGAATAGTTCTTCAGAGTACTCAATGAAATATTTATTTGTATTATCAAGAACTGGCAAACTTGTCTATATATATGGTTTATAAAACCTATCAAACCGTGTTTAAAATGTTTCCATTTCATAAAACCTAAAGCAGATTAAGCCAAGTACTTCATTACTTAATGCCATGCTTGTATTTACATAAGTTTAATGCATATGTATTTGATTCATTTACAATTAAGTTATTTAAATGTTGCTTTTAAAATTATTTCTTTCTTTCTTTCTTAGGTAATGTCTTTCTTTTTAGGAGCTCAAGTCATGCTATAAATGTTAATGGGCATTTTCACAATACCCCTATGAAGAAGATGGCAACAAGTTCTGTGAATTTCACTGATGTCATTTTTCAAGGGACCAAGAAAATGTTAAAACATAAAACCTCAGTCTTAGTAGTGCAAAGCCCTAAATGGAATGTGTGACCTAATGAAGTAAGCAGATTTCACTCTGGTTTCTCCTTTGTTTATAATCAAAATAATTTTCTAAAATTGGTACAAAATTGATTAGAGAAGTTACCCTGTGTTTACCTGGAGGTAAGATAATCAATCTACTCCTTATTTTCTTTGTTTCACTGATGATATTCAAACCCCTAATCTTTTTCCTCTCATAATTTTCCACAAAGTTGGAAGTAGAGGATGATAGTGCTCCTTTATAAATGTCTCCCATAAGTATGCTTGTTCCTTAAGACCTTGGAGAAAAAATTAAGCTAAATATATATTTAATGAGTCAGTGAGTAACTATAACTGAAAATCAATGTTAGTGGAAATGACAAAAATAGCAAGCCATTTTTTTACTTTGTGATCCTAACCAAACATCTACCATAGGCTAGGAATTTTTAAAACATACTCATGAATTGCACTAAATTTATTAGACCAAACAACACTCAGATATTTCAACATGCCTCTGATATATATGGTAAACTGACAATTAACATTTCTTGTATTTACAGAAATTGAATGGTTACTTAATACTGAATGTTAGGTAAATAATTTTTATTGAGTTAGTAGAATCTACAATTTTTACTTTAAAAGAAATTAAAGATTGGTTCCAAACTGGTATATAGGTTCTTGGGGAAAATAGAACTTACATAATTTACTTAAATTTGACTTAGGAAAATACACTTGAGTACAAAAGAAATCTGAATCAAATGAGTCACAGTTGTGATTATCAAGTAGAGAAAGGAATGGGCAATCACTGAATTAGTGCCAAAGAGTATTTCACAGTTCACAGAAGAGAATGATATAAATAGTTATTCACAGAATACAAAGCCATCACTATATTGCAATAAAATAATTTTCACAAATATAAATGTTGGTCTAGAGTCAATGGTAATATTTAACAGGAAACTAAATTTTCTGGGTGTCAGCAATTAGATTATGAACAAATTGATGAAGAGTCACTGGAGGACATCCAGTCATCATCTCTAATCTCAGCTGGGATTTTAACTAAGTCTCAAATTAGCACTTTACTTGTTAGAAAAAATATTGAAATTTATCCTATGAAAATGATTTATTTTTTCTATTCCAATTCCTCAGCACATAATCCTTAATTGCCACAATAATATCTTCAACCAGATTGCTTCTCTGATTTCCCTTATCTATAATCTTTCTTCTATATGCATCTGTGAGCTCTATAATATGTACATTTTACATATAAAATAGGGTAAAACTAATACACATAAAAAATACTAATTGAAAATATGCCATCTAAATTTCATTACATTTTCTGTGAGATAGCTCTATTTTGTTATAATATCCTCATTTTAAAAAATAAATGAGGAAACTAAGTCTTACAATATTAAAAAATTGACTGTGGTCACACATCTTACTATTGCTAAAACTTTTATTCAGATCTAAAGTTGTCTAACATTAGAATGTATAATACTAAATGCATATCATTGAATCCCAACTTATCACTGCTGGTGAATGCGCAAGAGAGAAAACTCATTTTTTTTGTTTTTCATTGTATTAGTTGAAATAAGAAAATAATTAACCTCTTACCAAGTCTAATTATCTCAGAAAAAATGGTTAATTACAACATTAAGCAAAAAAAATAAAGATTTAAAAATTTTCAAAGAAAAAATTTACTTTAAAAAGTCTATTCCTGAAAACATATTTGGTGTGGGGAGTGTGGGGGTGGAATGGAAACAACTGAAACTGAACAATAATAAAATAAAAAGAAAGAAAACATAATTGGACAAATATCAAAATATTGTCAAGGTTATTAGAATCCATTTTTATGATGAAATAAGATAAAAACTAATTTTGTTAAACGGAATCAACAAGGTCTTTAAACACAATTATATCTAAGCCATAATAGGGGCACCGAGCTGTTTTATGAGGCAATAATCTAGTTCCCGTGTGGATAAACTGTAAGGCTGAAGGCTGGTTAGAGTTTTGCAATAAGAGAACTGGATTATTGCCTCATAAAATCATTCTGCACTTTCTCATTGTAATTATTGTACAAGTCTTTGAGAATTCACTTTTAAATAAATGTCAGAACACAAGTAAGGTCTTACATGGAAGGAAAACTATGACAAAGAAAGTAATGGGGGTAGAAAACACCCTTTGTAACTAATACATAATAATCATTAGTCCTCAAGAAAGTAGTTTTTCATAATGTGATGAAGTAACCATTCTCAATCTTTAAGACATTTTAGATTTTTAAAAAACCTTCACTCTCCAGTGTGGTCACCAGTCTCCACAAGTGTCAAATGGTCTTTTGTGTTTGTAATGGGATCCTTGTCTTCACATGGGCCCGTTGTTTATCAAAATTCCTATTAGAGACTGCTGGCCAAGATGGAGGCAGAGGTAGATTTACCTTGCCTCCTCACACAACAAAAAGAAGGACAATAACCAATTTAAAAACAAAAAAAGCAACCAGAACTGCCATAAAATCAAACTGTATCAAAGTCCAACAACCAAGGAGTTAAAGAAGAAACATTCATCCAGACTGATAGGAGAGGTGGAGACAGACAGCCAGACAAAGATGCAAGGCAAGGTAGCAGCTGGCAGAGTGGGAAGTCCCACATTTGCATGCAGATAAACCAGGAGAAACAACTGGGGAGTGACAGACCACACAACCCAGGGTTCCAATGCAAGGAAAAGAAAGTCTCAAAACCTCTGGCTGTAAAAATCTGTGGGGGTTGTGGTGGTGGGAGAAACACCTCCCTGTGGGAGAGTTTGTTGGAGAGACCCACAGGATCCTAGAATGTACACAAACCCACCTACCTGGTAATCAGCACCAGAAGGGCCCAATTTGATTGTGGGTAGTGGGGGAAGTGAAAAAGCAGTTGAGAGCCGAGCAAATGGCATTATACCCTCTCTGACCCCTCCCCTACACACAACACCACAAAGCAGTGAAGTGGGTTGCCTGACCCTGGTGAATAACTAAGTCTCAAACCCTTACAATATAACAGGTATACCCAGACAGAGAAATATGGCCCAAATGAAAGAACACATCAAAACTCCAGAAAAACAGCTAAGTGACAAAGACATAGCCAACCTATGAGATGTACAGTTTAAAACACTGGTAATCAGTATACTCACAGAAATGGTTGAGTATGGTTGCCAAATAGAGGAAAAAGTGAAGGCTAAGCAAAGTGAAATAAAGAAAAATATACGGGGAACCAACAGTAAAGGGAAGAAAACTGGGGTTCAAGTCAACAATTTGGAGCAGAAGGAAGAAATAAACATTCAATCAGAAGAGAATGAAGAAATAAGAATTCAGAAAAAATGAGGAGAGGCTTAGGAACTTCTGGGACAACTTTAAACTTTCCAACATCTGAATCATAGGGGTGTCAGAAGGAGAAGAGGAAGAACAAGAAATTGAAAACTTATTTGAAAAAATAAAGAAGGAGAACTTCCCCAATCTGGCAAAGGAAATAGGCTTCCAGAAAGTCTGGGAAGCCCAGAGCGTCCCAAAGAAGTTGGACTCAAGGAAGCACACACCAAGGTACATCATAATTATGTTACCCAAGATTAAAGATGAGGAGAGAATTTAAAAAGCAGCAAGAGTGAAAAGGGAACAATTACTTACAAAGTAGTTCCCATAAGACTATCATCTGATTTCTCAAAAGAAATCTTGCAGGGAAGAAGGGGCTGAAAAGAAGTATTCAAAGTCATGAAAAGAAGGACCTACATCCAAGATTACCCTATCCAGCAAAGTTATCACTTAGAATGGAAGGGCAGAAAAAGTGTTTCCCAGAGAAGGTCAAGTTAAAGGAGTTCATCATTACCAAGCCTTATTATATAATAGTTAAAGGGACTTATCTAAGGAAAGAAAAAAGATCAAAACTATGAACAATAAAATGACAACAAACATAACTATCAACAACTGAACCTACAAAAAAAGAAGAAAAAAAGAAAGCAAACTAAGCCAATAACTAGAACAGGAACAGAATCACAGAAATGGAGCTCACATGGAGTGTTATCAGTGCGGAGGTGGAGGGGGGAGAATGGGGGAAAAGGAACAAGGAATAAGAAGCATAAATGGTAGGTACAAAATAGACATATAGGAGGTTAAGAATAGTATAGGAAATGGAGAAGCCAAAGGTGTTGCATGTAAGAGTCATGGACATGAAGTAAGGGGGGTAGTGCTGGTGGGAGGTGGGGTGCTGGGTAAAGGGGAATAAGCAGGAGAAAAATGTGGACAATTGTAATAGTATAATCAATAAAACACACTTTAAAAAGATTCCCATTATAAAATAATGTGTACTTCCAATTCCATTAAATTGCTGTTCAGTTTGTCTTTACAGGAACACATTAGTTAAACCCCTCTTATCTTTAATCTTACTAATGTTTACCATTTAATAATTATCTTTGGGTAATGTTTCTGCAATACATTTCATTGCACAGAAATATGATTTAGACTTAAAAAGAATTGAATATACATTATTTGAGATAGGTCTTAATGTATTTCACTGTTAAATGGAATTTTCTACATTTATAGATAAAAATACCATAAAACTATGGATCTGTTGTCAGTAAGACATTTTCCCACAATTATTTATTTAGCTCTCACAAACACAATATACCCCCGTTACCTTGAAGTGCACCGAAAGTCTATCAAATATGATGACTGGCTCAAAATTCAAGGCCTTATGCTCTAAGTCAGACCAAATGTGCCTACTCTTTATCCAGAGAACTATGATCTAAAATAGATAAATGACTTGCCCTCTCTATGCTCAACATACAACAATGAGTTGGACTGGCTAAAGTAATAAATCAAAAAGGAGTAGAAGATAGGAGGCACTTAAGAGTAACTGGCTCATAACAATTCAGAAACGTTGCTGCAAAAATATTGTCAGAACCTCCTCCTCCGAGGCACAGAATGTTCCTTTAATAAGCCCAGTTCTCCCCCTTGGGTGTAGGTCTCCATTCTGTTCCCTGCAATATCCATTATCCTCATCCTTCCTTGACCACATCTAAAAGGACAAGGAAGAATATGCCCTTCCTATCAACAGAGTTTTCCTAGTCTTCTTTCTGACTGGTCCAAGTTGGGGGAAGTGGGACACAGGTCTTTTCAGTCTTTAAAATTAACAGTCCCTTTTAATCCAGAATGCTAATAGAGTTCCGTTAAAACTTTATTTTTTTAAAAATATTTGATTTAAATCAATTTGATATGTCATAATTCATACCCACCATTCTTTTTAAAGCATTCTCTAAAATGCAGTTCAGTCTGGGCCAAATAGCTCGGTTGGTTAGAGTGTCATTATGCTGTGTCATGGTTATGGGCTTGACCCCTGGTCAGGGCACATACAAGAATCAACCAATGGATGCATAAATAAATAGAACAAATCAAAGTTTCTCTCTCTCTCTCTCTCCCCCCCCTTCTTTCCCCTCTTCCTTTCTCAATAAAAAAAAAAAGAGAAAAAATGCAGTTTACTACAACCACCTTATACTCTAAACTTTTGGCCATGAAACCTCTTTGTCCAGTACTACAAGTTTCTGAGGTTAATTTTCTGCTGTACGAATTAGCATAGGCAATAGTGACATCACATGTTTTACTGTTGTGTAACAAAGCTCATCAGTTCCCCATCCTCCCATAACAACTTCATTACTGTCAGTCATTCTTACCCAATGCCAATGCCAGGTATTTTTAGTTTTCATTATATTAACAACCTGATCATGTAACTAATTTTGGTTTTAGTTATATTTCTATTCTAATAATGCTGCCTAAAATAAAGCTCCAAAATATCAGGGACAAAATATTGTCTTTCAACAATATTTTACACGTGTAGTGAATGGGACTGATAATCAGCTGGGGCATGATATTCCCAGTCAGAGAGCAGATTCACAGAATTCCAACTGAAATCATATGAATAATTCTCTCTTTTTACCCACCCTCTGATAGTCCTTTTCAAAAACAAGTCACATGGCTAAGGATGTATACTACCTTACCTGCTCAGGGTAAATACAAGGTCACAAAATAAAGAGTATAAATGTGTAAACCTGTAACTAGAAGGGACTGAATAATTGTAATAAAAAATGCATTTTAGAAGAAATTGACAAATCTACAATCATAGCAGAAGACTAACAAAAATCTGAGATAAATAAAAAATTGGATTGAAAGATGTTAGGAATATAAAGAATTTAAAAAATATAATTAAATTGGCTTACATCATATAGCTAAGTGTGTGTACCTATTTTTTTCTTAAGACAAATTACAAAGATAAATTTAACTGCACTGATGGGGAAAAAAGAAACCTCTCAGTAAATTCTGAAAGCTAGATATCACAGAGCCCATTTTCTTTGAATGATATGAATGTAGTAGATGTGGACAAAAAGGGAAAGCACGTAAAACGATAACTGAATGCATTTGGAAACCAAAAGATAACTACCTAAACAATGCTTAGATCAAAGAAAAGTGTAAGTGGAAATTATACTCTATTTAAAAATGAATATCAAAACCCATCACTGCAACCCTAATGTTTCTCAGAGGTAATCATAAATTCATTGTTAAAGAAACAAGCAAGACTGAAAAAATCAAAATAAGCTTTCAGTTCAAAAAGCAGTAACAAGAATAGCCAGATTAACCCAAACAAGTACAAGTAAGGAATTAATAAAGACCTAGGCAAAACTTAATGAAACAGAAAGCAGAAGTGGGATTGATCATAAAATTAAAATTATGTTATATACTTCTTAATACTTATAAATTTGAAAAATCCAAGTTAAATGGAAACTTAATAGGAAAGTGTAAATCACTAAAATGGACTCATATGAAACACTCAGAGAATTTAAAAAAGCAAAGATTTTCATTCGTGCTTCAAAAATAGCATAATACCAATATCAACAATTGATTTACACACATACCAAGTATAGATAAACCTTACATATAATCAAATAGATAATTAAAATATTAGAAAATTAAATACAATATCAGTTTACTAAAAAACCATAAGCTAGTACAGTTTATCTAAAGGAGGGCTTAATATGGAAAGTTTTGATTCAAAATTTAAATGTGCAACATGATATGAAAATTTATACAAATGTTTTAAAAAACTAGGTCAATTAAACCTCACTAGAGTATTTTTTAAAATGCATTGATAAAATTAAAAATTCATTTTAAAGTAAAAACCACCAACACATGCCTTTTCTTTATACACAGATGCCTGTGCATGCACACACGCAGGGACAATAGAAGAAAACATGTTCAAAGGGAGTTTGGTAGAAAATGAAGCAAAATATCAATGAGTAAGAATAAAATATTAAAAGTATTCTTATAAACTTAGGAAGAAAACATGTATTCTCCTGTAACAGCTACTATCAAAAAAATGATAAGAGTTGTGGTGGGGGGGGGGAATGTAGACAACTGTACTCGAACAACAATAACATTTTTTAAAAAAGAATGATTGAATTCCAAGTGGAAAAAATAACCAAAATATTTAGAATGTAATCAAATAAAATTGTTCAACCTTCATGTTTAAATTTATATGTTAAAAGTATAAAACCTAAATAAAAAGAGAAAGACACTATTTCAGAAACATAACAGATTATCAAAATAACCTACTTACCCAGTGCAATCCCAAAACTTTAAAGAAATACTTTCCATGTTTGACAAGCTGATGACAACATTTGCTGGGATATAAAATGATAATACCAAGAAAATTATTTACATAGAAAAATATCAGGAAGGTCCCATTTTATCTGTTAAAAGACATGGCATAAAATTGTTTTCATACTGGTGAGCAGTACGGAAGAGGATAGGATAGGATAGGATAGGACACAGAACAAAGGAGAAAGTCCCACTGAATTTGGGAATGATAAAGTTGGCATTTTAAAAACAATTTATTTGGGGTCAGCTCCTTTTGTGGCAGTGACCAGCTACTTGTACAATATACACAAAATATACCAAACATTTTCCTCCCAGTTATACAGATTAAATGTATAATATTAAATTCTAAATACTTAATATGTAATTAAGTATATGGATAATTTTAGTAGAGAAAATCTTTAAAGAGATATAAAAGGAAAATATATAAATATCTAAAGAAAAAATTCACCAATATAGCTACTGAATATTTTAATGCTGTGGTGTGACAACAGACATATTGTTAAAAGTTAAAATAATAAAAGAATGTAAGTAAATATTTTATATAACTCCATCTCACTTATATTCAGAGAAAAGTAAATTCAAACTATAGTTTTTCACCATACTTGGAAAACTTTAAAAAGTTTTATGATATATAGTGTTGGCAGTGGTGTAGGAAAATGAGTTCTATCATGCAGTTCTGGTTGAAATGTCCTCTCCATTGAGGGCACTTTGGTCTTAATTGCTGCATCCAAAAATGGCTAGGTTCTATTACAGATAAACACTTGCTTCCACAAAGAGACAAATGGGAAAGCATTCATTACAGTACTGACTGCCATGACAAAGGATGAGAAACAAGGCACATGCCTATTACTTGGGAAATGTCTGCACAAATAAAAGTACATCAATAAATAAATAGTATTTGAACATTGATATTAATGTGGTAGACCTATAAATACCAATCTTGAAACATGTCTTTGCTAAACTGCTCACTCTAAAAGCAAGTTGCAGAAAAATATGCAGACCACGATGATGAACATGTGGAGGGGTGTATGCATCATGCGTGTGCAGGCGTGTTTGTTCACAAGCATGTGTTTGCATGTATTCTTACTACAGTGATATCAGAGTCATAGAAGAGGTTTCATTCATTGAATATTCATTGTTAACATTAAATTTTATTCCCAGAAGTTCTTAATTCCAGAGATAATAGATTGTTTTAAAAGCTTAAATCTATACAAGCCTGGTTCTATGAAAGAAACAGCTGAGATTATTTTTGAATGTACATTAAATTTCCATGTATAGTATAAATTCAATTATTGTTAAAGTATTTTTACCTAAAGACCTAAATTAAAAATGAATTTTACAATGATATGTTTTATCTTCCTTTAAAAAAAATTTATTACTGATGTTCGAATACAGTTGTCTCCATTTTCTCACCACCAATTTCCCCTGCCCTACCCATCCCCACCTCCCACCCTCAGTCCTGATCCCCCTTTGCCTTTGTCCATGGGTCCTTTACACATGTTCATTTATGACACTTTCCCTTCTTTCCCATGTATTTCCCTCCCCACTCTCATCTGCTTACTGTCAGTTTGTTCTTAATTTCAGTAGCTCTGGTTTTATCATCTTTTATCAATTAAAGCAGTGATCCCTAACCTCCAGGCTGGACCTACATAGGTTCCTGAGAGGAACCACATCCAACAGCAGGAGGTGAGCTTGCATGTAATCCACTTGAAACATTCTGAAAATGTCTCTCACCCTCCTACCTCCCCACCCCAGTCCATGGAAAAAATGTCTTCCACAAAATTGGTCCCTGGTGCCAAAAAATGTCGGGGACCATTGAATTAAAAAGCAAAGCCTGTACTTTCAGTTGTGGAAAAGCAGAAAGCAGACATTTCTTTTCCATGTTCTTTAGAATACTTCAAATTCATTACAATGAGACTATATAGTGGTTTCATTTGAAATCGGATAAACAGTATTAGCAACACTATGATGATAGCCTGTGAGACTAAGGTGTCAATTAAATAAGTATGCTTATCAAAGTCCTAAGAAATTTTCATTTTGATGTATTTACCAGATCATTTATTTACTAGGGAAGTATGTAAAATTACTTTAGGAAGGTTTTTCCTATAGTATGATTATGCCTATCTCACAGTCAGTGCCTTGAAACTTGTCCACTAAAAGCTGATTATTTTACACAATTATTTTTTGTTGAATTGTAAAAGTCACTACACTTTATATGACTTTCTTTTCAGTCTCTTAAGACATCATTCCTTGTTGCAGATTCTTGTTTCTATATATGAAAAGCTTTTAGGATATTTCTGTGTCCTTTCATTGTTTTGTCACATTAACAATCTACCATAGAGCTTGAGAGGAGTGGATTTGTGTACAGTACTGAAGATTGCTCAGGTTTCAAAACACAAGAGGAAAATTTACATTAAATTAAGAAGACACTGGACTTTAAATCAATGGTTTTCCTAATAATCTACTATTATCACATGTAGAACTGACAGAACTGGGGAAGCTGAGTTGGAGATTAACCCAGTGCTGCTGTTTTTAACTTTCCCTGCAGACAGAGGGTGCCAGTTTGTCCCAAAAGGACTAACCGAACAACATAAGTTTGCCACCCTAGTCACCACCCCCTTCTCCTCTCTGGAACACAGCCCGTGGGCGAATCACAGATATCCCTACCATATCACTACTGACTCTCCTTCTGTGCCTAAACCAGATCCCAGAGTCATTCTTTTTTTTTTCTGTAACACTTTATTCATATATCTAACATAGTAGTTTATACCATATAATTTATTAAACAAATGTTATCTTTCTAGATGTCAAGTATCATTCCCATATCATAAATTTGAATGAGTGTGCCAGAACATAACTAATGTGCACATATACATCTTACAAGTGTATATCACTATACAAACAGATATGTACATATACTTACTTTGCTTCATAAAGATCATTAAAAACAATGCAGACTGATTAAAAATATTGGTTTTTTCTGTCTTGAGAAAAAAATATTTTGTTGATTATGCTATTACAATCATCCTATTTTTTTCTCCCCTTTATTCCTCTCCACCCAGTAACCCCCCTCCCACCATCATTCCCTGACCTTAGTTCATGCCAATGGGTCATATATATAAGTTCTTTGGCTTCTCCATTTTCTATACTGTCCTTAACTTCCCCCTGTCTATTTTGTACCTACCATTTATGCTTATTCCCTGTACCTTTTCCCCCATTCTCCTCCACCCCTCCCCACTGATAAACCTCCATGTGATCTCCATTTCTGTGAATCTGTTCCTGTTCTAGTTGTTTGCTTAGTTTGTTTTTGTTTTTTGCTTTTCCAGACACATCCTTAACACAAGATTTCAGGTAGTTGCCAGCAATTTACCAAGAGTTCACAAAGAGGGTAAAGTACATTGGCCATTTCTGCCCTACATAAATATTTAATTTTAATCATTTTCATTGCTCACTTTTTCTCCAACACAGTCATATGCATTCCTGCTAATGTGCTTGTGGTCCCTTTCCCCAACTTAAAACTGCCCTTTTTTAACATTATGTCCATTCAAATTGTCACCAACTTTCAAGGCCAAGTTCATATTTCACTTAATGAAGCCAATTAGACAATGGCACTGGAAGCCACTGTGACCTCCAACCCTTCTAAAGGCCTCCTTCAGTATTTCTCACACACAGAGGAAGTTTACCTCACCAAGAACTTTATTAATTCCCTAACCGATGATGAACACCACTATCACATAGAATATACTGGATAAAATGGAGTAAGGAGTTACAATAACTAGTGACACTTTGTGGGTTTTCAATGACTAAGTGCAAGCTGTAAGACATTACTGAAGCTGATTTTTTCCAAGTTAACAAGAAGTTCCCTTTACTTTTTTTAAGGAGTAGTACACTAGAACACTATTTCAAAAACCATGCGTGGGAAATACAAAAGTACAGATGACATTTCAGAACTTTATTTTTAAAAATATCACTTGTAGACATAGCAAAATACATGCTATATGTACTCCAATAGGATTTAACATTCAAATAAAATTTTTAAATGTTACTTTATAAATTGTGTAACTAAATTGCTTCAGCTCCTTGCCAGTGAGCAATATCCTTTTTATTCTCCTGGTCTAGAGCATGAAGTCTACAGATTTGCTTCTGCTGGTGAATACCTATGTATTCTAAACTAATTTTTCCTACAAAATACATTATCACATACCCTGTAAAGACATCATACTGATATCTAGTCCCATGGAGAACAGAAATAAGGTTTATTTCAAGAATGCTGTCAAAATTTGGGGGGGGAAAAACCTAACTTTTAACAATTTGCATAATTCACCCATTTGAAATATTCATTAATGGATTTAAGGCCTATTTAATAAAAGACTAGTGATTCACTGTTCTGAACTGAAGCACTGATATTGTAATATATTGAGTTTTATAATTTTATGTTTAACAGCAAGATAAAGGGTTATTGCCCTGGTTGGTATGGCTCAGTTAATTGGGCATTTTCCTGCAAACCTGAAGGTCACCAGTTCAACTCCCAGTCAGGGCACATTCCTGGGTTGTGGGTTCATCCATGTTGGGGAGCATGCAAGAGGCAACCAATCAATGTTTCTCTCCCTCTCTTAATCCCTTCCCTCCCCTCTCTCTAGAATAAATTTATTTAACAAAAGATAGAGGATTATGCAGGAGTGGGAAGCTTTCATTTTTTTTTTCCTCCCAAAGGATGTTCTTAGCATCAAAACATAATTTTCAAAAAGTTTAAACATGACTTTCATACAAATAGTTAATGAATACAGGCCAAAGACTTATTCAATTTACAAATGAAGGAACAGCAAGGTCAGTAACACTGATTCAAAAGGTATTTGAGAAACAGAATATCACTAATGAGGAAAGTCATGGTGAAATAAGTTTGTTCAAGTAAAGATAAAACTGGCTAATGAACCTACAGGGGCAGTACTACAGTAAAAATTAGTATCTGTTTTTATTCATAGCAAATCATTTATCTCTCTGCAGGAAAAAGTTCACAAGTTAGTATAAAATATAACAGAATCTAGTTCCTAACTAATAGAACATCAAACAAAGGCACAATTCCTAAGGACTAAAATAAATACTCATTGGAAAACTCAGACAGACAATGTTCTAGTAAGACACTAAAATATATGCAGTCATTCTTAAGCTTTATTTTAAAGTTTTGGGTAATTTTTTTAACACTAAGAAGCACCACTTTCACAGATTATGTCACTTTTATATCTCTAGCATTTTGAATTTGTTTTTAATTGAAAAAAAATCTCTCTCTCTCTCTCTCTCTCTCACACACACACACACACACACACACACACACACACACACACAATGACAGCCTTTGTTTTTCATCATCTTATGAGAATTATTCCACATTTGCAATAGAACCACATAAGAAACTATGTGGAAGGTGCTTGACTTGTCTCAGCAACCAGTTCTGAATGTCTCAACAAAATCACAATTTACTACATATTTTGGATCTTCTGGATTCTTTGTAAATAATGCAAAGGAAATCTTAGATTGCAAATTACAGGGTAAGCAGGCCATACTGTTTTATGAGGCACCTGGTTCTTTCCTTGCTCATCTTAAAATAATTTAATAATTTAATAAATATGCTATGGTTGAATTTGCAAGGAACATGTCTTTAAGGATATAAACCTAAAGTAGAAGGGATCATTTTATACCAGCATGGTTAACATGTCTATGCAAATATATGTCAAACCATGACATTTTTTATTGATTTGACACTTTTAATCCTCTTATCCCTAACTGGACAGGAGTAAATTTTACTATGAAAAGTTTACCACTGACTTCTGGCTTTCGTTTTTCTATATTGGTTCAAGGAGACAGCTTATTCCATTAACAAGTAACATCAGTTAAGATAATGCAGGTTCAGCAGTGGCTGAGGCTGTCTTCCAGGAAGATATGGGGATGCTGAAATCCAGCCCCAACTCCTCCTCTGGGACCCACGGGGCTTCACACCACTGCAAGGAGTAGACTGCTAAAATTCACACAGAGACAACTTTTGGGTGAACTATGACTGCATTAGTCTGTGGTCCAACTTACAAAGCAAAAGCAGCTTCATTCTATCTTTTAATCAGAAGGCAAAATCTGGCTGATGAGGATTCTTGATTTTATACATGTATATGCAGTTTTACATATGAATATGTATGACACAGCTATTTTCAAAATGTCTAAATTAAATAACTAAGGATGAGACAGTGTGTGGACAGGAGATCCATGAATTAGAAATTCACAACATTCAGAATAATGAAATTAATAGCTATCATTTATTAAGAGCACACTGTATCCCAGGAACTGAAATACTTTCTTTGTATAAATTGTTTCAGTGTGTTGTTGAATAACAGATTCTACATTCCACAGCTGTCTTTGGCTTTGCATAATTTAAAGAAATGATCAGAAATTCAAAAATCGCACCGTATAATAACTCAGAAGTGAACAGAAATTCTACTTTAAATCTTAATTTCTAATAACATATTGCAAACGTTTTTAATTTTAATTCCAACTAAAGAATCTCCATACAGAACGTGTTAAGAATATATCCCAGCTGTTGCTCTTTCTTTTCAGTGTGACCCCAAACAAGAAATGTTTCACATGGTTTTAGGTTTCTGAGTGGAACTTCAGCACAGCTGTGATATCAAATGAAGAACCACCTGGCCTAATCACCATAACAATGGGTCTTCTGTCCTACACAGCAACAGATGGATTGGGTATCAGCCTGGTATCATAATCTGTTAAGTTTGTAATATGGAGCATTACCCACCCATTTAGGATTCATGTCATCTACTCTGATGGCATGTTGTACCCTAAATGGAGAAGTGACGCTATCATTACATGCCACTATCACTCCTCATATGGGATCTTCACTTGCATCGCTTAAGGTAATTATATGGTTCTCTAATTCATTTGGTGAACTGTCAATCCACTACTGAAATAGTTATGTGGAAATCTCACAAATATTATGACATTGATAAAGAAGATTACTAGTCTTTAACATTTATTTAATTTTTTTTATTTCAGGTTTGAATTATCAACTTTCTTAAATATGTGCTGCTGAATTGGTTTTCTCTTTGGAACATTAAATGATGTTAGAAGATAATATTGAGAAATGTTTAACCTTTATCATTATTATTTATTTCTCTTTATTCATCTTCAAAATGCTACAGTTTTGCTCATGTCAGCATAGTTGAGATGGTTGGAGCTTCATCCCATACACCAAGAGGTTGGGGTTCACTTCCTGGTCAGGGCCCACACCTAGGTTGTGTGTTCTACCCCCATTAATGGCGTGTGTGGGAGGCAACAAATTGATGCTTCTCTCTCACATCTCTCTCTCTCTCTCTTTCATACATACCCACACATTAATTAACATGTAAAAATTTCTTCCACAAAATAGTAATCCTATGTACTTTTTAAATGAATTTATTGGGGTGACATTAGTTAATAAAAATATACAGTTTTCAGGTATATTCACCACTCCAAGTCAAGTTTCCTTCCATCATCATGTAACCCCCTTTAACCTTCATCTAACTCCCCCTACTCCCCCTTTCCCTCTGGTAATCATCCGACTGTTGTCTGTGTCTGAGTTTTTGAGGTTTTTGTGGGGGAGGTTGCTTAATGCCTTCACCTTTTCCACCTAATCCTTCAACCCACTTCCCCTCTGACAGCTGTCAGTCTGTTATCTGCATCTGTGAGTCTGTTTCTATATACTTTTATAGGATGATATTTTAATTCAACCTGTGTGCATCCCATACATCTGGCTTGTGTTGGGAGCAGAGTGCATAATAGAGAATAAATGTTCCCTTCCCTCAAGGAGCCCACAATCTACTGAGGGAAAATCAGTAAGTAAACTTCTGTATTGACCATCTTACCACCATTAATGCGAGCACAGAGAAACAGGGTAATGTGTACTTGGCTGCTATGCCTAGGTTCTCTCAAGTTTAACACAGTAAATTCCTAGCTGGTAGAATACAGGCCTGCTGAAAAGTCAGTCACAGCTGCCCCACACCACTGGGAATTGTTCAGAGATGCTCAGAACCATTTTTGCCCAGGTTATATGGGATCCAAAATTTGGGCAACTCTGAAGAGCCATCCCAGATTCATAACTCCTCATTGGATTGACTGAGGGCTTAGTTTCAACTGTTTTTGGTAAAGATTTTCTCTTTCCAACCAATCGTGCTTTCCTCATTTCCTTTCTGATATGTCTTATGAGATTAGCCTCTTATCAAACTTTTTCATGCATCTAGTTCCTAAAGAATGAAATACCTGAGCAGAGTCTCAAAGGATATTAAGTGGCATCTGAGAAAAACTGGGTAAAAAACACAATCTGCCAAAGGAAAGAACATTTCAAAGGAACTGATATGTTCAAGAACCTGGAGAACTGCATCTTAGCATGGACGGTTAGCCTCAGAAGCTAGAAAAGATACATTATAGGGGACATCATAAAAGATTTTACACATCAAACAAAAAAGTTTGAAGTCTATCCTGAAGGCATAGAGGACATCATCAATTAAAATGGGAAGAAACAGTCAAATGTCCAATTTCAACAAATAAAAGCCTATTATTTTTTACCTAATAAAATCTCCAGAGGGGCATGGCTGCTGGCATTGATTCCACAATTTACCTACACCAGAAACCATGTCCCTGCCTCCTCTTGGTTTTCCTGTTGACCATAAGAGGTCTGTGGAGAGTCCATATATTTGTTCAACAGAGGAAGAAGCAGGAAGAAAAAATGGTAGCAGTGCCAGCTCTTTCCCCTTTTGTGTCATGTCATCAGTTCTGCTGGGTGTAGTTAAGTTATAGTCTTTATGGTGGAACAAGAAAGGTAAAATGGAGGTTGGAAGTAGGTAGATATAAAAGTTGGGTAAGGCAACCCATGTTGCCCAAAATATTACTAAAGGATTTGGAGATAGTTAGAGGCAAGGTAACATTATATTAGAAGGGACAATTGTAAGTGGTAAATATGAACTAGATATTGTAGTAATGAAAATAAGAGATGACAAAGGCCTGAAATAAAGAATCAATGTAATCATGGAATAGGGATGGAAAGAAACGGAAATAAGAGGTACAGGCATACCTCAGAGGTATTGTGAGTTTGGGTTCAGCACCATAATAAAGCAAGTATCATAATAGAGCAAGTCATATTCTTGTTGTTGATGGAGGGTCAATTTGTAAAAAAATAAAGCAAAAGAAATAATGAAAAAAACAATGAATCTCAATAAAGCCAAGTGCAGTAAAATGAGGTATGCCTGTATGTGGAAAAATATGGTCAGGATTTGGAAATTGATATGAATCAGTTGTTTTCAGGATAATGCTTACGTTTAAAAGGCTTGGACAATTTGTTTCATTGATGTGCATGGGCGTCCTTCATTTGGGTATCACTGAGATGGAACAGATATTATTATCCCCATTTTAGAGACTTAGAAACCGATGTTCAGAGAGATCAAAGGATTTACTAAAAATCCCATGGATAGGAATTTTAAGAACTGGGGCTCACATCTAAGTTTTCTGATGAGTAGGTTAATCAGTTCAGCTCTCTGAACTGTGTGGGGTTTAGTATAGCTCTAATGATTAATTTTCTTATCTAAATTGTTAGACACTAGAATTAGTAATGATAGATGTGCTTCTGTGATGTTATAAATCCCATAAATCCCCATGAATACAAAATGGATACTCATAGATAGCAGCTATGAGCAGAAACAAAGAAGAATAAAGAGAAGGAAATTTAAAAATCACCTAGAGCAGAATATGTAGTATGAGGAGAATTTTATGTTCAGGTCAAAGTTTTAACATTTCAAGAATTGTCAGTTTGATTTCATGAACACTAGTTAAACATTTGATTCTCATATGTATTCATTCATTAAAAATATTAAACTCCTGATATATATTAGGAATTATTTTAGATACTCTGTTTAAAAAATTAATAAAGACAACTCAAGAAATGAATAGTTTCATTGAACAAAAGCACTATTTGAGATTTTTTTCTTAATTCTACAATACCTACTTAAAATAATTGGAATTTTTAAAATGAGATGGAAAGCTTCAGCAGGAGAATCAGGAATCAAGAATATTTTTTACTAGCACATGGAATACATTGCTCATAAGTGGAGAAGAAAAAAAGGATATTCTATGTCTGGAACTACCAGAAAATTCAATGAAAATTTCCTCTCCAAAGGGATTGGTTAGAACTTACACTACTTTGCATTTCCCTGAACTGGATATTATGGGTAGAGGAAGAGTAGCTCTCTACTACATCCACTGAGACACACAGGGTCAAAGAGTAAAACTGGCTAATTGTTTGCACTAGCCAACTAACCATAATATGTTAAAAATAATTATGGAATAAGGAAAAGACATTTAAAATGTATGCATTGCTCAAGTTTGAAGAGTAATTGAAAAGATAATGAAAAGGAAAAGAATTGCTAGAATTTACCAATTGCTATAATATAGCACAAAAATATGAAAATATTCTTGAATTTCATGTAGAAGAAAACCAAAAAGACTAAAAAGTAGAAAAGAAGGGAAGGCATAATGAGATGCATGACTTTTAGCAGGGGGATGGAAGTAAATCAAGAGTTTCAGTAAAAGTATTGGAATTTTGTTTTACATAGGAATATATTAAATCTCTGTAAATATCTGAACTCATTATATTTGATTATAAATCTATACCTGTGTTTACACTTTTTCATGTGACATTTGCTTTTTCAGACTCAACAGGGAGACACACAAACATCTTATTTACCAATTAAATAAAAATCTAAAAAATATTTTAATATTTTCCTCAATAAATTTGAGGGCACATGTAATGAATTCCTAAGCATCTGTTTTTCCTATGGTCATATATATAAATACCATAGATATTTTATTTTCCCTTATTTTCAGTCACTTACAAAGCAATTTTATAGAAACATTAAATAGCAATAACTGAAGTACAAATTACTTATTTTATTAAGGGGTTTTCTATATACCTAACATTTTAATTTTAACTATCTTATTATGTATAACTGTAGAGGAAGCAGAGCTTTTAAAATGTATTTGCCTCAGATACAAAGCAAAGAAATTTAAATTAACTTTTTGAGAGGCTTAGTACTTGATACTTCTTTAACAGGCTAATAATGTTTTAATTCTCAGTTGTAATTTTGGAAAAATTTAACTTCAGCATTAAATTAAACTTTTTGTTACTGAGAAATAATGCAGAATATTATCATGTAAAGTATTTATAAAGCTCTACTAGAAAATAATAAATAAACACAAAATATAATCAAGATATACTTTAACTTGAACATTACTTGTAAAATGAATTACAAATGCTTTATAAATAAAAAAAGTCATAGGTCCTAATTACAAGTAAGTTTTACCCAAAAGAGGTATTCTACCATGTATGCTTTAAATTGGATCTCTTCAGACAATTTCACAATCTGCTAAATGCTTACTGTTTAATAATTAATATCTAGGAATTAACCAAAATACTGGAAAAGATTAACAATATTGCATTTATATGACATATCATTTGCATCCTCTTTCCACTTCCCTAAAAGAAGATAAAAACAAAATGTTTAACTCCTACATTTTTAAATTATATTATATTGTTTATATTATAGTTGTCCCAATTTTTCTGCCCTTTTTCCCCTCCACCCAGGCCCTCAATCCCTCAGGCATTCCCTACACCATTACCTGTGTCCATGTGTCATGCATATATATTCTTTTTTAAAAATTATTTTATTGTTGTTCAGTACAATTGTCTGCATTTTCCCTCCACCACTCCCTCCCCACCCCAGCTATCTCCACCTCCCTCCTCTGATTCCACGCCCCCTTAGTTTTGTCCTTGTGTCCATTACAGTTGTTCCTGAAAACCCTACCTATTATCCACTCCCACCTTTCCTCTGGTTACTGTCAGATTATTCTTAATTTCAATGTCTCTGGTTATATTTTGCTTGCTTGTTTGTTTTTTTGATTAGGTTCCACTTATAGGTGAGATCACATAGTGTTTGTCTTCACTGCCTGGCTTATTACACTTAGCATAATGCTCTCCACTTCCAACCATGCCTTTGCAACTGCATGGATGCATATATATTCTTTGGCTAATCTCTTCACCTTTCTCCTCTCTTTTATTTCATCCATACTCAAGTATTACTCCTTAAGCATTAAGTGCTTTTTAAAGGTAATCTTGCCTTATATAAGCTGATTTTCTTTCTATACTCCTTTTTCTACCCATTACACTTGGGGAACTCTTATTTTTCAATTTTCAATACAAGCACTATTTCCTTTAAGTCTTTTCTTGCTGATTCTCCCTAGCAACAGTTAGCTGTTTATCCTCTATTTTCTATCTTTTAGAGTGTTTTAACTTTACTAGTACCCCTTTGAAATATAGCATATGGGGACATTTTTATTTGTTCAAGACTTGCTTTTATGTTTTTAGTCAAATTTTAAAACTTTCATCTTAGAGCTTTATATTTCTGATTAGAGTGAATCATGGTTTAAGGTAATTGCTATTTCTATGGAGAGTGATCTATTTTTATATTATGCTGTAGTGAGCAATAATTATAGGATAACTTTTGATTTTACGTTATTTGTTTTTCAACTAGATAACTTACTAAATTATATTATTGACTTAACCATTGTCAGGAGATTCTTATGTGCTTTTTCAGAAGAATAATTAGATTATAAATAATGACTACATCACCACCTCCCTTCTAATATTTTAAATTCCTTTTATATTTCCTTATCTAATTGCATTGTTGAGTAGGTTTATAACTTTAGAGTTGTTCTTATGCCAGGTATGTTTTTCTGATTCTGATATGATGAGACTGTTTCAGTCATTTTAGCAGTAGGGAATGGCTATTGTTTTAAAATGTATATTGTGTGCTGAATATTATCATATGCTCTTCCATCATTATATCAAGACAATATGGTTTCCTCTTTGAACTTATTAATAAAGAGCACTTTATATATTTTTTATTTATGGTGATGTTGAAGTGAATTTGGAAGAACTGCTTTATTTATATATTAATGTAATAGAAATATTTTTAAAACATTGAGTTAATACAATTTTAACTTCCCCAAAACCTTATTCCTCAACTACCATTTAAATTGATTTGGCTTATTTCTCAAGAAGAGGCAGAAAGTTTCAAAGGGCACAAACAGAAAATTTCCTACCACACAACATACAGGAAAACAAAAACAAAGGAGATGATCCTTATAGTTACAAGAGTGTCTGAGATGAGGAGGAGGCACACAAGAGGGAAGTACAGGGCACAGATCAGGTAGCATGTTTTTGTCTTTCCACATTTCATCCTGTCCTTTGAAAGGGGATAATTGAAAAATTCTCAGGGGTCCTTGTTTCTCAAAAGGTAATCTAGAAAAACTATCCAATCAACATAGTGTCCTTGAAAGTGTTTGATTAATTAATGAGTTGGCTACAGGTGGGTAGACTAAATGGCCCTGTCACAGCCTGACTCTCCAACTTGTTTCAGAGAACACAACTAGATACAAATAGAGTTTGCCAAGTTGCTGGGACAAATCTGCAGGTCAGATGGAACTGGGGTTAAAATAAAAGAGTAGGGATACTGCAACCAAAATCTATGACAATAGTGAGGACCATCAGAGCCTTCAAATTACTAGGCACGTCAGCACCTCATTTGGAAGTACATGTGCTAGACATCCATGGACATATGTACTTCTACCAATTGTGAAAATGAAAATAAAGATAGATATATGTTACATTTAAGTATATAGTGTGTATACACATTTACATCAGAGCCTATTAAAGATGAGAGGTTTTAGTTGTTTTTTAAAAATTTTTGATCCCATTTCCTACCAACCCTACATTTTTTAAATTTCCTTTGGATGAGGTGAATTTTATGTAGAGATTGATCATATCATCATCAATATTTTTTTCTCTCTTTCAATATTTTTTAATCCTTACCTGAGGATATGTTTATTGATTTGAGAGGGGGAGGGAGATGGAGAGGGCAAGAGAGAGGGGGTGAGGGGTAGGAGAGAGAGAGGGAGAGAAAGAGAGAAGGAGAGAGTGAGGGAATGAGAGAGGGAGAGAGAGAGGGAGACATCAACACGAGAGAAAATATCCATTGGTTGCCTCTCATACAGGCCCCGATTTGGGATTGAATCTGCAACCTGGGTATGTGTCCTGACCAATAATCAAACCTGGAACCTTTTGGTGTAATGGACAACACTCCCAACCAACTTAATTACTCAGCCAGAGTTTTTCAATAAATATTTTTCATATTTGTATTTGATTTCATAACCATTCTGACAATATCTATTTAGGTGTTAAGTCCAAGTATTACTGAATACATTTATTGTGGCCATTTCTTTTAAGTACATGTTCCTTATACATGAACTCAGACAACTAAATCTGTTCTCTGAATTTTTATAAAAAATTAAAAAAAAAACTGGAGTATAAATTTCCTGAGTCTTTATATCTCTTAAATGTCATTCTATTTATTGCCTTTTGATTATTATTGTTTGATCCAGTGATGATTTTTTTTAGTAATCATAGTTTTCTCCTAAGTGGAAGACAATTTTGTTTATTGTCTTAGAACATTTTGTGTGTGTGAATAAATATGATGCCACCATAATTTTAACTTTGTAGGTTGTCTGTTTTCAAAAATAAATTATGTTTTTTATATCTTTTTCCATGTTGGATAGTTTTAAATTTAAAATTTAAGAATTTCACCAGGATATGCTAAGGTATAGATAGATCTTTTTTACTTTTTTCTCATAATTCTCTTAAAGGATGCAGGCTTACTTTTGTCATTACTTTAATTCATATTTATTTTTGTTATATTAATGTTTAGTTTTGATACACTGCTTAATATTTTTCCTCTATATGCACTATTGTTTCCTAGAAATCTCATTGTATAGTTTTGGGATTCCCAAATTGATCTTTCATGTCTTTGATTATTTTTTGTCATCTCCATTTTATATTTATCATTTTCCTTGAGTTCTGAGAGAATTATTGAAATGATCCAATTCATTGATTCAGTTGTCTGCAGTATCTAGTTGCTTCTTTACTGCTTCTACTTAATTTTTTATATATTTTTAATCTGATTCACATCCTTCTGGATTATAGATTATGACTGTTGCAGAAATACCACACCCTGTAAATTCTTTTGAAATGTTTGAAGTTTTTTCTATTTTTAGAAGTCTGGTTTATAAAATTATGAGTGAGAGAGAGTTTTCCAGACTAGCTCCCTTCTTTTATTCCGGACTATTCTGTCTCTGTGTCTCACTTGGAAATTCCCCACTGGTTGGTTGTGAAGTCCTAACATATTACTACGATTCAGGTGGACCCCATCCTTTAGCTACATTGAAGAGCAGGTTGTAGATCATTCCTTCAATTTGATTCCATCTCCCTACATCCCACAGAAATGTCTCAAAATGTCTGGTCAATTGACTGTGCCCTTCTTTGATTTTTAGCAGTGTTTCAAAAATTTTCCATGTGTAAATATTTACCTGGTTGTTCCAGTAGATTCAGGAAGAAATGAGAAACAAACACAAACTGAAAACTTAAATCTTAAACTACAGCCTTAGACACATTTTGAAAATACCTTGTTGAAAATTGTCAGTCAGAATTCAGTGGTATTAACCAACTTGTTCAAAATCACTCAGCTAATGGCTTAATTTCTTGAAAACTTTTAAAAGTGTTCTACTAAAGATACTTTTGTTTAAAAATTGATTTTAAATGTTATTCTCATCAACTTCTCATTCCACACCTTATGAAAAAGCAGCCTTGATGACAATATATTATAAAAATATTTTGATCACACATCAAATCAAACATTTTTAAAAATAGTATGATTAGATTGGTGAGGAAAGGAAATAAATATGAAAAAAATGCCTTTTAAGAGGCCAATAAAGTAAGACCCTTTGAAAGTCAGAAGATTAACCTTAGAAACTGTGGGCAGAGAAAAGGCAAAGAGAGTTTCAAAATGAGAAGAAAAAGCATACCAAACCAATTCCCGACTCTTTAGGTAGAAATTTAAGTTGTTACAACTTTTATTGAAGGCTGGCATATTTAGCTATTTCAGTTATGAATCCTGAAACCAATAAAGTCAAAAAAGTCTCTCTCCTTACCAAACTCTAGTGAGGCTCTTCTTTTCAACTGGGCCTAAGCCCTCTTTTCAACTGGGTTTCAACCATCGTCTATAAGAACTGAAATTCTCAGAACAAATGACTTTTCTATCCCCCACTGAGACTAGCACAAACACTAGCACAGTTTCTATCAGTTCAAGACTGTGTCCCTAGAATGAACTCGGCCCCTTTTAAAATATCGGACACAGCTCAACATTGCCAAAGGAACTTATTGTTTGTTCCAGCAAAAACCTGAAACAAGGTCCTGAACCTCCTCTTAGAGAAGTTTCTTTTGAAAGTTGGCAATTATAAATGCTTTCTCTGCCCTTTAGAGGAGTTAATCTTCTACCATCCAAAACTGTCTCCCCAAGAACCTGGGAGCCTTCGCTATGGAATGCCAACCTCCAGGGAGATAGAGTTTTTTCTCTTAGCTCTCAGTTCTGTAGAAGGATAAAGGCCTAACTTTCTTTGGCACCTTGGCCTAATTTGCAAAACTATCTCTTGTCCAGAAGATAAGCCCCAATTAACAAACCCAGATAGCCTAATCATGCTGACCACTCCCCTTCTCAATTTTTGTAATTTTCTATTTTCCTCATTCTTCCTTTAAAATAACAAGTCATTCGAGATGCCACTGAAGTCAGTGGGTCTCCTACTGCCACACTACAGAACAAAATCTGTTCTGTTGCCTTTAACCAGTATTGAGCTTTGTTTTCCTTTGACACCACGCCAGGGCTGTTCAAACTTTGGTGTGTATAAGCACCATCTGAGAGCTGACTGAATGCAGATTCCTGCAGTCCAGCCTCAGAGATTCTGATTTAGGAAGTCAGGAATGGGACTTGAAGCTCTGCATTTGTATCAGTAACCCAGGTTGTGCTGAACCTGCCCAAAGATCCTACTTTGAGTAGCACTGGTATAGGCCAATCATTCCATCTTTGTCTTTGAGAAGAAGGAAAATAAATAGAAGGAAAAGGCAAAGATAATAAATGCACAACAAAACTTACACAAAACGTATATAACAGTTAAATGTGTGAAGTTGTATCTTCATATAGATAAGCATCTGATCTAGTGATCTAGTTCTGATTTTCTAGGGAGGGAGGGAAATGGGATATCAAGTTCAGGGAAGTAAGACAAATGTTCTTTTACAGTTAAAGTGATTTTACTCATTAAGAAGTTTCCTAGTCAAGACAAACTTTTTCCATCAATACAAAATTAGATGGAGTCTGGGACAGTCCATAATATGAAAGTCATTTATTCATTTTGATAAAAAGAAGAGAATAAAGTTTGTCTCATAGAATAGAAATGAGCTTCACAAGCTGAAAAAAGAGGGAGATTTATAGAAAGAAAACATGAAAGCAGACCAGTGATTCAGGAGGCCAGAGAACAAGCAGGAGGGACATAAGATAAAGCATGAGTTAAGGCATTTTAATAATTCAGAAAAGGGCAGTGAATGAGGTGTCAGGATTTAACATATTTTTACTTCTAATATAATCACCTCACAGACATGCCCTTGGGCAAGTCCCTTTAAAATTCTTAAGTTCCTAGTTTTGTTGTTGTTGTTGTTGTTTACATGGTATATATAAAGATGTTCATTTGGCCTTGAAATCTTAGCCAGAATTAGGTATTGGAATTGCATGAAAAAGATTTTCAAAATACACATGGCTAGAATTTCCCTGAGAAATTTGACTCAGTAGGTCTAGATATGGTCTGCACTCAGTAAAATTTTCAGGTAATTCTCATACTCTCTCTGGTTTGAAAACCTCTATACTCAATGACTACTGACAATTTTTAAAATAATTTTAGATACATTCAGATGTGGAATGATGGTAGCTATTATTCAAGGGCATATCAAAGTTTTATTCTTAAGTAGTTATTGGAATTATTCTACTGGAATGCTGGAATAAAATGATTATAACATTACTCTTATATAGAGCAAAACTTTCAAAAACAAATTCCTATAATTGACTAGTTTATAGACTAACATACCATTGTAGGCAATACCATCTATTGTTTTTGCATTCCCGGAAAATGTACTACATTAACGTGGAATGGACCCCTACTTTTTCCTGTTCTGCAACCATCTATATAAATCCAGGTACTTGGAAAAGCAGTTGTCAAAAACAGAATTAAATATGCAAGGATTTTGTTAGGAGAAACACCTGTGTGAAAGCAAGTAGGGAGAAGATATAAAAGAACGACTGGGTGAGTCATTAGATTGATATGCCAGTCTGAACACAGAGTAAAGAAAAGAGAGAGAGGATGTTTAGTACATGTGCCATAGTCAGCTCGGTAGTGGCAGATTCAACAAAGTTGTGGGAGAGTCCCTTTGCCACTCTTGGCCAACACAGGAGGCATGGCCCTCCTAGAACTGGGTTTGTCTTGGTATCCTCACTACATTGGGTCATGACTAGGAACAGCCAATGAGAGGTATAGTCTTGGTGTAAATTCAGTGACAACTTTGAAAGCATAGGAGTTGAAGTATTTGATTAATCACACTTCCTTTAGTAGGAAGTTTACAAAATGCGTTCTTATTATAACAGATCACTCCCACTTTTTTCAAGCACATGAGTTCATCTGTCCAACCAAACATATGAGTCAGTAACTGGTACCTAACACCCTATCTCAGACAAGCAAGTTAGCTGTAAGAACCTGCTCAAATTATTGGGGAACAGAGAATTTTATTTTTATTAGGATTATTAGCTAAAGAAATGCTCAGCGATGATTGTGGATAGATCCCTCTATCATTTCACAGAGGGAGACTGATAGAGAATAAAGCCAAACCAGGGGAAAATTACATTATACACAGATTTTTAAAAAATATTTTATTTATCTATTTTCAGAGAGGAGAAGGTAGCGATAAAGAGAGGGAGAGAAACATTGATGTGAGAGTTACCTCTGGCATGTCCCTAACTGGGGACCTGGCCCACAACCCAGGCATATGCCCTGACAAGGAAGTGAACTAGTGACCTTTTGGTTCACAGGTGGTGCTCAATCCACTGAGCCACACCAGCCAGGGCCAGATTCTTGATTTTATAAATTGAACTCGAGTTCATCAGTTATAGTCTCCAGTTACTTAAAATTATAAATTTTATTTCATTTTAAGACATTTTGGGCAGGTTTTCTGTATATTGTAACACTTCTGTAAATTATATAATTAAATCTTTACAACAGACTTGAAAGCTAGATATTGTTATTCTCATTTATAGGTGAGAATAAGGCCCAAAAAAGATAAAGGGATTTTTCTAAGGCTATCTACACTAGAAAGTGATTGAACTAGGACTCAAATTCCTACTTTCCTAATTAAAATTGCACTGCCATTTACTCAGTTATATAAGCCTGGCTTTTTAAAAGATTTTTTTTTCTGTGAGTATGTAATTATTTTTTTCCTACTTATGATGAATTATGGGGACAAATCTTTATCTGTTATAGACATGGTATGTGTGTTTACATCAAATTTAATCCTAGGTCTATGTATATGGATGTAGGACATAGATTTCAGAATTTGAGGACTCATAAAATTGCATAAATATAGTGCTCTTTATGTGGGTATATATTATTGATTTTCTCCTCGTAAAATTATGCAGTGGGTCACATATAGTATTACTATTTATACAGTATAATGAGTGCATTTTTATCTACATTTTGTTGTCACCTGGCATATGTTTCTAATTTATGTAGGCCTTGTGTGCTTATGTCTGTTATTGTTTAAAGGAGAAGGCAAGAATTTCTATACTTCAAATCAAGTGCTTCAAATTACCTTGTAAAATAGTTCCAAATAAATGCTCAAGAATGGACAGACAGATCAATGCATTCTAAAAGGTTGTTCTGTAGCTCAGGTTCAATTATGAAAACCCTTGTTTATTTTGTATATAATTTTATATAATATTTTCATATAATGTTGATTTTCATACAAGTTAATACCAGAAATATGTGCCCCTCTTCTGGCATTTAGGGCAGTGGTGGCACCAGTAAATCTATTTCTTCAGGAAACCCTTAGAGGAACTTTAAAAGCAGGAGTTAGTTTTAAAAACCATTTAGCCTAACCTCATTACTTTAGGGACTAAGGAACTGCATTGTAGAAATTAATGTCACCTGCTTAGCATTAGACAGATGGGCTTTAGCAAAGTTGTGACTAGGATTCAACTCCTCTATATTTCCATTTTTTTATTCATTCAATTGAATCAGGTCCACTAAGGATAAACAAAATAATATTTGCTACTTCTTCTTGGGTATGTTTTTCGGTTTCTGAATATCCAAATTTTGTATCTGCTTTGTATTTCTCTAAATGATATGCTATTATAATTGCGCATTATATTGGGGCCAAATTCTAATATGTAACTCCCTTCCCCAAATCAACCACAATCGCATATATGTGTTTACATAGACACATATGTGCATATACAACAATCTCAGATCACACTATTTAGACAGTAAGGACACAAGTATTGTCAGAATGTGGAAGCTAAAGCCCTGTCTGGTGTAGCTCAGTGGATAGAGCGTGGGCTGCGAACCAAAATGTCGCAGGTTCGATTCCCAGTCAGGGTACATGCCTGGGTTGCAGGCCATGACCCCCAGCACCGGCACATTGATGTCTCTCTCTCTCTCTCTCTCTCCCCCCTCCTTCCCTCTCTAAAAATAAATAATTAAAATCTTAAAAAAGGAAAATTTAGAAAATGTACAAATATATGGAAATTTAACAACATTTGAACAAGCAAAGGTCAACATAGAAATCAAAAACAAATCTGGAAAATACCTCCACAAATAAAAACAAAACACATCATATCAAAACTTGTGGGATGCAGAAAAGTAGGTCAATAAGGCAAATTTATAAAAAAAATGCCCATATTAGAAAAGATGAAAGACTTCAAACTCTCTTACTTTATACCTCTAGGAACTAAGAAGTAAAAAGAACAAAGTAAGACTAAAATTAGCAGAAAGAAAAAATAATACAGCTTAGAGTAGAAATAAAATAGAGACTAGAAAAAGCACAATGAAAATAAAAGTTTTTTTGGAAAAAATATACAAAATTAACTTTAACTAGATCAACTAAGAAAGAGAGAAAAAAAGACAAAATTAGAAATGAAAGAAGAGACATTATAACTGACACTACAGAAATAAAAATGATAAGACACTGCTATGATCATACGCAACAAGTTAGATTACTAGAAAAAAATGGATAAATCCTAGAAATATACAACCTACAAAAACTGAATTATAAAGAAAGAGAAGATTTATAACAGTCCTAAAGCTAGGAAAGAGATTAAATCAGTAATCAAATTTCCTAAAAGAGAAAAGCTTAGGACCCAGTGGCAGCACTGGTAAATACTACCAAATACTTAATGAAACATTAATGACAATCCTCCTCAAACTCTTCCAATAACCTCAAGAGTAGAAAACACTTCCAAATAACTTCTATAAGGTCAACGTTATTCTGATACCAAAGCCAGACAAAGACACCAAATGAAAAGGGAACTACAGGCCAATACCCCATATGAGTACAGATGCCTCTCTGCTCTTTTCACTATACAGCAATAAAGTCTTCTAAGTTATGACAAATCTTGTTTTTGAAGAAGTGACAGTAAGGAATTAGAACTAGAGCAGGAGAAGATACTGGGCTTAGTTCCTTTAGAAAGATATTTTATTGGAAGCTATTTAGATATGCAATAGAAGTAAAGAGAGTTAAATTCTGTTGATACACTTACCTTTTGAAGCAGGTGGCATAATTTAAGTCACAGATAAACAAACTCCATAGAGCTTCCAGCAGAGAGCTCGCAGAGAGCTCACAGAGGCTGGTGAGGCACGGTGACAGATGACATATTAATGTCTCTGACAGTTATTCTATGTCACTAAACTACATGGGTCCTGCAGCTAATAGTTCATTGCCAAGCAAAAAAACAATGAGTTTTTCTGATATGCAAGCTCATAGTTGTGCAAACTCACAGATACAGAGATTGAATTGATGGTCAGCAGATGGGAAAGGGTGATCAATTCACAAGTTATATAAGTGTCTAAATACTATGTTATACACTGGTAACTAATATAATATTCTAGGTTAACTGCAATTAAAAATAAAAAGAGTAGGTGAAGAGCAGAGTAAGGATTACAAAATTGTTTTATACTACATTGAAAAGTAAGAAAAACTGAGTAGTGGGAAAGAGTTGTAGAAGGGAAGATACATCATGTAGAGTCTGACAGAAAACCAGAACAAATAAAAATATGTATATAAAAAGAGATTTATTTTCTAAAAAAATAGCTCATGTGGTTACAGCACCATCAAGTCCAAAATCTGCAGGCTTGGAAATTCAGGTAAAAATGAAGCTGCAGTCCTGAGTCTAAAATCTGGAGGGCAGGTCAGCAGGCAAGAACCCAGGCGGGGTTTCTGTGTTGTAGAATCAAAGCAGAAGGCGTCTTCTCCAGGGAACCTCAGTGTGTGCTCGTAAGGCTTTCAACTTAGTAAATAAGGGCCACTCCCATTAGGAAAGGTAATCTCCTTTACTTAGAGTCAACTAATTCTAAATATTAATCATATTTACAAAACACATTCACAGCTATATCTGGACTAATGCTTGACCAACCAGGCACGATGGGGTGGCAAAGTTGACCCACAAAATTCACTATAGATAGGTTCTGAAGAACAGAAAGGCAGTGATGTCCAGTAATAATACTAATGAGCTTAGTGAGAGGGAACATCTAATACTCAGTAATTAGTTATATAATACAACTCTGTAAATTCTATCACTTCATGCCTTTGTGTGCAAGATACATTCCTTGTGTAAATAATACTTTGGAAACAAATTATGTGATTGTATGAATTGTTCAGGCCATAAAATTAGAAAATGACAGGGCATTCTAACTTGTTGATCTATAACTGCAACATTTCAGCAGAGAAAGTCAGCGCCACATGAGACCTGGAAAAATAGGAGACAACCATCTCCTTGAGAACTCCCAGAGGTAATAGGAATAGCACAAGGTTCTCATGAATGTGGAATGAGATTCTAGCTCATATTTTTGAATCCAAGAGTCAGTGCGCATCATCTGATATAACAGTTTAAAAAAAGGCAAGTTGATAATTATGGGCCGGAGGTCAAAATTTATTTATATTTTGTGAGTTTTCTGGGGAGTCACTGTGGTCTTCAAAAACAACCAGTTACTTGGAATATTAAAGCAAGATCATCAGAATTGCTTTTGCTTGAGAAGAAACTTCATTAACTAGAAATTTATCTTTCTCCATCAAAGTGTGAATAGAACCAAGAAAAGTTTTATACCAGGGTTTCTGTTTTGTATACATCCCAGGGCAGGATTGCATCTATCTCATTAGGGGAGGGATTAACAGATCCCCTTCTTGAGGTGAAATAAAAAAAAGAAAGAAAGAAGGAAAGAAAACCCTCTAGTGAGGAATTAAATCCAGTTACAGAAACTCTTAATTGTAGTTTATATTCCCATATGAGAGTAAAGCTCAGCATAGGCCTGCAGGAAAATCTCCATGCTGTGCCTTTAGCAAAATGGGAATTTGACATTTCTCTATAAAATTTAGAGGGTCAATGCCAAAGTAAATCTTATTGTTTCCTTAAAACTTACTGAGGTGTATCTTCTGTGGTGTTTGTAATCTATAATCCAACACGGTGCTTCTAAGTAGAAATGTATGGAAAATATCTGAAGACAAGTTACTTGATTAATTCTGTTTCTATTTAAAACATAAATATCAAGTATTTAAAAAATAGCCACACTTATCATTTCTCTAAAGTGGTGGTTTTCAATCTGTGTGCCACAAGAATTGTTAAAACATTAAATACCTGACTATTTAGTCAAGGACACTGACTTATTTTCCTTTAGATTGTCATACAAAAAATGACAAAATTCAACACAACAATAGCCATTGTTGTAAATGAATAAAAATTATACTTATTTTTTGTCAGATTGGCAAAAACTATAACAGATATTTTTGGTGTGCTCTGCAAATTTAGTAATTAGTTTATGTGTACCATGAGATGAAAAAGGATGAAAATCATCCCTGGCTGGTGTAGCTCAGTGGATTGAGCATCACCTGTGAACCAAAGGGTCAGGGGTTTGATTCCCAGTCAGGGCACATGCCTAGGTTGTAGGCCAGCTCTCCTGTACGGGGCACGTGAGAGGCAACCACACTATGATGTTTCTCTCCCTCTCTTTCTCCTTCACTTCCCCTCTCTCTAAAAAATAAATTAATAAAATCTTTAAAAAAAGAAAAAGGATGAAGATTGTTGCTTTAAAGACTTGAAAACCTCATATTGGTAGGTGATTACTACAAGGATGGTGAGCAGGGCTAGCATTGCTATCTGATGGGAATTGTGGCAAAATAAAGAGAGAAAAAGGTGTGCCAGCAGAGAGTATTAAACAAAAACCTTAACACCAATGGCTAAAAGCCTTTTTAAAATAAAGGGTTCATTAGTCCATAAAGGGTCTAAATGAAGACCCTTGAGACTATGAAGTCTAAACCACCATCCACAGCCCTAGGTGGAAAAGGCAACATGTCTGCCATCCTGGAGTTTGGGACAGTTTTTTAATACTATGTTTTGGGGAAGAGCAATGTAAGTTTTTTTGAAAGAATTTATGCTGTCTACACTTAAAGGTGGGGGGCAGGGTAAGCTAAGACAGGGCGGTGCTGTGATAGGAGGGCAGTCTGTTATTAAGAAATGTTTACTACTTTTGATTGGTCACAGGTAATAGTCCTAAAAGTCTATGCATATGCAGGATGTGATGGTCCATCCAGTGGTTGGGGAGTCCTGGCTATTGATGCAAAGCTCCAACACACGTTTGAGAATTTGAGCAATCTTTTGTCAGCTGGCTCCCAACTATCAAAAGGCTAAGGGCTGTATCTTCTCTCATTCTTCAGCCCATTGTAATTAAATTTATAACATTGCTAAATTTTCTTCTTGTTGAGAGATTATGTTACATGTTGACTTGCATGTGTTTTAGATACACTTGCATAATAAAACTGATATTCTTCTTTTCCTTACTTTCTCTGCCTACACTTTCAAACCACTTTGTTTCAACACACTAGTCAATTTCCCTAGCCTCAGTTTCTTTTGCTATAAAAGTAGGATGTATTTTGTTCCACAAAATACTTATTGAGTGTCTACTATGAGCTAGGCACTGCACTAAGTGTTAGGATACAGATGCAAATTAAACATATTACTTGTCTTCCTCAAAATGGAACAAATGTATAAACTTAGTAAGGCAATAAAAAATACTATCAATACATCATTTTACAGATAAAGGAAAGAAAGTAGAGGAAAAAGTGCTGAGTTTTAGTAAAAAAAGTGCCTGATTTGGGCAGTTTGAGAATAACCTGAATATGGAATTTACAAATAGGGATGTCTAGTAGCCATTAAAATATGTCTGCAGCTCAAGATATTTAAGTAGTTAAAGATGGTTGGGGATCAAATGAGATTATAAATGTGAGAATATTTTGGAGACTAACATCATGCAAATGTGAGTTCTACATTTGTGCTGTCAGGTGAGCAATACAAATGTGAATTATTATTACATATGTGCAATAGGCTCTAATTTGTAACTGTTTTATGTTGACTTTAAATACTTGATGTTTTATGCAAGTAAAATATTCTGACTTATCAAGTTAAATATAAGCTTCTCTAAGGGGAAGCATTATCTGTGAGCATCATTTACACATAATACAGATGTTCTATAAATGCTGTTGACTTATTAACAAATGGGAGTTTTACACAGTGATGGAAAAAACTAAAACAAAGTTATTACCAAATGTGACCAAAGGTATACTTTTGAGATCTCTAGGTTTATTTATGTCACACTATCCAAAAACGGAATTTCTAAGGGATCACAAACTCTAATTATCACATCACTATCATAATCTTAGAAGTTACCATTTATGGAGCACTGGTTATACAAGAGGCTCTTCTCTGAGGACTTAAGAGGGAACACCTAGTTGATCCTGTCCATACTCCTTCAGGATGGTGTGCTGTAGGTGGCAGATGATAGTGGCTGAAGCAGAAGCTCATTGCCCAAAGGGGCTGGTTTAGAAACTTGGCTCTACTGCTTATTAAATGTGATGATTGAGCAATTAAAATCTCTGTGCCACAATATCTTCACTGGTATAAAGTATAATAATAGTATCTTTCTCCTAGTGGTTTGTAGGAGTGAAACAAATTAGTTTACCTAAGGGGCTTAGGGCAGTGACTGGAATATTGTTTTCATAAATATTAGCTCTTAGGCTACATTATTTTTTTCTATTCCCTTTGGCCATCCATGAAATTTTTACTAGTATATCGAAACCTAAATTATACAAATTAAGAGATCTATTTATGCAGAGTTAAGGGATTTTTTTTTCTTTTTTCTTCATTTGAGTGATATTGTGTTTTAAAATACTTCCCTTGAGACACATTATTAAAAATGCACATATTCACTTTTTAATTGGTTAACATATTTACGATGAGTGTGATTTAGAAATAATGAGTTATTTGTAGCCACAAAAATGATAAAGCAATGAATGAATTGGTATCTTGAGTCTTCATCCTAGGAGAAATGTAAGAACAGAACTGGTAACTACTAGTCCCTTAAGACATACAAAATACTAGAATAGCACATCCCTGGTGGCAATTCCTAGCCCTAAAATCTTTTGACTTAAATAATTCCAAACAAACACAACATTTAAATGTATATATCTGTGGGTGTGTCTACATACAGCATATATTTATATGACAAACTATCATGCTTTATTATGTCTTGAACTTGAATCTGTTTCAATGAGCATTCATTGGATTTTGGTAAAATTTTTTTTACGTGAGGTTTAATATGACTTTTAGTCACTGCAGATATTCTCATATGGCAGTGACTCAAGTCACTGTTGCAGATGTGCCTGAGATATTATACTCCTACTTAATTAGTTATGTTAATTGGGATTTTAAAAAGTCAAGACATTGGCAAAATACCATTTGTTCTAGTATTTGCAAATTAGTAGTACTATACACAAAAATTGGTACAAGCAAGCTTCGATCAGAAATGACCTATAGCAAGCCACACAAAGTATCCAGAACTTTCCCTCTTATTTTTATAGCCTATCAGTGACATTAGCACTTCACTAATAACTTCAATTTTTAAATTAAGCCATATTAAAATTTCTCCAAATCTGCTTTAGTTCTTATCACCTTTGGCAGCCGGTTCCCAAATCATTTCTTATAGTACCAGAATCCTCTGGTGTTTTGTCTGTTTGACAGATGAGATGAGTTTATGGTGATCTCCTTCCCCAGGGCTCAAAATATTAAGTTTAAAACTAAACATGGTTTGCAAATAACCAAGGGGCCTTTTCCAAACACTGTTTAATACACTGAGCTACAGTTTTAACAGTTGCATATCCACTCAGGAAGCAGATTGGTTTGCTCATATAAACCGCAGCTATGTATTTTATTACTAACCTGCAAGTTAGCCTAAAGACAAATTTTTATTTTATTTAAAACACGTATCACCTTACTTTTCTCTTTAGGATTAAAAAGCATTTTACAATAAATCTGAGAGAAAAAAATAATTTATGGGCCATAAATCTGTGTGGTTTTGTAAAAGAGAGTGAAGACTAATGATCTGGAGAGTGGAGTAAGGGCAAATTTCAAAATAACCTCCTAACTCCTTGTTAAATTTAAAATAAAATAACTCTGCCTACCACCTAATTAAAATAAATAAACTGGCCCCCATTGCAGGCCACTCCATTTCTGTCATGCCGCCCCTGCTTCCCCCCTTTGCTGCCTGCCTCATGGAGACATGTGAAACTGAGCTAATACAGTGGATACATGTCCACTTGTACAAAATGGATCAAAGAGTATCTCTGTAATGTAATATTTAAATATGTTGTATTATATTTAACCTATATTCAGCATTATTTTTCAAAGAATTTGGTTATAAAAAACATGTATATGACTGAAAACTTTAAACTCTCCCATTCAGTTAAAATTTCAGACATTTTTCATCCCCTCATAAACCTCATTCTGAAGTACCTGTTATTTTACTGCACCATCAATGAAGGGGATTGATACACACCTGCTAAAAATTTGATTACCTAAATAAATCTGACATAAACTTATTTTTATTTTTCATTTAGTCTTTGTCATACAAGCAGAGAAACAGATATACAAAATAAAGATGATCACATTACTTCTCTAATTGTTTGGGATTCTAGAGCCAAAAAAGAGAATTAATAACCCTGCACATAAAATATTACTTTTGTTAAATTTGACTCCCCAAATCTTCATAAATGTGTTTCTATTTATCTGTGCGGTGGCAGCATTGTATATAACATTCTCATTCTTGGAAAGATTGAAGCATTAGTCAATATTTTAAAAGCTCTTTATAAAGCCACAGTAATGTGTAGTATAATGAATTCTTTTAAGCCTTTTATTGATTCACTTGCGAAAAGAATCATTTATTATAATATGATATGGACTATGGATATAATTAAATTTAAGGGAGTAACTCTAAAATCAAAGGATGTTGGTTCTTCTCAGTGTATTTATTTGAGAATTGAAACCTATCATCAGAAATGGCAAAGTGCTCTCATACACAGTGTGATATTTTGTCTTTAGATAATGGTCTATAATTGGAGTTGAATTTCATTTAGTCAACACTTATGTATTGCATGTCTGACATGTACAAGACACTCTTTTTTCTAAAGGGAATGTAACAATGAGTGAGACAGAGTTCCTGCCCCAGATGCATTCTGGACAAGTGTCTGAAGCTGATGCTGTTAAAGATTAAGTTTATCCTGCCTTACCTTTACCTCTGTGTTAAAGTTCAAATATTGGAATCTGGTCACATACATTCCACTCCAAAATTAAATCCTATTAGATCTCCCAGTACAGTCTGTATACACACCCAGATCTTTGGAGTCTTGGTGAGTTTCCCTTTCCTTAAGTACCACATTTAAGGTAAATGGATCCTATTCTCATTTGTGTCACTACTTCTGTCAACTCCTCTGTGAATTCTCTAAGAAGAAGAATATTTTTCTGCTTCCATATCATTTTGTATACATTCCAACTGTGACTCCTTTCACATTGCATTGTAAATATCAATGCCTATCCTCTTCTTTGGCATATAAACTCGTTGAAAAGAAAGATTACACTTCCTTTACTTTAATGTTCCTAACAAATACCTCAGTACATACTATATAGAAGATACTCAAAAAATGTTTGATTAAGTTAATTAATTAATTAATTAGCTAAGTTAAATTCATAATTAGCCAAGGCCTTATTAAATTCCTGGTTAGAATCTATTATTAAAATTCTCAGTAACATATATGGTAACAGAACAACAACCTGATTTTTATCCTTCACAAGCATATTAAATATATAATAAAAGTTGATTCCATCCCCTCACAGATGGATGACATGAGCTGAGACCCCCAGGCATAGCCATCTCTTCTGTGTCTCTCAGTGGAGGACCTGGGTGATCATTCTGATCAGAATCAGCTCTATAAGCACTAACATTGGTCACAACTACTAATGGTCACTCTCCATGACTATAAGCAGGTACCGTATAGTCCTCACTATTTGTGAACTATTATTGTTCTTTGTATTCTTCCAGAGCCATTAAAAATCAAAATACCACTTCGCCAAACCTAATGAAAAAATTGTTAAGTGTTACAAAATTTGAAGTGAAAAAGAGCCCAGACATAGAGCTTTAAAAAAAAAGTACAGTATTTTACTCCCTAATAGGAACTAATAAGCTTTAAATGAAATAGGTCTCTGGAAAAATAAATAATTTTCAAAATTAACTAAAAAATATTTAAAAATATGGTCAAATAGTCCAGACAATTGAAAACAATTTCTAAGTTAATCAAAGGAGAAATGCCTGATGAAAAGAGTTGAGGTCAAATACACTTGGTAAATTTGGTGTTTAGTATTAAAAGAACAAGCAATAACCCATGCACTTTAAAGTGTTCCTGGTCATAAAAATTGGAGAGTTTATTGAAATGTGCTTAAATATTTATGAATCTATACATAATTATATAATTTAGTCTTATTTATCATAGAGAAAAATTAATTGTGAAATAATAGAGATTTGTTTAAAAATTATGGCCATCAAAAAAAGGCTAAATACCAAAAGCTATGCTGTAAAAGTATTTAATAACATGGGGAAATAGTTAGAAAATATTTGTTTTGAAAAGTTACAAAACATCATAGACACTATGATACTGTAATAAAATATTTTTTGTGCTTACCTATGTGTAAAAATTGACAAGCACTGAAAAAAGATCTGTGAAGTTTCATCACAAAATGTTAACATTTTTATCTCCTAGAAATAAAAATAGTATCCTACTAAAATCATTCCTCAGAAAAAAACACATATAGCTTTTAATTTTAATTTTAGTAAAATGCCTTACATAAAGTGAACAAAATCTAAATTTACTTTTATTTATAAACAACAGCGAAGAGAGCAGGTTGACAGCTGCGGGGGAGGTTACTGGGTAGAAGGATAAAGAAAAAGGACTTGACATGGACATGGACAACATGGATGTGGTGATTGTGGAGTGGAGGGGACATAAGGGGGATAAATGACAATGAAAATATACAATAAAAATAAGTTTAAAAATATATATTATTTATAAGCAGACATTGATATTCATCTATATGTTCTTTTTATTCTCAATTTTCTAGAATTCACTTATATTTCTTTTGTTGCTAGATAAAAATATTACATATTATTGTAATCATTATAAACAAATTGCAGAAAGACAATCAACTGAAAAATGATGTAAATATGACAAAAGAAACATAATATTTAGGAAGAACTTATCCTATCCAGGGGTATTCAAACTCTTGGCATCTCTGGGCCACACTGGAAGAAGAAGAGTTGTCTTAGACCACACAGTAAATACGCAGACACTAATGAAAACTGATGAGCACAAAAAAAGACTTTAAATCCATTTACCATTTTGTGCTGGGCTGCATTCATAGACATCCTCGGCTGCATGTGGCCCATGGGCTGGACACCCCTACAACCTACTTTCTCTTACAGAAGACAACTTTCTCTAGGAATTGCTCTCTAAATCCCTTATTTTTTCACTCACTTTCTTTTTAGGTATCATTTAAAAGAAACTGGATCATGTAAAAAGAAATAGTCCTACCAATTAAAATATTACCTTATACCTTACAAGTTACCATCGCATGGGCCACTTTAAAATCTTAGATTGTATATTGTCTAATGACCATCCATGTGAGTGAAAATAGGGTACATGAACTCTGTGAATCATATCCCATAGTCTTAAGGCAGTCAGATCTACAGCTATCCTCATAACTTACGACAGCCATTTTTTTTCCAGAAAATTTTTGTCCTGTACTTACTACTGTCAATGTTGTTTTACTGACATCTGCCATTCAAATACAACAGTCTCATTCAAGGCATTAATTTGGTGCAAATTGAGTTAAATTTCAAGAGGTAATAGCCACACACGAAGCCCATATCCATTTGTTAATTTGAGTGCTGTGACTTCTCAGTAACCTATAAAGTAAAAGTAGTTGAAGTAGTTGTACAAACCTGAAGGCAAAAAAATGTCTCTCCCTCTGGAAAACACTTTTGAAAATTACTCAGTTCCCCAAGTAGTACTTTCACAATATACGCATACTAGGAGGGGAAAAAAGTCTATTGACTGTTATTTTTCAATTTTATTTTGCTTTTCCATTTTGTTTCTGAATTGAATTCTAGTGCTCAGATATTTCTTTTTTGTGTTACTTGAAGATGGAAAAAGTAAACTTTTTTTTGTAAATCAGTTTTGAGTTCTGTAGATATTTTAACCTAATTATTTTATGGGGTTGTAACAATTCATATTTTTCCATCATGAAACAGAACATTAAGCATCAGTTGGGAGTAGTGTAGGAAAGTACTTTCAGGAGCACTGTTATGAGAAAAATTATAATTTTTCCTAAGAGTTATTCTTCTGGAAAAAGCAAAGAATAATTAACTTGGACTTAGTAGCATTTGGAGAATTTTTCAACAAAAGAACTGTAAAAACTTAGATGTTTCTTTTTAAAAAAGATACCAGAATACATACACAATATAGTTGGAAAATCAGGATTTATTTTCAATATGTAGCTACAGGATGTTGAATAAGATAATTAAATAGAAATATTTGGTAAGTGAAGGAAAGAAGCTCAAGCAAATCACAGAACAACAAGGTTAGAGTATACATTGGCTTTTTAAGTGACAATATTAGAGAAGATCTTAAATATGGTCCCCATTAAACCTTAGTCATAAGTTTTTCATTGCAGCTACTCCAACTGCATTTTGCCACTTTTTTTAAAACCTAAGATCAATTAAAAAGGTGATTTTTATGTAAGTACTGCTAAAATTTACAAATACCAGAACAAGGCTGGCATATTAGCAACACTTAGGCACCACAATCCAACCCTCAATGGCTCCACAATGGAGCCTTCTTCTATAGGCTGCTCTGCAAGAGGTCTCAGTTTATCTCCTGGGGTTTGGGCTCCGTATCACTGAGTGCAGTTGTAAATACATGCTGTGCTACTCAAAGTGTAGAAAGGCCATTAGCGATAGTGCAGCTACAGCAGAAGACAAATGGAACAAAGAGATTATGAATATATGTAGCAGACAAAATTCAGAATGAAGCTCAATTTATCTGCACCTCATCTGTCAGCCTTTCTTGCCGTGGGCCATGGACACATTGTTCATCTGTTATTAGCTGAAGTTTGCATCAACTTAGTGGCTTCCTTTGTTTAGATATTAAATGTCACATTTTTAAACTATCCTATTTTTGTAATAACTAACTCCTCCCTTTAAAAATATCTCAAGTATTGAGATTCAAATAGGTGCTCCGATACCTGTAATTGTTGCCTTTGCCTCCCAATTTTAGCTTTGGAGTAATTATCTTTAACACATGCAACCTGTCTCATTACATTCTGATCTATGAAAAGAATAGGAGAACATTGGTGAGAGAAAGCTGAATTTACTGGCAACATCATTCTTTCCATAGCCTTTACAAATCATTTGAAACATCATTTGAAAGTCTGTAACTGATGGTAGCACTATCATATCACCACTCTTAAACCAATCAGCTATTCCACTTAACACCTTAAATTTCTGATCATTGCATTGTGAATGCATATTTCTGGGTGTTTACACAGCGAATACAGAACCCATACATTACTTTCTAGCCAAATTCTCCCTGCTCAAATCCTGCACCTGTCTCTTCACCGTATTTCAACAACTTATTTTCAGTACTCTGTTTTTTCCCAGTGTATTTTTAAGGGCACAAATCTCTTAAAACATCTGGCATTATTTTTAGCTTACCTATTATAATAAAATTATGAGGTGAAAACTGCTATTTTTCTTGTTCTTTATTCAACTTAAATGTTCATGGGTTATTGCTTAGATTTAGAATCACAGGCAAAATAGGAATTTTCCAGTTGCAAAGAGAAACAATTTTGTTGGGGCTGGGAAGGAGACAATATATAAAATGACTCTGAGTGCTAGAAAATTTCTAATTGTTGAGTTTTAAGTGTTGCTCTTTAACGGACTAAGATGTTCAGCCAAAAGTTCATTCATCTGCCTTCTGCAGAGAAAAACAAAAATTGTGGGAGGAAAATCTCTTAGTATTTTTTGATGTGCAAATCTGTTTTATAGAACACAACACATATGTTTCCATGCTTATGTTGTCACTGTTTCTCCTTTTTTCCTTTTCCAACTGGGCATACAATATGTATCCAACATACCTATAAAAGGTTGACTGAAAAATCACATTTTATAGTCTGCCAAAGGAATGTTTATATTAAATTGCTTCAGATGGAGAAAGTTTCATTGTGATCAGAACCCAAGAGATATAAAAGGGCCATAAAGTTTGGGTCATAACGTGAGTTTATAAACCTGGCTTCTACTTAATTTAAATTATAGTAGCAGTGCAAGAAATTGTGGTTTACCAATAGTACTAGGCCTCAGGCCAAATGCTTTTGTTCCACTAGCTGTTTCCATATCCTACTTCTGTTGAAAAGAGTTAACTGCCTAGCATAGATATTTCTTATAACTCGTCATTTGAGAAAAATAAAACAGTAATCACACATGGACACATGGGTTACTGTGGTTTACAATTATGAAGCAGCAACTATAGTCTAGTGTAGACTCCTTTTCATAAACTTTTTTTTTGGGGGGTGTGTCTGTTTGTCTTGCTTTGCTTTTTTGTTTCTGGATCAGTGCCCACCTTCAAATATCTGCCTAGAGCTGATACATGAGTTCTAGAGGTGATAAATGTAGCCATCCCCATTTAAAATTGAGTTTTACCTTATAATTTGGTCCAATGGTAATTTGGTCCAAAATAATTTGGTTTTACCTTATAATTTGGTTTGACTGAACATATCTGTGACTTATAGTTTTTCATAGTGGAAACTTCAAATCAAAATTACATTTACATTAAGATGAATTATATTCTTGTTTTCCACTCTAACTATATGACTTTTAAAGCATAAAGTTTTCTGTACAAAACATGCTGGAACAAAACAGATAAACTCAGCTGTCTAATCTTTGACCATATGTGTTTGGTGAGTTTTTTTTTTAAGAGATGAAAATGATAAAAAAAGGACTTAGATCAAATCCCGTCAGCTTTAGCATTTATCCCTGAGTCTAATATTGCAGCACACTGGCAAACTATACAAAGACAAAATGGAAAACTCATTTTATTCTAATACTATCGTTTTACAAAAAAATCTAATTAACTATATTTAGACTTTTAAATATTAATATGATGTTATATTTTATGTTGTAAAAGGATGTCAGAACTACACAGAAGAGATATAATAATACAAATATCTAGAAAAGAAACAGTTTAAACATCACTGTGACATCTGTCTATATATTTCAATTATTCTATAAAAAAGATTTTTGTTTTGAAATCAGTTTAGTAAAATGATTCCCATATAAGTATCCAATAGTTAAAATACATGGTAGACAATGAATAATAATCTATAGATGCCACAGCAGAAAAAAAGAAAAGTATATTCCAGTGACATATTTAGGTAATAAAATTTACATTATGGCAAAGATTGTGCCTTACTAGCTCCGTAGTCATCACTCACACAATGCCTAATTCCTGGTCTTAATTTGATTCTTGAAATATGTCACAACGTGGAATGAAGCTGAGAGGTTATCTAATTCAGCGTGTCACTCAGCAAAGAACTATTTTTTTTCCAGTGGTAACTTGAATTTCTAGTACCTTCTTACTTTCAGTGCAAGTGCATTCATTTCCTGGAAAAGCATCCAATCTGCTTTTTAAGAGTTTCAATTAATGTGTTCCTTCTATTGCTATAAAGGTGGTATCTCCCTGACTTTCTTTCAGAAGTCATATACTTACTTGAGTCGCAAAAAATAATAAATTTTATCTCTTATCTATACACAATACCTTTAAATAGCTAATATGCATCATAATATCTTTCTATAGAAAAAATATCCTCATTTTCTTCACATGCTTATTTGATGTGTTTTTTTTATATGATGTTCCCCATGTAATATGACTAGTGGACTCAGCACCATTGTTCTCTGATCTAGAATAACTCCCTCATTGTAGGCTCTCTAACTTCTACAGATGTAGTCTCTGGATTATCTTTTCTGGCATAATAACTATTGACCCACATTAAACTCACATGCACTAAAGCCACTAAATATGACAATGTGGAATATTTCTTTTTCTACCCTACACTTAACAATAAATATTTTGAACCAAGACACCAAATTACAATTATCCCTAGGGGAGTTTGTCTCCTTAATTTTAATCCATTCTTTTAGCCTTTTGAGACCTCTTCCTGACTTAACTGTCCTATGTGAATACTCAGCAGCATATCACCAGTGTCTACAGACAGCATCCTTGGCACACCACATCAGCTAAATGGTTGATACTTATGTATTCATCAAACTCATGGAAGTATATATTAAACAGTTACTAATTCATCCATTTGTTTTATCAACAAGCCCATACTTCTCTGTCATATTTAGAGAACAATATGTGAGAAATCGTTAAATCTCCAGCTTCTTCTGACCTACCAACCTGATATAACTATCAGATAAACACCCTTAAAAAAACAAAGTTTTGGGTTTTTGGCATTTTCTAATTCATTGGACAAATCATTCTTAAATGTGTCCACTGTTTTAGAGATAAAATATTTAAATTTTCTATTTTCATTGCTAACTATATTTTTCTTTTTCTTTTGTATCTGAATGATTATGAATTCTTTTCAAAAACAACATGAAAATAACTTAGGAATAGCATGAGTAGTTCAAGATTTGTATCACATACATCTACTTATTAAAACTAGTAAAATGCAATCAGACTTTGAAAAGCTGCACAACCTTAATAACTTAATTTTGTGCACCCATGTGATTCTTTCGTTGAGATTGTATATAGGACTATATGGGGGCTATTATCTTTTTCAGTGTGCTACCATTTGGGAAGATTAAAGAAAAACACTGTAATTATTAAAGAAAAAAAAACACGCACGAGATATAAACTTTCTTTTCTGATTTAATTCCACTTCAGTAAACTACAGGCTACTTTAACTTTCCTTCAAGTCACATTTGGAATAAAATTCTTTCTTTCTCTGACTTTTCATATAGATTCCAGTTTCCATACTTTGTGCTCAAGCCATTGTTTTCTCTATGTCTACTCTTGTGTATGCAACATTATGGGTGGGGCACCAGGACTCTTTGCTCTTAATGCCATAGACAAAGAATAGTGAGCAAGTGCAAATCACAGTTATAATGCTCTCCTTCAGCAGGAGGTGAAGAAAATAAAATTGCCGAAATATACTGAAGGTTCCTTTGCTAATATTTATTCATATATTTATTTTTTCTAAGAATAAATACTTAAGGAATAATAATAATGTATTATTACAAGAGAATTATTAACAGATGATCAATCCAGAGTACAAACCATAACCCCCTTTTAGATCCCGATTTAGTTGGAAACAGAAAGAGAAAATTTCCTGTAAAGTGTGGTTTAGAAAACAATATACAAAAATCTTCTTCCTGCCACAAGGTCAGTTGCAACAATCATATGGAAAGTGTTGAATATATTGTTGAATATAGTGTTGAAGGTCAATATATTTCATAATGCCATTTGTCTAATGTTAGCATTGTACCAGGGCTGTGAAGGAAAAAAATAGGCATCATCATTCATAATCCATGACCCACTTGCTTCTCTCCTTCCTCATTCTAATCCATCCCTATCATCGCTGCAAGAGCATGTCTAAGCTCTGGCATAATATACTAGAGTATTTAAAAGCACTGAAATTAGCTAGATCTAGACTTGAATACCAATTCTACTCCTCTGGCTGAGTGTCATCAGGAAAATTTGAACCTTGCAATTCCTCTATCCAAGTCTCATTATATTATTTGCTGGGCACAATTAAGTATATGTGGAACTTCCTGTTTAAAATAACAGGAAAAAATTGCCATTAAAAGTGCAAAAATATAAAGCTTTTGTCGTTTACTCCATGGTGTCTTTCTTTCTCTCTCAACTTGTTATTGTGCTTATTTTCCTCTTAATATCATTCTAATTTTAATATAAATGTTTAAAGCATTATTGAATCAATTTTAACATTGTTCTTTATGTTGTATTATGCCAGTTTTAAGGGAAAATGTGGAAGTATTTAAGTTATACACACAATTACTAAAATTACATATTTTGTACTTCAAAGGTTGTGCATTTTTATGTATTTTGCTCCTAACAAAACAATGAAAACATCACACAAACTATGTCAGATTTTTATTATACTTTTTAATACACACAAATCTTATGAATATTCTCTACCTCCATCTTACTGATGGATCAGGAAGGACTGATAGAAAAGGAAACTATGGTTGCCTTATCTTTCTCTTTACTTCTGACTCAACATATTCAAATAAGTAGTTGCCTAATACAGGGAAGAAACATGAGAAAAAAGATATTATTTGGTTCCCTTGACCATTTATGTTTCCTAAAACATCTCTTCCTTCTTTCTGTGTTTGAAGCTAGTTCTGGTTTGAACGGAAATTTTGGCCTTGCTGGATTCTAGACACCCTCACTTAGTCGGGATGGTACACAGTTATCTTATACTCTCTTTGAGCCTTGCTGAGCTCTTATGCATAATGAGCCCACTGGAATTCTGAGTTCACAGGGTATCACAATCACTATATGTCAATGAGGAGGTAAGGAATGACAGCAGATATGCACTTGTGCATTACTACTACATTCACACGCACACCCATCGTTCCAATGCACTTCACATAAAACAAATGTACACATGTACAAATAAAATTACTAAGAATTTCCGGACAATGAGGGCACAGCATTAAACCTCACACAAGGTCTTCTGAGAACAGGACCCACAGGTTGTGTAGCCATGAAGCTGGCTCTACCTCTACCACAGCATTTAATGGCTGGTGTTCTTTTCTGTTCTCCCCTACTGAGCTGTAATGCCTGCTTAGAATTATTATTCTAGTGCCCAGCACAGTACCCGACTTTATAAGCATTCATTATTTCATGACTGATTAAATAAATAAATTATACTTAACCAATCTAAGGTTCCTTTTCTTCATTATAAAAAATAATTTTTTAAATGTGGACAAATAAAATGATTAAGTGAGGCATTATTAAATACATGTGAAAATTCCAGATAATATATTATATCCAATATGGTATAAAATCTAAAATAACAGCCAAAGAGAATAAAGTGAATTAATAGAGGGCAGATATTCTGAAATCATGCCTTTGAGTCTGAATGCAGGTGTCAAAGGATACATATACCATTTGGATAACTACTTCAATACAAGGCAATTTTCACGAGGGCAGAGGCTTTCTCTATTTTGCTCTCCATTCCCAATACATCTCAAAATATGGTGATCCATAATTATGTGCTGAATGAAGTATATAGATAAATGAAACACTGTGACATGGTGGTCATGTAAAATTAATGTGATTAAATTCTTATCAACAGGATTTTATGAGAAAGAATTCTAATCTAGATTTTAATTATAAAATTAAATGATGACAATGAGAATTTCTCAGTTCATAGTAACATTCACTTCTCTGGATGTAAAAATAACTCATTAGGAAGCCATTCACTTTCTTGGTCTCCCAGAAAGTTTTCTCTAAAGTTCTGAAAAAGGAGTGGTTGAAAGGAGAATAAAAGGGGAGGGTAAAATCAACCCCTTAAAAGTCAGAATAATACGTTTATAATTATTTCCTTTTAACTAGTCATCAATTATTCTGAAGCGAGTCTTCTGTTAATATTTACTTATGTCACTACAAACAAAGTGATCGACTGCCCATGACCTATTGCCTTGTTATGTTTTTAGAGGAAAGCTTTGTCTAGATAATAATAGATTCCTTCCCTGTGACTCATCCATTACCCAGAGGCTTCTGGTTTCCTGGAATTTCTGTTCAAAATTTCAGCTCTGTTTTTGTAAGAAAGACTTTAATTTTAAGAAAAAATAGATATTGCAAAAACTGATCAAAAATGTATTTCTAGCTCTTAGCATCAAATATCTTGTTCATGCTAAAATAAAACTGCCAGTCTTTGATATGTGAACTTGAGTCTTCATTTTGCATTTGTGGGTCAACTGTAACAACCTGACTCTATTGAACATTATCATCAGTAAGTCCCAGCTTCCTTATCAAAATTCATGCTCTATGTTACATTTTTTTCTCATTAAAGTTAGCACTATAGCCCTGGCTGGTGTGGCTCAATGGATTGAGTGCTGTCCTGCAGACCAAAGGGTTGCCAGTTCGATTCCCAGCCAGGGCATATGTCTGGGTTGTCCTGTTAGGAGTGTGAGACACAACCACACATCAATGTTTCTTTCCTTCTCTATCTCCCTCCCTTACCCTCTCTCTAAAAATAAATAAATAGAATATTTTAAAATAAAAATAATAAAGTTAGCAATGCACAGTTGCATAAAAATACAAATAGTACACATACACACTCAATCTCACCACTTTCAAGTAAGGACAGTTGTGAGAGCTTAGCAGTTGTCTTTCCAAACCTTACTTATTAAGATCACATCATTCTATATCCAAAACTCTGCATCTTGTTTCTTTCATTGAATATCATGGAAATTCCCTTGATTCAACACATATAGCTCTGGCTCTTCCTCTTCATAGCTGCCTATGGGACTTGTACTCTACCTTCATAACCATTCTCCCATCAATGGACACTCAATATGCTTCCAGCCTGTGAGCCACTAGAAATAATAATGTAAATATTTTTATACATATAGTCTTCCATATTGGCGATTTTGTATTTTATTAACAATTCCTAAAAATAGAAATGTTATTTCACAGATATGTCCATATTTAAATGTTAATAGATGCTAAAGAATTACTTTACAAAATAGTTGTAGTGATCTGCATTCCCACCAGCACTCTCTAAACAAGCATTTTCCATGCTCCTCTTCACAGGACTCAGATGGTATCAACACTGCTCACTTTTGCTTATCTAATGGTTTTTTTGCTTTATTTTTGTAAAATGTCTTGCAATTGTTTCAATTTGCTCTTCTCTACCTAGGAAGGTTAGTATATTTTTAAGATGTTTAATGGCCGTAATGGTTTCTGGTGGTAATGGCACTAGAACCCTAGAGGTTCTAGGTAATGGCACTAGAGGACTGGTAAAATTTCTACCCCTTTGGCAAAGAATAACTCTAGACCCTCTTTTACCATTTTTGTCCAGGGAGTCCTTACCACATCATATGTAGAAAGCCACTTTATCTAGGTAGCCTACAGGAAAGGATTTTATAAATTCATCCAACTTAGGTTTGAATTGGTAAGGAATCTTTATCACCATTTGCAGTTGTATTTGCATCTCAAAGGAATGACCCATAGAAAAGAAATGCTAGTGAAAGCATTTCTGTGTGAATCCATCATTGTAGTAACTATAAGTCTTCCTAAAAGTGGACAGAATAGGAGGTAAAGAAGAAGAAATATAAGTGAACAGGAGTCTTACATTAAAAACAAAGAGAAGAGAAGGATTAATTGTGGAGACTTTCACGTCTCAAAGTTGCCCTTAATATGCTTGTATGTATTAGAAGAAAATAAAATTAATCAGAACAATGAATTCCTCTGATTGTTGAAATTCCAAACAATGGGTTTTTCACATTGGACCAAATGATGTAAACATTAATTTAGAAGACAGTAATGGATGGATGGATGAGGATCAGGTCCTCATTTGTTTGAGAATGATAGTTTCACAGAATGAAAAGTTTTTCTCAAAGCTGGATTTTCCCTCACTTTCTGTATTTAACATATCAATATGTTTTATTATATTTTATGCTCAGAATATCTTGCAAATCCTTTTCTCTGGCACAGCCAGATTCTCTGTCATTGGTGCACTGCTGATAATGTCCTAATTTGACTTTCTGACTCAGATGTCTCCAATTTGTACTTTGCATCTTGTTAGGTCCTTCTATTTAAAAGGATCATCAGAAAACCATCTATACAAAACCTTCAAGAGCATATTTTTACAAAAATGTAGATCTGGGACTACTCCACACAAGTACTGAACCATAGTTCTCTGAGAAAATGCCCACAAAACTGAATGCTTAAGAATTTTTCCAGGTAATATTACATATACTACATTTTGAGACATAAAATTCTAGCATTTGCTAAGTCATGTTAAATGACTCACTGTTCCCTATACTTATTATTTCTTGTGCCACTGTCTCTAAAAGCACAATTCCACTACCAATAATATCCCTCCTTGCTTTATATCCATCAAATGACCATTTTTCTACAACTGATTCTCTGTTTTTAACTTAATCTTCTGTGCTTTATAGCATTCTGTACTTAGATACATGGACATCAGGAAAACTGCCATATTTTATTTATCTTTGTCCTACTATTATGCCTTCACATTTATCCAATTATCATTATCAATACTATCATGACAACTACTCTATATGGAAACCCTACATTCTTTCAAGTTTGGTACTAGAAATTTCACATGCATTATTTTAAACATTTTCAACAGCTTTCATGTCACAGATATAAAAAAAATGTGATTCAAAGGGTGAGATAATATGTTCAAGTTTGAATAAATAGGAAACAACAAAGTCAGGATTCTAACCCAGTCCTATGTGATTCCAAAGCTCATGGTCTTTCTGTGGTGTTTCAGTAAATGTTGGTTAAATGATTGATTGCATTATATTTTAACTAATTATCTAATATTTGGCAATTAAACAATCATCAGTCATTTCTGTAAACCTTAATCTACTTAAAACTGCTTTCTTCTTCTTCAGCAAACACTCTCAGTAATTGTTTCCCACAGAGATTAGTAAAAGGGAAAAAAACTTACTTTATATTTTAGAGAATTATCCCATCCATCTTAGCTTTAAAACAGTCTCGCTTGAAAATTGCCTCATTTGTGTAATCAGGACAGAAAGATTAGATGGTTATAGCTTTATTTAATGTAGAAAAAATCTTTAAAAAACTAAATATTATTGATAAAACTAAGGAAACCAATGGCAAATAAATTATAATTATCATTTGGAGCATCTATTTGGTGCCAAATTTTACACACAAATCTCCCTCATCCTCACAGCACCCCTGAGAGTTAGGTATGAGACTCATTTTAAACACTATTGAATGGAAGCTCAAAAGAATTAAGTTGTCCTAGTCATAAAGCTAGAGATTGTTAGAGTGCAGATTTGAATCCAGCTCTTTTAAACATTCTACCAGTTTTTCTCAAAATCATTTTTTGTTTTATTCTTTGCTAGATTGCCTGTACCTATGATCATTCACCTATACTGCCTGGTTAATCAAAGGTCAAATATACTGCTCACATATTAATACCATGCTCAAATGAAACAAGATAATTCCATACACATTTAAAAATATCTGAAATCATTATTGTGCTTCATGATTATTAGATGGGTGTTGAACAGAGATGTAAATGACTATACTTGACATTTCTTTTACCCAGCCAATTAAAGTATTCCTAGTTCAGTCTGAAGAAAAACAGGAATAGTTGCACACAACAGATAGCTTTTTTTTTTAATTCAAATTTCAGTAAAGACACAGGTGCCTCTACTCCTTCAGGAAGTAATAGCCATAGCCCAAGTTTTCTGTATTGGTGGGATTATAAATGTTGTTCCTGTTTGCATCCCAGAAGCCACTCTCACACATTCCAGTGAAATTTCATTTAAGTGGCATTCTTCAAGTACCAAATAAAGATCCTGTTCATTTAAACAGACTATTTTTTGCCAACTTGGCACTTAGAAGTTAGTAAGCAGTGGTCACAAAAACTGGTTACTTGGGGGTTTTGTTTACTGACTGTAATTAGTTTTGAACTATTGGAATTCTAGGACTGTAGAGGGAGATGAACATATATTTGAAGAAGATAAAATCAGTTGACTCAGTGTCTGAAATGAAAAGTTATAAGAAGAGGGGATGCAAACAATTTACCTACTGTAAGTCTCATTCTATAAAAGAGACCAATTTCTACCTCACGCATATCTGGTCTGGCCTCCAAAAGTTAATCACCCAGTTGCTGCCATATGGCTATATAAACCCAGGCACCAGTCCTTCCCCTTATTTTGCTTTCTCTGAAATGCACATGTTTTCCAGCACAACTTTATTTCTAACTCTTTGAAAAAGTGAAATCGTTTCTATACCTCCTTTAGATTATAACTGAGCACCAGTGATGGTTAGAAAAGCCCAGAAATAAAGAAATACACTAATTGGTATTCTATAGTTGCTAAGGATAAAGAAAAAGATTAGATAAGATAAATTTGAATGTAAGTATTGCTTTTATGGAGAAGGTAAGATGTGAAAAGCAGGAGTTATGGCCATTACTTAAAACAAGCCATGGTTGTATAATGTTACTGGGCAAGGTATAATCCAAAATACTTCTTAAAACTCCTCCAAATCAATAAGAATGAAAATAGAACAGGAAATGTCCAAAAATATGGGCAGTCATTTCATAGAAAAGGAAACTCAAATGGCAAATAAATATATGGAAAGATGCTCAACTTCATTAGTAATCAGAAAAATCCAAACTAAGAGCACAATGAGATGCCACCTTACATTCCTAGATTGGCAAAGTGTCTGAAATACTGACTGTAACAGAGGATGCACATTAGTATAGACTCTTAGATATTCTTGGTGGGAATATAAATTGGAAAAAAATCCTCCTGGAAAGCACTTTGGCAGCATCCTATAGAGCCGTACATTCTTGATCTCTATAACCCAGCACTAAGACTTCCAGATGTATGCCTTGTACATCAGAAGGTATACATTGGGGGTATATATCTTGAACCAAGAAAAGTGTACACAAATGTTCATAGCAGCATTATTCATCATAGAAAAAAGCTGAAAAGAACATAATTATCTATTGATAGGAAGAATGAATAAGTAAATGTCATACTAGAAGGATAGTATATTTTAGAGCAGTAATAGTGAATGACCTTCATCTGCATGTTAAAGCCTGATGATGCCTACAAACATAATACTGAGTTTTCCTGGTTGTGAACTTTTTTTCAAAAAATGGTATCATGTTGTATGTTCCTTCTCACAGTTGCCTAGGATGAGAACTTTATTTAGGACTTAGCAAATTTTACATATAGAAAGTTGGCAATTCCATTTACCCCACTCATGTGTTTAAATGAATTCTGCCCAAGATTTCTAGCTGTTTTGGATTATAGATATATGTGAATATATATTTATGAATATATAAATATTCATATGTATACAGTATATACACAATATCTTATATAAAATATACATTATATAAAATGTATATTATATAATATATAATATAAATTTACTGCATTTTTAAACCAAGGCAATGATAAACACTAAATTATAATAATGGTACCTCTCTCTAGAGGATAGGTTGGAAAAGGGAAAATTACAGAAGTAGCTGCAATTACCTTAGCCATGCCTTAAATATTGAATAGGGTTTCATAGGAATTTATTTGTTATGCTTTATACTTTACATATAAACTGATGTATTTATTTTCCAAACATTACCTTCAAGAATATCATCAGGGAAGGAATAAAAAAAAGGAGGAGGATGAAAAGGTGGAAGAAGAAAGGAGGAGATGGAGAGAGGAAAAAGAATGGGAAAGGAAAAAAAAAGAGGAATACAAGGGCAAAAAGCAGGAGCTATGGAATCAGACCTCAATTCAAATCTTTATTCTAACAATTAATGTTTTAAATTAGACAGGTTCTTTAATATCTGAGACTTAATAATACCAACTCTGAAATTTCACTTAAGAGGTTAAGATGAATAGTAAATGAGATTAATTCATGTAACCTGTTCAGTTATTTCTGCTACACACTTCTGTTTATGGCTACCTCACACCCCCTTCTGTACTTTGAAGAAACAAAAAACTGGAAGAAGGTGCAGGGAAGAGGGAAGAAGACGGTGAAACTAATCACTACTCTTTTCCTGTTGGTCATTTCTTCAGGAAGTACACTACCCACAAGTGCAAAATAAGTCATGTTTAGCTCAGTGGCTTCCCAGACACCATCTCTGCAGACATCCAATAACCTTAGATTCTAGAATAAAATGCTTATAACTTTTTCTTCATGACTTGAATCAAAACCTAGTACTTTCAAAGACTCAACATTTTTTTGTCAAGGCCTAATTAGGAAGGTCACTGTTATATGTAAATACAGTTTTATCTTCACTTGGTGAGAGTTTACATTCTAAAAGAGAACTTCATTGACTAAAATAAATCTCTAATTGGTGAAATATAAGCTGGAAGTATTTGTGAGCAAGGTGCACCCAACCTCCCCTCTTTCCATACCTATTCTGCCTCTGGAGAGGGAAACAAAACTAATCAGCTTGACAGCTGTCCAAAACCCATACCTCTGACAAGACAAGACTTAAAGGGTCAAAAAGCACACACACTCACAAATCCAGAAACTCCAAACATCCATGGTGGAAGATGCCTGCTTAATCAGGTTGCCTTAATACCCAATGGTTTTCAATGGGTGAGATTTTTCCCCCAGGGGACATTAAGCAATTCTGGAGATACTTGTAGTTTCACAAGAGAGGGGCAGCAATTACAGACATCTAGTAGGTGGAGGACACATGGATCCTGGTAATCTAAGATGCACTGGAGAGAGGAAACAGAAAAAGAATTACACAGCCTTAATATGACAATAGTGCTGCTGATGAGAAATCCTGGTTCAGCTGTACACGAGCCACATTGAGCTGTCTTTTGTCTGACCCGGGAGCCCAAGCTAGCTGTGTACTGCAAAGGAACTGGGTGTCATGGGGCTCATAATACCTTAATGCAGGGGTTATAAAGGCAGCAATCCATGGATTGGCTTAAGGTAGTTCATAAGAACCCATGAAATTATATGTGAATTTTGTTTATATGTACAGTTTTTTGAATATGGGTCTAAAGTTAAAAATGTTTTGGAAGCCTATCTACAAGACTCAAATGTCTTTTAATATTTCCCCACAAGACCTTTAACTGTCTTAAACCCTTAGTAATTTAATGAATTTCTTTAAAAATAGTGAACTTTCATTTTAAATACAAATTTAAGAAGAAAGTGTTACAAATACCTCAGGATCTCACCTATAAGTGGAACCTAATTAACAAAACAAACTGGCAAGCGAAATATAGCCAGAGACATTGAAATTGACAACAAACTGACAGTAACCAGAAGGGAGGGAGGAGGGAAATAATGTGGGAAAGAAGGGAAAGGGTCGTGTATGAATGAGAGACCTGTGGATGGAGCCAAGTAGGGTGGGATTGAGGGTGGGAGGTTGGTGTGGGTAGGGCGGGGGAAAGTGGTGGTGAGAACATGGAGACAACTGTAGTCAAACATCAATAAAAAAGAAAAACAAAACTCAGATATGGATTTAAAATGCAGCCTCATGACCATTGTGTATGTTTCCAAATCTGTAATAGAAAAGTTATTTAGATTTAATTAATACCAGTTAATTCACCTAGTTACAGCAAGCACTCAGTAAAAAGTAGCTATTGTTTCATTGTTAAAAATAACTTGGCTTTAAAGCTTTGCCTGTAGAAGATTGTGGATGGCATAAAATATGGCCATACAGAAATATTTTAGAGATTATTTCTTTGCCAAGTGAGTTAACAGAAGGAGGAGGAAGAAAAGAAGATTTGTATAGAGATTTATGAAGTATTTCAATATCTCATCTCTCTCTCTCTCTCCTCAACACACATGCACACATACATATATACACACATCAAAACAGATGCTGTAGAGCTGACTGTGTCCCATTTATGTGTTGTCATAGACCCGTGTATGTATTCATGAAGCAGGGTTTATCTGTTTAGTATTTGTCTTCTCCATTAGACAAACTTTTAGTAGGCTAGGATGGTGGCTCTCATATAGACATGCAGAGACTCAAATCCAGATGCTTGAATTATACAACCAAAATTCTTTTTATTATGTCCTCTAGAAAGAAGAGGCCCTTTGGCATATAGCAAAGATGTATTTTTTTAAACTTCATTTAATTATTTTTAAAGTGAGGGGAAGGGAGAAAGAAAGAGAGGGAGAGAAACATGACCCTTTGATTCACAGGCTGTAGTCAATCCACTGAGCCACACCAGACAGGACTGCAAAAATATGTTGAAGGAGGGAAAAATAACCCAAAGGATGAACTGTTTTTGTTGTTGTTGTTGTTGTTGTTCTTGTTCTTTAGGAAGGTACCCAGGAAAACACTGGAGCTGGAAAGTTAAACAGAAAGCCTTGGAGAAAGGAACAGTCCTCCACAGAGGAGACTTCTGTTGAAAATAAAGATAAGTATAGTATAGGAAATACAGAAGCCAGAGAACTTATATGTATGATCCATGGGCATGAACTAAAGGGGGTGGGGTGGGTAATGGAGCCCTAGTTGGTGTAGCTCAGTGGATTGAGTGAGGGCTGTGGACCAAAGGGTCATTGGTTTGATTCCCAGCCAGGGCACATGCTTGGGTTGTGGGCCAGGTCCCCAGTGGGGGCCATGTAAGAGGCAACCACACATTGATGTTTCTCTCTCTCTCTTACTCCTTCCCTTCCCCTCCCTCTAAAAATAAAGGGGGAATGAAGTTGGGAGAAAGTATGCAGGGTAGAGTGGAATAAAAGGGGGGAATGGGACAACTGTAGTAGCATAATCAATAAAATATATTGTAAAAAATATTATACTTTGAAAGTGTTCAGAATGACCCTCTCAAAAAATGTTCCACAATGACACATGGATTATTTTGAATTGAAGGCAATAAAGACCCTGCAGACTGAAGAAAACTTTTACTTCACCTTTAACTACCTAAAAGAATTTAGATAGGGGTCCTGACCCAGAAAAAGAGATATTACCAGAAATGACTTTTATATTTTTTCTGTTTATCTGAATGACCGATCTTATGGCAGAATAAGCATCCAATTACTGAACCCCTGCCCTTAGATGAACCCCTGCCCTTAGGTGAACCTTGTCACCTTAGAAGCCCCAGGTCCCTATGACATTACTTAGCACAGGGGAGCATATAAGCCTCAGCTGTCTGACCTGTCCTGCCTGGGTATCATATTCTTATGGGTGAGCCTCCCACCCCACCACAAACACTAGGTCTGCCCAGAAGGTATCCAGCCATGAAATATGAAAAATAGAGACATTTATTAAAGAGGTTACAAGATACAAGAAATACTGTACACAGGACAATGACACTTCAGTTGCCTTCAAAGTAGGCACCTTGAGACCTTACACAGTTTTCCCAATCACCATCAGCTCCTCTGTCATATTTTCCAGAATCTTATCGATGATCTGAAATCTCTTCCCTTTCAAAGGTGATTTTACTTTTAGGAAAAGCCAGAAGTCTCAGGGTGCCAAATCTGGGTTGTAGTGGGGCTGAATCACCTGGGTGATTGGATATTTCTCCAAAAACTCTGCATGAGATGTGATACCTGAGTGTACATATTGTTGTGCTAAAACTGCCAATCACCAGTTGCCCATAGGTGTGACCTTCTGAATCATCTGAATAGTTTCCAGGGAGGAATGTTCAAGCTTAACACAAAATTTAATGCAGATTCATTGCTCTACTTGCTCAGTTATTTTGAATGTGGTGACCACACAGTACACATGCTCACTCAAGGGCACCTACCACCCCTACTGACTAATATGAGTGACTAATGAGTGAAGTCATTATTGTTCACACATGCACATTCTAGTCCACTTTCCTTGGCTGCCAGGTTCCATCAATGTTGTGCAAACCATTCTCATTGTATTAACAATGGCTGGACTTCTTCTGGTCAGATCTCATATGATTAAATTTGCTTTTCTCCAGTTAGTCTGTCTTAGTTTGATCTTTATACCCACCAAAGAACCTAGAAGAGTAAAAGAAAAAGATTTCCTCCCTAACAACTTCAACCAGTTTCAACATCTTTAAAGCCAAACCTGGATGTTCAACCTTGAAAGCCACCTCTGCTCACTTCCCGCTCACTTCCAGCCCTGAACATCCTCTTCTGACTGACACTGTGTTCTCCTTTCATTTCCCCCTTTGTCCTGCTTCCTCAGAGGTACCAAAGTAAAAAAGAAAGACTAACCTGGACACACTGAGTATAACCTGTGTGGGAAAGAAGGAACTTGAAGAAAAACAAAACCTCATATCTCTTTATCATACATGTGAGTTGTTCAACCCAGTTCTGTTAAGTGCACAAGGTTTATCAAATTGACACTGAAAGTCACTTTAAAAAGCTCTCTTGTAATAATCTAGAAAGTTGAAGAAAAGTTTACTAAAGATTTTTTTATTCACGTATCCATTCATATCTTTTTTTTTTTTAAGTCAACAAATATCTATTGAATAGCTGCACCATCAGCTAGGTAGTCTGCTCACCACTGATACTCCTGAAATAAAACTGATACCATTCTAGCCTACTGAGTGCTGTCTAATGGAGAAGAGAAATATTAAACAGATAACCCCTGCTTCATTATTACCCACTTAATTACTTAATTACAATTGTAATAGGAGCTATATATTCAAGCTATAAGGGTCTATGAGAACACATAAAAGGGACACAGTCAACTCTAGAGCATCTGTTTTGATAGACTTTCCAAGGAACTTAGCAAAAGAAGGAGTAGAAGAATATTCCTGGAAGAAAGAACGGTATCTTCAAAGACAAAGTGAGAAAAAAAAAAGGAGGGAGTTAAAGAAAGATAACTTGTTACCAAGTTACACTATATGGAAACATTTACGCTACCCCAGATGTTTTAAAGACTTCAAAGAGTTTCTTAGCTTTTACTTTGATAACATGCAAAATAAAAAATGAGTCCTTCAACTCTCCATTATCAATAATTTTGTTATTATGTGAATCAACGTCAGGGTTAAAAGGAAAACCACAAGTTAAAAAAAAAGGTTGAAGGAGGAAATAAAAACCTTCAGTGGTGAATTAAACATATGAGCCTGTTTAAAAATGTTTCTCTTTCTACCAATGGGTTATTTTCACCTGGGTCCATGGGCCCACCTGGCTTCACTGGGCTCCTGCAACTCCTGAACGAAGGAAAGCACTATCACTGCAGTTTGATCCCCAGGATGTGGAGGTGACCAAAGGGTCACGAGAACAGAAGCTGGGCCATTATAGAAATTGGTAATACTCAAACAGGAAAATCCACTCCCAGATCATTTAGAGCCAAATGGAGACCTGCTAGGCACAGGGAATCACCAGCTGGGTTTCTATTTGAAATGTGTAATCATCAGATCCATTCAAAGCCAGACCCCACATGGAAACCTCGTGGTTAGCCATATGTTTGGGACACCTTTGGTGTTTACTAATGCCCCAGGACTGTGAAGCAGAAGATCCACCAGAGAAAATGCCAGGGCTCTGAACAGAGAACACGAGGAGATTGGAAGAGAGCCCCTTTTGTTTGTGGATAAGTGATCAAAGCTGGGAGCTTTTCAACAGAGCGCTACTGTGCTGAACACAGAAAATCTAAACGCTTTAAAGTAAGCCCGTTCACGTTTCACAGAGTATCTTTAGAAATCAGCCTACTCTTAAGAAATTGTGAGGCATTGTTTTACATTTTACTTTTTCTAGCCAGCTTAGTTAAAAGTACACACACACACACACACACACACACACACACACACACACACACCCCACCTTCATATAATCATGACAAAAACTGACACAGGCACTTTGGATTTGCGAGGACTGATTACAAGCATTTCTGAAAACCAAGATACTTCTTTTTTTCTCCCTAAAAAGACTTTGAGGGAAACAGAAGGCTATATATGTTTCTTGGACACAAGGAAAGTCTGATGAAAGCCATTTTTCATTTTATTTCCATGCTCTGAATGAATATTCACGCTATTCAAACTACCACAGCAATCTGGTTCTCAAGTTAAACCACCAACCACCAGTCCACTGGGGTGAAAAAAACTATTTTTATGCACTGTGACATTTTTACCTTGTAAAACATTGCAAATGTAGGTGGTAGTTCTCACAGTCTGGTATATTTTTGGAGTTTCATAATCCTTCGAGCCAGAGTTCAGGGGCTGCTTTTTTTCAACAATTTGGCATGTCGTGGCCTTTTCTCCATAATTGTACATGTTTAAAAAATAAATCTTTTTTTTTCCCACTGTTCTTCCAGTCCTCCTGTCGAAAGGCAACGGGATGGGAAATTGAACACACACATAGACACAAAAGATCCTGCCCTGCTCTCTTCCTTTCTCTCTTTGCCTCTTCTCATTCTTCCCTGCCCTTTATCACTTACTTTCAAGGGAGAGTTTTTTTCCTTCATATAAATTTCTAAGAATAAACTTGATTGTTCTGTTTCAAAATAAAATGTTTTGTTCTTTCCTCTGAGTTACACTAGTCGATGGTTGCTCAAATCATACTTCACTTATACTTGTGAATTATGGTTCAGATCATGTAATCAGTGAGCTAAATTTTGGACATGTATGATTATCAAGATGATTCTAAGATAACCGGTTGAAAGTGAGAACCTAGTTTTTGTTTATGAATAGAACCCAATGACACATGATATGCTTTCTCCAAGTTGAACCACGATTTGAAGGGATTGATCAAATTCACTGCTTGATGAAAGGACATCTAAAGGTTTAGTCATGGAATTCAAACTGTACTATGAGGCTATGTGGTTCAGATAAGTCCAATAGATCCATCAACAAATTAATACACAATAAGCACTTGACTAATTTTAGCAAGCTGCCAAGCTCCTTTTATTTTTGGCTAGGTCCAGCTGTTAGAAAGTTTTTTCTTATATTAAAACCAATCTAACTTTCCTACTACTAACATCTATCTGTCCCAGTTCTGCCCTCTACTGCAAGACAGGGTGACAGAAAGCCTGCCTGGACCCTGTCCTTCCCTTAATTTCACACCTGGAGGTGTTTTACTTCAATTTTTCCTCACCTGTCATGACCCTCTACTACTGCGGCAGGCCTCTTTTAAGAGCATTCTAGTTTGTTAATATTCTACCTATCGCCAGGTGACCATCAGAACCAGTCACTCCAGGCGCATCTTTTATTTATCATCCAACTGATTCTTTTAAGTATTGGTCAACATGTGTTTAGTAAAACAGAAAGAAACTTATGATTTAATATAAATTGCATATACTTTTCTTGATATTTAAAAATAACACATCAGTTGTCTCCTTGCCTTTTCCTTGAGCTCTCCCCAAAATAACTTCTACTCAACAAAGAGCCATGTTTACTTTTCTAAAGATGTATTTGCTGGAATGAAAAAGAGAATATAAGCTGAATGCATCACAGCATTTTCCTTGCAGTTTCCCAGTTCGACAAGCCTTCTCTTGGCCTTGCTGACAGCAGCTTTTCTCTCTGTCCCCTAAATGTACCCAACTTTCTTAGCTGTTGCCTCTTTTTTTCTTGACCTCTGATTTTTCATTCATACCTCCTACCTCTCAAATCCCTCTCCATTTTTTAGTCAAAGTAACTTAGTTCTGTCTTGCTTCAATCTCCAACACCCTACATTCCCTGCTCACTTCTGTTTTTAAGAGTGCCAGAGACCATTAGGATGAAGATGGCAATCTCGTGTGTGAATGCTCAACAAACAAAAGACCCTATAGTTAGTACAACTCACCAGTCTCAGAAAGAAATAGGAGGTTATAAATAACTTTGTTTTTTCTGTCACACATTCAGATTCAAATAAGAGATTTCTTACATGCTCTGGCCCTGGATCATTTTCTTTTTTGACAGTTATGTTAGCAGTTGCTGGTGCAAACCAGAGTTAACTAGAACCATATTTCTGGCTATTTCCGAAGAATAGATTTTTAACACCTCTTGTAGACTGGCTGTCTAGGAAGTTACCAGTCTGGTGGTATATCCTGGTACCAGGAATGACAATAAAAGCAAAGGTACTATAATCTGATCAATAAAGAATACAATGGGATTCTGTACTCTGCAATTGGCCATGATATTTTAATAAATAAATAGCTGTTAGATTAGCTTTGTCCCTATGTAATTTCCTCAGTCTTTTTAATGTCAATTGCTGACACCATTATGCAGTCTTGAAACTGATTTTTTTAAAGTACCTGATTATTTACATCTAACTTACTCTGTTTCTCACTGACTTGAGATTTAAAGTCTAGCTTAGAAGGTTCATACTTAATTCAATTCAGAAATATTAAACTTTTTTTTTGTTTTCCCATGTTGGGTCATCACAACTTTAGCAGATTTCAATGTCCTTATACAGAAGCCAGATTTTCAGGAACAAGTATAAAGGACACATGGGCAAAACCAAAGAGGGGCAGGATCAAAGGTGGGGAGTGAGGATGGGCGGGGCTGGGGGGAGTAGTGGTGGGGAAATGGAGACAACTGTATTTGAAAAACAATAAAAATATTAAAAGAATAAAAAGCAAAAGAAACCAGATTTTCTTTTAATGTCATCAGAACTGGAAAAAGTATCTTCCACAACAATTAAGACCACTGTTCAGTGTTAAACCATCCATCAATAGAGAAGCCAGCTATTTATAAGTGCTAAAGATATTTACAGATAATAATAGGTATAAAACATTCATTTTAAAAATTTTTAATACCTGAAGATTTATGTCTTGGTAGACATTCTCAGGGATTTGTACTCTGCATTATTTTTTTTTCTTTTAGTAGAAGAGCTATTCTTTAGCACAAAATCCTCAAGAGGAGGGAAGAAACAACAATAAGCAAAGCTTATGTGCCAAGTATAGTTTCAGCTATGTTTCAATCACTTTCTAAATAAGTGACACACAAATATGACAATCCCAAAAATGATACAGATACTCCAAATCAGGATTTTCATATATACATCACGACAGACAGAAGATTGAGACAAGCCAGAAATAGTTTCTTTGACAACAAATCTACAGCTCAATATGCCTCCCTGCCCTGCACCCCAAAAGTACTGGAGGCTGCTGCAAAAAGATTTCTCAATGCCATCAGATAAGAAATGGGATTATTTGAAAATGAAGTAGTCAGAACAAACTATTTGCAGTGAACTTGTAAGAATCTCTTTATATTCCCCAGGCAATAACAGACTTAGAAACAGTTTATTGATAGCATGAAAAATTTACACAAAAGTACTAAATGATAATACCATAAATACATTCTATGTATTGAAAGAGTTTTAAAATAGGGTTAAATAATATATATAGTTTCAATTTTTATGGTTAAATTTTGTCTGTTTAGGAAGTGTCTAGTTCCATCTAAAAATAATTTTAATTCTATTAATAATCTATAAAATTATTCTAAAGGATAATGCATCATTAATACCTATTATATAATATGTTTTAATGCTCACCTTTTATATTGAAAATGTAAAAATGATTTTCAATATTTTAAGATAAACATTGAACATTATTTTTTGGTACTGTACAAAATAAATGCCAAATTACCAATATTGTTATTTTGCTTAGCTCCTGTCATCACTGTGACATTGGGTGTTTTTGCTTTTTGTCAGCAGCTACCTATTCAGTTAAATATATAATCATTCAAATCACACGCCATTATTATTAAATTCAACATTGATTCTCTAAAACTTGTTATATTCTTGGAAACATTGTTCACATTTTCTTGATTTTGCAGTTTAGTAACCCTATTACAGAAGTTGAGTGAAGATTGGTTCTTAGTGGTCACTACATTATTTTCTTAATTCTTACAAACCGCTAATTTTAGATGAGAAATGATGTCCACCTTCACTGAAAATAAAAAAAAATGAAATGCCATCTTTGATTCATTCAATTGGACAATATTTAAAATATGGATACTACTTAGTGTTTGTCACTGTAGATGTGAGTGTTAATATCTCTTCTAATGCTACCTTGTATCACCCATTACAATTTTAAATATGTATTATTTTCACCAGAAATTATGTTTTTGGGTGAATCTATCAGTAATACTAAAACATGTTTTCTGAGACATATGTCTAAATCAGTTCCTTGCACTGTCACTTGAAATAATTTATTAAACCATGTTAACCCATGTGGCAGAATAACCTTTAGCTATAGAATCATGATAATATGGTACTATGATTCAAGAGAAAAAAAAACTGGGAAAAGTGATTTTTCAGACACCTGAATGACTTAATTTATACTGCATAAAAGCCACACTCTTTACCCTCCTGTCTGGGCATTTGAGTTCATAAAGCTTGCTTCATTATAATAGTCTATTCCTTATTCTATTTTCTCATCCCTAACCAGAAAGATAATCAAGTTATGGTATCCATTATTCATTTCTAATACCCTGAAATTTTATACCTCAGGAAAATATTTCTATCCTGAAAAAAAATGTACTGTATAATGTCCAATTTGAGGACCATCTTTCCAGAAAAAGACAAAAGACAAAAAACAACTTTACCTTCTGGCTAATGATGACATCATTTCTACTCTTTTTCCTTGTGATTCTGCATGTAGTTTAAAACCTCCTTTTTACCTTTGGTTTTCCCTGAGAGTATCTGTTAATGCAGACACTTTTCATTTTGATCATATTTACTGTAAAGTATCTTGTAGAATCTTAACCTTCCATCAGATCATACTCCAAACTTGAACATTTCTCTAGCCATTTCAAAAATAAATAAGTAAACTCTCCTTTAAAAAAAGTCACATTAAAAAACAATCTGACCTGGGATAAGTAGATGAGAAAATATTTTCAGTGCCTCTTAGAATACTAATGATTTACCAAATTTGAAATGAAAAGAGTTTGCATTTACTTCTACAAGCTTGCTATTTTAAAACTGTTTAATGGACCACTGAAATAATGGCCAAGGAATCTGGGGGGATTTGTCTCCTGGCTGACATGTTCATTGACAGTGCTTAGAGTCCTGGAATGCCTCAGGGAAATAAATACTTTCAAACGGCCTCTTTTTAATATCTGTTTCAAGGGAAAGAGGGACATTGGTGATGCTGAGACGAGATTTTTATTTCCATAATTTAGTTTGAGCGTCTCAAAGCACAGTTAGTTTGATTCGCCTTCTTACGTTCTGGACCACAGGTGTTTCCCATTAAGACAAGCAAGCTGACTTTAACGGAATCCAGCAGAGCAGTGGGCACAGAATGCCTTCTGTGAACTGCCAATAATTATTTGTCCTGGCTTTGTTTCTGGAGATTCTACTTAAATTGGCTCAAAAACTGATAATCTGTTTCATCCTGAAAGATTAACCCCTTAAAAAATGAGTGTGCTTCCATGTAATTGGACTGCATAAAACAGCTCTCTTAATATTGTTGTTAAATTAGAGAATGATTTTTAAAGTGTGATAAAAGGAAGCTTTGGAAGAGCACTCAATATGTAGTACTGCTAATAAAATAGCTTCATCAATTCTCTTAGTCTTTGCAGCAGACAATGGGATGAGTAATAAATCTAAACTGCTGGTACCTGAATGCTTATATTATAAAACATGCTGACTGCTGAGCCTGCTCTGGAATATGAGTTTAAACTTATGACATCATTTACAAACTTACTCTAACTTGCAGTCTTCTGCAAAACCAAGGCACACCTTTTAAAATTTGCTTCTCAGCAATCCACTGACCCTAAAGTGGACATAGTTTCTTCTCAAAGCTTGAACAGATGGACACACTTCAACACCCATCATGGTTGTGGTCTGCCAATGCCAGGTGGATTACAGTACAAACTAGTTTATTGCAGCCCACTTTCTCCTCCTTTCATTTAAACTCCATTGCTTGGCTTCTTCTACAGTGGGCTTGGGTAAATCCATCTCTATAAATATAACTGATCTTAAAAGAAAATCTGTGCACATTCACTGTCATGGGAAAAAGAGCAGAGCCCACAAACACAATTTGGCCACCTTACCATAGTAGAGTCACTACTGCAATACAGTCGATAGAAGTATACTTGTTGAAGGAGTCTCAGGAAGACTTATCAGAATGAGATCATTTTAATCATAAAATTATACTGAATTGTTTTAACATTATCCCTTATTTTTTACTAATAGATTAATACTAACATATATGATCAATATAAATTAGTTAAAATAACATTCAAGAGTGCAAGTTTAGTTTGAAAGCATATAGTTCAGTTTTAGAGAATTAATACAGTTTTATAAGAACTAAAAATGTAAAAACTAATTTAGAGCCCAAATTAAAAGAAAAACATACTATGTTTGATTCAGCTGCTCTTTTATTTTGTGATACATAATGCACAAGATAACTGAGAATCCACTGGACCCCAGGATTAATAGAAAGATGGGAAGAAAGCAACTACTGACTTTAAGCTTATTTTTCAGATTAAAAAAAGAGAAAACCTTCCAGAAGACTAAACTTTAGTAAGAGTTAGCTCAGAATTACTGCAGAGACTCTTTGAATAACCATAGAGAATGAGATGAATATTAAAAACAATATAGAAAGTCAGATATACAAATTTTCAAAACAAGGGAAAATGCAGGGTCCTTGAAATGATGAGCAACTATTATGAGAAACTTATATTTCTGTGAAAAATCAATGTGATGTACAGTAGTTATTAATCAAAGAGTTTCTATATATTATGACTATAAAGAGGTCATTAATGAAAATATCTGGGGCATCCAGAGTAGTAAGGCAAACACTGTTTCCTTTTTGATAGGGTTGGTTACTAGTAGGTAGTCCAGTGAATACTGGAGAATAATTATTTGGCTTTCAAGAAGACATCTATTGTTATTTTTTACATCATTCTTAAGTGCAAGAGAGAAAAATTTGGGCTGTATGACAATTTTCATCAAGGACTTTACCAGCTAACTCTACTTTCTTCCTTTATTTCTCTTTGACTTGTACTGCAGAACTTCACGTATTGTTTACATCATCTATGTCTTTTCCAGTGATGGCTGTAACGATCAGCTCTGCGTGAGCTCATACCATTTTCACTCATATGTGCCTCCCTTTTGGTCCACCGCATGCATTCCCACCTCCTACTGTTGAATTTTTCTGTGGACTCTACCTTGTGGGATGTCTTTAAACTTCATTTGGCACCCCATAGGCACAACCCAGCATTTCAAGGAATTAACACTGTATGAAGCAAAACATTGACCACAGGGCTCTAGGAACCAATTGAGAAATACTCCCAGTTGGTCCTAAAATGCATTTCATCCAGCTTCTCACACTCTGACACAGAATCAGTAATTGTTCACCCATAGCATAGCCAACCTGATAATAATTCTCATATTGTCTCCCCCTCCTCCTCTGCTTTGTGATTCTTCCTTCCCCCCACAACTTTCTATGCCTCAACAGTTTTTCCTTTTTTATCCTTGTTTGACCACTTGAATTGTACTAAACATCTGAATCTTTCCTCTCAGCCTATTAAACATTTTCAAATTTATCTCACCTAAAAGAAAAAAATGCAAAATTAAAAATAATATGTGTCGATGGCATATTTCTATATAATTATTGTTTCCTTCTTCTCCCATCAATGATCTCAAAAGAAGGATCTACATTTAATATCTTAATCCTTCACCATCTACTTACTCATCAGCCAACAACAATCTTATTCTGTTCCCAACATATCTCTCAAACTCTTCCTGCTAATTCCATCAAAGACATCTAATTGCTAAATAAAATCAACCCTTGTCAGTTATCTTGACTTTTGTTTTCTTCTTTAATAGTGTTGAGCAATCTTCTTAAGACTATATCTTTACTTTTCAGTTTGGCTGACACCATGCTATAATTGTTGTTGTTATTGACTTAATATCCCCAACAGCTCCTTTGCAGATCCAGTATGTATTCCTTCTCTATCTGCCTTTGTGATGCCATTGCCCTTAAACTTGTAGAAAGGATTCTTCTTTCCTTATTCACCAGTGGCAATGTCATTCCTACTTCTAGTTTGAGCAAAACTCTATCTGATCTGTTCAGGCACCCTAATCTCTCTCCCTAGGACTGACTTCATGGGAGAAGTGATTTTCTCTATGTTCATTATATAAACTTTGTTTCCCTCCATCCTTTCAGTCTCAGTTGTTTGTCTATCATCAAATAAATCAACCCATTTGGAATCAGTGGAATCTTTGCTGATTCCTATTTTTTAAATCATTAAAACAAATAAATATAAACACTTAGAAGTTTATTTTCTAAATACTTCTTGTCATCTCCATTGCTACTTCCCTGGTAGTCTTTATTCTGGTAGTCTGTTACTTATATTATTGCAATACATTCCAAAGAAGATTAACTATGTTTATCATATCATCATTTTTTTCTAGGGGAAGCTGCCCGTATCAAGTGGCAGACCTGTGTAGTAATGTATATAATCCTGTTTCCTCTGGCTATTATTGATTGGAGCTGGTAGGAGTATACAACCTGAGGACAAAGTAACATGAGGCATCCCATGTGAAAAGTTATGTCCAAAGTGGGTAATCCAGATGAGCAATGTAAAGAAATTATAGAACATGAAAAAAAAAATCACCCAGTAAGCTAGAGAAGCAGAAACTATAAGATTGCCACTGTAGAAACAATCTAAAAGGACATGATGGACTATGGTTAAACTCAAGTCAGGAGAAGTCCAATGTTACAAGTATAGAGAGAGTATGAGGCAGAGGATAAAGAAACTAGAAGGTAACAAAATCTCTGGATGCAAGTTTAGACACAGTGACATGCATATTGAATAACACATTGCAGAAAAATCCAGGTACATTACAAGTGAAGCATTTCTGTGAACTCTTTAACACTAAAGTCTACCAAAGTGTCTATTACAATTCCTGGTCTTACATGTGTACCACTGTAAAAGCCCCTATTATCTAAATTAGACTTTGTTTCTGATAAGCAAATAAGTCTTACCAGAGTAAATTTACTAGTATGGCATTTTCTACTCTCTCACTCTGAATATCCAATATTAACACTGTGATATTCATTGATGTATCTATAAAGATACAAGTTGTTCCCCTGCTTTAATCTTCCCTCCCTACAGCAACCATATGGAAAAATCTAAGGTCCTAACCATAACATTTCAAGTCATCTGAGATCTGGTCTCTTCTTGGCTTTTCAGACTTTTGCCACAACTTTGTATACTTCCCTTCCAAATTCATACAACACTAAGCTCTTTCAGTGTGCTTTTGCTCCTATTGTTCATTATTACTAGATTGTTCAACTTTTTCATCCTGACTATTGTACTCATGTTGAAAATGCTGTTTACACATAACTGAATTTAGCTTTTTCTAGCACCTGTACATGAATAATTTGTAATAGATACTACATTGTATTTAAAGCAGTACGCTTCTCCCATGACTGTCCCTTTTTACTAGAATGTGATCTTCTGATATGTCATTTTTAACCCCAGAAAAAAAAATCACAGAACATGGAATGCACAAGAAACTCAGTAAATCTTTCTTCCCACAAACTGTGTCAAGTAAATACAGCCAGTTGATAAAGCAGCTTCTTTGGTGGCTACTTAAAGGAGGTCTCTAGTGGATTGCCACCAGTTAGTTACAAATCATGAGCCCGTCTAACATATTAATCATTTAATACCAGCAATTTCTAACATAGTTCATAAAGACTTAAATTTCCAGGAAATTGCTTGGAAGTTCTCCTACCTGTAGGCTGCTCATCCTTATTCTAGATGAAAACAAATCCTCTAATCTTATCACCCATTGCTTCCCCTTATATGCAAACACTTCACCATTGCTAGACTGTACACTTTGTTTCTTTTGGTTTTACCATCTTCTTCATCTTGAGTGTCTTCTCCCTCATTCTTATTTACTGAAAAATCGTACCAATTGGTACAACACTCATTCATAAATCCTTGATGAAATAGATTATGCATGAGCTTTAGACAACACTGCTTTAAGTGCATATTCACTACTTAAAAAGCAAGCAATTGCTGGCAAGCTATTTAACTCTCTGGGCCTTTAAAAAAATTTGTTTTGCTTGTAAACAGGGCATAACAATCCCCCCCTTCACAAGTTTTGTGTGTGTGTGTGTGTGTGTGTGTGTGTGTATTAAATAAGATAAAACATTTCTAAAGCATTAGAAAATATGTCCCCTTCCTTTCCTCTTTTGAAATTTGCATTTTGAATTTTGATTATGCCTATAATTCTTATCATATGCTATATTTCTATCTGTGTTTTATAATAAATCTTGTGCACATGACAAATCCTATATTAGTGATTAGGGGATGAAAGAGGGAGTGGAGATATTGTTTATTAGTCTTTATTTCCTTATAGTATTTCACAGAGCATGTTTATTCATAAAAACTATATATGTATACATGTATATATATGCTCACACAATGTGTGGTTAAAGACGAAAGAAACAACATAAAGTTGAAATACAAGGCTATAACTTGAATGACAGGATCAAGATACAAAATTTCTCAAATGGGTTAACCTTTGACTTTGAAATTTCCATGAACAAAATAGTTCTGAATTTTTAACAATATTGTCAGCAAAGTAGAGGAGAAATATCTTGAAGTATATTTCTATTTTACCTTAGGATTGACCAATTATGAATTAATTTTCTCAACCAAATAATAGGAAACAGTTTAAATTAATTGAACTATCATAGGCATACAATAAAATTATAGATTTGGTTACTTGAGCTTATTCATACTACACTTTAAGCAGGCTGTTCCATTTTGGAACCTCTAAACATAGCTGGAAAATTTCCAAGGAAGAGCAGCCAGCACCCTGAGGGCTCCATGAACATGTATGTTCTATAGCTCAGGTTGTCTAGGTTGAAAAACCAAAGGTAGAACACGACATCTGAATCCAAGTATTCAAATGGCTGCCATTAGAAAAATGTTAGATTTAGTGTCTGAGATTCTCAATGAAAGAATTATACCAGTGGAGAGGAGATGCAGAGAAGCAGATACTGACTTAATATGAAGAACTACAAAACTTTTAGAGAAGACAATAAATATAACAGATTGCCCAGGGAAAGAGTGAGTTCCTATCAGCTGGGAGGTTGAGATCAGTAACTCTTTAATAAGAATGCTGTAAGGGAGATTCTGCTGAGTGGGAAATTCAATTAGATAATATCCAAGCATTCTGTGAACACTAATTGTCAATTAATCTATTAAAACAAGGTTTAAAAACTTAAAATATATCAAGTACTCCTCTTAGTTAAAAATTTCAAAGATAAATATATTGGCAAAGTATTAATTTTCCTTAGTGCACATGAGGTTAAGAAATTAAAAACAAGAAAAGAAGAAGTAATATATTCCTATAGGCAAACATTAAAATAAATTTGTAACTTTGGAAAACAAACCAAAACAAACACATTCATAAAGCATTAAAATAACTGGTTCCATAGCTGTTATAGTCCTTATATCTCCATTAACTTAATTAACTCTGAAATCTAGTAACTAACTGGCCCATGAAGTCACAAGTCAATGAATACATGAGCTTTTCAATCAATGAAAAAAAATTATTGATTTATGTTCAGTGATTCCATCATTAGGAAGTGCATTCATACCTTTAATTCCAAATGAAGTTATGTGAATTATGCAATTAGGCGATATGCATGTAGCTGCAGTCAACAGAGTCCTGATTTGCCTGCCAATTAGTGCGGTATGTTGACTACCACTTAAGTGAAAAATGATGTGGAGGATAAAAGACTACCTCATCAAGTCTACATCTGTCTTTTTCTAACAGATTCAAGCCTACATTCAGTGGGCAATTAAATCACAAAATACTAGACACAATGTGACCTCCATGGCAAGTATCAGAGTATATATTCACTTTCTAGTTGACAAGCAGTGCAGTTATTTTATAGAACTTCAAGTGGTGCTCAGTTCCAGATCTCCTACAGAATTATGCAGGATACAAACTCCAAATAGCTCTGGGTTTGATAGAAAGAAAGAAAGAAAGAAAGAAAGAAAAAAGAAAGAAAGAAAGAAAGAAAGAAAGAAAGAAAGAAAGAAAGAAAGAAAGAAAGAAAGAAAGAAAGAAAAGAAAAGAAAGAGAGAGAAAAGGTGGGGCTTGAAATGCTTGATTGGGGAACAGGTGAGGTTAAAAATGACTGAAGAGTTACTGAACTCATTTTGACATGTTTTAAAATAATGGCCGGAAAATACAAGGGCATGTGCAGTGCAGTTAAATCTTTCCCACTCGTTAATAGAGGGGACACAAAGGTCACTGCTCTGCAAAGAGAGTTGACTAATCCCTCTGATGCATGGTGTATCCAGTACCTTTTATTTAATTTTTGTGGAGGAAAGCTGGTCTGAATTAGGCCTTCAGTAATTATTGCAGGGACTTGACACAAACCTTAAAAAGTCCCATAATGCCCTAACTATATATTCAGGCTAATGATTACATACTAACTCACGCAGTTGCGCTAAAGATTCTGCCTCATTCAGAACCTTTTTTTGAACTATTTCACAGGTCACACAATGGGAAAGAAAATAGCTGTGTAAATTAGAGAAATAAGGAGAATACCACCCATGGCAGGGAAGAGAGGAGGGGAAACTAATTCTTAATGCTATGTTTAACTGAAGTGTGATTTCATCTTTAAAGCCTGAAATTGTGCTTGAAGTTACAATTATACTCTCCCTGGCACTCTAAGATATTACAGAACAAGATGCAATAGGTTTCTTAAGAAAGAGAACAGGACTGGAGATGGCCTTATAGGTAGGACCCAGACCAGCAATCTATTCTAAGAATGACAGCAGAGGTGTAAAGGAGTAGATGCCATCACTTTGGGAAAGTATGAAAAGAAAGAAGAAATGAGTAGTTATCAGTACAACTTCAATTCCTGCCAAGGACAAGGCAACCTGACATTTAACTCTTTCTCTGGAATTATACTGAATGCTCCTAAATAAAATACACATATTGGTATTTAATTTACTATCCTTGGTGTAATGCTGAGCCTAGGACATGTTGTTGACAAGGCCACCACTATCAAATATATCAAATATATCATTACATCAGTTGCCAATTTCTGCCTTCTGATTTGGAGATGCCCTTCTTTTTCCCTTCTGATTGCTTATTCATCACTAGAAGGTTAAAGGTGACACTAGTTTTGCTTCTTTAGATCAAAGTTTTTCCACAGCCATTACTAAAGTTTCCTATACAAATTTTATTAAAATATATGAATATAGAATCTCTGTTAAATGTGCCCTGTAGATGATCTTAAGCATAATGAAATCAAAACCATTTTCCTTTCTTTTGGTTACAAGATTTTTATCCCTTGCTTAACTAGCTATTGCAAAGTATGCTTTTTCCTCCCTCAAAACACATCTTTGTGTCAAAAATGATGAAAATAGTGCAATACTAACAGAATACAGAAGCTCGCTAGCAGTATTTATTGCACAACACATGTTTCTCTTATTTTTGTTTTGTAAATCTTATAGATTTTTAAAATAAAGTACTGGACGGGGATGAGAGGTTGCAGTTCTACCTTATAAATAATGCAGTTTACTAAATGCAAATGTTTCTTGCAGTCCAATGTTTCAAGAAGTAATTTTTTGAAACTCTTTTGGGAGAAAGAGGGTTTATACATCTCCTTTTCATTTTTTTTAAATATCTATGATTTAAATTATAAAGAAAAATATTTATAAATTGAGCCCTATATTTCTTATTAGCAAAGAAATACACTTTAACCATGTTTTCAGAGAACATTAGAATCAGGGTGGGATGCGCTTGCAATTTACATTCGACTTGCAAATATTTTTTAAAAAATAGCCTCTGGGGGTAATGCAGTTGCTTTCATGATATTTCTACCCTAAAAATATTTTATAGATTTAATATGTGCAACCCAATCAAAACCACACATCCACATTGAGCCATTAAAATCATGTTATTTGAATACTGATTATAGAAAAATTTACAAAAAAACTTTACAACATTAAAAAAGTTAGATCAGAGTAATAAGCAACCCTGAATAATTTACCCTAAATTCCAAAATATCAATGCAGCATAGACAAAGAGTTGTTCTACAAAATCTCCCTGTTAATGTCTTTGTACATAGTTTTTCTTTGGTTTATTTTGGAGCTAAAAAAAATACTGCTGCTATTAAAAGGAACCTTGAAAGAAATTCAGTTACTAGAAGCCCCAAGGTCACTTGAAGCAGGACCATAACAAACTTTAACAGTAAATGAATAAAAGTGAAACACAAATACAATTTTACTCAGAATCAACATAACTCAGGAACAAAAATGAGGCATTTAGATTATGTGTTCCTTTGAGAAAATAGACTAAAATATTTGTATAAATTGGAAAGTAGTCACAATTATAGGAGGAGTAAGGAGGGAGGGAGGGAGGGAGGGAGGGAGGGAGGGAAGGAAGGAAGGAAGGAAGGAAGGAAGGAAGGAAGGAAGGAAGGAAGGAAGGAAAGAAGGTGAAGGAAAGAAAAATAATGGAAAGGAAACTAAAAAAAAAAAAAGAAAGCCAAAATAGTGAAATAAAATGCTAATTGTTGTTTGGATTTTGGTCACTGAAAATGCTTCATATGGTGTCATAGGTAGTGTCAGGCATGGAAACACATCCTTGTTTGGATTCCTATTAGTGATTATTTTTGTAAAGGAAGAGGTAGAGAAAAAATTTTATAGAGACATAAATCTGTAGATAGGACAAGCAACACCAGAACAAAAAAAGAAGAAAAATTAATACAGGGTTGAAATTTTATGTCAACAAATTGAAAGAATTCTGAAAATTGTTTAAATGCAATGTGTCTTTCATTCATAGCACAGCACATAGAGTCACATGGTAAATACAGAGACCTTACTTCTGTGATCTTCTCAGGTCCATTTTCAATGGGATGAAGAGAATGAGGGTGGAAGATGGCCTCAAGACATCAGCAAGTTCAGGGCTGTTACGGAAAGATACCTTGCCCAAGTTCCTGCCCTCCTTCCAGGGAAAGCTGCATCTGGCACTAAGTGAGGCAGGCTGTAAGGGCCCATCAGTTCTGCCTAAACGCAGACACTACCTCACACTATTCACTCCCAAGCTCCCCTCCAGGTAGTAGAGACTTTCTTGGCCTGTGCTGTAGTTTACTGTATCTGCCCCAAACTGCTTCTTCCTTCTTCTCTTTACAGGTGAGAACCTTCTATCTACCCTCTTCCAAACTCTATTTTAGCTTCTACTTCAAGAGAACCTAATCCATAAATGTGGCTATACTGAGCTTTAGAAATATTAAACTATGAAATGGGGGGAATCATGATTTTTCACATACATTGAGTGTTTTTAACATTCATTGCACTCTATTTAAATGACTATTCAAAACATGTTGTATTTATTACCTCCCTACCATGTAATCTTTACCACCTTATTAAGTAAAATTTTTATATCCACTTTGCAGTACCACCTTATTAAGTAAAATTTTTTAATAGAGTCTCTTTTTCTTTTTTTTTAAGATTTTATTTATTTATTTTTAGAGAGGGAATGGAGGGAGAAAGAGAGAGAGAGAGAGAAACATCAATGTGCAGTTGCTGGGGGCCATGGCATGCAACCCAGGCTGTGCCCTGACTGGGAATCGACCCTGCTACATTTTGGTTCGCAGCCCACGCTCAATCCACTGAGCTATGCCAGCCAGGGCTTAAGTAAAATTTTTATATCCACTTTGCAGATGAAGAAACCACAGCAGAGAGTTCACACTATGAAGTCTTCAAGGGAGAAAGCTGAAAATCAGAACCTCGCAGTCTAAGTCAAGAACCCATGTTATTAAGTTTTGAATTTTCAATATGCTATCATTCTTCAAAATTACAATTAAAAAGAAACATATGTCTTGGTCCTAAATAGCCAGATAAAAACATAAAAATTTTCATAACTCAAATATATCCATGCTTGATTCTTTGTAGTTGGGATACTTGTATAAGCAATAGAAAAATTCAACTTTTGTAAGGCTGTTGTACACTGAAAAATTTAGCAAACACTTAATATACAAGTTACTGTAATCCAGCATTGTGCTAGATATTGAGGGGAAAAAGAAAATGGATGCTGCCTTTAAGAAGTGAAACTTTTATGACAAAAGGAATGTAGGCCAACAATTGTATCTCAGTGCATTAGGTGCTAAAATGAACGTACAAAATACAAAATGTTCATAAATGAAAGAGGCAATAGTACTTTCTGGAGAAGTCAGAGATGATTGATTTCTCACAGGACAGAGGCATGCTTAAGTTATGACATGAAAATTAGGGGTCATTCCTGACAGAGGTAATAGCCCATCAAGGATGCAAAGACATGAGCAGGTAACCTATGAGGAAAGGCAGGTAAGTCATCTGAGTGTAGGATATACTCTGACAACTAGGACATATCTTTTCAGTGGCAGTTTCCTTGATGGCCCGATCACCTAAAATACAACTATTTCTACAATCATCTACCTTTCATTCTGGTTCTAGATGAGTTTGGGTGGTACTGGTTCCATTTTCAATGAATGTTATATTTATATATTTTGCCTCTCCATTTAAGAAATAGCAGCAGGAGAATGCTACAGTAACCCATACTGCATTTAAGCCTAAAATGCCAAGTATAAGAATAAAACAACCCTGACCTCATCCCACTCTCCCCATTCACAAACACCCACACCACGCTAAATACTCCTGCTCTGTTCCCACAACACTCACAAGTTCTCTACTGTGAGTGCTTGCTGTTCTGTATTGTTTTTACTAAACTCTAACTCTTCCCCCGAGGCTGCAAAACCTATCTGGCAGGAACCATCTCTAGCTTGTTCTCCAGTGAAAGAATCACTAATGTTTAGAACTTAGCAGGTTCTTAACAAATATGTGCTAAATAAATGAATGAATTGACAAGAGAAAAAATTTGAGACCTCCTAAATTTAATTACAGCAGGGCGGAGGGTAGGAGGAAGAAACAAGGGAAGTTAATCAGTTAGCAGCTTTATGCAGAAACAAACAAAAGACTGCCTGCATTCCTGAGTGTATGTTGAAGATCTGAATCAACTTCCAGGCAGCTATTTCAACTTCTATCTAGAAAGAATAGCTGACCACCACAGATGCCTTCTTCCTGTACAAACTTTCCAGACTACTGCCCACAACCAATCCAGAAGCATCAAGTATTTCTTTCTCACTGACTGTTCACCCATCCCAGCACTTTCCCTGATTTACCTTTCCTGGCCACCTTATCTATCGCCAACATAAATTCTTTCAAAATAGCTTCCATGTTTCTTCCCCAAACTCATTGTATAAAAGAGCTCCATCAATCCCAGGATGCCAGGCAAGGGTATTCTCTATACAGTCTTGGTGCTGCTGGTTTCTACTGCATGCCCAGGACCTGGTCCTTTCTCTGGATAGCATATAGCTCAATAAGCCCTTTCTTTCAGAAAAAAATTCAATCTGAAACTTTTCTGTTTAATAGAAAGAAGGCATTGTTCACTATCATTTATTTATAAAATTAACAAATATTTATAGAGAACTTACTATTTTCTAGACACTGTATTAGGCCCTGGAATACGAAGTGAATGAGGCAGTTACAACCTTAAAAAGTAAATAATCTAATGGGATAGTCTAAACACAGATATAAACAATTATTGTTTAAATACCTCCTAGTGAGAGGTATTTAAAATCCTCACTCCTAGTGAGAATTAAGGACTTGGAATTTTTAGCAGGTTAAAACTAGATGTAACAGGCCTAGATAAAAATGTCATGAAACCAGGGCTTCAATTGGATAAAACAAGTTGGATAATGTAGAAATCTTTCCAACATACCCAGTTTAAACTTTGTGTGTGTGTGTGGGGCGGGGGGGGCAGGGATTGGATTCAGAGTAGGTTAAATGTCATTTAAAATTCTAGTTCTGCCACTCAGTAACTCTATGACCTTGAGAATGTTAACTTAAATATATTAGTGTTAATTTCCTCATTTGTTTTATTAATCAGGTTAATAATTCTCATTACCAGAGTTCCTTGTATTACCTGAAGTTTCATATGTAAAGCACTTAGCATACCTCATGGGACATCATAGTCATTTAACTGATGTTAGCTTCCTTTGCTAATTTTTAGGCTAACTTTAGAAACCATCAGAGGGGAGGGGTGAACACAAGTTCCTTTCTCTAAACTATCTTCTCTGTTGTGGTGCAAAATTAATATTACATCCTAATGACACCTAAAGTTTTATGAGATCTTGCAGATAAGCGCCAAAGTGAGTTTTATGAAATGTTTTCAAACACTCTAGCTAGATTATATATGTGTTTATTTGTATGTTGATACATATACTAAATGAGTAAATTATATTTTGTCAAGAGAAAGTATTTGTATTAATGCTGTTACTGTTTTGCTCTTTAATAAAAGCTAAATAGTGATAGTATAGTTTCAGAAGATGAATTAAAATGTACAAATGTGTATTCTCACATTCTCCTGTATCTATGTCTGGCACTGTTCACAAATCTCCTTGAGTCGACTGGTTCCCCAGTCCTCTAACGTTCAACCGTGGGAGCTGGCAGCAAAATCTAATAAATAAATAAGTAAATGAGCAACCAATGAGGTCGTTGCAATGAGTGCAAAAATTCTGTTGAAATATATGACTTGTGAGATGTATTAAGTCATTTTATTTTCAATTCTTTATACTTTTTAGATTTACTCCTTAGGCCTTGTTCTTTTCCTGCCTATGGATAGAATTTAAGTTAATTCCCATGGGTTTCTGCTTACTCTTAGAGAAAACAATCACTATTCCATAATTAATTTTATCTATAGCTATGATAATAAAAACTTTACATGTTTTTCAAAGGGAGATCCTCTTCCCCTTATAATCTTGGACTTGACTGATGCTAAGCACCTGCACTGAGGGAGAAAAGTGTACTTGGCATTTTCTTTTCCCATCTCTATATGTTTATCATTATCCTCCATTTTGCTCACCAATATTTTCTAACACCTTGAGGGAAGAGGAGGAAAGAGAAAAGGAAAGTTCTATTTTGTTACATCTGCCATGCTCTATGATTGGAGTCTTGCCTTCTGGGCAAGTCAGATGTTTACATTGACCTTTTTACCTAATGGGGAATAGTCACAAATTAGCTGAAACACTCCCATCCTTAAAAGTTTACCTGCAGTTCCCTAGATGAGGTCAAAGGTATCACTTCCTGATATCTTTAGTTTTTTCCTCAGCCCTTTACCTCGCTTCATGATGTTGGATTCATAGGCAGCTCCCACCCACCCATTCCACCACACATACACACACACACACTGGTTAGGACTTAAAATGGTCCTATGTTGGCTCTCTTTTCCATCTGTTCTGGAGTAATCCTACATACCTTGTATATGGTCTGTGGGAAAGCCTTGTACTCCATTTACTCCCTGGGGGATGCATGCTACCCAGATAAGGCATCTCTGCCTCGTTCTGTTATGCTTTTGATGTCTGAGGCATTCATAGTTGGCAGTCAATTACGTCTCTTAAGCTCTGGGTTACATATTTCAGTCTCTAAGTAGTTCATTTGAGTATTTTTTCCTAATGTTTGAAATAGGGGTCAGACACCCGACACTCCCAAAAACCTCCCATAAGGAAGTGGAGCAGGATTTAACAACATAGCTTTTTCCAAAAATACCCTTCTTATCTCTACTTTTAATACTTTCATAGTTGCAAAAAAGCTGAGAATGTTTAGATTCACAAAATTGGACTTTATAGTTTCTTTGGCAAATCCTTCATGGTGGTCTCATAACTCAGCTTGTAATGTGGCACTGTCTTGAGTGCTCAGCTGAAACTAATACTGAAATATTTCTATTTTATTATCCTGTCACATGAGTTTTTCATAAACTTAAATTTATTTAATAAAAAGGATTTCTCTTTATTTTAAAAATGTGTTTCTTCCCTTTTTGTGGTGTGAAAAAGTGCTTTTTTAATGAAATCCTAGTGATAGTCTACTGTGGTTCTTTTTATAATGTGTTTCCTTGATAAAATAAAGATTTCATCATTGACTATGTTGGCCTTTTATTTGATTTTTAATTTATAGGTTGATTTATAAATGCTTTGAAAATATTAATTTAACACTACTTAAAAAAATAAGGAAATTAAAATCCTGAAGTAGCAAAGTGGAAATCCCAAGAACTTGAACAAGTCAGTGACATATTCAGAGCTAGTACAAGGAACCTAGTATCTCTGTCTCCTAATCCAGTGTTCACTCCACTAACGATGTTCATTTAAAGACTCTGGTAAATTGTTTAAAAAAAAGTTTCAAATAAAGAGATCAAAGAGGCTAATTACAAAAGAGAAAGTCTGAAAAATGCCTATGATGATGCTACAAACAAAAGCTAACTCTAATGGTGCTTATAATGTGTCAAACACAGAGCACTTGTCTCAGATAAATTCATTTAATTTTCATAACACCTCTATGAGACACTGTTATTTTCCCCATCGTACAAACAAGAAAACTGAGGCACAGAGTGGCTTTGTAGCTTACCTACACCCACGAGGCTAGTGGTGCTCTTAGGCACCATAATTTATAACAAATTTCTGGTTAATAACCAGTTATGCCTAAATCAGAAGTCATTTACATTTATTAAAATAAAACTACATAAAATTAACATAAAATCATTAGGTAATAGAAAGATGGAATTAAAAAAGCAAAATTAAAGACTAATATCGAATTGTAACTTTTTAGGCACTTCTGAAATATAACTATAGGAAAAAATATAGAGGAATCAGAAAAAATATCAAGAGACTATAAATGTCATAATTTGTATTTCCATATTCTCTTCTTACATACTCTAGGTTTTTTTCTGAAAGCATACTATGTGTTAAAAGTAAATGCTTATGTTCTAGGATTTTCGAATCAGATGATCCATCCATTAAAGATTTCATATTCTGGGAGTTCATTACAACCTACTTAGAATTTGCGTTAAGCTTCTAAGTTCTAAAATGACATTCTTTTAAAAAGATTTTAACTTAGTTGGTAAATAGGAGGCATTCACATAATAAGCATGGTTTCTTCTTCCTCCACATTTTTTTTGCAAATAGCATAACAACATGATCTTCAGCACTGACACTGTGCAGGCTTTGTTGGACTGTTCTTTTCCAACTTAAACAGAACATAAAACAGAGGAGATATTTATCCTTGAAGAGCAGCTTTCACCACCAGGACAGCACCTTATTCTCTACTATGCTCTAGGAGTTCTAAATGTAGGCAAAAATATAAAGCAGGGCTTGAACAGCATATTTCAGTGAGAAAAATTAATTATCCAATCAGTCAAAGATTGCTTGGAGCAGAATGAGAGATTTGGGGAAAGATTTCCTATAGAGCTACAATGCTGAGAAACAGACTCCATGTTGAGAAGCTTGTCCCTCTCATATTTTACCTAACCTTTGGCTGAAGCCATATTGTAGCACTGTTGCTTTATTCTCCCTGAAATCTTTTGGAAACGTGTTATTACTGTTATTGTTGTTTTTAATTTGCTCCCAGCTAACCATCATTTTTTTGGTCCAGAACAAATACAAATATCCAAATGATATTCCTATCCTTGGCTTCTCCATTATAGATGAGAACTTAATTCTTTCATCAATTTATTTAATCAATTTCATCAGATTAAGAAATGTTTTTGAAACAAACTGACAGAGAAATGCCTTTCAAAATCCTGTTTTGGCTTAGAATTGTCATTCTTCAGACTTAATGGCTACAGCCCCAGGGCAGCAAAGTTACACTGGTGTTACAGCTGTTCAATGTAATATTCAAATAATGTTTGCTATCAATTTAGAAGACTCAAGCAGCTTAGATTTTGTTCCCTTTCACTTATATTCTTAGTGTCAAAGTTGCACAACATTAGGGTAATAGAGTAATGCAGTCAGGGAAAAAAGTTAATTCTGTAGACTGTCTAATCATGTATTTTCTTCTTTTTTTATTTTCTCACTTCTATGACTTAGTAAAATTTATGTGTTCACCATTCATGAGTAAATAGTGCAATGTCACTTATAAACCTGAAAGAACACTGAATTATGAAATTATTCTGATAGTTTATTCATATGGAGAAGACCTTGGGCAAACAGAGATGCAACGCATCCCTGTTGACTCAGGGCCTCTTTTGTAGAGGGGTTAACCTTGTGTCACTTAATAAAATTCAACCCTGTTATGAGTCAGTATACTATGCAGTGAATACTGAAGGGACTGTTTCCAAAGGCAGTGTAGTTTAAAGGAGAAAATAGAAGAGTTCAAAATAAAAAGATCTAAATCAGCAGTTAACATAGTGTATCACCTTGAGCAAGTTGCTTAACCTCCTCAGGCTTGAGTTGCTACATCTGAGAGCAGGAAGAATGTTTTAATATAAGCATCAAAAAAGCCCATTACTTTTTTAAAAATATTTTACCTATTAATTTTTAGAGAGGGAAAGGGAGAGAGAAAAAAGAGGGAGAGAAACATGAACATGTGGTTGCCTCTTGCATGCCCCCTACTGGGGAACTGGCCCACAACCCAGGCATGTGTTTCAACTAGGAATCAAACCAGTGGCCCTTTGGTTTGCAGGCCAGCACTCAATTCACTGAGACACACCAGCCAGGGCCCATTACTTTTTATTTCACAATAATGCAGTAGAGGTTAATGAGATAATGTGTATAAAGCAATTTGATCTCCTGAGAGAAAAATATTAAAATACATATTATAAAGCATTATTAAGAATAATTGTTCCAGTTGACCTATTTGGAAAGGGTAGAGACAATTTGACTCTTTGGGTAGCATAAATACCTTGGGAACAAGTTGGTTTGTTCATTCTTTCATTCATTCACTTATTCATTCATTCATTTATCTGCATTCCCCAAAGAGCCAGCAGTTAATTATGTTTTGAACTAAAAGAAAAGATTTTGACTTAAGCATAGTAAATGGATCACTTGAGCAGCTATTGAATAGATAATAATGTAGTCCATCCTATTCATTGGAGTGAAACGTCAGGAGTTTAAACACACATAGAGATTAAGAAATGTTTATTCCTCCAGAGAAAACAGAGAGTTGAACAAGCACGTTTTCACAATTTCTGTCAAAAGTCTATTTCATGGCCTTGGCCTTGGCATAAAATACAAGATTTTAAAACTAAGAATTTACTTAATATGTATACAGCTTTCATGGTCTGCCATCAAGCTAGAATTTCAAACTCTATCACTGAGAGATACAAGCAGGGACAAAATCTGTAAGCTTCCTAACTGGTTCTGTCCAGAAGACATTAACTAGCATTCTGACTTCAGTCAAATGCATTCATTCATTCATGGACTATTTATAGGTAAATCTATGTTTAGGCACTATGTAAGAGTTTAGGAACACAGGAGAAGATATAAATTTTCAGGGTTCTGGGAAAGAGAAGTTAGGAACAGGCCTTACAGGGTAGTAACACTTGAATCTTGGTGAAATAAAAGTGGCTGATGTTCATCAAGCCATAATTTTGTAAAAGAACAAATATGCAGGTGTGGCTAAAACATAAAGACCTTGAGGGAAAAGACAGAACATGAAGCTTAAATGATAGAATTGGCAGGGGATGTCAGTCAGAACAGCTCTGTTAAAGTGTTTGAATACTATCTGGCAGACCAGCGATTCCCCACAGCACATATCCTCACCATAATCTGCCACAAGTATTGATTCAAACACACTTAGTAAAATCTTTAAGTGTATTAGGGAAATCTAAAAAGGCAACAGGAGCCATCTAAAGATTTTAAGAAGAAATGCCACTTGTGTGATCTGTGTGTCTCCCTATATAATTCTATAATTAGATATACAAGAAGAATACTATTTGCATAGTTATATCTCTCAAGTAGCAGAGGGTACCTCCTTCACAAATGTTATTTGGATCAGCCTCCAGTACTTCTCAAGGTCTCTTTATGCATTGTCTTATATGTCCTTATATACTCAATCCAATAATAATGTAATATATGTGTAACATTTGAAAAAAATAATTATAATAAGTATACATTGATGCAAAATTCATGTCCAGAAATTCTAAAATTTCAAAGTAATTTCCCAACCACAATTTCTGATTTGTGCATCACAGCTAAAGTCATTAATAGCTATTAATTCTTTAGCACATTTCTTTTCTTTATTTAGTTTATGGAATATAGAGGAAAAAGATAAGGAATAAAAAACAAAAGATCATATCTCTACTCCCAGCAAAGCAAGTTACTAGCTATGTCACCTTGGGACTGTTAATTGGGATAATCATACCTACCTGCCCTAGCTTTTACATGCTTACCAGTATCACATGAGACAATAAATATGAAGACCCTTTGACAAACTTTAGCATAGGGGGACTACAAAGGATTTACCAATTTACCAGACAATGATGTAGCCAAACTCCTCAGTTTGATTGGAGAGGATCCATAAACAGCCAAATGTTTGGAAAACTGTGAGGGAGGTCATGCTCTAGGAACAGTAACAAACGGGTAATTTAAGTGAACTGCCTATTCAATAATGTCCTTCAGAAACTCAGCTGAAAAGGACTCTCTAGTAGAACAATGAGATGGAGTTTCATAAAATTTAGGAAACATTTTTGTCCCACATATAAATTTATATAAAATGAAGAGCATACAATTGAGCCTTTATAAAATATTGAATATTTTTAATAAGTAGGACTATTGGAGGTGATAACAGGACAAGTCACAGAAATAAGAAATCTCCCCGTGCTATTTACATTGACTGTGAATTCTTTGTAAGCCATGTTTATCTATCTTTGTATCCTAAAACTGCACAGTTCCTGGTTCATAGGATTTATACAATTGATTTTAAATAAGTTAATAGTTAAAAAAACTTTCTGATGTATGCATAAAGTAGTACAAATACTTTATGAACTGAATAGAGGAATCTAATTTTTCCAAACTTATATCCAAGTACACTAATGTACTATGCAATAAAAAGTGTGGTATAGAGCTTTTAATAGGAATTTTAAATAAACAAGAATGACATTAACCTTAATGTGCCTTAAAGTACCTGATAAAATGGAGGTGAGGATAATTTCAATATCTAACCAATCACCAGTTTAAGATATTGCATAACTCAGAAAAGTGTCTGATGTCTAGCATCTTTCTAGAAGAAATGAGGCTGTTACATGTACACAATAGCAGATTTTAATAAGCTGAGTCAACAACTTCCCTATTAACCCTTCTAAAGAGCATTCTAAAAAAAGAAAAAGAAAGAAAAAGGAAAAAGAAAGAAAGGAAAGTTCAACAATTATCCATGCTTTGGATGAGAAAATGTCTATAGGGGACAAAACAATGATTTCATAAAAAAAGTTTCTTGCTAACAGGCAAAAGACAACCTACATAAGAAAGTAATTGCTTCAAAATTAGTTTCCTTCTCTCTCTCTCTCTATATATATATATAGAAGGAAACTAATATATATATATATATATATATATATATATATATATATATATATATATATAAAACTTGTGGAGAGATTAATACTGTAAAATTAATTTCAAATGAAAAACACACTGAATGTCTATTCAGCATCAAGTCCCAATGTCGTCTACTAGAGGGAGCATGGTAAAGAAAACTACATAGCTGTTTCCCTTAAGGAACCAAAATAAGGTAAATTATGTTCATTATTTTATAGAGATTTAAACGCATAACTATAATATGAAGCAGAACGTATTGTGTTGTAGGCATGAAATGTTATGGGACCTCAGAAAGATAAAAATATTAAGCTTTCTTCTCAACTTATCTTCTATATGTTGAATCTGTTCCATTTTTAGTCCTAAGTCCCTACTTTATACTCTATTACTAAATAATTTTATCCATTCCTATAGTTTTAAGTAACATTTATAGTCCAACAATTCCCAAATTCCTTTTTCCAGCCAAGACTTCTCCTTTGAGCATCAAACTTGTATAGTTAACTCTCTATTTAATGTCTTCAAGTGAATGTCCCACAGGTGTATCAAATTAAATGTCTTTATCAGTCATGGTTCTTAGTTGCAAGCAACAGAAACTGACTCATGTTGAAAATCAAAAAAAGAATTTTATAAAGGTATTGATAGGCTTACAGAATTGTTGAAATGGCTAGAAAACCAGGTCTAAGGCTAAATTTCTGTGGAAAACCACCAGAACCACAGAAAAAGACTACCCTGTTGAGAAAACCACAGAAGCTGCCACTGTTATGAAACTCTGCAAGCTACTGTTTGCAGGACTGCTATGAGCTTAGGTTTTCCAAAACTGGCCACCAGCTCTGATGTCCAAACCTGGGAAGACAATCTTGAAACCACTGTCCTAACTCATGATAGCTGAAGCTAATAGAGTTCATTATTAGAATTTCCTCAGGAGTCAATCAACCTCTTTCATAAGCTTATATGATTGATGAAATAATGTCAAGTTGCAACGAAAACCAAGAATGCTATTTTTTGGCTTCTATCTTAGGAAGGCAGACTTACAAAGCAGAAAACTTCCCCAGACTTAGCAAAGGTGGAGAAAAGGTGTGGCGCACACAGATAGAACATATTGTATACCACAGTATTCAACCAGAAGTCTGTCTTTTCCCTCCCTAGAAATCACTCCACTTTAAGTATTTTACATTTTATATAATATCATCTTCATCAGCATTGTTGTTCAACTCAGAACTTAAACATTTTCTTTAAATCCTCTTTTTCATACCCATGTCTAATCCGTTACCAAGTTCTGGTCATCCAGATGTATCTCCATGTACCTCTTTACATATCCACTATGGCTATTTGCCTAGGTCAGGGGTCAGTAAGCTGTTTTATGAAAGTTCTTGTAGTAAATATTTCAGGTTTTGTGGTCTGCATAGAGTCTGCCACATATTCTTCTTTATTTTTTTTACAACCTTTAGAAATGTAAAAACCGTTTCTAGTTTATGGGCCATATGAAGCAGGTCACAGATAGGTTTGGATGCACAGGGCATAAATTTCTGACTTCGGGTTCGATCATGCTACCTTCCTTCAACTAATTTCTAGATAGACACTAAAAGCTTTATGTGAATTGCCCTCTCTGCTTCATTATCCACATTCAATCCATTCACAAAGAACAATCTGAGTGGTATTTTGAACCATAAATCTGATAATGTCGTGTTTCTTCTAAAAGTTTGTTATTGGTTGCTCATTGCACTTAGCATAAATACAGAACTGGTAAGTGGCCTTCAAGGCCTGTAACCATCTGGCCCTGTTTACATTTACTGCGTGCCTATTACATTCCAGCTACATCAGCCCTACTTCATATCTCTGAATGCCAAACGCTGTCCCAACTCAGGAACTTTGGCTCTTATTTGTCTGGAATCATTATCTTACTTTTTCTTCATGTTTGAGGGCTCAGAGTCACTTCTTCTGGGTATTTTCTATCCATACCAAGTGAAATTAGGCTGTTACCATTTTTCTAAGAATACCGAGTTGTTTTTCTACATACTACACATCTATATCTGCAGTTATACAATTGTTTCTTTACCTTTTTATGCCTGCCTCCTCTTTTAGAAGGTAAGTGCCAAGAGAACAGAACCAGAGCTGATTACATCACTGTTATAAATTTGATGCCCCACATCTTAACATATTCTCAAATAAATAGTTGTTGAATAAATTAATAAATACAGGAATATATAAATCCAGATGGAGATGTTTAAGACATGTTTGTGGAGATAGTGAAATTTGAACTAAAACTTGATGAATGTGAAAAAATCTAGAAAAAAATTAGTAAAGTTTCACCAGAAAAATCTAGGACACATACGGAAAAGAATGAACTATAGGCAGTGTATAGAATTACATTTTACATAAAGGATACATAATGACATCATTATAGAAAAGTAAATTAGAAATAAATTATTAAGTCTTGTGTGCTGAGATAAGGAATGCACTTTATCCTAGTAGTCAAATAGGGTATTCCCTAAAGAACATGGGTTTCTTTATAGTGAAACAGGTACATGTATATAGTATTCCCAAAGCATTTAATGGGTTCAAACCAGTGTAACTCTCTAAGGGAGGGTTGTGGCAGAAGGAATCTAAGGTGTCCCCCGTGATCCCTAGTTCCTGGTATTCAGATCTCTCTGCAGTGCCCTCCTCTTGAGTGCAGGCAGAACATGTAACTTGCTTCGAAATTATGGCAAAGGTGATGGAATGTCATTTCCAAGGTTACTCTACATAAGTTTGTAATCAATCTTGCTAAGGGACATTCTATCTTACTGTTTTTGGTAAAGGAAGTTGACCATGTTGGGGCAAGTCATGTGTCAAGGTACAGAAAGTGGCCTCAGGGGACCACCAGCAAGAAACTGAGGCCTTCAGTCCAACAAGCTACAAGGATCTGACTTCTGACAATCACTAAGTGAGCTTAGAAGCAGATCCTCCCAGCAGAGTCTTGAGATGAAACCACAGGCCTGAGTGATACCTTTGATTGTAGTCCTGCAGAAGACCCAGCCAAATTATGCTTAGATTCCTAATCCATAGAAACCCTATGATAATAAATGTGTTACTGTAAGCCACTAAGTTTGTTGTAATATTGTTATGCAGCAATGTGTTGTGAAATAAATTCTGCCTTCAAAAATGAAAATGGTGATGTTCTAACACTCAGTCCCTCAAAATGTGATCATATGTACAAACAGAGGTAATTAAGTTATAATGAGGTCAGTAGCAAAGGCCCCCATCCAAACTGACTAGTGTCCTAATAGAGGAGGAAATTTGGGCACATGTCCTAATAGAGGAGGAAATTTGGGCACAGAGACATAAGGAGAAAAAAAATGATGTGAACACATTGATATATGAAAGCCATCTCTCAGGCGAGGAGAGAGGCCTCAGAAGGAGCCAACCTTTCCAACACTTAATCACAGATAATAGCCTCTTGAACTATCAGAAAAACATTTCTGTTATTTAAGCCACCTAGTTTGGGTTACCTTGTTACTGTAACCCTAGCAAACTAATACAGGTTATTTTAGGTAGCATCTCTCTCTCTCTTTTTTTTAAGGAACATCTAATAGCATCTAAAAGGCTACTAAAATTTTGCAGAACCCAGTTTAAGAAACACTGCACTTTACAATGCAACTGATGAATTGTCGAACCAGGGTATGGTGTGAGTAAAGCTAGTTAAGCAAATTTCTTTATATTCTCATTTTTCCTCAGTAAGAGTAATAATTATATTTTCAATGAAGATGGAATATCCCTTAATACGAATATGATATTTCTTTCACTCTACATTTTTCTTTCTCTTGAAAGATCTGCCATTTTGCATTTCTCAAACCTGCATTCAGTATGTCAAGTCACTCCCTAAAAGTCATTTTTTATCCATTATATTTCATAAAGGACAATTCTTAAAAAAGCAACTATGAAATTAATTTAAGTATTCTAAGATGTGAAATATAATGAAGTAAATACATCTTAAGCAGTTAGGAACATGGGTTTCTTTATAGTGAAACAGGCACATGTATATAAAATCAGGAAGAGAGATTTTTAAAAATGCAGTGAACTCAAGACATTATTTATTGGAGTTGGCAATATCACTCAGCAGGCTGACATTTGGAGAAACTTGATTGAAATTATTGCAAATGGCTTTTGTTGCCCCCTCTTTTTGGTTCAGATCAGGGTTGTATAATCTCTTATGTGTAATAAATGTCAAAGTACTTGTGGGTGGTTTCTAGACAATAAATGTGATTTTCAAAGACTGATTGCCAAGTTTTGGTTGCAAAATCAAGCTTCTGAGACATGGTTCTCAGAAGCTTTGATTGCATATTTTTAGCTGGATGTGTTTGGAATGGCTCTCGAAGTAGTCATTGCGTACTGGGGGTTCCTATCCATCTCCCTGACAGCAGTCCTCCTCTTTCAAGATTTAGTTCTTCCTGAGAGCCTCCTACATCAAGCTCATGGGGTCCTTTTTTTGACCTCTGACCAGTCCCTAATCTTGATCATCTATGAGCATCAATTTATAGACTATTGCACTGCTTCAAGGTGTTATTTAATCAAGGAAAGACACTTTCTGCTTTCTGATTAACTCTTCCCTACAGAGTTTATTCTTCAAATAAGGTTTTCATGTTTATTAATTTCCTGAAAGAAATCTCACTGGGTTCACCAGTGATCTCCTCATTGCCAAATCCAATAGACTCCTTTCAATACCCATTGTATTTGTTGTCTGAGCCCTCTGCTTCTCTTAAGTTTTTGACATTACTAAGCTTCTCTTCCTTTGGATTACCTGATAATGCTTCCTCAGTTTTCCTATTATCTATTTAACTAAAAATTCTCATTATCCATAATTAGATCTTTCTCTGTCTATTATTTAAAACTACTAATGTACCTTGTTTTTTCCCCCGAATAACCTGTCTTATTCACCATGTTCTCTTAGGGGGATCTCATTTAATCCCATTATTCCAAAGACAGCTATACGAAGACTAAATGATGACTACAAAATGTGTATCTCCAGTTCAGAAGCTCTAGACTGCACATCTATACATCACCAAAACAGAACTCACCAGTTCAGCTTTCCCTTCCCACTTGCTATCAAACTTATTATTTTTCTTGCAATCACTATCTTGCCATCTCAATTAATTGTGTCAATATTCTTCAAGACCAAGGTGGCATTTTAGACCAAACTGTCTGCATCTAACCAATTACCTTAACGGTTCTTCTATGCAGTTATACTCTTTCTACACTGCTGCTCACTACCCTGATTCAAGCCCTCAGCATCACTCACCTGGCTTGCTGTAGTAATTTTCTACTGTTTCCTCTACATTCAACCTTGGTCACATCAATTCATTTTGCATGACTGTACCACCTTGATTCATCTTGCACACTTCTGCCAACTAATCTTTCTAAAAGGTAATGCTTATGTTATGCCATTGCCTACATTACCTAAAGAACTATTTAAACATATAACAGAACATCATTCCTGATCTGGTCTGTGGCTTCTGCTCTGGCCTCATCTCCCTCTTTCCTTGCCACCATTATCCCCATATGTTCTATCCTTCAGCCATGCAAACTTCTTTTTATTTCTTTTCATACCCATGCTTACACTGCCTAACCTACTGGAATGGCCTTCTCCCAGACATGTCCACTTTTCCATGTGCCTGAGCAATAGGTCATCATTGCTCATGACTCAGCTTAAGCAGTGGCTCTTCTTTGACTGTTTTCTAAAAGCACAAGCTAAAACTGATCACTTCTTTTCAGGATCCCTTAAATATTTGTATTATAACATCTTAATTACTCATCTTCAGTGCTGCTGAAGGAATGGTCCACATGCACGTACGACCTGGGTGGTTGTTAGAAACCCAATTCAACCCGACTCCCACCCTGATATTCTGAATCAGATTTCCTAAGGTTAAACTCAGGACTTGGTGCTTTAATGAGCTCTCCATTTCATGATCATGCTAACTGAAGTTTGAGATGCACTGTTCTATAAATGTATTAATATTTATTGCTAGAGATCTAAAAATTAGGGATTTAATATGGCAGGTGGAAGTTTGATAGTAAGATCACCTGAAAGACACAAAAGGCCTTTGGAGGACCTAGTGGAAGAACTACTCTGCAGCCAAGAAACAAAAGTTAGTAGAGAAGGAAATAATAAAGCTGATGTACATGATGTGACTCAATTCCTCTCTCCTTGACAACATTAGAGTGAATCCCTGCTATGTGTGCACATGAGTAGAGGGTATATGCCAGGCAGGTTGCTGGGAGGCCTCTGTTCTTCTGGAGAAGAGAAAAGGAAAAATTTCAGCTTCAGCTGCTGGAGGCAGGATCACTGCCAACAGAGACTCAAGAGAGCGATTAACTCAAGGTAGGGCTGAAAATGCCTATCTGGCCTTTTCCAAGTTTTGCCTGCATATCCAGTGGAGTGTGGGAAAAACAAGATGCCAACATTCAAATATCTTTTCATTTTAAAAAAGATAGTTTTCTTAATGTTTACTATAACTTTGGAAAGACATAGTTGTCCAGATCTTTCCAGTAGTGTGAAAGAAAGTAGTAGGAGGCAGGAAAAGTCATGGTACAAAATATCTCCACAAAACCAATTATCTAGAGGAATTCATGAAAGATAACACAAAATATACATTTTTAAACTTTATCTCACTGTAGCAAATGTATAGTCTTTAAGGACAGAACAATGACCACGATGATGATTTTTCAGTAATTAAGAGCATAGTTCCTGGCACATAGTAAGCACTCAGTAAAGCTTGTTAATAGTGAGAAAGACTTCTATTAGCACAAATCATAAAATTATCAAATTTTAGCTGCAACATTGTTTTAAAGAAATAATAATCTGTTAACTAACTTGAATATTGCTTTTTAAAAAACATACACACCATGTCCAGCTTAACTGAATTATTCATTACTACTTAAAGATACTCATTCAACATCATTCCTGACAATATTGTATACATTTTTAAACACCAAATAAATAAAGTGGAAACATAACTACCCTCAAATGCCTACACAGAGAGGCTGGCCTATACTCTGAATGGTTACTTAACCCTACAGCCTTCTGCATATATTCTATTTTGTTTAATTATCTAAAATGTGTCTATTCATGACTAAAACCACCTGTGTAAAATAATTTGATTTTAGAACACACAAAAATGCTGAAACTTATCATTCTAAATGTATACAATTAAAAATGAGCTAATGTCAATATTGTATTTCTTTTAATTCAAAGTGATATATTATAGCAACATGAGCAAGTAATATAGCAATTATAATTTCCATATCCTCCTACAAGGCCCATTCATGGCCATTTATGTTCTGATCTAATTACCAAAACCCCAGGCACACTATCCAGGCTCAACACAGGGTGAGCCATGGGAAAAAAATTCTCTCTAGAAATCATCTATTTAAAAATTAACCTTTCTAGATATGAAAGAACATAGGTCACATTTGTTCTGCTCCATTATTGGTTTCCCTTCTTTTTATCTTTCTGCCCATCCCTTAATTCCCTAGCTCACAGGCTCAGAAGTATTCTGTTTTGTTTATATTACCCATTCTAGGAAAAATGTTCTGGAGCTTCCTTATTAGATGTCCATGCTGGTGATGGAATAGATATTACAATTTTTTGTTGAGTATTAAAAGCCACGGAAGTTGTGCACAATTGATAAGAAAGTTTCAGAACTCTGAGACATATCTTAAGTCAGTGAGATATTTAAATGCCTTTGTTTACCATGAAAATACTGGAAGTTAAAATAATTAAATGGAACTTCACTGGCAACCTTGTTCAAAGTCACTGACTTCCCCTCCAAAAATATGTGTGGATGTGTGTATACATATAAACACACACATAAAAATATATGTGTGTGTGTGTATATAATTTTGGTTGATACACTGTCTTTGAATTCTACTTTTACCTGCATATTTTCTTGGAGTTCCTCAGGTACAGGGAAAAATTGGGAATGATAAGAATGATATTACCCATTGTATCATTTCAGGTTCCTTAAAAAAGTGTCTGACACTTAACAGTCAACAAATAAATATTTGAAGAATGTAATTATTAACTAAAGACAAAATAAAATTATTATAACTTAAGGACAAATCTATATATACAGTTATTACTGGTGGTTTTAAGTCTAAGTTGTAATAGAACTTACAGTTGTGTGTGTATGTATGTGTATGTTTGCACACATACATATATTAGTCCCTTGAACACTCCATGAGCTCAGATAAAAAAGATCTACTTCATAAAAAGTGAATTATTTGCAAGATATTTACCTTAACATAGCAGTTTATGAATGATATTTGCTTTTATGACATATTTTTTATCCTAAGTTCTTAATCAGTAACTTATCTCTCAATTATAACACCATGTCCATAGACAAATACAACCAGCTTTACAATGAGGTCCTTTGAGACATAAACAGTGTGAAAAAAAATGAGGAAAATGGATTATTAGATTAAGTCTGTGTAAAAGCTAACCATATTTAATTCATTGAAAATAGGAATTTATTTTGTTGTGGTGAACACAGATCTGCGCATACACCAAATACTGTTATTGTGCGGGGAGCTAAAAAGAATTTACTGGAACAAATGACTGTTTTTTTTTTCCAAAATTTACTTTATAATTACATTGCTAATAAGCAAAATAAGAGGAAACAGATGGTACCTGATAAAGAGAATAACAGCCTTCAGATAAGGGATGCCATTGACCATGATGCTTAAGCCACCCAGCCACCCATGCTCACATCAGGAATTTGATGGAGAAGGAACACACATTTCTTTGTAACACTGAGATTAATCACACCACAGGTTTGAAGCAGAAACTCATTATTTGTCTGGCAAGTAACGGGATTGGTGCCCCAATCATTATAGGGACTATTCTCCCATCCTAAGCCTGGAACTTGATATACAGATGCCATTTATTGATAGACCATACCACTGCCTAGTTGATTAATCTAGATGTAGGCATCTTATTCAAACTGACTCTATCATATCTCAGTAGTAAATTGTTTCCTGCCCTCTGAACAAATTAAAAACCTTTAGGGTATTACTTGTGTGTGGTTTTTTTTATTAAAAATTTGGGACTAGGGACAAAGCACATCCTAGGACAGCCCTATTATATACTGTCTTTACTCCTCAATGAATGATGAGGCCACTGAAGCAGAGTGAGGCAAAGTGAGTTGCCAATGAATCACACATCCAGTAATAAATCTAGACCTCGATTTCAAACCTAGTTTGGCTCCACGGTCTGACACTTACCTACCAAATTCTGCTGGCCTTCAGTGTATTGTTCAGTGACAGAGAATCTTTGATCTATCCTTTATCTGAGGTTCAAATCATAAAATAGTATACACCTATACAGAATTCACAGGGCAGTGGAAATTTTCAAATGAGCTTTCCAATCCCCAAGTGTCCCTTCATGCAAAGGTTTTAATACTACATTCAAGGTAATAGCATTTACAAGATGCTTTAGAATGAGGCATTTACTCAACAACACATCTTATGCTTGAAGTATGATACAGTCTTAACATCTAGAAATTCTTTTGTTTGGCCTTTTTCATTTCCATTCCTCCTATTCCATTTTGTAACTTTGGACTCAGTTGTCATCTCTTTGCTTTTTCTTTATAGCTGCTCTGTACCCCCATTAAATCTTAAAGGGTCACCTAAGAGTGAATAGGACCTTTCTCAATTCCCCACTCAACTTGTGTAAGAAAGAATTACCCCTTTACCATACCTACACAATGAAACTGCAGCAACATGACACAATTGATGTGTGTCTTACTAAGGACTTTTTCCTTGTAATGAATTTCACTGAAAAGTCTGCACATTTTTACCTCTCATAGCTTTTGACTAGCTTTTCTGAAACTGCCATATGGCTACACAATGCTGGTACAGAGTTTCAGGATTTATTAGGTACCAATCCTGATCTCAGTTTCAGGTATTCAGGAAACACAGCAGTTATAGTTCAGCTATTATGAGGTAGGAAAGAAGCAATGGAAAGGTGGTCAGCAATTTTCAGGAATGAAACTGGGGTTGTGAAGGAGATACATAACATGAATGGTGACCTAAATTTCAGAGGTGACTGGTTATAATACAACATCACTGACATCCCAGTGTGCACACCGCACACCTGCTCCCATCCTGCCCCCCCACCCCCTGCTTAAAAGAGCAAATTTATTCACACTGTCTATATCATCAACAATGATATATTTAGCCATTGCTTCTCTGGAGAAATAATGAGATAATAAGCAGTGGGTGGAAAGTTTGGCAAGAACTGTGGTAATTGCAGTATTCATAACAGAAGATGGTTCCCACTGCTTCCTGTTTAAATGAAACTATACTGGAAGTAGCTTTATTTCCATTACTGATTCATCAAAACAATTCTGGTTCCTTGTGATAAATTTCTGGATTTATAGTACTGTGTGCGTGTGTGTGTGTGTGTGTGTGTGTGTGTGTGTGTAATTTCTAAATCATTTTTGCTATATCTTTTTAAAAAAGATTTTATTTATTTATATTTAGAGAGAGAGGAAGGGAGGAAGAAAGACAGGGAAAGAAACTTCAATGTGTGGTTACCTCTCACATGCCTCCTACTGGGGACCTGACAGGCAACCCAGGTATGTGCCCTGACTGGGAATCAAACCAGAGACCCTCTGGTTCACAGGCTGGCACTCAACCCACTAAGGTACACCTAGCCAGGTCTCACTTTAACTAATTTTATCAACTACTTTTGGCTGCCTGAAAATGAAATTGCATTATGACATACAAATCTACATGCTGATTTATTTTTATGACTGCAAGTTACCCTCTGTATATTCATGGAATCTCATTTTTTCAATTTTTAAAATTTTCTTTCCAATTACTCATAAGTGAACTGTCATTTTTTAATATCAGAAATCTAATTAGAATTTGATCACCATAAGAAATTTATATATATATGTATATAAACTAAAGCTGCCAGTATGTTTTTTATGTAATGTTTTTCTATCAGTACATTTCTCTATTCCTTCTCTTCTGATTGCCTAAGTAGTAAATAAGCTACAATGATCTCTCCAGCCCTCATAAAATGTTTCAAGCCTCGGTTGTTGGTTCCATGACTCAATCCCAGAAAAAAGGGAGTTTAGCTGCAACATCAGCAGGTAGCTTGTCTAGTTCATTGCCATATGTAAACACCAGGCGTTTTTCTACATAGAATAGCCTATGTAGCCAGTCCTTAGAGAACTCCATGGCTGACCTGGAGTTAAAGCAGTCTTCCTTCTAGTTTTATTATTGGAAAATACTCTGTGGAACAAAGGAGGAGTTCCATTTTAGGTCGGATTGGGCTTCCTAGAAAGTGCCCTCTTAGCACAAGAAGCTACCTTTTGGTAAACACTATGTGCTGGACAATTGGCAAAGATCTTTACAGGCACTTAAGCCTTACTACAACTCTTGAAGAAAGAATAATTATTGCCCACATTTGACACATGGGAAAACTGAAGAACAGAGCAATTATGTAAACTCTGCAAGGTTAATGCAATACTACATAGTAAACCTACTGTAAAAGCCATGTAGTTTAGCTCTGACTGGCATGCCTCAGTGGGTTGGGCATTGTCCCACAAAATGAAAGGTCACCAGTTCAATTATCAGTCAGAGCACATTCCTGGGTTGTGAGCCAGGTTGCTGGTTGTGGGCATATGAGAGACAACTGATGGATGTTTCTCTAACACATCAGCATTTCAATCCTTCTCTTTCTCCCTCCCTTCCTTTCTCTGAAAATAAATAAATAAAATAAATAAATAAATATATTTTTAAAAAGCCATGCAGTTTAACATAATAGCCTGTATGCCTTGCAAAATAATTAGGTATTATTTATTTTGCCTTCTTTTTAAAAAATCTTTGAACTTGAGTCCTAATAAAATTAATGTCTAATTGCCTTTGGAATCATGGTATAAAAGTGTTAAAAAGACTACTTTTACTTCCTACCTAAGGTAGTAGTAGTCAGAGTGGTGTGATAGATATTATTCTCTATCTAACCCCAAACTCATTTCCAGATATACATTTTCTCACTTGTCAGCCTTCACCACAGGGTCTACCAAAGCCAATCACTCCCTCCTCTCCCCAGTCCATTTCCCTTCTACTGAAAAGGAACCATGTGACACAATTTCACTCATCAGTGTATTTAATTAGAAGTTACAATGGGTTTCTGGGGAAACTTTTGCTTTTTCTAATAAAAATGGTATAGGGATAGAACAGAACTCAGCAAATTCTCTCCCCAAAAAGCATCAATAAAAGTGCACAAAACTGTCAAAAACAATTTCTGTTCTCTGGAAGTCAACCAAAGGTATACAATAATTCAAAAGCTTTAATTCAAGAAAAACTACTGAAATTCATACTCAAACAGTGGAAATCTGTGGTAATTTAGCCTTAGAGTGTACCTATCCCACCCACACTCCCAGCTCCTTTAGCTCAGTAGTTCCACCAGTGAGGCAAGCTGGGAGAAACCTCTGTCACTGCAGGGAACTGACTTGATTTGGAGCAAAACACACCCCCAGAGGTGCTATCAAAATAATATTAATCTTGGTGGCAATAATTCAAGAGAGACCAACATCACACCTAGTCAGAAGTTTCGATAGGCTATGTGTTAGGCCATAGATTAGTACACTAACTAGAAACGTAACACATGTATCCAAAGAATAAAACAACTATATTGGGTCTTGATATGTGTTCATGTGTCTGTGTGGGCTGGAAGCCAGACTTTAAATACAAGTATGCAAAGAATGAGACAACCATATTGGGTCTTGATACACATTCACACATGCACAAGAGTATGTGGATGCTCAGGAGACACCAAAAAGTTTCCTCAGTGCCCATTTATCTGTGACTGAAATGTGAGACCTGATGCAGAGAGGAGACATGAGACGGCCTAGCAAAAAGTAAAAGCTAGGGTATAGTTGTAAACTGCCTGAAGTTAGAATACAGTCCTTAATCAACACACAAATTCACTGGCAAAAGCATGGAAGATTTATTTGGCTCAAGGTGTTAAAGCACAATTTTGATCAATCACTGTCTGACCACTGAGCTATGCTGATTCATCTTTAAGATGTCAGGCTTGAAATGAAAGAAAACCCTGAGCAGACATCAGTGTGCTCAGTGTGCACATCAGTGTGCAGACAAACAGAACAAACTCCTGGGAAGAGGGGAAATCAGAATCTAGATTTGCCAAAATATAGCTTTCAAGTTTGCATCTAAAAATGTAAGGCATGCAAAGAAATAGGGAAGTATGACACATGCATAGGGGAAATGATGGCAGTCAGCAGAAATTGTCTCTAAGGGATACTAGGCTCTAAATCAGCTATAATAAATATTTTTCAAAGGACTAGAGAAAACTGTAAGAACAATAGACATCAAATAATGAATATCAGTAGACATAAAAATTTTAAGAACCATTTGAAAAGTCTTCAGTTGAAAAATACAATAACCTAATTAAAAAATAATAATTACTCAGGAGATTTAGTAGCATAGATGAGTTGGCTGAAAAATCAACAAACTTGAACACAGAACAATAGAAATTATCTAATCTAAAATAAAAAGATAATGAGAAAAAAAACAAAGCTTCCAACACCACTGTACAATACCATCAAACACTCCACTGTGTGTGAAATGGGAGGCACGGGAGAAGAAGAGACAAAGGGCCAGAAAAAATATTTGAAAAAACAATGTCCAAAAACTTTGTCAAAAACCATTAACTTTCATATCTGAATACTCACCAAACTCCAGGTTGAATAAATTTAAAAAGATATGCCTACACACCTGAAATGTATCTTTTCAAAGTCAAATCAAAGAGAAAATCTTAAAAGAAGCAAGGAAAACAACTGATCACATAGAAAGGATCCACAATAAAATTAGCAGCAGCTGACATTTCATTAAAACAAACAAACAAACAAACAATAAAAGGAGACCAGAGGTACTGTGATGACATATTCAAAGAGCTCAAAGAAAAACCACACAACTATCAACTAAGATTTAATATCCAGCAAGACTATCCTTTGATAAATGACAGTGAAATAAAGTCATTCAGAGATATACAAAAACAGATAATTACTTGTTAGCAGACCTGCCATATGAAAAATACTAAAGAAATTCCTTTAGGCTAAAAGAAAATGACATCAGATAGTAACATAAATTCACACAAAGAAATAATATACACTGGGAAAGGTACTTATATAGTTAATATAAAAGGTAGAGTATTTTTATTTTGTTACTTTTTATTCTTTTAAATTACTTTTAATTACCCAAAATGATATTTTATAAATAGTATTTGGGATCTATAAATATAAAAAACTAATACACATAATAACGTTCTCATAAAGAACAGGGGAGACTATGTAACTATGCTAAAGTAAAGTTTCTATATTTTACTGAAATTAAATTAATATTAATCCAAAGCAGAATGTATAAGCGGGATTAATATTTTGGCCCCTACAGAAACCACTAGTAGCTAAATATGTACAGTAAGATAACCAAAAAAGCAAATTATATACATATATATGTTTTATGTTATTGCATTCTGGTTTACAACAGAGCACACTAGATAATTTCTACTTAACACCTAGTAAGACAGTAAAGGAAGGTGAGAACTAAAATTATATGACACATATAGAAGAAAAATAGCAAAATGATTAACATAATCATATCAATAATCACAATAAATGTGAATAGATTAAACATTCAAAAAAAGCATAGATTGTCAGACTGGAATAATATAAGTAATTATCAGTCTATAAGAGACACTCTTCAGATTCATGACATAAATAGGCTGAAAGAAAAGGAACAAAATAGATATACAATGCAAACAATAACCATAAGGGACCATAAGGGAGTGACTATATCATATCGGACAAATAGATATTAAAATATTTTTTTCTAGAGACAAAATGGGACATTTTATAATAATAGAATAATTATTTAAATGGGAATATAACAATTATAAACATACACACAACTAACAATACAACCTCAAATGGATGAAGTGAAAACATACAATTTAAGAGAGAAATAGACCTCAATACTCAGTCTAAGTAATTGATAGAACTGCTAGAGAGAAAATTATCAGAGACAGAGAAGACTAGAACAACGTTGCCAACCACTGGACCAAACTTGTCTGCTGAACACCTCATCCAACAACAAAATCCACACATTCTCAGGCATACATAACCATCTTCCAAGGTAAACAACATGTTGGGTTACAAAACAAGTCAAGATAAATACAGGTGATTAAAATTATACATTATAGTTAAATATATACTTAACATATGGCCCAGCAATTTCATCTCTAGATAGGTGCCTAAGAAAACTGAAAAGACATGTTGTCAGGAAGAAAAGCTTGGGGAAAATGGCCCAACAAAGGAATTCTATCCAATATTTAAAGAAGAAATAACACCAATCCATTGTAAACTCTTCCAGAAAAATAGAGGAGGCAACACTTTCCAATTCTATGAATTCAGTATTATCCTGATACCAAATGCCAGCCACAGAAGTCATAAGAAAACTGGAGGTAGTATCATTAAGTTACAGTGACATACAAATTCACCAGTATGTAAGAGGTTTATACACTATGGCCAAGTGGGATTTATCTACAGGATGCAAAATTGGTTTAACATCGGAGAATCAATTCATTTAATATGCTATATTAATAAAATAAAATAAAACAATTGATCATTTCAATAGATGGAAAAAAATACATGATTTAAATTCTCAAAGTAGGAATGAAAGAACATTCTCAACTTGGGGAATCTATGAAAAAAACTACATCTAAAATCACACTTACGGCTAAAGTAGAAACAGGATATACATGTTACCAAAGGAGTTTAAAAAAAGATAAAAATAAACAATACCAAAACCTTGCAATAACACAGAGGATAAGAAAGGCAAGATTAAGCATTTCTGAGTAAAGGATTATTATCTCTTACGTCTTTTAGCCTGATGGGTCCCTTTTTATGTGTACCCTAGTTTCTATCTTTACTTATATTTTACATTACTAATAATGCATGTTTGTGTATAAAAATGATTTCATTATAATTTGTATTAGGCCATATGCTTTATATTGGTTTTTGCTTATTTATGATAATATATTATTTTACTGAATTTTCTTCAATCTATCATTGGTTCCTATTGAAACCAAGGCAAACAATGGCAAAATGTTGGGCATGATAACTGTGCAAAGTATGGCTGTAAAAACAAAGCCCTCCAAGTATTATGTGTTGAAAATAGATGTATAATTTAGCTATTACCAAATAACTTGATTCAATCTACCATTCTAAGTACAAATAACTTTGGATTTGAATCAAGATGTGTTAACAGCCATACACTAGAGCTATCTATAAATGAACCTCAAAAACAATCATAAATGCTTAACATTATGACCAATGCAAAAACTGATTTTACTCTACCTACAGTTATGTTTAGGTTAATAAAAAGAAAGTTTAAATACTCAGTAATATATTAAATTTCAGAAACACATGAAATTATTGGCTTGATATCAAAATAAACAGGTGATTTTTAAAAAAGGTTAAATGAAGTCCTTAACATATAAAATATACTCCAAAATTTCTCAAATAATCATTCATATTTCAAATCAGGACTTTAAAACATCAGAGTTTAAAATGCAATGGTGTTTACTATGCAATGACTACGAATCAGCTTTTATATTCATTGTGCATGATGGTATATCATATTAATTTTATTGCTTTACTATTTGCACAAAGAGATTAGTTATAGTTACTAAGGGAAACATAACTTGGAATTTTTTGACTTACACATTTAGAAAGCTTGCCCTTAATGTTTTATTAATGTAAGATTTTACAATTAATTCCCAAAGCAAAAGTAAATAAATTAAAGAAAGCTCTGCAAAAAATTTCAAACTTATAATTCACTTTTAATGGATTTTCTTTGAATATGTGATTTGAAATTCAGCAAACAAAATTTTAAATGCCTAATTATGTATCCTTTTATAAATTTGTTCTCATTATAATAAATGCAGCTATTATCCTTTTTCTTTTTCCAGAATTTTTTACCTGAAGTAAAAATAAATGCCACAATTTAAAGGGCCAGGCTATTGAGTGTGGAATCCCTAAAAGGAGCCCTATACATCAACTGAAAATAGTGATGAGTCATCATTCTGTGCAATACCTTGAATGCCCTTAAACCCATTCCTTAGTTTTACTCCAGGGACCCTTACCAAATCCTAGTTTCTCCATTATGCCATCTTTGATTCAATAGTAGGAAGCAGTATTGCCCATTCTTATTCTTTTAAATCTGCATCTGTTGCTTCTTCAAGGCATTTATCATTTTGTGATTTATATTAGATTCCTTCAAAAGTTTAGAAATCAACTCTGATGCCTCCTATAATATCTAGTAAAGTATTTTGAGTACATGGTCAAAACTATTTTGGACTCAAATTAATAATTTGAGACATTCTGCCATCAAATCCTGTGCTCTTAAATAATCCGACCCATTCTTACAACATTTCTCTCAACTTTGCTGATCTCAAAGGGAGGTGGAATCCCATATTCACTGTAAATCCCAGCACTTAGGACACTGTCCTGGTTACTTACTACCTCAGGACATACATGTTTTGAATGTGCTGACTTTATGCAGATGGTTTAATTTTGCCCAGACAGAAGAAACAAATGAATGGTTTCACTTCATAAGGTCACAGAACCAATAAAATCCCAATCAAAATCCAAACCCTTTTTCATCATGTGAAACTTGTCAAATTAACTTTTTAAAAAAAATACAAATGCAGAAGGTCAAGAGCAGACAAGACATTCTTGAAGAACAAGGTGGAAAACCTATAAAGTTCCAGTAATTAAGACAGTGTGATATTGGTGGAAGAATTGAATGGAAAAGAACAGAGATGAAAAAATGTAAGGGTCATAGATAAAGTCTTATTATATTGATAAAATGTGTGATAGAATTCATTAGTAGTCACTAAGGTTTGCTGGCCCTCCCTACAGGAAGATAATACATACCCCAAACTGTTGAACACTTGATCCTGAACTAGTTTTGGCCAATGAAATTGGCCAAATGATGAATTAGTACCACTTCAGGGCAAAAAGTGTATGCCTCTACACATGCTTCCCTCCTCCTCTCCCCATCCCACAAAGACCTGCAGTGTTGCAGACAGAGGTTGCAGCACAAAACCAGAACCCAGCTGTGATGGACAAGCACTGTAAATGAGAAATAAACATTGTGGTGGAAAACTGCTAAGACTTGAGGATTATTTGTTGTTACAGCAAAACCTAGCCTTTCCAAATGATGAGTTTGCACTAGAGAGTAGTAAGGAAATTATCCATACTCTTTTCAGTTAATTGTACTGGGATAAAAATAGCTCCACCTGGAAAAGGATTTTTAGAAACTCTTCTCTGCTTCACATCATATACAAAAACTAATTCTAGTGAGTTGCAAGTCTGTAGCAGAATAAAATGCTATTAGCAGATAATGCAGGGGTACTTATTTATGATGCTAGGATAGTGAAAGTTTTTCTAAACAAAGCACAACAGCATTAGCTATAAGAGAAAAGACTATTATATAATACTCCATAACAATGAAACATCTATTCACTAAAATTTACCATTAAATGCCTTAAAGTGGAAAAAATGTGCAAAGTATGCAACTGACAGAGGGCTTATATACAGAATAAACACAATTTCTTTTACAAAGGACAAAATCCATGAACAGATACTTAACCAAGAATTTGTCCAAGTGGCTGATAAACATAAAAAGAGCATAACTCCATTAAAAATTAGTGAAATGAAAATTAATGCCAAATTATAACATCAGTACAGACCCACCAAAGCAACTAAAATGAAAACGACAATATCAACTGTGAACATAGAAGTGAAGCAACTAAAAACTCTCAGGTACCTTAATAAGGGTGTAAATAGCACAACCAATTTGGAAAAGAGTTCAGTATTATGGGCAAAAGTTAAAGGTACACATATCCTCTCATCCAGATATACACTCGAAGAAAATGTACCTTTGCTGGTCTTGGAGATCTGCTTTCTTTCAAGGAAAACCAGCCTCCTAGAGGCATCTCAGGAAGTCGGCAATCACCCTCCAGTCATCAGCTCCCTCTCTCACGATATGCCTCAGCAGCAGAGAGCTCATCAGCTAAGGTCATGCCGTTTCCAGGGCACCAGCTCCTATCCACACCTGTTACTGAATGAGCCAGGGCTCTGAAGGCTCACTCATTTTGGCCTTACTGTGCTTGCTTCTGACCTGCCTTCCAGGTTTGCCAAGGCATTGTCAGAACTGTATTTTAGTTTAGCTTTTGACTATGCCCAATCCTGCTACAATGTGTTTTTCCTTTTTCTTTTATATTTGTTAGTCCCTAAAGAGCACTGCATACCTTACGTTCTATCTCAGCATGTGCTTCTGGAAAAATCAACCTGTAACAGCTGGTGTTAGGAATGGTCTGAGAATGTATATGACAAATTAGGATTTGAGGCTATTTCATTCAGTGCCCAGCTGGCAATGAGAATTCTATCAGACTAGTGGGCGGTACACAAGCAGCCCCTGGTGCACAGGTGCCGATCACATTGTTAAAATCTCATTGGCAGTGAATGGAGAGGGACTACTGGTAAATGGGAATGAACCCGTATGAGGCTTTGAAGCTGTTTGGAAGAAACAGTAGCTATTAGGTATTGAATAACTATTGATAAGCACCCTTCCTGTTCTACAAAAATAAATAGCTATGGGCAAGGTATGGCAATTGAAAGCCAGTTGTGAAACCCAGAGGGCCTTTTGCATTGCATATGAAAAAGCTCTCATCAACTCTCTTGGTAGGGTTGGAGTAAATTGAAGATCAAAACCATAAATGAACAGAGTCACTGAATTTTGAAGGGAGTTAAATGGCCAGCTAAGACAGTTATGTCTTAACCTCTCCCACCTGACAGCCATATGAAAGATCCTGATGATCAGCTGAAGAAGGAAGAAAATCTATGAACTTTATCCATGGATGATGTGATGGGCTGAATTGTACCTCTACTGCTTCCCCAAGAAAAATTCATATGTTAAAGTCTTAATTCCCAGTAATTCAGACAATGATTGTATTTGAATGCAGGATCTTTAATGAAGTAATTAAGTTAAAATGAGGTTGCTAGGGTGGGCCTTAACCCAATATGACTCATAAGAAGAGATTAGGATACACAGGCACAGAGGGAAATCCATGTAAAGATAGAAGATGACCATCTACAACTCAAGAAGAGAGACCTCAAAAAAAATACAAACTCTACTGACCACTTGATCTCAGACTTCTAGTAGAATTTTCTCCAGAATTGTGAGAAAATAAATTTCTGTTGTTTGAATCACTCAGTTTGTGGTACCTTGTTATGACAGACCTAACAAACTAACACAGATTTTGGTACTGAGAAGTAGGTTGCTGCTCTGGGAAAAGGACAAAAACAAACAAACAAACAAAAAAACTTAAGAATGGACAAGTGGCATTGGAACCCGTTATTACATAGAAACTGAAAGAGATGCATGATAGAAAAAGCCAAGATTGCCTTGAAGAGATTGTTGGTAGAAATATAGATGATAAAGGCAATTGTGTAAAGAACAGAAAGAGCCCTGGCTGGTGTGGCTCAATGGGTTGAATGCCAGCCTGAGAATCAAAGGGTGGCCAGTATGATTCCCAGTTAGGGCACATGTCTGGGTTTCGGGCCAGGTCCCCAGTGGGGGACATGCAAGAGGCAGCCACACATTGATTTTTTTCTCCCTCTCTTTCTCCCTCCCACCCCCTTTCTAAAAATATATAAATAAAATCTTTTAAAAATATCAGGAAGAGAAGAGAGCTAGAGAGAAAGCTCATATCAGATAAGGGAATACATATACCATTATGAAGAGAATTTTGGTAGAAACATGAATGTTAAAGGTGCTTCTGGTGAAATCTCAGGTGGAAATGGAGAACATATTGGAAACAAGAAAACTCTAGTACATATTTGTTGGCTCAGATTGTGGGTGCAAGCTGAACAAGGATGGTGGCTATAGTAGAGCCTCAGTCAGAAATGATCTGGAATGACAGTGGTGAGAGAAAATCCCAATGGGAAGACCACTGGATAGTCATAGTCATTCTCTTTGTGTGGAAGAAGTGTGGCTCAAGGTTATAGTATACATGGACTTATGATCAATACAAAATGGTTTTCACTGGCCATTTGGGGGCAAGAAAAAATATCCAATAATAACAAAATGGATGAATTTGATAAATAATGGTTATAATACTTATAAATGAAATATCACAATAAAAATAACCTACCACTACATGTAATAACATGGATGAATCTCACAAAATTGAGTGCAAAGAGTCAGATGGTAATGGACATATACTGCATAAGTCTGCATTAGTTTGCTAGGGCTGCTAAAACAAAGTGCCATAGACTAGATAGCTTAAACAACAAAAGTATATTCCCTCACAATTCTGGAGGATAGAAGTCTGAGAAAAGATGTCAGCAAAGTTTTCCTTCTGTGAACTGTGAGGGAAGGATTTCTTCCAGGTCTCTCTTCTTGGCTTGTAGGTGGCCATCTCTTCCCTGTATCTATATATCACCTTCCTTCTATATGTGTCCAAGTGTCTTCTCCTTATAAGGAAGGGATAATTAGGATTCACCATGACTACCTCTGTAAAGACACTATCTCCAAAATTTCAGGTGAACATGAACATAACAGATTCAATTTTACAGTCTAGAAACAGGCAAAACTATAGTGTTTAGTAATACATACATGTATGTTAAAACTATAAAGAAAAGCATGTAGAAAATATGGGCAATTATATCTTTAGTTGTAAGGATAGAGTTGAGATCCAGAAAGGAAACAAAGGGGTGCTGGCATGTTCTACTTCTTGATTTGGTGATGGTTGCAGAGACATTTACTTTATGATTAAGAAAATCTTTATGTATTATGTACTTTTTAAAAATGCATGGTGTTTTCTATTAGGGATTGTATTATATTGTTGGCAATTGGGCTTCCCAAAATTGAATTCCCAAGGATGATTGACTTACCTCCCCAAGCACAGAGAGTGCTGAACTACCACAGAGAGCAGTAACAAGGACATATGCATTCTTCAGGCAGCTTATTCACAAGAGAAGAGATACCTAGGGGTGGTATGCCAGGGTCTACATATGTCCTTTTGCTCCCTTGTTTGTCGTCAGACAATCACTCTAGCTATGCTGGGGTCAGTGGGAAAGAGAGAGGGCAGAACCCAGGAGCATGGTGTTCATAAAGCTGCATCAGCATAAAGGAGAAGTCAGGTGTGCTGGGTAAGCCTTCCTGGTATATCCTAAATTGTTCTTAAGGAATTTGTTATTTTAACTAGTTGATCTTAAACATTAAACTTAAGGACTCCTGGGGTCTCTGACCATTCCATTTGGGAGAGGAGAACAGAAGAGTCCATCAGACAGTGTTGCCCCACTTTCATGAAGCCTTTCCTTCAACACTCTTACCTCTGTGTGTCCTCTTGTAACCACCGGTGGGCAATAAAGACTCGAGTCCCAACTGATTTAGGGACAGACCTGATTTTGACCTGATAATGACTACACAGTCATTAAGCACATTAAATCCAAAGGCCGATTTATAATCGAGACTGGAAAGGTATTCTTTCTATTTCTCATGTCCAACCATTTTGTCAAAAATAGGTAACTCAGAATTTCTGTAATAAGAACAAATAAAAATATTAGGATAATGAAATAGTAAGATGTCAACAGAGATATTCCAATCACAAAATATAAATGTGATATCAAGTCCTCTGTAATTATCAAATTTCCAGAGCAAAATTTAAGCCCAAAGGTTAAGTCCCCCTCGCAAGACAGCTGCTAGAGCACTAGCTGTTATTTCTGTGTTCCAAGGAGTAAGGGAAGGGAAATGGAGCAACCTCTTTCTCACCTTCTTTGAAGAATTCTGGAAGTCTCACATATCACTTGCATTTGCATCTCCTTAGTCAGAACTTAGTCATGTGGATTAACATAGCTGCAAAGAGGGCTGTGAACATCTCTATCCTGAGTGGCAATTTACTACAATAAAAATCAGGATTAATTTAATAAGGAGAACAATGATGTTGGGAAAAAAACTAATAGTGTTTGTTTTGCTACAGCAGATCGTGTCTAAGATTACCTCCTTTATATGCATTTTTTTTTCCTCTATGCCTTGTGTTTTTAGCATATTTTCTTGTAATTAGGCATTTTCAGACTTGTACCATACTGGCTGTTTCCAGTGCAGCTTACTATGATATTTATCAGGACTAAAAAGAACTGCCAATGTAACTTAAAAAAAAAAAAGCTGTAGTAGATGGGAAAACTTTTGAGATATGGATAAGTGGTATGGAATTAAGATTAACTTCTCAGTACTTGGAAACTTACCCCACTCAGGGCCTATCCCCTCTTCCATCTCCAGCAAACAGACCAAAGATCACGGTAAAATACAAATACAGCTTTGAATGGAGATTTGTGAGCCTGGTATGAGAGAAGAGATGAAATGCCAAATGAACTGCAGAACACAGCTGGTGGGTATGAGTGTTAAGTCAGGAGAATGCCTGGGACTGGACCCTCACAACGCTAAATCAGTGAGTGGGGGTGGTGGGAGGTGAAACATCAGGATCTGTCACCTTTTTTTAGAGAACTCCAGACCAGACCCCAGGAGACAGTGCCAAACATGCTGTAATGATGGGCCTTGGAAGCCCAGAAAAAGGGATGGCCTACTTCAATGGAAGTAGAAATGCAGAAGTATCTTAAGAGATGGTGGAGAACAAACCAAAAAATATTACCATAAGAAGCACGCAGATCTGCAAGGTTCAAGGGGTGAACTGTAATACATTTAAGGTGCTCAAGCTCTCATTCCCCAGCTTCTGGAAATATCAACTGCTGATGTCTCAGAGCTGTGCTGCTCAATATTTACTTGAAGTCTGGGGTTAGCAAACAATGGCCCATGAGTTGGTGGTCTGTTTTAGTAGGTAAGGTTTTACTGGAACACAGCCATACCCATTCTTTATGTATTGTCTATAGCTGCTTTTGTACTACGTCAGCAGAGTGAAGTAGTTGTGACAGACAGGATGGTCCACAAGATCCCTGCCCTAGACCAAAGAAGATGTCTTGTCCAAGGTTACCCCTTCCAGAGACAGCCCTCAGCTAAGAAGACAGAGTGAGAGAAAAGACCAATGGGACATGGAGTGAGGAGGGGAGAGGGAAGAAAGCCGTTGTGTTGGGTCTTGTATACATTTTATCACAGCTCTGCTGTACTCCGGCCTGATTAAGAAAGAAATGTTTTTGCAACAGCCTTTGGAATCCGTGTGCACATATAATCAATTAAAAGTGACACATTTCTTTCTGGTAATAGATGAGAACTTCTTCCTTTCCCAGACATAATGGGTACAACCTCGGGCTTACACATGAATGCAAGTTTACCAACACTGCACCGTGTACAGTTCCTTTGCACAGAATAGATATCTAATAAATGTCTATAGTCTTTAATTAAGTTATGTCTCACACACCTCAGTTTTCCCTGGTAAAGGTTAGCCATTAATTTGACAGAATCAGTAGCAGGTCAGACTAGTAAGATGTCCTTATAAATAGTTAATATGTTTATTGCAGTGGACTTAATGATAACATGGATAAGATTAGAGAATATTTTTCACATTGGAGAAATTTTAGAAGAATATTTACTTTCAATTAGAGGCAGAGAATTTTCACTTTCTTTGGGAGGCGATGAAGTATTATGAAAAGATTCCTGGACCTGTGGTCAGAGACTATATCCTTATCCTTAATTAACCATGAAGAAATTGAATAATCTCAGGCAAGCTATTTTGATTTTCCTTAGCTTTCTCATTTCAGGAATATTCTGAGACTCCAATAAAATAATCCATGTCACAGCCCTACAAAAATCCTGCCACACTGGAAAAAATGTTATTTTATTGTTGATCACTATCCCTAATGTACATAAGGCCTTTCATAATAATCTGCTGATTAGAACTAAATTCCTTCATCTTAACATTCCAATGACACACATATGAATGCTTCTGCTGACACATAAAAGTATATTACTAAAAATCAGTGATATGTTTGAGTCATGGTATATACAATATTTAAATAATCCTTACAACAACACTGTGAAGCCTCCATTCTTCTTACACCAATTCCACCCATGAAGATGACAAAGGCTACCTAACTGGTTACGAAGTTTCCCAACTGGTAAGTGCTAGAGAAAGAATTCAGCATAGGTCTACTAGATATCAATATCCAATTCATTCCCCTCATAAAGTGCTTATTTATTTTATATATCATTCTTTGAATCCCTAAAAGAGATAGTCTCAGGGCAGAAAACATGCTCACTATGAGCTCACAATTATAAAACAAGTCCCCAATTATTCAAGTGTTTTAAAGCAAAGGCACACACATGCACAAATACACAAGAGCAAGTATCTACTCACATGACATTAACAAATGCCACAAGAATAATGCACGTCTGTGCTGAAATCTCTATGTTCATGGAGCCATTTCTCATTTTGTAATATCTTTGCTTTATGTAATTATCATATCTTTCCAAATGAATGCTATCAGGAAGGATTCTATTAATTTAAAGAAACTTCTGCTGGCAATACCACTAAGATAATCAGAAATGGTAACCCAAAGGAGTAAAATTATAACAAACCAACCTCCCCATATCAATACTACCATTTCCCAAACAGTTCCTACAAAAACTTTTTTCAAATGGCAATATTTATTTTAAATAGAAAGAGGAACATATGCTGAACTCTTCAGGAAAAGTCTGATTGCCTGTGAACCTTAGCAGCAGCCATCTATACATTAGCATAGAGAATAATTGCCTGCTTTGATGATGTGTACAAATTTGACATTCCTGCTACCTGTTTCCATGAGCGAGTATAAAATATTTACCACTTCTGGCATCTGACCAACTAATTACCTTCAAAAATTCAACCAGAGTCTGCATAAAACATAAAATTAAAACTTTTAAAGTAGTTTCCTTGCATTCTTTAACTTTATATACTCTTTTAATTCTAAGTAGTCCTTGGGGCTAAAAGTCTCAAAGTGCTGAAAAAGTCATTTGGAGATCCTAGAAAAATAACTAAGGTCATGCCAGCGGTATTTAAACACACTTTATGTGTTTAATTGAAAATCACATTTTCTTTGCCTTCTTTCGGCATATATTGTACTTAACACTCTGAACATTAGCCCTCAGAATAAAGACATGAATAATATATAAGTTGCTCTTTATTATGATTTTGAATCCTAATTTAAAATTAATTTTCCAGACTATTATGGAATACCAAATGTCATACTCACTGGTACCTGCATGCTGCTTCTCAGCTGCAATGTGCTGTGTGCCGCAGCCATCTGTCCTTATCCTCGCTCTCCCATCTTGAATGAGTATTGATGGAACCTCTTTCTAAAGAAAAAGAATTAGGAATTTTAAGCTCTCCATATTTTCCAGGAAGTTCATACATACTTTAATTCTGTAGCTAGGAATTATACAAAAAAAATGATAGGAACTCAAATAAAGCCATTTGCAATATGCCCGAGTATGCCAGAAAAGTCTGTTATTGTATTTAAGCAATAGGTCTTATTGCACAAATGTTCATAAAGTACGTGATAGGAAGTCTATAGGAACTATGGACACAAATACAATGAATAATCTATGGGAAGTAACATACTCTAAAAAAATACCACTGGAAAAGAGGACTTCCATACATATGGATGCCAACAGCACATCATATTTATATTCATCAAGCAAGAAGGACTTCTTAATGTTTATAATAAGCATTTTTTGACTGCTAGATGCAACAGTGGCTGTGACAGTGAAGGCCTTTATGCCAAAGCAGTATTTGACAGTTTCCAACTGTAAAAGTATGCCAGTCCAAACAGAATAGATTTATACAGTGAAGAACGTTTTGTGCATCTCCTCTACATGGAGCACTATACTAATGTGGGGAACTAAGGAAGGAAAGAAAGAAAAACACCAAGAAAATAACTGATGAAGTATCTATCCTCAAACTTACTTTATTATCCAATAGGAAGGATATACAGGTTAATACACTGGCAGGAGAAAGAGGACAGGATATTATAAAATCTAGTAACAAATAAAATAAACAATACAAGAAGCCCTCATCTCCACCAATGTCAAAAGTAAAGGGCTTTATGTAGAAATTTTCCTTTTAAAAAGAAATTAGGTAATCTAAAGAGAATAAACCATGAATATGTCATCACAGTGTTTCTATATTCCCTAAGAAGATTGAAAAGATGGTGTTGGCAAAGTTTACTATGTGAAATGGCAGGCATGTGGTGCTTTCTCTCTCCTTGCTGATAAAGTGTAAATAGTGCCTGGTTCCCTTCCCAGATCAATTGCCCAATACCTGGAGTAAATTCCAGAAGTGAATATGATCTGCTTGAGACATCTTATCCCCACTGACCACTGTGGCTGATATAGTTAATCAGGCTGGCTCCATAGGCATCCTTTCTTCCTCAGTACTTCTTGCGTGGCATACTAAAGTTGTTATTCTCAATCAATTTCCAAATAAAGAAAACACACACTTAAAAAATAAGGCTGTATGAGGACATGAACTCTCTTGCTGTGGGTTCAAAAAAAAAAACACCTTTATTTAGAGCCATTACATAACTGCTTTGAGAATGCAGTTTTTATTATTCAATATACAACTCCTTATTTTTTGTCATGTCTGTAATATTACTAACATTGCATCATATCTCTGACAGCCATGTTTATAACGTTTCCATCTGGCACAAGCTGCCAAAACTTAATCAATACTACCACAATCCTGAACAATCAATAGTATGCTCAAATATATTCGGACTGAGCAACAACTGAATTGACTCTGCTCTATGTATTCTACCACATTAAACCTTCATTTTAATACAAGTCAAGGAAAAACTTTAATTACTAAATCCCTCCAAAGAATCATTGTCAGGACAATGTAATATTGCTAAAAAAAAAAAACCCAGAGTTTCGTCCCGGCTGGATCTGGAAAGCAAAAACAACTAAAAAAGGTGTCAGAATAATAACAATCAGATATTATAGGTAAGGACAAACACATGCCTCATTCCTTAAGAAAGAGTATACTGTTCCATTAATTGGATATTCTTTCAGATAGATACCAAAGGAAAAAAGATGTGTCACACATACACACACATATATATTTAAAGTCATTTGCCCATTACTGAAAAGAGATTACTCTAAAAGGTATCCAAGAGAGCAAAAAAGGAGACTGTAATGTCCTTTTTCCTTTCCTGGACCATCAAGTAAGCCAAAATAAAGAGCTTGATACAGCAGACAGGCTTTTAGCTGAATGTGTCAGCATGAAATACAAGCACTGTAGTAGCAAAGGAGAATGGATTATATGTTTTCAAACCAATGCACATTATATAACCTACCCTGTGGTGACCATGGGGTGAGACACATCAGGTGGGGATAATCAAGGAAGCTTTACCAGTAAACACTTCCATGTAGATTTTTTTTCAGTAGAAACCACATTTCCATGGATAACTTTTATTCAACTCAACAAACTCCTGTTTTTAATAGGTTATTTAAACCATTTTATACAATTCATTACATACTGCAAAAGGCTCTGTGCATCATTTTAAAGTGAGCTTTGCACTAATGTGATAAGAGATATCTTTTGAAAAAGAAAAGAAAAGCCAGCAGAGCATATGGTGCTTACCACACAGACATTTCTGGTTTTTTGTGCTAAAACCCACCAGAGAACACTGCAGTTTTTAGGAAACAAACAAAAAAGCTTCCATACCTACAGGGAAGCTCCTGTTGATCCCATATTTTAATTAACTTTAAAAAAACTATATTATTACATCTTTTAGAAGCAACCTTAAATGTTAGATAGGAAGAAAATGAATGATTATGGCAAACCTTCTCTAGTATATTATGCCAGGCACGATGCATGTGCTGTCCCACTATAGTCTTGCAATAACCTTTCAAGGTATGTCCTATTATCTCACTTTACAAATGAAGATGTTGGAAACATTCTCAAAGTCTCACAGCTTTGACAAGTCCCAGGATATTTATGCAGAACCCTAATTCATGAATTCAAAAACCACATGCTAAGCAAAATGTGCCAGAAAAACCACAGTCAACAAAACCAACATGCCCCTGCTTTCATGGAATTAATATGCTGCCAGTACAACAAACAACAAGATCCTTGGCATCTTTCCTAACAATCCTACCTGCTAAGTACCTTAGGGCCTCCAATAAAGCTCCAGTGCTATGCTATGACATGAGCACTATGTATGGGATGTTAAAAAGGCCACTCCCAGGGAAAGGACTAGAAGAATTTTTAAACTAAGGGCCAAGATAGTATTTTTTTTCTAACCCCTTTCCTCTCTGATTCACCTTGAGGGATGTTCAAATTTTGTGGGGTAGAACAATTAGGAAAGGGATAAAAAGAGTGGATCAGAAGACAAAAACTCTTATTTGATTACATTTTAAGGTTAGATTCTTGTTCTAAATATTTTCATTTGATTGGAGAAAAAATATAACAAGGAGTTTGGAGAGAGTGATAGCAGTGGGAGTATATGCAGAAAGAAAGGGAGACAGGCATAATTAATTTAATAATTAAATTAATAATTAAATTAATTAAAATGAATTTAATTAAGTTGGGGTACATATTTTCAGTGGAAGAGCATATGCATGACAATATACTTCTTTTGGATTTTATTTTTTTTATTGTTGTTCAAGTACTGTTGTCTCCATTTGCTCCCTACCACTCCCCCCAGCCCCACCCATCCCCACTTCCCACCCTTGATCCTACCCCCTTTGGCTTTGTCCATGGGTCCTTTATACATGTTCCTTGATGACCCTTCCCAGTTTCCCCCCTATTATCCCTCTCCCCCCTCCCACTGGTTGCTGTCAGTTTGTTCTTTATTTCAATGTCTCTGGTTATATTTTGCTTTCTTGTTTTATTTTGTTGATGAGGTTCCACTTAAAGGTGGGATCATGTGGCATTTGTCTTTCACTGCCTAGCTTATTTCACTTAGCATAACACTCTCCAGATCTATTCATGTTGTCACAAAAGGTAGGAGCTCCTTCTTTCTTTCTACTGCATAATGTTCCATCGTGTAAATGTACCATAGTTTTTTGATCCACTCCTTTACTGATGGGAAATTAGGTTGCTTAACCCAGGAGGATAGAAGTATTTTTTATCATTTAATATTTATGTCTAGCCTTATTCAAGAAAGATCTAGAAAAGACAGAAAGGTTGATATCAACTAATTACTTACAAAGTTTGAAGATCTTATTTTCTTGTTCAATTCTTGTAGTAGTCCTATTGATAGAATTCTTCATTATGATAAGGAGAAAAAGATATAAGAGAAGTAATATTAATACACTGATTGATATAAACAATAATTCAAAGTTTTCTGATCACCTTGCTAAAAACGCAATTTGTTAAATGAGGGTTTTATTCCTGCATTTTCATTATTATATGGAAATATAAAACCTTTTTAAACTTAATGTGCTTTTAATGGCATTGAAATTATTTTTTATTCTGGAGGAAGGAGGAAAAAACATCTGCTTGGACTCCAAATACACGCTTTTGATATCTTGGAAACTTAGGGATGAAACGATAAACCTTTAGCAGAAACAAGGTATATAACATCCTATTTTATTCTTGATAATTATTGTGAAGAGATGGTATTTTCTAGCTTGGACACAAATATTAAAACTACATTTTAAAAGGTACATAAGACACAGAACTGATCATGTTTCTCTCATGGTTTTCCCTCTATTTATTTATTTTAATTCTACTTGCCTTTCACCTGTTTTTAGAGCCTTGGAGGGACTTTCAGCTGCAGAGTGAAGCACACGGAAGTGTAGTCGAGAGCATGTATGCTGTAGTTCGCTTCAGGGACAGCAATTAAGACTTTACACAGCCAGAAATTGCTATAGTATCAAAAACCTCCAAATTGGACACCATTAGTTTTGAGGAATAAATAGCTTTGTCCAGTTCAAACTCTACCTAAAGAGCAGCATTTGGAATTGGGAGAAATTATTAAATATTCTCCTTTCTTCTTTCATAAGGCAGGGGCACATAAAACAAAACATTTTGAGGGTTCACAGTCTTTATTCTATCTCTAGACCTCAGTGAGTGGATGGTGTTTGTGAATCCTTGAGTTTGTCAGATAGCAAAAGTGCATCCAATTTGCAAAGTTATTTTAGGGGACATTGAAAAGATTCCTAAAAGTGCCAAGGAGGGCTTGTCCCCACAAGATGGTGTAGCCATCTTGCTACACCATTAGAGAAGAGCAATGGGAGGCTTTACATGTAAATTTCAGCTAGAGAAGTGGCTTATTTTGCATTGTTATCTAAAGAGTTGGGCTAGGGATTTAAAGAATGAAAACATTTTTATATTTCAAGATGAAGAAGAAAATATATCTTATATCATTATAGTTTTGCAATGAGTTTTTATGGGTGTGTCTCAAGAATGCTGGTGAAGAGAGCTTTTCTCACAGCAGGAGAAACTGAATAGCAAACCTGCATTGTACAGTAATACATATGAGGCATGATAGATGCCTTAGGATTATTAAATAAACATCATAATCTGTGCATTCTTTTCTTATTTTAGAAATTGATTTTGAAGAACTTAAAATTATCATTATAATGAACTATAATACTCTCAATCTTAACTAGATGAATTCTTTAAAGATTAAATACTTCGATATTCTAATATTGTAGTAGGCAGAATAAGGGTCCCCGAAGATGTCCACTTTATACTGCCCAGCATTTGTGATATTTTATGGTGCAGAGAGGGGGGGAATTAAGGTTGCACATGGAATTAATTGTGACAGAAATTTATCTCAAGCTAAAATAATAAGAAGGAGAAGAAATGGACGAGGAAAGAAGAGAAGAAGATAAAGAAGTCAAGTTATTAAAGTTTCACTTATCTCAATTTACTCTGGAGATTGTTTTGCACAGCTGGGGGGCTGTGCTCACGGAACACCCTCAGGAGTGTGTCTCCCATTTTAGTGCTTTCCCACGTGGGCATTTGTCTTAGGCAAGATCTTTCTTGAGAGAAGAAAGGATGGGAAAAAGGAGGCTTTTTGACTTTTTTAGACTACCTGATTCTTACCACATAATGATTCCAAACTCAGACACTCACTTTCCCAATGTCTTTGTTGGTTTCATAATTCAAGAAAACAAGTATTCATTTGATATCTGTGTGATTGATACTGTATCTAGAAACTAGGAATGCATCAGTGAACATGACAAAGACCTTTATCCTCCTAAAGCTCAAACACTCTCTTAGGAAAGACAGATCTCTAATAATAAAAAAAGAAATGAGACAATTACACAGCATATTAAAGGATGATAAGCTCTATGTTAAGATAAAAATTGAATAAAAAATGGGAATAAAAAATGCTAAGGGTAGGGACCAGGTTGTAGTATTAACTGGGAATGAGTCAGGCCCCACTGAAAGAGTGAGATAGAGCAAAGATTCAAAGGAGATGGGGGAGTGAGCTCTCTAAGTAACTATTAGAAGAGCACCCAAACAGAAGAAACAGTTGAAGAAAAGACCCTACTACAGGTGGACTGTTAATATTCTCCAGGGAATGCAAGGAGATTGATGTGGCTGGAGAAAAGTGAGAAAGAGAAAGAGTAAAAGATGGTTGCAAGGGTCAAATTATGTACGATACCATAGGCCATTTTAAACACTGTGACTTTGCTCCAGAGCAAATAAGAATGCAGGTAATGTTTCAAGCAGAAGAATGGCACCAACTTAATTACATTTAAAAAAAAAAACCTATCACACTGTGTGTTGTGAATTGATTTAAATGGACAAACATAGAAGCCAGTTAGGACGCTATCGCAATAATTCAGGTAAGAAACAATGGGGCTCGACCCACAGTGATAGTGGTTGAAACATAAAGCACATATTACAAATACATATTGAAGAGAGAGTGAAATAATTTTTTTGTGCTTACTGAATGAGTTACAAAGAAATCAGACATGATTTCACAATTTTTGGCCTAAATAAATAGAAGGAAGAAGCTACCATGAACTGAAGTGGAAAAGTCTGTGAAAATTTTAAATACTGGAGGGAGATAGGGGATTTTGTTCTGAACATGCTGAATTTCAGTTGTTTGTAAGAAAACCAGACAGAGAAATCAAGGAGGCAGTTGGATACATGAGTCTGGGGTTTAGGACAGAGTTCTAGGCTAGAAACATAAATTTGGCAATCATCCACATGTAGATTATACTTGAAGACTAGATAAGATCGGCAAAGGAGTAAGAATAGATAGAGAAGTTATCAAGAAGTCATCATTCCAACAGAGAGGTTAGGAAAAAGAGGTAGAACCAGCAATGATTCGAGGGGGAGGAATCCAAGACAATGCAGTATAGTAAAAATCAGGTGAAGAAAGTATTAAAAATAAGGAAATGGTCAATGGAATCAAATGTCCCCTAGAGTTGCAGCTAGGACTCAGCATTAGCTATTAAACTTGGCAGCAAGACAGCCACCGTGACAGCGATGAAAGCAATTTTGGAATATAGAGACCAGGAATAGGGGACTACATGGCAGTTCTTAGAGCCATTCTTGAGTGCTTCTGGAAAAAAAGAAGCTGGTGGTAGATAAGGCATCAAGAAAAAGGTCTTGGATTTCTTATGGCATAAATAATTTCATGTGTATATTTTAATGACAATTTCTAGTAGCATATGAATATGATGACATAGGAGCTAGAAGGGAGAGTTGCTCAAGCTATTTCTTTGAGAAGGTAAGAGGGGGCTGAATGTTGTATACATAAGTAGGGATTGGTTTAAGTAGACACAATGTTACTCATTGACAGAGCCAAGTCGGAAAGCCAAGTGTGTGAGTGCAGAGGCAATGGAGGAGGCTAGCTGTGGGGGGTGAGGTAATTACTGTCTGGAAGCTTTAATATTCTCAATGAAGAAGGAAGCAAGAGAGGAAAATAGAAGGCTGGAAAATACAAATGGGAAACAGTGATCAGAGTGGGAACATGAAGAGACTTGGGACATTGGGTGATGACTGGTTGTATTAAGAACACTCTGGAGATTCCTCATCATACATGTAAAATGAGACTAGTCATCAGGATGGTGAGTTTTCCTTCAACTCTGTTTAGCTGCACAGGTACAGCTACAGAGTAGGTAAATAGTGGAATCTAACTAGGGCTTCACTGTTGCCAAAAAAGTTTAAGATCCCCAGGACACATGGAATATGTTTAACTTGTCCAAAACAGGTAAAGTTAAAGGAATTTTAAACCTCTTGGGTAACATATTAAGAAAGAAAGTGTCTTATTCCTAAGTACGTATTTACCTAGGGATTTTTAAGGTTCCCACATATCTGGCAAGAATTCAGCAGCATATATATAATTGTGCAGTTGAACTTTAAAAGTTTGTGTAATGGCCAACTAATTGAAAGTTATTTACAAGGGATAAAAAAACAATACTGAAATAGTACCTTTTACTATGACAGACAATTCAACATTCTATTGTTGTGTCAGCATAAAATGTAGTTAAATATACAACTATCATTTTCATTTATTGTTAAAGAGGTCTATGTTTTATTTCCCAACTAAAGTGACAGTTTATTTTAGTCAGATACTGTGTTTTATTCTTTGCAGTTCTTACTGAACTTAGCATACAACTAAGCACATGGAAAATTCTTTTTAAAAAATTTTAATGATTGAAATATCAACTGTTTTAGTGCATAAAAGTTGCTAACTTGGTTCATATAACATCACCCACAAATTCAAATTCACTCTTTGGATTTTAAATTAAAGCACATTTTTCAATTGGAGTCACTTCTGAACATTAGCTAAACAAAATTTTAAATTTAAATTCTGTTACTTTCTTATTTCAGTAACAAATACAATTCAAAAACTTTTCCACACATAAAAATAATTTATTTACCAATAAGATATATTACCAGGCAAGGGTCTTATCTACTCTAGTCTTAAAAATATATACAACACTAGGCAGATTTTTAAGACCAAAATATAAATCCCTGAAAAAAACAGCATTTATAATGGAAATGCTGACAGACCCATAAGCATAGCAGTGCTAGCAGGCGCCGCTCTAATACTGAGCATCATCAGCCAGTTTACCTCTTCATTCATGTCTGTTGCTAAGAGTCTAGTTACTGTAAATGCTTTAGATTTTGCATAATTTATGTAAATTATTAAACACCTGTTCTCTTCCCAGAACAAAGATATGGAACAGTCCTTAGTTTAATTGATTCTTGGCTTGAGTTGTCATTGTTTGCCCAGCAACTACAAGGCAGTTGTAGCTCCCTGATGGTCAGATATTGTTGGAAAGACACAGATGTTAAGAACTGATCTTTCAGAAACATATATCCATGTAGTTTTATGTGTGGTTGTGTGAGCATGTAAATGAAGAAATGAAAATATCATTGTTTTTATTGAATGCATTTAGAACAGAATGTGTGCACTATCAATAATACTTCATTGCAAAGCACTTTTACTGTTTTTTTCTACATAAATTTTTTCTACCTTCAGTATCACTCTTAAATTTAAAAAATCAAAATAAAAATGGATCATATGTTCCTTTAATGAAGCAATCCATACTTGTTTCAGAATACCCAATTCAAGTGATTTTTTCAAAGATTTTCAAACATCTAGTTCAAGAGAAGTATGCTTAAGGTACAGAGAAAACTCAGTGTAGTCACTGAAACCTATCAAAAATATATTTTTGTGATAAATCATTAATTAGCATTATTACTCTCATTTAATTGCCAAAAATTTTCTGGATCAAAAGTTCTTTCAGAATATTTAGTTTCTTCTATTTTTAAAAGGTTTTTAGAAAGATTTTATTTATTTATTTTTAGAGAGGGGAAGAAAGGGAGAGAGGGAGAGAAACATCAATGTGTGGTTGCCTCTCACACACCCCCTGCTTGGGGCCTGGCCTGCAACCCAGCCATGTATCCTAGACTGGGAATTGAACCTGCAACCCTTTGGTTCACAGGCTGCACTCAACCTGCTGAGCCACACCAACCAGAACTTTAGTTCTGTTTAAAAACAACTAACTTAAAATGATCAGTATCTGAAAAAGACATTTTATAGTGATACAACTCTGCTTCCTCTCACCACTTTGCTTGATTTGTAGTTTTCCTAAATGCTGCTTTTTATAATTGCTGATAAGATTTTTCATATTTATAAAGGGAATGCTTCATTTTGATTTTTAGAAGACAGAAAATGTTATATTTTAATTGTCTAATTGTGTAATATCAATTTTAATTTTGTGATTACAGTATGCTTATAAATTAGAATGACAGAAGTATAAACTAAAGGATTTTGCTGTAAATATAAGCAATTTGAGGACTGTATTATTTAATATACTATAGCCTCTTTTATAACCTCTTCTATAGAATCTTTCTATAGGTTGCCTACAGCTAACTAATATGTATTTCTGAGGAAGTAAAAAATGTTTGCATAAGTAAATTTTAAAAATTAATTGCAATTCTTTCTTAAATCTCTCATTTTTACCTCCATCATTATTAAAATTTTAAGGTTTAATTTTATTTTACTTAAGCAAATTGCAATAGAAATGATGCTGCCACCCAAAGAATGCATTCTGGGCAATTGAAATTCTCAATTATTTGTTCTAAGTTTGCCCTAGAGGGACCCTATAGAAACTACTCGGGTTTACCAGGTGCTCTAACTCAGATTACCCTTGACTAGCATGACATCTCAACACATTGCCAAATGAGGACTTTTCTATTAGTTCCTCTCCATGGTGCACCACAAATAATACAAATGGTTGACCATAAGAAGAAAACAAACTATATTTGCATGATTTCATCAATATTAATAGAAGTATATTTTCTCAAGCTATAGTCTCAGTAATACCAGTAGACTGAATGCAAAGATTATGTTAAGTTTAGGAAATATTTCCTCCCATAAGAGTCAAGAGGTTACATAATTTCAAAAAAATATCTTGGTTGTTAAAATTATCTGGTTTCATTACCATATTTATTTTCAGTTATAAGAGCTGACTCTTACATCTATCGTATTGTTAGAAATCTGGCTTCCAGGACTAACTTACCTGCAGACTATGTGGGGGACTTGTGTAAGTCACTATATATTTCCTTTGTCTCAGTTGCATCATCCCTTAAATGGGACTTTTACCATCTATCATTTGTACTGTGCTCCATGGAACAATGTGGACACACTTAAGTATAAAAACACTAACAATCATAAGTCATTTTCTGTGTGTGATACAGTTTTCTCCTGTGAGTTACATGACTCACAACTTTTCATTTATCCATAACTTTTAACATAAAAGAGTTGTTAAATGTTACTATGTTTCACCTGATAACCACTTATGATATTTTCTAAACATTCTGAAAACTGGTTCAAATCAAAGAGTGTAAAATGATGAGGCAAATTTTCTATAATTAGTCTGCTTTAGGGATAGAACTTTATGTGTGCAAAGTAGTTTTCTGAAGTCCTTTGCTTTAACTCTTGCTTCTCTTTGCTTCTCCAAGTACTAAAGGTAACATTAAAATTTTATTGCTCCCTAAAATTAATTCTAAATATCCCCACATGCCCTTTAGATGGATTTGTTTATGAATGAGCTGGGTTACTTTTTTGTTTTATTCATGACATAAAAAGATACGCACGAGTCATTTTGTTTTCTTTAATCTAGATTTTTCTTTCCGATGGTATATTTGCAGTTAAGAAATTTTATTAACTAATTAAATCTCAAGTAACATTAGAGAAATAAGCAGCTAATGTTTTGACCTCATTGGTATCCTGCCCTGCTTATATAGGTAAATTATACTTCAATACTTTCAATATCCATGGTTTTATAGTTAAAAGCACACATAAACTTGCAACTGGCTTATAAGTTAATACTGACCATACAAGTTTACAGGGCTCCAAGGCTTAGAAAAAGTAAGACAAGCATCAAAAGAAAGGGAAAACACGCAAAACAAAATGTCCTTTGACTCCTTATGGCCAAATCACCTGAATAAAGAAATAATTCAGGACATCAAAGAGGACAAAGCCTTTATTCAGTTAATATGCATAAGGGAACACCTGAAGACCAGGTAACTCTCCAAGTTAAACCAAAGTTAAAGTTTTATAAAGTTAGAGGAAAAGAACAGAACATGTTCTTATGACTTGGTTCTGAAGGGGTTAGAACAGGCGTCCCCAAGATGTGTTACTTTGACATGTGGATTATTTTGAGCTGAAGGCAACTGAGATCATGTGGGGGTCAATAGAAACTTTTACTTCTCCCTTAAAGAATTTAAATTGCTCATACTAAGAGTTATTACTAAAAATGGTATTTTGTGACCTATCTATAAGGCAGGGCAAACTTCTGCTTCCTAAAGGTCTGCCCTTCGTATTGTCCTGTGAATGACCTTCCACTCCTCTGAAAGCTCAGGGCATCTTACATCATTTCTTAGCTCGAGATGTCATATAGACCTCACTTTACCTTTCTGTCTCTGAACCTCATGAATATTAGATCTCTGATTCTCTCATGTTTGTGGGGTTCTCATACATATGTATGAAACTAAATTTGGTTATTTTCCTTGATAATCTGTCTCATGTAGATTTAATTATTAAACCAGCCAAAAGAACACAGGAGGATAAAGGAAAATTTCTTCCTCCCCTACACTTTACATTGCATTTTTTGTCTCTAGTTGCTCTGGAAAATTGTGGTTACAGCAGCTGGGGATTATTCCTGCCCTTTTCTTGGTATTATTGATACAATTTTGTCTTGATAACCATCAGCATACTTCTTTCTAGACCTGTTATTTGCAAACCTTATAGATTGTTGATTGGCTAAGGTTCAGGAAGCAGATTGTAGCAAAGGAAGGAAGGAAGGAAGGAAGGAAGGAAGGCAGGAAGGGAGAGAGAGAAAAAAATGTTGCAGGAAGAAAGGAAAAAAATGGAAGAATTTAAGGGTTGAAGGTTAGGGAAATTGTGGACTCTGTCATGTCTAATTTAATTCTTTTACAGTTCTTTTGTTAGAATTATGAATATTGTTGTCATCAAATAAATGATCACTTGGGGTCTAAGGGAACACATTAGGACTCAGAGAAAGGCTAGGAAATTTATAAATTCTTTGAATTTTTCTCCAAGATTGTATTTTATAGCCCCTTTAAATTATACTCCATAAACCAGATATCAGTAATGCCATTTACTGATATAGTCATTTGCATAACTAAAGCCTTGATGCTCAGACATATTTATACGATGCAGAAAAGCCCCAGTTCCAGACATCCATTGGAGAGAAGTTACTGTATGGCAAAACAAGCAACTCAATTACCAAAAATCATTCCCTCCCCAAAGACATTGCAGAAACAATTCTTCCTCTTTTACTTATGGTAAAGTTCAGTAGTTTGAATAGATTAGAATTCACATATGGTTTCAATAAATCTGAATGATAGAACAGAATGGAATGGAGCCATTAATGACATTGGAATGAACCCCTTATGGTCTGAAAGTTAACAAGGGTCTTATTGGCATTCAGTCTTATTCTCTAGAGCTCAAAGGATAGTTTTATCTACACTTTATTAAATAAAAAAAATTTAACTGAGTAAATTTAAAGATCAAATTGACTTTATTCAGTGATTCACAAATCAGGCACATCATTTAGTAAATAGTAACGAGCTCTAAAGGGCAGTGCAAAATGGAAGATTTTAATAACAGAAAGAGGGCAGAAAAAGGAAATTATTAGCAAAGGATGCATTGTTTCAGACAGGGTTGCACTCCTAAGGGGAACAATAGGGTCTATCAGGAGGATTATCTCTCTAATGTTGACCAGGTAATTCCACACTGACTAGCTAAATGATACAGACCAGGAAGTTCAAACTGCAATTAGGTTAAGGATCACATGTTAGTAGGCTCACGTGGGCTTGACATAACTGAATATATTTTGGGCCTATGGCTTCATTTTAACAATTGTAACACAGTGTTTTATTTACAAACAATCTTCTTCTACAACTATCTCTTCTTAGTCCAGCTCTCTCTCTGAAGAATGAAAGGTCCTTGGCATGAATTCCTATTTTTCTCCTTATTGCCAGTAGATACTCACCCTACTGCTTCCAGAACAAACTTTTTGACTTCTCTCAAAATGTTGCTTTAGAACTCATTATTGACACATCAATTTTTCAGGACCAAAACATGACCAAAATATTTGGAAACTTTATTAGTGTTCACTCAACTAAATTTGTCTTTCTTTGATTTCCTCATTTTAAAATATAACATTTTAAAAATATTACATTAGTTGTGTTGGAGTGTGTTAACTGGTTACCTGTAAAAACTACCTCAACTCTATTCTTATTTAGAATAACTAGACTTTGAACCAGAATCTCTCTGGGATTCTTACTGTTTCAGAAAATGTATGAAAAAGATAGTAATTTAGCAACATGTGCCTTATAATTAGCTTAATTGTTGACAGTAGTAGCTATAAACCAAATACCAATTAGTCCTATTTATATATCCACAGGCTTTTCTGGTTGTCTTTGAGTTAAAGTTTCTTATTTGTGCAACTTAGAGCCCTCCCATTGTGCAAGGGAAAATGTGTTTTATACATTTTAAATGTGCAAATTAACTGCATATTTAGTTTCACTATGCAAATGTACTGAACTGATAAGTTCTTATTAGCAAAAGACAGGTTTTGTAACACTTAAAATTCAACAAATGTAGAAAAGCAATCTGTGATATGCTTCAACAATCCACCAATGGTGGTTAGATATTATTAGAGATTCAGTTACTGTTTAACAATCATTTAATCCCCAAAGCTTCTTGTATTTTAAAAAAGTCTGTTTTCCAAATTGAAGAAAGCATAAGATATCAAAATGAACCATGTTCCCAAATTAAGACAGGCACAGAGAAATAGCATACATGCTGGGAGAAGTACAGAATTCTGAAAGAGATTCACACATATTTGGAGAAAGGTACCCATAAGCAGAGTAAGTCAAATGCACACAAAAAGATCTATGAACGCTCAGATAAATAAATATATTCAGAAAGAATATTTAAGTCCAATAAATGGATTCTAAAGCCTTATAGACATACAATAAGTGTTCACCAAAACCTTATTCCTCATCTCTGGGAACAAAGATCCCATTTTCCAGCCTTAGGTGCACATGTGGTCATTTAGCTGAGTTTTTAGATGAAGGAATTAGAGAGGTAATGGTTCCACTTCCATGGTTTGCCCACAGTGACATCCTATGTGCCTTTCTCCTGTGGCTTCATGGGATGGTGATAAACTCCATGGTGACTTTGGTAGTTCTTTATTAAAGATGTTAACAATTCTGTTACTCTGTGTGAAGGAAGAAAAATAATAATTCCTCTACCATTCTAGATTATTGGCTGAGACCCCCTCTATAATAAAAAGATACATTAACATGAGAAAAATAAAACTTAATTAATAACAAAATTATTAACACTGGGTATACATCTCCTATATGTATGGGAGATACTCAAGAAAACTGAGTAAGTCCCCCAAATGGCCCAAAACATCTTAAATAACATCTCCAGTTCAAAGCAAAAAAAAAAAAAAAAAGATACTTGGAAAGAGAAAGCTGATTATGGGAAGTTGTCAAACAAAGCATAGTGTTCAAGGTTTGTTGTTATACAGATTAAGTCAACAGCCATTTTAGTCAATATGAGTTTCTAGGGATTTCCTCATCCTCTTTTCCTGGTACAAGGAGAAAGACACCTTTACAAATTGAGATTTTCTTTGTAAATATAAATGTCTCTTTCAGAAGGGTAATGTCTTCTTTATTTTCAGAGATCCCTTTTTTAAAAACATTTTATTTATTTATTTATTTGTTTGTTTGTTTTTAAAGAGGTGAAGGGAGGGCAAAAGAGAGGGAGAGAAACATCAATGTGTGGTTACCTCTCACGTGCCCCCTACTGAGGACTTGGCTCGCAACCCAAGCATGTGCCCTGACTGGAAGTCAAACTAGCAACCCTTTGGTTTGCAGGCCAGCACTCAATCCACTGAGCCACACAAGCCAGGGCAATTTTCAGAGATTCTTCAATGTCTGCTATTTCTTATAAATTATCAGTTCAAGATAATTTATATGCAAAGAGGCATATTTTGGAGTGACATATTCTGCTCCCCTTTACTTGCATCCCTGACTAGGAACTGAGTCCCTCCTTTACTGCTGCTACCATTTAGTTATTAATAAAGGAAGGGAGCAAATGGAATCAGACTTAAGTCTGGAAGTTACAGCTTTCGGCCCCCCTGGGGTACCATTGCATCCTCTGCTAAAGGGACTTAATCCCTGAGCAATCCCCAAGCTGGCAGGAAGAATCACCCTAGGGAATAACCTATCCATTCCCCACAGATTACCAAGGGCAGAAAGAGAAAAATAAAGGGATAATTCCTCCACTGGGCACATACGCAGTAGATGCCAAGATGGTTCAGAGGGAGGTGAGCACATGCATGGTAGAAAAATTAATGATGAAGTAGAACTTTGGGACATGCACAGTAGAAGCCTAAATGGCACAAAAGCAGGTCCTTCTTCTAGGAAGCATGTGCAGGAGACATAATGGAAGGTGTCTAGCCTAGGGAAAGGATCAGATTGGAAGAGGGTATAAAACCTTGGAAGATCTAGGGAAGGGATTGGTTAGAAGGGCCCAGTACAAGCCCCAAAGAACCCAGTACAAGCCCCAAAGGAAAGTAATTGGTTAGTTTGAAAGAAAGCCTGCTCTTTCCCAGGCCTGAGATAATATAGTCAAGCTTAACAAAGGCCTCTCTTGCAGCACAAATTTGTTTGTTCGTTCACCCATTTGTTCATGTGTTCCCTCTCCATTACAGCCATGTAGGCCGGCAGCTGTGTGGACCCAGGCTTGGGCTGGCTCCATGTGCCGGCCTGGGTGTGTCAGCATAGCACCAGCAGGAGCACAACTGGGAATAGAGACTAAGCCAGCCAGATGGGGTCAGAGACTGAAATGAGCTACGTTTGGCATGGACTAAACTGAATTATGGCAGCTTCAGATGCCCTGATGATGCCAGATAGTGGTGCATCTCTGTTCTTTCTTCTGGGCTTGGTTAAGGCAAGGCTGTACTCCTTCCACATACTTCTTCCACAGAAGGATGAAACTGAGCCATTTGGTTGTGGATGAGACACTGGACACCTAGGTATAGTCTTTTGTTTCTATTTAAATACATCTTACCACTGTACCACATCTTCCTACATGTTGGTCCCTGAAATGCTTTTCTCATGACACCATGGAAAAGCCCTGTTTCTGACAGCAACACTACCATAAATTCATTGTATGAAAGACCAAATACTGAATTTAGTGAAAGAGATGGGAGAATATTGTATAAATAGCACTGGACTAGAAATTAAAAGTTTTTACTTATTTTCATAATACTGTTACTTGCTAGCAAATGACATGAACAAGTTACTTCTCTTAACTAGACCTCCTCTTATTTCCACTTCTGTATGGTGTGAACATTTTGATTAAATTTCTATCATACCATAGTTATCAATCTGTGATTGTATAATTCAAAAGGGCTCAAAATATTACACGGATTCGTCTCTGTAAATAAGAATAACATTAAGGAAGTTGAAATATTATACCATATGCTTTGTTTCTTCTTGTATTTTCTCCAGGACTTTTGAAACTTGAGTTCTATTGCTGATGCAATCCTGAGCTAGTACCTATTTACTGTCTCATTTATTACAATTTAAAAATGATTGCATAATATGAACAATTTTTAAAATTATTTTGAAATCAAATGCACCGTGTAAGGTAGAGAGTGAATGATAGAGTTAATCTCCAGGAATAATTAGTATATTAAAAGCTTTGTTAAATGTACCCTCCTTCTGTGAACAAAAGAAGAATGTAGAAAACTATCTGGGTTTTGTAACAAGATCTGTGTGATAATGAGCAAGGTGCTTAAGTACTCAGAATCTTGTCTTCAACTGCAAATGGAAATTATCATTGGCTTCCTGCTGTTATTACCAGGATTAAAGGAGATTAGAAATGTGAAAGTTTCTAGGTAAACCTTTGCCATGCAGTAGCCTATTTGTACATGTGTTGGCTTGTCCTCCACTTTACTGTACAATGTAGAAAAAGTATGCTGCACAGAAGGTCTAACTGGGGCCTGAAGCATGTAGGCTGTGGCAGAAAACAAAATACCAATAAGTCATTGTAAAATTATTGCTAATCATGATGAATATTTTCTTTTTGTTACATTATTTATGCGTATGGAGAGAATGAAAGTAACTGCTTTCATTATTTTTTTAATATGAAGGAACTGTTTGCTTTCAAAGTAGTAAAGGTAATTGGCCTTATAATTATTATAGAATTTAACTCTCAATATCAAACTTTTGAGGTAAGCTTCCCCTCCCTCTATTATTTAAGTTAAAAAAAAGTCAGCCCTGACCAGCATGGCTCAGTCGGCTCAGCATCATCTCCCAAAGCATAGGTTGCTGATTTGATTCCTGGTCAAGTCACATGCCTGAGCCACAGACCAGGTCCTTGGCTGGGGTGTGTGTAAGAGACAACCAACTGATGTTTCTCTCACACATCAATGTTTCTCTCCCTCTCTTTCTTCCTCCCTTTTCTTTCCTCTAAAAATAAATAAAATATTTTTTTTTAAATCAGCCTCATTATGTGCTCAAACCATCTATTGAACTAAATGTGGGGGAGGGGGGAATCCACATATAGAGCCAAACCCAAATTTGCCTGGCTCAAAAGGCCAATTTCTTTTTATTACATTACATTAACCTTTAGTAATAAAGTCTACAACACCTCCAAATCATTATGTTTTAATTCGCCAGCTCTTATTGTACTTGTAATTCCTGTCAAGTGAGTTCATATATTAAAACTCAGCAAAACAAATCCCAGGGTGGGGATGTTAGGGCAGTATAGCAACTCATAGGCTTACTAATCCTCTCTAAGTGGCATTTGCATTGTGAAGGACACAATGTCCCAAAATATTTAAATGTGCATATTTATTGTCAGAACGTGTGGAGAAAATGGGAGTACTCTGATATGTGGTTAGGTCAAATAGATCATGTTTAGCACAGAGAACAAACAAAAGAGACTTTGTTGTGACAGTTCCTCTGTGTGATGTCATTTGGTTCTTGTTAGTAAAAACCTGTAAATGACATCTGTTTATCCATTTGTGAACAATACACAGTCAAATTTTGTACCAAGTTTCTCTGCAAAGTCCCCTGAAGGAAAACTCCTTGGAAGTGATGATGTGTCAAAAGTCACAAAAATCTGTTAAAATTCTCCTTCTACTGAGAAAATAGTGTACTTGATGGACATGTGTGTGAAATGTATTAAATCCAGATGAGAATGGTATTTTTGTCTCCATTAGCAACAAACACCCAAGAGAATGAAATGTTTAACTTAAAGAAAAGATTGTTTGTGACCAGAATGGCAATTTCCTCGAGAGAAGCCAAAATGCAGACAACTCTACTACCTGAATATGCTTCAAAATTTTAGATCCCACCATCCTCCTGAAGCATTATATGTTCATGAGTAGATGACTTCAAAAACTGTTTTACTGTTATGTTTGGAAGTAATTTCTTCATTTTTTACAATGCTCTTGCAAGAACTGTTACTCATAAAACTTGCAAAAATTGTCATCAAAACTTCAAATTAACCTTGTTTTTTATCATAGGTATTTTATCATAGGTATCATATACCCATAAAGAGATATTTGCAAAGATGCAAATACTCTCGCATCTTTGACTCACTTCAGCAGAGTTCCAATTTATGCACCATTTGTGTATCAAAGGGCTCCATACTCATATCAGGAAAAGTTTGCTTATTCATGCTTATGCATTGTACAAAAGCATTGTACACATGCTTATTCATTGTATGCATCTCCTCGAAGACAGGAAAAATTGTGGGTATGCATCATGACTGCAGTGGGTATTTGCATGTATTGTACATTTATATCAAATCATTGAGGTATTTTGATTTACAACTTCTGGAAAAAAAGTAAACTAAAAGGAACAATAATATTATGAGATAAATATATATTAGTTCTTGCAGTTATTATTTGCTGTTGGGAGAACAAAAATTAATAACTTAAAGCTATTAATAATTGCATTTGCTCACAATTCCACAAATCACCAATCTGGGCTTGGCCCAGCTGAAAATTTTTCTGTTGGTCTCACCTGAGATGACTCATGAGCTTCCATCATTAGACAGCCAGACTAGATTGAATGATCTAGCTAAGATCAACTCAGGTGTCTAGTGGTTGGTGCTGGCTATTGGCTGAGGCTGTGGAGGCAACGGGGCCATTTCCCCCCTCATATTCAGTAAACCTGTCTAGGTTTCTTCATGTAGTAGCCTCAAAGGAGCTAAAACAGAACAAATCCCAAAGTGCACCTGTTTTCCAAACCTCTGTTTTCCTCAATTTTGCTAATTGGTAAATTTTGTCCAGTGGCTAAGCCTTGGTCACATTGCAAAGGGACATTCATACAGTGACAACGTGTCCTCTAGTCACAAAGTATTCAAATTTCCCGTTTGGAAAATATCCTCAAACCAATCCAGAGAGTGATTTTTCTTTTTACTCTGTTGTACTTTGTGATTGGTGCTGCCAACCTTCATGTCTTCAGCACTCACTTTTCCTTTATGGCAGTAACCAAGGTTCTGTGCTTCCCAATGCTTTTTTGTTACAATTCTCTTAGCTCACATCTCTCTGCACTGTTTGCTCTTTGGAATGATTTTTCATATCTCTCTTGACTCTTATCATCTGTCATCTGAAATTCTCTAGGAACTCTTACGTATCCTGCTCTCAGGTAGTAATGGATAGAAGTTAGGCTGCAATTGTTATTTTAGAAAAAAGCAGATTAATGTAGCTATTTCTTCTGGGGTTTTTTTACACGTTTTTTTTTCTTTTCTCAATAATGATACAGTAAGAAATAGAAAATTCATATTTAATGTGTAAAATGCCTTCCTCACATTTAGATAGTCACTAAAAACAAAACAAATACGACCAACTTATAAATTTAACTTAGTACCAAATATGTCTGGATTATACTAGTATTCAGGACCATACCCACAGATGTGTATAACCCCTTATAATTAAAAATAAATATGTATTGATTTTAGAGGAAGGGAGAGAGAGATGAAGAGAGAGAAAAATGATTTGTTGTTCTACTTACTGATTCATCCATCGACTGCTTCTTGTATGTGCCCTGATCAGAGCACCTTGTATATCCCACCTTGGCCTATAGAGATGATGTTCTAACCAACTGAGCTACCCAGCCAGTGCTGATGAGCCCTTAGTTTTTACTTTAGATGTCTGGTAGCAGAGAGTATCAGTTGATCCTCAATAAACTCCATTACTTAATTCTTCTAAATTCTTCTATCCTGGGCTCTTGAAATTATTCAGATGTGTTTATGCAAGTGCTCAGACAAGACCAAGCATATAGAAAATATCATCCCAAGGGATACCCAATTGAAATCGTCACAGACTCAGCTGTTCCAGGTTACATCCTTTCTCTTAGAATGTACTGAAAAAAAAATGAAAATAGAGCCATTTTACTAAAAATTCAAGTAAGTCTCAAGATTCATCTAAGTCTGCAGTAGTCTGAATCTGTGTTTGAATACAAGATTGATTGCATCGGTAGGGGAGTATTTGTGAGTGGCCTCCTGGACATAAGCTCCCTAGGCAGAAGTGGATCTTCTTTTGAGTCATATACTTCCAAGACCATACATGGGCTCTATAAGCATATGTTCTCATGCTCATAAATTTTTCCTAAGTGCCATTTAATCACAATTTTATATCTTAGCTATCCTCTTACACTGCAATATCCCCTTAGTCTTACTTCATCTCTTGTCTGGTGGTTTTAGGGTGGTATAAGCATAGATAGTAAAGAGAAGAAAAAGGATGAATTGCTTCAGTTGGGTTTGATGCTTTGTAGTCACTTCTGTTTATAGTTCAATGATTGCTTGCTACCAACCCAGATGGAGGATGGCTTCTAAACCACCAGTACTGACACATGGGATTGTGACTGATACTGCTGGTCCAGAAGTTAGAGAGAGTGTCAACATATCCTATGAGATCTGGTACTAGCAGTCAGTGACTAACGGTTAATGAATTCACTTTTAAAAACTAACATTATTTATTGAACAAATCTTCTTGAAATTCTCTGATATCTTAAGTTCATATATAAAAGAATCTTGAGAGATATTTTGCCAAATTTGAAAATAATCTTAAAAATATATTTGATATCACTAGTAGTAAGATATAAAGCTGAAATTTTTTTTTCTAAAACTAGCAATAATAAAATATTTCAATCAACAAGGATTGAGTTAGTTGAGAAAAGACTGAATTATTATTACTTCTAAGTAAAATGATAGCATAATGTCATGTGAAGAGGTAATCAAAAAATATTCAGCCAAATATAGGGGAAAATATAGGTAAAATGTATAACAAATGTCTCAGGCAACTTATACATTTAAAAATATTGCTAGTGACCAGAGGGGAGGTGGGAGGGGCATAATGGGGAAAGAAGGGGAAGGGTCAATACAAGGAACACATGTAAAGGACCAATAGACAAAGACAATGGCGGGGGGTGATTGAGTGTGGGGGGGTGGGCAGGGCGAGAGAGAGTAATGGGGACAACTATAATTGAACAACAATAAAAATATATTGCTATTTCCCTGGATTTTGTGACATTTGTGATTAGCTTTTCATAATTTGGAATTGTTATTATTTCTTTTCCAATTTCATATATAATTTTTACTGATTGTATTTTATTTTAAAGAGGGTCTCACAAGTCACCTAAGCTTCAGACCCTACAAAACGTGGATCTGCCTCTGCCACTAGGGTACATAGATTAGATTAGATAAATAGACAGACATCTAGAAAAAGTGAACAGCTCTCTCTAGTTCACTTCAGCTTTTAGGAAATATAATTAATGAAGGCAGACAACACCCAAACCATACAGGACTTTATGGATTAAGATCAATACTTCAGTTCACCAGCTTGCACTTAGGAGCTAACTAAGAGCCATGGCAAAACACGTAGTTGATTCACATAAATAAAGCAAACCTCCTAATGGAGCACATGTCAAAAATGAGGACAACAGCAACAACATCACATTTCAGAAAATTAACTGAAGAAGCCAATCCCCTTTGCAGGCTCGGTGTCTTCTCAGAAAAACCTTGGAACACATAACAGGAGAGCTGCTCCACCCTTTCCCATAATTAGCTCTCTGAGCTTTTAGTGAAGAGGAGAGAGATTTAGGAGCCATTTAAATTTGGAGGGTATTTGTCTGAAGACAGATTTATGATTAGCTAAAAAACATTTCAATCAGAATATTATTACTATTTTGGTACTCAATAAGATTTCTGTTCATTAAAATATAAACTCTGGTCTTTTGTTTTGCTATTTTTAATAAGGCCCTTTAAGATTTGTGTTACCACTGACTATGGTGTTTAACTAAGCTGGCCTTGTGGTCTCTCAAATTTTCAGAAGTTTACAGCCTGTTCTGAAACAACATGCTTTTGGATGAAGCCTAATTTCCCAAAGCCTAATTTCACAAAGATGTGCCTGAGAAGATTTTCTTTAATCTCCTTGAACAAGAAAATTTCAGCTACTAATACATTTTTAATTTGAAAACAAAGAGTTTTGTTCTCTTTAAATAAATCTCTGAAATGGAATTTTCTAAAATTATAACCACACAGTGTAAGATTTAAAAAGCTCTGAAGATAACAAGCCTGCATTTGTACACTGGCATTGCCCCTTCCCAGGTGCGAGGCCTCTGTGCAGGCGGCCGTACCTCTCTGAGCCTCATTGTGTTCACACATAAAATGAGCCGCATCAGGGAGCCCAAATCTGAGGGCTGTGGTGAGGGTTAAATGGTACCCCAGGTGAGAATGCTTTATCACAGGGCCTCTATGAAATAATTAAAGGCGTTGTGAAATTTTTTTTTCAACTTTGTATTGTTAAAATTAAAGTTACCTTGCTGCTAATATCCTGTTCCCAAAATTTTGGGAAAAATTGCTAAGGAACTAGGATGAGTGACTAACATGATATTGAAAACTCAACAAACAGAAGCAAAGAACAATACCTGCTAACTCGATTGAGTTAGTGATATGTAATATAATGAAATATGCATTATATGTATATATTATACATTCTATGAATTATATATAATATATGATATATAATATGTTACTATTATATATATAATTTCCCCCATGGTAGAGTTTTATATTCCCAAGTCAAGTAAGTGTTTCTCTGAGTTAGTGATAGTTAAGGTAATTCAGAGTAATAAGCATCACCTCTGTTTTATGCTTTTAATACATTTTGCAAGAAAATGTACAATTCATTGTATTTCATTCTGTTAAATTGTATTTGGGGAGCAGGGGTTGCAGTTCAGAATATTTCAATAAAGAAACAAATGCCATATCCTATTATCAAGGACTTGAAAACCAATTCTGTGACTTAGAATATATCACACACACACATGCACATTATATTTCTATTTCTTTCCCTTAGGTGTACAAAGAAGAAGCTTAAAACTTTGTAGGTGGTAGGAGAAATGACACTGTACTAGCATTTGCTTTAATTGTTCTTTTTGACTATTTTTATAATCATGATTTTTTCTTTTTATTAAAGAAAGCAATGTGATGGAGATGTAATTGATATTACATCTGAACCTTTTAAAGAAAATACTAGAAATTTTAAATAGTAGTATTCTGAAAGTCCTAAATTTGGTCAAGTTCTCTATTACTGACTGATAGTGTCAACAGCTACATAACAAGAACAGTTAGTGTGCTGAAGCATTGGACTAAGTATTTTATTTTATTATCATCTTTATTTCTATAAAAAGTCTTATGATATGTAATTTTTAACATTTTATAAATGAGAAGACTGAAACTAAAAGAAGATAAATCCCTTGCCATGGGAAATTTCTGGAAATTAATCAACTTATAATTTCCCTATGATTTTAATACTTTTATTATCCCCAAATCTTCATGAAAAAAAAATCTCAGTGAGGCTGAAGTGTACTGAAAAGTCACAGAAGTGTGACTATCAAAGCCCACCTTGTGTATACTATGTTCTTTGTAAGATACCTTCTTCACATAGATCAGGGACGAATGAATATAGCATAAACTAAAAGACGCTATAGTTTGCCCATAAGAAGTCTCACATTTGGAGCCTTTGAGCTAAGATATTGTTGAAAGGTAAATGGTAGGTGGTTTATCCATTAAGTTATTTTCACCTAATCCATGAAACAGTGAGGGCCACCCTCAATCCTCCTGGGAAGGGACTAACCAAGAAACACAGAAGGTTATTGGTAAGGGAAAATCTTACCCTAAAAGGACAGTTTACCTGGAGCAAAATAGTCAAGCTGTGAAATCAACTTTGTGACAAAATAGAAAAAGAACAAGCTTAATACACTTTAAAACATTAAAAATTATTAACATAAAAATAGTAGGACATTAACTTTAAGTGCATTAATATATACCTGGGTTGGCAAAAGTAGGCTCACAGTTGTTTGTATGGAAAAATAATTAATAAATAATAATACAAGAATAAACTTTCTATTTCACATACTCATAACTGTAAACCCACTTTTTCCCACTCCTATTTATTCACTTTGGAAGAGATAAATGAACTTTATAAAGCAAAATATACCTAGACTTTCTGTTGCATGCAATTTTCCAAACAGTAACACTTTCATTATCACTTTGGCACTGTTATTTCTTTCAATTTGATTAAAAGGTTTGGCGATAAAGCAGATTTTCCAAAAATTGCATATATTTTGCTTAAAGCCACCTCTATGCTTGATGTGAGATGTGTAAACTAGCAGAGTTAATAGTTGTCTACTAAGTGCAATAGATATCTCTTCATATACAAAGTAGATGAGCTCCAGAAAGGCATACTTTACAGTAATATTCATGCATTAAACAAATCTATAGTAAGACACAAAATATCTGTGTTCCCTAGAAATGTTCCAGGGGAAAAAAAGGAGTGGGAAGTAAGCTATTGTATTAACAAGCACTGTTGTGGCTCGTCTGGGGTACATTTTGTTGACACTTCTGAAGGGGTCATAACAGTCTTTCCCATGAGGTCACAAAATGTCTTCTTACACCAAGAAGAAACAGACATATCTGTTGAGCTTCTGTATTCATTTTACTAATTCTGAGAGTCTCAAATTCTTGTTCCTACTCTCACTCAGGGTTTCGCCCTATCTCAGAATCCCCAAATGGGAAACTTATGAAGACTTTTGGAATCCTATGGTCTAGTGCACAGGTGGCAAACACAAGGCCCTCAGGCTGAATCCTGCCCTCCACCTTGTTTTATCTGGCTCGGCACCTTGTTTCTACCCTGTGGCAGATCTTGCTTAACAGTTAAGGAGTAGTTACATTTATACAGCCCTAAAATTACATTTGTCCCTTGGAAGGCAACTGGGAGACTGATGTGGCCCCCAGTGAAAATGACTTTGACACCCCTGGTCTAGTGAAACACTATTAAATGTGCACGCGCGCGCGCACACACACACACACACACAGTAGAGCCTTTAAGTTATCAAACTAAATACATCAGTCTTTCTTTCTTGTTTCCTGGCTTCTGACCTCTCCACCTGACACCTATCCATAGTCTCCTAGACCTCCAGCCTCCAATTAACAAAGGAAGAAGACCTGAGGAAAAATTTTAATGGCCCACTTTTCTCATCTCCAACTCACATTCCTGGTTTAGGTTTTCTTTTTTAAACTCTTTTCTAACAAGGCTGTCCCCTCTTCTCTACTGTATTGCCTGGGAGGGTGAGACAGAGTCCTTGCATATTGTAGGTACTAAAGGACTATGGAAAGAGAATCGGCACCTAATGGGAGAACTACAGTATTTTTGTTCCCAATGTCCCAACGACCGAAGAATCATTTTCTGGCGTGCATATATTGCTTACTTTCTACATGTCTATTCAAGAAACATTTAAGTACCTGTCAGATCTGTGTTATTTTCTAGGGATATAAAGATAAATTGGACATAGGTTCAACTCTCAAGTATCTTTCCATTTAATGTAAACAGGCTTTAATACATCTAGGTACGCATTGGTTATGGTAGGTTATGTTTCCAAAGACGGTTATAACAATTTTTCCCATCCTATATGCTCTTTTTCAATGGGATTTTGTCACTCTCCTATAAAAATGTATAGTTAATTTTTCCTCCCTTTGAATCCAGGCTTGCTCTGTGATCTATTTTGATCAATAATATGTGAAGAAAGTGGTGTTGCATAATTTTTAAGGCCAGGCTTTAAGTGCCTGTCTGGAATGTTCTTTCTTGGAAGCCAGTCACCGTTTTGTGAGGTAACCCAAATAACCAAATGCAGAGGCCAAGTGAAGAAGACAGAAGCTTCCAGCTAGTAAAGGCTTGCCCTACCTGTTGGCCTGTGGATGAGGCCTTCTTTGATCTTCCTGTCCGCTCAGACTCCCCGAGAATACCACCTGAATCAGAACAACTTCCCAGGCAACCCACAGAATATTAAATTAACACATCGTGGTTAAGCTACTGAAATTTAGGGGTGGCTTGTCATGCAGCAATAGGCAATTAAAACAAATAGGTATCCAGCTTAATTTTCCCTCTGAGACTGGCCTCCCATACTTGACTACATAATTAAATGAAAGCATGTATGTAAGATACTACATTTAAGTGAGTAGACATAACTTTTATTTTAGTTCTCATAAAAGTAGTACAATATAGATAATCTTTTCCACTGTGCAGTAGAATGAGGAAGTAGTATTTCCTTCTGTTTTCACAAGAATGTGGGGGACTCTAAAGACCAGGCATAATTCTTGGCACCAAGGAAGGAAGTAGGCCCCCCTTAACAATCCTCAGTCTAGTGAAAGAGGGGAACAACTGCACTGCAGAAATAAATGATGTGGTACATTGGGAAAATGTAACTGACTTTCCTGATACCCCGCCCTCACATCACTACAGCCCACTTCCAAATTCAGCCTCAGTTACTGTAGAAGTTTCCATGTGTGCTCAGACTCAGGATGCCAGGGTACAGATCCACTTGAGGCTCCTGTCACCCATCTTTCTGGTTGGTTTTTGTCTTAGGAACTTCTCCAACACAATGGAAGCCTCTACTTGAACATTAGGGGGCTTAGTAACTCCACAGGCAATTCTAAATGAATGAGGCAGTGAATAATGGAAGCTATGGATAATTCTGAGAAACACTCTATATGCTTTCCAGGGTTTTCAAGGGAATTAAGCTTTCTGTTGCACCCTTAATAATGCACACTCATGTGGGCTTTCCTCCTTCTGTAACCCATTCTGCTTTTTCCTTCTGTCTTCAAAAATAAACTACCTACATCAAGTTTGTCTCAGGCTTTGTTTTTGGGTGAACTGAAAACAAAACAATGAACAGTGCTCTGGGAGCATAGAGGAGAGCCACTTGAGACTGGAATAAGATAAGCAAGTTGTCACTGGTCTAAAAGTGTGGTCAACAGAACACATGTTGATTGAATGATGGATTGACCAAGCGATTAAAGGAAGGAGCTATCATCGTCCTGATCTGAACAATAGGCATGTGTTGACGTTAAATCTGCAGTACCTTAATTTAGGTTCCCTTTGGCTGTTTAGAAAGGCAGAAGAAAATCAGAGAGAGTTAGGATGCTTGAGAATCAGATGAATAAATGCAGTTACCAGATGTTCATTTTAAATTTAAAATTAATGTGGTGAAAAAGTATACAGTTTGTCAAGAGAGCCCATGGAATGGAAAATATTAATAACAAGAATGTCTTATAAATGATGTACTCCCCAAACAGCTGAGTATACAAGATAAATTCAATTTCAAAGCCCTGTGTCATTAAAAAAATGCTCATGCTTCTCTCACTAGGCTTATGGATTCTCCAGGACCTTCTGTGCATTGCCTCACATGGTAAAAATCCATTAACTTCTCTTTCCTATTTTGTTATTGTTTGACCTCTGAATTAATCTGTCTCTGTAGAATTTCCATCACCATTGTTTTTTCAGACGAAATTAAAGAGTAAATTCAATTTGAGTGAAAAATGTTATACAACTTCTCACTACTTCCAGTCAGGTTTGGAGTTGCTTGTAAGCCAGCTCATAGGACTCTAGGATTTTTATGCAGTTAGATTATGAGCTTCTCAAAGGCAAGAACTTGAATATATAAATGAAAAGGCCAAATGCATACTTAATTGACTCACTGACTTTTTAACAATATATATTTTATTGATTATGCTATTACAGTTGTCCCAAGTTTTACCCCATTGCCCCCCTTCACCTGGTACCACCCATTCCTTCCAGCAATACCCCCTTAGTTCATGTCCATGGGTCATGCATATAAGTTCTTTGGCTACTCCATTTCCTATACAGTTCTTAACATCCGCCTGTGTATTCTGTACCTACCATTTTGTACTTCTTGATCCCTATACCTTTTTGTTAATTTTTCCCTTCCCCCTCCCAACTAATAACCCTACAAGTGATTTTCATATTTATGGTTCTCTTTTTGTTCTGTTTATTTTGTTTAGTTTCTTTTTGGATTGGATTGTTGACCGTTGTGAATTTATTGCCATTTTAATGTTTACAGTTTTGATCTTCTTTTTCTTAAATAAGTTCCTTTAACATTTCATATAATAATAGCTTGGTGATGATGAACTCCTTTAGCTTTCCCTTGTCTGGGAAGCACTTTATCTGCCTTTCCATTCTAAATGATAGCTTTGCTGGATAGAATAATCTAGGTTGTAGGTCCTTGCTTTACATCACTTTGGACACTTCTTGCCTGTCCCTTCTAGCCTGCAAATTTCTTTTGAGAAATCAGATGAGAGTTTTAGGGGAACTCCTTTGTAGGTAACTGTCTCCTTTTCCCTTTCTGCTTTTAAGATTCTCTCTCTATCTCTATCTTTAAATTTTTCCATTTTAATTATGATGTGTCTTGGTGTGGTCCTCTTTGTGTCTGTCTTGTTTGAGACTCTCTGTGCTTCCAGGACTCATATGTCTAATTCATTCACCAAATTAGGGAAGTTTTCTCTCACTATTCTTTTCAAATCAGTTTCTAATTTCTTACACTTTCTCTTCTCCTTCTGGCACCCCTATGTTTTGAATGTTGGTACATTTGAAGTTTGTCCCAGAAGCTCCTTAACCTATCCTCATTTTTTAATTCTTTTTTCTTTTTGCTGTTCTGATTGAGTGTGTTTTTCTTCCTTATGTTCCAAATCACAGATTTGATTCTTCACTTCATCCACTCCATTCTTGTTTTCCTATAAATTTTATTTCACTTACAGCAAATTTCATTTCTATCTGGGTCTTTTTTATGCTGTTGAAGTAACCAATGAGTTCCTTAAGCATCCCAATAAACAGTTTTAATCTATTCATCTGATAGATTGCTTATCTCAACTTTGTTTAGTTCTTTCTTCTGGAGTTTTGTTCTGTTCTTTTATTTAGGCCATATTTCTTTGTCTCCCCATTTTAGAATCCTCCCTGTGTTTGTTTCTGTGTTTTAGGTAGAGCTGCTTTGACTCCTTGTCTTAATAGCGTGGCCTTTGTAGAAAAGCGTGCCTGTAAGTAGGATGGGGAGAAGCCTTAGCTAATCAGGAGGTGGGGCACCCCATGTGAGTCAGGTTGATGGAATGCATGCTCTGTGGCTCTGCATGTGGGAGGGTGGGAGGGCTCAGAAAAGGGAAAATGGCCACTGTTTGGCCTCTGGAATTTTGTCCAGGAGGAAGCTTTCCTCCGGCACTCAGCCTGATGCCAAACACTTCAGTTTCTCCCCATGTGCCACTGGTGCCTTAGAGCAGGAGCCCAGAGGGAGTGAGTCTGTTTAGGTCCTAAGACCATTGTGGGACAATTAAGAGGAGACTTCTGAGAATCCTGCAATTTCTTCTGCTACCCCAACCCTCACTGGTTTTTACAGCCTGAGGTTGCGGCTACTTATCTCCTTGACACTGGAACTCTGGGATGGGTAGTCTGATATGAGGCTGGGACCCCTCACTCCTGGGATCCTGATGCATCCCTCCCAATTTTTATCCACCATATGTGGGTGTGGGACCATCCATTCTACTTCTCTGTCTCTCTGAATCCACCCTTTCTACCCATTAGGATGAATGTGACTCCTTTAATTCCTTGGTTGTTGGACTTCCATACAACTCAATTTTCTGATGATTCTGGATGATAGTTGTTTTGTAATTTAGTTGTAATATTTGTTGTAGTTGTGCAAGGAGGAGAGCCATGTTTACCCACATTTCCATCTTGACCAGAAGTCCCCACTGACTCTTTTGTTGGTTAATTGATGGAAATTAATGTTAAATGCATTACTGATTTGCAATAAAATTAGTGCATGAATTTATTTCTCAATCCCTAGTATAGGTAGCCAAAATATAATAATTCAAATAATTTATCCTGATTTCAAGAAGAAAAAGCATAGGAAACATTTAAGTTTAAAAAATAAACTATCACATGTCTGTTAACCAAAGGTTTTAGTAAATATTTACTACCTTGACCAAATTCTTTGACAGTCTCTGTCTTAGTCAGACAGATTACAATATACTTAACATAGCCTCATATGTCAATGTTTGTCTCTGAACATCCAGGCCCAAACTGGTGATACCCCCAGGAGCCAGAGGAGCCGGTTCCAACAGGATCTGCTTCCAGAAACTGTTGCTGATGACTCTAACAGTTGAGTCTTCTTAATAGGGAACTGAAATCTGCCTCAGTAAAACTTTCACTGATTTTTTTTCTTTTTCATTATTTGAAACAAATAAGTCTACACTCTTAAAGATTACAATCCTTTAAATATTTTAGAACAGCTCTTGAAATTCCCTTATGATGTTTTGTTTTCCAACCTAACAATTCTTTGTTCATTTAAGAAATGAGATTTTCAGACTTTTTGCCATTCAGGCCATCTTCTCCTGGACACATTCAAGTTACTCAAAGTCTATGAGAAACTGTGGCAGCCAAAAATTAATACTATACAGCATAGTTCATTGGGACTATTAGTTTTCATGTTTTGAACACTGTTTCTATTACCACTACCTACATGTGCAGTAGTTTTGTAGCTCCCAGTTATATTATGAGGTCTACCATAGTGGCAGTTCTGTCAGATCTTTATAATTTTACTTTTCTCCAGTTTAATTAGACATTTACAACATTAAAAATTCCCTCTCACCTCTTCCCTTCCCCCCTCCCTCCCTCCCACTCCATCAAGGATAGAATTTCCTCATTAATATCCTGGAAAATGTTTCCCATCTGGCCTTTTTAAAAAATCATTATAAGTAAGACTCTCACTCAGATGTTGAGTGACCTGGTTCCACTTACTGAATACGGGCTCTCTGTGTATACTTTACAGGATCTCTGGGATCACTGCATATAAAATATAATCTACAAAATAGAATTTATTTTCATAAAGATAAATTGATGCAGAAGGAAAAATTCTCCCCAAACCTTCTGAAAATTCAAAGCAATGCCTTTGTCTTTGTAAATTTTGTTGTTTAGTCTAGTTTTATATTTCCTTTATATTGGGCTTAGTCTACATACCTTTTGGGTTCCTGGGGTCTAGCTTCTTCTATAATTGCTTCAGAAATGCTATCCTGTGGGAAAACTAGCACAAGAAATTGTTCAAGCATTTTATTTACCTTACATCTTAATCTTATACACAGTCTGGTGTCAGGTAAAGCCAAGAACAAATTATGCACATTACTGGCACAGTATAACACAATCTATAGTGGTTTATTTCCTATAAAAATGTGATTATAATTTTATTATTTATGAAGCACTGATTTCTCCAGTGGTTCAAAATATAATAATAGAAAAGTACTAGCTACTATTTCTTCACAGGCTGTTATATATCAACAGTTAGTAACCTTGAACTGAAATTTCATGAAGTTTTGTTTCACCAAAGCATCCTTTGTATCACTTAGACATTTATGAAAAGAAAATTAATCTCATAATAGATATTTTCCAGAGCAAATTTTGCTTGTAGTCAAGAAATCTAAAAAAAATGGAGACCATTGTTTTGGACCTTCAGGTTCTGAGACCTCCCACCCAGAACCATACTCTGAATTCCCTAAAGGAAATGACTGCATCAGGCTCATCTTCAGAACCTCAGTTCCTAGCACCAGGTTGGTAATACATAGGCCTTAAAAACATGCTTGTGGATTGAGTGAATAATAACTGAATAAATAATGAGTGCCAACTTTCAGAGTGAGCATCTTGTGACAGTCACAGGCATTCCATTGAAAAGACAGTGGGAGCAAAAGATGATCAGGGAAGCTACAGAGGAGGAAGTGTAATTACATTGTTGGGAGACAGAACATAGCAGCAGGATGGGAATCATCATGAACCACAGATATAGCAGGGATTGGAGGCAACAGCAACATGAACACATGAAAGTCTGTGCAAGGAAGGAGATGCACAGTGTGTGTGGAAATGATGTAGGAAGAGAGATCTCAGTGTACAGACAGAGCATATGTTGCTTGTTAACTGAGGGATTTAAAAAGTATATTTGATATGTGAAATTAATAAAGATAAAAATTTAAAACTAAGAGCAAGGAAATGGATGCAAAATCCTTAACTGCGTGTGTTTAATGATCATAACAATTTACTATAAAATGCTTATAGCCATACTCATGCTCATGGGATGAATGATCTTCATGAAATAAAAACAGCTGTGGGAAAATCACACACTGTAACAATATCAATAAAAGCACTAAAATTAAAAGATGTACCTTGAAATGTTATTTAAGTAAACAATACATATGCAGTTATCTTTTATGCTGTATATGACTCAATTAAAATGCAATTATAAAAAATGACCATATGTGTAAAAATTCTGTATCAGCCAACATAACATACCACAGGAAGCTTTTATGCATTGGTATGTCTTGAGAAGTATATGCTTAAAAATATTGTATTGCACCTTGTGCATTATAACTTGCTATGGAATTAGAATAGAAAGTGTTAGGTAGATGGGGTGGAGGACTTCAGGTTTTATATGAGGACATCTGTACTATGACTAACAGATATGAATCAGTGTTCATTAAGAGTAAAAGCCAACAGCCCTGGCTGGCGTAGCTCAGTGGATTGCGCTCGGGCTGGGAACCAAAGTGTCCTAGGTTCGATTCCCAGCCAGGGTACATGCCTGGGTTGCAGGCCATAGCCCCCAGCAACCGCACATTGATGTTTCTCTCTCTTTCTCTCTCTCTCTCTCTCTCTCTCTCTCTCTCTCTCTCTCTCTCTCAAAATAAATAAATAAAATATTTAAAAAAAAGAGTAAAAGCCAAGAATAATATAAGCCATAGGCATGAGAGAATCTCATATTAAAGTTTTAACTGACTAATATCTTATTACATATCATTAGCAGTATTGCTAGAGATTTTTTTCTCTTTTTTAAAAAGAATTAACCTGGGTATGCAAGTGGTACATTTTGCTCTTCTTTGAGAGTGGGTGCACATTAGGGACTTTTTAAGTTCTATATGTTTCATTTTATTTGAATATGTTTTTGTCTTTCATTTTTATTTAGTGTATGATTTCACAAATCCCTGATCTTGATTATTTGTGGAGAAACACACTCCCCTACATTGTTATGTAACATAATATGTGACTCAATTAATAGTGTATTTTGAATTAACATAGAATTTTTTTAGTAAAGATTTTTGCCTACTTTCTTTTTTATCACAGCAATTCCATAAAATAAGCAGATTAGGTACAATAATCTCCATCTCAGAGATAATGAGAAATAATGAAGTTAAGTATTTTGATTAAGGTCATATAATTACTTGATTTCCTAGGGCTGTAAGTCACTTTCTCCAAATTGCCTTTCTTTGAAATCCCTCTCAGACCCATCTGCCTTCTGTTTCTAGGTGCCCCTGTCACAAAGGGCCAGACGGCGTCTCTAGTCAGGATGCTCAAGTGCTGAGCTGAGGCGGTCAGGGTGTTTATTGCAGGTGAATAATAGCTGCCACTTGTTAGGTTCACGTCCTTAAGGACAATGCAGCGTAGTTTTCTCATTCCCAAAAAATAATCCAGTATTAACACTTTCAGTCATAATAATCAGTCACACTGACTCCCTCAAAAAGTAATTACTTTACAACAGAAAGCAAGCAATCATCATTTTAGGAAGAAATAACATTAAATAGTGGGATCATAATGAAAAAACTTTATAAAGAACCTAACTGTAGTCTTTATGATGAGAAAATTTCTAATGCATAATATAATTTTAGAAATACAAGAGGTGGCATATCCCTCTAGACAGAAAACCACATACCTTTTCAGGAACTTTGACCATCTATAACCATAAACAGTCCTCTCCTTTTCTGAAGATTCCAGCTCATGAATTTTTTAATATCATTCTTTTTTATATTAGTTTTGATTTTTTCTTTGACTCTCCATTATGTCATTAATATAATTCCATAGAGGCCTCTTTCAAGTAGAATGAGAGCAGCACTTAATTACCAGAATTATAAATGACAAACATCACAGTTTTTATCTACTCAATCTCCTCTAAGTAGTTCTTGTGTAAATTTGAATAATCTTAAATATGTGACATTGAACTTCTTACATAAACTTCTGAAATTAATTTTAAGCATTTTTATTGTTATTCTATTACAGTTGTCCCAATTTTCCCCTTTTGCCCTCCTCCTCCTGTCTCCCCGCTCCCACTCCCACAGTCAACCCCCAGACTATTGTCCACATATGTGGGTCATTCATACATGTTCTTTGTCTAGTCCCTTCCCCTTCATCACACCTTATCCCCCGCCCCCATCTCCTCTGGTCACTTTCAGTCTATTCCCTGTTTCCTTGCCTCTGGTTCTATTTTGTTCATTAGTTTATTTTGTTCATTGGATTCCCCTTATAGGTGAGATCACAGGGTATTTTTCTTTCACCAACTGGCTGATTTCACTTAGCAATAATTTTTAAACTTACTTTTTCAATTTCTTTCAGAAAAGGCCAACTTTTTTTCTTTCTATTCTTTCTTAATATCAGGCATAATCAGAATTGTAGCCATCATACAAACATTAGCTTTTGTTTCAACTAAAAAAGTTTTCTTTTTAAGTTGTTTTCCATACATTAATATTAATAAAAATTCTAGATAAGCAAGTTTATCCATGAGAATGGTTTAGATTCTTTGTAAGTTATAGAAATTGACATGACTGATATAAGCAGGAAAACTTGTTGGGAGAATGACAGGTAGTTCCAAGAATCAATGGAAACAAAAAACAGGTTGTGAAGAAAAATGGGAACAAGATCAACTGTGAAAGTTCAAGTGTCAAGAACTACTCAGCTCTGTAATTAAGGTTCTCCACTGAAATGAAGGATCTTAGGCCATTCTGTCTATCGATTCTTTCAAGAGTCAGAGTACCAACCATGAGAATCTACTGGCTAGGGTTGGGTCATATACCATACCTCAGTTAGTGTAAGTCAAAACAGCTTGATTTTGAATCTCTTTAAGAATACATAAAATGAGGGGAAGGCAATTCCTCTAAATAAAAGCAGGATACTTTTTGCAAAGGCAGAAGGAATAGATACCAGGCAGAAAAAAAGCAGTAGTAACAAAACATGTCCAACAACATAAATCATAATTCAAACCATTTTGAAAAAGAGTATAGTACCAGAAGCTAACTAAAGTGCTAGACATATATAACTGTTCTTTGTTCTGTGTCCGGATATCTAGAACTCAAATTTCTATAGCCACTTCACTCCCCAAATACCTGCTACCTTTTCATTACCATCAGTCAACCATCAGCACCCAAATCTTTATCAAAATTGATATCCCTAATGTGTCTAATCATTTACTTTTGACTGAAGCCAGTGAAATTTCCTCTCTGTTCAATGGACTCACAATCTTTGTGGCATCCAATTTTAATGACTACAATCTATGTCACTGCTTTATTAGCTGACACAAAAAGCGTAAGTATTTGTGCAGCTGCTACTCCCTCAACTAAAGAAGTACTAAGATTGTTGGGTCCTTGAAGGGTTCATATTTAAGTGGGACAAACAGATTTAAAAATTATGATATTGTATACAAGGGATTGCAGAATAAGCATTTATATACTCACAAAGAAAAGAATCCTATTGGGTAAAGAAGGAAGAAGAGTGCTCCGTGCAGAGAAAAGGATGCATACAAAAATTTAAATCATGATATTACAGGGAATTCACAGCACTGCGATAAGCTATGTATGATTCAAGTTAAGAGTGTCAGGAGCTGAATTTGTATAGATAGACAGGGGTTTCATTGTAAAGGTATTTGTGTGACCTATACATGAATTTAAATGTTTGCCTATAGTCAGTGGGGTGCCATTGAAAAGTTTTCAAAGTGATAATCAGATTTGTGTTATGTGAAGACTAGTGACTGTGTAAATGAGACAAGCACAGGAGAGAAGATAATTTGGCACTGTTGCAATAATCCAGGCAAAAAAAAAAAAAACATGCAGCTTAAGATACTTGTCTTAATTTCCTGGAGCTAGTGTAATAAATGAGTATACACTCGGTGGCTTCAAAGAGTAGAAATTTATTGTCTCAGAATTTTGGAGACCACGGATTGTACTTGAGGAATTGACAAGGCTGCAAAGACCCTGTGGGAGACTTTGTTCCTCACCTCATCCAACCTCTGGCAGCCGCTGGCCTTCCTTGGCTGTGGCCCTATCATTCCCTTCTCCGCCTTCATGTTCACATGTCTTCTGTTCTCCCGGCTTTCAAACTTCCCCTGTGTCTCTTACCAAGATCATTGAATTTAGGACTTACCTGAGTAATCCAGGATGATCTCTTTTTTCAAAATATTTAACTTAATTATATCTGCAAAGATCATCTTTGCAAATAAGGTAAGGATTACAGGTTCCAGGAATTATAATGTGGACACATCATTTGGGAGGGAGGGTCCCATTCATGTACTACAGCAGTACAATGGAGAGAAAAAAATAAAGAATAGCAGATTTGGTCAGGGGTTCATGAAATTTGTTGAGTAATTGATACACTGAAGAACAGCCCCAAAAAGTAGTTCAAAGGAGATTGAAAATTGGAGGATGAATTCTTAAATGTCTACCTTAGGGGAAAAAGGACAAGCTACTCTTTGCCTGTATCTTATTTTGTCTTCTTCTTCATCTATAGAAAGTTCTAATTTTAAAAGAATGATTTTGTGCCCCCCAAAATATTAGTTACTTTCTAAGTTAATTGTAGCTATGATTATTCTTATGGCCAAATTCTATATAGAAGACTCTTATGGAGGGGATTTAAGAATGATTTTTAAAGTGATTTCACTTAGTTGACTTACTTTATTTGCACATTTATCTTTTACATTTCATCTTCCATCTTCCTCCTAAAATGAATGGTGATACAATCAAGTTTCTAAATGCAGTTCCACCTTACGATCATGAGAATGAATGCCAAATGCTAAGAATGGTAGATGGAGCAGGAAGACAAAAGGATTCTGAGTCCTTTGTGGGGGCACAACAGACATGCTGCTCCAGCCTTCATACTCACACTTGTTATGTGAGAGAAAAAGAAATTAAAGAAAAAACTTAGGGACAAACAGAGGAAGAAATGAGAGGGAATAGGTAGGGAGAAAAAAGGATTTCACAAAGACTATCAAAGAGGTAGGGTAGGACAAAAGGGAAACAATGAGAGAGTGATATTTACAAGCAAAAAAAAAAAAGGTTTTTCCAATTGTTTCCTTATTTTTCATAGCTGTCTTCAACCCTTGGCACCTTAAATTAATATTTATTAAATATCTACTGTATATATATATACATATATATATATATTTATTGCTCAAAATGAACTTGCTTCTTTAAATATTTAATTCACTTTTATGGCTTTAACTGTACTTTTTTTCTGATAATCCACATCATTTACTAACTAAAATTACATCATTAATCTTGAGCTCTCCATTTGTATCTGTTACTGAACCAATGTGGAGTTCAGGTGCTTGCCACCACGAAAAAAACTCTAGAGGCTGGTTAAGAAGGAAAGACATTTTTATTCTAGTGCAGAATGATTTGGAAAAATGGGGAGATCTCCATCTCACAGCTCATCTCCTCTGCAAAACTCAGAAAAAAAACAGCAATCCTTAGCAAGAGCAAAACAAAGGCAGTGCTCAGAATTGCAGCTCCATTTTAAAGCATCTTCCTTTGGAGAACAAAGCAGCCTCTAAGCAGTCACCCAGGTAACTTAGCATGTCCCCAGCTGCTCTCTGGCTTCAGGTTGCCTCCTGCAGTCTGTATGTAGAGACAGCGCTGCCATTGGCCATGTGGCCTCTGGGACCACAAAGTCCCATGCACCTGGGCCAGATTGCACACAAAGACACCAGTGAATGCTCCACCAGGTCAGCGGGAGGGAGAGATGCCCTTCTGGAGGCCATGTGACTGCGGTCACATGGGCCATAGAGAAGATAGGCCAGTACACAGTCCGAGTGTAAGTCCCAAGCACAGCCAACAGCAAGAGAGTGATCTCTCTGTTCCTCTGGGTTTAGTTTTATATTAGCTCCATGGGTTAGAAGGATCAATTATCTTCCTAAACTTACATGTGCTTCGGATGGGTCCACCTCCCAAGCAATCCCTTTTTTCCTCCAGCTAGACTGACTAGCCTTTTGGGTCCAGCACCTCCCTCTGCCACCATTTTAACTTCTATTGCAAATGTGCCTGCCTTCTCCTGGTCACACCCCAATCTGGTACTGGAACTGGGTAAGAAGGCTTTTTCCCTCTTATCCAATTATCTTGCTAGACTTGCAAATGCCCAGTGTAAGGAACTCCTACTGCTTCCACCTTGCCTGGGGGAAGATGGAGCATGTGCTTGGTTATCTGGGCAATACAGTCACCTCTGTGGAAGTGCTGCAAAAAACTCAATGTCCTTGCCGTGGCCTTGGGTGTTTCCCGAAGGTACTGTCTGGCTGCACACCGCATCCTCAGCTTGCTCCCCACAGTCCAGACAGCCTGACAGCCTGTTTATCTGTTCATAACTACCTACAAATCTTTTCTTTCCTTTCTTCCCATGACCAATGACTCAAAGTTTTCACAACCTTCTAGGTTTTAAAAAGAAGGTTCTCCACCTTTCATTCCATTTTTTTTTTGTCTAATAATATCTGAAGTTAGACAGGTTATTAGAAAGTTCAAAAAACAAATTATATAAATATAAATTCACTTTAAAATAATAAAAGAACCTTTCTTAATGGGAGCTTATGTTTAGGTTTGACCCTGCCATATCTCATATAGGAAGTACTCAGAAAAGCAGAAAATATTCTTTTTTATGACTAGATGAAAATGACTTCCAAGATTTCAAAATTAAAATGTACATCCCCAAAAAAGTAGCTGCAGATTTTCTTTCCCCAAAAAACATAAACTTAAGTGAAAGTAAAGAGTGAATTGCAGTCCACATAAAATGGTCTTTGTTTACTGAAAGATATGTATCTTGAACAAATTGGTCCCACAAATTGTCCTTATAAAACAGATTTTTAAATTATTTTAAGTAAAATTTCTAGGGGTCTCATTGTTGAATTACTCTAAAAATAAGAGCTGGAGGCATGCCTATAGATAGGCTCATGACATGTGAGTCAGAAACTTGGGAAAGAGTTGGCCTGGTGGTTCTTGCCTCGAGTCCCTCATGTGGTGACCAGTCAGCTGTGGCCGGGGCTGCAGTAATCTGAGTGCTCCACTGTGCTGCATGTCCAGATGGTCACTCACATGGCTGCAGCTGATGGTGGCCAGCGTGCCCACATGAAATGACTTGAGCGTGGTAGTTTCTAGATAGTTGACCTTATATAGCAGCTGGCTTTCCCCATAGTGAGCATCTCAAGAGAACAAGGCAGAAAGGCTGCATGACCTTTTGTGATCTTGCCTGGAAAGTCATCCAGCATGACCTCTATCATATTCTTTGAGCTACAAACAAATCACTAAAACCAGTCTACGTGCAAGTGAAGGGTCACAGACTTCCTGTTTTAATTTTAAAATGCTTGAGAGATAATCATAATGAAAGTAAATTTTTTAGCTTTCTTAATGAGAAAAGTTAACAATTTTTATAACCAGTATGTACTATTTTTAATATAACCTTTTTATGATTTTGGTTATGGGCAAGAGAATAACTTATTAGTATAACATATGCTTATAACAAAGAAATAATACAGCCTGTTGGGTTTTGTCTTTCTACCCTTTACCCTTGAACCAAACTTTAAAAAAATCATTACGGTTAAACCTTAATTTACTAAAGCAAGAGACTACCTCTGGGGAGGAAAGACTTAGAAAGTAGCGAAGGCCTTGTTCTTTCAAGCTGTGAACAGCAGTTACTTTAAGTCTTGTCTCTGCAGGAAGAAAAAAACAAACATGACTCCTTAGAGGAAAGAGGAACAAGAAAAGTAAGGCCTCATATTGACATTAGGGAAATTAAAGGAACTCTCCTCCAGTCTGGGTTAGTCTTCCCAGGAATTTCCCTTAAAAATAAGCAAAGTAAATTTTAAACATTTAAAAACTAACTCATTGACTATCTTTTACTGATTTATTGTAATTCATCATAACTTGTGGCTTTAAATTTTCAGTTTGAAAATATTTTGGATAATTTTAAATAAAGAAAGAGCATAACCAATTTTTAGAAAATTTTACTAAATAAAATTTTTAGTAATTTTATTATAATAACACAAGCAGTTCAACTTATCTTTTGTCTTACAAATGTCTCTTCTGAAAATAATTTTAGCATTTAAAAAAAAAAAATTAGCCCTGGCTGGTGTGACTCAGTGGATTGAGTGCCTGACTGTGAACCAAAAGGTTGCTGGTTCGATTCCCAGTCAGGGCACATGCCTGGGTTGCAGTCCAGGTCCTTATTGGAGGGACGTGTGAGAGGCAACCACACATTGATGTTTCTCTCTCTTTCCTTCTCCCTCCTTTCCTCTCTCTCTAAAAATAAATAAGGAAAATCTTTTTAAAAATTTAAGTCATCCTTTATCCATATAATCATTATATTTCATGTTTACTCTATTTAGGGCCCCATGCTATTTAGTGTCTAAAAAGTTCAGTTTTCTTTGTATCATTGTGCTACAATAGCCATTATGGAAAAAAAATTAAATTTGTAGAGGACTCCATGTGTCTGTTAAGTGATATTTCTATGATTCTACACCTGCCAGTAGTAGATGATGACACTGTTTTTAGTAAATGTAGGTAGGAACAACAAATAGACTTTATTTCCAGCATAGAAAAATGATGGTTCCAGTTTTCTGTTTTCAATGTTATGATATCTGAAGAAGCTGCTTGAGACAATAAAGGAAGGAGAACAAGATGAGAAACCCACATCCAGAAAAGAGAAAAGAGAAAGCAGGGGGCAACCTTGGTATTTCATATATTTGAATAGCTAAATCAATGTCATTCTACCTTTGAACTCTTTCAAATATGCCATAAACAAATCTATCAAAAAGACTTTTAGATGGATATTCTGTTATTTGAAGAAAAGTATCCAAATGTCAGTATTTAACTACAGTGTCTTATATGTTCTACAGAGCCAAACAATTCTATTTGTTTGTGGTAAGAAAGACTTTTGGATTTTGTGTCTAATCATTTTATCTGTCACTAAGCCTCACTCTACTAGGGTCAACTACCATGATTTATAGCTAGAGCATGTTTAGAAATGTGTGATTGGGAGCAACAAATCTAGGGAGGATCACAGCCATGTCTGGGTGAAGATGCAACTTAAGAGCCAAAAGAAGATAGCATAATGGTTGTCTTACAATATATCTTTATTTTTAAAGGACCTGAGGTTCAAATGCATACTCAGTCTATAATCCTACCATATATGTGGAATAACTCTTAAGGCAAAGAAGTAAGAATGCTGTTTCTATTTTTTTTCATACCCTCTTCAGATGTGACTTCTTTCTGCTTTTAAAGCTGCCTTTGATGTTGCTTTTAGCTTAATAGCCCTCATTGCTCTATAAATGTCTGTGGGACAAAGCACAGCATTCCCTTACTCCCCTGTATTGACCTGTGTTTGGGCTGGACTTCAAGGGCATGTATTCTTTCACCTGTTTATTCTTAAAGCATCCATTGACCACTGACTACATGTCAAATAGAAAACTGGTGCTAGGGATAGGGAGGTGGCTAAGACATAAATTCTACACTCATGTTCACAGAACCTTAGTCCCTTATAGAATGTATACATAAAGTCATCTATAAATGCTATAAATGTACAGAGGAAGAAAACCATTTCTGAGTCGGTTAAGAAACTTTCTAGAGTAGACAATTAAACTGGGCTTTGAAGAAGGATCACTAGACAAAAACAGACCATTGGAAATGTCTGGAAAAGGACTGCATGAGTGGGGACACTGGAGTATGAGCACATGAGGAAGACAGGAGCCTCTTATGTATAAAATCCGAATGTTCACAGCCATGCCCTATATGGTGGGGAGATCTGTAAGGCACACTGACAATTTAAACTTAAATATTTTTTACTAAAATATTATTTTAATCCGCGGTTGATAGCTCAATTGGTTAGAGCATTGTCCTTATATGCCAAGGTTGCAGGTTCAATCCCTAGTCAGGACATTTGTAAGAGTCAACCAATGAATACATAAATAAGCGGAAAAACAAATCAAGGTCTCTCCCTCCTTCACTTCTCTGTCTCTCTTTCTCTCTTTCTCAAATCAATAATAATTTATCAATCCCTCAAATTTTGAGATATTTTTAATCTTTCCAATAAATAACTTTTTAATTTTATTTTGAATTTGAATGAAGAGTCACAGAAAAATTTTAAATGCTGACATGGGATAATAAAATTTATATATTAAGGAAAAAATAACATAACCCTGGCAAAAATATAGAGGATGTCTTAGAGGGAAATGCTCCAATATCCTGGTTAGTCTCCTGACCAAGAAAAAAACTCTCAAGAGCATTTATTTTTTGCAATGGATAACTCATATTGCTTTTCTTTTTTTCAGTTCTAAATTTGGCTTTCTGATTACTAAACAAAAGCTCTCACTGAGCCAGGCATTCCAGCCAGCAATTTGATAGCTGCTTCTTCCCATAGAATTTCTCTCCCTCGTATTACCTTCATTGGCGGGGCAGGCAGAAATACTTCTAAAGGAACCAAAGATTCTTGTCTTCTTTGAGTATTTTTAAACATTTTGACTAATTGAAACTGAAAATAATAGTAAAAACAGTTATTGGATATTCAAAACAGTAGGGGTTTTTTTCACATGTTGATTACATTTAAAGCCTCATTGAGTCCATGACATTGCATTTGCTAAATTATTTTAGGTTACTGAAAGCCCTGTTACCCGCATTGTATGACTACATGCACATTTCCTTTTCCTGTGACCAGTTTAAGAACAGACCCTCTCTCTGGTTAGTGCCCGATACTGATGAAACGTTGGATGTCAGAGTGTGTCATCTCATGCCTTCCCCCTTTCATTTTCTGCAGAGGCTCATCACAGAAACACTAACTTATGTGGAAAAGAGCTCCATTTTCATTTGTGCTTCATTTTTCCTCATTTTGTCTCCCTTTATTCCTAAAGATTTCTGAGTGTATGACACTAGGGATAGCATACAGAGAACAAAAAGATTCCAAAGAGTAGGATGAGTTTACCATAAATGGGCAAATTCATATGAGCAAAATCCTAGTGGGGATTCCTTCAGCTGTATGTCATCTTAGTTTTTATGGGAATTAGCATAATTTAGCAGATTATGTTCAGACTGACTGACAGTCGTTGTGTCTGTGCTTGACTATCTCTGACAGATCATCACAGCAGAGCATGATATAATGGAAAGAGCCCGTCATCTGAGAGTCAGAAGGCCTTTGTTCCATCCTGGATCTGACACACACTTTCTAAGGAAATGGAAGGAAGGCATTACAGTACCTTCCAGTACCTCAGTAAATCATATACAATATAAAGTTCCCACTAGAAAGTGCAAAAGTCCAGTCCCTTCATGCTTTAGAACCCAATAATTCTTTGAGTGAACTTTAAAACTTAGAGCTATAAAGACAAACTCTCATTTGTTTTTAAAGTCATGGTTCTTATTATTAAACCAAAGCCAGTTACCAGCCAGCTAGGTGTAGAAAGGCCTCACCTGAAATTTACAGAAGTACATCTTCCTCTGCAACTAAATGTTTAATGTCTTGCTGTATCTAAGAGTGTCACCACAGATTTCAGCACAATGTTATTCTCAGAAACTTCACTAATAGAGCAAGAGATAACAAAAAAGAGGGAAGAATAATATAGAAAACACCACAAGTAGTGTTAATTAAATCCTTTTATAGTCACCTCAAATGCAAATTGGATTCTGCCCCCTACACTCTTTTTAACTTGCATTCAGATATAGCTAGAGCCTCCTGCTTAGGGATAAGGTAGCAATTGCTGTCTCATGGGTATTTCAGCAGATCTTGGCCTTGTATTGTTTCTCTTCCTATCTGAGTGACCGAGAAGCAACTCTGAGGATGCCAAGAACCTCCGAAGAACTCTCCACACTTCTGAGCTCAGATCGAGTTGGTAAAAAGAAGCTGTTTGTTTTCCTCAGATAACCACTGATAATTGAAGTATTAGCTAAGATAATGTACATGAGGTCAAAAGCAATAAGCACATTGCAACAATCTTCACTCCCCCCATTCATTCATTTCTATTCTTCATGTATAGGTGTGCATGGATGTATGCATTAAATACAATTGATACGTATACTTTTATATATACCCTTGTCATTTAATATTATGTGGTTTACTATAAGCTACCTTGTAAAATCTACCATATAGCTTATCATAAGCATAATATTGAATTTAAGGATATTTCCCTTTTTGTTACTAGATAAAATGTGATATAATTAAAAGTTTTAAAAAGCCTCTTTTATAATCAGATAGACTACATTTTCATGAGAAATATAAAATGCAAAAAATAACAGATGAAGTTATCTTATATTAAATGCAATTAAAGACATACCTGCATTATAGTATGTGTCATGTGTGTTACTTTCCTATGGCTGCCAGACCAAAGTATCCCAAACTAAGTAGCTTAAGCAACAAAAATTTACTTTATCACAGTTCTGGAGGCTAAATGTCTGAAATCAAAGTGATGACAGGACCACCCTCCTCTGAAATCTGTAGAGAAGAAATTTTCCTTTCCCCTTCTAATAGCTTCTGGTGTTTGCTGGCAATCCTTGGCATTCCTTGATTTGTAGAGATGCATCATTTTAATCTCTGCTTGCCACATGGCAGTCTTCCGTCTGTGTACCTTTCTTTCCTTTCATTAGAAGGATGCCAGTCACCTTGGATTAAGAGCCTATTCTAGTATGAACTGACAGAACTAATTACATCTAAAATTATTCTGTTTCCAATTAGATCACATTCTGATGTCCAGGGGTTAGGACTTCAACAAACCTTTTTCTGAGCACACAGTGTAACATATACATGTAAGAGAAAAAAATACCAATCTTGCTTCTGCCTGTGGCATGCTGTTTCCCCTATTCTGGAAATGATTTGCCCTTTCCTCATGTTCCATACCTTCTCCTTCTTCAAGGACTAAATTCATTAAAGATTTCTCCACGAATGATGACTGTGGCCCAACTCATCAAGGGCCTGTGAAAAGCCAGGAACTGTAAGTGTGGAGCACTTTATATGTGCTCCAGTTAAAATTTCAGAGTTGTGGTGATATTCTCTTCAAAATCTTCATAGCAATAGTTGTTACTACAATTCATATGTTCATGTGTTACTAGTTTCCAGGGATATCTCTTCTCTTAATATATATTATTCATTGTAACAGATAGTGTTTATTTTTTTGTATCTTTCAACACACATTTGAGTAAAATGTGTGATGATGAAGTAAATGGATAAATGAATGAATAGTAAATGGATGAAGGAAATTCCCTATGCATAAGTGCTCTTTGTAAGATTCTGTGAGTTCTTGCCTTTCCAAGAACTGATTCCTCCAGGAATATTCTCTGTCTGCTTTTATTTTCAACTTCCCTCTCGTTACTGTCTCATTTGTATTTATATTCAGACATAATTGAGGATCTTCCATCTTTACAATGTTTTACCTGACCTCATATATCTACCTATTCTCTTTCTCTACCATCTTAATCTCTTCACAGTCAAGTAGCTCAAAATATTAGAGACAAATTATTTCAACTCCCATAACTTGCCATTTATTCTTTAGGATAAAAGTTATAATATTTAAGTTTACAAAAAAAGTAATAGCTATAGAGGTTAAGACCCCAAGCTGCATGCTATAATCTGCTTAGTGTGATTAATTTTTTCTTCATTATATTTATTTGTTTGCATTTAGTATCTCTCAAATAAATATATTCTTCTTGAATTCAGGGTTTAGCCTATCTTCTTAATCATTGTAAACAAAAGCAAGAATGACACAACAAATACAAATTAAGTAAATAAATAAATAAATATTCCCCTCTTAGACTATAAACTGAATAAAAAGAGAGGCAATATTTTTTCAACAATATATATTCAGTATCTAGCACACAGAGTAAAGCAATAAATATCTTTTAACAAATGAAGATATCAATGAGAATATTTAGTATATATCATATTATAACCCATTTTTGCATATTGATATAAATTACAAATGCCATAAAAGATGAATTGAGCTCTCCTTTCCAAAAGGGAAAGCATATAAATTTCATGAGTAATATAAAAGTTCCTCTTGAATTAAAATATAAAACTATTAAAAGGGTCTTTTTAGAGGTAGTCAAAATATATTTGTTTTGGTTTATTTGTTTTTAAGATGTCTAAAAATTCTATTTTATAGACCATGAAAAACAATTTTAGCACATTAAAGGTTTATAAACTGTTGAATATTCTACTGTCTCTGGATAAATAAAAACCTCAAGCATTAACAGAGTTAAAATTTGTAGTGTTTTTTAAAAAGAGACCTCTACTTTTAGAGACAACATATAGATGAGCTCATATTGTAAGCTGTTAAACACTACCACTGATACAGTAAAATCTCATGTGTAATAAACTTACTTGTATGTTCTCTGGGCTCCTTATCTTCATCTGTGCCCTTAGGTATTGGTCACAGTGAGGATGCTGTCCTCAGGGGATGCAATCTGGAATGATAAATGAGAGCAAATAGGACATGATAAACACCCTAGAAAAATCAACTCCACTAACACTGATGTTATAAGAAAATAACTACAGGTTTCTTAATTGCTTTACAACTTCAGGGCCACCTGCCAATAATAATTAAAGAATCAAAGACTAAATATTCCATAAAACTTAATAAGGATCTATGAAAAAAAGACATCAGCAGGATATATAAGTTACTGTCTTTCCCAAGAATTCAATAAAATCTCTCTGTCTGGGTCACTTAATATTATGCACAAATCACAAATCCATAAGAAGTATATCACCTAGTACAAAAGGCAATATCTCTTTGTCAACATATATTTTAATTCCCAATTTCAGAGATGCATTATATTTTGGGATAAATTTATTATTAGATAAAAAGACTTTCTAACTTTTCATTACTATGCTATCCAGTGTGGTTTCTTGTAAAACTTAAGCTTTGGTGGAAAAAAAATGTGTATCTCATAGATTATATTATGAGGAAGGGAGGTAAAAATGGAAGGGAAAGGAATATTCATATTAATATTTTGCATATTATTTTTATTATTGTGAAGAATTATTTCCTGAATATATTCCTGTGATAATATCATCTTTTTTCTCAGAATCTCTAACCAACAGCAGCCACTGGTATGTTATGGCAATGGATTCAGATCATTCCACCACCTGCAGAATTCACCACGTTTCTACTCTAGGATATTTGAATTACAGTTGTCTTGATTTAAAGCAAAGTGACAGAGGATAATGCAAAGAACATAAGTTCAGGAAGCAAAATCTGACTTGTATCTTGTATGCTGGTTCCACATGACCTTGAGCAAATGTAGAAACCTCTTGAGGCAAAGCTTCTCCATATCAACAGGTTTTGCATTTGCTATAATTTTGCCTCTAACCTCTTTTCCTAGATCTTACATTATTCACTATCTTCATAAGCCTTCAATCTTTGAGAGACTTTCCAGGAGCTTGTATATTCTGCATAAATTCTCTTATCCTCTGCATTCCCCACCTCCTAGTTGTTGGGAACCGCCCTGCCTGGTATCAGAAGCTGTAACCCCCACCTTGGCTAAGGCTAAGGGAACGCCCTTGGAACCTTAAGCCAGCAAGGAGACAAAAGCTTATCTCCCTGGAAGGAACACTGCTTCTGCTGCTTCATTCATAACTGAACCCCAAAGCTTGGTCAGTTAGCCAAAGACAGGTAAGATTCCCCAAGGGGGAAATGACTTAAGACAGGCACGATCACATGGGAGGCCCCCCAAAAGAAGGACTTTGGGGGCTGCAGCAAAAGGTGATGGACCCTCGCTCCTCGGCTTTGACATAGCCTGAGTTCTCATCATCTGGTAGAAAATCTCATTATCTCTTGGTTGCCTTAGTTCCCTTGCTCCACCTAATCCTGAAACAATGACAGGGTGGTGCAGCTCTGTGTTGAAAAGGGCAGATTCTCCGGGTGATCAGGCCTAAGAAAGAACATGTAAATTACTGTGAAACCTCCTTTGTTTAGAATGCTCTCAGTTGAATGAGAAGGGTCCAAGGAGGAAGTTAGTTTGTTCCTCAAAGTCTTACAGCTCTTTGACCCTGACTCAAAATAGACCCTCAGACTTCCTTGTTTTCTATGGTTCCTTACTTCCCCCTAATGAGTACTGTACTTTACCTAAATTATTATGTAAAATGAGCCCAATAAAAGCAGGTTTGGATGGTAAATTGGTGCACTACCCACTAGAGGGGGTGGCCATTCCGTCCCTACTTCTCCACAGAAACTAGTCTGTCTCTGTGCATGTTTTTTCTCATGTTTTGTCGAGCCAGCGGCAGCGATCCGGGATCACTGCTAGCCCGTGACCCACGCATCACCTAGTAACTCTCTATCCCATTATTGCATTCCTCGCTATTTGAAATTGCACTATTTGTCAATTGATTCACTGCATGCCATTCCCCCGCCCTCAAACATACTATATTATGTAAATCAATGGTTCTCACTCAGGAAGAATTTGGCTTCCTAGGGAACATTTGGCAATGTCTGTATCATATTTTGGTTTTCACTGCTTGCATGGGGGCTACTGGCTCCTAGAGGATAGAGGTCAGGGATGCTCTTCAACATTCTAGAACTGGTAAAGATAATCCTCACCACAGCAAAATTATCTGACCCAAAATGTCAAGTGTCATGCTTAAGTAACCCTAACATAAATCCATGAAAACAAAGACCTTGTCTCTTTAAGTACCTATTGATCCCCCATGAAGTAGAACATTGGCATACAAGTAACCTCTTAAAAATATTTGTTGAATAAGCCTGATGAAAGGGTGGGTGATTGAAAGGAGTCAACAGGATAGGCACATAAACCTCTTTGCAGGACTATGTAAATGTCTTTTCTCCCTCATTGTATACCCATCTTGCATCCTTAGTAGAGACCTCTGGCACATGTGGTAAAAACTATGACCTATCTGAGTTCCTTAGGTACTACCTGGTTGAACCTCCAATGATGTTTCAAACTCTGTTAACTGTATACTAACATAGCTTTTTTGATAGAAGGATCTACTTTGTGATTCCACTTATTTTTATGATTGCTGGTAGCAAATATTATAATACTTCTGCTTCAAGCAGTGTGTAAATCACAGATAATTTGCACCATTTTTGGTAGTTACAAGACTTCCATTCAACATTCCATGGCATTATTATTCTTGTTATATTTTTCCAAGGGCACTACAAAGAGTATGCCAGGGCATAAACATTTATCTATGCCAGATTCTGAACATATGTAAGATAATGACTATTTTTATAGGTATAGGAGATTGTTCCACATGGCAGGGGGCATGTAGCCCAGCCCTCACTCGGAAAGGCCAGTGGGGAGCAAGGTCTGGTACACAGGACCCAGGCCCATGGATTCTCCTGTGGGGAATCGGGTTCTCCTGTGGGGAATCAGACCTGTATTTTGTACCTAGGCTGCTATGAGGCTTGCTTTTGCTAAAACTCCCTCACCCTGAATTGAGGCAGCAAATGTTTACTGCATCTCTTTAAAATAACTTCCTAAAATCTGTGCTAAGCTTCCCAAGGATGAGTGTAACCAATTCAACAACTTTTCCCTTTGCATTTGCAAATATCCTTCTTCTGTGATGTAATTAGCAACATCCTCTCCTTTGTTATCTGTAAAAGGTAATCACCTACAGTGAACCTATGCATAGTAAATGAGAATCATTCTCCAGGTAATATACCCAGAAAAGCAATAAAAGCTTGTTCAGGCAGAGGTCAGGGCCCACTCTTACTTATAGAGTGGCCATGCCATCCCTTTTTCTCCACAGGACTTCTGTAGTCCATGTGAATTTGTTCGCCGCAGCCACAACACATAGATCCTGTGGGCCAGGGTCCATATCATATAAGTGGTATTCTTGCAACCTATTCTCCTTCAATAAATAATCAGTTGTCATTTATTCAATCAAAGTAGATGTTTATCTTTCCTGACATTTGTATTATTTAACTAAGTTAATACTAGATGTAGTTTTGGCACAATAAATCGGAAAATTATTTTCAATTTAAGCCAGCATCTGCTGCCACCAGAGACTTCCAGGGTAATATATAAAAACCAGCAATTCATCCTATATCTAATGTAAAAGTTTAGAAAGTAAAGTTCAACTAAGTTAAAATACACACATCTATATTCATTTATGATGAATTAAATAACATACCACAAAACAAACTTTAGGTACACCATATTTAGCAGGTCAGAAAATGTCATATTTCTGAGCAACCCAATAGATTCAGAATTCTGGGTTAAATTTTGTAGCATATAGTGTGTTTTTTGCCTTTTGCTCCTAAAGATTTCTCAGCAAATAAAACATGTTATATACACTTTGTGTGAAGATTTTTATATTTAATTATCCCATTACCTATATAAATGTTGTCTTATGTTTACATGTTTTCTTTAATCAAGTAATTCAAATAAAACAGTACTTCATTGTGGTATAGTTATTCAATGTATAGGCATAAAATAATATTTCTGAGTAATTTTAACAATTAAATTAGAACTGAAATAAAAAGTTGTTATATATCTCAAAGACATTAACTTATTTACAAATCCATCAGTTTATTCCAATATGGTTGCCATTTCAATGCCATTTTTGATAGACCATCGGAAACCTTGACACGTTCACATATGCATGCTCAATTGTTTTTGCCAATGAGTAAAATGTAGAATGAGACAGAATCCCTTGGGAGTTAATAAATATCTGAAGGATCAGGTCTTTAATATTTGTTTTGATTTAAAAATAAAATAAGAGCTAAGCAGACTTTCCTGTATGTTTTTTAAAAACTCTTCTAAAGATACGTTAAAGAGAGCAGCTTTGAATACACAGCAATATTATTGACCTATAGTCTCCTGAAATAACTTCTTGTAAGTGCAAGTAGTATTTAGAAAAGCAAATTGTCATACTTTTTCTTGAAAAAGACTCTTAAGAAAAGCCTATAAAATAACTAATATAGATAAAAATTTAAAAACTCATAGTTAAGTAAAATTTTTTTAAATGAAAGAGGCCCTCAAAGGAGCTTACTAGAGAATGGACAGAAATAGTCACAAATGTTAAGAAAAATAAATAAATAATAGAGAGAACAGGCAGTTCACACTACCTATGACATGTGGGGCCTTTTTTTTTCTTTTTACAGCCTGGTAGATGACAGGAAATTATATCTCAGTCTTCCTATTTTGTAAACAAGCTTGCTTCATAAAAAATAATGTTAATAATATATATATGAAATATTTTGTTCCCATTGATATGACTACTAGAGTAATACAAGTGTATTTTAAAAATGTGTTACAAATGACAGATTATACAAATGCTAACAGTTATATACGCTTAGGTAATGAAATTTGGGATTCTCAGCACTTACCAATGACATGATGGCTATCCTTACAGATGAACATTGTAAAATGTTCTATTAAACATATCAACCCCAGAGCATACCTGTGTCTTTTCATTATTTCTGTTTGAAAAGTGCATTGTCACCATGGTGAGTTTTGCTTATGCAAAACTAAATTATAAAATTTACCCTTGGCTTACTCAAAACTAACGTTTTTGTTTCTAGCCACAACATTGATAGCATTTTATAGCTAGGATGTTTTTTAATTAAACAAAACCACCCAACAAACTCACAGAAAATCAGCATAGTTACATGAACATACACACAGAACAGTTGGATTGTGGGTACAAACATGTCAGAAGGCCAAACACACCAAGGGTGACCTGAGGGAAGAAGGTGGGTTAGCAAGAATAAAGGAGTGAAAGATAAAGCTGCTTGAACCAATTTAAGATATAACAACCTGAAAATATAGGTTTCTCAAGTTTATGAAGCACAACCTAGAAATTTTAAAAAGTACTGATGATGCTTTGATTCTATGTGTTCACCATACCCTCATGCCACATCTCATCCTAAATGAGCTAATGACCCTGGAGCTCATGAGATTACATGGTAAATTGAGCAATAGATGCTTAACTCGGTAGAAAAGAGCACTTTTATTACATGATATCACCAGGCTTTTATGGTGAGCTTTATGAGATCTCACATGGTGATTTACAATTACTCTGTGTCACCAGTGTGGCACTACTGTTGCATTGTTTTGGCTATTAAAGTAACTGCCTCCTGGACCAATTTGGGAATGAAGACAAGTCACAAAACAGCTGTGCTTTGTACTGTAAAAATAGATGCCAGAGATAATTGGGCAAGGTGGTGTCATGTCACTTGTGTGCAGTTCGTTAATTAACTGCTTGAAACTGCTATAAAATAATAGCCATGTCATCAAGATGAAAGTGCAAGAGTGCGAAGGAAATAAAACTTCCTAAGAAGACAGAAGTAGATGTTATGAAGAAAAATGTTTCCTTCCCTTTTAGTACCCAGTCTTATTTCCCTGCAGTTACAAACCTGCACTTCAACTTTTCTTATTATGACTTGTTAGTATTTATTGGGTGCTAGATGATGCATGCTATTTATGTTCTCCCTGAACTGAGGTTGCTGATGGATTGTTTACTAAAAGAGCTCAAGGATCATTGCCACAGACACAGCAATTTTCCTTTCACAATTCAGAAACAAGGTCTATATTAAAGAGCTTCCCCAAGTGTCACTACTGGGATTTCTAATTTCAGTGACAACCAGATCTTCTTAAGATACAGTCATGAGTCATGAAATAGATGCATTTGGGGGGACTGTTTTGCCAATAGTAAAGGCCTTTGCAGATATACCGGGTCATTTTTAAAATTTGTATTATCGGGCCTACTACTATTCTTTCAGAACCAGAATGGTTAAGTGGCAGCTGCATCAAAAGAACACAACAAAACTGTAAGTCAAAACATGGTCACTGAAAAGTATTAGAATAGTAATTCTGTGCATACAACATCAATAACTATCATTATCTTCTTTCCAGTTACCAGTTCCACAGTGACTTTAAACCTGAAGCTGTGAGATGTACTTAACAACTGGAAAAATAGATTTGGGGAACCTGACTGGAGATGCCTCTGGCTAACAGAATATGCAATATGATTACACACACTCATAGCCCAGATAAATATAAGACTGAGTACTTAAAAATATTAAGTTATTTCTCAATCAGGCTCTCTCTCTGTGACAATAAGGCGATAATGAAAGAACTGGGTCACCTCACAATGGTAATTCCCTCAGAATTATGGTACACTAGAGTCAATTTGATCTCCTTTTAACTGAACATTGAGCTAAGGGGCAGTGCAAAAAAGAAGTCACCCATCATCCTTATCACTGAGTGTAGGAGATGGGTACCTGCAAAATGGCCTCTGAGGTCTGTCACTGGTTGTTCAAAGGCTTAGGCTGATGAAATATTTCCTGTCAGGGCTTATTCCACACCTGCCATTTCTCATATTTGATCTCTTAATGGTTATTATCCACCTTGCTGGTTTCAAAGGTCAGATTCATAAAAAGGTTCTATCTCTACTAATTGAGCTCTTCTTGAGAAATCTCATTCAAAATACTTGCTGTGAGCCATGGTGACAAGTGCCTGATCCTTACCAGGATCACACAGGTGTGATGGCCCTTTCCCAAAGGATCATTTGTTTTCCTGGACTTTGAGGAAGGCAATAGCAATATCCCTTCCAGAAGTGTTATTAGGAAAAAAAGTGATAAAACTGTGGATGATTTCCTTTCATGTGTATTTTCACATTTCCTTATTAGATATAAGAAATGCAGAAATTATAACAATGTGATAGACATTTGGTAGATATTTACCATAGATAGTGTGTTAATCTGAAGTCATGTGTTTGCTAATAATAAAGACCTAAAGCAAACTAAGTTGGCAAGATGGAGCATTATTAGTTTCAGAATAGGACAGTTGCATAAAATACCTGGATATGGATACAACTATACTCAAGGGACTGAATCCAACAAGCACAAGCTTATATCTAAATCACCAGGTATCTGCTTTGTTTTTTTCTTACCACAGACCACCTTCTTCTAAGCAGTGTTGTTGGACAAGGAATAACTCTCTAATTCTTAGTTTTAAAAACTGGAAAGCCCCTGACTGGCCCTGGCTTGTATCTCTCATCCCTTGACTGCTCCACCAGGGAACGAGGAAAATGTATGAAATGGCTGATTCCCTTGTCCTGAGTGTTTAGACTGGAGGGTGGGGGTAACAGCAGTTCCCAAAAGGAATTGGGGTGGGAGAAAGAAGGGTGAAAATAGTCTGTTTCCAAAAGAAAAATTTGCTGGCCAAATAATTGTGTTAAAATTGCACTGGAAGTTTTACTTGAAAGTCAAAACACTATTCCAAAAGCCCAAAGTGCTGCACACCTTCTCCTAAAACCTATATCTTCAATTAAACTTGAAGGGTACTTACTAAAATAATTGTATATATTAAAATTATTTTATATACAAGATCCAGTACATGCAAGGCTTGCTTGAGTATGGTTGGTAGGGTATGTGAATGTCTCACACAGGACGGACAGCAATTTGAACATTTCACTTAATATGTCATGTGGTATGCTTGAACGTGATATTGTTATGTTACAGAAGTACAGACTTTGTAAACAAAGATTTTTTTAACAAAAAAGGGCTAACATTTTTGTTATTTGTGCCAGACCCTGTATATTACATGTAAATACATATAAATATAACTAAATCAATATAGCTAACTATAATATTATACATATGTGTGTATGTATGTGTGTATATATATACACATACAAGGTCTGTCTGGAAAAAATCCAGCCATTGTTAACATAACGAAAATGGTTTGCACGACATTGATGTAACCTGGTAGCCAAGGAGAGAGGACTGGAATGCACATGTGTGAACAATGACGACTTTACTGTACAATCAGTGGGGGCAGTAGACACAGCTGAGTGAGCATGCGTACTGTGTGGCTGTCACATTCAAAATGACTGAGCAAGTAGAGCAATGCATCTGCATCAAATTTTGCATTAAGCTTCATCATTCCTCCTCTGAAAATATTCAGATAGTTCAGAAGGCCACAGCTATGGCCAACATGTGACTGGCAGCTTCATCACTACAACATACCCACTCACACACCACATCTCATGCAAAGTTTTTTGATAAAACATCAAATCACACAGGTGACTCAACCCCCCTATAACCGAGATTTGGTGCCCTGTGACTTCTGGCTTTTCCCAAAACTAAAATCACCTTTGAAAGGGTAGAGATTCCAGACTGTTCATGAGATTCAGAAAAATACAATGGGACAGCTGGTGGCAATTAGGAGAACAGTGTCAGGTCCTAAAGAGCCTACTTTGAAGAGACTGAGGTGTCATTGTTCTATATTTGATGTTTTTCGTATGTTGTATTTTCTTTAATAAATGTCTCTATTTTTCATAGTGCATGTCAATATTTTCTGGACAGACCTCATATATATCATTAAATGTTCTTGACTTTATAGAATTTTATATTCTAGAGGGGATAATTAAACAATAAATAGATCAATAAAATTAAAATTATATATGATATCAGTAGTATGGAGAAAAACACAGCAGGGTAAGAGGATGGAGGTAGGCAGTGATAATGGAGTTGGTTACAGGTTTATGTGGAATGGTCAGGGAAATCTCAGAGAGATGCTTTTAAATTGATATGTGAGGAAATTAATGAGTCATGTACATATCTGGGAGAAGAGTCCAATATTCTTGAACAGAAATGTGCTTTAACAAAGTTAAATTTGAGATTGATATGAAGGATAATAACAGCAACAAAAAATCACTGACCTAAAAGACACTCTAAGAAGTTGTGAAAACTTGCAAGGATATTTTAATTTAGGCCTCCATTCCTCATTTTTAAAATAAATAATTATTTAAAATTTTTTCACCATACCTTAAGATTCTTAATTGGATAGAATTATTTCTTAGTACCTAATTTAGACACTCCAATACTGAGCAGTTTATAGGTGAGTCTTAACTGGCTAATCTCTTGCTTAGACTGCATCAATGGCTTCCTAATTCATGCTTCCATTTCTTTCCCTATCCCAGCAGGTGCTACTGTTAGGGCATAAATCAGTTTCTGTCTCTCTTCTGCTCAAAGTCATAATGATTCTGCATTGTGCTTGAGTGAGTAAAAGCCCCATTTCTTAAAGAATTACATGAACAAGGATAAAATACTCCCTATTATAGACAAAACTTTGTCTCCACCCCCCAAATTGATATATTGAAGCTCTAAATCCCAGTGTCCTCAGAATGTGACTTTATTTGGTGATAATATCTGTAAAGAGGTAATGAAGTAAAATCAGTTTATTAGGTTAGCCTGTAATCCAACATGACTAGTGTCTTATAAGAAAATGAGATGCCGCAGCTAGGTGGCTCAATTGGTTGGAGGATTGCCCCATACACCAAAAGTTGCTGGTTTGATTCCCAGTCAGGGCACATACCTACTTAAGTTGCCTGTTGAATCCCCAGTCAGGGCATGTACAGGAGGCAACTGATCAATGCTTCTCTTTCTCTCCTTCTCTCCCTTCCTCTCTCTCTAAAATCAGTATCCTTGGTTGAGAATTTAAAGAAGAAGACGAAGGAGGAGGAGGAGGGCAAGGAGGAGAAGAAGGAAGAGGAAGAAGAAGAAGAAAAGAAGAAGGAGGAGGAGGAGGAACAGAAGAGAGAAAGAAAAGGAGATTAGGACACACATAAGCACAGAGGCACCATGTGAACAGACCAGAAGAAGATGGCCATCTGCAAACAAGGAAAGAAGCCTCAGGAGAATCCAAACTAGCCAACCTTCATTTTGGACTTCCAGCTTCCAAAATTATAATAAAATAAAGGTGTGTTGTTAAAGCCACCCAATCTGTTGGACTTTATAACGGCAGCTCCAGCAAACTAAAACACTCTCTAACTGGGGTGTCCAATCTGAGATCTGTGGGCTGCACACATCCCAGAATGGTTATGAATGCAGCCCAACACAAAATCCTAAATTGAGTTAAAACATTATGAATTTTTTTTGGTGATTACATGTCGCAATGTATTTAATGTGTGCCCCAAGACAACTCTTCTTCTTCTAGTGTGGCCCAGAGGCACCAAAAGGTTGGACACCCCTGTTAGCTAGCAACTAATGTTAGTAACTAACATTCTCTTGCTCACCTTGAACACACCAGGCATGTTCCCCCTTAGGACCTTAGCAGTGATTGTTTCCTCTGCTTCAAATACTCTGTGCTTAATTTGTTATCTTCCTTCTTAATGATTTTTTCAAAATCACTCAAATTATTTTTTTTTTCAGTGCAGCTGATCTTGACCACCTCCATTTAATGTGCATCTCCTTTCCCACCACACATCCACACTCTTAATTCCCTATAACTTGTTCCACTTTTCCTTAGAGCACTTTATCACTTACAGTAGTAACTAGTCAAATTTTATGTTGTTTATGATCTGTCTCTCTCCACTGAAAGCTAAACTGCATGAGGATAAGGATGGGCACCAGCATGGCACACTGGTATACCCCTGTAACCCTGTCTCACCCATAGAGGATATTCAAAAATATTTCTTAAATGGATAAAATGGAATTGATAACTGAACAGTACTTTAATGATTATTTAGTTCAATTCCCTTTTGGACTAGGTGAAAATCAATTTTATATTTAATTTTTCTTCCTAGTAAAATCTACAGCAATTATTTTCAGAGAGTACACATCAATCTACTTATAAAAATATGACTTTCGTTCATTGAAAATTAGCATCAAAAATATGCTTTGTACATATGTTGTCGATCTATAGACCCAATTAACTATGACTTTACATTCAGCTTTCAATAGTCTAAGTATGTTGATAACAAATGTTCCCTAATTTTCATTAACCTAAAACTAACAAGATTTTGTTTCTGAGCTTTGAACTGCACATTTCATAGTGAATAATTGTGAATGCACTTTGGAGACCTGGGAGGGGGTCTGCTTCACACCGTCATTCAAAGCTATCTCTTCTATCCACTGAATCCATTTTGCACTAAGTCTAAAGACGAGAAAAGAAGAGTTAGGAGAACTTGTAGGAGGTGTTAAGGATGAGTTTTGGAAATGGCATAAGTCACTTTCAGTAATATTCCTTTAACCAGAAGTAGTCATTTGGCCTCACCTGCATGAAATGTAATGGAGCAAACTATCACACAAGAAGAGGTGGGCACACATATCAGTGAGGGATCATCCTTCTTTAACACAACCATTCTCTGCTGCAGGGCAGGCTGAGATGGAGCCTCCGCTGGTGCTGCATGCATGTAACAAGAAGACTGACGTTTATTATGGCCTGAGTTACTGGCAATCAAAAACAGAAAACTGGGAAGATTTCTGGTCACCTTAATTTTGTTGTTTAATTTCATTTTACTGTTTAAGTAAATCACCAGAATATTAAATATATTTATTGATGTATACTTATAAAATAGACTACAAATGTAAATTATTTTATATGTGTCCACCAGTATTTTTACCTGAACTTTTCTCAATGAGTGTAGGTAATAGAGTTCAACAAAGCACTTGGGAGCACGAACGAATGTTTGAAGTGTGAGTCTTAGCTACCCCCAAGTTAGTTATCATTCGGCTAATGGAGAAAAACCATAAGCCTACATTTCCTTCAAGTGCTTTTTTGTTTATGAGAAATTAAATTGTACAAAATGATAAAATTATTTAAATAAAGACTTTTCTGAGCTTAAATCAGTTATAGCAGTGTACCAAAACCTGAGAGGATTTGTTTTGTTTTGTTTTTAATTAAAACTTGGCTTCTGGACTTCTGTACTTTACAATCTATTCAAGTTGAAAATACATAATATTTTAAGATTTAATGGAAAGAACATGGATTTGGGAGCCCAATATTGTGTTAAGTACTGGCTCTAACACATACTAATTGTGTGAGTTGGCAAATCACTTAATTCTTTGAAACTTAGTTTCCTCATCTGTAAAACAGAGAACAATAACTCTTACCTTATGGGGCTGTTACACATTTTAGAATTAGTTACAAGAACAACTAGTTCAATTCTAACCCCATTGTAGGCCCTGAATATACTATAACTCTTATTATTATTGCTCCTTAAGGTAATAAATTTTAAGGGCCAGAATAAGATCTGGATAATAACTGTAATGAAAGCTAAGATATATGGGAAATAAAATCTAAGCTGAAACAATGGGGAAGGAAGTTCAGGTGGGGCTTGAGCTGAACTTTAAATTATTGGTAGTTTTTGGATGGAAAAGTGCAGCAGCAGAAACTCAGTGAACTTCAACCCAGAAGTGAACATGAGCTGTTCGAAGAATGAGTAGAGTGACTTACCTGCAGAGACAAGCATTGACGTGTTTAGGATATATATACACCTAGTGTACTTTCTTGCCTTTACACTCTTAGAGATGGATATCAGAATTATCCATGTCTGAATTTACAAAAATTGCAGTTTAAGAAGAATATCAAATAAATACCAGCAAAGAAAAATATCAAACTACTACTAAAACATTTCTGCAATAATAAAAATCAAAGGGCATGTGCTAAGCCATTTATAGACTACTATTATAAGAATATTTGAATAGTAGTTTAATGTTCACATTTATTAGTTTTATTACTTTTGTAATCTGAACAATATTTAAAATTAGTACCTAGGCAAGATACATCAAATTTATATTTTAAACACCAAATATGAGTAAAATTTTAGAATTATTTCACTTCTTAAATTATGGGATAAAAATGACTGATTACAGTGGTATGAATTCATATTCTCCTGATTCTTCTTTGATCCTAAATAAGAGAAAAGACAAATATGAAAATAACAGATTGAACATTGTATCAATTTTCCTTTGAATATATGCCTTTTAATAACTTGATTTTAAAGAGATGAGAAATGAATGAAGATATTTTGTCTCCTATAAAATCCTACTTCAGAAAAAATCTTGCTTAAAATAAACACACCAAAAGCTGAATACAAACTTGTCCTTTATACCTTGCTCAAGTATACCCATATAACCACGAGTAGAGAAACGAACTAGAAAGTTGCTTTGTTTAAAAAACAACAACATGTTTTTAGCATTTCTAGCAGGTAGTGTTAAACAGTATTTCAAATTCAGATAACATGCATTCTCAACTCATCCATTTGCTGTCTCTTCTGGGCTACCCCAGTGCCACCAGAGGCTGGAACTAAGATTGAAGATCTATTGCATACACATGGTATCATACACAGTAAGAGAATTTAAAGTATTACTTTCTAAGGCATGTGAAATAATTATAACAATTCAGGGGTATTCAAAGTTTGATGAGTGAAAGAAAAAACAACCTGATGTACCACTTTTAAAAGCATACTTTTAGTTTCCTACAGGACAATATCATCACATCTTCTATTTCCTGTGAGCCAACATTGCAGCCCCTATTTGATAATTGATAAACGTTTTAGAGAATCATTTTCAATCCAACCGTTGCCACCAAAGAAACATCATACTTATATGTGTATTTGTTACATATGGATTGATTAATATAAAGTGAGGTATTTTATTTACAACCATATTTTCATATAGGAATTAGCAGGCCAAAAACAGTGAACACTGAATTTACCCTAAATCCATATTCCATGAGTATATTTACTTCTGCTAGCATAAATAAAGTATAAATTTTTAAAAAGTACACCAAATTGATGTATACAGCAGTGCACCAAGCAATGAGGATATTGCAACTGCAGGCTTGATTTAAATGTAATGTTAAATGTGATTTTTCTTCCTTTCTTCCTCCCTTCCTTCCTTTCCTCCCCCTCCTCTCCTCCTTCTTCTTCTTGGCTATTGTGCATTATTTTTTTTCAGATTACTTATGTCCTAAAGAATGTACATTTTTAGTTAAGCATTGCTTGCTGGAGGAATAAATATTTAAGTAAACTGGACGATCATTTCTGTATCTCCTCTAGAATATGATGATGTTTACATATTAAATGGAAAGGGAAGAAAGGATACTGTAATAGAGTTGTCAGACCAAATCGCTGGAGAAGGCAGGGGGTGGGGAGAAAACCCCAAGGATGAAATGTAGGTTAGAAGCAGCTTGCCTTTGCTGTAGAAAGAGGAGCCACCTGAAGAAGGAGGTTTCCCAAGGCAGATAAGCAGTTCATGGCTCAGCAGAAGGAAACTTGTACAGAGCATACAAGGTTCAAGGCTTTGCCCCCTTAGGCAACATGGTGGCAGGAGAGGGGTCAAGGTAAAGATGGGTGACATTAGCCCTCATTGGTTAAAAAGATGGACACTCCCACTGGCTTCTGGCACAGGAGAGATTTTGTGAGAGGACTTTTAAACTGAAGGCAGGCAGAAGCATCAGTCTTGCTTTGCCCCACATAGACAGGAGCAACAGGTTGTGGGATCATTCTCAGGGCTTATGCCCAGCATGGTTGGAAGCCAGCTCCTGGAATCAGGGTCTCACTCTGGGATGTGTGCCTTGCCCAGCTCCAGCCCTTGGGGTGCCATGACCCAGTGCAGCATTGCACATTGGACCTAGACTGCTTCCACTCTCTTGCCTTGAGAGCGGAACAAGAAGACAAGAGCAGCTGCAAGGAGTTGAGGACTCTGGCCAAGGAGAGAGAGAGGGCCTAGAGCTGGAGGATGGAGACCCATTCAAGTAACAACCTCATGCTCCAGGTAAGCAGTAATGGAAAACTTCTGGACATGGATTTAGACTTTAATCTCATTTGGGGGTGGTTGATTTTCTGTGCTTTTGCAGTGAGGTTGGCTCATTCAGCTCATAGCAGAAATGTTTCCAGCCCTCTCAAATTGGGAATACTGTTAATAAAAACCTATTTCCTTCCCCACAAATTTCAGGTTATGCATATACATAGTGGCAAGTGGCCAGACCCTATGATGTGTGGTTATAATAGCAAACCCCCAATTCCTTGTTTGGTTAAAGAAGGATAAATGTAGGGATAGAAGAAAGAAGGGCTAGAAGAAGAAAAGGAGAAAGAAAAAGAAAAAGAAAGAAAGAAAGAAAGAAAGAAAGAAAGAAAGAAAGAAAGAAAGAAAGAAAGAAAGGAAAGAAAGAAAGAAAGAAAGAAAGAAAGAAAGAAAGAAAGAAAGAAAGAAAGAAAGAAAGAAAGAAAGAAAGAAAGAAGTAGGGAAGAGAGAGAAGGTAAGAGAAGTGGGAGAGACAGAAGAAGGGAGAATGACAAAGTAACCTAAGTCTGTTTGTGTAGGAAGCTGGCCAGATCATCCTCTAAAACTGCATGCCTTATAAAGCACAGGCACTAAAGTGATGACAGTTGTTAAAATTCCATAAAAATAGTAGTTGAATAAAATTTAAATACATCTTGTCAGAAATATGTCAGATCTTTGAATTTTACTGACTAATTCTCTTAAATTCTGGCCTCATAGAACACCTTACCTGAAATGTGCTATCAAATTATAGCTGCAGAAGGAATGGTGGGTGAGCAATGGTGGGTGGGTAACAGTGGAGCTGGAAGTTACAATTTCTAACCCAAATAATGATAGTTTAGTTATTATACATAAGTTTTGGGTTTTGGTTTTGTTTTTATTCAATACTATCTGTTTCTCCCTCTTTTATGAAGATGCTTAATTCTATCCACTACATATTAACATCCTTCTCCTAATTTTGCCTCTTTATTCACCTTCTTCACATACATAGCCAATCTTTTACTGATAAACAACCACAAGCACCCCATGCTACGCCCACTTTTATTGCCTTGGTTCAGTCCTTCTATTCCTGCTGAAGTACTGCAATAACCTACCAGTTGAACTTTTATCTTTGACCTCAGTCCTCCAATGCATCTTCCATACTGCTTTTTCAACCTTCAAACTGTTAATTTACTCCTTTAATTTATTTTTAATGGCAATCCTTTCACTTTCTTTAATATGAAATTCACATCTATTACTATAACATTCAAGGACCATCATGAACCTGTTTTATGGATGCAACAAATATCATTACATGTTTTCCATAAGCAAAAACTTTACTACAGTCTGTGGTTATAAAGATAAAAATACAGTTACTGAATTCTTAAAGTACAGAGTCAAGCAGAAAGAGAAATAATCAAAGTTTACTGAAATCATTTCTTCAATAAACTTGTGTACTAATGAAGAGAAGTAACACTTAACACTTCTGAACAAGTCTCAGCACAAACGTTTTCTCTCCTTCAAAATGACCACTCTGTATTTGTGCAATCATGTAATAAAAATATTGCATTCTTACTGTGTGCCAAGTATTGAATTATGGAATAAGAAATATATTTAATAAATTTTTGGTGTTTAAAAAATGTGAATGCATTATAGATTAACTTCTAATACTTTTACATCTCATTGATGAATCTCACAGAAAGTTTACAGAAAACTGTGGCAGACCCCATGAAGATTCCCCTTGAAGACTGATGGAATGTATTCCTTCAGCTGCCTATGGTACTATGGTCAGACAGCCCCCAACTATAGTAGGCCTTTTGGGTATTGCCTTGTCTAATGAGAGTTGCCTGACCAAAAATGATGCCTCCTTCCTATGTGCCCTATAATCAAGGGACTAATTCATGTGAGGGAGAAAACGCTCAGCCTCCTACCCCAACCACCTTAACTTTAGAGCTCACCACAGGATCAGCTGAGACCTTTGTTGAGACTGCATTATAGACCAGCTTCCTCACTGTCTAATCCTGCTTCCTTCCCTTTCCTCCCATAGGTGAGGACCCCAGAAACATATCCAAACAAACCTTCTGAATCCCAATTTCTATCTCAGAATCTGCTTTCCAGGGAAACCTACCTGTGACATAGGCAGGTTTCCCCTTCATTATCAAGTATGAGTTTATCATTCACTACCTCACTGTACTTCAAACATGGCAACAGGTTCAAAAAACTCTGGACTTGCCCACAAGAATATGATTCCCATTGGGTTAGAAGACATAATTTAAAAAGTTTAACAATTATGAAGGGTTGTTTTTAATACGTTCTACCTCAAATGTAACTATACAGATGAGAATAACAACTAATATGCATCATACTATACCAAAAGTAGTCAATAAGATTTTAACAAGTAAAATCATAAAGTTATGATTGTTTATGATGTCTTCTTCTATAGTCAGATTATTCCCTAGCCATTGAGTATGCTCAGGAAATACAAATCTCAACAAATATAACAATTTAAACTTAAAATTCTAATTGAATTTTGAAACACATACAAACAACTAAATATTTTTTTTTGCTTATTTTAATTATGGAGTCTCCTGTAAATTCTTAATGATAGAAATATTTTAAAAGCAAATATAAATAAATACTGATATGTGCCTTTATTATTTTTGTTAATATGCATGCAGAACTATATAATTATTGCAATAATACCTAGTTATTGTGAAGTGTCTTTCCTTTTTGAAAATAATATGTAGTATTGGCAGTTACAGTGGGTAATAAGACAGTGCAAACTTAAACTATATAAATCACCTAACAACCCTAAAGAAATTAATATAGACATACCATTTTTTAAAAAAAGTGTTACTACTGTTCATCCCATACTTTACATGTACAAAATTATAATAATTTGCATTAATACAATTTACGAGTCATAATTTAAACCTTAACGTATAAGGGTACTCATAAGTTTAATTATTGTTTTTGTATTTATTGTAACAAAGACATAAAGGCACATCTCTGTTTTTCTAGATTATTTCCTTACTTTTAGTCGAAGTATTACCAACATTTAAAAATAATATTCCGCCCTGGCTGGCGTAGCTCAGTAGATTGAGCGCGGGCTGCGAACCAAAGTGTCGCAGGTTCGATTCCCAGTCAGGGCACATGCCTGGGTTGCAGGCCAGGGCCCCCAGCAACTACACATTGATGTTTCTCTCTCTCTCTTTCTCCCACCCTTCCCTCTCTAAAAATAAATAAATAAAATCTTTAAAAAAAAGAAAAGAAAAAAAGGAAGCACATTTCTTTAAAAAAAAATAAAATAATAATATTCCAATGTGCTGCTTCTTGAGAATCTAAATATTTTATACTCAAGTTGCTTTAAGACACTCTAATGTAATTTTTATGATATTTTAAGAGAAAAAAATTACCTGGAGGCAGTCACCTGTTACTGTTCTGCCTTAACTAAATGGATTATGGACTTTAGAACTAACTTGAACACATGTTAAAAAGGTGCTCAAGCTTAACTACCTTGTACTATAAATATGGAAGACACTTAGACAAAAATTGGATCTCCCTAATACCCATATGGATTCAAATATTGCAGAAAGGAAATGGATTGTAAATCCTGGCAACTTAACCTAACTATACTTCCATATGTATGCTTTACCAACCACAGGATTTGGAATTCAAAATGTTGTTACAATCCATTTTTTACTAATTAGAAGAGTCTTCATTTTTCACCTTCACAGTAAAGTTGCAAGAAGCCCAATGTTCACCTCACTTATCTCATATTCCCATTTGGCAGTCAATGTGAAAACTAACTCCCAAAGAGCTGTCACATGGCCAGAATCTCCAGCTTGGCACAGCTACTAGCTTTGACCTCAGGGAATTTTCATGTGTAAGTCTTCCTGTGGTTTACCTCTGAGAGTTCTCCATAAATTGAAAAAGAGCAAGAGGAATGGGTAAAACAACAGCTCAACAAGCCAGGTTTATTTTAAGTGGTACATAAAAAACTGTTCTCTAGCAGGACCAAACTGCTCCAACGTGGTCTCAGATAATTACTTTTACAAAGTAATTCAGGAAGAGCAAGACCAATTAGCTTAACAATTAAAGATGTGCTAACAGCACCACGCATATTCATCAGAATTAACACCCATAAATGTTTCTAAGGACATCAGATCAATCAAAGTAAGAGATATAGATCTGGGAGACTATGCTCCTGATTACCATCATATACCATCCACTGTCTTCGGGTCTGATCATTTCCTGTTTATATCACAGCCACCCTGGGAAATCTATCTAATCTGCCTCTTTGTAAATACTCCGGGGTGACTGAGGCAAATATAAAGAAAAACTAAAATTCAGGCTTTAATGAGTTTAAATCATTATTATGTATTTCTAGATGTCAGCAATATTTGAACTGTGTAATATGTTCTTTGCATGAATCCTTGTGGAATATTTCCAATCACTGCTGAGTTGGTAGGGTTTTTGTTTTCACTGTACAGTGGTGGGGAATCTGGTGAGTAAGCTCCCGCTTCAAGTCTGAGCTGCATCACCTACTGATTTTGGAAAAGTTGAATTAAATGACCACTTATGTGATCCCTTTGCTTGTTGGCCCTCAGATTTATTCCTTGCTCTGCCCTTACTCACTATTTTTTATTGGAAAGAACTACATTTCCCAGGCTCCTGTAGGACAGGATGAGAGTATGGTTCCTCTATGCCACTTGTAAAGGCTCAGCAGATTCTCTGCCTCAGGGTGTTAATTTGATAACCACTCGCATCCTGGGCACACACAGGGGGCAGTCCCACTGGGGTGCTGCCTTGTGCAAGGTGGCCTGAGATCCAGACAAGGTGCTATCTCTCTGTATATCGCTAGAGTTGGGAATAACTTCTTATCCTCCCATTATTTCATGTAATAAATTTCCTATATTAAATTCTCTCTTTTTGAAGCATATCAGAAGATTCCCATTTCCCTATTGGACCCTCATGGGTAAAATGGAGTCAATAATAGTAATGAACCTACAGAGTAGTTTTCAGAATTATTTGATGCAGTTGTTCTCAAGCATTAGGGTGCCTGGGAATCACTTGGAAAGCCTATTGCAGTGAAAATTTTAAGGTCTCACCCTTAGAGTTTCTGCTTCATTAGGTACCAAGTGGGGTTCAGGCATTTGCATTTCTAACAATTTCCCAGGTGATTGGGTGCTGTTGATCTACAGACCACACTGAGAACCAAGTGTAAAATAAAGTTTTTGAATTAATGCTGCCTGTCATTGGAATTAACACCTTCAAATGTTTCTATTAATCGACCACATTAATCAAAGTGTTGTTTATACTTTGTTCAGACATGCTGCCATCTTTGGTGAAACCAATCTGCTCCCACCACAGAGACAAGATATATTGGATAAGTGATTGCCCCTCAATAAAATAGAACTTAGGTTTTGTGTTTGAAGAAAGTGAACTTTAGAGATGTGATGTATCTTTCCCAAGTGGGTGGTCCATCTAATACATCATGACTTAAAGCTTAGGTTTTCTAATGATGTAACTATGTTCTTTCCACTGTACTATTGTGGCTAAGTAGGAGTCATTATTGATAAACACCAATATGTTAAGTGTGGTCCTTTGACTAGTATATTAAAGAAGGAATATTTTAGTATGTTAGTGTGGACCTGATTGAAATGGGATTAAATCTATCCTGCCAGGATGGATACTCCATCAGAAACAGAAGATATTTCTTAAAATTGAAAAACCTTTTCAGAAAAATATTTTATAAGATGTTCTTTACAGGATTTGTCTTCACAAGAGTGGTAAGAAATGATGGTAGAGAATTAGAAGAATTAATAATAAAGATGACAGCCCTTTTTTTAGTGAACATTTATTGTATGCTAAGCATTGTATGGTAGTATGTTATATAATCCTCTCCGTATCTCTATAAGGGGAGAATTATTTTTCTGATCTTTCAAGTAAGAAAAGTGAGGCTCAGAGAGGCTCGAGGTCATAGGATAGTAGAGACTTTGTTTAAACAAATATGTACTAGATGCCACAGTTCTAAGCTCTTTAAGAATACAAAGTAGGTTAACCCTTATAGTAGGGTTATTAGCTAAGGATTATTATCCTATGATTATCCCCAGTTTAAAGAGACATTCTGAGTAAGCAGTAGAGTCAGAGTTGAAGTCCAAGAGCTGAATCACTATATTATGCTGCTTGGTAAATGGTAGGGCTGGAATGCACATTTGCCTAAGTTTGATTCAAGTGCTAATACTCTAAAAATCTGAAAACTTAAGCTTTACACCATTTCTCAACTTCAAAATCCATATATACAATGAGGGCTAGTGGTCACAGAAGGTCATATATGAATAGAACACTTTGGTAGGTAAATGAAAACATACTCAGAAATTAAACAATAACAAATAGAGTCCATCTAGTTGCCCCTTGGTCTTCATGCCATAATAATGACAATAGTAAAAATTATGATTGCATTCTTACAGTGTTTTATGTACTATAATTACTTTTGTATTTTTCCTCATTTAATTCACATATTAACCTAGAATAGTACAACTCTTACCATTTTCTAAATGAGGAAACTAAGAAAAAGGGAAATTAAGTAATTTGCCCAAGGTCATGGATCTAGTGTAGTTGGTAGATTGATGCCTGAACCCCAGACAACAGGAATCCTAAACTGACATCCCTAATCCCTAATCTACATGATCATGACCATGAGTTCTGAAAATAACCATAAAGAGGGTGTGGGGTCAACATATGACTCTCCCACCATCCTTGAAGAGGACTGGCCAGGGGGTCCCTGGCCAGAAGGAATATGTATTGTTTTGGAAATGGATTGTAATTCCCTGCTTATCTCCTTTTGGGAATGACTTCTTGTCTTGTGACTGCTTCCTGGTCTTTTCCTTCTGCATGTGCGCAATGATGTGACGTTGTTCCACGCCACTGGTAGGTTTGTACAATGCGGACCTGAGCTGCCAGTGTCCAGGACCCCTTATAAGGAACCTCAGACTGGAGGAGGTGTGGTCCCTCTCGCACTGACCCAACACAGTTGGCGCAGTCCCCTGTACTGTGAGTAATAAATGGTGTGTCCACATCAGCTAGTCCTCCAGGTGGGTTTTTCTGAATATCACAAACACTTATGCAGTTCCCTGGTTTGAGGCTCGTGCATTACAGAGGGTAAAGTTTTCTAATTCAAGTGCTAATTAGCATAATTGCATCTTTTCTGGGTCTTAACAGGATGTGGAATCATCCTTCCTTTTTATTAGTAAGATTTATTCCAAATATTAGCCACACCACTGGTATTGATTAACATGCACTCAGTACATACATATATACATGTATGCTAGCACAATTTTCGGAGCATTTTTCTAATTGCTATATATGTATAGTGATTATTATAAGAGCAAGGTAAAACCTAAAATTAATTGATTGAGCTTGTTAAAATAATGTGCAAATTCTCCATTTCTACTTACATATGACTCCTTTTTGATTAAATATATGTTGTTGTGGACATTTAGTAAATAAAACTTTTATTTCAGTTCGAAGGAGAGCTGTAGCTGTTGCACTGCAGAGTACATATGTGAAAATTGAGCTATGCTGGCCCGGCTTGTCTTCCTAGAGCAAGTATCGCAATGTTGATGGGAACTGGCCATTGAACACATCTCCCTTTTTTGTGCTCTTCATTATCTCCAATACACATTAAGATCTTCTGAAAATTCTACTCCATTTGAAGAATAAAAATAAGAAAGCTGTTAAGATAAAGGACTGAGAAAAGAAACTGCTGATAATAGACTTAGTGAAGAAAAAGACCTTGTAATTAACTCTGCAATTCAAGAGCACAGGGCATTCTGGTAGTAGAGGACATCATCTAATCACTCAATGAAAATAATGAGGCTAACTAAAACATTTTTTTCTTGGCATTGGTGGTCTGTTTTAGAGGAAAATTCCTAATTGTGGAACTTTGGGTGGAAAAATTAAAGATGTATAGGGAATATCTTCTTTATTTCTATTGTTATAATATCATTTATTGTTACTTCCTTTTGTGCAAGAAAATTTTGACATTCAACAATGAGCTCAATAAAGTTTTTACTGAAGGAGAATTTTTTTCAATATAAAAACACCCTGGCCAGGTTGCTCAGTTGGTTGGAGCATTTCCCTGATACATCAAGGTTGTAGTCCAATCCTACGTCAGAGCACAAATCAACCAATGGATGCATAAACAGGTGGAACAACACCTCAGTGTATGTGTGTATGTATGTCTCTCCCTCTTTCTTTTTCACTCTCCCTCTTTTTCTCTCTCTCCCTCCATTAGTCACTCTCAATAAAATCAATAAATGAAAATTTTGAAAATACAATAATCCAACAACACAACTATTAACAGACACACATCACTCCTCTTATTGCTTTTAGGACTTAAAACAGTTAAACATTCCCTGTGTCTGTTCCTCTCCAGTCAGTCAGATTTCATCCCCATTTTAGTGTGGAATCTGATCCCTTAACATATTAAAAAGTTACTTCACTCTGCTAACATTTTTTCTTAATTGCTAATGTGTCTTACATGACATAAATTATCAGTGCTTATCATGAATTTCTAGCCTAGAAAGAAAAATTACCTTTAACAAGTCTTTCATTGCATTTCATCAAATTGCATCTTGATGGATTGAGACAGTTCTGTAAAGTAATTTCCATTATCTGATTACCATAACATCTATTTTTATTAAAAACAAACAAATTAATAGTTTGGTGTTGCATATATTTGCAGAGATGAAATTCAGTGCACACCTGGAAGCTGGGGCTGAGACACAGAAGGGACCCATGTAGACACTTTGCTCTATCAGTAAAGCAATTTCTGGGGCCAGGTTTCTGCAGCATGAAAGTATGGCCCTTGTGAAACATTCTGACACCATGAATTTGAAGTCTCCTTGTATGGTGACTGCCAGAAAGCTTAAAATGTTAAATAATCTCTCAAACTTGCCCTAAAAATTCAAGTTGGCTTACTAAAGTTTTTTTTTTTCTTCCCCTTTTGAAAAACTTCTTTGTTTCACTAACAGCAAATCTCCTGTGTTTTGTCACGTTGTTATTGAACAAGTTTAATGATTTGCTGAGGACCTCATCTAGAGGCATTACCGAGCAGCTCGAGATTAGAAACGTATGGTGGTAGTGGCTCTCCTAGAATAAATGAAAATATTTTATTCAGCTACCGAGAAGGTCTCCAGAGATCAAATTAGAAGCTGGCTGTGAAGGGAGATGTTTAGGCATGCTCTGGAATTATTTATCAGCATTTTCTGCTTGTGTGAGAATAAGCAGACATTAAGTTTAAATTAAACAAAGGGGAAAGAAAACAAGTTTTTTTCAGTAATTTGACTGCTAATGATATTTCTGAATTATTCTCAGCTCAATAGTTTAAGTAATTTGCAATGATAATACTTGTTCCTGCTAAAGCTCCAATAGTGTCAATTTTTTTCCCTTTTTGCCAAGATTAACCCCCTTTAAAACCTTTAATGGACATGTAATTGCAAATTTATTGTCGGTTTTGTTAATTTTTAAATCTGTTTTCTTCTTGACATTTCTTTTAATTTAATTTAATTTTATTACATTCATCAACTGTATGAGAAACTAACTTAAAAGTCCATTAAAAAGGAATAAATGTTCTTTATGTTGCACTTGTTTATCTTTATTTATAATGAGGCTGAGCTTGTAGATAGACTAAAGGCTGCTTAATTATTACTTTCAACATTAATGTGCTTTTCTCATGCACTCATTCAAAATAAGTATGCTTTTAGGGTTTATTTGGAAAGAAGTAAACACAGGGTTGCAATTGTAACTTAAATAATTAAATTAAAAAAAAACAGACCATACCCCAAATTGACACACAAGTCTGTATTTTAAGTAACATCTAGGTGATGAAGTTGTACTAGAAGCAATTAAACTGTTCTTAAAAGAAAACTGCATGTGATCACAAATAACTGGTAACTGAAAATATTTTCATGTGAAGTGCAGCAGGTTAATAAACTAGGAACTAAAACCCTAGGTGCTACGGCTGTTTTCCATACACAGGGAATACAAATATATGGCTCAGCATTTTGTCAGCCCGTAAATTGTCTTTGTCGTGCCCCAAACTAAGTCACCATATCAATCATCTACGTAGAAATGACCAGGACTGCTACAACTCCCCTGGATGCTCACTGTTTCAAAAGGGAAATGCCTGATAGAAACGACACTGTTCCTAGAAATTCAAGTTACATATTTCAATATTCTGGGTTTATATTAACTCTTTTTAAAGGGATTTGGTTATCTGTTCTCAAATAATTTCCATTAACTTATTCCATTGTGATTTTGAATTAAATTATACCATGAATGTTAAAAAGAATGAAAAGAAAAAAGTAAGCTCAGGTGAACTGAGGAATCGATAAAAATGTAATCCTTTCCTGACCAGAGGAAAAACATTCTTAAAATCTGAAAATTATGAAACAAATTCCCTGTTTGCATGATTTGAGAAAGAGATGCAACTTTGTACAGTTCTTTTGTTTCTCAATTTGAAATCTCACCAATGTTAATGACTTTTACACACTCTGGAGTGACATTCTCTACTCTTTCTGAACACTCTTTAGTGCTTGGGAATTAAATAGTGTGAGATGAGATATCAAAACAGTAAAAAAGGCAAGATGATACTGTTAATTAAAATAATAAAAAGAACTGAGTTACATAAAGGAAGAGAACAATTCAAATGGACATTAGTAATAGAAATTTAGTAAATGCCCTAATATTAGTTTCTTTAAAAATATTCTTAGATAGTATTTACATTTATACATTCTTGTGTTTTTTTACCTCAATTGCTTAATTTCCTTAAAAACAGACATTGAATTTTTTCCTAAGTTTTGTCTTGTAGTGACTACAGTCTTTCAGATACCCCACAAAATGCACAATTGTGATATGTCTTTTTCATACCTATACAGGTGGTATGTTATCTCTTTTAAAAGTATAAACAATTGCTTTGCAGCATTTTCACAGGTAGTGAAAACTCTCAAGCATGTTCTACGTATTTCTTTCATAACCTATTGTATTATGTGGCTTTCCCCTTTGTCCGTTTCCTTATCAGCACCTGATGCTCCAATAAAGGTACAGAAATTCCAATAAGGGTACATTTTTGTCATTCATTATACAATTGATAAACTGTTATGTGCATCACAATTAATTGGACAGCATTGGTAAAGAATGGGCTTAAAAAGCCATTGCAGATACCATCAATGATCTGGATAAAGGTTTAAGAGGGAAGCTTACTGCTTTTAACTATTGCATATATTTATTTTGAATGCTTAGAGGTAAGGTACTATTCTACATGATAATCTTCCCAATACATATATCTGTGTGTCTAATGTCTGACTCATGGATCCTGTCTCCTCTATCTCGATTCTTTGATCTACCTCATCAACCTTTTTAAAAGTACTTTCCAATATTTTTCATTCTTTTCCTCACATCTCAGTTTTTATCATGTTTACCTGGAGAAAACCCTCCCTATTTTAATACATCTGTCCATACATGTATCTGGTATGCTGAGATTGGAGGAGTGAGGAAGCACGTGAATTGCACAATCCAGCTGGCTGGTACCATTCTAATTAAATTGCCTCCAGACTCTTGTAGGTCTTCCTTGTTTTCTTCAACTTAAATCTTCTCCACTCTCCTCAAACATCTGGGCCCATGCTCTTGGCACTTGTTCTGACAGATGAACATGTTCCTCCTCCACAGAAATCAGTTTTGTCACAAAACTGTGAACCTTCCTATGTCTTTTCCCTCCTATTACAAAATAGGACACCTCCTCCCTGAGGTAAAAGAAATTCTACATCTGCTCCAGATGCCCACCCTTCCTGTCTTCTCAGAAAACTGAATCCCTCTCTCATTCTATTGGCTTCTATCTTTTTGTCTTTATGTATACTGAAGACAATGGCATCTTACAAACAAAGAGGCAAACGAAAATCTGCCTTTATTTCAAACTCCCCCAGGTACAATTCCCTCCTGTAAATAATTTCTCATAGTTCTCATCTATATGCTCTCTCTTCTTCCTCACCTTCTATTCACTTATCCAGGTACTGGAACATTGCCAACACTCCACAGCATGAATGTTCTCACCAGAATCACCACTGACAAGTTAATGCTACATTTTGTGAACTTTTCTCAGTCCTCATTCTACTTTATTCCACGGCACCATTTGACAGCATGGACTACTCCTTTCTTGTTCTGATGACCTCTTATAGTTGCCTTCCTGGTCATGCATTTCAGGGGTTGACAAACTATGGCCCACAGGCCAAATGCAGTCCATCCCCCATTTTTAAAATATAGTCTTATTGGAACACGATGATACTCATTTGTTTTTGCATTGTCTATGACTGCTCTTAGAGTCTATGGTAGAGTTGGATAGTTGGGACAAATACCTTATGATGTACAGAGTTTAAAATGTTTATCATCTTACCTTTGCAGAAAAATTTTGTCAATCCCTGTTATATTTCATGATACTTTTTATAAAATCACCTATGTAGTGATTGCAAATTGGTATCCTTACTAAGTTTTACTTTCTTACTAGATATTTTAAATGTCAATATTTATCCAGGTTACACACTGGGTCTTATCCTTGTCTTAATCGCCACAGTATCTCTCAAAGATCTCATCTGTATATATGGGATCACCACATACTAGCTGGTCTATGTATTGATAACTCCCAAATGTGTCCATCAACTTAAATGTCTCTTCTGAGCTTCAGAAACATGTAACCTACTGCAAATATCCTTTTACTTAGATATCTTCTAGGTTTATAAAATTTAACAAACACAAAATTAAACATACCATCAGACTCACTTCTCCAACCTGCTTTTCTTTTGTACTCAGACTCACTTATGGGCTACATTCAGTTAGCTGAGTCATAAAGTGAGGTTTTATAATGGCTTCCTTTTGCCTTTTATATCTAAAAGTCAGAATGTCTTTCTTGTATCACCATATTTCAGGTCCTCTCCATTTCATCCATGGATTACCTCAAAAGCTAGCTAATGTTCTCTTTGTCCAGTTGTCAGTCTCAGTAGTGTTTATGGTTCTGTACGCACTCTGTTTTCTCCCCATTTTTGCCCACACCCCACTACCCTACACACACATGTGAGTGCGCACACACACACATTTTAGTTGGCTAACTCCTGACTGAGGTTTCTGTTTTACTCCTCAAAGATTTTACTCTCCACAGATCTCTGCAGACTACCTTACTATCTCTTCTTTATGTTCCCAGACTTCTCCATGCTTCTTCTTTACATATTTTTCACATTTCATTCCTTTTACCATATTCAAAGGCCATGATGAATATTGTGTCAACAGTCATTATGGTCTATTAAACAAGTTGCACAATATTTAGCTAAAAGGAAGGACACAATAATTTTAATTAAATGAATGAATAAGTTCTTGTCAATTTGGAGAATCATTCATACCTCATATGTTATCAGAAACAGCTGATAAATTTTAAATAATTTAATATTATAAGTAATATTTTTTAAATTCTTGCCTTCAATTCTTTTTACTTTTTATTGTATTTTTATTATTATTTCATCCCTTTATACCTCCCTTAGCAGTCAACACACTGCTGTCTACATCCGTGAGTCCTTCTTCCTTTGTACTCAATGCCTCCACTTGCTACCCTCCCTCCTTAGTTGTCATCCTGATCTCTATCTATGAGTCTGTCTCTACTTTTCTTGTTAGTTCAATTTGCTTATTAGATATAAGATTCCATGTCTCTTCTGGTACCACTCATCAAAATGGCCAGTTTTGAATATGCCATTCTGATCTGTGTCTCTTACAGAAGAAATACCTTTTCTCATGAATCCATCTCTCTTTGTCAAAGCTTGAATACAGGGATTTCGCATACACAAAAGAATAATTAGCTGTTTTGCAAAGTGCTGCAGAGCAGTATAATGCTGTGACTAAAAATGTCACCACTATAAATTTGAAAACAATAAATTTGCATTTCTGGAAGCAGCATAGCCATGTTTAATCATTATTTTTTGCATTTTAAAATTCCATTGCCTTTATGTTTCATAAATGAAATGTATTTTATGAATTTTATAAATGTAATCAATTAAGCCACCATATAGTACCACTTAAGCTGAAGGATTAACAGGAATGGAATTCTTCTTTACATAGCAAACATATATTGTCAAATTATCACTTGTCATCTGAATGTGTTTCCTCAAAGTAGAAAGAATTCTAAGTCACAAGACCCTTTATTCTTCACTATAAAATCACAGGCCATTTCAAGATACAGGACTGCAAGACAAAACATCTTTGTTTTTCCAATTTGTATAGTTTATCTAATTTTCATGATGAAATTTAAAGCCTGCAGAAAGAGGAACATGTAATAAAAATCGAGGCAGACTCCTAAGGGTAACCAAGTGAATAGACCTCCTATATGGCTTCTTACTGATAGAGAATTCTCCATTTACTAAGGGAGACAAAATGAAGCATTTCTTGGCAAATTATATTATCTTCTGTGCTGCTGCCAAATGAAATAGTTGAACAAGTGCAATTCCACATCCTACACTTGATGCGAGTCTAATGTCACTGTATTTGGAATGAAACATTGCTCAAAAGTTGTTAACAAAAATATTTTTGTTTTTAACAGGCCTCTACTATTTCTCTTCTCCCTCATTTCTTGCAAATAATATGTCTCAGATTCTTAAGGGAAGATTTTGCAGAGAATCATTTTCCATTCCCATGTCAAGTCTTTGTCCATGAGTAACCAGGTTAGAGGTATCTATTAAGAAAAAGTCCCAAGCCCTAAAACATATTTTGTCATGATGAATTAAAACATTCATAGATGACATTTCAAGAAATGTTTTATGTTCTAATGACAAAGAGAAGGAAGCAAAATTTCATTATACTAATCTCACATTTTTGCCAGCAGTGTAACAAAGCATTAGAGGAATCCTGGGACAGTGGATCCCAAGGGATAGCTTCAAAACAATGATGTCCATATATTTATGTTGCCATTCGCCCTGCCTGGTACACTGATTGTAATGACTAGTCTTTACTTGAGGAAACATCTTCCTCTTCCCTGTCATACAATACCAAAAGTCTTCTGCTTGCCCTTCAGAGCTGCTATGCTCTTACCTAATGCCACACACTTAGGTAATGTTTTCTTCACCCCCATGGAACTCATTCGTCAGTGCTCCAAGAACTGAGGTAATGAACTTTTAGGCGGAGGAGACTAATATGGAAAGGAAATTTGAAAAGAAGTAACTGTGGCACCTAAGCATGATTAGAAAAGCATGTACTTAGGAAACAGGAAGATTTAAGCATAATCCCAGGTCAACCATTCAGTAAAATTAATCCTTTCTAAAGACAACACCATAACCCTGGAGATGACCATACTTAAATGAGGAAGACAGGTAAACATTATCCCCAATGCCCTCATCTGTTTCCACTACAGGATACTTGAAATGTTAAACACTCTTTTTTCCAGGCCCTTGTGCAGGGAGCATTGGCCGAGCAAATAGGTGTTGTCATTCAGATGTCAATAAAAATCTGCCTGGCAGCTCATGAGAAAGCTTTTGTTTTCCTTATGTTAGAGGCAGATGTCACTGGTCTCTCTGCTCCCTTTATTCTTGCCTTGAACGTGGATGCAAAATATGGGTAAAAGTAGTAGATTTTGACCATGAGGTCATGAGATGGCATATGAACAGTGGGAGTAAAATAGAACAAAATCAGACAGCATGCAGTGCATTGTTGAACTGCCACAACAAGTCTAAATCACTCACCTCCAAACTTTAAGTTAGATGAGAAACAGTAACCTCTTACTATTTAATAACAAAAATTCAGAGTCAGTTACTATTAGCCAAAACATTCTTAACTGATGTACTAACTTAATTATGCTTCACTCAAGGAACCCTTAACATATTAGTAACTTTTTCACAGCAACTTTAGGCCAAAAAATAAAAATAAAAAACATCTAACAGGTTCTATTTATTAACTAATTAAGTCCAAATACCTAATATGTATTATATCCTAACAACTTAGTATGTATTGGTTATAGCACAACTTCTCAAACTTTGAAATTAAAGTTTGATTCAAAGATTGTGGATACTGCCCCCATCAAATCCTGTTCCACATGGAAATTTGTGTGGCATTTTTATCATATCCACTGAAATTCTAGCTTTACACAGATATGATGTCAGTGAAAGATTTGATGTCCTTGTAGCAACATACTGTCAAAATTGTGAACTATATTGAGAGATTGATTTGTATAGTTACCAACTGATGTCACTATATTTCCTTTAAGAATTATCTACCTTTGCCTTTCTGAGTTTGGCTTGATGAACTATTTGGGAACCACAGCCCTAATTTTCAGAAATGTTGAGATTATAAAAAGATTTAATACATATAATGAATGCCACTAGATGGCATATAACAGGTCAGCAATAATTTGGAGATATTGGTAGGAGTATAGTTCTCATCAATTTTTGGACCTGCTTTCATAAATGTCTCCCTACAAACAATTCCTCTAAGAATAGAAAATATTCTGTTCCTTATTCTCCTGCATCATGAACTATATATATATATATATATATATCATCATTACAATATAGATCATCATAGTACTTGATGGATTCTACTCCACATACATACCTATTCCAATCCATATCAATGTAAAGGTAAAATCAACTACTGAGAGATAAAGACCTAATATGGGAAAATCAAAATACAATACTCCAAAGATACTATCACCCTAAGCCAATTCACCACTTAGAATTTCAACATAATGTCATATTCATAAGTGTCTCTTGTTTGCCTAACACATAGTGGAGGCTTGAGTTACAGAAATGTATAAATGCAAAGAATATTCCTTGACTTTGATGAGCGCATATTCAAGGATTTACTATCTCCTGGTTAGACTTGCTGTTCTGCAATTATTTCCTTCCTAGATTACTCTCCCAGAATTCCTAATGGTGCTTTAACGATCACTTACCTTGTTTGTGTTCCTCACAATTAAATTTGAGTGTGGGTTGCCCCAGCACAGTACAATCCCAGGGGCCCTATCTACTCTGCATTCAGTGTGAATAATGTTCCTTTCAACCTTGGTTTGCTGCACTTAAGCTTGATGACCAATCTCTCAGATGATGGGCTTTTTCCAACATCAGGAACTGGAGGCCAGCCTTTGTTTTTCCAAGATAAATTCTTGCCGTTGTCAACTGGACAAGATGTCTCAGTTGTGCCAATATATCAAGTCCAATGAATAACAGTCTATCTCACCCAAAGGGGTTCAAGGCCAAATATTGGATATTTAATGTGAACGGAAAGTTAATTTCTTTGCAGGCATGAGATGTAGAGAAACATGTCTGTACTTGTCAAGGTCACTGTTTGCTTGGAGAACTTGAAGGCATTTTATGATTCAATACAAGATAAATTAGACCATTTGCAAAGAAGCTCGGGAACCACCGCTTAAAGGACTGACTAAAAACATTGTGCCAGGCAACAAGGCTATTGGCTTCCTGGAAGCAAAAGCATCAAGAAGCCTGTCCAAGGGTATATGTAGCATGAGAAAAAGACTGGCCCTTTTTCTGTGAGAAAGTAATGGGTAGGTAATGAAGCCCTAAGTAGTGAGCAATAATGCAGGGGAATTATAAACTGCAAACCTGCTCTCAGCCAAGTCACAAGTACTTCCAGCACATAGAGGAAATACTATAGAAAGCAGAGATACATTCAGGCCTACGAAGTTCAATCTCCTTTGCAGAATTTTAAATACGTAGGCAAATTACTTCCTTACTTAAAATTAATAGGTTGTATGGGCATAGCAAGTACTTTAAGTAGCTAAAAATATGTTATTTAATTCTTTGTTCTTTTTTATCATTGGGTTCTTTCTGTTCTGCCATTCATTCCTTCCTTCTCCCTATAATATCATTTGTTCCCCATAACTGAGAAATAAAAATGCTGGCAACTGGAGGATTAAACTCCTACACTGAATGTGTTTTGTATAACTTGCAAATCCTGCCACTAGGAAAGGAATATGACACATTACTCTTTGCGCACCCAAGTTTTCCAGATACTTGTCTCAATGACTTACATACTAAAAAGTTGACATTTGTTCATTTAATTGTGATATTGAATTTTCAAACTACAATTTTTTGATACTAGACCAAATAACTAAAAACCTGTGTTTTTTAATATAATTTTCTGCAATTAGAGTGAACTGGGATATGTTGATTAAAAATCATATGAAGAAGAGCTAGTGAACAGCAAGTCAAATCAATAGCTTAAAAACCCTGGATACCACATGTATTAAACTCATTCTATGATCAAGCTGACCCTTTGTCTTCTATTTCTGCATCTGTGAACTGGCAAAACAACCTCTTTTATTTACCTGCTTTAAAGTTAGAATTAGTGAGATGAAATTTGTGGTCAGATCAAAGTATATTACATAACTACTATAATGTTTGAGGAAAATATTGTGGGTATTTGTGTCATATACAGTAATGAAAATGGAAATTATTTACTCTGGGGACCCAGGCTACATTATTTTTAAATTATTTGCATCCTGATAAATGATTTGCATGCTAATGAGCATGTATTCCCAGAAAAGCCTTTCCAAAGTTTTCTCTACAGCTTTCCTATTGGGTCTATGTGATACCATGTGATAGAAAGACATAGAAACTCAAGATAGTAAAACAAATTATACCATTTTTCCTTTGCAGTATGCTTTTGGACGATTAGTGATAGGTCTTATTTTATGTTTTCCAGCTTGTTGATAATAAGTTTGTTCTAACTGTATGCAATTTTTCACTTACCTATATATTTATATTTTTATTTTTCAGTTTTTATTCCCAAAACCATACTGCAGTCACCTTCCTCACTATGAATCAAAGGCCTTTTCTAACTGTTGCTAGAATGACATAAAAACTCAGTCCCCTGGTAAAGGAAAAAAGTATTCTAAATCAGAATGCTTTTCTCACTCCAATGTTTTGCATTTGGTGTTTATTCATATGCAACCCAAAAAGGCAAGACAGCAAAGAAAACTCTTCTTTAGATTGTAAATCAGGTTTTGCCTATTTGAGTGAATTTTAATTCTTCTGTTTCTTCTCTTGAGTAATATTTACTATTCTGATCCCTCCAGAGATGGTATTCCCAACAACCGCCTGGATTAAACTACTGCACTGAGGACACACATTTGATCTGAGATTCTGCAGATAGATATTGCAAATAAAAATAAGTCAACCATCTCAAGGGGGTTCTTACACTAGCTAAAATATAACTTGAAAGGTTAGTGGGGAAGGGCTTAGTTCCCAAAGGGAAAGACTGTTTCCCTACACTTGCTTGTTGGAGGATGAATACACTAATTGGAAAACTGGAAGTTCTGGGGATTTGCAAGTGGAACAGGTGAAAATATAACTGGTGATAATTAAAGGCTAATTATCTTCAACCCACAATTGGCCACAGGAGGTTATTCTGAGCCACATAAAAAGAAAGCGAGGGGGGGGGATATATATAATTCTTTGATATGTCTGTGCTATTAACTATAAGTGGGGATGGAACTTGTGTAGTCATTGATGGCTGATGCCTGTCTCACAATCCTAGTCATCTTCCCTCCCAACTCTAAGGATTAGTACATCTTGTTAATCAGCATTAATAGGATCTATCCAGTTTTGAAGTTCATCTGCTAATTTGAAAATAGATGCTCTAAAGCAGATTTCTAACCTGCAAAGTTACTGTATTAACTCTTCCAGAAGCTCAGGGATATAAATTTTTTCCATGAATCTCCATTTTAATGATCATTTGTGCAACATCAAGGTCAAAAGAAACATAGTCCCATTTTCTGGCTAGATTTTCATTTATTTAGACACTTTATATGTTAAGAGAGATTCCAGAACACTTTTTCCATGAAGTCCAGAGCTGCGTTGAGTTAAATAAAGAGGAGTACTGACCAAGAGAAATGTATTTCTAGAATTGTCACTCCAGGAGCGATGGCTTAGTGAATGTTTCTCCAGTAATAATGGGAGCACATGATACACCCTTTACACTGCTGTTTCCTCCTCAGCATCTAAGTGGGCTGATAGCCTGTCTATCCCTTCTCCTGGGGCTTCTTTCCTCCTTATTACAGCCCCCTTAAAACTAATATGGTCATTCATACACCTATATCTACCCTGACTAAAGTTGAGTGATCCAGAAACGAGTGCTAACCTAAGTCAGGAATATCAGGGAACTCCTATGGGATTTTTTAAAGTGAATCTGAGTGACAGAGGTCATCTCTCTCAAGTGGTAAAACATATGTGGGATAAGACTCAGGAGCTGTCAAACACTGCATTTTCCACTGTATGGAGAAAGCTAGTTTACAGCAAGAGAGAATTAAACTAACAGGAAGAAAGTAGGAGTCTTGTTACCCCTTGAGCCCCTAATTTTGGGGGTTCCAAATGCATCTATGCTCTCTGTGGTTTGGCTATACACCTTTACATTTTGACCAAAGTAATTTGTTAGGATTTTGACATTAAAACTGAAAGGCTTCCAAATGAAGGAGATGCCATGGCATATAATTTAGAAACATTAACCAAGGGTTTTTTGTGTGTGTTGTTGTTGCCAATCCACATGCCTTCTGCCACCAACAGAGAAGAGAGCATCTTCTTGTTTGACTGAGCCCTGGTTAGTGGAAAGGTAAATTACACCAAATGGGTTTGGAGAGGTCCAAGAGCAATAGGGATTTATTTCTTGCCACCCTGGTGATGCTTGAGATGTCACTATAACTTTCAAAAAAGGCCTCTGAAGAAAAAACTGACAGTTTTTAGTGAAAATGAGTGAACACTAACCAACAGGCTCCTTCCTCGGCATACATACCACATACCCAAGCACGCTAATCAATGTATGCATTGCTTGTTGTTCCAGAAAACTGGCCACGGTTTAGTTGTCTGTCACTGGGGGGATGGGTAAGTTTAAGCAGAACCATTTGAAATTGCTAATATTTGTCCATTTTGACTATAAGAAAACATCAGTTTCTTATAGTTCAATCTATTTCAATGTGGTGGGTATATACTATGAAGCAGATAGACAAAAGCAACATAGGTACCTTAAAACTTAAACTTGAAAATATGTAGATACAAGATAAGATATATAGCATAATGCTATTTATCTAAACTAAAAGCATACTCAAGAATACCGTATATGTCTTACCAGGATAGATGCATATATAAGGATACATATCAAATGTAGTTACTAGGACTCCTATTAAGGGGAGGAGATAGGAATATAAAATGGGGTACAGGAAAAAAGTTAATTCTACGTAGAAATGCTTTGCATGGACCATTGATTATGTACCATGAGCTAGAGAGTAACAAACCCAGTTCTCTCCACCTGAGGAATAAAAGAGTAGGAGAGTCAGAAAGCCAAGGAGAGAAAGAGGAAAGTTCTCCATACTAATACAAATCCTCAGCAAAAGCAGAAAATGAGAAGGAATGTGTCTAGGAAAAGAGAACCTGAAACACTTCTCAAAGTCTCCCATAGTTCCAGGGAAGAAAATCTATAGTTTTTCTGAATGTTTTCCAGGCCTTCTAGTAAGCCAGATGATTCTTAAAGAGTTGAGAGACACTCAAGGAGACAAAGTCTCTTTGTGGTGACTAAGTGGACACTGTCAGTGTATGTGGCAGAGATTATAGAAGCTAGAGCCAAGGTCAGCTGTGTATTAAAGTAACTGATGTTGCAGGAAATGAGACCTACAATCAAAGACCTGACATCATAATTTACATCTCTGCGGTCTAGAAAAAGGCAGAGGTTGCTATAGTCAAGAAGGTACCTACTTTCTCACCATCTGTGCTTCATCCGAAGCATGAGCATTATATCTAGACTTTCTAGATTGGTTGTAGTCAGAGGGCCAGTGAGAGATGAGCATCCTTTTTTACTAAAAACAAGAAATGACTAGCACTAATTTGAGTTTACTTGGGAACCTGGGTGAGTTGGGAATAGGGACTTAATTTACAAATGACCATTAGTAATAGAAACACAATGGAAGTTTAATTACATACATGTATATTTTTTCCTAAAAGTCATACTTAATGTATATGAACATCAGTTACTCACTTCCTATAATTCATTGTAACTTATCTGTCTATGAATTCATCTTCAATATAGCGTGTAAGTTTTGGCTCTGTGTACATTTTTTTGCACAGAGAGATATTATAGTCATGCTAGAAATAAGCTAGAGGTTAATAACGTGCCACTGGAATCTCAAAATAAACAGTGCATTCATTAGAAACCGATATGTCAAAAAGCTAGTTATTATTCTTGGCTGCTCTTCACTCAGGCAGTTTTTTGGCTTTTTTTTTTTTTTTGGCGTGTACCTTGCAGTTGGAGACCAGTAGCTTTGCAAATGTGTGTAATGCATTAAAGATGAAGAGTCTCCTTCTAATTAATGGCATCATGGCATTGCTCTACGTTGATCTAACTAAAACTGTATCAGAAAGAGCCAGCAATGTCACCCCCTTACATTTCACAGCATGTCTACCTTTCACAAAATGTTCTCAGGAGACCCATCTGCAGGATAGGGGTTCTGGTCCAAATGTGCACACTTAAATGATTCAACTAAGGAAAAATTCAGTGCCAAGTGGAAAGTTTGGCTCTTCATGTGCAGTATTTGAAAAAATTTGAACAGAAAAACAAAGAAATATCCTTAGGAGAACATCACTGGCTTGTAAAATTGTGTTTGACAGTAGAATCCGTTTCAATCAAAATCCAAAACTGAACTCGATTAAACAAATCCTGTGACATCAGAGATGCTCTGGCTGAAGTAACTGTAGAGGGCACTTGGCAGTTGGTGCTCAGTTCCACTCGAGCCAGAAACAGCACCCCGCAGCTCTGCAACATACAGGGACTTTGCCAAGCACACTTTGAAATGACTAGTGGTAGTAATAAAAATATGATAAGGAAATCTAGTACCAAAAGCTAATTTTATTTATAGCTTACTAGGTACTGAACCCTTAATCACATCACACCTGTCAATCTCTCCAGCACCTTTAATCCCCAGGTTACAGATAAGCATATTATGGCTCCAATAGGTTAAGTCAGTTGCCAATATTACTAAGTAAGCTGCTGAGTCTAGAAATCTGAGCTATTAATCACTTAGACTATAGGCCTTTACAGTGGGTGGCCTCTTGGTCATTGATGGTGTTGGCAGGGAAGAAAGGGGCACTAAGGAAAGAAAAGTTTTTCTTGGAAAAACAATGGAGGGTAACAGTACTTTAATCCCGGACATGTGACATGTGAGGTGACACTGAGATTTCCAAATAGACTTGTGTAAGCACTTGGACACATGGAACTGTGGTGAGAGAGGGAGAATGAGAGAGAGAGAAAGAGAGAGAGAGAGATCAAAGGCAGCAAGATGTAAATTTCAGGGCAACATTAACAAATAGGAGATAGATAAAGCCACGAATGCTATACAGTGGAGTAATATAAGAGAAAGAAAGGTTAATAAGCATCAGAGATCATTAGCCTGTAAAGAATGTTTGCAGGAAAAGGAGTGAGAGGAAATCAGGAGATTAAATTGCGGAAACCTGAGAAGCAGAGGAGTAAGTAAGCATCATCAAGGCAGGGCTTGATTTGTTTTTGTTTTGTTTTGTTTTTCCCTGTTTGTTCACTAATGTGTCCCAAGTACCTAAAATAATACTTGGTATAATACATAAAAAAGCCCATAAATAGTGGTATAAATACATTAACCAGGATCAAGTGCACAGGGAGGAAATTGGTCTTTGCACTTGAAATGTTCAGGGAACTTATATAGATAGTATCACGCAAATATCCTTAAAACACTCACTTCCTAAACCTAAATTTTACATAAGCTGCATGCTTAAATTTTCTCAAAGTAGTTTTTAAAAGAGAGATTTAATGATACAATTTTCTATGCCTAAAAATACTAAATATCTCAAGTATCTCTACATGCTTAAATCTTTTCAAACTAGTTTTCTAAAAAGGAGATAATTATACAACTTCTTATGACTAAAAATACTAAATATTTCAGGAATTTCTTACTAAAAGTTCATTTCCTGAGATCAATGGTGGAGTTAGAAAGTTTCTAAGGAAGTAAAAGTCTTCAGAGTTGTATTAATTTTTAGCTTTAGATTTGCCTTCTTTCACACACCTACATGTTAGAGTGTTTTCATTACTTTTTCAGGTGGGCTTATCATTTATGAGGCAGTTAATATGGATTTAGGAATTATCTGCTTCCAAAAATGCATCATAATATGTGTCTGAGTAACAACTGTTTCAGAAAAGAAAACCACAGTCATCACTTGATTGTGTTGGCCGACAAACCTGGAGTAATTAATCTTTGTTTTCATTGAATATTTTATTAAATTAATTTTCAAAAATACTTACAAATTAGAGTTTTTAAAAAAGCTCTTAATGTGTGACAGTGAAATATAATGAAATGTACTCAGGCTCAGACATAAACACCTGTCAAGATTTGAAAAATGAGCTTTTCTTTTAACCCCCAAAGTCCAGGGGACTAGAAGTTTGCCAAATGAATAGGCGTAGGTATGTTAATTAGTATACATTTGGTCACATGCACACTGTTCACCTGACTTTGTCCATGGCACTCTGGCATGACATATGTCAGGCTTTAAAGACAGACTGGTATTGGACCCTCCATTGCCACTTCCCGACAGTGTCACTCTGAACAAGTTGTTTAGCCTCTCTGAGTTGTGTTCTTAACCATAAATTGAAGGTATTTTGATGCCACTTGGGAGATTACTATAAGCTCTGTGATGGCATAAACCATATCCTTCTTGTCCAATGTTATCTACCCAGTTCCCAGCATAGTAGGAGTTTTAAAATACTTGTTTTATTAGTTTGGCAAATACAGAGAATAACATGCTGCCTCCCACACAGAGGGCACCCAACAAATGCTACTTCTCTTTCTTTCTTCCAGCTAATTATTTGCATCAGTCAGTTTCTCTCCAAATATTTCTGTTATAGGAACAAATGTGCACTTTAAGCTTGAATTGTCAGAATAATTATCGAAATCCCCTAATAGCCCTTGGTCTTTGGAGATAACACATCTTTTACATAAAAAATATCATCTTTGGTCATATTTACCACACTAACCTAAAGCTACCCAAATACTGTTCCCAACTCCCCATGGCAGCAGGAATTAATTTCACTCTCATCCTTTTACATGACATCCAAAAATTCAGAGTTTAATTATCATAAGAGAATTGAGTTTTACTAGTGTTTCTGTTAAATAGATGGCATGGCTTGACAGGCATATTGTCTTTGGTTGACAAGCAGAACATGTGTCTCCTCTGCTGTAAATTCTACTTATGGTTCTGGTGTCAACAGCAAGTGCTGTAATGAAATATGCACTGATTGTCATTGAAATCAGGACAACCAACAAAAAGATTCCAAAGCAACTTCATTCTTTATCTTAGTAACTGCATTGTAAAATCAAAGCAGTGACATTTCTCAACTTCACTTTGCTTAGAACTACTGATTTTGATTTTTGTACAAAGAGGTCCATTTGGGCTAAAGCTCTACACAGAAAATTAAATTGCTTAAAATGCTTCCTTTTATGCATAATAGCTTACTCACCGAGGACTGAAATTCTGCATGTGGGTAACACTGCAGCCTCCTTCTTGCCAATCACTGGAAGCACTAAGTAAATTATAATTGGAATATTATGGCAAAAACTTGGAGGACACAATCTTTCCATAAGATAATTTAATGTCAGTAATGATCCAGGAAAACATTGAAAGCTGAACCTCAGTATGAGCATCAAAACTCTCAAATTTCACTTTTAAAATGTGCTTCTATTCATTGTGCACTGAAGTTTTGTCCAAGGATAGACAAATACAAGCAAGTAGCTATCCAATAAGAGCAGTTTGGTTCAGTGTACAAACTAAAGATTTAAGAGTAGAAGTGTTGAATTCAATTCTATTTCCAAAGGCATCTCTAACTAGCAACCAGACTTTGTGAGTTTAGCCAGTTATTTCACTTCTTTGAATCTAATTTGCTTATTTATAAAATTAGAAAGTCCCTTCTAAATCTAAAATGCTTCACTTAAATCAAGAATTATGTAAACAGCTCATAATTTGAAACTATATGATTTAAATGTTAGAAATTAAAAAAAGTTGTATTCAAACTTTTGAAAGACAGGCAACAAAATGAGAATTGGGGCATTTTACACACATGCGTTTACTTTAAAATGAGTAAATAGATATTTACTCATTTAAATATTTACTCTTTAGATATTTTAAAATGTATACTGTGTCCTGTAAATTCAAAACAGTTTTATTTTGTAAATCATATCAATCAACTTAGAAATACGAGATCTTAAATAATATTTTTCAAATGGTCTTGTAAACAATGTATTCGTTAAATAAAATATAGAGAGATTTGGAAACAATTTCCAGAATCGAATAATTAATATTTCCCTGAGTTAAGCAAACTTATTGTGGCAACCATTTCGCAATACAGCGTATGTAAGTCACCTTATTATGTTGCACACCTTAAACTCACACAGTGCTGCATGGCAATTATATCTCAATAAAGTGACATAAAAAATAAGTTTTTGAATCAGTCTTATATAAACTATAGCATGTTGCACTCATAATTTCTCTTATTAAGGTTTACATATAAATTTAATAAGTATAAATAAGTTATTGACTGTTGCTATAAACATGACTCCTCATTGTGACAATAAAGTTTTTTTATGCTCTTTTTAATTCATCTGGTATAGACCTGACTTTCTCTAATGTGTCACATAAATTATATCCCAACTTACAGGGAGATGACATAGTTCCATGCACAGATATCAAATATACTTATAATCCTATGTGTACATATTACAATTTGGCCATGATCTGCTTCCAATTTCTTTAAAGCTAATTTCAGAATCATTTTCCCATACAGATCAAATTGGGAGTGTCTCTTCACTACAGATCTGAGTATTTCCTACTATACCATGAACACAACACACCTCTGGCCTCATATACCCTAAAGAATTTCAATTAATTCTAGCTATTGTGAAGCATTAGAGAAGTACTTCCTAGCCATTGTGCAATATGTCTAATTCGTATGTATCTAAGGAAATGTGATCCAACAAAATGATATTTTACTGGAGGCCAAATAAAGGACATGAATGTGCTATTGAAAGGCAAGTCTCATGTGATTGAAATATGTTTTTCTTCCAGAGCACAGTTTCTTCAAAAGTTATCACAAACAAGGATTATTCCATTTTCTTATGCATAAGGGGGAACGACTAATCTTTTAACTCTAGAAAATAATGGATGCATTTTAATAAGGTTTTTAAAAATCTGAAATTAGCATAGCTTAAAAAAGATATTAAGCATTTTATCAGTAACTACACATAGTAATTTATTACTGAGAAATTATATTTTTCTAAGTTAATCTCAGTAAACAAATTAACATAGCCCAATAGGTTGGTCTTCTTTGATTCATACTTACTGAAATCTGCTGTCTTTCTGAAATACAACTGAATGAGTATATACTTGCTACGGGAATTTGGGCAAAGTTTTAATATTCAAAGTCATAATATGTTCTTTTGTAAAGTGCAAATGGAAATAATGCTTTCTTCATTTCCTTAATCAGGTTCTTTGTAATAATTAAGTAAAATAATGCATGTAAACTTGTTAGAAAACATCTAAAACTTAACAGTGAAGTCAACAGTAAGTAGATATCACTCCACATTCATTTATCCTGGAAGTGTCTTTTCAGAGGGAAATTTGTACAAAGTAGACATAATAGCATTAGCCCTTGACTGGTTCAAGTTAGAGTGGACTTAAACGACTTGAAATGACCACTAAACCATTCTCTCCTGGTCCTAATACCACAAGTCCCGGTTTGAAACAGATTATCTGTTCATGCTCAGCAGTGAAATTCTTACTCACTTCTTGTCCAGATGTACAGCATCTACTTGTGTTTTATTCATTATTACCTGGTCCCAAAGGATTTCATTTCTGTGCTAAACATTCCTCTTCAGCAGGAAATTCTTTGCAGTTAAAGAAATTCTTCTGATACAATTAAAGATCATTTGCTCTCCTATTTAAAATTGATAAGTAAGCTGGTCAGCATTCTTGGCATAGGAAGTCTTTTTATACTTAAACACCCATATTAACAATGTGATACAGCTTATTCAGGGTTTAGCCTTATGTAATTTGGCATTGCTAAAAATACAAAAGGAGTCTGACTTATACTTAACAATTTACAAAACAAAACAATGATACCCAAATAATATCTCAAAACCCTTTTAGTTATTAAGTTTTAACTTATACAAAATTTAACTCCATTTGTCTATGAGGTAATCCTAAAAAATAATTACCAATGAGGTAATTGTTTATTTCTCAATAAATAAATAGAACAGCAATTCATTTTTGCCAGTAGTTTTTATCCTTCTATAAGTTATTCATCTTTTCTCAAAATACTTTTTATCCTTGTCTTAAAAAAAGCAACTTGCCTTGTTTAAATTTGTCTATTTTCATAATAGTTCCAATAATACTTATGTAGTTCTGGATGCACTTTTCCTAGCTAATAAAAGCACTGCAATTAGTTAATATTTCTGTTCTTTTTCATTATGTGTGAGTGGTTGTTATTATATATTAAGAATTATTTGTATATACATATTCCTGCTTAATAGTTTGTCATGCACACTTCATTTTGAGTATGTTAATGAGAACTCATTATTTCTTTGTTTTCTTGACCATGTATCCTTATACCATTGCAGGTTTATCTTACGACATATTATTAGCTTGATTAATTTTACTCTCACAGCTTAAAATTATTTCTTCATGTGTCATGATATATTTCTTTTGGAATATATTATTTATTTTAGTGTGGAAAAAAGAGAGCATCTAGGTGTCTTGAGAGACAAATGAAGTCCCCTTGTAGCTTCAACCTCTGCTAGCTTTTCAGAAATAAAATCGTCAGGACTCAGTTCCACCTAATTAGCTTTCTTTCACCCTCCTGACATTTGTTAATTCTGCCCACACCTACCATACACCACATTGATCTGAATTTCTTGTAGTTGTCTTTATTTTCTGGAGGCTCTTCTACATTGTTTCTTTATATGAGTAAACAGAAGACAAAATTGATCAATATCTATCCTTACAATTTATCTTTTCAATTGAGTATTGTACTTACTGTGAGTCACTTGGAATTGAAATTGACATGCCATGCCGGTGGGGTGATGATCCAGCTAAAGCATCATCAGCCTAGAAAAACAGAAATGTTCACCTTTCCTTTCAACTCTCTTCTTATGCTTATCTTAACTCAGAAAGTATCACCATTCTTACATTAACTTTCCCAGCAAAACTCTCATAATAATTTTCTCTTCTTCCCTATGCTTTCTTTACCACCAATTCTATTTGCATGCTAGATGCTGTTTAATTGGTGTTATTTATTCTTAATGCTTGTAATGGTGTTTTTTTCTTTTCTAGCAATTTCTGCATTCCTAGTCTTAACATAGGCTTTCATCTCCAGTCTAAGCAAATATATAATACACAATAAACTGTTAATCAATGTATGGCACTCCCCTAAAAGTCTACATTTCCAATTGCATACTTCTGTACAATCAAATGTACCCATACCTTTTTAAACCAGATTCATCAACCTAAAATTATGCCCATTGGGTAGTGAGTCTTATGAATGTCATTGAATAATGTCATCAGTGCAAATATTATCTTTCTCATCATTTTCTCACTAATGTTTAACTTTTTATGTTATATCATTTCTACCTTGAATTATCTCTACCTTACTCACTTCTAACTTTATTTTTCATTCTAATGCCCACAGTTGTTTTAGTCTCAGTTCTACAATTAAATATATTCTGGACTCTTCACACTTTGGTGAACTGAATGTAATACATTAGTAGATTCTTCATGATATTTCTGTGGGCACAGTATTTTCTGAGTTTTTGATTGTTTAATAGTTGTTTTTCTATAACATGCATAATTGAAGGCAACTTGTCAAGTGAAAAATCCTTGGCTCACACTTCTTTTCCTAGGGCATCTTGGGCATTTTACTCTTTTTTCTTCTGCATTAAGTGTCCCTTTGTAGAAATATCATGCCAACATGACTTTTTATCTTTAAAAATTACTTGAAAAATATTTGGAAATGATAATATCTGAAAAGGGGTAAGTAATGCTAATATTAAAGAACTTTTACAACTCAACAAAAACACAATCTGATTACAAAAGGGCAAGGTCCTTTAGCTATTTCTTCAGGAAAGATATACAAACAGCCAATGAAATGGATATCACTTTACAATAGTAGAATGCTGTTTTCAAAAATAAACAACAAAAAGCAAAGCAAGAAAAAATAGCAAATGTTCACAAGGATGTGGAACAGTTGGAACCTTTGAGCATTCCTGGTAAGAATTTAAAATGGTGCAGCTGCCGTAGAAAACAATATGGTGGTTTCTCAAAAAATAAAAAAAAAATAGAATTACCATGTGATTTGGCAATTCTATGCCCTAAAGAATTGAAAGTCAAGACTCAGGCAGATATTTATATACCCATTTTTATAGCAGTGTTTTTCACAATAGCTAAAATGTATGAGCAACTTAAGTCTTCATGAACAGATAAAGGAATAAATATAACATATATATAATGGGATACTATTCAGTCTTAAAAAGGAAGGAAATTCTGACACAAGCTACAACATGAATGAACATTGAAGATATTAAGCTAAGTGAAATAAGCCAATCACAAAAGGAAAAATACTGTATGATTCCACTTATTTGAGTATCTAGAGTAGTCAAAACTATAGAAACAGAAAGTAGAATCACGATTGTCAGGGGCAGGGAAAGGTGTAAATGGAAAGTTATTGTTTAATTTGGTGCATAGTTTCAATTTTCAAGATAAAGTATTTCTAGAAATGCACGGTGGTGTTGACTACACAACAATGAAAATGTACCAAATGCCACTGAACTGGCCCCTTAAAATGGTTAAAGTGGTGAATTTTGTGTTATGCATATGTCACCATGATAAAAAATAGCTTATTAAAAATGTATACTGGTGTAAGTTTTAAATGGGCACTTATTTTTTTAAATGCATATTCATTTCTCATTTTTTAAAAGATTTTAGTTATTTATTTTTAGAGAGGGAAGGGAAGGAGAAAGAGAGAGAGAGAAACATCAATGTGTGGTTGCTGGGGGTCATGGCTTGAAACCCAGGCATGTACCCTGACTGGGAATCGAACCTACGACACTTTGGTTCGCAGCCCACGCTCAGTCCACTGAGCTACACCAACCAGGGCTGGGCACTTATTTTTTTAAGTGCAGTATTGACACTGAAAATGTTGAATTTATTTTTAAAAAGTGACTTTCACTTACTTGACAACAGAAAAGCAGAAAAATTAACTCAATACACTCATAAAATGTAATACCACTCACCAATGGCACAACATGGATAAACCTCTAAAATATTATCTAGATTAAAAAAGCTGCCGCAAAATAATATATGCTTTATAATCCCATATATAAATTATTATATGATGATAAAGATAATAAAAATGATTACTGTAAACAATAATAACTAAAAAGAGACATCAGAAATTTTGGGTGCTAATATTCTATATCTTAATATCTTGATTATATCTTGATATTCAATATCTTGATATTCTATACCCTTGATAAGGGTATGCACTTGTCAAAAATCATCAAAAGGTACCTATAAATTCTTTGTATTTTTTAGTGTATGAATTTTACTTTAATTCCAATTATTAGGCACAAAACAAGATACGATCTTTTGCCTTGTTTGCACAAAAGACTTTTTTTAATCTTAGAAATACAGTTGCTATTTTAAAGTATATCCTTGTTAAGATCCAACCCCAATCATGTTTCCAGAAGATGGCATATTAGTGCATTTTATAGACATAATTCTTCTATTATAATTTTTAAAAACTCTTTCATGAACTGCATATATAAATATGTGATTTTTTAAATTGGGTTTCTTCTTCTGAGACTTTGAAAACATCTATGATAGTTTTTATTCTCCTTATTTTTTCCAGTTCTTTCTTTTTTCTTATTCACTTGGTGGTTTCTTTTTATGTTTTAAATGGCTGAGTTACAAATCCAGATACTATGCAATAATTTCATAATTTTGAATATGAAAATATTCAAAATGATTGCATCATCTGCACTAACATCATGACAGCTCCATACTTTGACACAGACTACTTAGAAGAGATCTATCATACCTGGTCTTTAGATAAATAATAAATATTTTAAAATTGCCTAACTATACCATTCTGAGCAGATTCATTCAGCTAGGAAAATACAGGATTTTTTTTCTCTCTTAAAAAAAAATAGTCCTGGCTTGTGTGGTTCAGGGGATAGAGCACAAGCCAGAAAACCAAAGGGTCCTGGGTTGGATTCTCAGTCAGGGCACATGCCTGGGTTGCAGACCAGGTCCCCAGTAGAGGGTGTGGGAGAGGCAACCACACACTGAGGTATCTCTCCCCTCTCCTTCTCTTTCTTCCTCCCTTCCACTCACCATAAAAAATAAATAAAATGTAAAAAAATAACAAGATAATTACATTTAAATAAATAACATTATAATGATGAGAATTAAAAATCCACAGTAATGTGAAATCCTCTATTTGCACTGCTGCCCAGCCCTGAGCCTGGAACACTCTGGAAAGGGCAAGTGGTTTTCTTCAGGAGGAGCTGGGCTGAAACTGTGGGAGTGGGGCTCCTTCTTATTTTCTCACCTGTGTTTCCTTTCCTTTTACTTTTGTTTTCTGCGGAGGAGAAGTGGTCTTAGCGGTGGTTTCAGGGGAAAATCCTATTACAAATCAGGAAACGACCCAGACATTTCCAATGCTTAACCACAGTGTACTTGCTTCCAAGATCCTTGTATTAACCCGAGTTCCCTCCTTAGCCCCAGCAGGTGCTCCTGGGGGAGCGGGACAGTCAGGTAGATCCTTGGTTGGAGGATGCCGAGCCAGTGGCCACACCTAAAATAGCAAACATGCCACCAAGAAATCTGTCACATTTGTTTGAAAGGGTGTGTGATCAAAGATTGAATTGTTTCCCCAAATAAAGTAGGAATAGTTGTCATTTTTAACACACAATTCTTAGGAGACTGTTTTACTTAGAGTGGAAAATTACGCCAGGGACAAAGTCAACACAAAGAAAGAAACAACAAAAAGTAGCAAGAGAAACAGTTAAGTGCAGTCCGCAAGTCCAGTAGTTCATCCATTTAGTCCATGGTGTCCATCTGTCCGTCCTGTAGAGAGATGGGAGAGTAAACTCATCCGGCAGCAGTCATCATGTAGCTCTTCCTGAACTTTAACCAGATATAGTAAATCATTCCATAGGCGGAAAACAAACAACAAAAACAAACAAAACTACACTGTTTCTTTTCTGCAAATGAAATTCACACTGAAAGTCCTGTGTGAGTCCAAAACTTCTGCACATGCAGGCGACACACACACACCAGCGCCGGCCTCCCTGCCGACTAAGCGCCAGGACCGAGACCAATCCAAGCAGTAGTTGCTGTAGAAGCGGGTCAAGACCAAAATGGCAAGAGTATCATCATCACCCTGAGTGTGTACACCCAGTAGTGGCTGTGAGGGAGAAGGGGGTCCAGAACTAGGGGCCTGGAGACATTTTTTACTTCACTGTCAACTCTGATGCCAAAAAGAGACACTGCCTCTCACTGATGATCCAGTCCATTTCTCAGCAGGCAGAGGGCCCTGCAGTTGGTCTTGACTGCAAACAAAACCCAGGTGGCCTTAAATCTCATTAAAGACAGAAGTCACACCTGAACTTAAAAAAACACACACAAAACCTCGTTCAGGCAGTGTCCTCCCTCCCGGTGCTCATCTTTTAACTCTGAGCAAGACCCTTGGTCCTTACAAGTGAGGGTGAATAAGGACGGCACCTAGTGCAAGCAGATAGGCTGGGGTGGGTTGGCCCTCCCTGAGGGGACAGAGCAGGAGCCACTCTGCCACCCCAGGACCCCAAGGAGCTGGCAGACGAGACAGAATTTTGTTGTTCATGTGGAATTACAATATTTTGAGCATTTTCTTTCTTTATAAAATAATGGGCTCTTTTATATTTCAGATCACTCCAGTTCTTTTTAATTCTTTTAAACACACAACCTCCTCCAATCTGGCACATGCCACCATTGTTCCACTGAGGTAGCTTTAAATAAGAACACAATAACTTTAACATCCTGAATAACTTTAACTTCCTAAATATCACACTTTCTTAACTTTAGTTTTTGACATTGCTCTTGTCTATCTCTCTACCTTTTCAGTCTGATTTTTTTCTACTCAATGATGAAATCTGGAGAAAAGGGGAGACTTTACCTCATTCCATATACTCTTCCTGCATGGTCTCATCTATATATATCTTCACTTACCAATTATGCTTAAGGGACTACAAAATTTATGCCTCCAACATAGACCTCCACTTTGAAGTGTGAATCTGTACCTCCAACTGTATTTTTACAATCTTCATTTAGTTAAATCGAGGGCATCTTAAAATCCATATTTACAAAATGAAGCCAAAGATGGATTTGTCTCACAATGTTCATCATTGCAATTAATGACTTCATGTTCCATCAAATTAGGTAAGCAAAAACCTTAGGAATCAATCTTGATTTTTACATAACCTTCCCACCATATCAAATCTATTACCAAGATTTGTTGATTTTATCCATATATTTCTCAAGTCTATTTATTTCTCTTTATAACCATAGCAACCACATAACCATAGCAACTACTCTAGTACAAACTCATCATCTCTATCTAGCCTGAGCTACAATAGCCTCCTAACTGAACTACTCTACGGATATCCATTCTTGTTTCTTTCAAATCTATTTTCCGTAGCAGCCATACTTTTTTTCCTAAATACAATCTGATCACATCACACATCTACTTAAAAAGCTTCTAATAATTTTTATTGTTCTTGAAGTAAAGTGTAAAATCTCACAAGGCACTCAATACCTGGTTCCCAATATACTTACTAACTTCATCTCAGACTGAAACCCTCCTTTCTCTGCTTTCAAGCAGCAACGTTTTGTTTTGATTTCTTATATGATTCATCCCACATCCTGCCACAGAGATTTTCAAAATGTTCTTTTTTTTCCGTTTTAATGGAATGCTTTCTCCCTCTCTTTACTTAGTTTATTTTTATGGTCATTTTTATTTCTCATAATGAATCATGATTTTATGAGAGAAGAATTTTCAGCCCACTTCATCTAGTCAGAATCTACTAATATCTGTTTTTACTGTACCATGAAATTCTGTTGCTAACATCACATTAGTCTTTTTATGATTTTTAATGTAATCATTATAATGTGTGGTCCAGCCTCCAGAGTTTAGCTATTTTTTAGAACACACTATATTTGTTTGGCTTATTATTTTCTCCTCAGTGCCTGGCACAGTGTTTGTTATTCAGTAGGCACTCAATAAATAAATGTTCGGTAAATAAATAATATGAGAAAATTCAGAATGTTGTAAATTTGGGCCAGATCATTCAACACAAGGAACTGATACACAATAAATTGATGGGTAGGCAATAGAAAGTCAGTGGAGGGTTTTGGTCAAGGGGATAGCATGGAGTGAACTATTCATCAGAAAGAGTAATGTAATACTACTTGTATGTTTGGTAGAGAACTGAGGTCAGTTAGATATTAATATTTATAGTTTAAAAAATAACAGAGATGCATAAAAATAGAGGTTCAGTGAGCTAGACAGAATTTTTTTTTCACTATAGCATCATGAGTGTTGTGAAACGGAACAGGAAGAAGAACCATGTACTGTCAGACAGGTCAAAGATTATCCATCCTGAAGCTAGAGAAAAAAATAAAAGGACAAGGTATGAGACTTGTGGAATAACAAGAAATTATTGAATATTTATTTAAGTTTCAGAGAAAGAGGAGAGAGAGAATAATATAGAAAAATATTTGAAGAGTGAATGGCTGAAATGTTTCAAAATTAATGAAAGATATCAATCCATAGTTTCTGGAAATCCAAGATACAAAGGAGGAAAATCCTGAGATACAAAGAAGATCCCAGTAGACATGAAAACCCAACTGCTGAAACAAAAGTTAAAGTGAGAGTCTAGATATAAAGAATCCAAATGAAAATATACATTACCTTCAAAGGAAAAATAAAGATGGCAATTGACTTATGAGAGATTATGAAAGCCAGAAAACAGTGGATATAAGTGTTCAAAAAAACTGGAAGTGACTATCTGGAAAACTGTTCTTTGAATATGAAGGTAAATAAAATATTTTTTTAAACAAATACGAACTTAGAAAATTTGTCAACAGAATTGTTAACTAAGTGTTAAAGGATTTTCATGTAAGAAATAATAGAGATCTCATACATCCTTAACCCATTTCCCACCAATGGTAACATCTTGGGAAACTGTCATATGACACCACAACTGCGATACTGATGTTGATACTAGTCAAGCTACAAAGTATTTCCATCACCACAAGGACCTTTTTATAGCTGCATTTATTTCCCTCCTAAATTACTTTCTCCTAACCCCTGACAACCACTAATCTGTTCTCCATGGAAAGGGCATTCTAAGAAATGATAAAAATAAGCTGTGTCTTGATTAGGAGTATGAATTTAGTGTGTGTAAGACAAAACTAATCTGCTTATGAACATGTTTGCATTTTACCACATGTAAAATGTACTTCAATTTTTAAAACATATACTTAATATTTTTAAAGAAAAAAAGAAATACATCTATGGAAGTATACTAAGTAGATGTAAAATAACAAACAAGAAGACATGAATCAAAAATAGATGGATGTAAGAAGAAACTAATTAAAATCCAGAAAGTGAGAAATATAAATAATTTGTAAAAGAAAAATTTAATAAAGCCTACAGAGATGTAGCTAAATAGGAAATAAATAAAATGAAAGGCAATTTGAAGGAATAACCACAGAAAGAAGCTCAAAGATGAAAAAACATAAAGCAAAAATGAAAATAAACAGAAGATAGATGGACAGACTCTACAATGAGTCTAATAGTCTCAGTTAAGACAAGAGATTTAGAGTGGAGTTCTGCTTCCTGTTATCTGGGTTACTTTGGGAGTCTCTACATAAGTTTCTTAATGTGTAAAATGGTAATAATAATAGCTCCTACTTCAAAGGGTTTTGTGAGATTAAGTTAGTGGAAATATTCAAAATGCTTAGAGAAATTTCTGGCAAATATCAAATATGCAATAAACAATAGATATTCTGTGGCAACTTTAGAAAAAGAAAATAAATACAATGACAGACTAGCAATATTTGAAATATAAAGTCTAAGATATTTTTAAAATGATAGAAATAAATAGATTCAAATTAAAGGGCATTGCAAATTTTTACCAGTAAATAAAAGTAAATTTAAAGCTATTAAAGAATATTACATATTTCCTACACATAAAAAGATAGCTGTGCTCATGGTAAATAACTAAATTTCTAATAACTGAAAAAGATGTTAGTTTATTGTATTTAAGCAGTAAGAAAAATGGGTAAATCTAGACGTAAAAAATTGGAGTGTACAAGCTAAGTATTTAGTAAAAGATTTTGTCAAATGAGATTGATAGAAAAAATAATTTTACTTGATTTAAAAGTCATCAATCAATCTAGATTATACTAGCAAGGAAGACAAGAGAATAACCATCTCTGCTTTCAAGTTTATTGAAATGATATATAAACAATGTGGTGAGGGTAATTCTTTTCCTAGACAAGTAGAAGAAAATGAGAATAAAATAACTATGAAAAATAGAATCAAAGAAAAAAAGAGAACAAAGCCCAAAGAGGCAAATTTAAAAATACTAAATAAAATGAGAGAACTCAGTAACCAGGGTAAATAAATATGTATACACACATTTATATCTTAAGTTTATATATTAGAATTCAGAGAGGTTAGTTTGGTGTGTGTGTATTTAATGTGTGTGTATTTAATCAACACAGAAAGTAAAGAGATGAAAAAATCTTGATGGGTTATTAATCAAACAAAAGCTAGTCAGCACTACAGTGTTACTATTAGGCAAAACAATTTAAGGGAATAAATACTGACAAAAATAAAATGAGATGCTGAACATTGAAAATGGCAGTAATCCATCATCAAGAAATAACAGCCATGAACTTGAATACTCATAAAAGGCTATTTTTTAAAGATGCAATACAAAAACTTAATGATTCAAAAATAAAAATTGATAAATCCATCATTGGATTTGAACTTTTGAAATTTAAAAGCAATTTTTAAATATTTTATTTATTTTCAGACAGAGGGGAAGGGAAGGAGAAAGAGGGAAACATCAATGTTTTGCTTCTTGCATACCCCCTACTGAGGACCTGGCCCTCAACTCAGGAACGTGCACTCACTGGGAATGAAACTGGTGACCCTTTGGTGCACAAGCTGGCACTCAAGCCACTGAGCCACAACAGCCAGGGTTGAACTACTGAGATTTTAACAAAACTTTATTAAAAACTAATTCATCTTGCAGATGTTTTAAGTATTAATAAAATATTTAGAAAATTAAAGTTGAAATCAATAATTAAAAGTAATCTAAATAAACCATATATCTGGAAATTGTATAATACTTAGCCCTGGACAACACAAAATATGTTATTCACTAAAACATGTAGGATGAAGCCAAGATGACATAAGGAAGTGGGAGCTTCAGTTTGTTTTTCTCTAGCCAAACATAGCCTACAAATAAAGAACTACTCAGATTCAAAATCAAGAAAAGTGCAATAAAGTAGACCCATAAAATGTGAAAGAATAAAATAAAAATAATATCAGAAATTAAATAAAATAAACAGAGAAAAAAGGAATGATCAGAAAAGTCACAAGCTGATTCCTGGAAGAACCATAAAATAGAACTGAAAAAAACTGTCTTTACACAATAGAGAGAAAGCACAAACAATACTATTGGGAACATAAGAAACATAACCACAATCTATAATACTATAGAAAAGCTTCATTTAGACCAATCTAAAAATGAAAACAAGGATGAATTGGACAATTTTGTAGAAGCTTTAAATTGAAAATTGAATGAGAATTAATAGAAAATCAGTATAAACCAGTAACCATTAAAGATATTATATTAGTAATCAAACATTACTAATCAAACTCACAAAAACAAATAAAGCTTAAATTGCCTTTAAAAAGTGTGGCCAAATCCTTACAGGAAGAAGTATAAAGGACACATGGATAAAAACTAGGGGCAGGTAGAAATGGGAGGGAGGCTTGGTGGGTGGGTTGGGATGGGAGTAAAATATAGAAAAATGTACTGCAACAACAATTAAAATAATTTTTTAAAAAAGTGTAGCCAAATCCAAGAAATAGATTTTGTTAGCTTGTGGAAGTATTTCCAAAGAAAGAAAAATAGGAAAATTAACCAATCCACTTAATGAAGTGAGAATCAATTTGAAACTTGACTGCAAAGTAACATTAAAATAATAAATCAATTATACTTCTGTAAAAAGTTTTAAAATCCTAAGTAAAATTTAGCAAATACATTTATAAATTGAAAAGAAAATACAATAATACTGAATCTTGATGAAATAGGGTTTATTCCAGAAATGAAATAATGTTTAAACCTTGCAAACGTAGTTATGCAATTTACCTTAAAGGAATAGAACATAAAATGTTTCTAATTTAAAAATTTAAAAATTAACCAATTAATGGTAGAAAAATAACTGTTAGACAGCCAGGAATAAAAGAATATTATACTAATCACAAAACTGGACTATGTCATTCTTAACGGGATGGACATGGACAAGAACTCAGTGTGGTGATTGCTGGGGAGAGGGGGGTATAAATGGACTAAATGGTGATGGAGAAAAATATAACAAAGATTAAATTAAAAAATAAAATAAAACAAAATAAAATCTATTTTTTGGATTTGCCCATTTGGGGAAAAAATTAGTTAAAGTAAGTGCTTAACATCTGTTACATTTATAGTCAAGAAAAGCAAATGTTGTCCCCATCTAACACAAAGGTGCCCTTTACATAAAACATGTATTTGCTATTTTATGTGCTTGTTTAAGTGTTCATTCAGGTCAAACATTATGAATATTTATTTATTTAGGGCCATATTTACTAATTAGTATTTATGTTAAAACAGTTTTTACTTGTGGTATAGACTGTGTGTTTGTCAGCCCTTTAACATGAATAAAAGTGAATTTAGAACCGTTTCAGTCATTCTTATCCAATTAATCTTAAAAGCAGTTTCATTCGATGAAGTCCTAAGAAACTTGAATCTCATTTTACCAGTTAGACAGTTTTTATATTATTAAACACATTGCTAACAGAACTATTTTTATAGCACAAAGATTGCTTCCAGTATAGGCTTCTCTTCAACCTTCATATTCCTCCTAACAAACGCATTCTTCATTCTGAAACAAAGATATGGTGTGGTTGCATAAATATTCTTTAAGCAAATAAGGTTAATGACAGCTTACACTAAAATAGAAATAGAATACAGCATATATGAAATAAAGTGGCAATTATACTTTGATTAAAAATACTAAAACTATGAGTAATAAAAAACACTTTACAGAATCAAAAGAATATAATTCATTCATTCATTCATTCAATAAATACTTTCCAGGCAGCATTCCAGATACTTGAGATAAGTCAGTAGGGGACAAAAAAAAAAAAACCCTCCAAGTTCCTACTCCTAATTTGGAGTTTACACTTTATTTTTCCAAAGATTTTCTTTATTTATCTTTAGAGAGAGGAGAAGAGAGGAAGAAAGAGAGGGAGAGAAATAGTGAATGTTCAAGAGAAACATTCGTTGGTTGCCTCTCACTTGCCTCAACGTGGCCCACAACCCAGGCATATGCCCTGACTGGGAATCAACTGGTGACCAGGGACTCTTGGTTCACAGGCTAGCACTCAATCTATTGAACCACATCAGCCAGGGCTGGAGTTTATATTTTAACAATTTAGATTGAATACACACACACACACACACACACACACACACATCAACAAGCAAAACATATACTATTCTAGGAGGTCAAACATTCTGTAAGAAAAAAATGTACAGCAGGAAAAGGGGAACCAAGGGAGCAAATAAGGAGGTGGAGGTTGAAGTTTTGAATGGGTAGTAAAGTAAACCCCACTGAGTAGGTGACATGTGAGTAAAATGTTGAATGAAGTGAGTGATTTTACTATAAGGATATTCAGAAAGAGTGCAAAGGTGCTATGGCTCCTGTCGCATTCACCAAGAACAAGGAGGCCGAATACCTAAAGAGGAGGGAGTTAGAGAGAGTAGTGGGTAGAAAGGTTGGAGAGGTACAGGGCAACATCAGGGAACTCTGGTGTGTACCACTGCCTTTTTACTAGAGTGAAACAGGAGCTGTTAATAGTTCTGAAAAAGGAGCTTGGGAACAGATTACCATTTTAAGAGAATGTAGGGGGACAGAAATGGACTTGCAGGAGGCTTTGTATAGTGCAAATGATAGTGGATGAGAATGAGGCCATAGTAAATGCAATAATAAGGAGTTGGATTCTGGATATATTTGAGGTGCTGAGATGATAGTATTTTATGAAGTATAGTAGTTGGGTGTGAGAGAATTAGCACAGTTAAAAATAAATCCAGGCTTTAGCCCCAAAACTACAGAAGGATGGAGATGCTATTAACTGAGATGTGGGAGACTGGATGCAGCAGGTTTTGGTGGACACACATCAGAAAAGCCAACACATGGTAACTTCTATTCTATTGTTGGTTACCAAACACCTTGCACCTAACATCTGATAGGTACATAAGAATGCACAAAATGATCAAGCAGGATGGTTAATAAACAGACTGTGGACACGCCAATATAACAGGAAATTGTCTGTGAGGAGATTGTACTTAATTTCTTATGACATCACCGAATCTTGGAACACTAAAATGGAAAGAGCAAAATGTGAATTGTTTCAAACTAATTAGATCTTTTGACTGAACCAGTAGTATACTTACAAAGCAAATAGAATTCTTTATTAATATTAAGTAAGAGTTAACATACTAAATTTTCCCCAGTGCTTTATATCCTTCATATATTAGTTCAGCTAAAGCTTTCATTTCCCAAGCTGGCTGCATGCCGAGCTTACACTGACTACGTCCTTACAATTTGGTGGGACAGGCTCCACTCTTGCTCCAGCTTAGTGGTATTCTGGCAACAGACTGAACTCACCTGCATTCAGGATTCCCACGTCTGTGTTAAAGTAGTGAGAGCTGCTCTGAGGAGAGAATTCAAAGCAAATGAAATAAAACTTGTGACAGCAGCATAAAAATTGTGAAAGTGAAAAACTAATCTGCCCCAACTAAATTTAAATGTCACATTGTCACAGTGATGCTATCTGGGCACCTTATGGCAGATTAAAAATAATCTCACTCTACAGAGTAAAAACAAAAAGCAAAGCAAAGCAAAACACCTATCTTGTTCATAGAATGACACTGCCAATACACTGAGGTGTGCTTCAAAAAATATATTATTTCCAGTGTCCCAGGTTCGATTCCCAGCCAGGGTACATTCCTGGGTTGCAGGCCACAACCCCCAGCAACCGCACATTGATGTCTCTCTCTCTCTCTCTCTCTCTCCCCTTCACTTCCATCTCTAAAAATAAATAAATAAAATATTAAAAAAATATATATTATTTCCCCAAATGTTTAAGTATCTCTGTGATGTGAAAGAAACATAAGTGAAATTAAGAATTTGAGGACACAGGCCTCCCTGTGATGCTGATGAGGATGTGCAGCCGTGTCTGTGTGCTCAAAGACCTCAAATTGTGGCAGATCCTGGCCAGCAGGATCCGTGTATGTTGTGGCTGCTTGTGAACCAATATACACGGACTACAGGAATCCTGTGGAAAAAAAAGGATGGCACGGCTGCTCTCTAAGTCAGAGAGAAAGGGCCCTGAATCCCTGCCTGGACAAGCTTTTATTGTTTTTCTGGGTACATTACAAGAAGGGTAGTCCTCATTTACTGTGCACAGGTTCACTGCAAGGGATTACCTTTTACAGATAACAGAGGAAAGAATGTTGCTAATTACTTCAAAGAGAAGGATGTGGCAGACCAAGGGGAAAAGTGGTTGAACCAGTCACACTCCAATGTTGGGAGGTTTAGCTCAGATTTTAGAAAGTTGCAGTAAGCCCTTGCTGCCTCAGTTCAGGGTGAGGGAGTTTTAGCAAAAGCAAGTCTCATAGCAATCTAGGTACAATGCAGGCCTGATTCCCCATGGGAAAACCTCTCGCACATGGTCCTGCCTGCCACTCACTCCCCACTAGTTTTCCACGTGAGTGCTGAGTTACATTTCCACACCATGCAAAGCAGTTCCCGACATCAAATGGAATGATCTATAGGTTTGACAACTACTGTCTTCTAAGATGTAACATTTTATTTACACTTATGGAAGAAATCTAAGATTATAATAAATATTTGGAATACTAACAAAAATGCAAAGAATCCCAAGTAAAAGAAATCATTTTTAATCGCTTCTCTTAGGGTTAACTTTTGTTAATATTTTGGTGTTTGTCCTAAGGAAGAAGTGTAAAAGACATATTTGGGCCCTGGCTGGTGTAGCTCAGTGGATTGAGTGTGGGCTGTGAACCAAAGCATTGCAGGTTTGATTCCCAGTCAGGGTACATGCCTGAGTTGCAGGCCATAGCCCCCAGCAACCGCACATTGATGTTTCTTTCTCTCTCTCTTTCTCCCTCCCTTTCCTCTCTAAAAATAAATAAATAAAATCTTAAAAACAAGACATATTTGGAATAAATGTAAACACACACACTTATGTTAACATTTGCCAATTTCTCTCAGGGATAATTTTGAAGAAAGAAAATTTTATATGTTTAGATCACATATTGATGAAAAAAATGACAATTTAGGTGAAATAATTATTCTTAAACAATATTATTTTCAGACAAAATCTTAGGGGATAGTACACCTCCAAAATAAAGAATCTCTAAAATAATAAGAAGGAAAAAACAAATAATATTCAATAAAAACAATAGCCACTGCATATTTTATTTTCTTACAAAATTTTGGCATACGTATTACACACCAAGTATTTCTTTTTATGTATCTCTATCCCCGGTATCTTTTCCATCAGCACCTCCACACAGTCTCATTGTTCTGTGTTCAGCAATTGCTAACCACAAAAAAACAATTTTAAGATAGTTTTTACTCAATTAATTTTTAAAAGCTGAACAGTTAAAATGTTTTGTAAACCTTAGTTTCCTTGATGTTAAATAAAACATTTATTTTATTAAAAAATAAGCATTTATAAATTATAAATTTCTAAGGGGGATTAATTTTTCTAGGAAAGAAAAGCACATCTAAAGATTTTATGTCTATACTAAATTTCTTTTAAGCATATTTAGCAATCTATGGTCAAAGGCAAATCTAGAAAACCAATGGAATAAAGCTTACAGTCACTTTCTTCTGCAGTAAAATCCAATTATGAAAATGCTATTGACAGTTACATTAGCGTGTAAGGTAGTATTTCTTGGTTGTGTTAATGCAATCCTTTTCATTTCTAGAATTTTCAGTGGATTTTCTAAAGAACAAAATATGTAAAGAATGGTAAACAACCCAATAATGATTATCATGCAGTAAAGTCACCACAACCCCTACCAGGGGTGTCTGACCTTTTGGTGTTGCTGGGCCACACTGGCAGAAGAAGAGTTGTCTTGGGTCACACATTAAATACACTAACACTAATGACAACTGATGAGCAAAATATAGTTTTAAGTAAATTTATGATTTTGTGTTGGGCTATATTCATAGCCACCCTGGACTGCATGCAGTCCACAGGCTGAGGTTTGGACACTCCTGCCAATACCTGAAGCTATGTGGACCAGGACACCTTTCCCCAGCTTGGACTTTAGCTCTAGGTCCTTGTTTGAGCTGTTATTGACCTGCTTAGTCTTTTATGTCATCAGAAGGTAGCCACTGGATTTTTATTTTTCTTGCTATGTTACATGACCCACTCACCTCTTATTTCTAAACAGTTATACCCTTCTGATTGCCAACTTATACCCGTAGTACCCTTTATTTTCAGGTGTAGTATCAATACATTTAAAAATTAATCAATTTTGACAACACATGCCTTGAAACTAAGATATAACCTAAGAAATATGCTGCTTTCTTAAAAGGCTTTTGTGAACAATTACAGTTTACTTTATAAACATAACCAAAATCAAAATGTATTTTCAATGTCCCTCATAGATCTAATTTCTGATATTCCAATTAACTCTTTTTTACCCAGTTTAAATTTTTCAGCCTTGAAATGTAAATACCAGATGATAGATTATTTCATGGCTAATACTTCCATAAATTTGTAAACTTGTGATACAAAAATCTGAATTCTAATGTGCTAGAAATGAGGCATTGATCTCGGTGCTATGCTGGGCAGGGCTGCCGTCTTAAAATTTATATAGGCTTCTATAAATGAATTGAGTATAATAAAACACGGTTTCAAATTTTCATGAGAGTCATAAGAAACAAACAAGAACAAAAGGTTTCTATAATTCTTAATCATCCTCCTTATATGATTATATCCAAAATCAATATTACCTTTCATTATTAATGCAAAATATATATTTGTAAAAAATAAAATAATGCAGTTTTATTCCTCAATAATTCTGGTCTCTGACTTCATGTTTTGATGTTTTTTATCCCTGGGTAACATAAAAATAGTCTCATGTATTTTTAGGACTATTAGAAAGTATACAGTAATTTTAGGTTAATCTTTTTAAATTTATCACAGTAAATTATTTTTAAATGTCTCTCACATATAATCTAGGCATAATGCATTATAAGGAATAAGATGATGAATAAAAAGCAATCTCTCTTCTCTAGGGACTAACAATGTTCTGTGGACTATTGGTCTAGGTAGTAAAGTCAGAATGTATCCTGTATGTATCTATAGCTGAATTCCACATGCTTGATTTAAAATTAAATTCCTATTATACATCAGTCTCGACTGTATAAAGATAATATCAATTGTGATTATACCAATGATGATTTATAAAGATACAGTCTCTCATGATTGCATGATGATATTTAATATTTCTTAGAGGAACAGGAATGCATTCATGAAGGTACAGTTATTTAGGGTGGACATGGAAAAAGAATTTCCAAGAGCAAAAGGAATAAAAGTGGGAAAGTACAAGACATCTTACAAAATAAGTACTTATAAACTAAGAACATATAAAGTTCACTCTTAATAACTAGAGATGATAGTACATCTAGTGAAAGAATTTAAAAACAAGACTTTAAAATAATGGTCAAGAAATAGTAGTTCTGTTTCTGAATTCAAATTTCAAGACAAAAAGTGATACTTAATTCCATAGACAATGGAAATCTGATTAAGTTTGGAAAAGAAAAATGGTAGAGTTAGAGTTCTAGTTAAAAACAAAATTTTCCCAATAAGTGGTAAATGTGCTTTTCTAGAGTAAGGAGATATGGATGTCAAAATCATTATTTAATGATCCAGAAAGGAGTTAATAAAGGCTTGAACAAGCCTTGTATCAGTGAGATTAGGAAGAAGGAATGTTTTTTTTTAAATGAAAGAGAATCTAAAGATAAGTACCTAAATGTTTTCAGGCAATATAGAATGAAGATTTAAAGGTAAGCCTAAGGCACTTATATTGTGCAACAGAAAAAATTCTGCTCATATTGCAAACCTAGAAAATCAGAAGCAGGGGTAGGCTGTGGGAAGAAAATAGGCCAAGCTGATTTTAAGTGCTGACAGGGTTTCCAGGCAGTGTTGCAGAGAAAACTGGGAAATATAAATCTGAAGCTCTGCAGAGAGATGAAGGCAAGCAGTTACATTTAAGAATCATCTCGGACTTCTGGCCAAGATGGAGGCATTAGGTACACACTGTGCCTCTTTGCACAATCAAAATAAGGACAACAACAATTTAGAAACAAAAAAACAAATACCAACAGATATTGAATTGTATGGAAGTCTGACAATCAAGGATTTATAGTAGACATATTCATCCAGCCTGGTAGGAGGGGCAGAGTTGGGTGGCTAGGCGGAGAGGGCTTGCAGCAAAGAGGTGACTGGCAGACCCAGAGAGGCGGCAGATTGTGGAGGGGCGTGGCACACAAGGCCATTGGCAGACCAGGTGGTCCCACATTTGCATGCAGATAAACCAGGGGAAACTGGGGAGCGAGCAACTCAGGGCCCCAGGTTGGGGAAATAAATCCTCAAAACACTGACTGAAAATGCCTGTGGTGTTGCAGTGTGGGGAGAAACTCCCAGCCTCACAGGAAAGTTCACTGGAGAGACCCACAAGATCCTAGAACATACACAAGCCCACCCACCAGGAATCAGCACCAGAAGGGCCCAGTTTGCTTGGGGGAAAAGGCAGTAATGACTGAAATCTGGCAGAGCATGGAGCAAATGCCATTGTTCCCTCTCAGACCCCTGCCCCATGCACAGCATCACAACCAGTGACTGGGTGGCCCCACCCTGGTGAACACCTAAGGCTCCACCCCTCACTGTGTAACAGGTATGTCAAGACAAAAACAAAAATGGTCCAAATGACAGAACAGATCAAATCTCCAAAACCAATATAACTAAGTGACAAAGAGATAGCCAACCTATAAGATGCACAGTTCAAAACACTGGTAATCAGGATGCTCACAGAATTAGTTGACTTTGGTTGCAAATTAGATGAACAAATGAAAGCTACACTAAGTGAAATAAAGGAAAATGTACAGGGAACCAATAGTGATGGGAAGGAAACTGGAACTCAGATTAAAGGAGTAGACCAGAAGGAAGAAAGAAACATCCTATCAGAAAAGAATGAAGAAAGAAGAATTCAAAAAACTGAGGAGAGACTTAGGAGCCTCCAGGATATCTTTAAACATTCCAACATCTGTATAGGGATACCAGAAGGAAAAGAGGAAGAGCAACAAGTGGAAAAGTTATTTGAACAAATAATAAAGGAGAACTTCCCCATTCTGTCAAAGGAAATAGACTTCCAGGAAGTGCAGGAAGCTCAAAGAGTCCCAACGAAGTTGGACCCAAGGAGGAACACATCAAGGCACATCATAATTACATTAGCCAAGGTAAAAATAAGGAGAGAATCTTAGAAGCAGCAAGAGAAAAGGAGAAGGGCCTGGAAAGAAGTATTCCAAGTCATGAAAGGCAAGGACCTACATCCAAGATTGCTCTATCCAGCAAAGCTTTCATTTAGAATGGAAGGGCAGATCAAGTGCTTCCCAGATAAGGTCAAGTTAAAGGAGTTCATCATCACCAAGCCTTTATTATATGAAATATTAAAAGGACTTATCTAAGAAAAAGAAGATAAAAAACATATACAGTAAAATGACAGCAAACTCACAATAATTAACCACACCTAAAACAAAAACAAAAACAAAATAAGCAAACAACTAGAACAGGAACAGAACCACAGAAATGAAAATCACACAGAAAGTTAGCAACAGGGGAGTGGGAGGAGGAGAGAGGAGGGAAAGGTACAAGAATAAGTATAGCATAGATGGTAGGTAGAAAATAGACAGGGGGAAGGTAAGAATAGTATGGGAAATGTAGAAGCTAAGAACTTATAAGTATGACACATGGACATCAACTAAAGTGGGAGAATGTGGGTGGGGGAGGGGATGTGGGCTGGAGGAGAGTGAAGAGGGGAAATGGGACAACTGTAATAACATAATCAATAAAATATATTTAAAAAAAGAAAAAAATTATCTCAACATGGGCCTGTTCAATCTATACCTACCTACTTACTGACAAGCATATATTTAGTATTTTATAAAATTCCCTCAAAAATTTATTAAAAAGCTGTCAACACATTTTCTTAGTAGGGTTTTAACTGCAATTTATAATAGAAATTACATAATCTCTTTTAGTGTAGTGAATATTGCAATATTTTTGTAATCTAAAAATAGAGAAAATACTGCCCTTATCTCAAGTCACCTAAAGCTTCAGGCATTACATAATTGTTAACAACATGCTCTGGACTCCAGTTCCCACCACAGTAGCATAGGCAGCACAGTTACAAATACATTATTTAACTTCCTTTTAAATTAATTAACTTCCATTTTTAAAAACTGTGAATACTAACCTCTACTTTGCCTACCTTATAAATGTGCATTAATACTGAGACAAAATTAAGCACTATTGAGATGCAAGCAGTGATTATTATGTTCTCTGTCCACCTCTATCTTGCATTTCCACATGATAAAACCAGCCAGCTGGATGGTAGAGACATTATATGCCAATTGCCAGACCTCAAATGGGCTGCGCTCAAGGTTTGGTGGGATAGGACATGGACATCAAGCACAGGTATGAGGTGTGATGTTGTTCTTGTGGGCATGAGCTGTGAGACTGGGCAGAGTAAACTGAAATTAGGACAGAACCTCTCTATTAAATTGTCGCGACTCCTAAGTGCTCAGAAATATTAGCTATAGACAATTATTGGTGTGGGTTTGAATTTTCAGTCAAAGTTGGATTAACAAAAATGCAATGTTTATTTCCTTGAAAAAGTAAAATTAACATAACTTGGCAGCCTTTGTTCCAGGTGTTGACAAAATTCTTTTAAAGAAATTTCTTCTTCAACAGTCATGTATGATTTTTAAATGAGTTCAGTTCAGAATTTTGACTTAGTTAATTAAGGTATTCACACCTGCTCTCAGCATACGCTCATCTCTCTTGCTTAATTATACTCTGGGCCTCAGGTCAAGGGTTTCTGGTCCACATGCCCACACATTATCCTCTATGTTTGCTGTTCTCCACTGTAGTACAGCATGTTAATCCTGGTACTCATTTTTGTGCTCTGGCATCTGGAGCTGACATCATGATTTTAGTAGCCCCTGGTTGAGTAGCTTACATAGTGTGTCTTCATTGTACTCACCTCTGTTGTTTGGCTAAATTATGCGACAGTAAAAAATAATCCCCAAATCACAATGACTTATAAGAACTATAACCACCACATAATGGATCATAAAGCTTCTGCTTGTAAGTGCTTATACCACTACCAATTACATCACACTGACCACAGGAAATCACACAGCCAAGTGTGATTTTAATAGGGATGAGAAGGTAAGTAGAATCTTCTCCCAGAGAGGAATAATAGCAATTTTCTAGAAAATAATGTAATCTACCCTAACACACAAGGTTTCTTTGAGTCCCATCCCACCTGCCCCCCCAATCATTTGTCCAGCAGAATTGTACCCCTCTGCAGCAGCCACGTGTACTTTTCACATTTGCAACCACACCAGCATGAGGTGAGCAGGACAGAGGCTGCCTTCCATTCCATCTGGCAAGACCCAAAACAGTGCAGAGTTCCAATTTGTGGGAGATAAGCATTTCCTAATGTCAGGTCTCCAAACACTTTTAAATCTCAGTGTCTAATACAGTTCCAAACATAGCAGACACTCTAACAAGCCTCCTCCCAACATTTGCAGAGCCTGAGGCAAAAATACAATGGAGGCTCCCATATTATGTCTAAATATTTAAAATTCTGACATGCTATGAAACTATTATTTAAAATATGCTCTAACTTATCACTTTGACAAATAAATCTTCATTAAGCCTAGGAAAGCTAGTTCTTTATCAGAACAGGAGAGAACCTGCCCAATTCCAGGTCCTGGGCCAAATTTGATGGGGCTTCTCTTTTCACCTTTACTCTCTGCTATAGTCAGAGGGCCTTGAGCCCATGCATTAGGACATTCCAGTCAGCTTTCCCATGCTCTACACACATCACCCCCATCCTGGGGTACATTCACCAGCAATAACTTGCTCTGCCATCAGGAAGGCAGATTTGGGGAAAGACCTACACAGGACTTGAAAACCAAGTGACATTTGGGCTAAAATTGTAGGGGCTCTAAAACCTGTAGAATAATCTAGAAGCAGGTGCCCGAGGACCTTTCACCTGTGAGAAGGGGTGAAACCAGATGATAGCAAAACACGGGCCTTTAAACACATGGTACTCAATAGGGGATGGCTCACCTATGATCTAAGGGTGGTAACTTAAAGTAAACTTTAAAGCGTTCAAGTGCAAGCAACATCTGTATCAAAGTATATTTTCACATGTTTTTATATCAGTAATAAAGCCTCATCATAAAAAGATTCTAACAGATTATGTTTGAAGGGTACATGCTCTTTGCATTTCTGTTCGACCACAGGCACCAATTCCAGTGTGATCTTCCTCACCTAATTTCTAAGCAGAACTGGTCCAGTCAGAGAGCATTTTAAGAAACCCCTGTCCATCCATTTTACCAAATTATTCTTTTTGGAAAAGAATTCCCTGCAGTTTCTTACAAATAATTATTTTCTTTAGTACTTTTAAAAGACAGCATTATTTACAAAAGTATGTACTCTTAAGACCTCTAACTACTGTGCAAAGTAATATCTGTTTATCTTTGCAAATAACACAAATTCTGACTTTTGTTTAAGGACACGAACCAAATTTATCAGCAGGATGTCTGCATCAGTGTGATGGATCACTACAAGACTAATCTGCCTTTCTTGGCATGCTGCCTGCTCTGTGAAAATGGCGATTTCTTTTATACACAGCTGGCCAGGATTCAAGGGCTGCGCCTATGGCCCAAACAGAGAAATTTGGCTTTGAGTAAAATTAAATGAGACTCCAACTGTGGCCTCACTAGAACCCAAACTTCAAGTTCACTATTCCCAATACTATCACCACAGACCATTTGCTTAAATAGGCAAATGGCATTTTTGGGCAGGCTGGCAAGTCTGCCTTAGAAAAAGTGCAGTGTGAAAATGGCTTACAAGTGCAAGTGATGACATGTGAGTTAGAATTCTGCTTGGTTTAAAAATATCCAGTTTTTTTCATTTTTGTAAGCTTGTAGCTCACTACAAAGTTTTTTAATGCCAATTTGTTTTTATCTTATGTGTATTTAATTTTTTGATTCTCAAATGAGGAAAACATGAAAGAGAAAGTCTCACGTGTAACCAAGCAGACAAAAGAAAATTACTTTTCCCCAATGAAATGTTCTATTTCCTTAGTTTGCTGTGTCATTAATTTCGCAACGTCATTTTATGCTGGTCTAGATTTTCGTAGTTTCCCCTGAATACAACTTAAACAAAAGACATTTAGATTTATTTTTTTAAAAAATATTGTGTATTTATTGTATGAGAGGCACTTTTCTATGACCTGGGTAATGGTAAAAGGCAATCCAGATTTCTACTGCCATACAACTTTCATTTTAGAGCTGGAGTGAAGGCAGATTAAAAGAGGCAAAAGAAATAAGAACTAAACATAGTAAAACTTTTAAAAGGATTTATGTGACAGAAAATTATTGGGGGACATATAACCTGAATAAAGCCTTCTCTAGAGATAAGATTTGAGCTAAGAATTAGTCATGAGACAGAGAAAGCAAGATGTGAATATTTGGGGGGATGCTCAGCTAACAGAGTGAACAACACTCCAAAAAAGGGGCCAGTTTGGTGCATTATAGGATTAGAAAGAAAGTAAGTATAATGGGAACATAATGAACAAAGGAAAGAGTGTATAAAATGAGAAAGAACTAATACAGGGAGGGTTCGGGGGGTGTTATACTAATTACAGTCTACTAGGATGTAAGATATATTCCATTTTATTTCCAGTAGGAGGTCATTGGGGATTTCCAATTGATGAATAATGTGATATAATATATACTTTAATATATACTTTGGTTGCTGAGTATAGGATGTATCTGGGGCCAGGGTGTGAGGAAGTGGGAAACAGGGTAGGAAAGAGAAAGCAAGGAATCAGGACATCATTATGGCTTATGGCTGGATCTCTTTCTGACTTTGGGTCTTTCTACATAGAAAAATATGACATTATCCAAACTCCATATTATCCCACTATTTTTCTTGGCCTTTTACCTACATTCATAATTTGTGGGCCCTTTATTTTTTTGTTTCTTTTTTTTCTTTATCTCAGATATGTCACAAAGTCACTTATCTTTCTGGCAAACATTCAGAGCTCCACTTCTGACCTCATGTGTAGAGTTATGTGCAGAATTATCCTTCTGGAAAGACATCACAACATATAGTAATTGCCCTTAGAGTTACCAGACCCTGATGTCCAGATGGATGACAGTATTTACAGAAGCTACCCACTATTATCCAGAAGTCTCTAAATATGTATAAGCATATCAATGACATAGTAATTTCAGATAATAGGCAAATATATTTCATTTTTGCCTCTTTCTGGCTTAATCACTAGAAGTTCTTCAATTATAACTGACCAGAAAACCAACTTTATGTACATGATTTACTTTAAGCTTCCAAAAAGCAAAGGGGCTTTCTGTGTGTGTGTGTGTGATTTCCCACCAAAATTATTGGAGGCTGGTAGCTGAATGATATTAAGAGGATCAGAAACGCACATGGTCTTCTGTTTTATTTTCTGCCCTTATCATACATGTTCATTCTAATTTTTGGAACATCACTTTTATTGTCAGTTATTAACTTAGTGGTTTTGGTTCAGTTGATAACTTCTCTGGTATTAAAATGTTCTATAAATGCAATGGTCATGTGTGCTGTTTAATTTCATTTCTGGCTGGGGTATAACTCCCCTCCTTTGATGTAGTCATGATGGTGACCAATACTATAGAACTGTTTATTAAAAAGTCTCTGGATTTACTGGATAGTGAGAATTGTCTCCCATTGCTGGATGGTGTTGGATGATTTCCACAATTCCTTTCAAAGTCTCAGCCGTGCAGTTTCTATGCTTTCAATCTGTGGGTATTCACATCAGAAATGAGGTTGTGGTTTAGACTGAAAAGGTCATAAATAGAGAGAACATTGCCATGTTTTCCAACTGATGCTATCTGTGGCTCCAAGCTTACATTGCTCAAATTATTGAAAGGAGCATTTGTAACATCATGTCTCAGTGAGCAATAGAAAAAAAAAGACAATCTCAGTCTTTCTGAAAGATTCTGTGTATTTAGAATTAACCCCTACATTTGGGTAGGCTGATGCCATAAAAAGTAAAATTAAAAGATGTGTCAAGATTTGTTGAGCTCTTGTGATAGCAATTTTTTCCCTTTCTTTCTAAGTCAAGTACCATATTCATTAGATTAATTCCCCATAAATATGTATTTACTTTAGCTCTTCTAGGAGGTACTACCTTTGTTTTAAATTTAGTCACAGGTAATTCAGTCCATGTCAGTTTGTGGAATAAATTGCATGTGTAATACTCAGCAGCCCACATTATCTTTGTTGCTACCTGGTCTATGTGATCCATCACTTCTGTCACTGAAGATGTAGAATTTAATGCAAATATTCCAGTGACATAATTGTGGACTATATCATATATTAGTGAAATAGTTTTCCATTTTCCAGCCTAATTAATTCAGTGGACAATCCTGGATGCCACCCGTGAACTTGGGATCAATTTGCTCCTATCAACCACTACTTCTACTTCAGTCCATGTCTTACTACAAGTGACCTTATAGGAATGTAAGTTCTTTTAAAAAAAATGAGCCAGAATAAATAGGATTGTGCTGTGGTAAAAAACAAAATTATGTAGAATTTTAGTGCCTTTTTTTCTTGTTCACACACTTTGGCCATTGAAATAAGCAAGGCATGTCTTGCTCACCATACTCAATATGGGATCAAGCTAAATGCAAAGCCACGATTGCCAGCATTGCCAGTTTCTGAGGCAAAGGAATAAGAATTCTACCAGAAGTAATTAAAATGGTCTAGCCCAGAAATGACACACTCACAGCTCTTTGGTCAAAAGTAGTCATGTGGCCCCAAGGGGCAGGAAAGGGGGAAATGGTTGTGTGCCAGTTGCAGGAAGTATAATTCTACACTTGTCCTAAAGGAAGGGAAACATCATTTTGATAAACACTATGATTACCATAGCACTCCATCATTCGCTTTCCAAAGGCTTTTTTGAACTATTGATGGTTAAAACTCAAAAAATAGTTTTTTTGAGTTCCAAGTAAGTGGTTTCTTTCTAATAGTATCTAAGCCTGAGAAATCAGCCCTTGAGGGAAAGCTGGAGGAGAAAAAGCTGCTGAACTAAGGTGGATGAGGAAAGAGAATCACACTTGCTTTTCTACCTTGGATTTTGATGAGTTAGAAAATACAAGCTAGTGTTGGTGTTAATCTCCTCCCTGATACGTGCACAATACAGACTCCATGAACTCACTTATCCCAGCACATATCCTGATACTGATAGAGACAAAGAATTTAGTTTTACTGTGTCTCTGAGATTTCCTGTGGGAGAACTGAGTCTATCTGGCACTTTCCTGACATCTTTGGACTTCTGCTTTTCTGTGAAATACTTCTACACTGGGAAGTCAAAAACTATTAAATAATCATTCATTTGGAGGATGGAGCAGAGTGAAAAAATTCTGAGTCGTGCCTTGGCTTTGCTCAGAGGATTTCCCTTGGCCCACTCCCAAACATTCTGTTAACTTCCTCAGATCTCATACACTCCCCAAAACGTTAACCAGAATCCTAACTTCATTGTCTGTTAGGCAGACATGTCTACCTTCAGCTGGCAACACTGATCTGCTGCAGTTCAGGCAGTCACCAGGGATATAAGCCTGCACTTATTGCTACTTAAAATTAAGAACACAGCTAAACTTTTTCTTCCTGATGTCCCCCTTTTTTAACAGCTTTGCTAAGGTGTAATGTACATATAATAAATTACATGTTTAAAATGTTCAATTTGATGTGATTTGATTTACATAAACATCAGTGAAACCATCAATACAATCACAGAATGAACACATCCATCACTCGCAAAGCACCAGCCCATTTTTATCTCTCTCCCTCTAGCTCTCTTCCTCTCCCATCCTCAAGAAATGAATGACCCGCTTTCTGTCACTAAAGATTAGTTCACATTTTCTAGAATTTTATATAAAGAAAATTATAGAGTATATGCTTTTTTAAATGTTGCTCTTTTACTCAGCATAATTATTTTCAGCTTTACCTATGTCATTGTGTATATTAATGGATAAGTCCTTTTCATTGCTGAGTAGTACTCCATCTCATGGCTATGTCACAATTTGCTTACACATTCATGTGTTCATGAACATGTGGGCTATTTCCAGGTTTTTTAATATTACCAATAAATCTTTCATTGCTACTTGTGTACAAGTCTTTGTAAAAATATATGCTTTCATTTTTCTTGGTAACTATAACCTTCAAATTCAGAAAATTAACATTTATACATTATTATCTCTTAATAATCAGAACCCTGGTCAAGTTTTGCTAATTGCTCCAATAGTGTCTTATAAACATAAAAGTCAGCTCAGAACCACATGTTGTATTTAATTTTCATATCTCGTTATTTTTTAAATAAGACAACTTTATTAAGGTATATTTGACAAGTAAAAAACTGCTCTGTTTAAAGTACACAATTAGATAAGATTTGACTTGTATATATGCCTTTAACACAATCAAGATAATAAACCTCGTTACAACTCTCCCAAAAGTATTGTAAAGCCCTCTATTAACCCTCCCTCCAACTCTCTTCCCCAGAAAACAAATGATATGTTTTCGGTCACTGCAGATTTGTTTGTATTTTCTTAAATGTTATATAAATGAAATCATGCAATACGTACTGTATTTCGTCTGAATTCTTTCACTTGGCATACTTATTTGAGATTCATCCATGTTGTAGCATGTATCAATATTTATCCCTGTTTATTTTTGAAGAGCATTTTATTGCATGGCATACCACAGCTGTTGGCATTTGAGAGCATTTGAGAACATTTGAGTAGTTTCCAGTTTTTGACTGTTACAAATAAGTCTGCTATGAACATCCATGCGCATATGATTGTGTGGACATATGCTTTTGTTTCTCTTGGGAAAGCACCTTGGCGTGAGATATCTGGATCGTATGGTGTGTATATGTTTAACTCTTTAATAAATTGCCAAATAGACTTAATGTGGTCATGCCATTTTATACCCACCAGCACTGGATGAGAGATCCAATTGGTTCACTTCCTCACCAGCACTTGATAGGGTCAGACTTTTGAATTTTAGCCACACATTCTAAAAAGAGGTTTTCGTTCACATTTCCCTAAAGACTAATGTTGAGAGTTTGTTCATGTGCTTATTATACAAATATCATGAGCTTTCAATGAATCAGTCAAAATATGTTAGCACAATTTCAATGCCATATTCATAATGAAAAACTGTGACTCTGTTTCTCTATATTTGGGCGTGGTCATCTTTATTTTGTGTTTCTAATCAGTGCCGTCCTCTGTTTTAATGGTTGAAACTGGTATATTTTGTTTGATTTTTTTTCTAAAGTATAATTATTTAGGGTCAAGATGTAGGCTTAAGTAAACAGGGTACTTGAAACCTCCCACTATAACATCAAAATTACAACTAAACCACAGAAAAATCATCATTCGAAACCATCTGAAATCTAACTGAACAAAAGTTCTATAACTAGGGATATAAAGAAGAAGCCACATTTATACTGGTAGGAGGAGCAGACATGGAAACAGCTGGTCCCAGGCTAATGTGTGGCTGTTAAAAATTGGGAGGTGTAGCCCTGGCTTGCATAGCTCAGTGGACTGAGCTCGGGCTGCGAACTAAAGTGTCGCAGGTTCGATTCCCAGTCAGGCCACATACCTGGGTTGCAGGCCATGGCCCCCAGCAACTGCACATTGATGTTTCTCTCTCTCTCTCTTTCTCTCTCCCTTCCCTCTCTAAAAATAAATAAATAAAATCTTTTAAAAAATTGGGAGATGTATCTGAACTCTGGATGTCCAGAGCAAAGGGTCTCAGTCACATATCAGACCCCCAGCCCAAGTTTCCCGTGGCAGGAAGAGAAGTTCCCAAAACCTCTGGCTGTGAAACCAGTGGGGATTGTGGCTGAGTAGACAAAAGGCTGCTAGAGTCATGGGTAGTTTCTCTTAAAGTGCCCACACATAGACTTATTTAGACTCACTTCTTCTGAGCTCTAGCACTGAAGCAGCAGTTCAAAAGGCACCAGGGACATAAGGGGAGCAACTCAATATTTTGGCATCAGTGTGAGAGCTGAGAGGTAGCTTTCTGCCAGAAAAAAAAGTGCTGGCAGAAGCCATTGTTCCTTTTCCGAGACTCCCCTACCCACAAAGTTGGCAGACAGGTATCGTATCTGAGTCTCCATCAACCTGGATCACACTGTTCACCCTGTGCAGGTGTTTCTCTGAAGCCCCACCAAATTTGCTGTTTTGGGTGGCTTTTTCATACAAACCGCCCACCATGGTTCATGTTGCAGACTTTCCTACAGTCTCTCAAAGTTTCACAAACCACAAATAAGCAGCATCTAACCTATCTAACTTTGCGTGCTCAATATCTCTTGCTAAATGACCCCAGGACTGGCATCCCTTAGCCGCAGATGGCCTTAGTGCACAGCTTGCCCTCTCCTGGGCACCTCCAAACTCAGCACAAGTGGCAGCCATCTCCATGTTGCTTTATAGCTCATGCCTCGTGACCTGGACAGGGCACATGTGGCAGCTGACTTTGACTTACACCTCCTAGAAGGCTTCAGAGCCAGCACACACAGAAGACACACTCAAGGGGTAGAATCAGTGGGCACCAGAGCCCTGTTTAAGAGAGCCCTTCTACATGGGGTCAACCCTTGCATGGTAGGTTTTCTGTTGTTGCTGCCAGGCCTCACAACTAATTGGCCTGGGGGTAAATTCCTTCCCTGAATTTACAATAATCAAAACCCAACTACAGAAGGGGTGTGCACAGAATCCACCTGGTGGGTGCTACCTGGAGCTCCCAGGTCAGGTGATAAGGGAGGTAGTGCTATAGGTCCTTATAGGACACTTACTATCTAAGACCACGCTACCAAGACCAGGAAATGTAGCAACTCTACCTACTACATAGAATCAAATACAGGGAGACAGCCAAAATGAGGAAACAAAAAAACATGTTCCACATGAAAGCACAGAACAAATCTCTAGAAAAATAAATAAATAAAGTAGATAAGAATCTATCAGATTCATAGTTCAAAACAAACTGTTTTGGGTCTATTATAAGGATACTCAATGATTTCAGTGAGAACTTCAACAAAGAAATATAAAACATAAAAATGGAGATAGAAAAAAAGAACCAGTTAGAAATGAAGAATATACTAACTAAAATGAAGAATACATTACAGGGAATCAACAGTAGACCAGATGAAGAGGAGGATCAAACCAGCATTTGGGACATAAGGAAGCAGAAAACAACTAATCAGAACAGCAAAAAGATAAAAAGGATCCCCCCCCCAAAAAAAATTAGAATAGTTTAAGAAGCCTCTGGCACAACTTTCAGGATACCAACATTCACATTATGGAGATGCCAGAGGAAGAAAGAGAGCAAGGAACTGAAAACCTGTGTGAAAAAATAATTATGGAAAAGTTTTCTAACCTGGTGAAGGAAGTAGACATGCAAATCCAGGAATCACAGAGCCCCAAGCATGATTAACTCAATAAGGCCCACACCAATACACATCATAATTAAAATGCCAAAAGTTTAATAAGTAAAATGAATAAATTAAAAGACAAAGAAAGAGTCATAAAAGCAGCAAGAAAAAATACATCAGTTACCCACAAGGGAGCTCCCATAAAACTGTAGGCTGTTTTCTAAACAGAAACTTTGCAGGCCAAAAAGGATTATCATGAAATATTCAAAGTGATGAAAAACAAAGACCTACAACCAAAATTATGCTACCCAGCAAAGCTATCATTTAGAATCAAAGAACAGATAAAGAGGTTCCCAAACAAAAACAAAAAACAGAAAAACAACTAAAGGAGTTTATCATCACCAAATCAGTATTACAAGAGATGTTAAAGGGTCTTCTTTCAGAAGATGACAAGATAAAAAATATAAATAGTAAAATGGCAATAAATACATATTATCTATATGTTCATTACAACACTATTTACAGTAGACAAGATATGGAAGCAACCGAAGTGTCCATCAGTAGATGAATGGATAAACAAATAGTGCATATGTACAATGGACCATATGACTCAGTCATTAAAAAAAAAGAATGAAACGAAATCTTGCCACCTGCAACAACATGGATGGACCTGAAGAGTATTGACCTGATTAAAAGAAGTCAAACAGAGAAAGACAAATGCCATAGGATTTCACTTAAATGTGAAACTTAGAAAACAAACAAATAAAAAAAAACATGCAGAACAAAGCAAACTCATAAATACGGAGAACATTTTGACAATTGCCTGATGGAAGGGTGTTTGGGAGGGGTTGTTGAAAAAAGTGAAGGAATTTAAAAGTACAAATTGTCAGTTACAGAAAAGCGATGGGGATGTTAATTATAGTTCAGGGAACGTAAGCAACAATATTGTCATAGCTGCGTTTGGTGTCAGATTGCCAGATGGGTACTAGACTTACCAAGGTGATCCCTTCATAAGTTGTGTACATAAATGTCTAATCACTGGGTTATACTCCTAAAACTAACATAATAATGTACATCAACTGTAATTATAAAACAAAAAATATTATTTTAAAAAGTACAGTCATTAAAACAGAGATTCTTGGTTGTTTCCTTCAAAGTATTTTTAGTGGTTGTTAAGGTTTGTTTGTTTACTTTGGTACTCAAAGCTTACTGATTAGAAGCAGTCTGTGGTTCTCAGACATACAGAGTAATGATAACATTTTCCATGTACCATTTTTCCCTTTCTTTCTCAAAGTTATTTTAGAGATTTTTAATTATATTTTTGTCCATTATCATTTATCCCATTAAAGGTTTTAATTTCCTGAGAGTTATAAATTTCATCCTCACTGCAAAGAAGTGATTCTAAAAATAAAATATGTAACTAATATTTATGTGTTTTGGGATACAAATAAGAACAAACCTCCTTCCTCTCTCTCTTTTGCTCATAGCTCAGTACAATACCAATCACCCCTTGGAATTAGGTGTTGTCATGTCACTGAGTTCTAATCAATGGAACAGGAATAAACATAACATGTGCTGCTTCCAGATATGGTTTATAACCCATTCCTCAAGATCCTCAACATTCTTTCACTTTATACATGATACTGAGACAAATGCTGAAGATGGTAGATCAACAAGATGGAACAACACTGGGTTCCAGAATCACCATTTGGAAAAGAATCATACATGAGCTAGGACCATCAGTTTGATAGGTTATGTTAATAACTTCCATTATTTCATGCCATTGAAATTTGGGTATGCACCTATTACAACAACTAACATTGCCCTTACTAATATAGAGGTCATTAGAGTCAGAAATATATGGCAATGGTTTCCTTTATTTTTCCACTGGTGTTCTTTCCCCTTATTTGGACTTCTAGCCCTTCATGTAATACTGAAGTCCACTGAGAAAACAGTGCTTGGAGTTTAATTGAAAGGCATAACTACCGTGCAACAGTCCTTTTAATCAAGATGTTAAAAAATGTTAAAAGGGAAATTTATTAACTTTGATTGAATATATAAAATTAAGATGTAATGCATTTTAAATATATTAGCTCAAATTATAAAATATTAAATTAAATTTTAATATATTAAATTAAACACAGATTAAACTAGATTGAAAAAATACTTTGAAACATCTCAAATACACCAGAGGAATTATTAACTATTTTATTTAAAAGTGAAAATCTAGCACTTATCAGAGAGATAAAAGGGGGACTAGCAAAAGGAACCTAGCCACACAGGTACACAGGAGTTGCTCCACAAGGTAAATGCAGTTATCAAAAGACTTTAGAAATTTGGTTCTGTATTAAAAAGTGTGCAAATAAGAGTAAAATGTAACAACATGTTGAATACACCAGATCCACATGATCCCAGTGCAGTGCCGACCCTGATGGTGAGCACACAGCTCCTCTGTTCAGAGCTGTTATCTCTTCCCAAGCCCAACATAAAAGCTTCTTAAAAGTGATTTTGTTGTTTGCACTTGTGTATTTTTATGAGAAAGCCTGGCTCTAACAGATACTGACCCTTGGGTCTAACAGGACACTTTTCACATTGAAAAAAAAATAAAGAGAAAAGTATTTTCAACCATAAAGTGTTACCTGAGGAAAAAAAGAATTCACCTAAGACTCCATTTTTATGTTCAATTATGAAGATAAATTAATGCAAACATTTGTATTGAAATTGATAAGTGCTGGTACAAAAGTCTTTAAATGAATGTGTCTCATCCAATTTTTACAATGGTCCTATAAGAAACATATTTTTTTCTAATTATACAGATGAGAACATTACAAATCAGCAGAAATAAGATATTTCCCAGGAAGGAAGCAGTTAGAAAACCATGTAACCAGACTCAAGGTTTATCATCTCATTCCAAATCCTATGCTCTTGCCATTAATGTAACACGTGTGTGTGTGTGTGTGTGTGTGTGTGTGTGTGTGTGTAGCCTGGATGACAACAGTGGTCTGTATTTACTGCTGGATTATATCAATAAAGGAAGGCAGGAAGTTTCCCATATAAGAAATCACTATGCATAATCACAGGAGTTAAAATACAGATGATAATAATAATAAATAATAATTACAGCGGTTACAATTTATTAAGCACTCAACGATGTGAAGAACAATGATAAATACTTTGCTTGCAATAACTTGTGTGATCATCTGAACAATTTGTGAGATAAGTACTATCAATACCTTCCTTTTACATGGCAGAAGCCTGAGATTTAGAGAGTTTAAGACACTGCCCAAGGCCAGGAAGTTTGTAAGTCACACAGCTGGGTTCACACTCAGAGTTGCCTATTCCTTGTGTCCAGGTAAGCACTCACCATTGATGTGCTTGGAATATTTCGGTGAACTGCAATGAGAGAAAGAGAACTGTGGAGCACTTTGGATTCTACTCTAAACCCGCTCAGGTCTCTCTTCCCAAGTCTTAGAACCTATCAGGCTTACATGAAATTTTTGCCTTACTTCTGAGATAAGCAATGGAGTTGTGTTTGGGTGGTAATAAGTGCCAGACAGGTGAATAGAGTCTATTTTTATTTAATATCTTTACTCATCTAATTTCCCTTTTCAACCCACAGTAATCTCACTTCCATCTTTTCCACTTCACCAAAGTTTACCAATAACAATTAACTATTAAATTGCAATGGCCTCTTTTTAGACCTCATTGCTTTTTCTATAGTCAAATTTCAGTCTCGACTTGGCTGCTCAATTTTTATCTTCTGCACTTGATTATCTCCCTGGATGAGTCCATCTCCTACCACAGGTGCCAACTGTATACTAATGATACATGATATTTCTTCTCCAGTGTTTCTTATTTTGGTCAAAGGTAAAAACTTCCAGATACTTTTTTCCTGATCTCCAAAGCCAAATTTTCAACCTTTTATATATCAATATATCTAGACGCCTATAACTAGACATTAAAGGTAATGTACTCCAAACTGGTCTTATCTTAACTAAAGGGGGTTAAGAACAAGCTCGCTGGAGCTTAATTCTCCCACTTAACTGGATGTGACATTGAGCAAGTTACTTAATGTTCTTGACTCATTTCCTTACTCTGTAAAATGAAGATGATTATAGAGCCTTCCCCATACAGGAGTAGTATGAATAGTTCTAGTCTAGCTAGGTCTTTTTTGTTTAGTTTCTCTGAATCTACTAATTCCCATTCATATGCTACTAGCATGCCTTTGAATGTTCACTGATCTGAATCAAAGCTGACATGATTATAGCAAAAAGTTTACCCTGTCTATCTGCACATTATCAAGCATCAACTTTTGGTACTTGAGTCATGAAGGCATATCAACTAAAATTCACTTGTTCCAGGACATGATTCTCCAATTTTACTCAAAATACGCAAAAATGTTAAGACTTTAAAAAGTTCAATATTCGGTCCAATACAACAAAATGTCCACTGTAGCTGTGTGTTACCTGAAAATGCCCCCCTTTATGTGTGATATGTCTGTTAAAGGACATAATTTGTAGATTGCAAAGAGCAATCTTCCTATTTTCCCAAAGAAGACCAAGTACAAACAAGTTCAAAGCTGAGTACTACACACACACACACACACACACACACACACACACACACACACAGTTTCCTTTTCTCTGGGTGAATCCATGAGTGAGTCATTGAGTTTAAACTACTTTCAGTACAGCACCAGCACACTTGCCACCCACCCAAATGTGTAATCTATTTCAAGCTTAATAATGAGCCTATATTTGCACTGATCTTTTGCTGTGCTTATAATCCTTTCTTGTTCATTTGATGCATTTCTGTACATGTTTCAAAATCCCTTCACATATCTTCACTTTAATAGTGCCTTTCCTGATTCACGCAGGCAAAAGTATGTCACTTTGTGTGTATACATGTATAATTTTATACATTCAATAACAATGTATTTGATGATAACATCAGGCCCTGTGTGCCTGGTAAGGACCAAAGCCTAACAACTTATTAGGTAGTATCTGTTTTACAGATAAGAAAAGAGACATTCAGCGGGACTGAGTAACTTGTTCAAGGCATATGTGTAACATGCACAAAACTAAAATATAAACCAAGTGTTTCTCCGTGAGCTAACAGGTACCTCCTACTGCTGCACTTCACACCCAGTCTAGTTACCTTTGTGTACCTTACCTAATATCATGTAGTCCCAAGAATAAGCATACTTTATTTCCACTTCTACAACACAGTATCTAACATATAAAGTTTTGAAGTATTTGCTGAGTGAGTGAGTTAGTAAAATAAATAGTAATCAGGTGCCACATTTGCATGGAAAATACAGTATGTTGATACTTAAGAGTTAATGACAATAGAGGACATGGTCTCAATTTCAATTTAGTAGCAATTTAATAGCAATATGGAATAGTGTGAAAGTAAAAGAATAGGCTTTGTTAGATTTGAATTTGTACTTCTGACTTTGCCAGTACCAGGATTGGTGAAGTCTTGTAATTTCCCTGCTACATGACTTCATGACTTCCCCAAAGCCAAAAGCTTACATTATGTGATAAAAAGCCAACTTCTACTCTAATATGTCAGTTTCTTCTTAAGAAAGTCAGTCCTTGATATCATGGTGCAGTTCATATGTGTAAGTTACTGGCATTTAGTTGTTTTGTTTTAACCAAAAATTGCTTTGAAGGATTTGTAAAAAAACACTTCAGGAAGCACTGGTTTATGAATATGTTAAACTCTGTGAATGGGTGTGAATAGCAAAAGGGTTCATCTAAACATTTTGCTTTTGTTATTTTATTGCCTCTTGATCCCTGAGATTTAATTTTCCCTCCTTATAGTGGAGATTCTGTGAAAATATAAAAAGTCCTAATGAGGAACAAATACCTACTAGGTATAGACAAATATCATATTCCTTTCTCTTGCTGTCTCTAACCATTTACCTTTCTATCTACAGACATTTGATGCCTTGTCCATCTAGGCCCTTACATACAGAAGTGATCTTCAAAGCATGTATAATAACATTTAACAGAGCACCAACACTGGCCAGTCAGAGCAGGCCTCACCTTCATCACCAGGGGACTCTAAACAACATGCACCTAGATAGTACAGTTCTGGTGGAGTATCAGCCCTAACCCAAACTATTCTTACACTTCACAGTTAGAGATGTACTAATCTGCCTTACTCAACTTGGATTCATCTACTTTACTCTGTCTGACTCAGCTGTGCTGTATAATAAAGTTTTCATATTCCACCAGAAACACAAATTTCACCTTTTGTGCATTATCCTTATATTTGACATTTTCCTCAATACAAATTTTAACATATTTGTTCTCCTTAAAACTCTGCAAAGTAATCAGGAAAATAAATGCTTCTTTAATGCAACCATGATAAACTGGTCAAACAGTTAGAGAATGCTGTGTTTATCAAGTGCTTATATCATACAAGGCATTACAAAAATGATTGCCAGCTGACATGGGACAGAGTAGCAGGAAGAACCCTTGAAGTCTGTAGCTTGATTCCACTGTAACAAAATAAGAAATGCTAGAATCTACCAATTAAGATATAGATGTAATTTCATGAGCTGTCTAGGGTTCCCCATAACTTTTATATACTTATCACATGAATTTTGACCAACAGATCCAGTCTGAAGCATTTTAAGGTTTTTAGTAGTTTATTTTTATTGTATTTTTCTATTACCATTTATTATCCTTATACCTTCTTCCACCTTCACCCACACCCTGCTCTCAACAATCACCACACTATTGCCCATGTCCATGAGTTCTTTTGCTTTTTTGCTCAATCTGCCACCCCTCATCTCCCCTCCCCCAGAGCTGTCAGCCTGCTTTCTATCTATGAGTCTGTCTCTATTTGGCTTGTTAGTTCAATTTGTTTTTTAGATTCCACATATGAGTAAAATCATATGGTATTTGTCTTTCACCACCTGGCTTATTTCACTCGGTGTAATGTTCTCTGGGTCCATCCATGCTATTGCAAAGGGTAAAATTTTCTTCCTTTTGATGGCTGAGTAGTATTCCATTGTGTGAATGTCCCAAAAGCTGTTATATATTTTTTAAAGTCTCTTTTTAGAGTTTTTAATTCTTTATATATATGTATATATATTTTTAATTGTTGTTGCAGTAAAATTTTCAATCTTTTACTCCCATCCCAACCCACCTACTCAGCCCTCCCCTCCTCCCTCCCATTTCCACCTGCCTCTAGTTTTTATCAATGTGTCCTTTATACTTCTTCCTGTAAACCCTTCCCCTTTTCTCCTGAAATTCCCCCAAAATTCCCTCTCATCTCCCCTCTAAACACTGTCAGACTATTCTCTATTTCAGTGTCTTTGGCTATATTTTCTTGTTTCTTTGTTTTTTTTCTTTAGGTTCCGGTTAAAAGTGAGATCATATGGTATTTGTTTTTCACTGCCTGGCTTATTTCGCTTAGCATGTTTTCCAGTTGCATCCATGCTGTTGCAAAGGGTAGGAGCTCCTTCTTTCTTTCTGCTGCATAGAATTCCATTGTGTAAATGTACCCTAGTTTTTTGATCCATTCATTTACTGATGGTCACTTAGGTTGCTTCCAAAACTTGGCTATTGTAAATTGTGCTGCTATGAACATTGGGGTGCATAGGTTCTTTTGGAATGGTGTTTCAGTGTTCTTAGGATATAATCCTAGCAGTGGAATTGCTGGGTCAAAAGGCAGATTCATTTTCAGTTTTTTGAGAAAATTCCATACTGTTTTCCATAGTGGTTATACCAGTCTGCAATCTCACCAACAGTGCACTAGGGTTCCCTTTTCTCCACAACCTCTCCAACACTTGTTGTTTGTTGCTTTGTTTATGATGGCCATTCTGACTGGTGTAAAGTGATATCTCATTGTGGTTTTAATTTACATCTCTCTGATAGCTAGCAATATTGAGCATCTTTTTATGTGTTTCTGGATCCTCTGTATGTCCTCTTTGGAGAAGTGTCTTTTCAAGTCCTTTGCCCATTTTTTAATTGGGTTGTTTGTCTTCTTAGAGTGTAGTCGTGTAAGTTCTTTATATATTTTGGAGATTAAACCCTTGTTGGAGGTACCATTGGCAAATATGTTTTCCCATACAGTTGGTTCTCTTTTTATTTTAATACTGTTTTCTTTAGCTGTGCAGAAGCTTTTTATTTTGATGAGATCCCATTTGTTTATTCTTTCCTTTATGTCCCTTGTTCTGGGGGATGTATCAGTAAAAATGTTGCTGCATGAAATATTTGAGAATTTCCTGCCTATGTTCTCCTCTAGGACTTTAATGGTGATGTATGTGGCTTATATTTAAGTCTTTTATCCACCTTGAATTTATTTTTGTGTATGGTGTAAGTTGGTGCTCGAGTTTCATTTTTTTGCACGTAGCTTTCCAGTTCTCCTAACACCATTTGTTGAAGAGACTGTTTTTACTCCATTTTTTGTTGATGCCCCCTTTGTCTAATATTAATTGGCTGTAGAGACTTGGGCTTATTTCTGGGCTCTCTGTTCTGTTCTATTGGTACATGTGCCTGTTTTTATGCCAGTACCAGGCTGTTTTGATTACAGTGGCCTTGTAATACAGTTTGGTATCAGGTATTGTGATTCCTCCTACTTTGCTTTTCTTTCTCAAAATTGCAGCAGCTATTCGGGGTCGTTTATGGTTCTATATAAATTTTTGAAATGTTTGTTCTATGTCTGGGAAATAAGCCATTGGTACTTTAATAGGTATTGCATTGAATGTGTAAATTGCTTTGGGTAGTATGGACATTTTGATGATGCCAATTCTTCCAGCCCACGAACACAGTATATGTTTCCATTTGTTTGTGTCTTCCTTAATTTCTTTCTTCAGTGTTGTGTAGTTTTCTGTATACAGGTCTTTTACTTCCTTGGTTAGATTTATTCCTAGGTGTTTTATTTTTCTTTTTGCTGTATCAAATGGGATTTTTTCTTTGTTTCTGCTTCTGCTGTTTCATTGTTGGTATACAAAAATGCCTTTGATTTCTGAATATTGACTTTGTATCCACTGTTTTGCCAAATTCATTTATTAGGTCAAGCAGTTTTTTGGCAGAGTCTACAGGATTTTCTACATACACTATCATGTCAGATGCAAACAATGACAGTTTTGTTTCCTCCTTTCCAATTTGGATGCCTTTTATTTCCTCTTCTTGTCTGATTGCTGTGGCTAAAACTTCCAATAATATATTGAATAGAAGTGGTGAAAGTGGACAACCTTGTCTTGTTCCTGATCTTAGTGGAAAAGATTTTAGTTTTTGCCCATTGAGTATGATGTTGGCTGTAGGTCTCTCATATATGACCTTTATTATGTTGAGGAATGCTCCCTCTATTCCCATTTTACTGAGTGTTTTTATCATAAATGGGTGCTGTACCTTATCAAATGCTTTTTCTGCATCTATTAATATGATCATGTGGTTTTTGTCTTTGCTTTTGTTTATGTGATGTATTACATTTACTGATTTGCGAATATTGTACCATCCTTGCATCCCTGGAATGAATCCCACTTGGTCATGGTGTATGATCTTTTTAATGTATTGTTGGATGCAATTTACCAATACTTTGTTGAGGATTTTAGCATCTATGCTCATCAGTGATATTGGCCTGAAGTTTTCTTTCTTTGTGTCTTTATCTAGTTTTGGGATTAGGATGATGCTGGCTTCATGAGAAGAGTTTGGGAGTCTTCCATCATTCTGGATTTTTTGGAATAGTCTGTGGTGGATAGGGATTAGCCCTTCCTTAAATGCTTTGTAGAATTCTCCTGTGAAGCCATCTGGACCCAGACTTTTGTGTGTCAGGATCTTTTTGATTACTGCTTCAATTTATCTGCTGTTATTAGTCTGTTCAGGCTTTCTGCTTTTTATTGAGTTTTGGAAGATTATATTTTTCTAGAAATGTGTCTATATCACCTAGATTTTCAAATTTCTTGGCATACAGTTCTTCATAGTAATTTCTTACAATTGTTTGTATTTCTGTGGTGTCAGTTATAATCTATCCTCTTTCATTTCTGATTGTGTTTATTTGGGTCTTCTCTCTTTTTTTCTTGATGAGTCTGCTTAAAGGTTTGTCGATTTTGTTTATCTTTTCAAAGAACCAGCTCCTGGATTCATTGACCCTTAGAATTGTGCTTTTAGTCTCTATGTCACTTAATTCTGCTCTGATCTTGGTTATATCCTTCCTTCTGCTTGCTCTGGGCTGTCTTTGTTGTTGTTCCTCGAGCTCTTGAAGACGTAGGGTTAGGTTGTTTGTTTGAAATATTTCTATCTTTTTTAGGTAGGCCTGTATCGCTATGAACTTTCCTCTCAGGACTGCCTTGGCTGTGTCCCATAAGTTTTGGGTTGTTGTGAGTTCATTTTCATTTATTTCCAGAAACTTTTTGATTTCTTCTTTCATTTCATTCTTTATTTAATAGTATGCTATTCAATCTCCATGATTTTGAGTGTTTCGGGTTTGTTCCCTTGGGGTTGGTTTCTAGTTTCAGTCCTTTGTGGTCAGAGAAAATGCTTGGTATAATTTCAGTTTTCTTGAACTTGTTGAGGTTTTCTTTGTGTCCTATCATGTGGTCTATCTTTGAAATTGTTCCATGTGTATTTGAAAAGAATGTGTATTTTGCTTCTTTGGGATGAAGGGCTCTCTCTCTATATATATATCAGTTAAGTCCATTTCCTCCAGGGCATTGTTCAATGTCACAATATCTTTGCTGATATTTTGTTTGGAAGATCTGTCCATTTTTCACAGTGTGGTGTCAAAATCCCCTACTATAATTGTGTTGCTGTAAATATCTTTCTTGAAGTCCTCTAAGATTTTCTTTGTTTTTGGGTGCTCCTATGTTGGGGGCATATATGTTTACAATGTTTATGTCTTCTTGATGGATTCTTTCCTTGAGTATTATGAAGTGACCTTCTGGGCCTCTCTTTATGGACCTTTTTTGAAGTCTATTTTGTCTGATATGAGTATTGCTACCCGGCTTTTTTTTCCCTGTCCATTTGCTTGGAAAATTTGTTTCCAGCCCTTCACTTTTAGCCTGTGTATATCTTTTGTCCTGAGGTGGGTCTCTTGTAGGCAATATATGTATGGGTCATGCTTTCTTATCCATTCAGCTATTCTTTGTCTTTTGATTGGAGCATTTAATCCATTTACATTTAAGGTTATTACTAATAGGTACTTATTCATTGCCATTTTCATACCTCTCTCTCTCTCTCTCTCTCTCTCTCTCTCCCCCTCTCTCTCTCCCTTCTTTTCCTTAAAGCAGGCCCCTTAGCATCTCTTGCAGAGCTGGTTTGGTGGATGTGTATTCTTTTAGACTTCTTTTATCTGGGAAGCTTCTTATTTGGCCTTCTATCTTGATTGAGAGCCTTGCTGGTTAAAGTAGCCTTGGTTGCAGACTTCTGGTTCTCATTACTTGGAATATTTCTTGCCATTCTCTTCTGGCTTGGAGTGTTTCCATTGAGAAGTCAGCTGCTAACCTTATTGGGGCTCCTTTTTATGTTACTTCTATTTCTCCCTTGCTGCTTTTAAGATTCTCTCTTTGTCTTGCTATTTTGCCATTTTAATTATGATATGTCTTGAAGTGATCTTCTTTGGGTTCTTCTTCATTGGAACCCTCTATGTTTCCTGGATTTGTGTGACTTTTTCTCTCATCAAATTAGGGAAGTTTTCCATCATTACTTTTTCAAATAGGTTTTCTATCCCTTGCTCTTCCTCTTCTCCTTCTGGTATCCCTATTATACAGATATTAGTACATTTCATATTGTCTTGCATTTCTCTTAATCCCTCTTCATTCTTTTTGAGCTTTTTTTCCTTTTCTTGATCCTTCTGGGTGATTTCTTCTACTTTGTCCTCTAGCTTGCTGATCCAATCTTCTGCTTCATCAATCCTGCTTTTCATTCCTTTTACTGTGTTCCTCAGTTCAGAAATTGTATTCCTCATTTCCTCTTGGCCCTTGTTGATAGTTTCTATTTCCTTTTTCATGTTGATATAGTTTGCAGTGAGCTCATTGTAGCTTCCCTGTAGTTTCTGGTAGCTCATAGTGGGCTCATTTAGCTTCCTGATAATCATTGCTTTGAACTCAATATCTGATAGTTGAGTTGCCTCTATTTCATTTAGCATTCTTTCTGAGGCTTCCTCCTTTCCTTTAATTTGGGGATTGTTTCTTTGTCTTCCCATAGTTTGTGAGACTCTTCTTGTTATCCTCAGGTTCTTAAATTGATCAGTTCTGGCTCCCTGGGTTTGTGGTGTGAACTTCTTTAGTAGAATAGCAGTGAGTTTCAGTGGTGCAATTTCCTTGATCTCCCGAGCTCACTGGTCTTAGGCTATCATTTAAGTTGGCTCTGTGTTTGTCTTGGGTTTTGATTGTTGTTGGGTCTTTCTTTGGTGGTTCCTTCCCACCAGCTGGTTAAATGAGGGTCACTCTGTCCACCACCTCTTGTATTTTGTTGTGCTGGTGAGGGCAGGTTGTGTTGAAGCTGGTTCTTCTGTGTGTATAAGGTTTTGAGGATTCTCTCTTGCTCTTGTTCAGTTGTTTGTACTGGGTACTGTCTCTACTGTTTAGTTGTATTTCCAGATTGGTCCTGGATTAAGGTTTGTGTGGTTTCAATTCCCTCCTTCTCCTTCTTCTGTTGTTATCTGTTAGTGGTTCCTTTGTTGTTGGGTTTCCTTTTCCAGTGGGTATCCTGGTGTTCACCGCTTCCACCTACACTTTTTTGTGATCAGTTGGAGGGGGAAGACAAAATAGTTTAAGACAGCAAAAGAGTATTCTATGATACTTACAGTAGCAGCCAGAAGAGAAGAGATTGGAGATCCTTTGTCTATGTATAGTATTAACCGTGATCTTCCACCCAGCTAGCTGATTTTTAGAAAGGATGGAAAGAAGATAAGACTCTTGTTGTGGAAGGAAAGGATTGTGAGTTGGATCTGGAAAGCAGCGGGGTTGTGGGAGGTCAGATTCTGAGGTAAGGTGAGAGTAAAGGATAGTAAATAGATGTAGTGTGTGAGAGAACAGAGTTAACCACTACAGTAATAGAGTTCAGGAAACTTTGAAGTGGGCTAAGATCTGGGAGGGGTGTTATGAAGTATTTACAATTGCATGGAACAGCAATTATTTACAATAATATTAGAGCAACAATCATATGACAGAATCAATGAGATCTAGTAAAAAGAATAGGGAGTATAGAACCTCGAGTAGTGTGCTAATGGAACACAGGTGAGGTGAAGGACAGTACATTAGCAATACACTATGAAAGAGAGATCAGGGGAAACCTATCAGGTGATACAATATACCAGCCTAGCAAAGAATACTATACAGAAAAAAGAGGAATACAAAAACACTATTAAAAAAAGATGTGAGAATAATGGAAAAATAATAATAATACAAATACGCAATAACTTGTAGGTTCTCTCTAATAGCAGAGTGAAATTTGTCTCACTGTCTGAGCTGTTGTGATTTCCCTTCTTGGGTTCAACTCTGGTCTTTTCACAGATCCAGGTTTTTGTCTCACTTGTAGGTATTTAAACAATAAAAATAAAAAAGCAGACAAAGGAAGGAAGAAGAGATAAAATTGGAGGAAAGAAAGGAGAAAGGAATAAAACAAAAAAGCAGGAAAGAGAGGAAAAAGAAATTAAAAGAGAATAAAAATAATAAAAATTTAAAAATTAAGAATTGTTTAAAAAAATAGAATAAAATTAAAAAGTCTCTTGGTTTCAAAGTGGCCGAACCGGTTTTTCTGGTCTTGCTGGCTGCAGCAGGCTGAGGGGTGATTGGTATGGCTTTTCTTCCTTCGGAATCTGCACTCGATCAGGTCAGTGGCGCACACTGTCTGGGGAGCTATCATGGCTCCTGGGCCCTGCGCCCTGATTGTGGGAATCAGGTCTTTCTGCAGGGTTACTGTTGTGGACTGGGGTGCGGCAATACACTCCCACGAGTGCCCTCAGCCCAACCACCTCACCCTTCTCAGCACTGTGGGGGTGCGCAGGGTCCTCCACACAAGCACAACCCTCTGTGCAAACTCGGGATCACTGCCCGACTGGGTGGCAGGGAGGCCAGCGATTGCTGTAGGAGAATTCCCCAAACAGTATCTGTCTTTTCACTCCTTTCTCTTGAGAAATTCCTCCTATTCAAGCCTGCTGCTCCACAACACAGCCTGGCTTCTCCCGCAGCCCAACTCTCCAGCCAGACCGGTGACCGTGTGCGACCCGACCCCGCCAGTGTCCACAGACTCTGAGGGTGCTCACAGCCCTTGTGTGTTTGCTAGCCACTGGGTTCCTCTCAGTGCTACTCAGACCCTGTTTGGCTGGGGAGAGAGCAGTTGTTCCTGCTCTCTCCCAGGGACTCTGTGGCAACGCCGGCAGAGGGTGCTGGGCCTGGGGCTGCAGCCTCTCCCCCACCGGACTCTGTGCTGGTCCCTGGGATCCTACGGTGTTGCAGCACTCCTCTCACTGACTGGTTTTTTGGTTCCGCCACAATCCTTGGTCCCCTATTTTCACATATGCTGAAGTGTGTTGGTTGCTCACTCCTCCACTCCATAGATCGGCCAGGATTCTCTCCCATGTGCAGAGGGAAGCCAAATCTGCTCCTTCCTACTCCAATGCCATTTTCCTTCTCCCTGTTTTATTCATTCACCTACTGATAGACCCTTGGGCTGCTTCCAAATCTTGGCTATTATAAATAACACTGCAGTGAATATAGGGGTGCTTATATTCTTTCAAATTAGTGTTTTGGCTTTCTTCAGATAAATTCCTGGAAGTGGTCCCTTGGGCTCTGGGGTTGTAGAGAGCTTGCTGGGGGAAGGAGAGAGGCAACTGGTAACAAAGCTTCCCAGCACCTGTTTGTATATGAAGTATAGAGTTTGCCTTCTTTCTGAAGTTTCTTGGATGAGTAAGAGATACTTGCAGAAAGCAACAGAGGAAAACTGCTAACAATAATATTTACTGTAACCTTGTGGAAGAAAGTTGTATCCAGTGCAAACCATCATAAAGCTCACCATGTTAAAATGGGCACTTGTGAGCTGGTGGCCCTCCACATATGCTGTAATAAGAACAATATAGAATGGTCACAAACTCTCAGTGTTCCTGTGTCCTCAGGCAGGTGGCAGACACCAGGCAGACTGTCCCATCTTGCATGTATACTTCAATAGTGGAACAGAAGTGGTAGTGCCAAATGCAACCATGTCTTGAGGGAGAGAAAGAGGGATGCAAAATTCTTCCAGATTGGAAAGGATGGAACTGTTCCTCTGGGAATAAAGTAAAAGCAACTATGGTAACCCATTAATTGAGAATAAATCAATTGATCCTCAAGGCTGATTATATGGAACATATGCATAGAAAGTTAACTTCTGAGGTGATCTTGAAGGAAGATTTTTATTTTTCTCCGAAGAGGTACTCCAGACTCTTATTTCCAAGGGATTTCATGGCTCATGATCAGCATTTTCTTGAAATCAAATCTTTTAAAAGTCAGACATGAACTTCTATGTCATGAAGAATTCATCAGATTTGAATTGTGTTCAGCTTGTAAAATCACATTTGCTAAAACAATCTGAAGTCACCATCCGACGAATTGGCATTTCCAGGTGATGTCAGAGACACTTGCTTTTTGGGCTTTTGGCTCCAAATGTGACTGCTGTTCTTGTTTCTGAAAGTCTCCCAAGTGCAACAACCTTCTGTCACCCATATGTTCCTGGGTCTGGTCCTATGTTCACTGGCCAGTGGGACTGTGCATGGCTGTAGTGATATTTCCTTTACAAACTTCTCCTTTGTCATGGAGTGGACTGAGATAATATTTGTATCCTAACCTTGGAGCACTGAAAGCGTACATGTTTTAACATCTTTAAGTTGCTTTTGTTAAAGGAGTGGAAAAATATACCCAGTGATAATAATTGTTGTTGGCAAGTAACTGATGAATACACCAGTCACATAAGCATATATAGACTAGCTGACCTGTTTCCCCAAGGTTCACACACTGCTGCAGCTCTCTGTCAGGTAAGGAGGCAGTAGTTAGAACTGAATTACCATTTTCATTATATGCTATTTCGTACCTATAGAGCACTCTCCCTTTTCTGCTTTTTTTTTAAGTGGGCTTTTTCCCTTCCTTTTTATATTTATGTTTTTCCTTCAAAGAAATTAGCAGTGAGCAGTCAAATACTTAGGTAGCCTTCAGTTTCAAAAATTGCCAGGGATGGCCCTGGCTGGCGTAGCTCAGTGGATTGAACTCGGGCTGTGAACCAAAGGATCGCAGGTTCGATTCCCAGTCAGGACACATGCCTGGGTTGCAGGCCACAGCCCCCAGCAACAGTGTATTGATGTTTCTCTCTCTCTCTCTTTCTCCCTCCCTTCCTTCTCTAAAAATAAATAAATAAATTTTTAAAAACTATAAAAAAATTGCCAGGGATGTATGTGGGTTTCTGATTTCTTTGCTTGAAAGTTAGTTACAAAACTTACATTTCTCCTAATATCTTTTAAAAATCATCCTTTCTATCTCATTGTAGCAGACTACCAATAATTGCTCAGTACCAATAACTGAAGCTGTTCATTCAGTCTGTTGATAAAAGAAATTGTTCATTTTTCTTGGTCTCAATATTACAAATATTTGCTTATAGTTGTCCCATTCGAACAACTTCTTGGTCAGTTTTTGGCCACATTTTTGTAGTCATTTTAACATTTGTGGTTTTCAGTTCTATGAGAAACTTTTATAAATATTTAAAGGCTTTAAACATGTATGTAAGACCTTTTTCCTAACTTATTACAGAATATATAATTTTACACTACATTTATTTTATTTCATTTAGGATGTGAAGGGAAAGAAAAATGGAAATTGCAAAGCCATTCTGTAATAACGTTGTGCAAACTTAGTTTGAAGGAATGTAAACAGAAGGACTCCTGTGTTCTATTCAGACTAATAGGAAGATGCCTCAGAAATCATCCTATTAGGAGTTCCATTATGTTGGGAACCACCCTGCCTGGTATCAAAAGCTGTAACCCCCACCTAGGCTAAGGCTGAGGGAACGACCTTGGACCATAAGCCACCAAGGAGACAAAAGCTTATCTCCTTGGCAGGAGTGCTGCTTCTGCTCCTTTTACTGTGATCAGGCCTAAGAAAGAATATGTAAAATCCTGTGAAACCTGCTTTGTTTAGAATGCTCTCAACTGAATGATAAGGGTCCAAAGAAGAAGTAAGTTTGTTCCTTAAAGTTTTTTACAGTTCTTTGACCCTGACTCAAAATAGGCCCTCAGACTTCCTTGTTACCTATTATTTGATCCTTACTTCCTGGCAATGAGTAATGAGCTTTACCTGAATTCTTATGTAAACAAACCCAATAGAAAGCCTGCTTGGGCGGGAGAACGAGGTGCTCTCCCTTAGAGACATTCTCCCCTAGGGAGGGTGGCCATGGCACTCTCCACTAGAGAAAGTGGCCATTCCATCCCTATTTCCCCACAGGACCTGGTTGTCTCTGTGTATGTTTTTCTCGTGTTTTGATGAGCCATCCGCAGTGTTCCGTGGTCACTGCAAGTCAGTGGCCGTGTCATCATTATGTAAGAGAAGGTGTGGACATCGTTTGTATTTCTGAAACTCACTTACATGGCCAATTAGGTATATGTTGGTTTCCATGATGGAGGCTCAGACAGCCTGGAGACCTTCAGTCTGTTCGTTGGTAACAACTTTCAAAGACTGATGCATTACCTAGAATCTTTTCTTGGCAGAAGAACTAAAAGTGTTAAAATTTGTTAAAAACTAAGTTTGTAAAGAATGCCATACGCACAGAACTGAAAAAAAAAAGCTGGGGTAGCAATACTAATATCAGACGAAATAGGTTTCAAAACAAAGACCATAAAAGAAGACAAAGGAAGATGCTGTGTAATATACTTAAGAGTACAATCCATCAAGGAGATATAATCCTTGCAAATATATATGCACACAACATAGGAGCACCAAGATATATAAAGAATATTGTGGAGGATTTCAAGAAAGATATTGACAGCAGCACACTCATCAGAAGGGATTTTAACACCCCATTGTCAACAATGGACAGATCTTCAAAACAAAGAATCAACAAGGATATTGTAGCACTGAATAACAATCTAGATCAAATGGGATTAATTGATATATACAGAACCTTTCACCCCAAGGAAACAAATATACATTGTTTTCAAATGCACATGGAATATTTTCAAAGATAGACCACATGATAGGTCACAAAACAAGCCTCAACAAACTCAAGAAAATTGAAATTATATCAAGCATCTTCTCAGATCACAATGGCTTGAAACTAGAAACCAACATTAAGGAAAAAACTCAAAAACATTCATATTCATGGGGTCTGAATAACATACTATTAAATAATGAATGGGTTAACAATGAGATCAAGGAAGAAATTTAAAAGTTTCTGGAAACAATGAAAATAAATCCACAAAAGCCTGAAACTTATGGAACACAGTGAAGGCAGTCCTGAGAGGAAAGTTAATAGCAGTACAAGCCTACCCTACTAAGAAAAATTTTTCAAATAAACATCCTAACCCTATATCTACAAGAACTAGAGGAACAAAAACAAACAAATCCTAGAGTGAGTAGAAGAAAGGAAATAATCAAGATCAAAGCAGAATTAAATGACATAGAGACAAAAAGAACAATTCAAAGGATCAATAAATCCAAGAGCTGGTACTTTGAAAAGATAAACAAAATCAACAAGCTTTTAACCAGAATAATCATGAAAAAATGAGGACCCAAATAAATAAATCAGAAGTAGAAGGGGAGAAATTACAACAAATACCACAGAAACACAAAGGATTCTAAGAAAATATTATGAACAAATATATGCCAAGAAATTTGACAATCTGGGAGAAATGGACAAATTTCTAGAAACATACAGTCTTCCAAAACTTAATCCAAAAGAAGCAGAAAGCCTGAACAGACCATTAGCAATTAGTGAAATTGAAGCAGTAATAAAAATAAATAAAAACTCCCAACACAAAAAAATCTGGATCAGGTGGCCTTACAGGTGAATTTTACCAAACATTTTGGGAAGAGCTAACTCCTACCCTTCTCAAACTCTTCCAAAAAAACTCCCAAACTCTTTTTATAAGGCCCATATTGTCCTAATTCCAAAGCTAGTTAAAGGAACAACAAAGAAAGAAAACTACAGGCCAATATCTCTGATGAACATAGATGTTGAAATCCTCAACAAAATATTGGCAAACCAGATCCAGCATGCTCCATGATCAAGTGGGATTCTTCCCCAAGATGCAAAGATGGCAGAACATTCACAAACCAACAAATGTAACACACCATATAAATAAAATGAAAGACAAGAATCATATGATCATATCAATAGATGATGAAAAAGCATTTGATAAAAGACAGCACTCATTTATGATAAAAATGCTCAGCAAAGTGCAAATAGAAGAAGCATGTCTCAACATAATAAAGGCCATATATGAGAAACCTACTGCCAACATTATACTCAATGGGCAAAAACTAAAAGCATTCCCTCTAAGATCAGGAACAAGACAAGGATTTCAACTTTGACCACTTTTATTCAACATAGTATAAGAAGTTCTAGCCACAGTGATAAGACAAGAAAGAGAAATAAAAGGCATCCAATTTGGAAAGGAGGAAATAAAACCATCATTACTTGCAGACAACATGATAGTGTACCTAGAAAACCCTATAGGCTCCCCTGAAAAACTACTCAACCTAATAAGTGAATTTGGCAAAATAGAATGATACAAAGTCAATATTCAGAAATTAAAGGCATATTTGTACACCAACAATGAAATATCAGAAAGAGAAAATAGGAAAAAATCTCCCTTACTATAGCAACTATAAAAATGAAATACCTAGGAATAAACTTAATCAAGGAGGTAGAAGCCCTGTACTTGGAAAACTGAAGAAAGAAATTAAGGAAGACACAAACAAATGGAAGCATATACTGTGTTCATGACTTGGAAGAAACAATATCAATAAAATGTCTATACTACCCCAAACAATCTATAGATTCATTGCAATCCTTATTAAAATATCAATTACATATTTCACAGACTTAGAGAAAATATTCTCAAAATTTATGTGGAACCAAAAATTACCCCAAATAGCTGAAGCAATCTTGAGAAAGAAGAACAAAGTAGGAGGGGTCACTATACCCAATGTCAAACTATATTACAAGGTCACTGTAATCAAAATAGTCAGATATTGGCATAAGAACAGACTCATAGATCAATTGAACAGAATCAAGAGCCCAGAAATGAACCCATGTCTCTATGGTCAATTAATATTTGACAAAGGGGGTAGGAGCATACAATGGAGGAAAAATAGCCTCTTCAATAAATGGTGTTGGGAGAGCTGGACTGGTATATGCAAAAAAATGAAACTAGATCATGAACTTATACCATACACCACAATAAACTCAAAATGGATAAAAGACTTAAACATAATCCATAAAACACAAGACCTAAACACAATACTATAAAAGTCCTAGAGGAAAACATGTGCGATGAAATATCAGATATACCATTCAGCAATATTTTTGCCAACACATGCTCTCAGGCAAGGGAAATAAAGGAAAGAATAAACAAATAGGACTACATTAAATTAAACAGCTTCTGCATGGCAAAGAAAACCCATCAAAATGTAAAAGGAACCAACCATAAGGGACAACATATTTGCAAATGATACATCGGGCAAGGGTTTGATCTCCAAAATACATAAAGAACTCATACGATCAGTGCCAGGAAGAAAATCAATCCAATTAAAAATGGGCAAAGGACCTGAACAGACACTTCCCCAAAGAGGACAAACAGAGAGAGGTCCCATTGACATATGAAAAGATGCTCAACATCACTAGCCATCAGAGAGATGCAAAATAAAACCCCAATGAGATACTACCTCACACCAGTCATAATGGCCATCATTAACAAAGCAACAAATAACAAGTGCTGGCAAGGATGTGGAGAAAAGGGAACCCTAGTGCACTGTTGGTGGGAATGTGGACTGGTACAGCCATGGTGGAAAACAGTATAGAATTTCCTCAAAAAATTAAAAATGGAACTGTTTTTTGGCCCAGCTATTCTACTTCTGGGATTATACCCTAACAACCCTGAACCAGCAATTCAAAAAAACCTTTGCACCCCTATGTTCATAGCAGTGTGATTTACAATAGCCAAGTGCTGGAAACATCCTAAGAGTCGATTAGTAAATGAGTGAATCAAAGAAATGTGGTACCTTTACACAATGGACTACTATGCAGCAAAAAGAAAGAAGAAATTCCTACCTTTCATGACAGCATGGATGGAACTAGAAAGTATTATGCTAAGTTAGATAAGCCCAGTGGCCAAAGACAAGTACCATATGATCTCGCCTATAACAAAAACCTAATGAACAAAAGAAACAAATGAGCAGAATGAAACTAGAAGCAAGGAAACAGGGACAAACTGCCAGAGGTCAGAGGGAAGTGGGAGAGGGGTATGGGAAGAAAGAAGGGGAAGGTCCCAGTTAAAGAATGAGTATATTTGGACATGGGCAATAGGGTGTATATTGACTATGGGAGTGGGGGGACAGGAGGAGGAGGTGGGTGTGTCAGGGTAGAGCAATGGTGGGATTGGGACAACTCCAATAAAACAACAATGAAAAATTTTAAAATAAAACCATAAAAAAACACATAAAATACAGAGTCCAGCAGAAGTAAGGGTTGCTTGCAAGTGGCTGGTAGGGTAATAATATAGGTATAATAATTTACAGTTTTAATTTGAATATTTCACCTAAAAAGTCATATGCTGTGTTTGAGTATGATATTGTTATGTTACAGACTATATTCTTATGATTTTTTAATAAAAAACAAAACAAACAAACAAACACCAAGCAAAAATGCCCCACAGCAGAATCTCTGGGTCAAAAGGGAGTTCCATTCTGACTTTAAGAAAACTCCATACTGTTTTCCACAGTGGCTGCACCAGTCTGCATTCCCACCAACAGTGTACTAGGGTTCCCTTTTCTCCTCATCCTTGCCAACACTTGTTTATTGATTTATTGATGATAGTCATTCTGACAGGTGTGAAGTGATATCTCCTTGTGGTTTTAATTTGCATTTCTCTGATGATTAGTGATATTAAGCATCTTTTCATATGTCTGCTGGGAATCTGTATGTTCTCTTTGGAGAAGTGTTTATTCAGGTCCATTGCCCATTTTTAATTGGACTGTTTGTCAGTTTGTTTGTTTGGGGGGTGAGTTTTATAAGGTCTTCATAAATTTTGGATATCAACCCTTTGCCAGATGTATTGACATAATACTGTACATAGAGAACCCTAAAGATTCCACCAAGAAACTACTACAACTGATAAATGAATTCAGTAAAGTAGCAGGATACAAAATTAATATCCAGAAATCAGCTGCATTTTTATATGGTAATAATGAACTATCAGAAAGGTAAATTAACAAAATAATGCCATTAACAATTGCTTGAAAAAGAATAAAATACCTAGGAATAAATTTAATCAAGAATATAAAACTCCTGTACTCAAAAAATTATAAGACACTTAAGAAATTGAAGAAGATACCAGTAAGAGGAAGCACATACAGTGTTCAAGGACAGGAAGAATTAACATCATTAAAATGTCCATACAACCCAAAACAAACTATAGATTCAATTTGATACTTATCAAGATACCAGTGATGTATTTCACAGAACTAAGACAAATATTTCAAAAATTTATATGGTACCACAAATGGCCTCACAAAGCAACAGTGATCTTCAGAAAGAACAAAGGGAAGAATCATTCTACCAATATGAAACTATACTATAAATCCATAGTAATCAAAACCTCATGATACTGGCATAAAAACAGGTATATTGGTCAATGGAACAGAATAAAGAGCCCAGAAATAAACCCATACTTTTATGGCCAATTAATATTTGACAGAGGAGGCCAAAGTATACAATGGTTAAAGATAGTTCATTCAATAAATGATGTTGGGGAGTTTATTCAATAAATGATGTTAGGGAAATTGGCAGATATGTGCAAAAAAATGAAACTAGACCACTTTCTTACACCATACACAAGAACAAATTCAAAATGAATTAAAGGCTTAAATGCTAGACTCATATCCATAAAAATCCTAGAAGAAAACATAGGCATTAAAATCTCAGACATTGCTTATAGCAATATTTATATATATATCTTCCTCAGGCAAGGGAAAGAAAAGAAAAAAGAAATAAATGGGACTACATCAAACTAAAATGTTTTTGCACAGCAAAGGAAACTATCAACACAATAAAAAGACAACACACTGAATAAGAGAATATATTCACTGATACCTCTGATAAGGGGTTTATTTAATTTTTAAGAAAAAAAATTTTTAGTGACAACATTGTTAAGGAGACTCTTAAACACTGTGGAATATCATTTTCTTAGCAGAAGATTGTATTTATGTGGGCTCTTAGCTTTTAGTGTCATCCCACAAAACACTGGTTCACAAATATTTAGACCCGTTTATCTGGGATATTTTGTTCTGCTTTTCATGCAATAATGTAACTGAGAGTATCGTTAAGTTACCAAACAACTATTTCTGGTTATGACACAAAGACATTTCACATTTCTTGAATAAAGAGGTGATAGGGAAAAATAGTCACTAGTTGAACAAAACTTGGCAGAAAATTGCTAAGTATACAAAAACTATTTAAAAGCAGAGAAAAAAGCTTATTAATGAAATGTCACAAAATATCATGGCTCATTATTCCTAACTTTCTCATGGCTACTATACTAACTATAGTCTTTTAAATAAATGGTTCCTTTTGTGCACACATTTTAAAAAATACCAAAAATATTAGTCATTAAATTCACTGAATTCAACAATTAATAAGTACAAAAAAACATAGTTTTAAAATATTTAAAAGCTTCTTACTTGAAGATCACAATGTGACAAAATATCTAAATTCAACCAAATTAATTATTATGAAGCAGCTTTAAGCTTTGATTTTAATTCTTGGATGTACTGAACTTAAAGTATTTAGCAAACTGTTTATGCTTTATTATGTGTTGTAATTAAAGCCATAAATGTATTCATAAGCACATTTATAAAAATTATAATGGTGCATATTTAGAATTCTTGATTTGTTTGAACTCAAAGTTACAAAAAAGTTAAAACTCTTTAAATTCCCATGTCTTTGTATCTTCATTTTCTTCTTTATTTGCATGTAGTACTTAAGGATTTTCTTGGTTGACAATATAAGGCCTCTTTCTATTGCATAGGTTTCCTGATGGGTGAGAACTCCCTCACTCCCTAAGTTTAGGCTTTAAATTCTTAAATAAACTATTAGAATTCTGATACTGGCACTAAAATGAAATGTAACAATGAAAAATGTATATGAAAGTATTCAGGTATGGTCACACCCATAACATCTTCTTAATTTTTTTCCCAGAAACAATAAGAGAAGATAACTTACTATTTTCCCCTTACTTTCTATTTCTCTTTCTAATATCATATGTGTGTAAGTCATCTGAAATGGAATCAAATAAACAATAAATATTTCTCTAACTACAAAATCAAAGTAAAATATTGATTTATAATTGATTTTCAAATCTACTGAAACAACAAATATTACTTTGTGGGACAAAAGTAGGTTTACAGTGGTGAGGAGTATATGAAACAGAAGTTTATTCTTGTATTATTATTTATTATTATATTATTTTTCACATAAACAACTGTAAACTCACTTTTGCCTATATTATTATTTTAACATGTTTGAGAGCTAAAACATATTGTGAATAACAATATTTCCCTTGAGGATCTCTCTGTATCTACTTTTCATAATTATTGTCATATGTATTGAATACTTCTAGAAACCATTCTGCATATAAGGATTATAACTATAAGCACTTGCTTATAAATATTTTGAAGATTTAAACCATGTCTGTATCTCTTCTTATGCCATATAAGTATATGTATATAGTACATGTATATATTAATACCACAGTTCACTAATTGCCCATTTAACTAGGATAGTTTTGCTTAGTACAACATAAAATCATATATTTAGAACTTAAGCTTGGAATTCTGTAATTCAATGTACAATTCAAATAGAAATTAAAATTTTCATTCAATTTTAATAGAAGAGATGTTTTCATGGATGATAGTACAGCATTTCCTTAGCACCAAAACTTGCTCTCATTTTATTTTAGAAGGCCTGGTCTAGTTTAAACCTTATATAATTATCTTCACTGAATGTAAATTTTTCACAGATGCATGGCTTCAAATTTCAACAATGTTGCAAAACCAGGCTATCTGAGCCCAGACCACTGTATCAGATAGTACAGATATCATTAAAATGCTTCCTTTGCGTTACCTTCATATAAAATTCATTCTACCATCTGAAAGTAGGAAATGGAGTCCTCAGGAAAAGTCAATAGAGTTTTCAGGAAGAGAGCCTTCTGAATTCAGGTTTAGCTCGGAAAGTAACTAAGGCTAGACCAAATAATAAGTTAGCAATTCAAAAATCAGACAATAGTGGTCTAGTGGTCTGAAAAAGTAACATTTGCCAAGAAATCCCTGGGGAAAGTCGATCCTCAGTAGATGTTCAGTAGGTGTTTTGTTGTTGTTGTTGTTGTTGAATAAACAGGCAAATAAACACTCAGGGTCAGGAAAGGCAAAGTCGGATTTACACAGGGTGTTTGCCACTGCACCCTTTTGAAGCCCTCACTGTTGGAAACACACGGCACCCAGAGCTGGCTAGGTCTATGGAAGAGGGAAACCACAAGTTTACACAACTTCTGATTGTGCAAAGGCAGAGATGCTAAAAATTACCAGAGATTTTATGTGCACCTTAGTACAAAACAGTTTTTTTTTGTAAAAGCCAAAGAAAGTTGTCCAAAAATTCTCAGTTGAAATCTGTGCAACAAAAATGAAAATGATTGTGAAAATCTGATAGCAAGTAGTGGGTTATAAGATAAACATTGCCAACTATCATTTTCCCCTGGAAGGTTGAGCTCTACTATTGAGAAAAGCAAGGAAGGAAGGAAAAGAGAGGGAGGGAAGAAAAAATTAGAGACATCTTACATATCTTTGAACAACCAGCTAAAAGGCAGCCAGAAGCAACTAAAATGAAGAATAATAGCATTTTCCAAAAATAACAAGAATATTCTCACAAGTGGGAATTTGTTATGGAGTGAACAAGGAATAAGATAATATGTCAGAAAGTGTGTTTCCAGGAAGGTGAAAATAAAAAGAATAATAATATTTGTCAACATATAAATTGGTGCACAAAGTTTGTGCAAAAATAATAAAAGATGTAATACTGGTTGTCTTTTTTAAATTCAAAACTTCACATTTATTATGGGATGAAAAATTAGATATTTTGATTATTTAAGCTGAGAAATAAAGTCATATAATATATTTATCAAACACTGTGAAATAAGACTTTGCAGGAGTTTAAAACACAAAGTGAAGGAGAGAAATGCATCCAATTGAAAAATGTAGGGGAACTAAGGTGACTGAAAATAATTGCTTAAATTGGAGTCCATCCTGAGTCTGGAACAGGAGCCATGTGGAGCTCAACAGGCAGAGTTTATAGAAAATATGTACAAAGCCAATGCATGGGATCGTGGAGTCATGCACATATATAAGCACTTAAGGAAGGCCAACACATTTGTGTAATTCCATAAGAAAGTCATTCTGCAGTCTATTATATTTTGACTCAGAAACTCAATGATAGATTTAACAGTCATAAGCCACTTAACAATTGATATATGCTCTGAGAAATGCATCATTAGGCAATTTCATCATTCTGCAAGCATCACAGAGTATGCTTACACAGACCGAGATGGTATAGGCTACTATACTCATAGGCTATATGGTATAGCCCAATGCCCATAGACTGCAATCCTGTACAATGTATTACTGTACAAGGTGACATGAGATTAAATCAAGTACAAGAGAAAATGGTACAATCAAGAGACATGATAAACATGCAATATGAAGCTTCTGCCTGTGTAACAAGCCATACTGTTGTGCAGACAATTTTTTTACTCAGTAGAAGAGTACACTCTAAAATGACAAAAGAAGAGTAGTATAGTAAATACATAAACTAGTAGCATAATTGTCTACTATCATTATCAAGTATCATGCACTATATATAAATATGCACATTATATTTTTATATGATTGGCAAAGCAGTAGCATCACCACAAACATGGGAGTAATGTATTGCATTATGTTATTATAGCTATGACATTAGTAAGAGAAAGGAATTTTCAGCTCTGTATACACTTATGAGATCACCATCATGTATGTGGTCCAACGTTGACCTAAACATCATTATGCCACCCATGACAATATGGTTTCGAACACTATTTAGTAACTAAAAGAGTCACATAACAGTGATCTCTGTTCATAAAACAAAGTCATTAGATATTTTTTGAGGGATTAAATTTTTTTCCTGAATATCACAACCAGCCCCAAGCTGATTTCTCTGTGAACAGTCAGCCATACTATACACATTAGGGGTCAGGGAAAGTAGGATTAAAATAAAATGTTCTCAGAGTGGCAGTTGTGTTTTCTATTTTATATTATTAAATACTTCAGTAAAAATACAATAAAATAAGATTTATATGTGAAATTTTTCAAAATTTCAACATATTTAGCAATTTTATGAAGACAAAAACTTTGGAATTTGTTTTCAGTTTGATGTGATTCACTTCTAGTGGTCTCATTATGAAATAAAATTTATTAAGACACTTTAATGTAGGATAGAAAAATATGCTAGGGATTTTAAGGTCAGGAACCATGCATTTGCATTCTAGCTTTACCAATCACAGACACACAGTTTAACCCCTTTGACCTCTATTTCCATAATGAAGAGTAGTTAAATAATAACACTTAGCCCCATAGGGTTATTTTGAGAATGAGCCAGCTTGTTGCAGGTGCTCCATTAATGCTGTACTCAACCAACAAATTATTTTTGACCAACACTGGGCCAGCTTCTGGGAACAGAAAATAAAAATATGTAACTTTCTTGCCCTTGAGAAGCTCACTCTCTAATGAAAAAACAGACCTGCAGCTACAACACAGGGTAATAAATCTCTAACACAGCCTTGTACCTAGTGCTTAGGAGGCCTGGATTGCACATGCAAAGGAAATTCAAAAAACTTTGTCCCATCATAGGATATTCTACTTTTTAAACTTTTCTTGTCTCTGGTCACTACAGAGATCTCAGTGGAAATGAGACCATAAAACTCAAGTTAGCAAAAGCAATTCCCAGCTCCTGTGGAGGTATGAGGACATGGAAAATCTCCATTCCCAGGAAGCTGTGAGATCATGTCTGATTTAAGTCCCAATCCTATACAAAGCAGACCTCACACTGGGTTTCATGTGTAGACTTTCATGTCCAATCCCTGTAACGAGGTGATAAGGCCTGTGTCACAGTTAGTCAGTAGCAGGCGATGGCAATTAACAGGATTGCACTAACCTGGAGATGAGCCAAGCTGGCAAAAGAAGGATTAGAAAGTAAATGAAGTGAGCGACCATGAACCAGCAAATAGAGCTTAATGGACAGTACAAGTCAGTGAGGCAAAAATGGGCCAATTTGTTCTCATTGATTTTCACTGCCCAATGAGCTGCATTCCTCTTTTGCTTTCTAATGCATTTATCTTGGCCTACACAAGTCCTCCGGCTGTCATTCTGAGGACAGTTCCATTGACCGCAACAACACCATGCATGGCTGGAGCAGGCCAAGCAAAATTTGACCTACAGAGTTCTATTTCACACACCCTGATGGGATGTCTTAATGACCCGGAGAGTCTGAGAAATTCCAATGATGGCTTACATTATGCCCGTGAAATCACTAAGGAGACTTTTTTTTTGAGAAGACTGGAAGTAAATATTGCAGAGTTTCATTCAACTTGTGTGTTCTCACTTTTTAATAAATAATTTGTAAAAGTAAATAAAAGCACTCTAAGCTACCATTCTAGAGGTTCTGAATCATCTCCAGTGGAAGTGCCAAATGATTTCTGCTATCCCGAATAACTAAATCTTGGTGACCAATTGTCCTTCACTAGTATTATCAAAGCTATAACCTTAATCTCTGAGAGTAGGCAAATTTCAGGGTCAGCCGGGCTAGGACACTAGGCAATGTTTCTACCCGGCATCAGCCCATCCTCTTCACTTCTCCTTTATTTTTTTCTTACTGCCTTTTGTGTCCTGGCTTCTTTTCCTTTTTATTTCTTTTTCTTTGGCTATATCTCTCCTCTCCCTTTCTACTTCTACTTACTAGATGTTTTCCTCTTTCTTATTCTTCCTATTTCAAAAAGTAAAGACAGTGCTTCCTACATTAAAAGCCAATCAGGAAAAATTCACATTTGTCCACTGGATTATCTGACAATTATGCTGCACAAGATTTCTTCACACCTTTGCCACTTACGATTAATCTCGGAATGAAATGGCTTCTGAGATTTTGAAATTTTATCAGTTTATTATGGAAAAAATATTTCTATCCAGTTTCAAGGGCAACTGAACATTTTGGAGTCAAGTTTTCATGTCTTTAAAACAGACAGGACAGAAAATATTTATCTTCTCATAATGGAAAGATTTTACTGTGTTTAAAAGTACCAGACAATACACACAGAGAATTGTGGTCGGTACTTACCTCTGCATGAATCTCCCTATGAAAGGGGCCACGCTGGTGCCTTCAGCAATTCATGGCCCCTCATAGTCACAGAGAGCAAAAGGCACACACGTGGTCACCAGTGCTGCAGGAGGAAGCCTCTATATTTTCCCTGGCTCATGAGAATGAAAGAGATTCCAACCTGACAAGGAATGGCTACAGGACTGAAAAAAGCCTCCCCCACCAAGTTAATTAACAGGTTTTTCGTGAATCCAAATAATCAGTTATTTCTCTAGTGACCATTGTAAACAATGCCTCATTCAGTTATTTAATGCTGTGACATAGATACTAAGAAATGATTAGGGGTTGCTGGTGAGCATACTGACTGGACAGAAAATGTGATTCCTTTGTTTTTTGTTTCATTGTAAACTACTAACAAATGAGAGAAAGAGAGAGACAGAGAGAGAGAAAGTGGCAGAGACGGAAGAGATGAACCTTGAATGTCACAGGTCATATTGCCTTTAGTTGTTAGTTTTCTCTTCACCTATGCTTTGCTTCCCATAGATGTCTCCCCTTCCATTAAGAAACTCTGCATTCCTCAGATACAGCCTGGGAATTAAACATTCAGCTGCTAAGATGCATTCCTGGAGCTGCTGCTACTGAACCCAGAACAAGAGATGCAGGGGGCATTTCAAACTCCAAAAAGTGTTAATGGCAGCTGCTAAGCAGAAGAAAGAGAAAGTCTTATTCTAAGTTATGCATTGCATGGCACATACATTTGATGTTTTTTTCATATGTTTCCAAAGAAGCGTGTGCAACGTATCACATTCAAACTGTCACCATGTGAAGCACAAAGTAGCTCACAGGCAAACGTTCCAGTAAGAGTATGTTGCGTGCATGTGCCTCACCTGAGGCACCTGGAAACAATTAAACTTCCACACACAGGGCAGCTTTGCTTTAACAGAATAGAAAGCTTCTGTGTTGAAATTAGTTTAATTTTAGCTGGATTAATTTAACCTAATAAGGATCTTCCAAATATTTTATTTTTCTTGTGGATTAATCCGAATAGTCTCTGAATTGATCTGTATTTCTTATTTCCTTCCTAAGTCCTATTCATACTATCAGATTTTCTTCCTAAAAATGCACATTTTTCTTCTATATCACTACTCTACTTAAAAACATTTTTATTCAGTTATGCAGAATTAGAATATAGACAGTTTCTACAATTGTGACATTTAAACAATCAAGCCTTGTACAGTGTCATTTGTGTTAAGGGGTACAATGAACGCACTTTGGACTGAATAGGCAAATAAGAATTGTAGTTTACTTTTACCTCTAAACAAGTCTTTATTTTGTTGGATCTTTTAAATCTACAACAAAAAGTGGTTTCCTTGATGCCAAAAAATGAACCTCAATTGCCTTTGCTTGATATTTAAAATGCTCTACCCTCTGGCCTCAACTTGCCTATGGTATCTGCCTAGTTTCCTATATATTTAAATATAATTCTGCTTCAAAGTGGTCACTGCTACCCCATTAAAAATTTCCACAGCCTGTCATAAAAAATCCTATGGATTTTCTGAATACTAATTATTTTTTCTTTGATTAAAATGAAGACCTTCCCCCCTTCCATTTGCCTTTATTCTATCTACTTCCTAGCTTCCACTTGCTCTGGAGGGATTTTCCTCATGTGCATCGTTCTTGGCAAAAATAGAGTCTCCTGGTAAATGTGTTGCTGGGGTGGAAAACAGATAAAGTCTAGAAACTAGGAAGCAGGACTGAATTTTATTTCCAGGCCCAATACATAGCAATAGCATGACCTTAAATGAGTCATTTAACCCTCTTGCCCTCCATTTCCTCATTTGTAAAATAGGCTTAACAATAACTACCTTCTGTAACTCAGTTTCAAAATCATATGAGAAAATGTTTGAAAAAGTACTTTGAATATAATAAAGTACTCTCTGAATATAATAGGATATAATTTTCTTCTAAAGAATTAGCATTTTGTGTGCACTTATGCCAGGCACTGTTCTGCCTAACCCATAACAACACTATAGTTGATATTGTTATTATTCACATTATGTAAATAATAAAACAAAAAGGCTAAATGACTTGTCCAAGTTAAAGAAAAAATGAATAAGAAAAAGAACTGGGATTCAAACCAAGAAAACTGGGCGCCAGACCCTGCTTTCATTATACTACATTTTACTGCCTCCTGTTCTGCCTTGTAATTAATTAATGTGCTTTAGACTTGTGAAGTCCCTCAGGCCTATCATCAGAGCTCATCTTCTTTGTATCTTTCATATGAGTTTCACGCTTGTTCTTCCCTTTACCTAGAATGCTTATTGCATGGTTTACATGACTCATACCCTCTTCTCCTTAAGAACTTTGCACAAATGTCACCTTCTCTATGAGGTTTTCTCTGATGACCATATTTGAAATTATAATTCACACCAGCCTATCCTATCCACCTCATCCACTGTATTTTCTCCATGTCACTTTCCTACATGTTTTATATATTTATATGTTTCTGTTAACTTATTCCATTAGAATATAAGCTCTATGAAAGCAGTAATTTTTGTTGTTTTATTTATTTTTATACCCACTGCTTAGAATAGTGTCCAAGACATATTAGCTAATCAATAAACATTTGATAATAAAATAATGATTTAGTTTAGTGTGTAGTTAAATAAACAATTCAGAATTTCTTCACTAAAGAACATTAACATTTTTATTTGATGATGTAGAATTAGAATATAGACAGTTTCTACAATTGTGACATTCAAACAATCAAGCCTTGGACAGTGTCATTTGTGTTAAAGGTACGATGAATGCATTTTGGACTGAATAGGCAAGTAAGAATTGTAGTTTATTTTTACCTCTGAACAAGTTTTTATTTTGTTGGGTTTTTTAAATCTACAGCAAAAAGTGTTTAACAAGAGAAAAATATTTCCCTAGGATAAGTTTCTCCTATGAAAACTCTATCCATCATAATGGCATGTAAAAGGTCTGGCAAAAGTAGTGTTACAGTTGTAAGTATGCAAGAATTTACTCTTGTATTTTTCCATATGAACAACTGTAAACCTACTTCTGCCCCACCACATATGTCCATGTTGATCACAGAATAAAATCTAAATTTGCAGTGATGAGTTACAAGTCATTTTAGGATATAGTCTCCCTTTACCTGTATACACTCACTTATTATTCTCAAGCTCTGGAGGCAACTACTTGGGATTGAATCCATTGTCACATTAATTTCTTTAAGTCTCAGGTTCCCCATCAGTAAGATGGGGATAGAAATATTAATTGAACCCTTGAATCGTTATGAAATGAAACTATCCACATGAAACACTAAACAAACTGTTTTAGGTTATTGTTATTTTTAAATTAGCTTCCATTTGCAATTCAACTACTTGCCATTTCCAAATATCCCACACCTCCCTCTCTAGCATTTGTGGCTCTGAATATTAGGGTCTTCTGTGTGAAACACCTCTCCCTCAATTGTCCAAACAGCAAATTCCTACGTACACCTCAGGCCTCAACTCAAATGCTATTTCCTCTAAAAGGACTTCCCTGGCTTTGCAATTCAAATGAAACAATTACCCCTCTGAAACCCCAACTTCATATTGTATGTATTTTGCTTTGACAGCATTGTGTTCCATTGGTTTCCTACTGGAATATAAATACCTTAAGGACAGATAACATGAATTTTTGTATCACTACTGCTTAACACATAGATATCACTAAGTAAAGGTATATTGACTACATGAATTAATGACTTGAGTTTTCATTTGTTTGTCCGTTAAGTGAGATTCAACCTTGGAACTACATAGATCTATTTATACCTTATTTTTAAAATCAATTAATTATTTATTTATTTTTAGAGACAGGGAAGGGAAGAAGAAAGAGAGGGAGAGAAATATTGATCTGAGAGAGAGAAGTCAATCAATTGCTTCCTGTATGCATCCCAACTGGGGAAGAACCCGCAACCCAGGCATGTGACCTGACAGGGAATCGAACCAATGACCTTTTATTTTGTGGGATGATGCCCAACCAACAGAGCCATACTGGTCAGTGCAATTTGTACCCTATTTTAAGATTTAATGATTATTTAGATTGTTGGTGTAAAATTTTTCAGTATCCTTTGTTAGGAGGAAACACTTTTTCCCTCATGCTGATGCTTTGTTTTGTTTTTTTCAATGTGAAGCAAGGCCTACTTGTGCAAGTTCCTAGCCTTTCTGCTTTCTCATTCACGCCTCATTGCATATGAGTTCTTAATCAGATAAAAGATTTTGGAGTAAAAACTGCTTCTGCTAGGCCAACTCTCTTTCCTGCTTTTTCAAGAGTGATTTTGAATTGAATTTCTATAGTCAGATAGTCAACTTGGCCATAAAAATTTTGCCCTCATGATGGAAGTTCTTGACTGCTCAAAATTCTACCAATTTTGAGTTTCAATATCGGGAAGCTGATTTATCTTCACTTATAAACCACATTGGGCAATGAGAGCAGTATTAATAATAAAGTTAACATTTTTTTTTGTTTCTAATTTGCCTTCTCTTTTCTCCTATTTTTCAATTCATTTAGAATTCAGGTGTGGGAAAATGAGTTTCTTTACCAGACCCCTGAAACTACAACCATATTTTATAATTTAATTATGCTTGCACTATGACATAAATCAAAATGTATTGCCCATCATTGTTTCCATGCCTATAAATTGAGTTTTTGTATCTCAAGGAATCTTGAATGTATGGAAGAATCTATACAAGAAAAATGTTCACTATGATTTTGAAAGAAAAGAAAATAAACCTTTTGAATCTGCAATGTGAAACATGGTCTCCCCCACCACTAAAAGTCAATATGGAGGCACATGAATAACATGTAAGACAGAGGAAGTGCAAAGCACAGTCATCTGAGTGCACCTTATTGGAATCTTCAGAATTCTAGGCAATATCTTGCTTGCAAATTTTATTTTCACACATTCCAACACCCTATTAATCTAGTGTGAATTTTATATTTATGCGTGTTCCATGAATCCACTTATTCCCCTTTCTGTTGAAAGTAAGCCTCTAATGAATAAAATGTTGTTTTTTCCACTTTATTAAGTAAAACATTAACATACTGAAAGACAATTTTAAGTTGCCTTTTCATATCAGATTGTGTCTATTCACTAATCAGATATGATTATAAGTGACAGAAGTGGTTTGCATTTTCATTTTATAATATTATAATACTATAACAAATAAGAATAAGAAATTAAACAAATTACAGCCATATTAAAATATATTTTCAGAGACAGTGGGGAAAATAATTTCTCATCACTCTATAATTACAGTTCTAAGATTTCACTAAGGAACTATCCCAGAGTATCATCTTTATTTAGTAGTTTACATTTTCATGTAGGTTTTCTTTATTTCAGTCGCTTTTATCTGAAAAGCAAGACCTAGTCATAAATAGCACATTATATTACTCACTTATTTGCATTCAACTGAAATATTTTTCACTCATGTAGGCTGTTCAAAATTTTTATAGTTACCTATGAACAGATACAAATTATGTTTTTCTTTCTTAAATCTAAAGTAGGTTGCAACTGATGAAATATTTGTAAACATAGAGGATATATATAATATTTATATGTATATTTATATATATATAAACATAGAGGATATAGAGCTACCTACCAATATATGTTGGGTGATATCGCTGCAAGGTATTTCCTAAGTCTTTGAAATTTCATGAGCCAAAGACCTCATTCAAATTCCATTCAATTTTCTGAATACCTTCAAGCTTTACATTTTTAAAGGGTGTTACATTGGAAAAGTATGAAATAAATCATATAAACTAATCCATACCTTTAAAAATGATACTGTGTTTAATATACATATTACTTTTTCTGCCTTGGAAGGCTGAGAAAAAGCTCAAAACTTTGAAAAATTTATAAATTTATAACTTGAAAAAAGGATATGTTATCAAAAGAAAGAAGAGTACCCTCATTCATTGAAAATTCTCAACAATATTCACCCAAGTGCTTATGACATACCTGATACTGTATATTAAGAAATTAATGTCATATAATTCTTAATTTTTTTCTATTTTGCAAAAGCATTTGCACTGGCTTGTACTACCTGAAATTTCATCATTTAGAAACTAGAGCTTTCTGTATGAAACAAACATGTTGCGATTTCAAGTAATGAAACCCTCTTCAAACTCTCAGGGATAAATTAACACTCATCTTTAACTCCCTCCTCCTTCTAGTGCACCTTCTTCTTCAGCAATGCTTGAAAACTACACTTCTCAGGCTGCCTCGAACCTGGTTTCTGTATAAAAAAGAAGAGGTTCTTCCAGGTACACTCACTAAAAAACAATGAAATGATAGAATGATAGAATGATGCAGAGGCCATGTGCTACTACTGTTTATTATTTTTGCTGGTCAACAAGGTAACGAAAAAGTAAAATACTCCTCCCTCGGCATTCCATCTTGTCACTTCTAGCCCTGAAGTGTTGGGTGGCAGTTGTCATAGACTAGATGCCAGGTACCATATTTCAGTGTGTGGGCTCCAGTGTTTATGATGTCCAAAGAAGATTCTGGATTGAGGGGCTCACTGATCCTGGATTCTGGCCCTAGATTTGTAGGTCCTACATTGAGGTCTTAAATTAATAGTTCCCCTCACCCCACACTCTGGATCTAGTCAAGGTTATAGCTTCTTTGACAGAACAATTCTGCAGTGTTCTGGGTGTTCTGGAAGTCTATTCTAGAGGCCCAATACTCTAGGCTTTTCAATCATTTTGTAAGCATTTAATTTACTATTTCAAATTTTTTTCTGCTTAAAATATTTAGTGGTTTCCATTTCCTATGATGAACTTTAATCAATTATTGGCTTAAGCTGAACTAAACTGTAAAGAGAATTTATTGGCTGACATTTCAGAAACACCTAGGCATCAGTGTGACTGTAGATAGAGTAGATCCAGAAGCTCGTAGAAATCAACATAACTCAGTACAACTCTCTGCCTTTCCATTTATTATCTTGGCTGAATTCTCCAGTTGGGTGGAAACTGGTTATAGCAGCCCAGCTTCTCATCTTCCCAGACTGGAGTCATGTGGCAAAGACCACCTGCCTCTTTAGCAACCCAAGCAAAAGCCTCAGTAAGTAGTATTGACTCTAATTTGGTCACATGCCCAACTCTAACCTCATCATTAAGGACAAAGGGATAATACAGTCTATTCAACAGATTTGTGCTTTATGCCCTGCCCCTGGCACTGAAGTAGTAGAAATGAGCTCCACTCAAAAGGAATAATTACAGAGTACAAGGATTTTCCCAAGAAAACGTAGATGCCATTACCACAACAGTAAAATCACATGCTTTGAAGCCAAATAACAAAGGTCCACCACATGTTTTCTTTAAAATACAAGCACCTCTGGGAGAATTATAATTTGTAAGTCATTTACATATTAGTGGAAATTTACTTTCTTTCAGTTTTAATAAAAAATTGTTAAATGTAAGAATTGATGTAATTAAGTATTTATTACATTTCTGCTATGCTGTGTAGACTATAATCTCTGGGATTTTCCTGAAAACTTGCCCTTAAACTCTTATAAATCAATAGTAAGACAATTGTATAATTCATTGCACGTAGAAAAGCAAAACTATCATAAGTGGAGATTATGACACTCAGAAGAAGGAAGAATTACCTCAGCTGGAGAAACCAAAGAAAGCTTTTTAAAAACAGCAATGTCTTAATGACAACTCACATGCTCAAGTGTATCTAGTTCATAGACATGGGAAGAGGTCAACAAAGGTATGGATGGGATAAATTGGGTAAGAGGCAGAATTTACCAAGAATCTTATCGAGAATTATAAGAAAAGATTTTTCTAAGAACTGTTCTAATTTATTCATTATTCCTATTTTTATGCAGTTTATATAACTTGACACAGGGTGTCAGATTATTTGGAGAGGGTGATTCAGTAAAGCTTAGCGATTTGATGTCACCTGGTAGTTTTGCAATTTTTTTATATCTAATTTCATTCCCCAAAACATTTGAGGTCGCTGACCTGGTATCGATTAGATCTGTGAAGCAAGTGGGTGGTAAGAGTGGCAAGAGACAACACTGACATTCTGGAAATGCCACTAAAGGAGTTGGGCAAGTCAAGAAAGAGTTTATAGGAGTTGATAGAAAGTATATTAGAGCAAACTCTTCTTGTGTTGGTAACTATATGTGCTTGTTTTACCCACCCCCCAGCCCCCCAAAAAAGCAGTTTAGATGCCTTGTGGCAGTCTTCACAAACTGTGAAAATGTCCTCACTGAATTTCAGGTGTGGACAGAAAACCCAGTATCCTTAGTAGGATAGAGCATACGTGAACAGACAGCAAGTGGAACTGATTTTGTTTGTAGTACAATGGGACTTTCAAATACTCGATCACTTACAACTGTAATTCAAACAGTGCTTTGAGCTCCTGAGGTCATGGGGCTTACTTGCATTCTACCAGAAGTATTACACTATCCTTCACTTCTCTCTCTCTCTCTCCCTCAAACTCATGCATGCATGAGTCACTCCTTGTGACCCCAGACATCCTCACATCACCATTGTAAAAGTGCCCAGGGAGAAGAGTTGGGCACACCATTTGAGAAACAACTATTTCAGAATCATCAAAGGTCTGAATAAAATTAATATGTTCTTTAAGTACAAGAAATATTTTCAATATTCTTGTAATGTGTAGAAAACTATTACCTTGACTTTGTAGATTAAAACAAAGAAAGGAAAGAAGGTTGAGAGATTTGTTCACATTTAAAGGATTATTGTTATGTGAGGCTTAAATCAGACCTGCTTTCTGACTAAAATCAATATTTTCTGCTTTGCCCACTACACTGTATGCACATGATTTGCACACAAGCAGCAGTGCAGAAAGCAACAGCCTTCTTAAAACAAAACGCTTGCCAAACTGGTAATTTTATTTGGCCAGTTTAAAGTAGGCATTATATGTCTAAATTCAAGTGTATAGAATCTAGACAGACCTGATTGTACACTTGGATAGATGACTTAAGTCACCATTCTTTCATTTCAAGATAGAGACAACAACAGTACCTTCTTCATAAGATAACTATTGTTTTCTGAGCACATGCTGGATTAAGTGTGTAGCACAATATCTTGACCTTAATGCCATCTGAAAGCATTAGTTATGATTCCTGAAGTTCTTATAATGATAAAAGATATTTTTTATGAAAGATAAAGCTATAGTTTTAAGTGCATGGTTTTCTCAGAAGTAATTAGCATGTTTGTAGTAATCAGTACCACTCATTTTAGAAGGATTAGGAACAATAGACTCCAGCCCTCCAAAACCATTTTGAGAGTAGTCTTTTTAACAACAACAACACTCAGTGGTTTGAATCTTTTATTATTCACTCATGCATGGTGAATTGAGAAGGATACTTTATCCTCCTTGGATCTGCAGACCAAAATGTGCTCAGCTGCAGACCAATTATGATATTCAAGTATTTTCAAGACTGCTGAATGGGAAGCGAACTGTACTTGTGTGATTAGCTTCATTGATTTCTATATAAATGCAGTATTTAACTTCAATCAGTATAGTAGTTCAGTAGTTTAAGAAAGTTCACTCTCCCTTTAAAATGCACAAGGAATGTGTAGTACAATGCCAGCCTTGTAAGAGTCACAATGATGATTTACCAAAAAGAGATGTCTCAGGATTATCTATAAACCATCCTCTAATTTGAACAGATTAGACATTTTCATAACCCAGATATGTATTTGCAGTCTTACCTTACTTACAGATTATACTGTGCAATTACTTGCAAACAACTATTGATTAGTTTCAAACTAAATAGGGATCCATTATATGGGAGTCTCCACTGTTTCTTTTGTGCAGAAATGTTTTACTGTCCTCTAGTTGAAATAGAAATGTCTTGGCCTTGGAAGATGATAGCCATTCACAAAAAAAAAATATTAAGGCTTTTAGCACAATGAGAAAGCTTAAGTAGAAAACTGGTGGTTAATGGATCCTCTACTATAACAGATATGCAACTTGGTGAACACTTAACTCAATCTATTTTCCCAACTATTCACCTTATTATTCTATGGTGCCTATGATCTAAGTTATTAGGCAAGCTGACAAAGATTATTAGAATTTCAACATAATAAATGAAGGGAAGGTTTTCCACTGTTGGTACTTGACTGGAGCCATATTGGGGGGTGTATTAGAGTTTATGACATAATACCTATAATGTGTCCTTAGCTTGGAGGAAATCAGTGTAAATTTTTAAAGGCTAAATTTTTATGCTTATGTTACCTTTACTATGGGTGAATCTTTTCTTGCCAACTCAGTTGACATTTGGCCAATCAGCTTCTCTCAACAACTTAATGGTCATAATGTTCAAAAATTTGGCTGGTGTTTCTCATTATGTAGAAAAACATCCCGGGGATTGTTCTTCATCCTTCCAGTGTTAAAGCAAAGCCATTCATGGAGATACAACAGAAGTAAATTGCACACTTCCACTTATATTTGGACTTCTAATGAAGATCATTGTCTAAAGCAGAATCATATCAAAAATGGCCTGCTCATCTTTCCTGCTAGCAAGTACAAAATCATGTGTTCTTGATCAATAATGCGATGAGTAATTAATATTTCTAATAAATTTTTGAAATACTATTTTCAAACATTTCCACAGATCCATGTTGAAAATAGTAGATGTTTTTCTCCCTGTAATTCTCAAGATTGTTCTGACAAAATATGGATTTAGTTCTGTTAGGATGTCAGAAATATTCACAACTTAGAAGTAAAACTCCCAACCTACCTCCTCTATTCTCTCTCTTGTGTTACACTTGTTCCACTTTTCCTTCTGTAAGATGGCGTTTATTAAAAGACTCCAAGACAGTGTTCTATTGGCCAGTTGTTATCTCTTTTGCCCTCTGCCCTGTTGACTCACTGAAGTCTTCTGTCTTTGAGAACAAGCAGGCAATTGAGCCATGCATAAAGAATGAAGATCAAAGATAGGAAAGATGTAGTGAATTGCAGGGTTGGTAAAATCTGGGGGTTCACTTTCACCTGGGTTGTTGTTACAGAAGCAATAAAGAATATTCTTCAGATTGAATTCTTCAACACTCTTCATGAAGAAATTAGGAAAGCTCTCGCGGGCTTCTGTGGTGTTCCATCAGATTGAATAAACATAATATATATGTAATCATTTCATAAGGGCTTACCCACTTAAAGCTTTTGGGAAACATTGTTCTGATTTCCCATTTGAGAATAATAGACTGTCCTTGATTGAACAGTGTAGATAATGTTCATAGAAATACAAGTAAAAAATCTAATTCATTCATTCAAACAATACATATTTGCTTTCAACAAATACATTACATATTCATCTCTTATGGTAACAGAAGAGGCTTTTGTTCCAACAGGAGGTTGAATTTTCATTGCAAGTTTATGGTTCTTCTTCTGTCTATTACTTTATATTGCAGATAAGGTGCTAACCTATAAAAATATTGTAATTTTTGGACATTTTATAATTTTTCAGATGCTTGGAATCCTACATCTTTGTTCTATGACAGGATTGCTTCCAGTTTGACTTTATTTTTACTTGCTTGTCACTGTAATAACATATCAGAGGACTATTGTAAATGGGTATCATTGAAAACACACTATTTCACTTCTGAGCTTACTCTTTTTCCATTTAACAAATTATTGATAGTATTTTGCAATGTATTCATTGCAATGGCACATTAATATGCCCACTGAATGGGAGCAGAATTAATCACCCAAATATAGCTCTTTGGAGTAAGGATTATTTTAGGCTGCTTATTTTTTAAGAAACAGCAGACACACGAGAAGCTCTAAAAACAGAGCAGGCATTACCCTTTTGTAAGGACCATTCATTTGTATAAGGGGACTTTCCATTTGTAAGTGTGTACCTCTGTAATAAGCAAAATCTTAGAATTTTATCAGTGGGGAAGGCATGACCTCAATCTGCATAACAACCTTACTTTTGTTTACTGTGACTTTTCCACCCATAACTGCCTTCTCTCACTCGCAACATTTTCTTATGTCTTTAGCTGAAGATGGTATTTAAGGCAATGGCTTGGGCCATGTCAGAGAGTTACTAAGTTTTCCGGGGCATCTCCCATGTATGTCCCATGTATACATGTTATTAAACTTCTGTATATTTTCTTCTATTAACCTGCCTTTTTGTTACAGGATGTCTCCACCAAGAACCTAGAAGGGTAGAGTGAAAATTATTCCCTCCCCCCACCCCCCACACACACACCACATGAGGCAGATGCTTTGCTTTTGGATTCCCTCCCATCTGCTTTAGCTCTCAAATACAAATCTCCTGTACACCAGTACATGTTTTGAATGGTAGTAGGAAAAGTTTTTCCAAATTCTCTACTGTTAAGCCATGGCCAAAGAGCAAATGTCCCAGCAGGGCCAAAAATAAATTGTGTACGTTGCTTAAAAGAGTAATGCCTATTTTGATAGAAGATTATAGTTCACTATCTGTTGACTTGAGCAGTTCCCTCCTGCATGAGGTAGTATGATCTTCACAGTCTACCTCAAAGTACCCCTCAGGTATTTCTGGAGTGTGTGAGAGAAATAGTCATATGCATTACAAAATTTGCTGCTACCTTGCTCTCAAGTCACCTCAGGTTTCAATTGTAAAACTGCTTTTTAATCATTCTCTTCTCTGTTTGGATGTTAAATGGTACTATCCTTTTGTCACAGATGAAAATGTGTCCATTGTGTAAGTTTTATGAGGCTGAAATGTAACTTTATGCCAAAAATAAATAAAAGAAACCTCATTTGGTTGAATAAAATTATCAAAAAGGCATTGTAGAGTGTTAAAGGAAAGATTGCTCATAGATTTCTGCTTTGCAAATTGTCTGCTAAAGGATTTGAAAGAAAAGTGTGAATGGAGAATTGGGTAGTTCTAAGTGGATGGCTACAAATCCTGATTGTTTTCTAACAAAAAATGGAGCTTGGTCTTTAGAAAGTTTTGCCTTTCTATGGAAAAAGCAATAAAAATATTTTATTATGTACTCTTTTGGTGAAAGAAGCTAAAATCTAGGTGAAGTTAAAAGTGAAGTAGTTTTCTTTTACAAAATTGTGGATGACACTAAGAACCAAAGTTTACCCTACTTTTCAGTCCAGAGGTGTGGCAGAACTCTGGAATGTAAGGTCACTCAAAGACATGTGCAATTGCTAGAAGTTAACCTAGGGGAATATAACTTTTCTGTATGAATGATTAGATTCTTGGAGCTTCAAAGAAAGCTGCGGCATCTTAATTACTTAGAACATAACTACTCCAGTTAAAAACAAAATATTCAAGGTGAAAACACACAGTGAATTAAGCTGTATTATTTCAACCTTGAAACGGAAGCTTTATCTTATCACTGCATTACACTGTAATGGAAAATTGAACTCATGTTAATCAGTATTCCTGATTACAAATAGGGGAATTGTGGGGATTTTTCAGAGCCTTTTATTTTCAATGAAATGTCGTGACCATGGTTTAGATAGAAATATTTGGCAGAAGATAAAAGGCTCTTAGAATTCTGATAAACATGGGCTAACTTCTCAGATTTATAACTTATTGAACTTTTTATGCATAAAACAGTTAGGTTAATTCATTTAAATAAATGATTGGACTGTTCTGCTGTCACTGCCTCAGCTGTGCCTGCTTGGTCTTTCTTTTTCTAAAGTGCATTCAATGATTAGCAGAGTATATTTAAATGCAATTTGTCTTGAATAAGAAAAACCTGAAGATGAAGTAACTGTAAACAACTAACTAAATAAAGCTATAATAATGCAAAGGAGAAACACAAAGCTGAGAATTGAATAGATGGGAGAGTTGCAAGCATTGAATATTGGTTTGGATTCCAGTTCACAATAAGCATATCTGCCTACCTTATTTGTTGTTTCACACTTCTAACCAGTCCAGAAAAAGGATGACTATCACTGTCCTTTTAGTGGATAATGTGTTTCATGTCATTCTAGCAACACTTGTCATGAGATGTGGGCAAACCAGGCTCAGGGTGATAAACGTGCATAGTTTCTAGAAGCTTCAGTACACACAAGACAAAGTGGCATCCATATCTCTAAATCCCAGACCAGTTTTATATTTGTGAGACCCTAGTTCAGACTTGAGTTCTAGATTATACTGTGGCAGAAACCATTTGTAATTTGGACAGCTTAAGTGGCCCAGATTCTAGGGATTCAGATTCAAACTTCCTCATGGTTCTGATTCAACTCAAAGAAATAAAACAGAAAGTGAAACTGCTCAAAATAACATCTATAGCTATGTTTTTCAAAATTTCTTCAGAGTAATAATTGAGTTAGGTTTGACATAGGCCAGAGCCCGTTTCTTTCTTGTGTGTTCCAAGACCCCCATTTTCTGAGGTCTCCAGCAACTACAGAACTAGAGTGGATCCTGAGAGTGCACGCTAATGGTTGTGAGAAAAACTGGGATCTGCAACCATCCCTGTGGGATTTCTCTCTCCTAGCTTTTGTTGTTGATTGTATTCTCTGGCTGAACCTAGCATTTATAAATATCAATATATTTTATTGTTCTCAGTAGAATTAGAGAAGGATTTATACAAACTAAAGAAAAACTAGAGCATGAGATTTACAAGAGTAATGCACCATGGACCAAACTTCCTAAGGATAAAAAATAGAATTATTGTATAGATCTACAAATTCAGTAGAAAAAGAAAAATAGGTTTAAACCAAATTGTGTTCTGCTTTGGGTGTTTTTGGTCATTTTTTTCTCCAGCACATTAATTATTTTCAAAATAAAATAAGTAAAACTAATAAACTAATACTTACATATTGAAAGCATTGGAAAGCATTAAAATGTTCTCTGCTCTCTTTTGTTTATAGACAAAGTATGTAAAGTACTAAAATGCCAACAAAGGGATTTTATGGAGCTCAATGTTCTGAATTAGGTTTCACTCAAAAGCAGTCTCCTTTTTGACAGGAGCTTTAATTGCAAAGACAAAAGGTCATTTTTTCTTGTGGAAATTCTTTATTCTTTTCTGACTTTTTATCCTGTTGCCCATCTATCTCCCTCATGAGCTATTTTTGGTTAGTTATGCAGCCTAATTTGATCATTAGCACAGTAAGAGATCAGACTAATCTAGTTTTCTTCTTTTGGATCATTTACTGCAAAATGTTCTAGATTCTATTAAATTTCAGGATTCCTCTGACAGTTGCACACAGACAAGGAACATCTTTTGACATGTCTTTGTCTTTAAACTTCCTTTTACATATTGGAGAGTGAAAACAAATGGACTGGGAGATCAAATGTTCTCTCTGAAATGTAATTAGCTCTCAGTCTTGTGACATGTTGTTAAATATGCTTTGGATAATGCATAAATCACCTAAAAGTGTACACACACACACACACACACACACACACACACACACACACACACACAGAATAACCTGGAGCAAGGATTCTCTGCAGGATATCCCTGAACACATTAGCAGTATACATTGAGCCCCCACAGAGTGTCAAACCCTGTGTGAGGATTCTGTGGTACTTATGAAGAATGCTCCAAGTTCTGATTTCACCCAGATGGCAATTTGATGTTAGGAAAGTTGTATATACAATGCATGCCAGTAGAAACACAAGTGCTGAAGGGTCTCAAGCTATAGTACAAAAATCTATGACGTCCAAGTCAAATGCACCTGCATTTGAATCTCCCTCTCTGACATTCCAATTTTGGGACAGTGGATGGTTACTGAGTTTCCAGAGCCTCAGTTTCCCACATATGAAAAGAAGCAGCTACAGCCTTACCATGATAGATAATGCTTACTGAATGCTTACAGTGTTCCAGGAATGCTTTTTAGTACTTTGTACATTTTAACTGATATTCCTTATAACAAACTGGAGAGAGAAACATTATCTCCCAATTTTACAGATAATGAAATTGAGCTGTGAAGATTAAACAGCCTCTCCAAGTTCACGAAGCTAGCAGGTGAAGTTGCGAGCATCTGATCCCAGGCTGTTTGATTCTAATATCTGAATTTGTAACTTCTGTTCTACACTGTCTTGTGAAACTTACATGAGAATTAAATGAAATAACATATCTAAGCTATCTAGCAATGTGCAAAGCCATGACTTCTAAATACCCTCTGATTCCCTGATGAACTGAAAAATTTGTAAGAGTTTACTTGAAAGTGAAATCTGACTAATGACTTAGAGGAAACAGTAATGAAAAGTTATTCCATTTTTTAAGATGTGAAGTACATTTACCTGAATTTTACTACATGTCTCTGGATGTGAAATTCTTCTTCCCTGTTTGAGTACATTAATTTTATTCCAAACCAGATTAATGTTTTATCTTGAAAGTTATTCTAGTGACAGTTTTGAGGATAAAATCAGAGGTGAGGTCATTTCTTAGAAGTAGCATGGCTGAGATATACACATTCCAACATGGAATTTAGAATACAAGGTTTTCTACAAAATATACAGAAAGAAGAATTACGTTGCCTTCTTTGCCATTCATGTTGTTAATCAGTAATGTTTACTCATTCAACAAACATTTATTAATTAAGTCAATTGACATAAGCACCTACTGTATATCAGTAAAAGGCCCTGAAAATACAAAGACAACTTGACTGCATGACTATGGCAACATTTGTATTTCTTATTTCCTGGCATCTTCTTCCATCTTGGAACAAGATTCCCTCAATTTGGTTTAGGGAAACAGGTGCTACTCCTCACTCAGCTCACAAGCTTCAGGAGAACCTAGTCCATCACATGATATCCCTCTGGCTAAAATGATTGGTTCAATGGTTGGTGCATCAGTTCATTCCACCAGTCCAATTGAACCTCAACAGTTTTCTAGATAGATTCTAGTACAATGACATCGGTTCTCTCACACTGGGTGGCATATTGTGCATATGAAGTCCTCAGAGCTTCCAGCAGATAAATTTTCATCTCGAGGACAGTTAACCTTATGAAATCAACCCCATAGAGGCCAGAGAGTTTGGCTGAAAAAAATTACAACAAAAATAATTATTGATGCTATCATTATATTGCTGTATTAAGAGACCCCTGAAATTTGAAACCTCCACTCATTTCAGTTATAGGTAAATCAATAAATCCCTTTTTATTATTTAATCCAGTGGGATTTAGATTTTTTAAAGAAATAACAGATTTGCGATTGCCCTAAATTCCTAAAGTGAATGTGAACTAAAGTTCTTATCTTTGAGAACCATGAGAATGCATCAGAAAAATGCATTGACCTCAGTCCAAATGTTCCTGAAATAGATTTTAAACTCTCTGGATCTTATTAGTACCCAACTACTTGGCCACAAAAGGTCTATTAGTTAGCTGATTTGCCAATGTTAGTGGTTTGGGTTTTTATTATTTTGTTATGTTTGTTACAATTCATTGTTATATTTTCTGGTATGATTGCCAAAAAGAAATCCAAGAATTGGATAAATGTCTAACTATTTTTATAATTTGTTGCAATGGTTCAATTATATATAATACTTTTGATAACCAAAGACTGAGTCATAAGAAATCTCTGAATCACTGTTCTTTCAGATATCTTTAAAGACATTGGGCTATTGTATGGGCTATTGTCAAAATGAGTAACAAACACTGCATATATTAGGAAGAAAAATAACCATAGGAAGGAAATATTTCTCTGATTCTTCTGACTTCTTCAGCTTTTATGTCCCTCACTTGCTCTACTCGCCTTCACTAACCTCTTGCTCTTCCCTGAATATGGCAAGCATGTCCCCACTTTTGGGTTTTTGCATTGGCTCTTCCTTCCATCTAGTAGATAGCTGGATTGATGATGTTCTTAGTTTTTGTTCCTCTATATGTCCACATGGTTTTCTTCCAAACTTTTTTAAAGCCTTTACTCAAATATGTCTTTTCTATGAAGTTTTCCCTGCCATGCCACCTAAAATTGTAAACACTCCCTTACAAGCCAGCAATATCTAACCCCTTCCTGCCCTATATTCTCTATAACATTTATGGCCCTTTAACACATTATGTGCCTTATTTCTTTTTGTTTACTGACGCCAGTATCTGCTAAAGTGTAATCTTCACAAGGGCAAAGATTTTGTTTTGTTCATAGCAAACATTTTTGTTTGGTTCCCCAATGCCTACAGGAGTCTCTGGCACTTATTAACTAGCAAATACATTTGCTAAATGGAGGAATCTGTCCTTGTGCTAAAATGTAATTATTTGCATCCTTAGATGTCACCCCATAAGAAAATTTCTAAGAAAAAAATTAAGGTTGATGTATTTACATATGAGAAAAAAATTAACTCAGTTAAGGCTGAGTAGAACTATGATTGAAATGTGAAAGACTAGAAAGAGGTAACACATCTTGAAGTCTGAAAAAATAACATGCATTATTTGGTGCAGGTAAGGAGTCAAGACTTTAGACAGTAGAATGTAACATGCTATGAGAAAGCGTCTGAAACTTGTAACTCCTGGGTGAATAAAAACCAGTTTAGGAGGGAAAAGCTTGAACATTTGCATCTACCTCAAGCCTTTCCCATGGTGAGCCAGGAGCCCTTAAGGAGAAAAATTGCACATTACCTGCTCCAAAGATGGGGCAGAGGAGAAGTGACATTTGGATTAATCCCACTCTTAGAAGCAAAATCACAGGACAGAATTCAAAGGGAAATTTCCAATCTCTGTCTTCAGAAAAAAGTCAAGAACCAACACCAAGGGAATAAGACTAAGAACTTTGTAAACGTCTGTAACCTTTATCGTGTTCCCACGTTTGTTATTTTTATCTCGTCAATGTTTTCCCCAGAGGAATTAGCAGTAAAATTCTTAAAAGAAAAGAAGCCTGTGTAATTTGTCAAAGATAGATAAATAAAGAGTCAAGCTGGCCAGACTTCACAAACCTCTGCCTTCCTTCTTGGTGGATAACAAAACCCCGAAAGATAGAGGGGATGACATTGGCTATCAAAAAGAGAGGGACGCAGGCTGAATCTTGCCAGCTTGAAGCAAGAATGAAAAGGAGATCCCAGTAGGAGACGGACCCTGAAACTCTGTTCTTGAACCATCTTTGAGCTCCCTAACATTAAAATTTTTATCTCCTCTAAAAGATAAAGAGTTCATATATAAATGAGTACAAAAACTTTTTAAAAATACATTTGTGGTGTAACTAAATTATAATGGGTAATTTAAGCAAATAAGGAATATTTAGGTTTCTTTTTTGGACTATGATATTATGCCAAGCATCTCTAAAAACCTCAAAATGTACCTGGGTGGGCATAAGAGGCTGAACCATAGACTGGCTAGATTATTAACCGGTTTGGCCGAATATGATGCATGGGACTTTCTGTGATTATATTGAGTAACTGCCTTTAAATAAATGTGCCCATGAAAATCTAAGTTAGTAGATCTCTTGGTAGAATAAAATACTTCTAAATAGGACAAATATAAATGTATTTAATAATAATGCAAAATTTTGCATCTTGCCTCTGAAATGTTTAGAAAAATGTTATCTTACCAACTTTACAAAATGCATTAATAATAATGTATCTCTACTAAGTTGGTTTCAACCTACATACTAATATTCAACAATTGCCCAATATTTAAGTATATGATGTCCTCCAAAAAACCCTCCATTAATACATTTTCATTGCTCCCTCATTAATAGACAAGTGATTCTGAGTCCTAATGGCATGCAACTCAATTGCATTCTATCTGTCATTCTCATCTTGATAATACACTGCAGGTGACCAACAGCCTGAAGGTCAACACTTTGCTCTCTTCCAAACTTCTCAGCAAACAATTGAGTCTACTGACTTTTTAGGTGAAAAATAGCAGAGGAAACTGAGATAACAAGAAGTGAAGTGAATAAACAAGGTCTAACTCAGATCTGTTGTTTCATTTGGAATAAGTCTTCCATAAAGTGATGAGATGTCCCGGATGGCAGGCCAGACACATTCCTTGAACGATGAGACAGGTCCCCAACAATAGTGAAGTGTTCTATCAATCCCCGAGTGCTGTAACAATATACATATGCAAACATTCCATCCTAAAGAGAGGATTTCTGGTAAAATATTTTGGCTCACTCTCCTAATTCAAACAACTGCAGATACATTCCAATGTGTCACTTTCAATAAAGACAGGTGGCCTGCTGGTTCTTCATACCGGAACTCCGTTCTATGCTGTGAATGATATTCAAGCTGCAGTTAGTTCAGGCATACACCTGCATAAAGTATTTCCAATGACATAAGTCAGAGACTCTTCAACTGGCTTTATATCAAGCATTTCTACTCTTTGCACACTTCATAGAGTTAGAAGGTAGTCCCTCTTCTATTTTCCTAAAGTATTAAAATTTGAATCAGCTACTGGCAGAATTATTATGAACTTTCTCTCTAGCAACTGAATGAACTGACAACAGTAACACAGAGATAAGCTGTACTGTGGTCTCATTCCAAGCCTGAATGATTCACTGTATACTTTTCATCTTTGCCATTTAATGTGGCGCCACATATACACCCACCTGCATGTTCTTAGAGTAATAACCCTATGCTCTTGGAGAAAGCTTTGAGACAGCCAGGCAGGAGTAGTCAAAGCATAGAAGAGTTGTGTAAGAAGTATTTAAAATGGATGCTTCTGAAACTGTGGTGCCCTCACTGCTGATTATTAATGGAACTGTTGGAACCAAGTTTCTCTTCTTCTGTGTGCTCAGTTCTACACTGATCTTGCCAGTGGATAAGGATTACCATTCGGGTGAAAGCAACAACAAAAAAAGGATTATAATCTTGACCCCTTTGGCTTGGTACAAATTGTGTATTGCTGTACTAAAATAAGGAAGGGAGGTTAGGGGGTAGAGGGAATGAGCAAAAAGGAAAAAGGACTCTCAGACATGGACAACAGTGCGGTGCTTGTGGGGGGAGGGGTAAAAAGTCACTAAACAGTAATGGGAAAAAATTCAATAATTTTTTTAAAGAAAGAATTGAGGCTGCCACAAGTACCCATCTGCTAAAGTACCTACTTATTTGTAAATATAAGTGATAGAAGATGAGTGGCACCAAAATGTTCTAAATTTTTTAAGTCCATACATAGTTGCTCCAATTTTAAGATCAAAGCAGTGTCTTCAGATTCTTACCACCGCTGTGTGTCCCTGAGTATGCCTACATATACACTCGAGCTCACTTTCCTGTGGTCAATTCTTTAGAAAATATCCAAAAGGCCTTGCAAAACCTTACTATACTTAAAATGAACTCTCAGTGTAAGCTTGGGTATGCAAATGAAGAAATTCTACTTCAAATATATAGTTTATATAAATAGCTCATTGAGAAGTCTTCATTGGGGGAGGGTGAAAAATCATAAACATGATTTTTCTTCAATCCTTGCTATTAGTCATGCTGCTTTAAATTCCAGTTCCTCATCCTAACTGGTGTGGCTCACTGGATTGAGTGCCAGCCTGTGAACCAAAGGGTCAATGGTTCAATGCCCAGTCAGGGCATATTCCTGGGTTGCAGGCCAGGTTTCCGGTGGGGGGACATGGGAAAGGCAACCACACATTGATATTTCTTTCCTTCTCTTTCTTCCTTCCTTCTCCACTGCCTAGAAATAAATAAATACAATCTTTTAAATAAATAAATAAATTTCAATTCCTCACCCATTAAAGACAGTAATAGATGCTGCAAAGTTCTGGATGCTTTTGACAGTGAAAATTCAGTTCCAGCTGGTTTAAAAATTCAGTCTCGTAGCTGAAGCTCTTCCTCTCCAAGTAGAAATGGAGCTTCCAGGCATTAGGAGTGAAAATTGGAGATAGAATCTTCCCTTGAAGGCTTTGCGTACATCCCTACCACCTTTATGTACAATGTTGGGTTAGGGAAGGGGGATGAGGGGAAGAGAGAAAACACTGTTCTGTATCAGGGCAAGTATCACTGTTCCTTTGGCTGGTACTGACTAGCAGTGCTCTGTGTCATCTGCTTGAATGCTGACCTTCTTGGGTCGAACTCAACTCTTGAGCTTCTAAACAAGAGCTAGTGGGTTCTCCACATTGTGTATGGTGGTGCCCTACCATAGGTGGAGGACTAGCAATGCTGCCTTAGCTAAATTATCCTCCATGATGTCCCTACTCAAAGGAAATTCAAGCACCAGTACCCTCCTTAGTTAGTGGTAAGGCAGGTGAATTGGAAATATGGGGTTAACCTAGCTTTCTTTATCCTTTTCAGCTTTAACTAAGGTGATAATCAGATTCAACATCTATAATATTTGAATGTAATAATGTAAAAGAAACTATGTAAAGTTGCATCAAATTGCTGGCATAAGTGACAGCTGCACAGTTCACGATCTCTGTGACCCTGACTAAGCCACAACATCTCTGAGTCTAGGTTTCCTCAATTGTAAAATGCGTAATGATAGTGCCTACTTCAAGGTTAGCTTGATTATATAAATATACTGGGCTAGGTCTCTTAATAAGAATATTTTAAAAATCCAGATACCTGTTTATGTGTCAAGATTAAAACTTCAACAATATAAAAAAGGAGCAAAATTTAATTTCTGAAATGATTTCACAAATAGACACTTTCTACCAAAGCTATTTTTTCTCTAAATACCTTCTGAAGGGATTTTTAAATATTACTTCTTGTTTCCTTGGAGAAATTGTAGTTTTCAAGATTATTTAAGCACATTAGCCTTTTCTAGGGCAGTGAGTCTCAAATTTATCTGTGACTCACTCACAGACATATTCAAATGCATTTTTCTAGGCACAACCCTCTGGTATTCTGATAATAAAATTACAGTGGGGACCATGTTTTGCCAAACATGCCATTCTTCCCAAGGAATTTGAAGCTGGTGATACCCAGACCACACTCAGAGAAACATTGCTTTAAGATGAATGTTAAAGCTTCTGGCCACCTGAATCTTGTGAATGTTTTCAACTCGTATACCCTCGTTTGCAAGAAATGCCTTGCACTAATAGAAAAAACACAGGGACAACTTGTATGATGTTACAAATGTGATTTCACCATTGATTCTATATGTACAGAAATAAAATGATATTTCAAAATAGTTCTAGCATTGCATACTTACTACACATGGGAAAATTTATCACTCAGGTTGTGTTTCTTAATGGTATGAAAGAGAAGACTGACCTCGAAAGCAATTCAGCACAGAATTATTATACCTAAAGAGGAAAATGGCAAATCCCTATTTTTGTTGTAAAAATAATGAATGCTTAATAAAAGCTAAGTCTATTATAAAAGTGAATAATTTTTAAAGCACACTTTTTTAGAAAAATCTTTCATTATGTTTTATCTTTATGTTAAATAAGAAAGCATATTTGAAATCATGTAACAACAGGTGGGCATTATGCTAAAAGTTTGCCTGAAAAGGTTTTAGAATCTTGATTTAAATTTGTGAATTTCTCCTCTACCCCTCTCTGTCCTTCCTGATTTTAAGCCTTTCCTTTATACAAGAGAATCATCTGGAAAATCTCATTATCATTTTGATATAAATTACATTTTCACTTTTTTATCTCGCCTTGTCTCCCCCTCACCCTCACTCCCAACTACACTATTACCCAACAGCTACCATGGATAAAATATCCCTACATTCTAGTAAGAAATACATCGAAATGGAAAGTGAAATAAAAACAGTAGTGATTATAACACTGAAATTTTTAAAGAAAATGAGATAATGACCACTTTGTAGGCAGCAAGGAAATGATTCCATAAATGAATAGCTTTTTTTAAAGTAAACGTCTCTTTTTCTCTGAGTCAGGAGAGACCACCTCATCATCCAGACTCTTCAGTGGAGAATAGATTGGTAAGTGAAAATTGCTGGAGGGTTTCTTTACTTATTCTGATGTCTGTAGTAGCTGGTGATTTTGCAACCAGGTTTGTCTTCTTTTAAAATAATTTTGGATCTAAACCAAAAAAAGTTGTATTGTCTAGACCCAGTATGATTTACCATAGCACTTCAAATCAATATTAAAAGCATATATAAAACATAAACTTATTCTGTGTCTCTTTATGTGCAAAGCATACTTCAGTCCTGCAGAGAAGCTCATTGCATTCAGACATCCAACTAGCATGTGTGAACCTTATGTTTTTCTGCCCTTTCTCAATATTTAAAAACTGATATATATCTCTTCAAGAGGATAAGTGTTTTCCTAAGTTTCAAAAAATCAGTTCAGGTTTGGACTGCATTAACTCTATTGAATTCTTCAAATACATACCAGGTTAATGAAGGCTAAACCACGGTAGGCTCAATTTTTTGATAAATATCACAGTCTTCTTTGATCCTGATAACCCACAAATGTTCAGCATGAGTGAGTTTTCACGGTCAGCACGCAGTGATCTTGATATTTAACTTAAGCTCTACTCTTACTTCATTTATGTGGAGATGGTATGCATAGAACTAAGGAGCAGGAAAAATTGGAAACAGCTAGAAGTCTGCATCACTTACGCATGGCCTCAAGGACTCTCTCTTTGTATGTGGGTTCTTTTGAAGTAAAACAAACAAAAGCTCAGAGAACACTTCTTCATTTTATTTTATTGACCAGGACTTGTCTGCTTTCTTCTGTGAGCCCAGGGCTCCCTTCTCCATCACAGTAAAGCTTCTGGCTCTGACCAGGTGGCAGGCAGCCCAGCAAGGCTGAAATGAGGTGGGGTAAAGGTGTGTAAACTGGAAGTAACTTGTCTTTCAGTGCTTAAGTAATAATGAATAAGCAACTTTGAATAAATGCATTGTAAACTCAACATTCCTCAATTCTTCTGAGTCAGAATACATTTTACTTCCAATTTGTAGGATTCAGTTGTTTTTAGCATTCACCTGGAAAGACAGAGGTGTTTCCATACAGTTTGTGTAACATATATATGTAGCTTACCCCGCGATTCCATTTAGATACCCTTAGAAATCAGAACAGCGATCACCCTTCAGAGTGTTATGAGCTAGAAGGGATTATGAGGGGGCTTCTGTGGTGTTAATCATCTTGTTTTACATGATCTTGATGTTGTGTGTTTGTACCTATTTTGTGGAGTCTATTTAAGTTGTATATTTATAGTATGCTTTCTATATTCCTGTACTTAAATAAAAATAAATATATACATATGTATGTAATACAGAATTTCTTAATCTCAACTATTGACATTTTGGACTTCATAATTCTTTGTCAGGCAGGTGGGAGGAAGTGCCCTGTGCATGTTTGGAAGCATTGCTGACCTCTGTCTATTAGATGCCAGTACGATCTTCCCTTCCCATTTGTGACAATCAAAAATGTCTGTATAATTGCCAAATGTCTCCTGTGAAACAAAATCTTGAAACCTTCTGATAAAACCTATCATAGAATAAATAAGTCAGATGTTTAGAAGAAATAATTTGTTAAAATACAGTCATAACATCATGGCAATGAGTAATATTATCAGACTTGGGAAAATTACGTGGGTTTGGCATTACTTGAAATTCATGCTGCCTTCAAAATCATAAAAGTTTATTATAGTTTTGATACGCCATGTTTCCAAGTGCTTAACGTTCATGTCTAGCTGCTATAAATCAAATATACTAGTAGTCAATTCAAAAATGCCTTTGACAACTGATTGATTGATTAATCTCAGTTGTGAGCAGAGTAATTGGCAAGAAAAGGGAACCCATTGTAGGATTACATTTTTCAAAGAAATAAGAGCGCTCAAAATGACCCGAAAGACAAATATATTAGGGTATTCTCAGTTCTAACAAGAAAACCTGATTTTACAAATGACTTTCGAGCAGACAAGTAAGTAATTGAAAAGAATGAAAGTTGCCAAATCCTTAGACATGAATAATTATTAATACGAGTTCAGATTGCTTACAACTGATAAAATTAGTAGTAACAGGGTTATTACAGAGACAAGCCAAAGAAGAAATTCTGAGATAAAGTAGTGTGGATTAGAACGAAAAGGTGTTTAAAAAATGAACATTAATGTTCTAGGCTAACACTTTAAAAGGCTGGAGCACCAGACTCACAAACATCAGCAAATCTTGATAACTCTTTTTATTGGGACAAAATGTTTTCTGTTTAAAGGGCATCCAACATATTTTTGTCGGGCTTTTGTTTTGGTTTTGGTTCTCTGCTATGTGTATTTTTTAAGACAACTTATGGCTTGAAAAGAAAAATAATGCCATCTGAATTCAATGTTTTACCCAGCACTGTTTATCAGTGTTTCATTCTGTGCACTCAGAGCATAGATGCTTTCTTCTTTCCCGAAGCCAGATTTGGATCATTCACTTGAGCTGGGCCTGGGGGAGAAACACAGCATGTATGATGAGCTGATTAATTACCAGAAATCAAATGCCTTCCAGTCAGGAGCTCTGTGCTTGAAAGCAAGCACCAGGACCAGAGGAATGGCGGTATCCACATGCATGCATGGACAGACAGAAATACTTCGGGGATTGAGTTTCACCGTGGTCTCTAACAAAGGACCTAAGAATGATTGTTGATCCTTGGCAGTGTGACCTGTGTGATCTTTTTGCACAAGACCTTTCAGTACATGAGTTTTAAAGTCAAACAATCCCTGTTAAACCAAGCAAAAGATTTTGTTATCTTAAAAAAAATCACCATGGTTTTCTCATTGCTTTTCTACCCCCTTCACATTCTTTGAAACTTAGGTAGTAATTCATAATTAACAGCTAGGATATGTCTTATTTCAAGCCTATGTGCATAAATAGAAGCCTTTGCAGCGATCTCTTAGGAAGAACTCATCATTTAAAGTGTAGTGTGTGTCTACCAGAGAGAGAAAACAGAGACAGGAAAACAAGAAATGTTGGGAACAATATATTGCCAAGCTCTGAAACTTTGAACACCATTAATAATCATAGATGGGCAAGATCAGCCTGTTGACAAACTCGTATTGTCTTCAAAGGTCCTAGAAATGTGCAACTTATTCCCTCAATTCACTGTGTAGTTTTGTTTCTTTTCCATGCCTAATATCCATAAAACCCCCATTAAGATTTCAGATCCACTTGTATAAGAAGATTGAGTGCCAAGGGTCCAGTACTGAAATCTCACGCAGGAGAGTTCACCTACTTTTATTGCTGTTTTCTTTTTAACTTTTCAGTTGTGGTCATCATTTGCTCCCCCAGAGAGTGCTTATGCAATTTACTCTCTGCCGCCAGAGAACCACCCAGAGACAGGACTCAGAGCTTCAATGCAGCTGCTTCACATGGAAGAATTTTCTCAGAAAGTAGTGCCGTACCACTGTTCTCTGAGTCCATGTAGATGCCCTTACAATTCCAAAGAGCATTTACCCTTCAAGGGAATACGGATTAGAGGGATTATGAGGGGACCTCTGAGGTGTTGATTGTCCTGTTTTACTTGCTTTGCCACTGAAATACCTGAGCTCTTCTCTTAAACGGGTATTTTTTTAATCAGTGTGTTTCATTACAAAGAACATTAGGCAAAACTCCCCCTAAACCATTGAAGTTTGTCTGTCTCAGCAAACAAGTGGATTGTGAGCTCTGAAAGTTAACATAAAATCATTCTTTATTATTGACTTTCTTAGGTTTTCTTAGAAAGCTCTTTGGCATTGCTGAAGTCAGTGTAGGAAGTCAGACTAGAGTCTGTCAAATTTGGAGAAAGGGGAACAAGTCAAATTTGTATTATAAATACTTTAACATTAACTGGTGATGTGAGTGGGGTTTATATTTAAAATCTACACACTAGAAATAGCCAACACCAATAGAAGAAGCTATGTGATAAAACGCTTTAAGATACATGTAGAACTTATCCACCCTTGTTGCCCAGTGAATGTCGTCTGTTTTGGAGGCACCACCTCCTCCTGGCTAGCCAGTCTAGTGCCCTGTGGTATCACAGGCACAGCAAGGCATCATGCAAGGCTATTGTTGAGAACCCAGCTGCCATCTGGGTTGGTGATCCTTTTGTTGCTAATTAGGAAATTATTCACCTCTTTTAGGCTTAAGCCTCAGAGACTAAAAACAAGTATAAGAATGTGAATTGCAGAGATAAAAACTAGTTTGACTAGAAACACTAGAAATAGAAAACTTGGAAAAAGAAACATGAAAATCACAATGATTTGAAAACGTATCTATTTATACAAGGCTCAAAAAAATCAACCCTTTTAAAAAAGTTAGATGAAATTTGTTTTGTTTTTATTACCCATCGACTACCTTTTTCCTCCTGCCAGAACCTTACTTTTTTTGTTTTTTAATTGATTTAAGGCTTGTTTTTTTTCTCCTTGCCTACACTATTCTACCCTTCCTTCTATAGTGGTTTACTGAGCCTGCCTCTGTTTTCTAAGTAAATATAATGATGGAAAAAAGGCAAACAATTCTTGTCCTCAAGTAGCTATCCCTATACTTTCAATGCTCAATTTTCTATTCTTATTCATTGAATCACCCCACTTTTAAGTATATATTATTTTATTTACCATTCTTCCTATGTCCTCAATTTTGTTTTCTAATTTTTTAATTATCTATAATGCATATTATAGATAGTAAGTAATTATAGAGTTCTATATATCTTTCTACGGTGTTGTGATTTGTTGATAAGTTAGAGGAGATTCATGGAATATTTTGCAAGAAAGTGAAGGCTTAGAGAGTTTTAAAAATTATTTTTCAAGATACTCTCCTCATTGCACAAGTGGTAATTACTTATGGATAATATCTAACCCAGGGTTTCTGTGATATGATGATATTTTGGAGATGAATAGATTTTTTTTTTACAAAAATTACATTTGACATTGAAATGCATTGTAAGATTTTTCCCTTTTGGCAGAAAATTTACCCTTCTAATTATATTTACCTTAGCCTAATATTAAAATTAGTTTGCATTCCTTGACATACAAACTGCCTCAGGGAAAGGGCACAGGAAGAGGGACTTGACCCAGAAACTGCAGACAAGGGAGAAGTCTGCCTGGGGTGGAGATTTAACCTAGATAGTACAGAAAATGGATAAGCCACAAACATGTAACCAAGAGGCACTTGTTTCTAAAAAGTGAACTAGAGATCTTATTAAAACTTTTCTTTTTTTGCTATTTTTATTTATTTTATTGTTTATCCATGTTAAGATAAAAATCATAAAAATACTATTTATTTACTTTTTAATTTTATCATTTTCTCTTAGCCTCTACTGAAGAAAAATTATTTTCATTTTTGGAAATCTGAAGGAAAAAATAATTCAGTTGGTTTTACTTGGCAGGAATTTGAGTTGTGTTCTTCCCTCCCCCTTTTTTTCCCCACTACCCTATATGCACACTTGGTTCATATCTCTTTTCTCCCTTATCATTAACTCTAAGAAATAGTAACAATTGTAATTATACAGTGCTTTCATCCAAAGAGCTCCAAATGATGTATAACCATTATCTCAGTTGTGGACACAGATCCCTGTGAAGAAAGCAGGAGATAGGTAGTATTATTCTTATTTCACAGAAGGGAAATCTGTGTCATAGAAAGGTTAAATGCATTGTCCAAGGTCACACAACAAATTACTGTATGTTCAAGCCACATGATGTATCTTCTTTTAGAAGGTGCTCTTTCGAAAATCAGCCACATCGTATACCATTAACAATATACTCTATTACTGATGATTGTTTGAGCAACATAAAGACTTACATTCAAGTCTTCCAAGTATGAGAGAGTCAATAATTGGATAAAAAGATATACAGAGAAAGGAAATATATTCTTCCAAGGGTTTAAAACGTGAACTCAATCATTCATAGCAAAGATTTTATTGAGCTTTCAGTATGTGCCTGTTGATATACTCACAATGGAGATATAAATAAAAACTCAGACCTTGTCTCAAAGAATTTAAAATTTGTTTAATGGAACTGATGCCTTTAAGGCAAACCTGTATTTATTTGCAACAAATTACATAAGGCTATGTGATCATATACTAAATGGGTCCAAAATTACATTTTTAGCTCAAGGAGCAATTTGAGTCCTTTGGTACACATTTCACATCTTTCTGATTTCCTCTTATTGTCCGAGTCACATGGTTCACAGATCAATATATTTGCCTCTAACCCCATTCTATAGAGGTCATTTTTAACCTCCTATAATATTATATTAAATGGAAACTAAATAGTATATATTGTTCAAATTATGTATGTGCCTATACATATTTTTAAAGATTTTATAACCCCTGTGTGTCAGGACTTAAGGGGTATTTTTTTTGCTTTTTTTTTTCATAGTAGATGAAAAAGCATTAGTTTCTAGATTCTTTTGACATCTAATTTGGACAAATAAAGATCCTTTAGTTTGAAAGTGTTTCTCTCAACATCAAGATTATAAGCTGAGTATCTTCTCAACAGGTACATTTTATTGTCATATTCTAATAACTTGATTATTTAATACATATTGGCTACCTCCATCTATCTTCACCATGCTACTCTAAAGCTACTTTAGCCTTCTGAGACATTCTTCCTTTCCCAGTTTCCACTCAACCATAGAGTAGCTTTCAAGAACCACTCACCTATCTCCTCATTGCTGCTGCAAGCACCATCTTGGAAAGTGCACCATATGCTTCCTACAAAGGATGGGAATAGGCATGTGGAAATCATTAAGCATAATTTAGGTAGCTAGGAAAATCAGCACATGCCCAGGGCCTAAAAGCTATCAAACATTTTATTTAAATCAAATTCACAAACTTCTCTTTGTCATCCCACCACATTAGAATCCTACCATTGGAAAGCAAGTATTGGACAGCAATTTGTACTTCCAAATTTTGTTTCTTTACAATGAGAACCATTCATCTTTGTGCATATTCTGATTCATATATAAAAATCTATACATTTTCAGATATGTATAAAAAGACAGATTTCCAAGTATGACTTTTATTTATTAACTAGAAGTCTTTTCTTTAAAATTCAATGTAAGGCCCTTGCCAGGTGATTCAATTGATTGGAGGAGCATTGTCCTGAAAACCAGAAATTTGGGAATTCCATTCCCAGTCAAAGCACAAACGTAGGTTGTGGATTTTATCCCCAGATAGAGCACACATGGGAAGTAACCAACTGATATTTCTCTCTCTCTCTCTCCACTCCTTTCCTCTCTCTCTAAAATCAATGAAAATGTCCTCTGGTAAGGATTAAGAAGAAAAAAAACTTCAAAAAATGCAACATAAGGTACCTTTCCCTTCTTTTTATTTTTTTAAGATTTTATTTATTTATTTTTAGAGAGGGAAGGGAGGGAGAAAGAGAGAGAGAAACATCAATGTGCAGTTGCTGGGGGTTATGGCCTTCAAGCCAGGCATGTACCCTGGCTGGGAATCGAACCTGCAACACTTTGGTTCGCAGCCTGCACTCAATCCATTGAGTTACGCCAGCCAGGGCTTCCTTTCCCTTATTTTTAAATTTTTTGAGCTTTATGGAAGTATAATTGACACAGTCGTAGAAGCCCTGCCATTTGTGATGTCATACATGGAAGGGGGGAACATTATGGTAAGTGCAGTAAGCAAGATGGAAAAAACAAATACTGCATGGTGTCACAAGTGGAATCCCCAAAAAGTCCATCTTGAGTTAATAAATCCAACATCCACCTCCATTGTTTCTTGTTTGTTTTAAGTGTGTAAATACACTTTCTATCAAACAGGAAATAAAAATTGTTTTATTATTCTACAATTGTCATACTTTTCTGGACACAATGACAGAAACATCGGCAGGGAAAGAATTGAAAAGTTTACTTTTGAATAAACAAAATGTTCTAAGACAAATTGCAATGTCCATATTGCCTGCATTCATTCTTCAGTATCATTTCTCTGTTCTATTTGTCTACCCAAACCTAAAATTTTATATGTTCAAAAGTTAAGGGTCATATTTGTATGTATCCTTCAGTATTGTTTATAATCAATAATGCCCTAGTTCCTTGGCTATTCAAAAATGAGTGTTTCAGAACCTTGGGGATAGTGTACCTTAAGGTGAGATTTTACTGCACACAACTGTTCAGTTTCTCTATTGACCAACAGAGAAAATGACATTCATCATTTTTCTCTATGGTAATATCAAAATGTTTAATGATAGTAACCAAACAATTATGTGAATGGCTTCCTTTCCTTGGGGAAAAATAAATGTACCTAAACTATGACAACCAAGCAATCTTTTTATATTGAGCTTATAAAGTCATTAATTTGAAATGCAAACTTTAAAAAGAGAGAATGAAGATTCAAAGAGCATTCATTTTTGTATAGACTACTAGCATTTATTTTATTTTTTAAATCATTAAACCCTCTTTAAGAATTTGTTCCCCAAAGGGAAAAAAAATAGATCATTAACAATTCTAAAAGGAATGTGAAGAAACTATTCTTGTGTTTTTGTTATTGTTTTTGTTTTGTTTTGTTTTTTGAAGTGCTGCTCCTGTTTTCAATTGTCATTTCATTAAGTATGCAGATGTGACGGGTACAAATTAAGTATGCCTTTTCAGTTGAAGGTGCACCTTACAAAGGTCAGGTTTTGAAACCTGACCTTTTTGTGGTTTTAATTGTTAAAAAGGTAGCAGTCTTATAGAATTAACCCTTTTTTATGCTTTCTTTTTTCACATTGTTTCTAGCACCAATTAGCAGAGCAAAGTGCAAACTCACAATGCTCATTCATTAAGTAAGATGCACAAAATGTTTCTTAAGCATACACCACATGCCTTACCTGTTCTATAGATTGGCTTACAATATACAAGGAGAATGAGACTTCTTGTAATTACAAAATGTGTATTTTGGGGGTATGGAGAGGTGTTATGAAAAATAAGGTTATTTTGGAAGAGGTAATATTTAGGCTGGCTTTGGAAAAAATGAGAATTTGTTATGCAGGCAAAGACCTAGGAAAAGTATGTTCCAGACTTAAGCAAATCACAAATGCAAAAGCTCAAAGGTAATAACAAGCTTAGCATGTGTAAGGAAAAGAGATGGTGAGAAAATTGAGCAAGTGCAAAACATGAAGGTAATGAGGTCAAAGAGTTAGCTGGAGGCCAGATTAGGGGAGCCTTAAACACCAAGGTAAGAAGATTCAATTTTGTTCTAACATGAAATCAAAAGCCTGTGCGTGGTTTTAAACACAAGAGTGCTATGGTACAGTTTATATATTTAAAATATTCATTTGTTGCTATGTGAAAATGGTACCTTAGGGACACGAGACTAAAAGGAAGATCAGGAAGCTAGTACAATAGAGCAGATAAGAGATGACTATAACTTGAATTTGGGTAGTTAGAGTGAAAATCATGCAAAGTACTGCAGTTCAGGAAATGCTTTGAGATAGAGCCCAAGAGACTTGCTGATGAATTGTGTGTAAAAAGTGAGGGAAAGAGAGGAATGAAGAATAGCTCCTGAGATTTGGACCTGAGCAATTTGATAGATGATAAGATCCATTAACAGTTATAGAACATGATGGCGAAAGATAAGTATCAGATGATGGGAATTTCAAGGGTACTGTCTCCTGCAGGGATAGCCTCTGCAATCTAAGGCTAATAGAGCATGAACCACTAGCCACTGCTTGATTACTTCTAGGGACAGAAGTTTCACTACCTTAAAAGTAGTCCTAAGCATACTGGGGGCCTGTCACGATTGCCACACCATTCCTGTGAGGAAACTGTTGTTATTATATTCTCTACACAGTTAAGGAAATTAAGATTTAAAGAAGCTTGTTACATAACTTCTGCAAAAATTCAGTGTTTATGAACTGAGAATATACTCTCAGATCTAGCTGGCCCCAGTTCCAAAGCTCTGAAACAATATGTGTCAGGAAAAGAAACTCTGGTAGAGAAAAAGGTTTTCCAGTAGACATTCCAAGGCAGAAAGCAGTTCCCAAATCCCTGGGAAATGGATCTGAATTTAGGAGATTTGGCCATAAGGATGAAGACAGAACCCAGAAAGTAGATCCAATATCAAAGACAGACTAGCAGCAAACTGCTTTTGGCTCACTCCTGTGCCATTAGACTAAAGAACATAAATTTCCTTACTCTGGGAAGAAGATTTTTCCAAGAACCAGAGAAGGAACTTCATTTGCCAGTTGGTTGTTAAATAACCCCAGATACATGGATTGGAAAGATGCTGCTTCAGGGATCATTCAGTCAGCTCAAAGGAAATTTAACCTCTTTCACTGAGCATGACTTATTGGACAGGACATGAATTAGTGGCCCAAGCAGTCATTTCTACGACGCTTTAGCCAAGGCTGATGCCAGGCAGGATATTGAGAGTGATATAGTTAAACTAGATTGTTCTCAGAGCTCTGAGCTGCTGAAGCTGAAGGAGTGGTTGTTTAATATTTTTATATTTCAAGTTACCTGTTCATCTAACTCACCAATAGATAAATTGTTTTCTCTTTAGATTCTCTTCCAAAAGAGATATTCTTCCATGAAAAGTCTAAACTAGCCTCTTGTAATTATGATAAAGGGGAGACTACTGACCATTGTAGATCAGACAAGGCAGAACACTAGAATTTAAAAGATAAAATCACTTTAGGGTTAATAAGTAAGGCCATGAGACATTTTTTGGCAGCTGGAAGAAGAAAAAACCAAGCTCTTGTATAAAAGTGCTTAAGGTCCTATCCAATTTGTTAAGTAAAAATATTTTAAAATTTATATCTGGGCCATATGCTATAATTCCTGAATATGACTTAATGAATTAAGTTGTTTATTAATATATCAATCAATTAGTTCATTCATTCAATAAATATCATCTAAGTGCTGATTAGTCTTCAGGCAGTGTGCTGGGTGTTGAATACAATACTGGGACACAATCTTTGTTTTCTTGGAGTTAACAGTTTGATGAGGAAGCAAACAAACTTGTGCAAATGAAAACTTTGCTAAGTGGAAGGAAGAAAACAATAAAACTCAATGAGAAGGAATAATAAGATCTACTCTGACTTCCTGGCTTGGCTAATCTAGGAAGATTTCTCTAAGAAGGCAAAACCTGAGATCTGAAATAAAGAACTGAGTCAAATGAAGAGTTGCAGCAGGAAGAAAGAAATGCAGGCATATTGTCCAGCCTATGCAAGGACTAAGGACTTGGAGAATCTGGGATATTGAAAACCACTGATGTGGCTGGAGGGAGAAGACAGGTAGAGTGAGATGAATTTGAAGAACTGGAACCAGATCATGAAAGGTCTTATTAAGACAGGTGGATGTTTTAATTTTCTTGCTTCCAAATGCAAGAGAAACCAAGACTGTGGAACAATTTGATAGAGGTTCTGCAAAGATCACTGGCTGTAATGTCAGTAATGGATTAAAAGGGAGCAAAAGTAGAAGTAGAAAGACATTATTAAGCTGTATTTCAAAAGAGGAATAGGGATGGCTTAGCCTATCAAGGATGTTGATAGTAAAGATAGAAAGAAAAGTATAGACTAAGCATTTATTTTAAAGGTAAGCAGAGTTAGGTGATGTACTGTACAATAGCTGAGGAAGAAGTTGGTAAAAAGGACAATTTCCAGGCTAGAGTCCATGGGTAGATAGAATTGATACAAAGAAAATCAGCATCATTTGAATCATTTTTCTAATCAAATTATTTTTATTTAATTTTTTTATTGTTTTGCCTAATAAACAGAATGATTATTTCCCTTATTTGGGCTGTAAGAATGAGAGGGACCTCCCAGGGAGCTCACTTAAAGGGAACTGATCTGGGGGCTTCCCTTTAACTCCTGGAAGTACTGACTGCCCACACGGAAAGATGCTGGGAGGGTAGAGTGCAGAGGAACATGGGACAGTTCTAGTGTAATGATTGTGTTTTCAATTAAAAAAATAGTATGTTTCCTTTCTTAATTAAAAAAACTAACATAACAAAGCCATCTGTCTTAGAGCTACCTGGTTACCAAATGGGGGAAAAAGAGAGATTTTTAACCTAGTTATTAAGAGAATGTCAAGATTATATTCCTCTGAAACAGAATATGTTAGACAATATGAGTGTGTGTTGCATTTTATTTTTGTTTCCTTGGAAATCAGAAAAATGAGATTTGGTCCTATTTATAACATAGATGATGGCTGTTAAAACATATAAACATTTCTTATATTTTAACTATTCTATTAGTCTTGTATCTTTCTCTGTCTCTCATTGTGTGTGTGTGTGAATCTTTACACACGCACTTAGATTTATCAGAGCATGGACATTTTTATGCTATATCTTCTGCCAGTTTGAAACTAATTCTGAATGTGTTCCTTAATACAATACATTTATCTGGTCTAAGTTTTCTGTACATATACTAATCAACTAGATATCGATACTAAACTCAAACATTTGATATCCAAGTACAGTAGCTTTGACTGGTGTCTTGCCTAATGACTTCAAAGAGTCTTGCTTCCACTCCTGAGCCTCTTATGTGAACTGGAATTCAAGTTTGGATTTTATTAGAATGATTTTGTAGGAAGGTTACTTGCATTTTGACCTTCTTGAACCCCTATGCTGAAAAGAATGTGTAAAACATTCCACATAAACAATGGAATGTTAAACAGCTGGCACACACACAGTATTTATTGAGCATATTTATACACAAAACACTTGGGGCTATAGATCAGTATGAAAGAGGAAGAAGATTTACTCCCACTCCTGAAGAAACTACTATTTTATGAAAAAGGTAAGTACAGTATCTATTGGCCTGGCTGTTTCTCCTTATACAACCAAAATCAGAGGGGACCATGGGAACAGATCAAAATAATAAGAAGTCAAGATACCTAGAAATTTAAAGGTTAGGAAGAGAGGGTAAGAGAAAGTGTCCCTCAAAGGGCAATAAATGTTCAACTTTTGTTTGGTTGACTGCTAGCTTATCAGTTCAGTGGATTAAAATAATAAAAAAAAAAACTTAACGTTACAGCATGAACTACCTTGGCAGGCCCCCTCTTTTATACCCTGGCTTTTAGGAAACATTTCTCTAAAGTCACTTCCCCAAATAGGAATATAACTACTTAAGATTTCTAAGTAAAATGCAGAAATATTTTTTATCAAGTCCAGTATACTTATTGGGTCATTGTATTAGAAATTGTTCATAGTGGTATTCAACTACAAGGCCAAAACAATTGTTTTAAGAATTACTGGACAAAGCCCTGGCTGGTATGGCTCCATGGATTGAATGCCAGCCTGCAAACCAAAGGATTGCCTGTTTGATTCCCAGTCAGGGTACATGCTTGGGTTCTTGGCCAACCCCCAATGGGGGGCAAGCGAGAGGCAACCACACATTGATGTTTCTCTCCCCCTCTTTCTCCTTCCCTCCCCCTCTCTAAATATAAATAAAAATAAAATCTTTTAAAAAAAGTTATTGGACAAAAAAAAGTGTCCCTTGCCACAACTATTGCTGCATAGACACACAAAGTTACCCACATCCTTTGGCTTTGTTTATTGAAATTCTTGGAATTCACTTTAACCTCTCACTGTAGATCACTTATCTATCAATTTCCATATTCATTACTCAATAAGGAGTTTGATCACATCAGATGTTATACAACCCTCTCAAGCATGGAAAAAATAACTATCGCATCATGATGCTTACTTACATACACAGAACTTGAAAATGTGATGGGAGGCACTTATTCAATAAGCAGATGCTCATTTGACTGGAGGAAGGAGGACACTAGATCAGTATCTAAAGGCAAAATTGAATATGCACCACTTTTCCAAATTTGGATATACAGATGAATTTCTCAGTATGTAATTTCTCAGTGAAGCCTGAGACTCCTGTGGAGTCTGAATGGGGAGGAAAAAAAAAGAATTAAAGGACATTTTCAGAGTATAAGCTTCTCTCAGCTGGCTCTTTCACTTTTGTCCAACAAAAAGTATCCTGTCTCACAACAAACATAGAAATGCCTGGGAAGTGAGGGTGAATGTTACAGAGCAGCAGGCCCATACTGCATATAATTGGAGGTGTACATAAATACTACTTTCCTGCCAGAAACACCCACCAATAAAGTCACTCTTGTTTGCAACTATTTAGTAGGGGTTGGGGTAAATTTAGTGGGTTCTGACAGATAATTCAAGAAAATGAAATAGAATACAATATTGCACTTCATTATTAATACTATCACAATTTTATTATCTGTGATATTATTTGCATTTTTAAGAGGAAGTATTGTTGCATGAAACATTCATTGAAGATACACACATGTACTTATTTGGTAACAATATAAAATATAGTTCTTCCTCTTAGTAGAGGTGCTTGAAGTTTGAATAACCTTACTAGGATTAGGTATTATATCTTTACAAATACCTTGTGAAAAAATAAATCTGTTGCCTAACCAAGAAGAATGTTACCAAGCACTTCCTAGGAAGAGGAGATTCGGGAGATACCCTGTAGGTCCCTGGGGACACAGCAGGAGACCTGAGGAGTGGATTCAAAATAAAGAGAGAGGTAGAGGGATTGCCAAGGGTAAGCACCACTTACATGGCAATTTCACTCTGGGCCAAACCTGGAATGGTGACACAAAGCAGGCGATCGATACATCTTTGTTGAATAACTGAATGAGTATAATTGCCTAAAGTTTGTAGGGTCACCTCAAACAAAACACAAAATGAAAACCGTGTGACTGACTAGAACAGACGAAACCTGGTCCTCAGCAACGTGAGACAGACTGCCCTGGAGATCTGCAGCCCCACATCCCCAGTCTTTGCCATTCCCACTCGGGCAGGCAGCAGCCACCAACGGGGACACTGAGTTAGGGCAACATTTTTAGATTATTTCAAACTGCTTTAAAAAAATCAATAAATGTTTTCTCACCCTGTGACATAGTAAAGTGCTTATAATAGAAGTGAAAGTAATGAAGTACATGTATTTTGTGTTTATAATTTTTGAGATTTGGCATATTAGAGTCTCCTATGAAAACATAATTTCAGTTTGAAATGTATAATTGATATATTTTGTTTTACATTATGATCTGAAATTAAAAATTAAAAATTTAGTGGGTTTATAATTGACATTGAAACATTAAGAAGAACTTAATACTGAACTTATTCATAGGTTAGTTATACTTTGGAATATTAATCAACAGCCAACATTTACCTGGAATTAGATGAAGCTTAAGAAGTGAAAAGAAAAACCCTTATTCACTAGGAATGTAAATTCTGTTCTATTTCATATGAAGGGTTTAAAAAATGGGGAAAATGAAAAGAGAAATCCGATTAGAAATCCCTATTCCCCCCCTCAGTCCAACAATGTCTACTTTGTTTCATTGTGCTTTTTGTGTCTTTTTTACTTTCTTTCTTTCAATTGATGTATAATATTATTATAGATGCGGTTGGAATACAAATTTAAATACATAGATTACAATCTCAAGAAACTTAATCTTGATTATTTGATACAGGATGAAAAGACATATTAATTAAAATATAAATGCCAATACAAGAAAGAACCTAACAAGGTACTAAGGGTAGGATAAAACAAGCACTATAAGAATTCAGATGTGGGAAACACTACATGGTTTGGGCCTTGAAGCATTGATAATAATCAGAGGGGTTGAGGCATAAGAATCAATAAATGCCAGGCCAGAAAAACAGAGTGCACCAAAGTACTGATGTAGGAATGGATTAGATGTGTCCAGAGACTAATGGATGTATTTGTCTGACAACTAAAAGATTTGTAAATCAGGTATAGAAAACAAGAATAAGAAGGTAGGTGGAAGAAGATGCTAGCCAGTGCATCTAAATTCTTGGTGCTTCTACAGGAATCTAGAATCTAAAGGACTAGATCTAACATGTCAGTACAACATGACTCAAACCTGCTCTTCTCATCCCTCTCCTCTCCTTCCTTCACCTGATTGCACCTGGGTTAGGTACCAATACAGGCTGAATGAGTCAGATTGTCTTTTCCAAAAATTTGGAACAAGAGCATTGTGAAACTGAGTCATTTAACTCTAGGAACTAAAACAGCAAGATCATGGAGACAGAGTAGTGCTATGGCTCGCTGCAGACACATGCAAACTGTAGTTACTATGGGGAAGCAAAAGGGACCCGAATGAAGGGGGAGTGAAGCCAAACATACAGAGAAATGCATGGTCGGGTGTCTGGAACTTGTGGTCTCTGGGAATATACCACCTGGAGTCCATCCCAGCTCTTCTGGTAACAAGCATGTTCATATTAGGAAAGTTACTAAGCCTTCCTATAAAATAGAGTAAAGTAGAAACAAGAAGTATCTTTAGACTACTGTGAGAATTAAATGAGATAATATATTAGGAAGATATTATATAATATACAAAAATACTTAGAATGGTACCAAACACACAGTAAGTCATATCAATTATTATTATTATTATTGGACCATCATTTTCCAATCCTGCTTATATTTTCCATATGTGAGTCCTTAACTTCTTAAAATTAATTCATCCTTCCAAAAAATAATCCCTGTGTGAGTGTGTTGGTGTGTGTGTGTGTGTGTGTGTGTGTTTGAACTAGTTTGAGCAGTCCTATTTCCTTTGTAACCAAATACTTCCTGAACTAAATGACAAAAAAAAAATGAACTTGGGTCAGATAAAAAAAACGTTTGAATATTATGTTAAGATGGTTGAAATCAGACCACTAAAATTTTCTTCTTCTGGATCTTCCTCCCTCAGTTAACACATCCCACAATTCAAACATGTATGCTAAATCTCTCATTTGACCAAAATTTCCAGTTTGGTGAAATGTAGTAAAATGGAGAAAACTTTGTTCAAAAAAGTATAGCAAATCTTTTCATTTCGCTCTTTCTGAATGCCATTTGAATTTGGGGATTTTATTAAGCATTTCCTGTGATTTTCAAGATGCTTAGAAATAGAATTTAAATTAACACCATATCCTGACTTTAATGTAATCATCCCTAAACCCCCACTATTCAAAATACCCAGCATAACTTTTCATTTCTAAACAAATATAAAAAACTCAAGTTTTCTGAAGTAATTTGTCCTGAGGTTGTGAGTTCTTATGTGACACAATGTAATTAATAGTCCTCAGATGTTCTATTCCAGGTAGGCTCTCGCACACGGAACACAGAGAACATTTTAGAAGGATTTTGCCTGCTACTTTTTTATTATAGTTTATTGATTATGCTATTAAAGTTGTCCCAATTTTCCCCATTTCCCCCTCCACCTCCTACTGCCTCAGGCAATTCCCACACCATTGTTCATGTCCATGGGTCATGCATATAAGTTATTTGATTACTGCATTTCCTATGCTATACTTTACATCCCCATGGCTATTCTGTAACTGCCTATTAGTACTTCTTAATCCTCCCTCACCAGTTCACACATTCTCCAACCCCCCACTCCCATCTGGCAACCTTAAAACGCTCTCTGAATCCATGATTCTGTCTCTCTTCTTCTTGTTTGCTTAGTAAATTTTTATGCTTGCTTGTGCAGCTCGGGGGCCGCAGCAGTGGGAGTCCACGGATATCGGGCTGGCGTGTGCCACGCCATTTTAAATAATTTTTTAAACCAATTAATTTTCACTAGCTATAAAGAGATACTCCACTTTATACAGGTATTTTTGAAATTGATATTGGAGGGACTTTTCAAGATTAAATTAGTTTTTGATACCCATTTCAGATTTCTGTGTGATTTATATTCAGGGAAAAGAACAATAACCTGTAAATGATCATCTCTAAGAGTTCGAGGGTAAACAGAAGTCTGAGAGGTTGATTATTCTGAACATATACAAAAATACATAGTAGCCATGTTACTATTAGAACCTTATCTGAATGTGATGACCTAATATTAATGGCTTATGATACATACTTGAATTTGAAAACAGTTTTTAGCATGGTACTTTAAATTATTCCATAACACTAATAACAGCAAAAATAATTCTTGTTTCAAAAGAAAATCATACAAGCAAAATGGTATTTACATACCATTCTCTAGTTCTAAATCCAAGTCAAACAATAAGTGAATAAATTGATATAAAATATTTAATCCAAATCTTTTAATTTTAAAATTAATTTAGATTACAGAAAAGCTACAAAGATAAAAAAGAAAATTCCCATATACACTTTACCCAGCTTCCACTAATGTTAATTAATGGTAATATCTTATATAACTGTGGAACGAACATGTTTTAGAGCTAAGAAATTATTAGCGGTACATTTCTGTTAACAAGGCCAAAATAGCTTTATTCAGACATTACTAGCTTCCCACTAGTAGTGTGGTCTGTTCATGGGTCCAGTCCAGATGCTATGCGATGTTTAGTTATGTCTCTCAAGGTTCTCCAAATCAGTGACAATTCTCAGTCTTTTGTAGTTTTTCATTACCTTGACACTTTTAAAGGGTATTACTGGTCAGGCATTTTGTAGAAGGCCCTTCTATTTGGATTGTCTAATGTTTTCTCTTGATTATTAAACTGAGCTACAGATTTGGAGATTAGCACAGAGGTGAAGTGTCCTTTCCTTACACTATATCAGAATATACATTTCAACATGACTTATTTCTGTTGATGTTAATCTTTGTCAGTTGGCTAAGGTGATGGCTGCCAGGCTTCTCCACTATTTTTCAATTCCCATACTCTATTTTTTGGAAACAAGTTACTAAGTCCAGCCCATACTTAAGCCCTCCACCCAAAGCAAGGAGTAGTAAACAATTTTTAATCATTAATAAATATCTCAGAGAGATACTTAGAAGCTATGCAAATATTTTGTCTATCCTTAAAGTCTTAAACACTAGTGTTAGTATTAGTTATGCTGCAATTATTTCTATGGCATTTTAATTAGGATGTTCTATTTTCCTCATTTCTTATACATTTATTTCTTACAATTCTCTGAGAAAGATATAGTAATTCTCCACCATTTATTTATTATTGGTTTATTAATCATGCATTTATATCAGTATGAATTCATGAATATTTAATTTTATTATTGTCTTATAACACAATACTATCATTATTCATTTCATTGTTCAAAATGTTCCAGTTTTGGTCATTGGGGTCTCTTCTATGTTGACTCTAATACTCTTTTTGACATGACTTTTTTTTCTAAAATAGTTTTAGAAAAAAATAATTTTTTATTGCTCCAGATCATTTTTATTTCCTGCCCCAGCCCAAAAATTAGTTATCTTTCCAAGGAACCCTGTATACTTTTATTGGAGAATGGTACTTAGAAAGCAAAATATGTGTGCTAGGAGTGCTTATTGCTTGCTAGCAGTGCACCACTGCTTTAAGTATATCTCAGGAAACAGAGTTAGGAAATATAAGTGTCTATACTAACATTGAATATAATTATTTTTTAATCTATCTGTCTGTATATATGGAAAAAATGAGGTTAACCTGATATATTTGACACTAACAAAATTCCCAAATACAGATTTTCAGTTAATGGATTTCACATATTTTTAAGTATATTTTATTGATTGTGCTATTACGGTTGTCCCATTTTTTCTTCCTTTTATCCCTCTATGTCCTGCACCCCTCCCCTCTGCATAATCCCCACCCTTAGTTCATGTCCATGGATCATACATACAAGTTCTTTGGCTTCTCCATTTCCTATACTATAGTTAACGTCTTCCAGTTTATTTTATATCTACTATTTATGCTTCTTATTCACTGTACCTTTTCCCCTGTTGATAACCCTCCATGTGGTCTCCATTTCCATGATTCTGTTCCTGTGCTATTTGTTTGCTTAGTTTTTGTTTTTTAGGTCCAGTTGTTGATAGTTGTGAGATTTTGTCATCTTACTATTCATAGTTTAGATCTTCTTCTTTGTCTTAGATAAGTCCCTTTAACATTTCATATAATAAGGGCTTGGTGATGATGAACTCCTTTAACTTTACCTTATCTGGGAAGCACTTTATCTGCCCTTCCATTTTAAATGAAAGCTTTGCTGGATAGAGTAATCTTGGATGTAGGTCCTTGTCTTTCATGACTTCAAATACTTCTTTCCAGCCACTTTTGGCTTCAGGGTTTCTTTTGAGAAATTAGCTGACAGTCTTGTGGGAAATCCTCTGTTGGTAACTCTCTCCTTTTCTCTTGTAGCTTTTAAGATTCTCTCCTTCTCTTTAATCTTCAGTAATGTAATTATGATGTGCCTTGGTGTGTGCTTCCTTGGGTTCAATTTTCTGGGGGCTTTCTGAGCTTCCTGGACTTCCTAGAAGTCTATTTCCTTCACCAGAGTGGGGAGTTCTGCTTCATTATTTCTTCAAATAAGTTTTCAATTTCTTGCTCTTCCTCTTCTCCTTCTGGCACCCCTATGATTCAGATGTTGGAACATTTAAAGTTGTCCTGGAGGTTCCTCAGCCTGTCCTCACTTTTTTGAATTCTTATTTCTTCATTCTGTTGTGGCTGAATGTTTATTTCTTCCTTCTGCTCCAAATCATTGACTTGAATCCCAGTTACCTTCCCTTCACTGTTGATTCCTGTATATTTTCCTTTATTTCACTTTGCATAGCCTTCACTTCTTCCTCTATTTTACAGCCATACTCAGTCATTTCTCTGAGCATCCTGATTACCAGTGTTTTGAACTCTTCATCTGATAATTTGGCTAACTCCTTCTTAGTTAGTTCTTTTCCTGGATTATTGATCTGCTCTTTCATTTGGGCCATATTTCTTTATCTTGGTGCACCTGTTACATTGTAAGTGGCAGAGACTTAGGTGTTCACCAGGGCAGGGCAACCCATGTAGCTGTACTGTGGCGCTGTCTGTGAGGGAAGGGTCTGAGATGAAACAATGCCACTTGCTGTGCTCTCAGTCACCTTTTAGTCACTTTCCCTGCTACCCACAAACAAATTGGGCCCTTCTGGTGCTGAGTCCCAGCTGAGTGGACTTGTGTACCTTGTAGGACCCCATAGGCCTCTCCAACAAACTCTCCTATGAGGCTGGGAGTTTCTCTGCTGCTGCAACCCACACAGATTTTTACAGCCAGAGGTTTGTTTTGTTTTTTTTTTTAATTGTTGTTCAAGTACATTTATCTCCATTTTCACCTCACCATGGCCACCACCCCACATATCCCCACCTTCTGGCCTTGGACATACTCCCTTTGGCTTTGTCCATGTGTCCTTTATACATGTTCCTTGATGGACCTCCCCCTAGGACCTTGGATGGAGGACCTTCCCCCCATCATCCCTTTCCCCCTTCTCCTCTGGTTAATGTCAGTTCGTTCTTTAGTTCAATGTCTCTTAGAGCCAGAGGTTTTGAGGCTTTAGTTTCTCATGCTGGAACCCTGGGTTGCGTGGTCTGTCTCATTCCCAGTTGTTCCTCCCAGCTTATCTGCATGCAAATGTGGGACCCTGGTCTGCCAGCTGCCACCTTTCCCAGCCCGGTCTGTCACCTTGTCTTTGTCCTCTCCACCCCAGCTGCCCATCTCTGCCCCTCCTACCAGTCTGTATTAATATTTCTTCTTTAATTCCTTGGTTATTGGACTTCCATATAGTTTAATTTTCTGGCAGTTCTGGTTGTTTTTTGTTTTTAAATTTGTTGTCCTTCTTTTGGTTGTGTGAGGAATCAAAGTATATTTACCTATGCCTCCATCTTGGCCAGAAGTCACTTGGATTTCATTTATATACAGCAGGTGCTCAAACAACATTTTGATCAACACCATTTTATTATAATGATGGTGTCCTAGAAAGTTGTCTTGTTTATATTAATTAGTCTATTATAAAATTGGTTTTATCACCACAAAACCTGCTGGTGACATTAACTGAGGACTTACAGTATCTGCACATTTAAACTGAGTTTTTTTTTTTAGCACCCTCTGAGTCATCAAAAATTTAGTCAAGTCACCTGTGTATGTTTTAAGTATTATATTCAATTGAACTTATTTCAAATATGAAAAACAAGGGTTACATAGTAACCACAAAATTATATTAACTTTACATTCATTCCATAATTATGTATTGAGCACTTATTAAGCACAGAGAAAAATAGTAACATTAAGACTTACAAGGCATCTTCCCTCAGAGAGTTTTTAATTGGAGTAATGTACAATATTTGCATTGTTTTACTTGCTTATACTGTCTTATATTATAATGTCTGTAACTGCTTATAATTTAATTACTTAAATTTTATTGTATGTTTATCACAAGCATAACCTCAAACTTTGCCTCATCCTCTGGATAGTTGTGCTCTAAGAGGGCAATATAAAGATATAGTAAAAGTTCACCTTCATTGTGTGAACATATAGCATATCAATATACAACTGAATTTTTATAGATTTAATTATTCTAAAATGCTTCTTTCCCAGTTCAATTCTCCACTTTTATTAATAAGTTGTTAATATTCAATCAAATCAAATGTGTTGAAGTGTTTATTAGAATAACACTAAATGTTATTTTTGTCTTAAAAAAAACTGATCAAACTCATCACGGCAGCTGATGTGATATCAGAACAAACATCTCAGCAATCTCAGTTGGAAATGAAGACTTGGTACCTACATTTGTTGTATGTACTTGGCCTCTTGGCTGCCAAATCCATACCCATCTGTTTAGATGGCACATTGCCTACGCACAAGTTGGCTGGCCCCTTGTATTATGACATGAGTTCTAGCCAATGACAGCTAACAAAATGCTTCAGGAGGCAGCTCTTCTTACAAGAGGTTCTTTCTCATGCCAAAGATAGAGAAGCAGTTGGCATGATACATCCATTTAAACTTTGTTACACCTGTTGACACTTTTGTGCCAAAACCAGACAATGCAACAAATGAACAAGAGAAAGCACAAAGGATTTAATGAAGCTTAAAAATAACCCTCCTCACTCTCTTAGTAATAGATGCTCAATTTCACTGCTGATTAGTTGCACAGTTGACATTTAATTAATAGTAAGTTAAGATTGCCTTCTAAGTGACTAGAAAAAAGTTAATAGTAAGGTACCCTACAGCTCCAGGATATGGGCCCTTAACGCCCCATATTGTGTCATGTGCACAAAAACAATTACACTAAATATCCCCTTTGTCTATTTTTTAAAATGCAGACCCATGTCAATCAGAGATTCCTTTTAAGATAGTTTTTTTTTTTTTTTGCCAGAGAATTATGGTGATTATTACAAGGTTTCAAGGCCTTTTCCCTAAAACTTAGATTACTTCATTCCTAGAACAGATAAAGGCTACTAGGTGGGGAAGTATAGATGTGGCATGTTCCAGAACTTCATTTTAACAAACATCAGATTAGCATTTAAATATCTCTATATATGCTGTCCTGGCCAGTGTGGCTCAGTTGGTTGGAGCAGCGTCCCATAAACTGAAAGGTTCTGGGTTTGCATCCCAGTCAGGGCACAGGTCTGGGTTGTGGAGTAAGTCTCCGGTCAGTCCCCAGTTTGTACTCACGCTACAGGCAGCTTGCCGATGTTTCTTTCTCACATTGATGTTTCTCTCTCCCTTTATTCCTCCTCTCTAAAATAAATAAGCATGTCCTCCTGTAAGGCTAAAAACAATTTTTTGTTTTAAATGACTGACAGGTTTGAAGATTTAAAAATAAAATAAAATAAAAAATAAAATAAAATAAAATAAATCAAACAAAAAATAAAATAAAAATGTATTTCAATAAAAATTTATGTTCAAATATAATGAAATATGCTTATTTCTAATTATAGTCATTATTTGTATTGTTTTAATTGCCTGTGATTTATTGAGTTTCATTTTACCTTTTGCCACAAACATATTCTTCCAATGTTTAAAATGTGTCTCTGTAGATAAAATGAATCATACTTTAATTGTGATAGTGCACAATTCCCCACCCCCACTTCTCCTTGAACAAACAGAAGGCCAGCAGCACATCAATATTCTATTCAAAACCAAGGAAGTAATTCTGTGGGAAAAGGAAAAGTGCTCATTGTAACTATAATGATAAAAAAATCATAAAATGATTAAACTAGCAATCCACAGTGTCTCCAAGGTTGCGAGTAGTGGGTGGGTGTCTGGTTCCCGGGCATGTCCTGCCACAGTCCTCATTAATGACTTTTCCCCTGCTTATTTTATAAGTTGAACAATAGCAGCAGCAACAGCAGTAGCAACTAGCATTTATTGAAAACCTTATTTATCAGATTCTATGCTAAATTCCTTAAATCCATAACTCATTTAATACTCAAAATACCAAGCGAGATACCATTTCTCAATTTCACAGATAAACTGAAGCACAGAGAGATTAGGTGACTTGCCTCAGTGCAGTTATGAGTACATGGCCCAGTGAAGCTTCAAATTCACGCAGTCTGTCTTTTGAGCCCCCAATCTTAATCCCTATGTATAACTCTATCTCTTCTTTTATCACTTTTATTTTATAATCTGTGGTCCAGTGGATATGGAACTTTTTAAAGTTCTTCCAAAATACTATCCTCACTTGAACCCATTTTTTCTATCTTGATTTACACTTGTCTTCCTCAGTTTAAATTGCTGCCCTCCTTGATGCCTTAATTTTAGATTCAGTGTTTCTTCTGCATATACCCATTATGCATCTCTAACAGCATTTTTGATGTTGTGTAGAAATCAAATGAATTAATGTCTATCTTCCAATCTAGATCATAGGTATTTTGCAGGGGAAGACCTCACATATCTTGTTCATTTTATAATCACAATATCTAGCATGGAGAATGACACCAAACAGATTCTCAATAAGTACTTGTTCATGTATTCAGTTGATCAACATCTACTAGGTGGCAGACAGTGTTCTAGGCCTTAGGTGCACAGCAGTTGACATGAGAGAAAAAGTGTTTGCCCTTGTGAGGCTTATTTTCTTATTGGGGATGGGGCCAAATAATAATTACAATAAATGTGTACACTGTGCTATAAAATGGTAATAAATGCTATAGAGAAATATAAGATGGTGAAGTAGGAGAGAGTTTGTGGTGAGGTTGAGGACTCTAAGGAAGTTAACAAAGCTTTATAAGGAAGGTGACATTGGAGGAAAGGCTGAAGAGAGTGAGTTGCCTAGTGATATTCAGGACAGGAGATGGATTATAATGTTCAAAGCAGGAATAAAAGTCGAAAGCAAATGTCTTCAACTGTTACAGAACAACAAGGGGGGCCTGGGACAATATACTATTACTGAAAGAAACCCCCGGGTCTGTTATGTCCGCCGTCTACAGGAAAGATGTCTCTCAACGCCATAGATTCGTGAAAAGGAAAGGAAATGTTTATTTAATGCTATACAAACTTAACATAGTGACCTAACATCTTCATCAAAATCCTAAAGTTCCTTAAAATACCTGCAAACACACAGTCCTTCCTCCCCCATTTGCCTAGTCTAGGGTACCATATCTCAGGAAAGGAAATAGAAGTCCTTGGCTCAGGCAGCCCCCAGTTCTCCCCAGCAATCTGTCTTGGCTGGGAGACCTTCCTCGGTTCTCAGCACCCTCAGCTGTGTCGCTGGGATCTCTGCTAAAGCCGGGTGGTGGTTCCCCCTGCTAAAGCTGCAGAGGTCCCCACTCTGGCAAAGGCATGTGGTCCTCTCTTCCCCAGGGCCACGGGAGTCCCCACTCAGCCAAATCCGCGTGGTTCTACATCAGTGGCTGCCATGTCTGGGTTTAAATCCCCATGCCAATCTTCCTCTGCAGCCCCATTTCCAACTCCTCCCACACTCGGCCACACTTGCCCTCAATCTCCCATCCCTTCCAGCTCTTCTGGTCACCATCATGGGTCTGGGCAGGTGTGGCCCCATGTCATGGAGCCAATCTTCTCCAAGCTCCCACGCAGGCACTGTAACTCGGGGGACCTGCCCCCCAGTCACATCTTGGGTGGGGGGAATCCCTTTCCATCCCCCTGGCCCAGAGCACGGCCACAGCTATTTAGCATATCTAAGCAACCAGCCAAAGGCTATTGTTATGTTAAATGACCATGCCATGGATTATCTGCAAAGCTGTTACTGTACAAAATAGCCCTGCATGTTCTTGCTCTGTATGCCCCTTCCCCCAACTCAACACCTGTTGGGGAAGGGGTGAAGACATCTTAAAATCTCCTGGACACCTTGAGTTCTGGACCCCATTTCAAATGCCCATTTGGGGTCCCCCCTCTTGGCTGCACCCTGTAACACAACCATAAGCATGAAGTGACTCTTGGATTTAGCAACATGGCAGCCCTTGGCAACCTTAACAAGAGTGATTATAGTTGATTGATTAGAATCTCCTGACTTCAGTGGAGACCTAGAGTAAAGATAATAAGGATTTTAGCTATTAAAGGGGCAGAGAAAGGATAGTTGGGGAGAAAGGAGGTTCATGGATATAGTTTTTAAAGACAGTAGGAATTAACAGTATGTTTGTATAATAATGGGAAAATTCCAGGAGATACTGAAAACTCAATGATATAAAAAAATTTCTAGAGCTATGTGCTTGAATCAGTAGAATCAAATACATATAGACTTTTATAAAAAAAATTCAACCCTGGCTGGTGTAGTTCAGTGGATTGAGCACGGGCTGCAAACCAAAGCATCGCAGGTTCAATTCCCAGTCAGGGCACATGCATGGGTTGCAGGCCATGGCCACCAGCAACCACCATTGATGTTTCTCTTTCCCTCTCTCTTTCTCCCTCCCTTCCCTCTCTAAATAAATAAATAAATAAATAGAATCTTAAAAAAAAGTCAATTTAAAAAAAATTTCCATTAACAATTATTTTATTTTTTATTTTTAAATCATTTATTTATTTTTGAAAACTTTTTTGTTGTTCTTCAATTACAACTGCATTTATCCCCCACCCAAGCAATTACTCATAAATGATGGAAGTTTATTTCTCTTTCATGTAACTGTCAAGGTGAGAGTAGATCAGACCTAAGATGTTTGGACCATAGCATCAGGATCACAGGCTCTTGGTTGGGTGATTCCTCAACCACCTTTAAGCTTGGTTTGGTCCACATTGCACAAATGCCTCATAATCACATTCTAGCAGGGCAGAAAGAAGAGGATGAAGCAAGGGTGTGCATGCTGCTTCTCTCTGAGGACAAGACCCAGAAGTGACATACATTACACACACTGCGATCCTATGCAGAACTTAAACACAGCCCACATCTAATCTCAAAGGCTGTTGGGAAATGTAATTCCCATTCTGTTCTATGCAAGGGTTTCAAATTTGTGATCTTTTTTCCTACAGCAGAAGGAAAGTAGGGATTTGACATATTTTCAACTCTATAACCTTTCCAATCAGGATAATTAGAATGTATGTAAGTTGTTCTTCCTACTGTCCTACTTCCATTCCCTAATTTATCCCAGTGGCTGGTAGCTGTGGCAGGGAAGCAGGTAGAAACAGGGGTGGAGGATTCTAGTCTATGCTACATAAAAGAAAAAGGTAATCTCTGTGTCCAGTGGAAGGAGACTTTTTCATTCCTCAGAGGAAAGCAAATCTAACATGGAAAGGACATCAAGTTTCCATCTACCCCAAACCAAAATTCCATAAATTTAGTCAAAAATATGTTCAGCTCTTATCCATGTCATAAATCAAATCGTTTAACCATTGTGAATGTGAGACAGTATGGTGGGGAAGTATAAAACATGAGGAGGCTAAAGGATGGGTGAGTAGATCCAGGCTGACACCCCAGCTCCTCCTGTGGTTATTGTCTGCGTGACCTTAAACAATTTACCTTATTTATTTGAGCTTGTGTTTCTTAATATATGAAAAAGTGTAAATAATAATATCAGCCTCATTTGATTATTAGAACTAAATAACAAGTAGTTAAGCTAATGTCTGCTCACAGTAAATTCACAAAAATAATAACCTATTAAAAACTCCTTACGTAAAAGTGGAGTCAGTGCTTTTGATTTTGTTGGTTTCACCATCTAATAACAATGGAAATATTGAGCTTATTATCTGTTTGACTTTAAAATTATTGTGAAGACAGTATAAGTAATGCTGAACTTCTAAGAATTTCCTAATAATCTCTCTACAAATTTTCTTTTTACTTTTATAACCCACTTAGGAGTCTTTTTCTGAATAAGTTTTTTATATCTGTAGCATAACAACTTATACTTCAAGTCATTAATGTAGTAATTAATCACGTGATGATTTTTATGTTTTATTTGCTTTTAATTAAAGGTAGAAATATTGACAATTATTGAAAAAATCAGCAAGTTGACAGAATCTTTCAATAGAAAGATGACAAAATGACAGAAAGATGATAAAATCTATAGAGTTATGTGAAATTAAGTTCAAATTCTATTTTACACTGATTTTTGCCTAAGTAGTTTATTCTCTCTGAGTCTTATTTTACTTATTTATAAAATGGGAATATTGATGCTATCTTCGTTATAGACTGAATGTTTGTGTTTACCCCTCCCCCAAATTCATAAGTTGAAATCCTACCCCAATGGGGTATTATTAGGTGGAGGGGCCTTTTAGAGGTCATTAGGATTAGATGAGATCATGAGAATGGGGCCCTCATGAATTGAACTGGTGCCCTTATAAGAGTCAGAAGAGAGCTCCTTGCCCTTTGCTTTCTGCCATGTGAATATTTAAGGAGAAATTGGCTCTCTGCCACTGGAAGAAAGTCCACACCTGAACTCCACCTTGCTGGCTCCCAGATCTTGGACTTCAGGCCTCCGACACTGTTGTCTAGAATGCACGCAGTCTATGGTACTTTGATATGGCACCCTGAACAGACTAAGGCAATTTTGTAAGTTTGTTATGATTAAACTAAAACAGTAAATAATAATTTCTTCATTCTGTGCCTAATACATGATGTGCATAATGTATTTTCACTTAATGTCTCCTTTCAGAAGATTGTATATCCTGTGAAGACAGAAACTTTATATGACTCACCACTGTATCCACAATGCACGCACAGTACCTGGAATACTAGATAGTTAATGGGTATTTGTGAATGAATGTGATGTTCTTGATGAATATCTAGCATTTTTTGCAAGCATTATTAAAATAAGACATAGGATCTAAGGTCTTTTTTCTTTCTATAATTCTGTTATTATATAGCTCTGTCACTGTATAAGCCCTTCACTTCGTTATTTTGGGCGAAAAAATAATGATCCTATTATCTTTCCTTATTGTACATCAGGTTGACCTAACAAATCATTTTCAGTCAGTTTGTGTCAATTCCACAGGGCTTGAAGGTGAGCTATTGATATCCTTGTGTTTCTTCTGCCCACTCTACTTGAATAACCCAGGGATTATTCTAACTCTACACAAATCAGTTCAATGGATCTGTTTAATCTGAATTATAGTGTATACTGCTTTAAATATCCTGGTCAAGCACCACCTACTTAGTGCTGGGAAACTTACAGCACAGTATAGAAATACTGGGATGCTAATGAAGTTGTCTAAGAAACTGTGTTAATGGCTGTGACCATGCCAATAGAGCACAGTGCTGAAGGATGGAAACTACTATCGCTCAGTGGACTCTTCGCTTAATTTTTGAGAAATGGTCTATTAATGAATCAGGAACACATGATCATATATTTAGCCTTTCTTCACCTTGATTTAATCAGAATATTGCATTCCATTTTGTGAAGCAGTATTTGATTAGTAGTATTTCTAGAGAGATATGAAGTTATTAATCCAGTGGACTGAAGTTAAAATATTTTTGCCCACTGCTTATAATACTTGCCTTCCATTGCAAATCCTCATCTGTTGTCCTTTTAAACTGTATTTGAAAATTAGCACTAATTTTTAAATGGCATCATAAATAAAACACATTTTACCTCCCAAAGTAAAAAGATATAAAATAATTTTCTAAAAAGCTTTCAGAAAAAAAGACAGCTACAAAAGATTTTTTTTTCTGGGTAGATATAAATTACCAATGCTACATTACAGCCATGTGTGCTTTAAAACAAAGAAGGGAACAATAGAACTTGTTTATAAACCATAATTTATGCTTAGGCTAGGAAGGAAACTGTACTTTAAGAGTGTGTGCATTCCACTGATTTAGCTTTCACTAAACCCTTGCCTCCCTTTATGCATCAGGATAAATCTCACTTTTACCTTGAAGGAAGCTTTACATTCTACACAAAAAAAGAAGAAACCAGATGAAATCAAGTGTTCTCTACACAACAAAAGAGTCCATATGTCTGCAGGTTTTTACTTTTTTCAATGACGTTTTTATGAAGAAAGGAAAACTTACTGTCTAGTGGGAAGTCGGGTTACAGGTATTTTTTAACCCATATTTGTTATGCTTTTACTATTATCAGAAATAGTTGCCATGGTAATAGCTCCATTTATATCTAATCTCAGAGCTGAATTATAGAAAACATTCCCACTGGGTAGTGTGCAATGCCTTTTGACAGTTTCATCTACCTACTATTTAAAGTGGGAATTATTTTAAATACTATCAAGTTGTTACATTCTGCTCATGACTGCTCTTTTGTTACTCTCTAGCTCTTGAAATCCTTTGGAGGTGGTACTGGAAAAACCCTGTTTAATTTCAATATATATTATTTAATAATGTTTCATTACTCCTCCTTTAATGAATGCTTTATAACCTTAGGTATAGACAATAGTTTATTTTCTTCTATAACTTAAAGCTCAAAAGGAATTATAACAGAAAACAAATTTAAAAGGGAGGGAGCTGGGGGTGGCTGGAAGAAATAGGTGAAAGGAATAAGTAATAAAAAAAAAAACCTGATCGATACAGACAACACTATGGTGATTACCATGAGGGCGGTAAGGGGGGTGAGTAGAGGTAAAAGATGGTAAGGCAGGGACTAAATGGTGACAGAAAGAGTCTTGACTTGGGTGGGGAACACACAATGTAAGATACAGGTGGTGTATCATAATATCATATATCTGAAACCTATATAATTTTATTTACCAATGTCACCCCAATAATATTATTTTTGAATAATAAATTCAAAAATAAGATAAAAACAATCATAGTAACATAAAACATATATTAAGTAATAATATTAGCACTTTGTAAGGACACTTAAATATAAGGGCATCTCTTTCTCTAAAAGATGCCTATACCTTATGACCAAGAATCATAAATAAATGAAAGATGACCATAGGCCCACAGGATTTAAATAAACTTTGAGAGACCATTCAGTTTATTCTTCCAACTTTAGTCTGAACAAGCACTAAATCACCCAATATGATTCTCTTTCTAGAGAACATTCTGTAAAGATGATACTTATACCCTCCATGATAATATACTTCTATGTTTTACAACCCTTACTTTGCTGAAATCCTCCCAGCATTTGACTGAGGTGCGCCCTGCATCAGTGTAACTACGCTGCCCCGGGCTCTGTGCCCCATTCGCTCACTGACATGTATGAGACAATCCTCAGCAAATCACTAGCATGCTTCAAATTACAATTTTGTTCACAATAGCAGTCTGAATGTGAAGAAAGCAAAGATACCATCCATTGGCTATATGGAATTACTAGGAAAACAGCGATACATCTACCTCCTGGATAACCATTAAAATTATTGGCTAAAATGACTATTTACAAATGCTGAAAAGCCTTATGATACATTATAAAAGAAAAGGAGACTATCTCATTATAACATAGTATAATTATAGCCCAATTAAAAATGTGAATATAGAAACTTAGAATGAGATAAATAAAGTGATAATTATTCTGTTATAATACTGAAATGTGAAGGGTTTTTTACATTCCATTTGCCAGCTTTTGGCAATGTTTTATTTTATTTTGTTTTATTTTTAAAAAAGAGGAAAGAATAAAATGAATCAGGTAAGCACTGTACAAAGTTAACTCAACACCCATTTCCAACCCTTCCTTTTCTTATTGGCTTTCAACTTGGAGGTGGAAGGAGGCAAACCCTGCCCCTCTAGCTTCCGCCATGGAGAACACGCCACTGGCTGGGTAATGGGATAAGAGCAGACATTTGCTAAGATATGTCTGACAAAACATGCTTCCTGCTAAAAATGACGGATGGCTATCAGTAGTTGGTCACCCTCTATTCACTCACTTCTTTTCCAAGCCTTGGATAGAGATTTCATGTCTATGCTGGAGTCTCTCTCTAAGAACCATAACAGAAAGTCTAATTCTGGTCTTAACATTATTCAACTACTCTACCAACACCAGTGATTTTGAAACTCTGGACATGAGAGAATGATTAACCTCTATTTATTCCCACCATGACTGCCCAAGATCTCTGTCTCTTTTAACGAAAATATTTTTCTCTTTAATCCAACATGGCACATACAATTTCAGAATCACTATGAGTTTGATATTTTGGGGGAAAACTTTTCAAGAAATTTAATACTGATCCCCAAATTCTTGAATTACAGAGTAACTTGAATACTTTTGTGTTAAAATGTTACTTGCTGGTTGTTTAAAAAAAACTTAAAGAAAAGTAAAGATTTTTAGTTCACAAGATTAGTGTTGTCATTAGATGGGAATCAGCTCTCATTCACAAAGATTTCACTGGTGGAAGAGCACATGAATGTCAAGTCAATGATTGCATTTCCCTTATACACTATATAGTTTTACATATTCAAAGAAATAGGCTTGGCAAAACTCAGTTGTGATTTATTAAAATAAAGTCACTTGCATTTGAGTTTTTCTAGCTTTTGATTTATCTTTAACAAGTTTCAATGTCTGAAACTTTTAGTAAGCATGCTTTCCAAAATAAATTTTAGTTAAGTAGTAAACTATTACCATTGCCATGTACATTGAAAAAGTTCCTCTAGAGTACACATGTGTCCTATGAATCACTGGGTTCTGTTATCAAATTAGTTAATGCTAACTTGAAGAATAAAATAATTAAGAGACTTCTTGCTTTCATGGATAACTCAAAAGCTGAAAGAGAACACCAACTAAGGGAGTGTCCTCATTTTGACATTGTCCCTTTAAACTATACTGAATTTGGAGATTGTTGCTTTTGCTTCAACAAGCAATGAGAAATGTCAGGATGATGATACGACTAGGACCCTATAACAAATGAAGCATTTCTGACTTCTAGGTCTTATTTCATTCTTTTGACCGGAGAAATGGCAAAGATTCCACCTGCACCGCTTACCTTAGTAAGGTCCTTCCGACAAAAGATTCCTGATGCATTCCTCTCTGATATTAATCCATCCACAACCATATGTTTGTTCTTGGTGAAATACAAGGGTTGTCTTTCTTCAAGAGGGACATTGATATTCACTTTAAAAAATTTTTCCATCACAAAAGCAACATCCTACTCTCTGTTTTGCATCTAACACTGAGTGCAGTGCTGAAACTCACAATGTCTGGAAATGTTCAGAAGTCAGATCCAAATACTTCAAAAAGTACCTGAGTTAAGGGCCTTTTGGTACAGAGCATATTTCCAGTAGTACTTTATGAAACCCATTTTAATAACTCCTTTATGTCATTTTTGTTCTTTACATAAGAACAGTTTTTTCTTCTCACTGTATAAATGTTCCTGAAAATAAAGAAAAAAATGACAGTGACCAGAGGAGGGGGAGGTGGACAACAGGGGAAAGAAGGGGCAGGGTCAAGTCAAGGAACACGTGTAAAGGACCCACGGACAAAGACAAAGGGGGAAGGGCGGCGCGGGTAGAGGATTGAATGTGGAGGGAGGTGGGAGGAGCAGGGAGAGTAATGAGAGAAAATGGGGACAACTGTAATTGAGCCACAAAAAAAAAACAACTGTGTAATTGTTTTTAAAAAATGTTCCTAGAAAATCATTTGTCTTCTAAGTGGGAGTTCACCATTGAACCAGTCTGGTGTCTTTGGAGGAAAAAAGCTTACTGAAAAAGAAGAAAATGGAAATAATACTGCATGAACTTTGAATGCATTCTCATGGTTACACAAAAGGGCATTTGAAATATTTTTTCTCACTAAAAATACTAACACAAAAATACTACTTTATAATTACATATGTATTTTATTTTTACTACACAAAGTAAAGTTTGGCTGCCTAGAACTATGAAATCATCTTTGACTACATTACTATTCTCAACATTTCTCATATGAAAATAAAACTAATTAAAAAAAAAACACCATCCTGAAAGGTATCTGAAAGAAAAATGCTTTACATTTTATTATTACCTAGTGAAGGATCAAACATTTCCTTTGAAGTACAAGGGATTTCACCAATGACACCTTCAAAGATGTTTAATTATTAAGTACCTTGTATATGTTTTAAAACTCTCTTTTGTTTCTTAGTTCTTTTTTAAAAAAGTTTTCATTTATTTATTTTTAGATAGAAGGGAAGGGAGGGCAAAAGAGAGGAGAGAAACATCAATGTATGGTTGCCTCTTGTGTGCTCCTTACTGGGGACTTGGCCTGCAACCCAGGCATGTGCCCTGACTGGGAATTGAACTGGTGACCCTTTGCTTTGCAGGCTGGCACTAAATCCACTGAGCCACACCAGCCAGGGCTGTTCCTTAGTTCTTGCTACAAAAAGTTCTTACAATAGTATTTAACCTACTGAAATGTTTATGTCATAGTATGTATGAATAGGCTCACATGTTTATGTTTGTGTTTCAGTAAGCATTGCTAACTTAAACCTGTTCTTACTATCAATAAAAGTAGACATCTTTTCTTAGGAAGAATTGAACAAGGAAATATTAGATACCCTTGCACAGGTAAGTCTAGACCAATAAGAAAAAAAAACAATTTTGTATGTTCTTATGAACAGATAGTGGTTTGTTAAGAAACAAATTAAGTTTAGCAAGCAGTATATAATTTCTGTTAAATAATCCATAAAATTTTAGGAAATGCACTTTTGTAATAGAGAGAATGACGGTGAGAGGGATACATATTCTAAATTCTAATTATCCCACTTGGAAACATTACAGAGTTGAATTTAGGTCAAATTTAGAACCCTGATAAAGGGCTGTCTTTTTTGTTTTTTTTAATGTAGTAGAAATGAAACAGCATCAGGTGAAATGGACCTTGCTATGTTTGCAAACTTTATTAGAAATTAGCTGTTTCTAGGGAGCTAAAACATTTCCACTGGAGCCAAGAGTGCAGAGGGGAGGAGCCTTTGCATTTTCCAAGAATAATGAAACCAAAGATTTGCAGCCAAATTTTGAAGGGAATCAAAGTGCTGTTTGGGGAAAAGATGACTAAATGAATTACCAGTGGCTGTTTGTCACCTCCCAAAGCCCTGCTGCAAAAAGACAGTACTGAATAGCTTGTGTAATCTTTTTTTCTTATCCTTTTTCTTTCAAATCAAGTCAAGCAGAATATAGTTAAAGGCTTAATTTTCACTGAAATCTTCCATGTGAAATTAGACCTCTGGATCCCACTTTTCCCAGCCGTCTTTTTTTTTTATTCTGAACTGTAAGTAATCAGTGTTTAATTACTTGACTTTTACATGATACAACCTTTGAGATTTTGCTGACTTACTGAGGCTTTAAGGTGCATTGTTCAGAATGTTCAATGACCCTGGATGTCCTGTTAGTACTAACAATGCTAAGATTAGAAAAGGGAAAGTGGATTGTAGCAGGCTCTGAGTATACCATTGCACTCACTCTCAGGGGTGTAGATTTTATTAATTTTTGATGTGATCAGGCATAAGGTAGAAATGGGAACACAGTTCTATGCTTCTGTTTTTACTTATGAGTGCAGTTTCATTACTAATGACTGCAGCTCATGGCTTTCATGTGGGAGAGATTGTATTGTGACTACAAAACAGAAAAATAAAAAGGGGAAAGTAGTTGGAAAAAGTCCTTTTATTTTATCAGAACAGACAGATATATAATTCAGAACCAAAAAGGAAACATGCTTTAGTGATTATTTTAATCTATTGTTTAAGCACATTCCCTCTTTTATTTAAAATTCTGCAGCTAAGAGTGGAAAATTTTAAAGTAATGCAAATCTCAACTCACTACTTTTAAAATGGTTTTGCAGGCTATACCTATGTAAAAGTTATAATATTAACATATGATTTGTTTATTAATTTGAATCAAATATCAAGAAATCAACTAAGTCAATTTAAATATTAGTAATAAATCAAAGATGTGTGTGTAATTTATGGAATCAAAAGACCTTATATGATTTTAAATATATGTAATTTCTACTCTATCCACACCTAAAAAAATGAGATTCATTATACACAAGGGCATATATAATAAAAGATCAAATAGAAATAAAAAATAAAAAAATAGTACAAATGACAACTTTGTCTTGTCAAGGCCTAAGAAAACTTTACCTTGAAATAGACTTTACTCAGCAGTTATAACTAGACTGCAGACTTTCTGACTGGGGAAATCATTTACGTTGCTCCCTGATTTATCCTCAAAGACTAGGCTAGTACGTGGCAGAGGGCAGATACTCCTATAAACATGTGTTGAATAGACTTGACCATGTATATAATAAGTGGACAACGTTAGTACTTTTTTTAAGGTACACTTTTCATATTTTTCTTATCCTTCATATGTTACCTACAAAATCAAAGAGAGTTAATACACATTAGTTATTCCTAATATTGTCATTTTATTTCATTTTTTATATTTTCAATGGTTTGAAATGATTATATTATGATTATAATCAGAAAAAGCAATATATATGACTTAAACAATTGTTAAAATTATTTAAAGAGAAAAAAATCCAGAGAAAATAGACATGTATTTATCTAGAATGAAGGTTTTCTATATGGACTGAGAAACTTAAAAAGAAAAAAAGTATAAATCCACTCTTAACCAAAAGAGTTTGGTTACTCACATTCTATTTTTAGTGTACTTTTTACAGTATGAATGTGTTATAATAATAGGTATTTCATAGAGTTGCCCTGAGGTTCAAATTAGATTAAATAAATGCACTAAGCACTGTGCTTGATGGGATTGGGCATCTGGAGGGAGGAGGAGGAGGAGGAAGAAAGGGAGGAGGCAAAAGAAGAGGAGCAGGTGGAGGGCAGTGAGGAAGAAGATGAAGACGAAAAAGAAGAGGAAGGTGGGGAGAGGAAGAAGGAGAGAAAGTGGGAGTGGGTATAAAGGAGAAAGAAGAGGAGAAGGAAGAGGAGGAGTGACAGAAGGGGAGGAGGAAGAGAAAAAAGATGACAGATGTGGAGGAGAGGGGGAAAGTGAGAACAGGAGACAGAGGGGAGGAGGGAGGGGAGGGGAGGGGATGAGGAGGGAGAGGAAGAATCTGGCACTATTTTACATACTGCTGCTTTTTTGTGTACCTCAGTTATCTGTATATTTTGTCATTCTTTACTTTTTTTAATATACTAACACTGCTGTTATTTATGAATGACTCAGATACCAAATTAGGCCTTTTACATAAAAAAAAACTCATTTAATCATTATGTGTCCTGTGAAATGGATCTTTTCTCCACTTTAAACATGAAGAAAATAACATTCACAGAGTTCAACGCATTTGCCTAAATTCACACAAAACTAGAAGGGGCTCAGATAAAACTTGAACTTCAGTTTATTTATTTAGACTTTTAAAATCTAGCCCTGGCTGGCGTAGCTCAGTGGATTGAGTGCGGGCTGGGAACCAAAGTGTCCCAGGTTCGATTCCCAGCCAGGGTACATTCCTGGGTTGCAGGCCATAACCCCCAGCAACCGCACATTGATTTCTCTCTCTCTCTCTCTCTTTCTCTCTCCCACTCCCTCCCTTCCCTTCCTAAAAATAAATAAATAAAATATTAAAAAAAAGACTTTTAAAATCTTAAAATATGTATACACTTAAATCTTTTTTTGCTTCTGGGGGATAAGTAAAAATAACAATATAAATATGAAGAGCAGCAGAACATTTAATTTCAAATTAGTTCTTTTCAGGTTACAGTACAGATAATTGCTTAACTTCAAAAGAGGTAATGAATCTCTTTGTAATGATTTCAACTGAAATAAGAAGTGTGATTATTTTAGCTTCACTAATTTCAAATGTGAAAACTCTCCTCCATTAAAATCTTCCTTTTAATTCTTGCCAAAAAGAACATGGTACATTATTCCATTATTGATTTTGAAATATAAACAAAATCAGAAAAAGAATAAGCAAAATATTCTACATTTTAAAATATACAACTTGTTATTTTTATTAAATTAATGTCAGATACATCATTTTTCATTACCTTGAAAAATATTTCTTATTTTTATATGCCAAACAGAAATTCTTTCTATACCCCAAAGAATTATTTTGCTACTTAGTTTATATGCACCTAAGCTGAAAAATTATTTCCTGTTTAAAAAGTCATAAGTAAAATAGAATTTGACCAATGAGAAATTTTAAATTTGGCCAATTCTCCCACACTCTGAAAGTTTTTATTTAATTTCATTTGTCTTTAAATTAATGTAAAGTATTTTTCCAGTAAAAATATAAATTATATACTCTTCTATCATATCAAATGATTTTGTAACTATCTGATAAATTATTGGCCATAAAATTTGTAAATGTGTCATTTTCTCTGGATTCTTTGTCATTTTCAAACAAACAAGTGCAAGCAACTGATCTATTTTCTTGGTTTAGTCTAGTTTGAACTTGAACTGATTTGAAAATAAACAACTGATCTACGTCATGTACACAATATTAACAAACAACATATGAAGTCTGCCTAGCTAGCTGACAAAAAAGATGCTCTTGAGCTCATGTAGAAGTCATTGTAGTTTCAGCACATTACATGAACTACCTGCCTAACACTAACATATCTTTACATCACAGAAAATTCAATTTGGTAACAAAGGCAATGAAATGTGGAAAGGAAATTTAAGCATTCTGAAGCTATCTTTCAATTTGCATTTTTTCCTAAAAAAGCTTCCAGGCTTTTAAGTTGTTGTTGTTGGTGGTGGTTTAGTTTTTAGGAGGTTTTTTTGTGTTGTGGTTGTTGTCTTCTCTTTGTTTTTTCATCTTCAGGGTGTCTCAGAATTGTCCTGGAGACTGGGAGAGGGTGGGCTGGTGTGAAAGCAAAGGAGTTGATATATTACATTAAGAACAACTACAACAAAAAGGAAACATAATCTTTTCTCTCAAAACTGCATTATAGAAATGAATATATATATATCAATGACTAGAGGTGCCCCACCTGAATGACCACAAATAAAAGTTACCTGTATCTTTGGGCTGCCAGGCTCTGATAAACTATAAAGGGTTTCTGTTCAAAGTATATTTAATACTGTTAACAGAGAAAGGAATCAGTGGGGCATATCCTCTGGAGACTAATATTCTTCGTATCTCAAATTCAGCTTTGGTTAAGGACTCCAAAACAGACTTTAGAGATTGGCAACCTGCATATTTATGCAGTGGAATTTGACAAGCATGGCATTTCTTGCATATCAAGCATTCCAGGTAGCTTTCATGAGAGAACCCTAGTTGCATGTGGTTTTTGCTAAATTAAAAGTATTTCAAAATACACAATTGTTTTCAGATTTTAATTTGGAATGTGTTTTAAAGTATGCATGTGTGTGTACATGTGTCAGGAAGGGGAGTTGGATTACTAATGACCACTTGGAAAAGAAAAAGCAGTGAAGCTACCCTTTTTTCCTTAAAAACAGATCTTAATAGTTAATTGAAATATTCTTTTTCAAATGTTTTGGGGAACAATTGACAAATATAATTGTATGTATTTAAAGTGTACAGTTTGGTGACTTGATGTACCTGCGTATTGTGGAGTGATTGCCAAGAGCAAAACGACACATCTACCATCTCACACAGGTTTGTGTTGCGTGTGGTGAAAATGCTTAGACTCTACTCCAGAACGTTTCAAGTACACAGTACCATGTTATTAACTGTAGTCATCATGCTGCACATTAGATCCTCAGAACTTATTCTTCATAAAACAAAAAAATCAGTACCCTTTGACCTACATTACTCCATTTGCCCCTTCTCCAAGCTCCTGCCAATCACTATTGTTTCTATGAAGTAGGATTTCTCTTATTACATTCCACATATCAATGACATTGTACAGTATTTTTCTTTCTCTGCTAGGCTTATTTTGCTTAGCAAAATAGTGTCCTCCATTTTTATTCATGTCACATAAGCAATATTTTTTTCTTAATTTCTTCATCCAGTCAATCATTGTAAGACAATTATATTGTTTCCATTCCTCGCCTTGTGAATAATGCTGCAATGAACATGGATATGCAGATGTAGCTTCAAGATAGTGATTTCAATTCCTTCAGATGTATACCTAGGATTAAAAAGGCTGGGCCATACTGTAATTCAATTTTTTAATTTTTTGAAGAGCTGCCATATTATTTTCCATAATGGCTATACTAAGTTACATTCCCATCAACAGTGTAGAAAGGTTCCCTATTCTCCATATCTTTGCCAACTTTTATCTCTTGAGTTTTTTTTATAATAGCCATTCTAACAGGTGTGAGGTAAAAATCTGATTGTGATTTTACTTTCATTTTCCTGATGATTGGTGATGTTAGTCATGTTTCTATGTACCTGTTAGCCATTTGTATGTCTTCCTTGGAAAATATATATATATTAGGTTTTTGGCCCTCCTTTTTAATTGGTTTATTAAACCAATTAAATTCCTTTTTTCTATTGAGTTGTATGATTTTTAAATGTTTTGGATATTAATGACTTCTAAGTTATATGATTTGCAACTATTCTTTCCCATTCTGTAGGTTGCCTTTTAAATTTATTAATTATTTTTGTTTTTGGTTTTGTTGTGTTTTGTTTTAGCTTTTGTTGCCCATGCTTTGGTGTTCAACCCAAAAAATCTTTGCCAGAACCAATGTCAAGGATTTTTTCTCTCTCTATTTTCTTAGAAGAGTTTTACAGTTTCAGGACTTACACTCAATTGTTTGGTCCATTTTCAGTTAATATTTGCACTCATGTAAGATAGGGATTCAGTTTGCATGTGAATATTCAGTTTTCCAACCCCATTTCTTGAGAAGACTACCCTTCCCCTATTGTGCATTCTTAAAACACTTGCCAAAAATTAATTGGCCATTTATATGTGGAGTTATGTCTGAACTTTCTATTCTGTTCCACCAGCCTGTGTGCCTGTTTTTACACCCAGTCTGTTCTGTTTTAATTACTAAAGCTTTGGAATATAGCTTGAAATCCAGATGTCTGAAGCCTCCAGCTTTGTTCTTTCTCATGATTGCTGTGGCTATTCAGAGATTTTGTGGTTTCATGTAAATTTTAGGATAGTTTTTTTAATTTCTGTAAAATATACCAATGGAATTTTGATAGGAATTATATTGAATCTCTAAATTGTTATTGATGTATGAAAGTTTTTATAATATTAATCCTTCTGATCCAAGAATATGGAATATCTTTCCATTTCTGTCTTCTTCAAACTTTTTCATAAATGTCTTATAGTTTTCAGTGTACAGGCCCTTCTCCTTCTTGGTTAAATGTATTCAGAAGTATTTTGTTATCTTTGATGTTATTGTAAATGATATTGCTGTCTTAATTTCTCTGTAAGATAATTCATTATCAGTATATAAAATGAAGCTTATTTCTGTGTGTTGATTTTGTATTTTGCAATATTCCTGAATTCACTAATTAGTTCTAGCAGCTTCTTGATTGAGTGTTTATGGTTTTCTGTATGTAAGATATCATCTGCAAACAGACACAATTTTACTTCTTGCTTTTCACTTTGAATAATATTTATTTATTCATTCATTCATTTATTCCTAATTGCTCTTGCTAAGACTTGCAATGCTATTGTTAAATAGAAATGATAAAAGTGTGTATACTTGTCTGGTTCCTCAGGTTAGAGAAAAAGCTTCAACATTTCGTAATTGAGTATGATGTTAGTTATAGACTTACACAATCTACCTATGTTGAAGAATATTGCCTCTATACCTAATTTGTTGAAAGTTTTTGTCATGAAACGATGTTGAACTTTGCCAACACATTCTGTTATTGTAATGTATCACATTGATATTTGTTACACCCTCCTTGTACCCCAGAGATGAATTCCACTTGATCATGGTGTGTGATTCTATTAATAGGCTCTTGAATTCAGTTTGCATGTGTTTGGTTGAGGACTTTCTTGCATGTATGTTCTTTGGGGATATTGGCCTGGAATTTTCTTTGCTTCTCCTTCTCTGGTTTTGATATCAGAGTATTGCTAACTTTGTGAAATGAGTTTGGAAGTGTTCCTTCCTCTTTCATTTTTTTTCAAAGAATTTGAGGATTGGTATTAATTCTTCTTTAAAAGTTGGTAGAATTTTCCTGTGAAGCCATCTGTTCTTGGGCTTCTATTTGCTGGGAGAAGTTTAATTAGTGATTCAACTTCTTTGCTCTTTATTGCACTGTTCAGACTTTCTATTATTTCATGATTCTGTTGTGTGTTTCTAAAAACTTATCCATTTTTTCTAAGTTGTATAATTTGTTAGAATGTAATCGTTCATAGTAGTCTCTTGTGATCCTTCATATATCTGTGGTAACAGTTGTCATGTCTTCTGTTTATAATTTTATGAACATATCATCTTTCTCTTATTCTTAAGCTAAGGCTTTGCCAATAATTTTTTTCTTTTCAGAAAACCAGCTCTTGATTTTGTTCATTTTTTCTATTGTTTTTGGCTCTCTGATTTACAAGGGGGACCCCAAAAGTGGGCTTTATTCATAAAAAATGTGTATTTCTTCTCAAATGTTTAAACTTCAGTATTATTCATTTGATGCAAGGCACCTATCAAGACTTTTTTCCACAGCTAAAAACAATTTTTGAACTCATCAATTTTGATGCCTTTTAGTGTTTTTGCCATTTTTATTTCAACTCTTTCACATCAGCATAATATTTATTCCCTTTCCAATTCCTTGAGGTAATTAAAACATTCTTATATCTTTATAGTAGTACTAATAAATTTGGAGTAAATATTGCATAAATTAAACTATTTTTCTCTGCAGGATAAATTTCCCAAATTCTCTCTTAGAATATACTGGTTCGAGCATCATAATTTCCTTCCACCTAGATAGGAAATTTGAACTCAGAGAAGTTCAGTCTTAATAGTCACTATCTATTGTCTTAATCTAGACTTATAATGTTATTAAAAATCCTATATGTAATGCATGTATCTACATATGGAATAGTAATCATATCTATTTGTTAAGAATGGCTTCCCATAGATATAAAGGAAAAAATAATTCATGTTATTAAAAATTCAGTTTCCAAAACATAATCTGGTATTGTGAGATTAAAGAAACTGATACCATGCCCTATCAAAAAAAAAGACTTCCTAAAAAAAGTGTATTAGGTAGAACAAAAACATTATTTTTGCCCAATTACCTACATGTAAAAAATAAAATCATTTCTCACAAAGTTCATATGAATGCAAATTTGTCTCTATTTTAAAACATTGGAAAGTAATTATTTTACATATACATTTATAAGAATATAATGTGCTGAAGAGAGATATAAAGATGAATGTGGAAAAAAAACTTTGCCCTGTTGAGTGGACAATCCAGAAGGAAATATTTTCAAGTTTACATATAAATTCAAATACAGTGGGATTAAGAAAAAAATTTTTAACCATTTCTTAGTAAAATATGTTTAAGCCTTTACCTTCTTTTTCAGAATTGAAACAAATGTTGTCGAGCATACTTGAGACAAAATATTCTGTAGATATCTTTAATAATAGACTATACAAAATACATTCATTTTGTAAATTATTTATATGCCAACAAGAAAATACTTCATATTAAAATCTCTCTTGAACATGAAAAATATATTGGATTCAGGAATAATTTAACACAACATCAAATCTGGCTAATCATATTCTAACATAAAACAATTCCATTCAAACAAAACATTTGTCTTTTTGTAAAGTACATCTTGCTGTCCACACCAGCTTTGTGTGTTGCCTCGGTTCCTTGACACAGACAGAGCATTGGATCTAGAGGCATCAGATGGTCATCACCTGTACCCAGACTCTTCTGCTCCTACACTGAATGAACTCAGACAAGTTCTTCATCCTATTTTAAAGTTCTCTAACCTTCCTGAACTGCAGTAACAGTATCTTCCTCATGTATCTTTTTGGTATAAATTAAATAAGTTAATCTATGGAGAGTTTGCTTAGGACACGTTAAACTCTGTATAATACTGTCTATTTCATCTGAGGGAATTGGTCTTTATAAGTGGTAAATACTAATTTCTAATTAACTTACTACTTCATATGTACATCTAATTAAATTACTATTTATGCATAGTCATTGAAACTTAAACCATTAATTAATGTCACCTTAGTAATATATTTATTCCACATAAGAAAAAGAAATATTTCTTGGCTATTATTTATGATATGTACATTAATGAATTATAAGAAAAGCCTCAATGGTTAAAAGTTGGCTAATTTGGGTTCTATTCTTAAATCATCTTTCCTGCTGATTTTTCTCTCATTTTTAACTATGGAAGGAAAGAGTCAATATCTTTTACCATCTCTCTGTCTGCCCATCTATTATTTATTAGTCTATTTCTAAGGTGCCTATTGTTGTTCTACTGATACCATATCTAGTGCATATTGTAAATTCAGAAAAGCAGAAGTAAAGAGGGAATTTGCAGAAGGCCTTGATTTGGCAGATCCTAAGGGAAAGACTTTTCAGACACAAGGGGCTTTGTTGTCTAGTGAGATAACAGGACAAAGAAAACATACAGACAATGAGCCAAGAGAGTTCTGAGGAATAGGAAGAAAATAAGATATTTAAGTAGTGTTGTCAAATTTCTGAGAATAGGAAGAAAATTAATGTCACCTCTGCAAACCACGTACTTTCTCAAAGAGGTTAGCTCTAATCAAATCCTTACTGACTTCAGAGTTTTTTTTCAAAGCAGTGTTTTTCAATCGGTGGAGGCATTTTATAACATGTATTTGTAAAACAAATTTTTTGACAGTCTCACAACTGGAGGTATTTCATAAAGATACTTTAACTTGAGTATTTTCTGTAGGAAGATCTAGGTTCATCGGAGTAATAGAAGTGCTTTGAAGCAAAAATGTAACACTAAAAATCGGCTTAAATATTTTACCTACTTATTAATCATATCATTAACAAAAATTGTGTCAGTTACTATTACAATGAATTCATTTAATGAATAAATGGACCCAGTTATCTGAGGCTTGTGAAGTTTAGATAACCGGACTGAGAGTTGAAGCTAATCTATGTGACAGAGGTAAAATCCAAGTGCAGATCTGGGAACATAAGCAAAGAACGGGTTACACAGAAACTACAAGGGGTGTGTGTGTGTGTGCACAGGATGAAGGTAGAAGGAGTTTGGAAGAAATCCAAACAGACAGACATAACCCTGTGTAAAAAGAGGGTGGTGAACTTTTGAACCTTGCTAGTATACAAAGCATATAATGATACCCCCTCCCGATTCTGCAGGTAATACAATCACAGTTCCCAGAGTAAATAAGGTCTAATCCCACCAGTGTGTACTTCAAATAAGAATTTTATTTCTCTGGTATTAGTTCCTTGTTTTTTCAGTTGTTTCTAAGTCCTTTAAAATTTGTATCATCAGTGTTGCTCTGGGCTTCTATGCTTTTAAAGATAAGGACCAATAGTTTAATTTTTCAATGAAAAACACCTAGTAATAGATCAAGAATATAGAATTGCCTAATATATGTCTTTTTTAATTATAGTGGTATGTTTTGCTTCTATTTCCCAAATGTGAATTAATGTTTAATTATTTAATTTAATGTTAATTTGATACTTTTGGTATGCCATAAAAATTGAGTGAAATAATTCTTTTCAGAGGTTAAGATATTTCTTTGCCACACCCTGTTATTCCATAGGGCCCAGAGGAGAGAAGAGAAAACCAATCGGCTGCCTTGTCTTTTGAGTGTGTTTTCCTCCATCTGGTCTCATTTGCATGCTCTTTGGATTTTATCATTTTTAGTCATTAGTATTATTCAAATTTGGCAACTCGTACCAAAAAGCAGGATAATCATTTTCAGAGAAACTGAGGGTTAAAGAATATTTATTGTTCATCTACTTGTCTTTGTCCAAAATATTACCAAAGTGAAAAAAATATCACATATAAGAAACCGTGATGAAAAACATGTACATGAACTTAAGTGGGTAAAACCAGCTAATGTTAATATTAACCAATTGTTTTCTAGTTACCAGCATATTCTGTGGATCATTTACTTTGTCCTCCTTGTATCCTTTAGAATGGATTCTACTATAACCTTCTCACTTTTCAAATGACGAAAAAAGAGGCAAAGTCATTAGCCCAAGATGGCACAACTAGTACTTGTTAGACCCAGCAGACTGACTCATACCAGGCCCTTGCCTCGATATTGCCTTCCTCTGTGGAGTGCAATCCTCTGTGATTAAACAAGCAGAATTTTACTTCTTATTCAGTGTTTTTGGGTTTTTGCTTGTCATTTCAAAATAAAAAATAATAGTAAGCCAAATTGTTAAACTGTTATAAAGAAATCAGAGGATTTTTCTGTAATATATGGCATTTGCTTTTTGTCACACAATCCGGCAAAATGCCATATTTACTTGCACAATGTTTAAATGAGAGCACAATACATATTACAATGTCAGAAACTTATTTAGAGGTAAGCAGGCATTGATAAGTTGTGGTAGAACTTATGCTGTGATAGTTCAAAATTATTAAAATTTAATGTAGTATCCACACTGAAGATATTTTACGATTACAGTTATTAAATAAAACTTGAACAATCATATGAAACCTATTCATTTTTTGGATTATTAATGAAAAATAGTTACATAGCATACAAACCAGTGTAAAGCAATTCATGAAAGCATTTCAGTTATATTCCTTTGAAGCATATTGCTGCTCACACACACACACACACACCCCTCCCTAATATTTTATCTTACATAATACATGTTATTTATTAATTATATAAACAAATGTATAAATACTTTGCAGAGTTGTATATTAACACTGGACTGTTTGATTTCTATATTTTAATTTGTTTTTATTGTATTTTTCCTCTGCCATTTAGCCCTCTTATACTCCCTTTCCCCATCAGTCACCACACTGTTGCCCATATCTGAGAGAACTTTTGCCTTTTTACTTGATTCCTCTGCCCCCTAACCTCCCCACCCCACTAGCTCCCTGTCTTTGTTTTGCTTGTTACTTTAGTTTGTTCATTAGATTCTACACATGAGTGAAATCATATGGTATTTGTCTTTCTCTGATTGGCTAATTTCACTTACCATGTTTTCCAGGTCCTTCCATGCTGTTACAAAGGATATTTTTTTTCTTTTTTATGATCAAGTAGTATTCCACTGTGTAACTGTCCCATTGTTGTTTTATACACTCATATAATGATGGACATTTGGGACCTGAATAGACACTTCTCCAAAGAGGACATAGAGATGGTCAATAGGCATATAAAACCATGCTCAACATCACTAATCATCAGAGAAATGCAAATTGCAATCACAATGAGATATCACCTCACACCTGTCAGAATGGCTTTCAACAATAAATCAATAAACAGCAAGTGCTGGTGAGGATGTGGAGAAAAGGGAACCCTTTTGCACTTTTGGTGGGAATGCAGACTGATGCAACCACTGTGGAAAGCAGTATAGAGACACCTCAAAAAATGAAAAATGGATCTGCCTTTTGACCCAGCAATCCCACTTCTGCAAGTTTATCTAAAGAAACTCAAAACATTAATTCAAAAGAACATAAGCACCCCTATGTTCATTACATCATTATTTATAATCACCAAGGTTTGACTTGTATATTTTAAATATAACAAATGCATGTAGATTTTCATATGTGTTTGATACATAGCACATTTACATGTCATAAGTCAAAGAGGGTTATGCATATGGTCATAATTAAATAGATTTTATCATCTATAATTTTAATTACAATAAAACATTTGTCCATTTAGCATTCTTACTGACAATATTTGTTATCTCCAGATGTCAGATGAAGATTTTTTAAATATTCTAAAGAAAACAATCAACATGCTTTTAAAGCTATCCTTAGTTTGGTGGGAAAAGAAAAAGATTTTATCTATATCAATGCAAATGTAATCTTCGTAGGATTACTTTTGGTAACCTTATGTCGCTGGCTGAGTTTGCAGAATTAACTTAAGTTTGTTCAGGTAATACCTAGCTATCATAAAATGTTACAGCTCTTTTTGACTTCCACTTTACTTCTTAATTTACTGACCTTCATTGGGAAATTCCAAAGATTGAGTGTACCATAAGGGAAGCTTGTGATTTTCTCTTCTAACCATGGTGTGTGTATTTTGCCATATTAAAAACAACATAAGTGAAATATAAAAGAAAAGCTAAATAAATAGCTCTTCATTTGGAAATTGTCAAGTGTCATATTAAAGTATTTATCAAGCATACACTTTTATCCTTCTTTCCTCATACTTAGCACAGGGCCTTGCTTGTAGTAAATACATAATAAATATGTATCAATATATTATGTCGATGTTAACTTCATTGGAGCCTAGATGCACAGAAAAATCTGTAGGTAGGATGACACTGTTGCTTCTAGTGTAAACATAAATATAGTTTGAAAAAGAAATGGCAAAATTTTAGAAGTAAAGCAAGCAACTAATTTTTCCTAATATGCTTCTCATTTAAAAACTTCTCAAATATACTATTAAAAAATCAATTACAAACAGTGTTAATGTTTCAAGAAGTTCAGAGCCTTTGCAGCTAAGTTTAAACCAAATTACGATTACTCTCTATGAAAGACATCAGAGAATAATTACCAAGCAAATCACTATCCATGAAAGGTAAATTCATTATTCTGAGTAATATATTCCATTAGCACACATATTTCTCCTTTCTTAAATCTATGAAATCTTGCTTACTATTATGTTATTGTTTACAGTTTTTCCTAAGAAATGCCCAAAGTCAGTTCATAAATTCTCATTTTATTGCATAATAAAAATCAATACATCTAGAATCAACATAATCCTTTAGCATCAAATTTCTTCAACCCTTATATATTTGTAGCTTAAATCTCTGTACTTGCACAAGCCTCATTGCTAAATAGAACATTTTTGTAATTGCCAAAGATATGAACCCAGGATTCATTATCTGTTTTATGCCAAGTCTTTGACTTAACCCACACATTATATACTATTGGTAAAAAGTCAACAAGGCTGGTGTTTTGAGTTATGGGAAATTAATACAATAAATTTGAATTCAGTTTATGTAGACCACTCTATTCACTACCACTTTTTAATACTCTGTACAAACATATTTTCTTCATGTATCTTTGAATAAGTTATATTTTCTACATAACAAAGCTGTATTTAAAATATATGCATCTCATATTTTACAGTTGGATCACAAATTCTACTTGTAAATTTCTCTTTATTTTAAGATTTTATTTATTTATTTTAGACATAGAGGAAGTGAGGGAGAAAGGGAGAGAAACATCAATATGTGGTTACCTCTCCTGTGCCCCCTATTGGGGACCTGGCCTTCAATCCAGGCATGTGCCCTGACTGGGAATTGAACCTGTAACCCTTTAGTTTGCAGGCTGGCACTCAATCCACTGAGCCACACCAGCCAGGGCTCCACTTGTAAATTTCTAATCACAAGCCTGCAAATTGCCTCACAAAAATAAGATGTTAATTAATTAATGGGTTAAAAGTTCTTCGTCCTATAGAGAGTAGTCACTGGTTTTGCTTCACATCCTTTTCTACACTATTTCTCAATGATAATATTATGTTCTTTCTCATAGTGTCTTAGAGTATATTTTTTCAAAATATTTTATAGATTTTTTGAAGTTCTAACATTTAACACAACATTGAACTTTTAAATTTTTTATAAAATAACAACACAGTCACAACTACACATAATGATAACTTGCACAATGTTATGATTACTAAACTGTATGCAACTTCTCCCAATAAAAATGAAATGATAAAATTTTTCTAACAATTATTTAAAATCACCCACCATATTACAGTAGTGACACATTGTCCTTGACATTTGATGAGTGATTTATACTTTCAAATGAAGATGATATCCAATCAAAACAAATAAAGATTATTACTTTTCAGAAGAGAAAGAAAATCAAGGTGATCCTTTAAGAGTCACATTTCTGCAATCATCTGGTATTCATGAACCTAAATGTGTAATACTTATGTCTGTCCCGTACTGAATAGGATGCTATTTTCTTATTGCAAAAGACATGAATGTCGGCACTGATTCCCAGCTTTTCATACTGAGTCTTTGACCTAATCCAGACATTAGATTTGTCTTTTTTTCATAACTTCTTAATCAATTTAAAATTCAGTATTTTCCCAGGCATAGTGTTACTTTCCATAAGTTGTTAAGGTTATTTCCTGAAGTATTTTGTGCTGATAGTAAAAAATCTCAGAGATAAAAATAGTTACATGCAAATTCACTTCTCCAGATGTCTAATTTTCATATTTTTTGGAATGAGGCTATAAAGTTACAATTGTAAAGTTAGTGCTTTAAACGAATGGCATTGGGTTTTTATTGCCACTGTTTAGATGAACTATTTCAGAAAATTTGGGGTTACAGAATAATGATACAAATAAGGAAATGTAAAAATCAATAAAAGCAGCAATAACTGGTATAAATGACAACAAATAAAATTCTCTAAAGTTGAAGAACTCCACAAACTAAGTGTTGGTCTCCTTGATAAGTGAACATTCCATTTATCTTGTCCTTTCATGGCCATTTTGGTTTATATCTAGAATAAGCTCAAGCAAATAAGACCTATTGAATAGTTGATTGTCTCTGGTTATAGCTGTCTCTGCGGAAAACTATTCCAGAACATATAATTTCACACTCTTTTCATGGCCCTTCATGTATCTGAGAAACTGTCCTATGCACTATTCATTCCATCTCTACTCTTCAATAAACATTTCTGAGATGTGATTTTCTATTGTACTATGACTCTCTCTACTAAATTGTGTTAAAATGTTGGTTTTAAAAATATATATTTAGAAAAAAACAGTTTAAACTATCCAGCTTTTTAATAAAGTGTTCAAATTTTGTATTCTTTTTATTTTTATTGAATTTACTGAAATGACATTGATTAATAAAATTATATAGGTTTCAGGCATACAATTCTATAATACACCATCTGTATATTGTATTCTATGCTCCCACCCAAAGTCAAATCTCCTTTCATTCCCATTTATCTCCTGTTTGATCTTCTCTACCCCTCTAAACCCCTTTTCCTGTGGTGATCATCATACTGTTGTCTGTGTCTTTGTGATTTTTTTGTGCTTAATTCCTTCACCTTTTACATCCAGCTCCACAACCCCTCTGAGAGCAGTCAGTCTGTTCTCTCTGAATCTGTTTCTATTTTGTTTATTAGTTTGTGTTCATTAGATCCCACATATGAATCAAATGATATGGTATTTGTTTTTCTCTAACTAGCTTATTTCATTTAGCATAATGTTCTCCAGGTCCATCCATGCTGTCACAAGGGTAAGACTTCCTCCTTTTTTATGGCTGAATGGTATTCCATTATATAAATGTACCACAGTTTCTTTATCCAATCATCCACTATCACTTGGTGTCTATCACTTGGGTTGCTTCCAAATCTAGGCTATTGTAAATAATACTGCAGTGAACATACGGGTGCACATATTCTTTCAAATTAGTGTTTCAAGCTTCTTCAGATAAATATCCTGAGGTGGAATTGCTGGGTCATAAGACATCTCCATTTTTAATTTTAATAATCAAAAAGTATATTGCAGTTTTTTAAGAGAGATAACTTTGAAATTGGGAGGAGTCAAACTATAAATGTGATTTAGCCCATAAACTCTATACAAAAATATTTGAAGTTATTCTAACAATATTTTTAAAAATGTGTATATTATGATTTATTATTATTGCCTATCAAAACCCATTGTATACATTAATATCATATATACCCATATATCCATGACATGACCATTTTCTTTCATGATAAGAATGAAGGAGCTGAGCATAAAGATATATATGTTAATTTTAAATAAGGAGGTATATATTTATTTACATACATAGACTATTGAATATGATTTCTAATAGCATTAGACAGCTCCATCAGCCACATATCTTAGGTTTTGCTCTCTCTGATTAGCTTGTCTATCAGTCACTCTAATTACCTAAGACTGATAATTGGCATTCAAAAAGGTAGCAGAATGCACCTGCCACTTTGACCACTTTTGACCTTCACCATGAACTAACTGAAAAAATCCATGTCGGACAGCTAATTGAATGAAACTCTAGACTTATAAATGGTAATGTTTATGATTAGTCTGTAATATACAACATAAGAGTAATGATGTAATGTGTGTCTCAATAGATCTCTAGAAGTTTAAGGATTCATATTCTAATGAAAGGAAGAATAAATGACAACAAGAAAACTTTAAATGGGCAGACAGAACTCCCCTGCTTCAATCTCCAAAAGGAGAGCTATTCATTCGGATTTGAAAGGTTGGTGGGTGTTCATTTCCTTGTACCCCTATACTCAATAGCTCCTTAAGGTAGATAGGCCTGTCAGCACTCCTTTCATTTAGAGCTGAGGAGTTATTCTTCATTTGCAGCAGGGAGTGAGGAGTCAAATTGGGCCTGCTGACTGCTGCCTTTCTTAGCAGCCAGTGAATTGCATGTTTCAATGAGGTGCATGCTGAGCATGGCATGTGTATGTGTAGTAGCTTACCAGTTACTTTTCTGATACATGTTTTCAGAGCTATTACAGTAATGAGATTAGTGATGCACAAGCTGATCATGCTTTCTGTAGACATTACACTTTGTATACAAGTGACAAATATGAAGTGAGCAGCCAGAAAATGTCATTTGGTAAGAAAGCAGGAAGTGTGGGTGTTCTGGCTAAGCACACACTGTGTGCAGGATGGAAGAGCTTTTGTCAACCAGATGAATCCTGCTGGGCTCTCAGCCTTAGTGCTCTCAGATAAAAAAGAAAGCTTGTCCTGTGTGAAATCTGCTCCTGACTCGAGTCTATCCCATGCTTATTAGAATATGACATCTTGTAAATATCCTCAGCAAGACATGTTACTGAACCTCTAAATGAGAAAAATGAAGCCTTTCATAGCAAATGTATCAGCCCAGTGACCAGCTTACTCGTGAGCAGAATTGAGCGTGTGTCCAGAAATGCAAAGCGAGGCATCAGAATGTGCTGTCAGTCCAGGATATTCTAAATGCAGTTGGTGCTTCTGTAATTGAACAGCATCCTGTGGTGTATAAATGGGTTGCACTTCTGGTATTCTTTTCCATAGATTCATATATGTACTGCATAAATGATACTTGAAGGTAATAGTGACTAGAAAACTGCCTAATGGAACTCAAGAGCACATCTGATAAATGGCATTGGTCTACCAATAGAGCTATTAGAATGGTCACAGATTTATATCACAGATGCTACATTAACCTTGCAAGTGTATCGACTAATTCCATAAAGCCTGGTGTGTTTATGCTGCATCCTGTCAGTAGGTTTGCAAGCTGTCTGCCATAAAACTGAAGTCACGGTGTGGGACTGTTAGGGGTGCAGCATATGTCTACTGTGTGTACCCTATATGAAAAGTAGATGGGATGTTCTTTTCTTCCATAGGCTAAGAACTATGTTTTCAGTTTGAGTCGATATTGATGACAAGGAAATTTAAGATTCTGAATTACAAGACTAAGAATATGCATAATAAGCAAAAACTAGAAAGAAATACTGTGAGGTCAATGGTAATCTTGTCAATCCACAATGCCAAACTTCGTCTTTGTTTTTCAGGATATTGTTTTCACTATATGAGCTTAAATGTATATTAGTTTTTAATTTAATAACTGGCAGCTAATTCAAAGTAGGGATTTATCCAGCATCAGGAATTTAAAAAAAGAAAGAAAGAAAGAAAAGAAAAGTCATGTCCTTAAAAATCATCTTAGAATATTGCATAAAAACAACTTCCTGGAATTTATACTTGGTATTGTAATTATTGATTGCAACCTAATGAATGGAGGGTTTTGTTTTTTTTTTAATAAAAGTCTTCTCTATTCCTTTAATGAAGGTAATTGGGTGAGGAATTGTGTATATACAAAATGTATATTTTAGCATGGTGTTGTTCAACTTACCTATTATTCATTTGATCAAAAACACTGAGAAATAATATATTTTCCACCAAAAGGATATTTTAAACTAGTATTTTACTTTCTAATAATTTTGAAAGCAGAATTTATGGTGTATCACCAAATATTATTTCCACTCATTTCACCTCATTATATTTTCCTCTGTTTTGAAATCATACACCTTTTTATATTCTGGCATACACATGTAAACACATACAAACATAATTGATGTTATTAGTCTTTAGGATGAAATTGTAACCAATAAACACAAACCAAAATTGAGTGAATATTACAACCTAATATTTCTAATAATATAAGCTTAGTTGGCAAATAGCAGATATTTGTCAACATTTTTGAACAAATGATAAGATGGTCAAGGCGGCTATTACATGTGTAAGAAATTACTCAAAGCTTTATGATCATTTGCAATATTATAGATGTGTATGACATACACTGACTTGGATGTTTGGCAAAAAAATATCATTTTTACTGTTTATGGATTTAGATCTTTCCCATCACTGGTCAAACTTACAGAGACCACAAATGCAGTTTTCAAAATTATCAGAGTGTATTTTTTAAACTATTTTAAAACCATTTTTATTGTCATTTTCCCCTTTTGCCCTCCTCCACCCATCCCACACTCCTCTCCCACAGTCAATTTCCACATTGTTGTACATGTCCATGGGTCACTCGTACATATTTTGGAGATCAAACCCTCTTTGATCTCCAGTCCCTTCCACTTCTTTCCACCATTATCCCCCTCCACGCTCCCCTCTTGTCAATTTCAGTCTGTTCCATGTTTCCATGCCATGTTTTCTATTTTATTTGTTAGTGTATTTTGTTCATTAGATTCCTCTTATAGGTGAGATAATATGGTATTTGCCTTTCACCATCTGCCTTATTTCACTTAGCATAATATTCTTCAGTTCAATCCATGCTATGGCAAAAGGTAAGAGTTTGCTTTTTCCTTCTGCTACATAGTATTCCACTGTGTAAATGTACCACAGTGTTTTGATCCACTCATTTACTGATGGGCGCTTAGGTTGTTTCCTTCACTTGGCTATTGTAAATAGCGCCACCATGAAAATAGGGGTACCTAAGTTCTTTTGAATTGGTGATTTGGGATACTTAGAGCATCTTCCCAGCAGCAGAATCACTGGGTCAAAGGCAGTTCCATTTTTATTCTTTTAAGGAAATTCTGTACTGTTTTCAATGGTGGCTGCGCCAGTCTGCATTCTCACCAACATTGTACTAGGGTTCCCTTTTCTCCACAAACTCACTGGCACTTGTTTATATGGAACCAAAAAGAACCCATATAGCTGCAGCAATCTTGAGACAGAAGAAACAGAATAACAAACTAGGAGGGATCACAATACCCAATATCAAACTATACTACCACGCCATGGTTATCAAAACAGTCTGGTAAGGACATAAGAACAAACACATGGATCAATGGAACAGAATAGAGAATCCAGAAATAAACCCAAATCTCTACAGTCAGTTAATATTTGACAAAAGGGGTATAAGCATACAAAGGAGTAAAAACAGCCTCTTCAACAAATGTTGGTGGGAAAACTGGACTGGTACATGAAAGAAAATGAAACTAGACCACCAACTTACACCATACACCAGAATAAACTCAAACTGGATAAAAGACAAACATAAGTCATGACACCATAAAGTCTAGAGGGAAACATAGACAGGAAAATTTCAGATATACTACATAGCAATATTTTTGCCAATATATCTCCAAAGATAAGGGAAATAAAGGAAAAAATAAACAAATGGGGTTACATCAAACTAAAACATTTCTGTGCAGCTAAAGAAACCATCATCAAAATGAAAATGTAAGAGAAAACATACTGGTCAATGATGTACTGGATGAGGGTTTGATCTCCAAAATATGTATAAAGAACTCACATGACTCAACAGTAGGAAGACAAACAATCTAATTAAAAAACTGAGCAAAGAACCCGAACAGACATTTCTCCAAGGAGGACACACACAGTGCCCATAGACATATGAAAAGATGCTCAGCATCACTAGCCATCAGAAATGCAAATTAAAACCACAATGAAATATCTCCTCACCCTTGTCAGAATGGCCATCATTAATAAATACAAAAAAATTCCAGAATATATTTACTCTTGCACTTAACATATACAATTTAACATTATTTTAAGCCCCAACTATTAAAACACACCTGAAGAAAGTCACTATATATTGAAAACTGATAAATCCAGTTGTTAACTCTGCTTTACCTAAGAATTTCAGAAACCTCAAAATTCAGTCCTGGATAATATTCACACACCTCAGAATTCATTCCTGGATAATATTCATACTGGTTGCAATGTATCTTACACAGAATACTGAATTAAAAACTAAATATTGTCAGCTATACATTTTAACTTGCTTATGTGTCAGTAACTTGTTATGTTCTTAACAGTTTGGAGAGAGAGATAATGTACATATAAAGATTCACAAAAAGCAGTTTAGGTAGGCAGAATGAGAACAGAAAGTATCAATCCAAAAGAACTTTTTGAATAAAGCATCGTATTACAAAGTTTGAATAATTTTAAGCTACTAAAGTTAAAGCAAAAGAAAACCAATTTATTAAAGGTATGGCACAATCAGTATTAAATCTAAGAGAAGTAAAAAAAAATAGCACATGTATCTTCTCATACCCTGTTTCCCTTAGCAGACTTATTCAAATTTAATGTCTGTCAGGAGAATAATAACTTTTATATAAAACTTTGAAGATGACTTCCTGCCAAGATGGGGGCGTAGGTAGATACATTTTGCCTCCTTGCACAAACAAAAGAAGGACAAAAACAAATATACAACAAAGTCCAGAACTGCCAGAAAATTGAATTGTATGGAAGTCCAGGAACCAAGGAGTTAAAGAAGAAACATTCATTCAGACCAGTAGGAGGGGTGGAAACAGGCATCCATGGTGGACAGAATGCCTGACAATGTGGCGGCCAGAGGACTGGGAGGGCAAGGCAGCAGCTAGAAGACCAGGAAGTCCCACATTTGCATGCAGGTAAACCGAGAGGAACAATTGGGGAGCAAGACAGACAATGCAACACAGGGTCGCAGCATGAGGAAATAAAGCCTCAACACCTCTGATTGAAAAAACCTCTGGGGATTGAGGTGGCAGGAACAACTCCCAGCCTCACAGGAGAATTTGTTGGAGAGACCCACAGGGTCCTACAACATACACAAACCCACCCATCTGGGAATAAGCATCAGGAGGGTCCAATTTGATTGTGACTGAAAGCCGGTTAAGAGCTGAGAAAGTGTCATTATTCCCTCTTGGACTCCTCCCCCATATACAGCACCACAACACAGCCACATGGGTTGCCCCACCCCAGTGAATACCTGAGAACCTGACCCTTACTTCATTACTCATGCTGAGAGAAAAAAAATATGGCCCAAATGAAAGAACAGATCAAAGCTCCAAAAGTAGAATTAAGTTATGAAGAGATAGCCAACCTATCTGATACAGAGTTTAAAACACTGGTAATCAGGATGCTCACAGAAATGGCTGAGTATGGTTGAAATATACAGGAAAAAGTGAAGGCTATGCAAAGCTAAATGAAGAGAAATGTACAGCGAAGGAAACCAGGACTCAAATTAATGGTTTGGAGCAGAAAGAAGAAATAAATATTCAACCAGAACAGAATGAAGAAACAAGAATTCAAAAAAATGACAAGAGATTGAGGAACCTCCAGGACAATTTTAAATGTTCCAACATCTGAATCATAGGGGTGCCAGAAGGAAAAAAGGAAGAGCAAGAAATTGAAAACTTATTTGAAAAAAATAATGAAGGAAAACTTCCCTAATCTGGCAAAGGAAATAGACTTCTAGGAAGTCCAGGAAGCTCAGAGTCCCAAAAATGCTGGACCCAAGGAAGCACACACCAAGGCACATCATAATTACATTACCAAAGACTAAAGATAAGGAGAGAATCTTAAAAGCTGCAAGAGGAAAGTAGACAGTTACTGACAAAGATGTTCCCATAAGACTGTCAGCTGATTTCTCAAAAGAAATCCTGAAGCCAGAAGAGTCTGGAAAGAAGGATTCCAGGTCTTGAAAGGCAAGGACCTACATCTAAGATTACTCTATCCAGCAAAGCTTTCATTTAGAATGAAAGGACAGGTAAAGTGCTTCCCAGATAAGGTCAAGTTAAAGGAGTTCATCATCACCAAGCCCTTATTATATGAAATGTCAAAGGGGCTTATCTAAGAAAAATAAGATGATCAAAAATCTGAACAGTAAAATGACAATAAATTCACAACTATCAACAACTGAACCTAAAAAAAATAACAAAAGCAAACTAAGCCAACGACTAGAACAGGAACAGAATCACAGAAATAGAGATCACATGGAGAGTTATCAGTGGGAAGGTGGGGGAGAATGAAGGAAAAGTTAGAAGGAATAAGAAGCATAAATGGTGGGTACAAAATAGACAGAGGGAGATTAAGAATAGTGTAGGAAATGGAGGAAACAAAGAACTTGTGTGTATAACCCATGGACATGAACTAAGAAGGTAAGGGAATGCTGGTGGGGGTGGGAATGAAGGATGGAGCAGAATAAAGGGGAGAAAAATGGGACTACTGTAATAGCATAATCAATAAAATATTAAATAGTAAAAATAATAAAAATAAACTTTGAGGATAAAAAGCAAAACCTCTTTTGTAAAGATTGCTTCAGGAAAAAAGTTTATTTCTGAAAAAGTGATGAAATCAACTAGTATATAGTCATATTTCAAGGGTATTAAATGCCTACCACATTAAGAAAAATTTTTAAAGTGATAGCCTTAGGAATATACTTATATAACTTGAATAGAAAATTTTTTAAAAATAGTTACCATAATTTTTAAGTTTGAAAGCTTTTTTAAAAGCTGAATGGGTAAAAATAATATTGTTCTTGCAAAGTTTTTGTATATCCATATGTGCTTGTATTATTAATTTTATTTTCATTGTATGCAATAATAATGAAAACAGCCAACATTCTTTAGAACATAGGAATGTAAAACATTAAGAAAGTCGTGGAAAAGAATCCACTTATCACCAAGCACCTAGTCAAAAAAAAAAAAAAAAAAAAAACAAGGAACCACAGTCATCTCCCAGGACCCAGTTGTTCACATCACATCTACATGGGGGAGAGAACAGCACTGACATCCTTAAGTAACCAAAATCTTAGATCAGACACATGTGGTCCATGACAAATTCATTTCCATTTCACATCATTTGTTACAAAGGCAGTGAGTGATGTTAGTTAGAGATAGTCCACTGCCAGGCTCAGTGTCCACTGTACCATTACTCCATTACTGACATAATTCATTTAAATCAAACTATATGCATAAACCTGACATCTACCATTTGTTATAGGAACATGTCTTTAGAGTTAACTATATAGAGAATAGATATCACTTGAAAAATCAGAATTGTTACATGTTTGCACTTTAAAATTTTAATTTGAAGAAATTTGAAACGACAAAAAATATTGTTAATTGTTCTTTTTAACTTTAGCAACCAGTTTGTGTCTACTCAAAATGAAGAGCACTCTTTATCTGGCAAAAAGAAAAACCAGTCAAATTGATGATATTCTATGTGATTAAAACATAAATATTTCATTTCGTTATTCAAAACTACAGAAATAAAGTGGCTATACCTACTTGCTACCAATTGACAAAAAAAATAATGATAATCAGGCAATTGCCTATGTTTTGGAAATACTTAAATTTCTGACAGAAATAATCAGTTCTTATTTCTAAATATAATGGTATCATAAAAATACATTAAAATGATATATTTTATATTTTGTTAAAAAGTAAAATCTGTTTAATCCATGCTAAAAAAATTTTTAAAAACTAATTTCTATTATTTTGATGGCAACTTGCTCTTTAAGTCTCTTACCTTTCCCCTTACTTTAATATATTAAATGGCATTTCAGACTCTACCTTCTTGTTGATTAAAATGATTATAAATTGCCCTGAACTAAAGTTTGTATATCTCTTATATTTTTATTTATTCTCATTTGCACTGTATATTTACACGTTTTCTCTATTTTCTGAGAATGTACAAACTATACTGTAGGTAATAAGTTTAAAGGAAATTATAAGTTATTTGCAACTAGAGTATAATGTGTGACTAAAAGAAAATCATTCTGATTTTCTGACTTTATTTATACTACATCAAGTTATGTATGATTGGTTTAAATTGCTTAAGCAAAATATATTCATGTAACTTGATGTTCTGGTTTTCATTTATCTTTTGTGTTTGATTATTTGTTGTTAATTTAGCCTATAAAACTACTTTATGTTTTTTAAAAAAAACCTTTTCTGTAAATTTTATTCAGTATTATTCTCAAGAGGGTATTTTACCAAAACTGGAAAACTTTTTCCTTTTGATTATATGAATGCAGGCATGTGAACTATCTCATTCAATTCACAAATTCAGGGAAAAAAAAACTATTTTATATGTTTAATCAAGGTGCCTAAAACCGAAGTACCTTTCATTTACATTATTCTCTGCTCGTTGGTGCTTGGGCCCTACCTTACAAATTAGTTTATTATAGCAAAACTTTAAAACAGGTATCACTTCGTGCCTACTTTCTAGCTTTTTCCCTGAGTTCAGACTGACACCAAGGTAAACACGATGTATTATTGTTAAATACTGATGTGGATGTTAAAACGAAATAGGGCATTGCTCCAAAATGAGGGGAGGAGGGAAAAAGAAGAACCTTCTCTCTAATGCTGCTAGCAAGGCTTTATCTTTATGACACTAACGATAATCCCCTGTGTAATTAACTGTAGAGTGGTTATGCATGCAGCATGCAGCCCATGACAAGCCTCATAGAAAATACATCAGTATTAGCCACAGGTGAATTCGTTTAGAAAGATTAATGACTGCACCTGAATTTTAATGTCTGAAAAGGGATGGAACACTGAATCCTTAATTAAAAAGTTGAATGACTGGTATGGTTTGTTTAACATCACAAATTTCAACGGGAGGGTTTTGTATTCAAATGAAGTATGCAAAATGAAACTTTCCTTAGATAGTGTGAAGTAAGGGTGAAAAGCAAAAATGTTTTATGTGCTTTACTTTATGTTATTCGATACACGGATCAGTTGTTTTGATATGGATCAAATGTAGTATAATTATGGCTCTTCTGTTTACAGTAAATGTGAGGCAAAGAATTCTTACAGAACATCGGGGGCATTACCTTCAAACCAAGAGAAAGTTCAAGTATGTGGGGGGGGGGGCAATAAAAGAAATAAGTAATCTTCTTTTCAGAATGGGAAGCAGTTTCTCCTTCATTATTATTTTACAAAGTTTTTTTAATGAAGAGAAAAGTAACCTTGAAAAACAGTTTGGCAATGCCATTCCCAGTAGGGTTTTAACTCTGCTTTGCAAACTCTTTAACTGAGAAGATTTTTCAATGACAATTTTAATCTCTCTTTTTAGGACTTAGAAGGGGAAAAAGGGGAAGGAAACTTGGGCATGCTTCTATTTAGAAGAGAATAAAATAACTCAGATTAATCACTTGTTCTTGGGGTTAGAATTACTAAAAGCATATGTCTTATGCAAATATAACCTAAACTATTATTTTGACCACTGTCAAAACAAAATCTGAGTTGACCAAAAAATAAAATTAAATGAAATTAAAATGAAGAAGAAATATGTATGTAAAGAAACATCCAACATGCCATTGATCTATAGAGTTGACAATTGCCATACTTACTGCAGATGCATAATCAAATTACGTTTTCTTTTTAAAAAATGTTATATTATCACAATGTAAGATTTTTAGAAACAAAGCCAAGACTATGTTTAGTAGATTTGTACTAACACAGTTTATACGATGGTCTGAATTTTCTGTTTGTTCTTTGCTTTTAATGAGAATTCCACAAAAAAATTCAGAAGATATCAAAGCACATTTAAAATTCCTTTGCCTTTTTTATTTTCTAGGTCAGAATGCTGCTCACATTCACGGCAAAGTAGATTTTGGTGCTCCTTAGCTTTACACATTGCCTGCTGCACCACTTTTTCTGCCAAGTAAGAGCATGGCTCTCACTTCTGTCCACTTGCCAAGGGAACACATTTTTAATGAAATGTCATTTAAGGGTATTTGTTACTTCCTGCAAAAGCTTCTTTCATGGTTTTGTGTGTGTGAAGATAAAAAATCAGCCTCTTAATGTTGTAGTTGTAACTGTTCCCAGTGCCCAGAACACTACAGAGGGGAGAAAAAAACTCCAGTTCTCACAGTTGCATCAGATGTTTTTAATAATGGATTGAAAAAGCATGTGCTCCATGTTCTGCTGGCATCTCTGAGATTATTATAAAACGAGTTTATCACTGCCGATTCACATTAGTTATAATTCCCTGTGCCATAGTGTGAGACAATGTCATTGGCACATGAACTGTAAATATTTTTTAGAGATTTTATTTAGTTTTAAAGTAAACACTGACATCTTAGTCTAAAGCCAAAACTGAAACGTAAAGAAATGCTAATGCTTTGGCAGCTCTTGTCTGCTGAATGCAGTTAATCTATGAGGAGTCAATCTATGGGATAAGGTTTGAGGGGGCTTAAGTATTGGTATTATTAATACCAGTTAAAATAATTTACAGAGGTGTTCATTAAATCTGTCAGCAAAGTGTTGATGGACAAAAATAGTTGAGTCTGGATCTGCCCAGAGTTATTCATGTTAAATGGCAGTTAATAATGTCTGTTATAATTTTAGTAAGTAAATGTCTGAGGGTTCAGTATTATAGCTTTCTCCCAGTTGTGTACCTAAATCTTTTTCCAGACTTACTTCCATCCTCATCACTAGAAGTTAAGCATAGTCTCAGTGGGTTCATAAGCATTGTTGGAAGAGCCCTTGTAATTTTCTTAAACTCCAGGGGGTCATGTTCACTCCTAAACTGATTAAATCAAGAAGAATAAGCAACTTTCAAACTGAAAAAATTAAAGGATTAAAACCAGAAAAAAATTTAAGTTGACTCTTAAAGATGTTATTGCTATAATTTAAAACAATCATTCAAAGTGATTGTTAAAGGGGAATTTATTTAAAGGAAAATTGGTGTTACTCCTGAAAGACTGTATTTGAACCAAAATGTGAAATAGGACTAAACTTTATAAGTAATCCTATATATATAAGATCTTGTCCAAAACTCAGGTGATACACAATAAATTCTCACATCTGTGGCATCTTACCCTGTTCATAAACCTGCCACACAGAGTGCCTTAGTAGACGAATTTTGAACTGCTTTCCCTCTTGCTGAATGAAGAGATAATATGTTTATGTGTGGTTCTCCCTCCCTCTCCCTGCTCCAAAGCATAACACCAATTTCTGATCTTGCATCTTCATTGTATAAAATTCTTCTAAACATAGTGGAGATCTCTTGTAATATTTATTTGCTCACTGGAAGTTACATCTCTATATTTAATGATATAATTTAAATATACATTTCTATATGTAAACATTAATCATATAGTCAGTTTTTTTAAAAAAAACAGTATAATCATAGCAAGTTGGCACTTTAACTCTCTATGAAAAATAGGTAGTCCTCAAGGAAGCCAATACTAATATGCATTGATTATTACACAACAGTTGGTCACTATATTGCAGGCGTCAAATGCTATCTCATTTTGACCTAAAAATATGTTTGTGATGGATTGTATTAACCTCATTTTGTAGAATAAAAAAAGCTTTGGTTTAAGGGCTATTTTTTATTTAAGGTGTTATGCAGTGCGAAACAGAGATTTTTAAAATTCAATGATTTGCCATTTCTCCTCCCACTCTTTTAAACTGACTATTAATTACTGACTAAGTTGAGAACTATTAAATCTTAACTCCAAAAATCCTAGAATATTTGCCCTGGAGTTTGTTTAGAGAATTGTTATGTAACTTGAAGACAAACCTATAGCAGCAAAAGCATAAATAAGCAATTGCAAAAGTACTGGAACTTCTTTTGGGCCCTGACTATGATCAAATTGTATATAAAGTTTGTGGTACTGATAAGCCAATCTTTTACAGGAGCATCTAGAAGATAATAGTAGATAATAACCTGGCCAAGTAGCTCAGTTGATTGAGTTGATTGATAGTTAGTTGCGTGGACCAAAAGGTTGAGTGTTCAATTCCAGGTTGGGGCACATACCTAGGTTACTGCTTTGATCCTTCCTTGGGTTGCATGTGAGGGTCAGCCAATTGATGTTTCTCTCTCTGTCAAATACATATATATGTTTTGTTTATTCATTTGTTTTGGTTTGCTTTTAGATCCCACATATAAGTGAAATCACACAGTATTTGTTTTTCTCTGACTTATTTCACTTAACATAATACTCTCTGGGTCCAACTGTGTTATCACAAATAGCAAAATTTCATCCTTTTGTATCTACCTGTCTCTTGTTGGACACCTAGGTTACTCCTATATCTTGCTTATTGTAAGTAATGCTGTAATGGACATAGGAGTACATATTACAATGGCCTTGTAATACAATCTGATATCAGGGATTGTGATACCTTGAAATACATTTTACTTTCTCAAGATGGCAGTGGCTATACAAGATCTTTTGTGGTTCCCTATAAATTCTTGGAATATATGTTGTCTGTAAAATATGCCATTTGTGTCATTGGGACACCCTGCTGCCTTGACTTAATGGGAGGAAGGAGTATAAGGTGAGTCTTAAAAGGGCAATAGAAGTTATAGCAGACAGAAAAAAAGATAACATTTATAGATATGAAGGCAGTCAGTAATCAACTAACATCTGCTTCTATGAGTTTGGGTTTCAAAAGCTTTCATTGTTTCACTCCAAGCCTCTTTTCCACTCCAAGTCTGAAGTCCTCTGAGTACCAGGAAGAGATATAATGATACTGTTCTTCTTGTGGAAGGATTGCTTTTCATTCCATACTTTGCATGTCTGTAAAATAAAAGCAATTTAATGATTAAGAAGTAAGAAGCATGATATTTTTACTTGTAAAGTGCTTAAGATATACATAATATTCTAAGAGATAATTATACAATATAGTCTAGGTAGTGGGTAGATGGGTGTTTGCTATACAATACTTTTGACTTTTTGGTATGTTTAAAAATTTTCATCATAAATTGTTAGTGGGAAGGAAGTTTGGAATACAATTAACAAGTACAGTCCAAAAATTCCACATCAAACTAGTAAAACATGATTAATGCTGTGAAGGATAGAAATTAACAAGAAACTTTCATTTCCTCTGAACTGTTTGTACAGGGTGGGGCAAAAGTAGGTTTAATACAATAATTAATAAATAATACTACAAGAATAAACTCTGTGTTTCATGTCCTCACAACTGTAAACCCACTTTTGCCACACCCTGTATTTTATGCAAAAGATTGTGTTATTTATTAGGAAATGTTACTCTATTTTATGTATAAAATGAGATTTATATAAGAAATTATTAGCAAAACAGGAAATATGATCACTGGACTGCTTGAAAATTCTGTCCCTTTTTGATGAAGCATGAAAAGGAAAATGATGTTATTCCTATTGGAGCGATTCCCTCTCCCAGGTGTTGTGCTAGAGGAATCACTGTTTAAGTTTCATTCGGATCCAAATAATAGAAAAGCCAGAGAACAATCACAAATAAAGTATATTGACACTCTTTCACGTGTAGTACATTGTTGGAAATATGAAAAAATATATACTATATATTGCATTTTCCTCTATCTTCAAATTGCATATGTTTTAGTGGGAGAAGCAAAACTGACATAATGACAGAAGTGACAATTTAAAACCAACCTCTCATTAAAAGGAATTTCAAAAACACTTAAGTAGAGTAATCAGGCAGAATTAATATATTTGAGGAAAACTACAGGAGGAAATATCCCCCAAAACATTTAGATGAAATATCAGTATGCAGGATTGTTACAGGGAGCAGCCAAGAGGGGGGACCCCAAATGGGCATTTGAAATGGGGTCCAGAACTCAAGGTGTCCAGGAGATTTTAAGATGTCTTCACCCTTTCCCCCACAGGTGTGAGTTGGGGGAAGGGGCACACAGAGCAAGAACATGCAGGGCTGTTTTATACAGCAACAGCTTTTCAGCTGATCCATGGCATGGTCATTTAACATACCTATAGCCTTTGGCTGGTCACTTAGGTATGCTAAATAGCTGTGGCCATGCTCTGGGCCAGGGGGATGGAAAGGGACCTCCCCCCCAAAATGTGACTGGGGGGCAGGTCCCCCGAGTTATAGCGCCTGTGTGGGAGCTTAGAGAAGATTGACTCCATGACATGGGGCCGCACCTGCCCAGACCCAAGATGGCAGCCCAGTAAAGCTAGAAGAATATAAGATTACTGGCAGGTGTAACTGAGTGTGGGAGGAGTTGGAAATGCGGCTGCAGAGGAAGATTGACACGGAGATTTAAACCCAGACACGGCAGCCATTGAGGGGAGAAGCATTGCTTCAGGCTATTGCTTTTAATTGCTGCCTGGAATTCCATCAGGTGGGCATATTCTTATTTTATTTCATCTGTTCTTATTTTGCAGATGGTCATGTTTGGTCAGCATTTAATTAGTATTTTCAGTAGTGTTAAAGAATATTCTTATATTGAATATTTTAATTTATATAGCAGAAAACACAACTCTTTAATCTTTTGTTTTTCCTTTGCTTTCATTTGGGGTCTGGGATAACAGATAATTTTTATCATCCATTAATCATAGATGACATATAACAAAAGGTGCTCTGATTTCAGAAAAAGCCACATATGAAAATCAATTTCTACAAGAGACACAACTATGAACAAATTCTTCCTTTTAAGCTAATGGTTTCCCACAAAGTCACTGACTACAGGTGTGTTTAAAATATACTTGTATTTATAACATTTTAATTGATATCTTAATGCATAAAATTATGTTAAATATATTGAGTTCATTTTACTGTAATTTAGATATATATATTTTTAAAGATCAAAGACTTATTTATTTGTTTTTATAGATTGATTTTAGAGGGAGAGGGAGAAAGAGAAGAACATCAATTTGTTTTTTCACTTATTTATGAATTCATTGCTTAATTCTTGTAGGTGCCCTCACTGGGGATTGAACCCATATCATTGGCATATCAGAATGATGCTGTAACCACCTGAGCCACTCAGTCAGGGCTAGATATACTTTTAAAGGTAAAATTAATTGATATGAATACAACAAACTTTATTTTTAACTACTTTTATACTGATTTTATTAAGAATAAGCTGGTATACTTTATATCAAAACTATGCTGAAAATTATTTTAATAACATCCACAAGCTCAACTATTTCAATGAAGCAGATCAGAAACACAGGTATTAAGATATAAGAAAATAAATTATCCTTATAAATGCAGAGATGAAGTATTTTGAAGATGAAAATTCTTTCTCTAGTAGTGTAAGTATTCCCTCTCCTTTAAAGATCTAATATTTCTCCAAATGTGGTCGTATGAAAAAGCTGAAGTGCAGCACTTCCTGCAGAACCATTTGTCATTTACCTACATTTACTGTGTTTACGGTCCTCAGTGTATTGCTAAACTTCACTTTTAATAGGAGAAAATAGGTCTTAAAAGGGAAGCCGTATTTTACTGCTGAGCCAGAAAGATTTGTATACCTCTCTCAAAGCCTGCCTAGAAGCATGTAGAATGGCTCTTGACCAAAGGAGATGGTATGAATATTCATATGGTTTATGAATCACAGAGTTGAGGCCGTATGGTTTTCCCATTTATCAATTACTGCTTTAGGATTATCCAGCCAAAGAGTTGAACTGATTAACAACGCTCTTTTTGTTTGCTCTGTGCTGAGGTGACACGGCCCAGTGACAACTGTATTATTTCTTGCCTCTTCAGCTGTCCACGCTTATGCAATAAGCTTAACATCCTGTCAGGTTTCATCGTGTAGCCTCTTTATTACTGCGCTGTGAAAACTGGTATGGTTGTACATTAGAACGACTTTTTAAAGTTTAATTTCTCATCACAGTGAAGAACCTGTGGTTACTCTGCCTAACAAGCATGGCTAATCATGCCCATCCTACGTGCTCTCAGGTATGCTTGGCATCTGACTGGAAAATTAAGGTTTTAACAGTTAATGACACAGGCAGTTGAGAAAAGCAGCTGTTGTGAGAAGCTTTGAGGGACTCAGACAAATTCACCTTGATTGACTAATGTAGCATATTTATTTTGGTTTTGTTTTACACTTGTTTTTCTTTCTCTTTCTGTAGGACCTCCTATTTTAGTTCCTGTTTAAACCATCACTAGGAGATTTCTTGGAGGACTTCTACTGTTATTAAAATTAGAGGAAAAACCAACAGTGAAAATTCTTTAGTGAATTGAGAAATCCGCTTTTCAGATGCTCTGTATTTTAAACCTTTTTTGGAAAGGGAAGACAGTAGTTAGCAAGAGACCTGGTCCTGTTTTCCTTCTCCCTGCCTCTCCCTATCTCCCTCTCTCAACGCCCCCATCTTCTCCCTGTGCCTCATTTCCCCCCCCCCCCACCGCCTTCATGTTACTCTCATTAGTATGCAACGGTATCTTTTAATGGGATAGTGTGAAAATAGTCAAAGACTATTCTCACTTTAAATGCTGAAGTGGCATTTTTTTCAAGAGAACAATGAAACTGCTCATCCAGTATTTAGCAGTTGAGATTAAGATCCAAACTTTTCCTTTTGCACTGTTAAATATTGATTCCTGCTTTATCCCTTTTTCTCTTTCTTTGTGGTTTCATTTGCTGTCTTTGACTCGGCTCATCTGTTTCAGTTTGTGTGTGTATAAGCACCTCCACACTTTGTTCTCTTCTTCAGTGACGGGCAGCCAGGTTCAAATCTATAGAAGAGTTTTTTCTTATTTTTGCATTTTGAATTATTTCTGACATTTTCTTTTAAGGTGACTATGAAGAAAATCAGGCTGTTTCTACAGTCTACTAAATATCCCAGTGCAGTCTGAATTAGCTGTCATTTAGTTCTTTCCTTTCGGTACAACTGTACTGCTAACGGGTGTGTTGAAAAGGAGCCAGGGAGAAGAGAGAAGAGAGACTGCCTCTTGCGTTACTTGTGTAATTTGCCCTAATGTGGGAGAATCTGATTTTCTCTGTGAATCTGGGACTACACAATGACAAGTTAGTATCTCCCAGCATTTTGAAATCCCTCAAACGGCTTTGGCTGACAAAGAGTCTCTGAATGTTTGGAGCAGTTATGCTAAAATAAACCTGATACAAATAAATAAATACACTATATAATTTAAGTGAGTGTAAATGAAGTCTAGAGTTTGGAAAAATAAATTAAACTTTCTTTCACTTGTAGATTTGTGATCAAGTGGACTCTGTCACATCCACACAGACTGTGTTAATGCTGTTGAATTTATTCTCTCAACTCCAAGCATATCATTCTCTGCAGAGGACAAGGCTTTGGCTGTCTGGGATTCTGAAAATTCTGTTTGTGAGGCAAGGAACAGTGTCAAATTCTTTGTTCAACATTCTGAACACCAAGTCTCACATTATGAATTCTGTTTTTCTGGTTTCTAAATCCTGAGTGGTTGCATGCAATATACATGTGGGACAGAGATTAGAAAGATTCTGTCTGTATATATTCTTACTCCTTCCAAAGCATTTGCTTTATTCAGTGAATGCTACTCAAATACACCCACAGTCATTTTTTTTTTCTGGTGAATGAGTTAACTTGTATCATTTACATGTTATCAAGTAGATTTTCAACATTACACATACTCTAAGGCTCTAATACTACATTTCATTTCTGACTTAGATTGCTGTCTTCTTAATCAATGTATGTCCAAAAATGATGACATATTTATTATCAAAATGGTGAATAAAATACAGGGATAAATAAATAAATGCATAAGAAAAAGAGAAATAACCAACAGTCTTCAAGGATAGTTTGTTTTACAACAAGGTTGATCTCTTACTGATTCTCATCTCCTTTCCCATACACTTTTCTCTTCCATTCATTTTCTTTGCATATTACAGTGCATGTATAAAAATATAAAAAGCAAGAATCTCATAGTTCTACATTGCCACTTTTATAATTCAAAATTTTGCTAATTGCCATCATTTATTTACCTGCTAAGTAAAAAAAAAAATACTGCATAATGTTTTTAAAATTTCCTGCATCAGGTTGTAGAGAGAAAGCTGCATTGAGCAAACAGCAATGGGAAAAGTTAGCGTGAGATTTTTAAATTGACTGTAAACAGTAAATAATGGCAAGTATAAAATCAGCATGGAGCACGAAACCAAATCTCCATTTGTATAAATGCAGTATGTCTCCCCCACCCTTTTAACATAGACCTTATTTTTTAGACCAGTTTTAGGTTGGCAGCAAAACTGAGCAGAGAATACAGAGAATTCACATATACTCCCTATCCCCACACATGCACAGGCTCCCCCACTATTAACATCACCCCAGAGTGATACATTCCTTTCCATTTACTTTTCTATTTGTTAGTGAAAAGAGATAACTCTTAGGTGTGGAATCCGTTGACACTCTGGGTAAAAAAAAAAAAAATCCCATTTTTAGCTCAGTTTCCAGCCTTGCTGAGGTTCATTATTCCAAAAGACAAATTATACTCTGAGTGCTACTAAATTCATGAATCTAAATGAGTTACTGAGGCCACACTGTGTTCCATACATGACACAGAAGGGATACTGAAAGTAACAACTTGGAAAAGGTGTCAATAGAACTATTTGGTTTGTAGATGTAAATTGGCAAACACCTCGCCAGAGATTACACTGGGGATGCCGTCTAGTCATCATTGAGATTTCTCCTTTTTCTGCTATTGACAGTTGCTTCTACCTGTGGGTGGACAGAACACCAAATGTAATTATTCAACACTCAGTCCCTGCTTCCTCAGTCTACTTTCTAGTAGGACTATTAATATTGGAGGTCTTCAGAGAAATTAAAATGGAAGTTGTCATATCATCTTTGGAAGAAAACTAGTTTTTAAGCCAAACAAATCCCAGTACAGGAGAACAACAAAACACAGAACAGAGACTTAAGAGTGGACTAAACCATCTGAAAGTGATGGTAATTAGAAATAATACATTCTTGAATAGCCTGAGTTTTTTTCAGGCTATCATAAGAGTGTAAACATGCTTTGTCTATAAAGTCAAATGGGGGAGCTTTCTAATAGCAATTACAGTATGAATGTGGACTCTGAACATTAAATACAGTGCTGCAGATGCTTACAAAACCCATGAATCAGTAAGATATCTATCCTGTTTGGTCATCCAGGTCATGAATATTAAACAAAAAAGCCTTAAGAACCTAGGGTCCATAAGCTTTTATTATATTGGAGACAAACGTATTTTTTAATGAATGAGGACTATGAGTATTGATTCTATCAGAGTTCTGGGAACATTAACAGAAAAGAGATCCTCATGATACCATGTCCATCAACATAATACGTGCATATAATCCACATGAGCCATGTATATTTTATAAAAATTATTAATGAGAAAATGACCCTTAAGCCTTTGCTCTCTAAGTGATATAATGATATTCCTCCGCCATCCTTTTAGAGCATGGCTTTGAGGCTTTTCCAAGTGGTTGCTGGTTCATGCATCCACTCAATTTTTCCACCAGCATCTTCCCTGCTTGAAGAATTGTCCTAAAGCTTACAGCCGATCCTTACTGAGATTCCCCGGATGTTTTGCTTCTATACCTCTTTCCACCTTACCCTAGTCCCACAAACTGTTTACAAAAGAATTATTACTTAGGAGTCTCAAACATCCACAAGGCAGGGGCTTTGCAGAAAACTTGGCAATGAAATAGAAAAGCTGATGCCATCATCAGATGATTAAAATACATGTGAATGGAGCTTTCCATTTTAAGGTGAACAATATATAGTCAAATATAAGTTATTTTTTACTTCCTGAAACTGCTTTATCATACAACATTTATTGTCAGTGGTATTTAAGTCATTTCTTATAAGACTAATTTATTTCTATTTTTATTTTAATCATTTTAACTGTTGTCTACCCTGACACACACAAAAATACTCTATAAATATTTATTGTATGGATAAACGAGGAAAGTTTTCCATTTGGGACTTGGGGTTTTCTTTTCACAAATAAAATATTTAATTAAATAAGTATAAAAAAGCATGACCAAATCCATATGAATACATACCATAACATAATTGAGTGCTACTTTTTTTTTAAGCATTAGATGTATTTTTTTATAGCATGTTTACAAGACAGTAACAAGTCTTCTATATTGGCATAATGTTGTCAAAGATAACTGTGGATTAAAACAAAGAGCTTTTATTCGTAGCTGTGCTCTGACAGAAAAAAAGGATTGGTGGTTTCGATCTGTGTGCTATATAGCTGAAGGCAGACTGTTACTTAGGGCTCATTACATGTGGTTTGAATGGCTAAGAATAGAAATGTTCAAAGCATAGATATGAATGTCTTAATGTCTTAAAAGCCACTCACAAGATAGACAACAGCTTCTTCTTTAAGCCATTTAATCTTTTTGTCTCGAAATTAATATTTCATTATCCCTCGGAGCACTTGACATGGTCTTTACAGTTTGAAGATGTACAGCAACCACTATACAAACTAATATTAAATTGTGTCTTCAAAACCCATAGAGAGAAGGTGCTACAACTAAATGCTTTAGCACGTAACTGAAGTAATTAACTGTAGTAGACAGATTTAATGCTGTGATGGTTTATTTTAACCAAGCACAAAGGTAGAGAGAGGTAGGGCAGCAGAAAAAAAAATGATGCAGTGGGAAAGTAAAAAAAAAAATTAAATAAATGAGTGTTGCCAATGTCAGGAGCAGTGGCTCCCTGGTACTTTCTGAACTATCATGTTCAAAGCTGCTGATTCAGGCTTCTACTGGTAAACATGCTTTTTTATAACCTCGACTCACCCATATTTCACACAAGAGACTTCACAAAAGAGACAGATTTATAATTTTCTGTCACTGAATTCAAGATTACCAATTATTTCCTTATTGAAATTTTTGCATCCTTTACTGGAATAGGTATTCATAGCTTTATAGACCTTTTTTTCTCAGTCATTCAATTTAAATTTATGGAGGCTAAGAGTTTTCTCCTGCAGCAACTCAAAAACATTCTATTCAAATTCACTGTGCCTCAATCAATGTAATTATTTCCAGAAACAAGCTACAAGTTTAAGAATTTATGTTTTAATTGTAAGTCTATATTCTTGGATTATGTAACAATTTGGGGTGAATGGAAATAAAGATTTTCAAGGACAGAATATATGAGAATATATAAAGATCCCTTTGTAGATTAATTGGACATTCATATTTAAAATTTTAACTTTTCTTTGTATACAAGCTAAGATTTAAAACTTTTCAAACCATATCAGCAGTATACCTTCAGTACACTAATTATGTTGAGGTTTGCAAAAATAGCAGAGAACTTCAACCCAGATATTACAGTGAACAGCAAATACAAGAATAGGAAAGTTTATGGAACGTGTGTGATCTTTTGAGTCTGAGAGTTTAAGGTCAATACCTACCAAGAGATAGATGACATATATGCTCTACAGGCACTGTTCTCTGTCTTGCTGATTGATTTTTGTCTCTGGTATATTTCTGATTTGTGTGGAATTTGTGGGGACATTAGAAAAATATGATCAGGCAAACTTTCTAAACTATTATCTGAGAAATGGTTAAGACATTGAGAAAAAATGATCTAAAATATATCTTCGGAATCTGGCATGTTTTAGAAGGCTAAGAGTCATCCTATTCCACTTTAAGAGATGAGTGGTGATCCTAAGGAAAAGACTCAGGGTCATGGACACTCTGGCTTCTAAAGACTAGAAAAAGGAGCCCCTAGCTCCAAGCAGACAAAGCACCTCCCTTGACAGGGCACATGGTCTAAGAGCAGAGAGGAGGCTGGATTTTAATCCTCTGACTACCAGGCACCGCAGACAACGTTGAGCACCCGCATGTTGTAGCCCCTGATTAGGTGCCAGGCAGTTCAACAGTGAGGGCTGATAGAGAAGGTGAGACCCACGTACTTCTTTTTCCAGGTTTCTCCCCTAAAATATTCCCTGTGAACACCTCCAACACACATCTGTCACTCAGAATGGGGACACTCTTCAATAAGAGTTTGCAGAATAAGTAAATAAAATAGAAGTAGGAGTCTTTAAAGGCTGAAGAGGCCTGGGTTATCTGGCTTGAATACTATGGGTCTAGCTCAATACTACATATATAAACTATGCATTCATGTTCATAGTTTACATAAACTTCATGTTGATCTTCACAACAACCCTGTGAAATAGACAGATCCCAAAATTTTTATTCAAATTTTCCCAATAAGGGACAGCCATTCAGAGAGAGGTTAGGTGACTTGGATAAAGTTTTGCATCAAGTTAAGTAGCATCACAAGTAGAATTCACTTTCTGAATTAAAAAAAAAAAACAGGGGAGGGGAGAGGGAGTATTATTTAGATTCACATGAGAGAATCTGAAAATTTTAGATTGTGAGAAGATTTTATGAAATCAATATTTTTAGCTTTTGCTAAATATTGATGGAAGTAGAGTCCATGGAAAATACTGAGGGGTCATTTACTGTTATGTTAGCATTCTACTTATAGTTTTCTTTATTTTTCAAAATATGCAACAACTCACATTAACTTTGTTTCGCAATTTGTTTTGTTTGTGAATGTGTATTTGTGAGGGTGTATGTATAATTTGATATTAGATATAGGAACAATTACAACTCACTGGAGGAAGTTCAAAATAAGGTACAAGAATAAAAATTTTAAAAGATATTTTAGTGAAAATTGCTAATAAGTTATTGTAAGAAAGTTTACAAATAATGTTATAGAATTTGTTCTGATCATTCTCATAGATATGCACCTCTTTGTAGGTCACTCCTCAACAAGAAGAAACCACAAAAAATCAGTAACAATCTCACAGGTAAATGGGAGCCACTTTTGTTCTCTTGTTTTTGTCCAGAATTTTAAAAAATAAAGTGAAAATCACAGGTTAGATTAAGTAGCTATTAAAACTACATATTCCCATATGATTCCATGAAATAAAAATGTTAAAAATTTTGAGATTCTAGAGTCAGTACAAGAATTGTAAATATTCTCTTGTATGAGTGATGTAAATGTTGAACAAGTCACGTTGCAAATGAGTTGAGATTGTGCAATTCTGAGTTTTTGTTTATCCTCAAGGGCATATTGCTCTTATAGTTTAAAACATAAATATAACAAACTACAGTATCAGAGGCTCTTTATAAAGTCAAATTTAGTGGTGTAAACTCCAAGTTGCTATAATGTCAAAAACACAGTATAACTTGAAGGTAACAAAACAAAACAAAAAAAGGCAAAAAGAAGAGTGCATTTTATGTAAAATATTTTGGCTTACAGTATCCTAAAGAGTGCCAAAAAAATTGTCAGATTGTAACATTCAGACATTGTTTATGAACATACTAACAGCCAGATCTGGGATTCACAAAACCTGTCCCAGTCCATTTATTTTTCATCAATACTTCTGTCTTTTATACTATCCACTAAACAATACATTGAGAAGAGGAGGCATATAATCAGTGTTTTCAAGATTCATTTTGATAGAAATAAAATCAAGTAAACTTGCTTATATTCTCCAATAGTGAACCATACCATATTGTAATCTAGCTTCATTTAATGCATGATTTTATCCCTTGATATTAATGGATACCTTCAAAAAATAATTTGCAATTACTTTTAAAGTAGAAAAATTTTACATCTCAATTTACACCTGTTTTTATGGCTCAAGAATATCAGCATTTTTTAAGTAGTGCTGAAATGAAATACATAATAATGAAAAAATGAACAATGAAAGAGAAATATAGGTAATAAGAGTTTGAAATGCCAATACACTAGTTTCTATTGCTACATTTCAGTTTTCTTTTCAAGAAGAAATCTTCTTTTATTTTCTATTTTTCCTTCATAAGATTTAAGAAATCCTCCCAAGATTTCACCAGCTCCTTTGGTAGCTTTCCATAATGACAACTGCTGGTTATTACTTCAGGTTACTGGTAATCTTTAGAAGTCAGCTGAACTTATGCTCACAGTTATACTGAATTTATCCTGAAATGGAGCAAATAAATATATATATATAGGATCAATTTTTACATTCAATTAATTTGTATTTTACTCAAATAATTAACATGAGGGTGAAACTGATCTTATAAAGCACAAATATGCACATTTATGTAGCATGCATTACTTAACCAGGGCTAAAACATTATCGTTATGCCTGATATGCACATGTGAAAGCAGAACCTAGGAATGAAGCATTTATAATAAACATCCATATGTTTTAGTAAACACAATTGCATGTTTTCCAGAGTAAGCAAATGTGTGAATTCCTTAAATGGTACTGAAGAATTAAATACTCACTACTTTTATATCCCTAAAAGAACAAAAGAAAACACTAAGTATAATGTTTTGAGATTATAACAAAATAATAATGACAAAAATCTATTTGGATTTAATACATATACACATATTCCTATCATACTAAGCCAACACTTTGGGTCCTGTTATTTCCATATTTTACAGAAGGCTGACCTTAGAGAACTTAGTAATTTTTGGGTGATGGCTGAACTAGTAGAACTTAAGAGCTAGTCTTAAAGGACTAGTCAATTATGATAAAGCTCACATTTACAGAGTATTTAACAATTTGAGGTACTGGACACATTTCTAAGCGCTTTTCATGTATTGATTCATATAATATACCTCATTTGGTTGATTTCATTATGGTCTTCATTTTACAGATGAGGAAACTGAGACACAGTGCACTAAATAATTTGGCAAATGTCACACAGCCTGTAGATGGCAGCAGGAACTTCAATGTAGCCATCCTAGCTCTGAAGTGTGTCTTAACCACACTTTGGCTTAGATGCAACTTTGTTAGCTTAAATGGTTTGATCTGACCTGATTCTGATCATTTTCAAATCCTTATCTTATAAATATTTGAAAATATTCAACGTCACAGGCTTCATACGCTATGCCTCCCTCTCTGCAGTGGCACCATGGGGTTCCCAGTGGTAATTAGAGTGGTGGCATCCTTCCCCTCTTGCAATTAGGAACTTCATTGTCATGAGATCCTTCACATTTTCAGCACTTCCTGACTTCATGACATTGGGGGGAAATTTTTGCCATTCATTAACACATTTTCTTTTAGGGTAGTTGTCCCCAGGTAAGGTAAATATTTTTTTTTCAGGCTATCTCTTAGGTCATCTCCTCAAGCAAGAAAAAATAGGAAAGAAGGGGCATATGAAAACATTGCTGTGGTTAAATCAAGAAAAAGGAACTATGTAAATTCCACAGCTTCCAGTGGCCTTCTAGACCTGTTGCATCCTAGGCTAGGCATTCAGGGGCTCAGGGCTCAGGCAAACGTTTGGGAATGCAGTAGTCAGGGCTCGCAGAGCATCCTTGCTGACCTGCTTATGAACAGCATGGTAGAAGACAGACCACTTCTCTAAACCTTCACCAGATAAGACAGGTTCAGGAAACAACACAAAACCAACCAATTTCAGTATTGCTGGGACTCATTTTTCCTAAGTGTGACTACATTTATCACAGCTGTGGGAACAAAATCTCCTAACTGTCTTGTCTATTTTATTCCCTGAAGCAAAGCCAGAAGAAAGAAAATGGCTGCTTTTACACTAATGTCTAAGTATCTTAAAACTTACCATCAGAGCTCAATCTCTTTGTCCCTGGATTGGTTTTCATCTACAACTTCCAGCTTACGATTATTGGAATGCATTTTTCAACTAGCCTCCCAACTCGCATCCTTTGTTCCTAATATAATCATTTCTCAAAACCCAGAAACTTCTTTTTTTCACCGAAATTTTATAATACCTAGAGCACCTTAATGACTCACTAAGATAGAATACTAACTTTTTTGTTCTCTAGCTAGTCTTTACCACCAAAGAGAAATGTTTCACCAATGAATATGTGAGTCCCCATATAAGCACAGCATTATGTGGCCTGTTGACAACTATGGACACAGGCTCATTCACTCAGGCACAGATATGAATTAATACTGTGTGTAAGATTTAAAACCTTGCCCACATTTTCAGGTTCTCTAATTTATGAAGCCAATGTTTAGATATAACCATTGGGGTTTCCTATTACCATCCCATTACTATTCATATACTGACTTTAGTAACTAAGCCCTTTGGGGATAGAGAAGGCGTGTGGGGTGTGTGACTGTCATGGATACAAAATAAGAAAAAATAATGTTAAGAGAAAGTCTTGGTCCAACTTTCTTTCCAAGAGGATTTAGCAGGGCTGTGGGAATTGGGGAAAACTTGAATTGACACTAGTAAGACTTGAGACATTGAAATGCTTTTTTTCCCATTGGGACTTCTTCTCTCATCTTTTCTCCCGTCATCCCCCTTTAAAATTCACTGTTATTTTGTAAGTTCCTATGAAAATGTGAAAGTGTTGTGCAAACATTAATAACAATCAGTCGTTACACACTAGGACCTAGGGGAAATCAACCTCTGTTCCCATTTCTGTTTTCTTCCCCTTCCTCCATGCTCTTTACCAGTCTTCCCCTGTGTTTCCTGGGGTTTTTTCAACTTGGCCTTGCATTTCTCTACTGACAGTTGTTCATAGTCCTTTCATTTGTGGAGTAAAATTTGGTTTTCAGATCATTATCACAGTTCCTTTAGCATTTAGTATCTGGCTTTTTTCAGACAAGATTTCTGATAATCAAAATTTCTTGCTATTGGGTAGTTTTTAACAAAATAAGCTGGAAGTTATCAGATAATGGGCAGATCTGTCAAAATTGATTTGTCTCTTGTGCTTAAATAAGGGAAAAATAACCATTTGAGTCAATGGCTAAAGAGAATATACTGGCAAATTCATTAAGCTTTAACCATTTATACCTCCAGAAGGGGATGGATTTTACTACACTTAAATAGATACATCCTTGATGCAAACTCTCAGCTTTAGCTATAAATGCATTCAGTCATATTAAAGGAGTTCAGGTAACTCCTATAAAATGGAAAGGTACTCTACAATATTGTTTTCTACATCAGATGAATGATTCACTCATTCTTTATATGACAAAGTGATATTTTTATTACAAAATCCAATCTGTCACTCTCACTAAAATTAGTCTATTAGCATTTGACCAGAATAAATTTAATATTAATATTATTGTTCCAATCATTTTGTTATAAATATTGACTAATAATATTTTCCTCTTCAATTGATGTGTTTGGAAAGCACTTCAAATAGTGCCTGACATGTAATAAAATCCATAAATTCCATCATTAATATTATCTTCTCACTAAATCCTCACAATGGTAGAAAATATTATGACTCCAATTTACAGATGAAAAAATGAAGCTATAAAGTTAGGTGACTTATCAATAATCACACAACTAGTGATTAGCACAGACAGAACTTAATTGCAGCCCTTCTGACTCTAGTGACGAATATAGAAGATTCCTCCGATTTTGAATGACTTTTCCATTTATTTGTCTTTGTACATCTGGTAACTTTCAGAAGAAAAATATTTAAAACTCATCACTAAATTTCCCCATTATAAAGAATAAAAATGAGAAGAAACAAAGATTTGTGTGTTTACCAAAGGCAGTATTATTTCATCCAAACTATCAAGTAAACTATTTGATCATAGCAAAGACTCCATAATCCATATACTCTACCTGAGCACTTCTTCTAGAGGCAAATTAATTCAGTGATCGCAATAAAGTGTCATTGCTTAAGCAAACTGAGGGATGAAGGAGGGAAATTATGTAGACATCTGTTTCAGCAATAGGGGGTAAAGATAATTCATATGCAAATCACAGTATATTGGGCTTCAATGCTTTTAGGATAATAAAATCTAAAAATACTATTAGATCAAATATATACTCTGCAAGCTTAGTAGAACATCCCATAAGAAATTAAAATGGTAACAATTAAACTAAACTAAAAATTAATTTATAATTAAAAGCAAGGATGACAGCAATTAACATCCTGTCCAACTGAAGACAACATTTCTGGTTTGTCTATAAGAAATCGTCCCCAGCCAGGGTACATTCCTGGGTTGCAGGCCATAACCCCCAGCAACCACACATTGATGTTTCTCTCTCTCTCTCTCTATCTCCCTCCCTTCTCTCTCTAAAAATAAATAAATAAAAACGTAAAAAAATAGTTAAAAAAAAGAAAGAAATCGTCCTTCCCTAAAACTGAGGGAGTATTGTCAAGCACTGTCAACACTTCTGAGTATAAAACTGAATTAGTCTTCAGTAAGCTGCTGCAAATTGATATTTTTGGTATATAAATACCAAATGTTAATATCATATGTTCCTAGTAAAACAGAACAAAACAAAAACCTCTCAATTATTTCAGAAAGATAAGACAGATTCTGTGGCGTAAAGCCTGACTTTTCTTTAAGAATGAAAAAGACCACCTGTGTACATTTCAATCAGTTTGAGGATCTTCAGGAGGTCTCTATAGCCCACCAATGTGTCAGAGAAAATTCCTTGAGAATCACTGTAATAAAAAAATATTTATGCTCATTTCAAAGGGAGTAAAGTTACACTTTTTTCTAAACAATAGGAATTGCTTTATGTCTCAGAACTGTTCTGGGCTTTAAGATGAGCCCAAGAGAATAACGTATTTTTCTATCTAACTTTGAAAAGATTCATCTTGCACCCTAACTTCTCTCCCAGTTTTGCATTTCTCACTTGGTAAAATATCATCATTCACATGACTATTCCTGCACCAAACCTCTTTTTCTTCCTCACTTGAGCAACCACTGTCACCCCAACCTCTAAGTGTATCTCAAAATTTTTCTCTACCAAGTTAGTTCAAGCCCTAGTGTCTTCAGATCATGGTGATAGCTGCTTGATTAGACCTTCTATTTCCATTTGTGTTTCCCTACTCTCTGGGCTCTACAGAGTGCTCTTTCCCAAATTTCAGATCAAATGGTAACACTTGGGTGTATCCCTATCAGCCACGGCTCTCAAGACACAGAACCCAACATCCTTCCCATCAGGCTCATCTCCTACCCCTGTTCTCCTCACTCCTACCCCTCCTCTCCTCGTTCTTTCAGGTTAGGTAGTCACATGGCCTCCTTACTGTTCCTAGAAGGAGCCAGAAATATTTCCACTGCAAGACCTTTACACTTGGAATTTTCTCTGCCTGGAATTCTTTCCCAGGAATTTTTACATGGCTTGCTCCTTTGCTGAATTTGTGTGTCATTCTTATGTCACTTAGTCAGAGATCTCTTTCCTGAGCAGCCTATCCAAAATGTGTATTCTCATTCTTTATCCCTTCAGCTCACTTCATGTTTTTCTGCCTAATCTTTATCATCATATAACATTATAGTGTATATTCAAATGTTTAAATATAAATTGCCTGTCTCCCCCACTACAATGTAAGCTCAATGAGGCAGAGACTTTTTGTTTTATTTATCTCCGAATCCCCAGTTTCTGAAAGAGTTGCTCATACATAGAGCATGTTCAGTACATATTTCTTAAGTGAACTAATGTCTATATTTATGTCTATACTTAGGTCATTATTGGGCTCAGTTTAGAAAACTGCCTAATGCTGCATTCAGGTAGTATATTACTGGAGATTTTCTCTAGAATTCCTACTCATTTGTAGTATACTTGACGTTTTTATAAGCTCCCTGAGACCCAGTAACCATATTCCAAGCTAGGGTGAAAGCAGGGTGGATTTCAGTTTTTCCCATTCATAGCTAGCTAGACATTTAACATTCCAGAATTAATCTTTTGTTTTGGGGGGTGGGGCAGCTGTGTCCTCACAATCACCCCACCCCAGTCTGATTCTCAGAGATCTTAAACACGCAGACCATGAACCATGTGCCTCCATTCAAAATTCTGAGTGACAACAATTGTAAGCATAACTCCCCCCAACTTTGTTGCTTCTAGGAAAGAAAAAAAATATTTCAGAGCCTCAAACTTTAACAATCCTCTCATTTTTTACCCCCACAGGACATTTTGACTTGCTAGCTAAAAGGACTACATATTGGTACTGAAGTATATTTTAAGTTAGCTACATATATTTCAATAGAGGAAAATATTAAAAGGCACATCCTGGGAATATCTTGCAAATCTAATCCAATTAGGAACATTTTTAACTTTTCAAATCAGAAAAGGTTGGATTTTTAAAGATCTATAACTACAGTTATAATTATTTTGAAAATACTTGAGTAACTAACATAGTATCATATAATAATTAAAAATATGATATATGAAAATGGATATTTTATGTTTTTACATTAGTGATGAAAATAATATTAACTCTAAGACCATTTGACAGGCAATGTTACAAGTGCTTTATAGTCACTCTGTTCAAATATGAGGCAGGCAGCATTGTCTCTTGCATGGATTATTACAGTAGCTTCCTAAGCTACTGGTCTATCTGCTACTACCCTTGGCCCTTATAATCTGTTTTCAGTAAGCCTGCCCAATGATGATTTAAAGAATAAGTCGTGTCATATCATTTTTATGCTCAAAATTCTTTGATGGTTTTCGGCCTCTCTTAGAGTAACATGTAAAGTCTTTACCATGCCCTGTTAGGTCCTTCACAAAAACTTCCAAGGCCTCCCTGGTGTCATCTTCTCCCTGCATGCATGGCTTTAATGTTGCTCCTGAACCTGTTCAGACAGGCTCCTTCCCCTGGGCCTTTTCACTGGATATCCCCTCCACCTGGAACACTTCCCAGCTTATTGCATCACTGCTTACTTTTCTTTCTTCAGGTCTTTGCTCACATGTCATCTTCTCATTGATACCTTTTCTAACCACACAATTTAAAATTGTAGTCCTCAGCCTAATATTCCTCTTTTCTCAGGCTTTTTCTATAATAGTGCTTATCACTAACTCACATTTTGTACATATTTACCCTCTAATTTGTTTTCAGCCTCTATCCACTAGAATAAAATGTAAACTCCACTGGAGAACTTTTCTTTTTCTTTTTTGGTCTGTTTTGTTTATACCTCCATTCCAAGACCTTTAGAACAATTTCTAGCACATAAATGTCAATAGATGTTCATTTTTTAAATAAATAGATTAAATAACAATTAGATATCATTACCATATTAGAATGGATAATCCAAAACACTGACATGAAAGCACCAAATGTTGACAATGACATGAAGCAGCAAAAATTGTCACTTATTGTTTGTGAGAATGAAAATTGTATATTTGCTTTGGAAAACAGTTTAGCACTTTATTACAAAGCTAAACGTTATCTTACAACATAATCCAACAATTGTGCTTTACTGAATGAGTTGAAAACAGGTCCACACAAAAACTACACCCAAATGTTTATAATAGCTCTAATCATGATCCTTAGAAACTAGAAGCAACCAAGCTACCCTTCGATAGGTGAATGAATAAACTGACGGCAATATATCCATGCAAAGAGATATATTCCATGATTTAAAAAATGGGTTTTCAAATCACAAAACATCATAGAGAAACCTTAAAATATATGTTACTAGTGAAAGAAGCAAGTTTGAAAAGGCTATATACTATACAATTCCAACTACTTTACATTCTGAGAAGGGCAAAATTTGGAAACGATAAAAGGTCAGTGGCTTTGGGATAGGCAGGGTGGGATGAATAGGCAGAACACAGAAAATTTTAGGACAGTGGAACTATTCTGAATGACACTGTATTGGTGAATAGATGACATTAGGCATTTGTCAAAACTCAAAGAGCTGTATAACACAAAAAGTGAATCCTCGTATAAACTATGGGCTCTAGTTAATAATAATCTCTACAAAATGATAGCAAATGTAAAATAGGGGGAATTGGGGGTGCGAAATACATGGTCACTCTCTGTACTAATTTGATAATAGATAAGTATATTAACTTTTCTAATCATTTCAAACTTATTCTGATGTAGCTCCTGTTCTTATCTTCTGAGGAAACTGACTCGCCAAAGACAGGTGACCTTTGTCCAAGCTCATAAGGCTAGCTCCTGGGAGCTATAGGTGTGGAACTGAGAATGGACCATCCCCAGAAGCAGTACACTCAATTTTACTCTCACCAAACACATTAAATTTACAAAGGAAATACAGTGATGAGTGAAGAGCTATAATAAGACACGCAAGCCTAAGCATATTTCTCCTATACTTCCTACCATGAATGCACAGAAGGCCCTTGCCTTATGGTCAGAGAGTGGAGCCCTCTGTATATTGTAGTTCCGCTAAGAACAAAATTACCATTCAAAGAGGGAGCCTGAGAGTTTGAAAGTTTGTTTGTTGCCATTGTTCATTATCTTTGCTTTTGCCTTTGAAAACAGTTTGATCACTGTTGACATACAGTCTTTTGGTGATAAATATGAATCTTTTGTACATTAATGCATAGATCTCAACATAGTTAGACTCTGAGACACATCATTTTCTATTTCACTTTTTAATCCATTTGTGAGGCTCCTGTGTGTGTGCTATGGAGGGAAAGATGGGTCATCTAATTTTTGTACAGGATTTTTTAATAAACCCGAGGTGGCACTGACATAAAACCAGAGATATGGCAGGACAAGTCACTGACTATGAAACAACACATTCTAGCCAAATGAAGGGCCCCCAGGCACATGAGCAAGAGCTTTATGGTTTCCTTTTTTGAGTAATTTCTAGATATTCTCTTATAATGACAATCCTTCTTAAAGTCTGGATCTTCAAAATGACCTTTCTCCACCATGCCTAAAATAAAAATTTAACTCCATTCCTGCCTTTAGCAATAATAAAACAACCGTAATATTCACCCTTTCCAGGTTACAAAGTCCATAATGGGATATCATAACTTTTCTCAAAGTATAATGTCTATCCAATTAGCCTTGAATATGTTTTAAGAAAGCTCACAAAAGAAAAGATAATTACATTGTTGTCAAAAAGTATGACTCACTAGGTATAATAGAACCCTGTAAAATAATTTCTATCAAAAGATTAGCATTTATCACATTTCACTAATGAAACATATTGTAAGAGATATAAAAATAAATAAGTAGAAAAATAGTAAATAGTCATTGCATGTAAAATATACAACCAAATGAACGGAAATGGGTAGAAAATGCATTAAACACAATAAAGAAATACATACATTTTCTGTATTTAACATAGGAATGTATTTCACATGTAGACATTATTCTTGCCAAATATTTATTCAAGAAATAACAGATAAAATAAAATGATTTTCTTGTCCCTTTGTGGTGTCACAAGGTCATTCTATGAACAGGTTACTACTGTATCCACTTACTAAAAGTCAAAGCCTTTAAGGTAGAGTTCTTGGTAAGAAACAGGATGGGAAGCCTTTCAACCTTATAGAAATGGAGGAAATTGCTAAAGAAAGGGAAAAAAGCCCCCTTGACAGATAAGCAATAGCTATGCTTACACAGTAATTTATGGTAATATCAGAAAGCTTTTGATAAAATTTCACATATTGCAGGGTAGGACACTGGAGAAGATAAAGGACTCAAGGAGATAAGCGAAAATTAAACCATTTATAAGAGGGGGAAGTATCTTGTAAAAAATTGGCAATTGGTTTTGATAGTCATAACAATTTATGTATGTTAGGCACTTGCTGTCTATAAAAGTGTCAGCCTAACATTTCCCTGATTGCTACAAAAAGTCTTTTGTGAGAACAATAAATATGAGTAGCTTACAATACTATTATAACACAACATCCAGTCATGTTTGTGAGCTAAATTTCTGTCATTTGAATAATTTAGGCCTTTTAAATTCTTGTCTTTATTTTATTTGATAGTAAATCAATTTTCTAATAAAATATTTTTGCCACTGTGGTACTATAATGAAAAAGCAATTTAAAATATATTTCTAATAATTACTAAAAGTACTTTTGTACTAGATATGCAGTAAATAAATGAAGGAATATTCATATGAGTTGCTAGTTCTGTACTTGTTATCTGAAAAATAATGAGCCTTAACTTACATGTTTTTTCATCAACCCCTGAAGACCTTATTAAGGTCAAAGTTTGAATGTAATATATTTGCCATTCTTCAGAAATTTGTATTTTGAATATTAAGTAATATTAGAAGTTCTGATTTCACTTTATATATTAAAAATATAAGTTGCCATCAATGAAGAGTTCTTAAATGCATTTAAAAATATTTTTCAATGACCATTTATTTTTTAATTTTTAAATTTATTTTTAGAGAGGGAAGGGAGGAAGAGAGAGAGAGAGAGAGAGAAACATCAGTGTGCGGTTGCTGGGGGTCATGGCCTGCAACCCAGGCATGTACTCTGACTGGGAATTGAACCTGCGACACTTTGGTTCGAAGCCTGCGCTCAATCCACTGAGCTACGCCAGCCAGGGTTCAATGACCATTTTTAATAAAGTGGCTTTGCCTTCCTCTGAGCTTCATTGAATCTTTGGCTCCTTCTTAAGTATTTGAGTTTTCAACTCAGTCTTTGCCCACAACCATTATGGACATCTTCACTTTAGGAAACATAAAAAGTTTTGTCATTCATTAGAGGTACATTATGAGAACTCTGTGACTTGTTTTAAAAGAACACTAACAGGAAATTTGGGAAGAAGACATGCCAGGCTTGTCTCTGTTCTCCCTAACAAATTTCTCCTGAGGCAAACAAAGCTTTAATGAGGAATTCTGGAAATGTCTTAGACAATACGTGTCACTGACCAGAATGGCTGGCCCTTTCAAGCTGGCTGATGCCATTCAATAAAGATATTATCAGAATATGGAGTAACTGGTTTAAGTTTCTAAAGTATTTTGAGGAAATATTTTGTGAGAGTGGGAAGTGTGTTTTAATGCCATTCACATGTTTCCCTGAGAAGGAAAGCTGATCTGCAGGGACGTTGAAAGTATTACAGACTAATTTCACTGCAATTTCAGGGCTAGGAAGGAGGCTGGGAGAACCAGGGGTTTGGTGAGGGTTCAAGAACACGGAGGTGGACAATGTGGACCCACTGGAAATTCACTAAGTGCTGGAGCCAGCTCCAGAAGGTTCATGTTTTTAGCCTTTATGGCAATTGCAGCTCTCTTGAAAATTTACACTGTCATTTTATTTATAGCAGATGTCTCTTAAAGCAAACACTTTTACTTTATACTATACAAATCTTACGTGAAATTGCAAACATAATGTGGAGTTTGGGTCATGCTGTAGAAATCTACAGTATTTTGTATAATGGATTATGAGCAAAAGGAAAAAAAACTGATACTGATCTAAGGCTGAAGGATAAAGGGTAATCAAAACAAGGCTTCTGCAGATGCTTTTATGAAACTTGTTTTAAAAGAAAAAGGCAAAGGTTGAAACTGTGGATTAAACCAACTAAATTAAATCATCTTGTATTCAAAATGCATTCCTCACTTCAGAATGAAATGACCAGAAGCCAGCATGAGCCTTAAGAAAGGCATTCAGTTGCTTGGACAATTCCACTGTCTGCACTGTACAAAAGGAAAAGAAATAGTAAAGTTTTACTTGGAATTTTTCTAAGTAAAACTTGTATTTGTTTCTTGTGTATACCCAATGAGAAAGAGAACCTAAAAATGCATTTGATTTTTCTAGCTTGTTCTTCATCGTAGTTCTCTTGTAACTCAATTCTCAGTGTAGTAAATTAAATATATGTTCCATAGCTGCTCAACATTTGCTGAACTGCCTGATAAAGAAGTTATATCATCTGAAATTCACCTCTTAAAATAAAAATGTAATTCACAATTAAAGGAGAAAGTAAGTTCTGTCCAGAAAGTCACACACACACACACACACACACACACACACATACACACACACACACACACACAAATATATAAATAGAAAGAAAACAAGAGATATTACAATATTCAAAAGTGAATGTCAGAAACTTTAATTCTCCAAGAAATAGTTCATCCAGCTACAAATACATACTTCTGCATTTGTTTTCCTAATTAGAAGAATTTAAAAATAGAGTATTACATAAATTTTGGACATTGAAATCCATTTATGTAAAAGCTGTTACTGAGAATTGGCTGTTCAGTATGCATGGTTTGTAATACACATTTCAAAAAGGAAGTCATTAAAGTAATGTGGTTGTTATGGGTTCCCAGGCCTTTGTGAGAGTTTAACCAATACAGTAGCATAATCTCTCTGGACTTGAAAAACACAAGTCCATGACAAGGACATGAGATTGATGGATTTTGTAATCATATATTTTTTACTTATACAATAAATGTATCATTCCAAGGACATCATTCAAAATGACCCCACTGTGTTACAATGGTGGGGATCCCTATGCTAGTTTGCATTATTGTCTCAGAAAACATTTACATTCTTAATAATCTGCTCTTGGTGTTTCAGTGGGTTACTTAGCATTATAATTCTGTTCACAGATGAGAGTTAACATATCCCTAACCTTTACAAATGTATTATGTGGCACCATTGCCATACCTTTCATTGCAGATAAAATGTATGACAAATTTTCTGTATGACAGAAGAACATGATTTCATATTAAATTCTGATGATAAAGACTTATTTCTCTATTTGCACTTCTTAATGTTTTGGAAATGGTGACAATGGGCAATGCTTCCTCTTTCATGACATCAATAAAATCTACTTCATATTTATGGACCCAAAGCTTCGGTATATATCTCTTAAGCAGAACTGAAAAACAGTGCAAGAAATGTTCAGAATCCAGCTCACTGCTTATCTTGGTGATCAAAACAGACAAGCATTCACTGGTGAGATGCAATGAGAAGCAGAAAGAGGAAGCCACAAAACAGCCTAGACATTGAGTGTTGCCATGAAGGTGTATAAAAGCTCAAGCAAAAGTTTCTCACATATAAGTGTCAGGATAATGGTAGGTCCCTCTGACAGTCACTTAAAAGAAAGAATAAAGCCTATTATAGTAACTTTAGGGAGTTATAAAAACACTTCACTTTTCATGGAACCACAGACTTGTAAAATGTTTCTGACATTCCATCAAAAAATTGGTATTATGACATTGTCATAATATACAATCATATAGTCAAGGAATGATTGGAAGTAAATCCATAATAGCAGATTTAAAAAAATAAACTTCACATTGCATTCCAGACATGTTTTTTCACCCTTCTTCCCTGAGATTAAATGATCAAGAGAAAGATAGACAGTAAAGTACAATGCTTCTGCTGAACTCTTTTGCAATCTCTTGGAAAAGATGAGAATTCTGGTTGATCCATATATTTTTTTTTAGGTTTTGGGTGGTGAAGTGCCTCAATTCACCGTGTATGAGGACCTAAAGTATATAATATTATACTGAACACTTTTCCAAATTTACCTCCTCTGGAGAATGTGTTCCTTAAATTTGTCAGAGTCTTTAAGATTCTTGAGGATCTGATGGACACAAGTCTTCATCCATTGCCTTCTCTGCCTGGCACTGGAGACTGTCCTAGACTATTTAAGGAACAGGCCTTTGGTCATATGGTTACTTGAAATCAGACACAAGCTGAACATATAGAGTAGCCAACATTTACATAAATATGACTCTCTACTCCTCCCCAAAAAGGATCATGTGGCTTTACTTTTATTTAATTTATTTATTCTTTTCATTTATTTTTATAAAATTCTCACTCATTTGCCTAAGCCTTTGGGCATATGTGCATAACAAAAAACATTGCTTAGCATAAATAATGTGTATTAACTGTGTCTTAATTAGGATTCTCAAAAAATCCATCAAAATGACTTATTTTACAGTCTGAAATCTCAATTGAAAATCTATTAGCAAAATAATTCTATTAAACTGTCTGATATTTCTAACATCAATTAATTACATTTATATCCAGTTCTATAGTGTAATGACTTTGTAATATTAATTTGGATTTTAATTTAGGAAGAGAATTTGTAAGTCTTAGTGTTTAATGGTATTTCCACATTTAGGCCATGTCCACATATTGAGTGAGACTTTTTCCATTTTTTTTTAGTTAAAACATTGATTATTTCTAACCATATCTTATATGATTTTTTTCTGAGTAGGCCAACTTAATAGGTTTTGTGAAGTTAAAAAGAAAAAAACCCTCAGTAAAATAGACAAACTAAAATTAATACAAAATAATGTTTCATTTTGTCCATGTACTGTTCCCTTTCGGCCATGTGATTAGTAAATTATTTTCACAAATATCAGAATTGAAGTTTCCTATTGCTGTAGGTAGAGAAATCCAAAAACCTGATTTTAAAATAGAATATGCCTTACCTGATAGTAGTTGACCAAATCAACTACAATGTCTTACTGAGTCAGCACTGAAGTGACTCCTCCATCTAGTCAACAAGCTTTACATCTGGTCATTTCAACTAAGAAAGTAAACTGGCTCCAAGATGACCTGGGTCTGAATCTCAGCTGCTTTCTCTGGAAGCCATGTGCCTCTCTGTGATTCTTGTTTCTTCATCTATAAGACAAAGACTGACAATGAAATGACGTAATAGATGTAAAGTGTTTAGAACAGAAGTCTCACACAAGTAATCTGTAAATGTTGGCTGTAATTCTAATTATTAATATGATTCAACCTAACATGTTAGGTAGGCCAAAAAGTCCATTTAGTTTTGTCATAAAATAAAAGACACATTTTTCATTTTCACCAATAACTTTATTGATTTGGATATTTTGAGTATGTTGGCTATCTCTTGCTATTGGCTTCTAGTGGGTAGAGGCCAGAGTTGCTGCTAAACATCTTCTAATGCATAAGACAGCTCCACAGCAAGGAATTATTCAACCAAAATATCAATAGTACAAAGAAACTTTGCAAGCCACTTTGACACATTCCATCAGTCACAGCACTTTCTCCATATAGTGCATAAGTCTTCTTTTTCAGTTCAGTTGTTTTTTTTTACCTTTCTTGAAATAATAAATAATATACTGAAAATGTTGCATTATCTTTTTCCACCTTCAATATTAAAATGACTACACAAAATCCACCAATTTTGATGTTTTTTTAAATGCACACTGATGTGGCAACTGTCATAATACAATCTAACAAAATTGCTTTCAATGAAGTTAAAAACAACTAAGCACTACTAGACCTTACAGAAAATTAAACAATCTTTTTTAACAATGCAAAAGTTAGTTATTCAAGCTTTTCGCTTTTAATATATTTCACTCCTTTCTTGAGATGCTCTCCTGTTTCTGTCTTATCTTTGTAAATGTAATATTCCCTTCATGGCTAAGCTGCGCACCAGTCCACGGTGATCTCTTTCTTCTTGGAACACATGTTGACTTTTTTCTTTTTTTTATTTTTCCCCAGTTCCTTTCTTTTTATTTTTAAAAAAGATTTTATTTAATTTTAGAGAGAAGGGAAGGGAGGGAGAAAGAGAGGAAAACATCGATGCCTTGACTGGGAATCAAACCGGAGACCCTTTGGTTCACTGGCCCATGCTTATCCACTGAGCCACACCAGCTGGGGCTTTTTCATTCATTTTTTTCTTTTTTTTTTATAAAAAGCAGAAGGGAGAGAGAAAGAACAGGAGAGAAACATCAATATGAGAGAGAAACATCAGTCAGTTGCCTCTTGTATGCACCCCAACTGGGGACCGAAACCACAGTAAAGGCATGTGCCCTGACCAGGAATAGAACAGGTAACCCTTCACTTTGCAGAATGACATTCAACTGGTGCTGCACTGGTCAGGGCTCATGTTGACTCTATCTCAAATCACAGTGGAAGATGTGTTGTTTTCTAAACATTTCTTACACCCACAACAAAATAAAAGGTAAATACAAGTTCCTTGAAGAAGGAAGAATGGTACACTTTCTGTATTTCTTGTGCTTAGATTTGACAAGGAATACATGCTTTACAAACATATCAGAATTAATGATACACAGAATCCAAAGAATTGACTAGCCCCTGTTTATGATGTCTTTATTTTTCTGATCAAGTTAGACAACCATATTGTTTCAACAGAAATCTAGTTTGTTTTTGTTTTGTTTTTACTTAAAAAAAAAAACTCATGTTCCTTTAATGGTAACCCCGTACCTGTCTTTATATTATAAAACACATTTTCATACACTAAAATACTTTGGATTGAGTCCAACAAACCCAAGGATTGTACATTTTTCCAAAACAGGTTATATGTTTTCATGTTGCATTACAGAATATAAATATAGGTTCTTTGCTATGTCTATCAGATTCCTTAAATTCTCTGAAGACAAAAGAAATATGTCCACTATGACTGACACAGGTAAGGGTTACAACTATAGATCATAGTGTTTATATACACACAATTCTCATTATCAACAATGGGATTTTCAAGTATTTAAGATTCACACTTGTAGGTGGATTTCATTTCATCCCATTGGGTAAGTGGTTTAAATGAAGGGGAGGTAGTTAAATGATTAGATGCCCACAAGATGATTTAAAAAAAATTCTTGTGTCCTATTAGTAAAAATACCTGCTTTTTTATTAAAATGAAACCCCCCAAAATCTGATTTTATTGCTTATTTTGTTTTTTTACTTTGCTGAAAACATAGTTCTTTTATAGTTATCATTTCTTCCTTCTCAACATAAACCAGATTTCATTCATTCTTGTTCTGTGTCATAGGGGATTCAATAAAGTCTGATTTGTACTTCAAATTCAGCTCTTTTTTCAGAAGGACATCACATTCAATGGCAATTACATCATTAATCTCTAACACTGACAGTGGGAAGCCAAGCTCAAGTTCATTCTGACTGAAGCCTAAAGGTGCACAGTCATCCAATATTCCTCCTTTTCACTAATAGTGATTTTGTAGAAGGTAAAATCTTCATTTAATTTTTATTAACCAATATGTGTTCATTTAAGCCATTTGCTTTTGTTAGATATTTCATATTATTTGTCTCCTCCATTCATTAAGAAATCTTTATCTTGTTACTTTTGCTAGAGACAGAGGATACTTTCCAGTGTTACTGACCACAGCAATATTTTTGTTGTTCCTTTTTTCTTGTAGAAATATTACTTGAGGAAATTATGTTCATAGAATTTTAGGAAGATATTCTTCTACTTTGTTGTTGTTATTATTTAAACAATTGATTTTAAGTAGTCACATAAAGTATATATGTCTGTGCATAAGTGTGTATACATGATACATATAAATATTTTGACATATAGTGCCATAGATAAAGATAAAACTAGCTATTAAATAAATGCTCTGTGAATTAATCATGGCTATATGATTTTTGTGCTATATTCTGTATAATTTTTACTGTACTTTCGAAGTCATCACAATTACAGTCAATTATATTCTGTATAGTTTTTCTTCTACTTTCAAAGACTAGTCACAATTATAATGCATTATATTACAGAAACTATACATAGTTACAAAAATTATATTTCTGATAATAAATTTTGCTGACTCTGTAAGAAATAAACATAAATGTACAAATAATTCATTTTAAGAATTTAGTATTGATTGATAAAGTGACTATAAAATATTGTGAGGTACACAGAATATAGCCAAGAAATGGAAAATAAAAAGAGAAATTTTTTAAAGAAAGTAATATAAATTTAATTATTTATGTTATATGTAAGCCAAATTATGTGTAGAGATTTTAATGTATGAAATTTTCTAATTTTTAGTTTATCAAATTATTTGAAATCATTTTATTTAAATAACAAATTTAAGGTGTTTATTACTTTTAAATTTTAAATTTTCAACAAATTATATATTTGCAATAAAATTTTATGTTAAAAAGCATAAAGGTAAGGTTGAGTTGAGAAGTACGGCCAGATCACAAAAACAGAAAGTATAATGTCATTTCTGTATTTTTACATTCCTATATCTGCTTTGATTGCATGAACCTTCTAGTCAACCCAAACATCTAATATGTTCACATATTGTATCAGTGATAAAATAGTTAGTCAATAAAGAATTGTTAAATTAAGCCCTGGCTGGCATAGCTCAGTGGATTGAGTGCGGGCTGGGAACCAAAGTGTCCCAGGTTCGATTCCCAGCCAGGGTACATGGCCCTGGTTACAGGCGATAACCCCCAGCAACCGCACATTGATGTTTCTCTCTCTCTCTCTCTCTCTCTCTCTCTCTCTCTCTCTCTCGCTCTCGCTCTCTCTCTCTCTCTCTCTCCCTTCCCTTTCTAAAAATAAACAAATAAATAAAATCTTAAAAAAATGAAAAAAAAAAGAATTGTTAAATTATATTTTTCCCTGACCAGTGTGTGTCAGTTGGTTGGGTAACAAAGCAAAGGTTCCAGAAGTCCATTCCTCATCAGGGCGCAGGCCTAGGTTGTGGGTTAAGTCCCCAGTTGGGGTACATACAAGAGGCAAGATGGATGTTTCTCTCTCTTTCTCCATCCCTTTCACTCGCTCTAAAAAATAATTTAAGAAATAAGTAAAATTTAAAAAATAAAAAAATAAAGAGCAGATCTTTTTTAAAAAATTAGATTAAAGAGGGGAAAAGTCAATAAATTATTTAATTTATGACCAAAAATTCCATTATTATAACAGAATAATCCAGTTAAATTAGCTCAAAGAATTGTTTGATTTGATCATCATTTTCATTCCATGTACTAGTGTATGTGGGTGTGTGTAGACACAAGTTCAGAATACTATAGAAACAGTAAATAAAGAAATCCAGTTTAAAAAAGAGAGCGAGAGAACTCATAGACAGAAACAAAAAATGTAGTGATTGTGGGGGTGAGGGTGGTGGATGGACTGGAAGAGGGTGTAAGAGGACTAAATAGTAATGGAAAAAATACAATAAAAACAATATTTTAAAAATCTGCAATGCAAGAGGAAAATTTCCAGGTAAATTTAGTGTAAAAGTGCTTGCTGAAGTTAAGAACTGCATAAATACTTAAGAAGTAGAAAGGAAAAAAGAAAAATTTTTATTTGATTAAACAAATAAATATGCACTTTTCCAAAAAGTATGTTGATTTAATAAATAGTAACTTCTCTTAATAAAGAATTTTTTATTCATCCTCTCTATATCTAAATCTTTTATTTTACACCTTTTAAAAGAGAAATAAAAAAATAAATTTTTCAGTTACTGCTTTATATGTTCCTGAATAATAAAATGTTAATTTTTGTTTGTTAGAACTGAATTTTAAGAATTGTCTGTATTATTATGTATATATATATAGAGGTGATTTGAAATACAGAATAAATATGAACATGTGTAATACATTGAAATTAACATTTTTAATTTTTTAGAATCAGCCTGATTATAGAAAAATATCAGCAATGGACTGACAGTACACAAATAACTCTCTAGGATTAAACAGCACCCACAAAACTGTGTCTACTCAAACCAAAATAACTAAATGAAAAAATATATGTTATTATTATCACTTAAATAATAGCTGATAGCACTTATCCAGATATTAAGAAACAGTTTGAAAGCTTTCTTTTAAACAAATATTCAAATGTTTGATGTCTTGTTAACCAATCAACTGAATGACTTCACTGAATTTCCCATCAGGATATTTGGCCATTATGTAGACAAAAATCAATGAATTACTGTACTTTTAAAAGACTTAAGGTATAGCCCTGGCTGGCGTAGCTCAGTGGATTGAGTGCGGGCCGTGAACCAAAGTGTCACAAGTCTGATTCCCAGTCAGGGTACATGCCTGGGTTGCAGGCCATGACCCCCAGCAACCACACATTGATGTTTCTCTCTCTCTTTCTCCCTCCTTTCCCTCTATAAAAATAAATAAATAAAATCTTAAAAAAAAAAGGCTTGAGGTAGACCTATCTATACTCACACAGTAGTGTCCCAAGATGTGGCAACAAGTAAAAAGGGCAAGTTACAAAAATGATACAGTTTTATTTTGTTATATATAAAGAAAAAAAATCTAATGGCATATCAACTAAAATGCAAATACTGCTTCTTTCTGGGATTGGCATTTTGTAGCACTTTCCATGTCTGCCTTAGGTATTCCTATACTATTTGATCACATACTAAAAGTAAAATAAAAATAGTTTAAAAAGAAATTTAAAAAATAGAAGACTTGAACAAGTTCCAAGAAGTTATTTACATGCATAAAGATAATGAAATTGTATATGATTTTATTACTATATGTGACCTGAAGAAATTTAAGTCTGGGGGAGATTTTTCCCCCTAATTTCAAGGGGGAAAATATAAATACGTTCTTGTTCAAAATTGCCTCCTTTCCTTCAAAGTATGTAACCACTGAAAGGGACCAGAAAAATGTCTCCTAGTGGAAAAAGAGGCCAGTGGGAGAACATGGTTGGCAATAGAAGAAATGGTTGACAGAGCATACACAGAAAATACCCCAAAGGCAAAAAGTGTGGGTGAGCTTCTAGTCATGGATGAAGGAGTATGTGGGGATTATGCAAACTTGGAGAAGACAAAACCGTATTGAAACCAGACCACGTCTAGTTCCCACATCTAAAATCCACATATTTATTTATCCTGGTATTCTAGAATGTCAATATTCTAGACATAGCTTTTCCATGCTGCTTTGAAAACGGACAGAGGTAAGGCAGAGTGTGAGTTTCATTCACTGAATTAATCAGAAAACTTTTGCCTAAATAACTACTATTATGAGTTTAAGAAAACATCATTTCAGATGCATAGTCTTAGGCCGAGGGAAAATAAAGACATAAGGTTTGTTTAAGATGCCACAAAATTAAAAAGTATCTTAATGCAACTCTAGCTATTCACTTTGTAATTTTTGTGCACATGTAGATTTAAACAGAAAAATAAGTAACTAGAGAAAGAGAAAGCCATCAGTTGTGTCTTCGAGAGGGTTTGTGAAATAAGACTCAGAAACAGATTTGTACAGACAGAGTATCTCGGTAATTCCTGTTTCTCCAAGGAAAAGTGTTGGGATCGCCTATGTCACTACCCATGTCATCTGCTTCACTCTGTAGAAAGATCTGAGCAATATATGCCCTCTTTCAAAAACCAGCGCTTCTGCCAATCTTTCCACCATCAACAAACCACCAAGTTTTCTCTCAAAATATTGCCACTTATTTGTATTTACCAAAAACTACTATTTATCTCATGGGCATGATATATGGAAATACAAAGAAACACAATGAAATGAAATGTGATATGATATAGGCTACCCATAATGCTCACCAACTTTCTTTAAAATAATTTAAGTCTTTCCCTTCTTGTCTTAAATTCATATTTTGTACTGAAGACACCAAAGGAAATTAGTAGACAACTGAATGCCTTGGAAGCAGAAAATATAATGGACCCTATTTCAGGAAGGTGCCAGAAAAAACTTTGAGAAGGGTGGTTTATTATACTGCTCAACAGTATTAAAATAAATAAATTAGTTATAAAAATAATAATAATAATGGGCATATTGAACTAATTTCAGGATAATAGTTTCAGATGCTTTCAGCCAGGGAATTCTATAACATTCAACTAAATTTCATAGACTTTGCTTTCTGTTTCATTTGCCTTTCATACCCCAAGGCCAATGCTTAGAATAACTCCAGACTCAGGTTCCCTATGTCATCCTCATTTGTGTTCCCCAAGACATTTCTTCTCTCCCTTATTCTACCTACATCCCTCAACTATCAAAAGAACTATCCATCTCACTTTTATTTGCACTACATTCTCACTATGCTATTCTTAAAATCCATTCTATGAGACCATGTTCCATGTGAAAGTGTTATAATTAGATCCTTCTGGTTCATTTGGTAATAAACCCATCTGGATTTGATCCAAAATGTACTAGTTTTATACCAAATCTGACCTTTTTATGGCTAGAATTACACTGACTATTCCATGTTCTTTCTTATTTAAATTGGGAGCAGTCATCCAAGGATTTTACGCCATAAACTATGAAAACTAAGCTTTCATACAGATAACTTAGTTAAAGAACACATTACTAGGTGTGACTTTCCTAGAGGCAAGCCAGGGACTTAGACAAATAACTTGGCTTGGGGTCTCCTGCTAATTAGAATAGTGGCTCCCAAACTATTTTAACTTGTACCCATTTCCACATGGTAAATGGCCTTGAAACTCACCTTGGTCGTTCTTAATTTTCATTAGGGATATTGCTGCATGATGGCAATGAAATGTCACTCACTGTATGACAAATTTGGGGGAAGAGGTGAGGGTTAGGTAATATGAATGATTCATGTATCATTCATAATACCTATCTTTGAGTCAAGTTATTAGACGATTAGAGAACATAAAATTAGTGATAAAATCATGCCTTCCTACCACTATGGAGTTAAATAAACAATGCACAACAAAGTGAATCATGTTGAGGCCAAGCTAGAAGGAAATTATAAATAAATCAAACAAAATATGGAAAATCATCACCCATACAAACAGGCTTCACAACATTTGTACAAGGAACCTTCCTGAGCGTGGTAGAAGTGCCACTCATCTCGAGGAGCTTCTTAGAAGCCCTGTGTGGCAGCCAGACCACCAAGTAGAGAAAGAAAAAAATCCAGCAAATTTCAAATTATATACATTATGATTTATAAACATGAAATCATGGTAACCTTGAGTAAATAGCATAGTATTTTAGTGTTAACTCAACTTTAATTATAAATGAAGATGAAATGCTAGGGAATTGCTTGCCATTGCTCCAAAAGAACAACAACAGCAACGACAACAACAAAACAGTGCACATCACTGCAGGAGTTCATAGCCCATCAGTGGACCGAGGAACCTACCGTATTTTTCAGACTATAAGATGCACTTTCCCCTCAAATTTGGGAGGAAATAGGAGTGCGTCTTATAGTCAGAATGTAGCTTACCTGGCTCGCTGTGGGGTGGAGGCGGCAGTGGAGCAGGGTGACAGGTTAATAAATATTTTACCACAATTTTTGCTTCAATTTTTTTTCCCTATTTTCCTCCTTTAAAACCTAGTTGCATCTTATGGTCTTAAAAATATGGTACTTTTATAAAAAATCTGCTTGAGTCCCAAGCTCATAAAAAATAGATGCATGTTTGATAGGATAACCTAAAAATGTGCTAGTAACCATACTGTGAATCATTTGGATGACAACTCTATAACCAAATACTTATAACTTGCTTTTAGCTCCCAAATACACATTTGTGTTCCCAATATCACGGGATCGGGCTACACTGCTTTAATTGTCTAAGACTACTGAGAAATGTACTTTATAGATACGGGAGAGGGTACTTGCTTGGTAAAAGCTATCCAATGTGGTTTGAAATCCTGATAAAGATTTCTCCATTGTTTGAATATAGAAAATGGTGAAAGAATTAAGTTATAATAACTGACAAGAGCACACCGGTATTCCAAACTCAGAAGAGCCTGATTGTCATTTAGGTTGTGAGCAGCAATTTAATTTCCACAAAAACAACTTCATCTGTCCATTAAATTAATGATCTTCATTTAAATTTTATTAGTTTTATAGTTTTTATTGACTTGAACTGGTAAAATGGTTTTTCTTATACATAGTTACATAAAGTTGATAAGCACACTGTTTATATCTATTTTTATGTTTAAATGTCTTTAAGTAATACTATAATGAGAATAATTAAGTCAAAGCTTAGGGTCATTAAGAAACATTGCTCTCAGAATGGGCCTATGCAATAATAGTGCCCTGGTTTGTGGTGCAGAGAAACAGTTCTTCTGCCTTGTCACTGCTTGTCACAGCTAATCCTCAAAAGAACAACCCCCTAAAATGAACAGAGCAGACTAAACCTAGAAAGAAGCATGGGTGGAGAGATTAGGAAACATTTCTGTAATCAGCTGTAGGGATTACTATAGAGAACTTTTGAACAAAAAGCTTCACTATGCTTTTTGAAGATTTCTAGAATATAATATTCCAGGGAAACCCAGGCAGCTGGCACCTCCTAGTTCTTCTAAAGAGCTCCATGAGAGGCCCGAAACATCTTTCTCAAACTTCCAGAAATACTGTGTTGCCAGGTCTCACTTGTCCTCACATCGAGTCAAATGCCAAGCCCTATTTACTTCTGCACACTTGCATCAGAACACTCCTCACCATTTCCAGTTACTAACCATTGCCAAAACACAATTTCTCCTTTAAGAAACTGAAAGTAATTCCTCCAACATTTCTTCCATGTGAATTCCTCTCCTGTTTCATTGCATTTTATACACTGTTCAATATTCCCACAGAAAAGTTCAGATCAATTTAGTTGCCTGCTCCAAAAGCTATGAATGTTTCACATTGCCAATTAAATTCAGCATTCAAGGCAATAGGCCCAGCATTCAAAGACTTTTATGATCTGGCTTCAATCTCTTTTCCCACGTATATTTCCCAATAACCTTCAAACAACACAGGTTTGAATTGTACAAGTCCACTCACTTGCGAATTTTTTTTCAGTATAGTTGGCCCTTTGTATTTACGGGCTTAGAATCCCTGGATTGAACCAACTTCAAATTTCAAAACAGTCTTTTTGCATTCCCAGCAGCACATTCGCAATGTGGAGTCCCAACTGCTAATCGAAAATACTGTTCTCAATCCACAGCTAGCTGAATCCTGGGATGCGACCAGAGAACTATAAAGGTTTTGGAATGTCAGAAGTTATATGTGAATTTTCTAGTGCACAGGAGTCAGTGTTCCTAACCAGGTTTTGTTCTTCAACAGTAAGTTACTAAATGTTCATACCTATCACTTTCTCACCTACATGAATTTATACAAACTGTTTACGGTAAAGGAAATGCCAGCCCTTCCAACTCTGAGACTCTGAAATGAATATACAGGTGACTAATTGAAGAAGGCTCTCTGGAATGATGCCTGTGAAAGAATGAGGGGGAATGGGTCTGTTTGGGCAGAGGCTAAAGTTGTACTTGGATAAAATTGCAGTGGTAAACTTGGCTGATCCAGAGAACTCAGAAGCTAGGAAGGCCTCTCAAAGATATCCCCAGTCCAGGGAGAGGAGCCAAGCAGGCCTTTGTATCTCTGTACTGACCAGACATTGGATGTAGTCTGTCCTGGAAACAAGACATAGAATTTGGCCAGGCAGCTTTCTTCAGCAGGTATAGGAGGAGAGAGGGATATAGCCAGCTGTGAACAGTCAGTAGCCCAAACCAGGCAGATCCCAACAGCAGACCTGCACAGCACAACACAACCACTTCATCTGACTTTGTGTGTACCTTAGACCTACTTGCTTTGTAGGGCAGATTCGCCCTACCTATAAAAACATTCCAGAATTCTGGTTGGTCTCTTTTCTTAGGATAACTCAGAAGAGGGAAGTAAGTGGGACATAGCAGAACCTATAACTGTGTCTTATACTCATTGTCCCTCCTAGTCTGCCATCTCTGCTAGTTTAAGTACGATAGTTTACCATGCAGGGTGAACTAGATCCTCAACATTCATTTCTCAGACCATGGCTGCTCCACTTTTTCTTTTACCATACAGTTGCGTAGGGGAGTACCAAAAAATGCCCCAGTGGATCACCTGAGTTTCTACCTTCTTCTTCTTTGCCCCTGTAGCTACAGAGGTCACTATGGCTCTCCTTGCCTGTCAATCTTTTGACAAAAGGAATCTCATGTAACTGAGTAGGAACATGGTATTAGATGGGTACTAGATTCACTGGGGTGATCAATTCATAAGTTATATAAATGTCTAGCTATGGGGATATAGACCTGAAGCTAATGTAATGTTGTACATCAACTATAATTTTAAAAATAAAAAAAATAATGAAACTCATGATATATCCTCTCTAAGAACTAGCATTTCTAAACATACAGAGCCTTGAGTTACAGATGTGGAAAGCATGAACTTTCCAAGTAGATTAATGAGAATGATGAAAAATGAGACCACTTATATTTCCAGCCCTTGATTCCCATACTTACATAGTCCCCCTGGGGGGGGGCATAGCACCCTATAATGGTCAAATCTTTGATTATATACTGCATCCCATGGGGTGGTATCAGTATCACCAGCAATGAGCAATGCTGTCTATTTGGTTGCTTAGTGACTTTTCATAGTGGATGCTCTCTGGTGAAACTTAGTGTGTAATGCGAAGATCACCACACTCAATTCACATGCTTCTTCTATAGACGTCCTTATTTTGAATATTATTTTCTTTCTCTTTTCCAGCCACTTACCCAATGAGCTGAGCCATTTGATACTGTCCACAAGCTCATGTATATTCTTACCCATGCTATTAACACTTCTCTTTCTGCATAAAGTGCCTAGCTAGGTGCAATGACCAAAACTATACTTACTGGGAAAATTTCCTCTCCACACACTCTGTTGGGACCATCCCTCAGTGGAGCTCTAGTGGTGTACTTGTGCCCCACATTTCAAGCCAGCCCAACTGTGAAACACTTTCAGTAATTTTTCTCTTCTATCACCTGGTCATAAGAGACACTCCCTCATGTGGCCATAGCTATGAACTAAGGAAAAAGTGACATTACAACTGTGATGGAAAACAAAAAGTCCTGGGCATCCTGTTCAAGACTCTCATATCCCATACTTCTACTCACACCCCATCCCAGGTGAACCACTTCTATCTTATAATGGTCTGTGACTGGGCCTGCCCAACCTTGTGACTCTGGCCCTGCCAGAACTCAGCTCACAGTGGGTATCTCTGGCCCCTGAACATCTGTTTCATGGTCAGATTCCCCATGTCTACCAGAACTCAGTAGCACACAAGCAGCTATTTATTTAAATAGTGAATGACTCTGTGCTACAGAGGGCATGACTGGCTCCAAATGACTGCATGTCTATGTTGTGCTTCTATTTTGGAGTTTTACCCACTACAGATACCTATAATACCAAATAAGAGTCAGATTGTAGAGCTCAAGTGGCTGGGCCATTTGAATTGCAGCCTGCAACTTACAGAGCATGTTCCTTAAAAGGCAGCAGCCTTCTGTGTCACTGAGTAAATGTGTAGGAGCAATAATCCTAAATATGGAATATGCTGCCTTCAGAACCTGAGGAAGTTTACAAGATACCATATTTAATCCTTAGTGGAAGCAGTACAAGATGCAATCATTTGTGTTTAGTTTTGGAAAGGGACACCCTAGTGTGCACTATACCCCTAAAAATTTCACCAGTAAATCAGTTCCCTGATGCTTTGTAGAATTTATCTCCAGTCCTTCAGAAAGTACACATTTACTAGGACCTTCAGTGTACTTACCACTTTTTGCTCATTTGGTCTGATTAACATTAGGTCATCAATATAGTGGTCCAATGAGGTATTTATGTGGCACATATAGATGATCTAGGTCCCTTCTGATTATATCTTGCTAAAGAACACAAGATATGAAACAAGATAGTAAATAAATATGCTTGTTCACCTTATGAGAATTCAATTTGCTTCTGGTCCTCATTCTTGATGGAGATGGAAAAGAGTACATATTCCAATTCAGTGGTAATATACCGTGCACTTGAGGCCATATTAATCCCTCTAGCAAAGACAGCACCTTTGGCATAGCAGCCTCAATTGGTGTTACTACTTGGTTAAGACTGACGAAGTCTGTTGTTGCTTCTAGGTTCCATCTGTGTTTCCATAGAAACTAGGCTGGTGAATTAAATGGAGGATTTTATAGCGACCATCATCCCTGCATCCTTGATATCTTTAATAGTGGCACTAATATCTGTCATTTTCTCCAGGATGCAGTATTGTTTTTAATCAACTATATTGACTAAGGTTTTGAGGGAGCAGTTTTAGAAGCTTCTGGTTGGCCTTTCTACAAAAGGGTGATGGGATCAATGTGACAGTTTTTCCAACTACCATGTATATGTCTCATTGGACATCATGCACATTAACAGAATCCATGGATAGGACTATAACTAAAATCCATACCCAACAGTCCTCAAAATACCTGAATGATTCTCTTTTCACAGTATACAATACTATAGGCATTTTAAGTAGTGGCAAGAAATGGGGTATTAGTGATTATTGTACATTTATTTGCTGTAGTATTGCAGGATCTTTCTTCCCGGGATCTTCTTCTTAAATTGATAATTCCAGATCTGAAATCGGGCTCAGTTATAGACATTGAGCAAGAGAGATGATTTACTTGGGGCAACTGCCATTGACCTCCTGGTTTTCAATTCTATTTTTAAAAAATGCATAGATAAAGAATACCCTTGATGGCTGCCCATTTACCTAGACATAACATGTTCCATTAATCTTCTTTATGGCTCTTGGTGAGTCAACATCTCACCACATCCTGGTTAGCACTCTAGCCTTGCTTGCATCACAAATTATCTTGCTTCTGAAGTACCTATTATTTTGGGATCCTGCCATCACCATTGTTGTTAGAGTATAGTTCTTTTCCCCAATTAGCAGGCTCAGCACTTATCCACTGGATTTTTTATTGTAATTTGACCCTATTCATTGGCCTGGTAGCCAGGAGAAAAGATCAGGTTACATGCAAAGGATAAGTATAATGTTTTGCAAAGCAGAGACCTCTGTATTATCTATAAGGAATAACCTTTAAGTGGGAGTAGTGGACCAGGTCTATAGTCCCAGAGAGTTCAGAAAATCTAAGGATTCGGGTATCTTAGAACAGAAATTTAGATGTCTTTAACCCATTTGTTACCTTGGCATAACAAATTTGTTAACATCAATAATTCAACTTCCTCTGGAAATATCTTACTCTTAAAAGTAAGCCCTGGGCTGACTCTCAGCTTCTTCAGGCTTCCAACCACAGATGAGAGACTTTTATATGCTGTTCAGGGAAACTCTCTTTCACACTTAGCTTATAAGTGGTAACTACTCTCTGCCTTCCATTGGCTTACCGCAATGTGTAGATTTCCCTAAGCAACAGCAAACTAATGTCATGACACTTACAACTATGATTTCTCTCAAACATCTCAAATACCTGAGATATTGCTCCTATTACTGCAGCCCCCTTCAACAATATCCTAACCCAAGTCTAACAACTGTCCTGCTATAGCAAGCATAGCAAAAGCTATCCACGCTCCAATACTTATAGCTAGCTTGTCTGTCCAGTTCCAAAATTTCATTTTATTGTTCACTTTCTAACATCGCCACAGTACCAACTGATTCTAGTTGAGCTCCCAGAAAAACATAAGTAGAGATGCTGAGATTTGTGTACATAGGTTTATTGGGTGTGCCACTGAGAACAACTGGGAGTGAGGAGAAAGGAAAGCGGCATTGGGCAGAATGAGGAAGTTGAAATGTGATATAATTGCAGTAGTGGCTTCAGCTGATCCCCTTGGAAGCTCTGAAACTGAGATGAGATTACTTCATTCCAGACAAGGGGTCCAGATCTTTATAATGTCACATTACCTAGTCCCTGGTTATGGGCTCCCCTGGGAAGGTGTAAACTTGGGAGAGACAGATATGTTTCAGCCAAAAGAAATAGCAGAGGGACATGACTATGAGCTCTTACTACCCAGTACTCACAGGAAATGAGTATTGTGATGAGCAAAGGGGCATCACCTAAAAGAATCAGTCACACACATTCGTGATTTTCCACAATGCCAGGTTTATTAGGGGAGACCCCCAATAATCCAACAGGGTAAACACAGGTTTCATGCAAAGAGGGGGATCAAAAACGGAACAGAGTGAGAATCTGGTGATAAGTCTCGGTCACCAGTGGCATCCACAGGTGGAGAGGTGGGGGTTGCTCTCAAGCCGAGTGGCTGCAGTGGCTGCACACATCTGGTGGAGTGGAAGTTTGCCAGGCCTCAGAGCATGACTGCTGGTACAGCCAGGCTCCAGCATGCAATCTTCTCTCTTTTTCTGTGTTGTGTGTTCACCACCCCCAAGTCAAGTTTCCTTCCATCACAGAGTTCTGAATTCTTATAGCCCACCATAGGCAGAAGTCCCACTCATATCAGTGCTCAGATGAAGTTCTTATCAAGTGTCCAGACTTGTGGTTTTGGGCATTATGGGCCCCTCCTAAGGACATTCCCTTACACCCCGTTACCTCAGTCTATGTCAAGGCTGACATTGACTCTATATTGAATTGGCAAAGCTGTCCACAAAGTCCATCTTCCCTTGCTCTATACAAGTATCTTAATCATAAAGAGAGATTTTAGTGGTACATCGCAGTATCCATTATGCCATCTCTGAAACCTTACATCAAATTCCATCCTTGCTCTTCTAAGATGGAAATATTCTCATTCTTCCTCTGAACTCACATTGAACTTTGCTACATATTTCTTATGACACTTTCTATCTTATACTGTATTTATAGATACATCTAATCTTACCACTTATATTTAAAATTCTTTGGGTGCAGAATTTGGGTCTGATTTTCTTTGAGTTCCCTGCTAAGTCTATTTCTGTACTTTCTCATGGTGTAATCAATATTTGTTTTTATCTTGCAAACTTTTATTCATCTTAAAATCTCAGTGTACAAATCATTTCTTCAAGAAATCTTCCCTAACAACTCTGACTCAGGAAGGTTTTCAGTATGCATAACATCTTGAACATATTCATCATTGCATTAATAATGATTGTGCTTAATTTGTCACAGAAGTACTTGCTAGTGGGAAAAATTCATTAGGAAAAATTATGTCCCCTTGTTCACCATTTAATTTACAGAAATTAGCACAGTGCCTGGTGTACAACTGATCACTAAATAAAGTTACTGAGTGAAAGAATGCATGAATTATGAGTGAAGAGGAAAATCTCCTTTAGGAGGTATGTCACTGGGTAAAGAATAGAAATTAACAGTCATTCCTAAATTGGTTCATGAGCCTGCATTCCCCTAAGACCATGCTAGGATCAGCAGGACCAAGGGGCTGGTTTGATGAAGAAATGAAAATGTCAAACTATTTCAGACAGTTTGATTGCAGGGCAGAGCTGAGCAAGAGACTTCAGACAGCCTGGTCATCTTGAGCCTCTGAAGTTAAAGATAAGATAAAGAGGCACTTCTCTGTGAATAGGGGAGGAAAATATTGATAATACTGTTGAAGTCAAACTTTGTCTTGTTTACTATTTGACCACATCCCTCCAGCAATGATGAGAGAATTGCATGTGAGCCATCTCAAAACCTTTATAGCTAAACCACCTCACTGCCTTCAGAAAACAAGACCCTGAGAAGTACTGCCCCTGTAGGCCTTTTCTCTTTTTTTCAAGTTTCTTGACCAGGTTGCACTGCAGGCAGTAAAGATCACAACCACTTTCTTTCTTAGTGCCACCATGATCAGGGGAGATCTCTTTGTGTGTGTGTGTGTGTTATATTATATGTCTAATGCACATATATACATCTATGTGTATATAATATTTATGTGTTTATAAACATATATATTTTGTGTATCAATGTGCCAATACATGTTATTTCATTTTAATATTTAACTTGTTATAGAGGATAAGCTTCAGTGTCAGAATATCTAGGTTTAAATTCTGCATAAACCCCTTGTAAAACAAGCTGCCTGAAAACTCACTTGGGCTAGTTTCTCCATTTATAAAATGAAAGTTAATAGGAAAAGCTACCTCAGAGCTATTGTAAGGAACAAATTAAGAAATCAGTGCAAAGCACTGTGTAGGTGATAAGTCACCACCCCTACGATTAACTGTGGTAGTGACAGGCCATGCTCAATTAAGAACTTCGTCAAGGCATTTATTGATAAACGTATGGGTTTCTTGTAAGTACTTTATTTGGGGGGAAATCCACCATCTTAATCTAAATGATTATTTTAAATAATAAAAGTGCCTTAGAAGAGCACACAGGCACTAGCACAGGCACTCACTCGATGACTGCCTGATAACTGACTAACTGGCTAATGTTTGTGGGCAATTAAGCTAGAAAAAATTTTGTGGGGAGAGGCATTTTCAATTTCAGTAAAGCCAGGTCATTACCAAATATCACTTACAGTGCCTTCTGTTTACATTGTGTGTGGATATTGAGGTGAAAAGGTACAGGGAATAAGAAGCATAAATGGTAGGTACAAAAGAGACAGAGGAAGGTTAAAAATAATACGAGAAATGAAGAAGCCGAAGCACTTATATGTATGATCCACGGACGTGAACTAAGTGGCGGAGGTGAGGATACAGGTGCGAGGGGGAGTGCAGGGCAGAGGGGAAAAAAGAGGAGAAAAAAGATGGGACAACTGTAATAACATAACCAATAATTTCTTTAAAAAAAATTAGGAAAATAATTGGCTTATTTCTCTAGGTCAAACTATGTATTGAGAGTTAGTCTTAGATTTCTCATGCCCAAATTTAATCCTTATTTTTATGTCACTTCTTCATGAAGAAATTCTTAGGATCCACAGGTTTAATTAAGTTTCTGCTAAAAAAATCTTCCAAGAAAATTCACAATGAATTCTATCCCTTCCTGCCAGGTGACTCTGCGTGTACAGCACAGGCAGGGCATTGGCAAAGCCCTCTTCTAGCCCTAACTCTTCCAAATGGCACCATGAACTTTGTCATACCCAGGCATGCCTGTGTTCTCATCTATAAAATTGGGAATCTATTTCAGCTAACATTTCTTGAGCAGCTACTACAATCAAGGAACTATGCAGAGGACAGAGAGCGATTCCAAGGTGCCTTTAACAGAAACTAGTACTCATGTTCTAAAACATCTAACAAAAAAATTGGAATCAAGGATATTTTCTTTTATCCTTAATCCATTTTCTGCACATTTCTTTTCATGCCCTTTATTCCCTTGTAATATATGTGTACATATTTTGTCTTTCACTCAAGTAAAATTTCCTTTGAGTAGAGGGACTCTACTATAAGGTTTTTATCTTTTACTTCGTATTCTTACCCTTAGCATTTAACAAACCAGCTATGAATATTAGGCACTAGATAAAATTTAGGTATATAAAAATATTAATAGCCATTATCACAGGAGGGATCAGGTAAATGTCATAATAAAATTTTAAAGAATGTACTAATAACTAACATTTTTAAGCTTCTATTGTGTTATCACAGAAGGCAACCTCATAAGACTAAATATCCCCATATTTTAACTAAAGAATTCTGACTCAAAGTAACCTAATAATTTATAGATCAGTCTTAGCATCAAACAAAAGCCTATCCAATTCTAAATCCTATAATATTTCTACATAATAATGTTTTCCAAGATATGAGACAGAACACATCCTAGACAGAGGGTCTGGAAAAGGTTTCCTAAAACTAGTGGTGTTTGAGGTAGATCTTAAGATTAGACAGGATTCTAAAAGGGAAATGAGACAGAAATATGCCCAGCAAAGGGAATACAATAGGCCAGAAATTGGGGAGCTTGGAGTATGATTGGGTAAATATAATCCAAATCAACAATAGGTTCTCTGATATATTGAAGTAATAATAAAAAGACATCATGTTAGTAATATGATGCAAAATTATGTATATACTTCTGTTTTTAAAGCATATATATTAAATTATGGTTGTCCCATGCTCAGAATGCTCTAATGACTTTCCATTTCATTCAGAGTAGATCCAAGACCCTATCTACGTGATTCCCATGGCTGCCACACTGAATTCAGTAACTGCCTCTCTCTCTCTCTCTCTCTCTCTCTCTCTCTCTCTCTCTCTCTCTCTCTCTCTCTCCCCATTTAATTCCATCCATATTAGCTTTTTGCTACTTGTTCAGTCCACCCAGGCCTTACTTCATGGTGTCTACATTACCATTTCCTGTGTCCAGAAGTTTATTTTAACTAAATGTAAAATTTATTTTAACTAAAGTGTGTATGTGTGTCTACTGTTTTTTTTTTTTATATTACTCCCTTTCTCCCTGGAAACTCTTGTTTACTGCTTTATTACCAGTCTTAGAACAATGCTTGGTACATAATAGATACTTAGTAAGTGTATGTCTAATAACTTAATGAATTTGTTGTGTCATTTGTACCTCACACAAACCCTATGATGGGCTCCATGATCTCAAGTAATATTTGGTAGCTTTTAAAAAGAGCAAGAGTTAGAACCAAGATCCAGACTCACTTCAAATCAACTCCAAAGTTTGTGTCTTTAACCAGAGTTTTAGCTCTTAAAAGTGAAGTCAGAGTACTAAATTTGTACTTAATGTAGGTTTAATCAGGAACCATGGAAGGCTGGGAGCAGAGACAGTAGTACAGTGTGTCTTCAAAGTAAAGAATGGATTAAGAAGGATAGAGCCAGTGCTGAGAAGGACAACTTGAAGATGATGACAATGATGCAAATGAAAAGAAATGAGACATAAGCTACTGGCAATAGGAATAAAATGAAATAGATGGATGTAAGACATATTTTGGTCTAGGAAAATATATAGGGCTGATCAGTGGTTCATGGTAGTGAACAAGGAGAAAAAATAAAGATTAAACTGAGATTATGACTCTGGATGACCAGAAGAATGCTAATATCATCAATTATAATGAGGAAAAGTAATTCCTCTCTGACACTTCTACATAGCCACATATTTTGTTTGTTTGTTATAGCCAGTAAATAAAATATAAATACAGAAAGATAAGAAGTTCTTTGAAAAAGTTAAAGACATTACACACACTATAAATTACTTTCAAAATCATTTTTATTTATAAGATTTCTAAATGTAAAGCTAAAACAGTAGAGTTTATTATGCCATCTTAGTATAGACTTTGTTTTATCTGACAAAGCACTATGAAAGGTTTTAATTTTTTATATCTCATCTATGAAACTTTGATAATAATTAAAAAATCCCTATAGAAAGCATATTGAGACCTCCGCTCTCCACATCAGTCTTGGGGTTAGTGAATGATAATTATTACTGTTAGTTAATCTCTCTCTGAGACTGACACATACAACCTGCAGAACACATGAAAGATGTTACCCTGGAGCAAAGTAATTTTTCATGATCAATAGTCTGTCATTAGCACAATGTTTATTTTATGTATCTGTAGACTTTGTATCACCTGAATCATGGTTTATAAATATTAACCTCTTGATCTTTGCTGCTCTTCATCCACTATAAGAGTTTCTGATAAACATCATCACTTCTTTTCTTTGCAGGTGAAGGACAAACCATTAAAGCAAACCTCAGTAGACAGCTGGTGACGGGACATGGTTATAGAGATTCAGAAATCTAATGTTGTCTAACCACACAAATTCCTCACATTATCCTAAAGGTTTACATTTCAGCTTATCTATAAAATCCAAGCTGATACTGTGCTCCTTTAAGTAAAAATGTAGAATGAGTACCATCACAGGCATACATATATTACCCAGCATTATGACTCATGACTTCTGTATGCTTCAAAAATTATCAGATAGCATGCTGAAAATGTACTTGGTTTGTTTCACAAAGATCTATTGTCATTTATTTTCTTTCCTTTTTTCCTTTTTCAAGTGTCAGCAGCAATTTATTAAGCAAGATTTTCCAAATTCTTCCCAGGAAATATATCTTCCTAATCTTTTGGAAGTTTGTTACTCTGATAGTGATCTGATTTCATTTAGGTAGGAAAGATCAGCTCTCCAAAGGACCAAAATAATATATCCTTAAAAACAGTAAAAGAATACACCTGTATGAATCTGAAAAATTCATTACTTTTCCTAAACCTTTTTAAAAATTCAGTTTGTGTGGATTTCCTGATAGAAAGCTTTATTTGGTCCATTATTTCCCTAATTTATTTTACTGAAGTAAACCTGACATAAGACTGAAGTCTGAGATCAGCATTTGAGTTATATTTAATGAAAATTTAGAGCACAAAAGCACTTCAGTTATTCATATTTCCTGATTTATACTGAAAAAGGGTGCACATATGCGTGTTTCTTTGATAGGGGTCAAATTAGCAGTGAGATTTTGAAAATCAGTCCTCAGTAACTTCAACAAATGTCTTTTTACCAGCTTATCTTGAGCAAAACAGAAACTTTTAAATCAAACTTCTATTTCATCTACTTCTTCCTTTATTACTGAAATGAATAAAATAATTTTGTATGGAAACTTTAATGCTTATCAAAACTGGAAGCAATAAGTGCAACAATAAAACCATTTGTTAGAAGCTCATATGGTATTATATCATAGTATTATGACTGTAGTGATACAGTTGCTTTTTTTATAGGGAGTTACATGAATTTCTTAAGCTGCAAACCCAGACCTGTCATGTCTGTGCAAGGCAAAGGACCAAAAATTAAGTCCAGTTAGACTCACTGAAATTTGTTTATGCAAAGGAACTTTAGAACCCGGAACCAACAGCCTGCATCTCACCACCTGCAACACACTCATGCACACATACACACCTCTCTCAGTAAGAGGTCTGACAAATCTACATTCAGTTCCTTATAGTCATTTATCCTCCCTATGTCTTTGAAAGTAAAGCTCTGTGAAGGCGGCATTTGAGTTTTTGGTGACAAATTACTTTTCTCAATGGAATCAAAGGCTGTGGCCATCTGCAATGAAATAGATGAGCCACAGCTGGCTTTCATAATAATCAATCCTGATTGTGGCACTTTGGGATTGATTGTGAGGATCTGCTGTGACAAACAGCACTGACCAGTTCAGTCTCATTGACAACACTTATTTCTCATGTTTAGATATAGATTCTACCTCATGTCATCACAGGAAAGAGAAGAGATGGAAATCTCTTGGTCAGTCGTGGAAACCTGAAAAGTCTGAAAATGTTTAAACTAGATTTGGAGACCTAAACCATCTATGTGATAGGCCTATACTGAGACTACATATGTAGTTTATCATTAAAATAGGAAACCACAGTTTACTAGGGAGTTCTGTCATTGCTTCTTTAGCCTGCACATGCATCCTAAAGAAAACTGCCTTCCCTTCAATTCCTGCTATATGAACAGTAACCTGCTTGATTCCATAGTGTCTCTTATGTCCCAAGCACAGCTGTTTCAATCAGTGATGGACACTAATAAAAAGGGAGGCAGTTCAGAAGTATGGTACTGTGTCCTGAGCTGATCATGTCACTCTTTTGGGAATTTGGAATTGAGCATCTAAGACACCGAGTTAGTTAGCTATGGAGAATTAGGCTTAAATTTTGTATACAGGTAATCTCTAAAGCTAGGTAAGTTGTTATAGGCCAAACATTAGTGACAAAAGGACCAGTAGCAATGGCTAACAAATGATGAATATGTACTCTGCTAGACACTATGCTGAATATTTATCATCCACTGTTTTAATTCTCAAATCACTATTAATCCTGTTGATAGATGCTGTTATTATCCCTGCATAATTGATGAGAAATCTGAAATTTGGAGAGATTAATTAAATTCCCCTTATCACATAGGTATAAAATAAAAAACAAACCAAAGCTTATTTCTTTTGGACTCCACTTGACTATTCAGATACAGAATGTGAATCTATGTGAGAGGGTAGAGATGAGACAGAGAGAGGAAGGGTTGGGTGGGGGAGAGAGAGAGAAGTGGAAATAGGTGACATCAGTATGGATCTCTGAGATAGTGACTTTCTGTCCTTTTATAGCTTCTTAAAAAAAAGATTTTATTTATTTATTTTTAGAGAGGGAAGAGAGAGAGAGAGAAACATCAATGTGTGGTTGCTGGGGATCATGGCCTGCAACCCAGGCATGTACCCTGACTGGGAATCGAACCTGCGACATTTTGGTTCCCAGCCTGCGCTCAATCCACTGAGCTACACCAGCCAGGGCTCTTTTATAGCTTCTTAACTGCTGCTCCCACAGATGTAAATGTTCTCTGATATCTGTCCTTAGGCTGTCATGATCCTCCACTGTGTCTCTGGATTGGTGTACAGTACACAGTACTTGCATTAGAGCAATGGAGAGAATTAAAGCAAAGGTAGTATTTGTCTTCATTTGTTCAGATATTTGTTTCAATGATTGGTAATTCATTGAAACAAATTCACACTGATTTCAGTGTTCAGATATTTGATTTTAGCATTTATTTTTCTGAATACAGGATATGTAACTACTGACTGTGAATAAATGTGAAATTTGGATTTTTTCAGAAATTTCCTACTTTTTAGTTTATAAGGAACATCCAAAGCCAAGTCAGAAAAAGACTTATTTATTTGTTATCAATAATCTACATGATAGGTGATATACATGTGCCTCTTCTTCTTTCTAGAATCACGTTCATATTGTAAATGTATAAATCTGTTCCAAATGAAAAAGTCATTGATAGCTTTGGCCCATTATAATGTTTGGATTCTGTAAACAAAGTCCCAATTTGAGGACAGCAGAGTTAGTCTCTTTTCTACTCTTAAGCAACTAGCAAAACTGTTACTCTAAGGATGAGACATTAGGGGTCTTGAACCTTCTCTTCTCAAAGTCTTAATACTACTCAAGAAAATGAAGGAGGTCTGGATGATTCAGACCGCACAGAATTTCTGAAGAATGATGCTCTCCTACGTAGGAATGGAAGGGGAACAAAAATTCTGTATTATTTTACAGCTTACATTGTGTATTTCAATGCCCTAGATTTGATTTTTCCAGGCTTTGTTTGAGGGTGGGAATTTTAATTCCATTGTCAGATGGGGCAAATTCAAGTTTCAGTTGTTTAAAGGTAAGATTCTTCGAGACCTCCATCACTAGCCTTGTGGCTCAGTCTGGGCACAACCTCCATACTGTCTGGGCATCCATCAGCATTCTGTTTGTTCCATGCTCCACAAGCAGACATTACAATCAGTGTTTCTTCTCAAATGATGACTACTGCTGAGTTTGGCGGTAGTTAACTGTTTAAGCAAATGAACAATTTAAGAGGTGCAGGGGTCTGGCACAAATAACGCCCTTCTTAATTACAAAATCTTGTATTGCAAAATCATAGTGTGTAATTCTGTAACATAACAATATCACACTCAAGCATACCATATGACATTTTAGGTGAAATGTTCAAATTAAAATTACAAATTATTACCCTGTCAACCACACTCAAGCAGGCCTTACTTCTGTCAGACCCCATGTAATGAAACACAGAAATAGTTCCTTAGCATGTTCTACTGTTTTCATAGTGCTCATCATCATTCTCCCTAAAATTGTTTCCCTTTGTTTTTAAAGGGGAAGGGGGAAGAAAAATTTATTTATTACAGAAATCTAAAGACTCTTTTACTCTCTTTGATATTGTTTACCAATTTTGTCATTTCATGCAAATTATTGAGATTTACTGATCATCTTTTCTCAAATGCCTTATACTTATTCTGCTGTATTTTTCCCTTAGAATAATGTCATCACTATAATGAAATTTCAAATACATTAGCGGATTTTGCTATTGATCTTCTTCATGTTAAATAACTATTAAATCTATATGTTGCATTCATATCAGTAAAATATATAAACATTTAAATATAGATATATTGTATATGCTTACATCATTCTATAGCATATATTTTAAGGTTAATAATCAGCCCTGGCTAGTGTGGCTCAGTGGGTTGAGCATGGGCTGTCAACCAAAGAGTTGCCAGTTCCTTTCCCAGTCAGAGCACATGCTTGGGTTGCAGGCCAGGTCCCCAGTTATGGGGCATGCAAAAGGCAACCACACATTGATATTTCTCTCCCTCTCTTTCTCCTCTTCTCCTCTCTCTAAAATGAAATAAAATCTTTAAAAAAATTAATGGTCAATTTGCATTTGTTTGAGTTGCAGGGCTTTTGCTATACCAAAAAGAAAAAAAAAACAAGTCTACCTTTTAAAATGATGAAAATATACATTTATTATGTGTGTAGTGAAATATTAAGTAAAGTATTCTCTTTTTCCTTAGAGTTTTATTCAAGATTCCAAAGGCTAGAATCAACAGATGGTAGAACATCTAGTAGGTAGAACTTGTAACAAGGTTGTAAAACTAATTTAGCAACTATAGCTTGAGGACATGTACAAATAAGTCAGGAGATTGATAGGAAAAGGTATTCTTTGAAGGTAGTTGTAGATGTGTATATGAGATCAAATCAAGGAATTTCTTAAAAGCGATTGAAAATCCCTGGCGTGTCTCCTGGAGTTGGAGAGTGAGCAGGGGGAAAGTCCAAAGGAAAGTGGCTGAGCAAAGCAGGAGAAGCAGTGCTACTCCCCAACCAAAATAGTGTGGGAGGAGGCAGTGAAGGACCGGAAGAAAGGAACTTTCTCCTCCTGGCCAAGTAGGCCCACAGAGTGTAGCCAGTCTTGAATCAGTGTGAGAAAGATCCAAGGAGAAAGTAGAATTGTACACTGAATGTGAAAGCTGATGGTTGACTTTAGACATTCGGTAAGACCTAAGGAATAGTCCAGCAAGAGAGATTTCTGAAGACTTCACAAAACTTCATCCTAAAAAAAAGATAGTCGATATTTGGGTATCTGCCACACCCAGAGAGCACCTTTTCCAGTTTACAGTAGCACCTTTAACTATGACTTCTTCCCTCCTTTCTTCACTCTGACTTAGGAAAGAGCAGGGGTGGAATGGAATGCTAAGATACGGAAAGAATGAGGAAGCCACCCTGGTTCCTTTCCCATAGGAGTTCACTCATCTGAGTCAGGGCCAATCTGGGGCTTCTGAAGCTTTAAATTAAAGCAGAAAATGAGACCTTGATAATAAACTGCACTATATTCTAAAATCTGGAACAAGATTATGTGTTATTTAAAGGTAGTGATCTGGAATGTAAGAAAATATGGCCAAATGTTCATACCAGGGCAGGGAAAGCAATTCAACAGAACTATGTTGACAAAGAAGCTAAGAAAAAAAATGTATGCTACTTAAAACACTACAAATGCCAGCTCCTTTATTATACACATACATTGAAATGTCTATTCAGGATTAAACTGAGATATGCTGTTTAAAGAACAAACTATATTATATAGTTTATTTATATATATATATATATATATATATATATATATATAAATGGAGAGAGAGATACACATATATATGGACAGAGAGAGATACACATACATACACACATACATACATACACATACTTAAGAAAATGAGCCTATTGAAGTAATACTACATATTCACTTCAAATGTATTTAGAAATATTAAAATGTCTGCTTGTGGAAATAACACAGAGGAGGGCTAGAGAGTGACAGATGCAGAGTGGTATTGTGCTCTGAGGAATAGCATCTATAACAAGACACCACCTGAGTAGACACCAACCAAACTGATAGAGTCCGTGTTCAGTTTGGGGGGAGTTCATCTGTGCAGAGGATATAATATGTTCAGAAGCCTGAGACCTGAATGCACTGGTTGTGGTCAAGGACCAATGAGAGGGCCAAGGGACTGGAATGGCTGGAAACAGAAGAGGGTGGTAAAAGGTGTAGTCAGAGAAGTACCAGGTCAAGCAGGGCCTTGTAGGCAATGGAAGGGCTGGACATTCTACTCTGGAAGAAGGGGAAGGCCACTGAAGAGTTCTATGTACTCCCAATGTACTTTAAACCAATGTGCCTGCCACATAAATTCTTAAACCATGACAATACCTGACTATTTAGTCAGGGGCACTGACTTCTTTTCCTTAGGTTGTCAAATAAAAAAAATGATAACAGCCAATACAACAGCAGCTGTCCAGTGTGAATGAGTCAAAGTCATACCTATTATTTATTGTCAGATGGGCAAAAATACATTTTATGGTGTACTAGAGAATGCTAGTAATTAGTTTATGTGTGCCATGAGATGACAAAAGTAGTCAAGTGTTGTTCTAAGCAGAGGAGCAGCATGATATGATGCACACTCCTAAAGGCTCACTCTCTCATGTTTTGTTTTCTTAATTGCTGTGTGTGTCTGGGGTTGGGCAGGGCATGCACTGTGCTACTGGCTGTGTTTCATTATGCTTGCTCGATTGTCTAACACGAGGTTTGCTTCATTTAGTCATGTTACCTTCTTGGACACTAGTGGCACTTGAATTTGTATCCAGACTCTTCTTACAATGTCTGCCTTTTACCACACAATAGGAAAACTTAAAACACTCTTAAAACATAAGCCCTTCGTGCTTCACTTTTTTATTTTGATGGGCCAGGTCTCCCAGACATTGCCATGTTCACATTCTGAATTGTAAAGCAGTTCTAAAACCGTGAGTCTTCTGGCACTTGCTGCAGCCTTAAAACAGTTGGGGCCTAAAAAACTAGACACACCAGAGCTCTTGAGCTTGTTGCCAATTGGAAATTGGGTTGGTTCTAAAGATATTTTAAATTTCTCTTGAAGAAGAACCAGGCAGAACTGGATCAGGACTCTGTCTAGACAAAGTCATCCCTGGGGAAGGAGGCAGCCAGCCACAGCGCATCACAGGATGCACTCCTTGTCTCCAAAACCTCGTTATGAAAATAGAATCAGTTGAAAATTCACTACCAAGATAGACTTGAAGAAGTAAAGAAATATTCAAGGAATAGTCTAAACATGTTTGGAATTGGAAATAAAATGGTACCCATTTGTACCAGTACTGGCATGTGGGCCCCAGATTCCCTTTTCTTACAACACCCCCTTCCTCCAGCTGCCTCCAAGGGCACTGAGTATGGTGAGTGTTCAGAACTCTCATTCCCAAGCACAGTGCCTGCTAGGCACCCCAATTTAACCTTGCATATAAGATAAATATGTAATATTTTGACATTTAGTGTACCTTCTTATGAAATTTCCAGAACTGGTTCAACAATATTCTAGAATTAGATGAATACAGTCTATAAAATTCCCCAAGCAAATTTATTTATTTACTCTGTTTAATATGTATTACCAGTTGGATTTATTAAGCATGCACCATGTCAAGTCCTCTAGGCCCTGGATATTGGATTTTGGGTATAACAAAAATAATAAATATTCTGTCCTTGATGGGTGCATGTTCTAGTAGAATAGGTAGAACTATTAATAGATAAATAGTAATGTGGTCTATTAGGTGTTATTACTGAGGTAAAAATAAAGTATGAATACACAGAGGACACTCTCTTGCTGAAGGGAGAATATCACATGCAAAACTGAGCACTTACCTCACTTTTCATTGGTCACTCTACATTGCAACTCATACAAGAATCTGGGAAAAATGAATTCAAGTATCACAAATCATATAAGGTTGTAAAGGCAAGATAGTAGATGGACTTCAACAACATCCTAAAGACACGGAACTATATGTTATAGCAATGGGATCCACTGAGAATGTTTAAGCAGAGGAGATAATTAACAGTAATAACATTTCTTCATTCATATCCCTAGACCAGGCCTCTAATCTTAACACATGGTTCATATATCAAACAGCCTACATACTTTCTGTCTCATTTGGAGGAATCATGAGTCTTGTAAACATAACGTATTCAAAATTCCTCATTTCCTGCTAATCCAGTTTTGCCCCAAATCTTTACAAGATTTGGGGCAAGTGACATGACCATTTATCACTGCTAAAGCCAGAAATTCAGAAGTCAGTCATCCTTGAGCCTCCCTTTATCCTCAACTCCCATCACTGAGTCCCCTTTTTTTTTTACCTCCAGCTTTACTTTGGATATGTCCATTTCTATCTATTTCCATATTCCACCCTAGTCTAAGCCACCTTCATGCAGCATCTTTACTATGGCAGTGAGTTGGTTTCCCCACTTCCACTCACTCGTGCCTTGCTCCAGACCATCTTCTCCAGCAGCCAGTAGTGATCTTAAAATGGGAACTAGATGAAGTCACTCTAACTTACCCCATCCAACCCAGAGGTGTCATGCAAACCTCTCCAAAGTCTTCATATTGTACTTAAAGTCTGAATCCTTACCATGGCTTTGAGTTCCAGAATGCTTTGGCTTTCTCACCTCTCTAGCTGTACTTCCTGCCACACTCTCCCTCACTCTAAGTTCCACCCCAGCTCTCCTTTTGTACTTAAATATGTCAAACATTTTTCATACCAACCAAGGTATGGCACATGATGCTTCCCATCGCTGCAATGTTCTTTTCCTTATCCCTCATGTGATAATTTGTTTTCTTACTCTTCTCTTTTCTTCTTAAATCTGAAATCTTCCTTGAGTACTCTGGGCCACTACTCTTTTATATCATAGTACCTTTTTCACATCCTACATAATGTACTGCAGCCTGTAATTGGATAGACAGATAGATAATCAATGGACCAACCAACCTATAGATGGTTGTTGTTTGTTTAATGTTTGCCTCCCCCATCCAGGGTGTCCAAACTTTTGGCATCTCTGCACCACACCAAAAGAAGAAGAGTTGTCTTGGGCCACACATTAAATACACTGCAACATGTAATCACAAAAAAGCATCTCATAATGTTTTAAGAAAACTTACGATTTTGTGTTGGGCCGCATTCACAGCCATCCTGGCCCTGTGCAGCCCATGGACCATAGCTTGGACGCCCCTTAGACCATCACATGCAGCCTTCCCTGAGGTCTGTTTTGTCCGTTGTATCCTCAACATTAAAACGCTCAGTCGGTTTTTGTTGAGTGAATGGAATATACCTCTCTCTTTTTTTCAGCACTTTTCTTTGAATTTACAGAACTAATTTGCATAATTTCTAAGTTATTTTACTTAGATGTCAAAAAATTCCCTCAACTGATCACTTTCTACAAGGTGTGAACAAGGATGGAAGAAATAACGTCCCATCCACCCTCTTTTCACTGCACAACACTAAAAAAATGATATTGCAGAGTATTTTCAAATGCTACAATTTTAAAAAAACTCCCACTGACTACTGCATTTCTCATATTCCCATATAAGACCAATTTCAATTTATTGGAATTGTTATTTAAATATGTATTCATCCATTATCTTCTGTCATGAAAATGAAACAGATAAGTTTGCTTCTCTATTGTTTGTATCATTAGCAAAAAATTAAAAAAAAATTCCACTCAAACTTTGTTTCAGTGTATGAAACAGTATAGGTGACTTTCACTGCAAGTACACATGAACATTTTTCTTGTGTTATTTCACTCCCGGTATCTAGCCAAGACACTAAAAAAGACTGTCTTGCAATCCTTGCAGAATTTCACATCTTAGTCAAAGGAGAAAGTCCCAACAATCTTTTCAGAGATCTTGTTTGGACGCTATTCCCAGCTTACTTTTGCAGACAGAGGTGTTTAGGCAGTCCTGGTATGCTGGGGATAAGCAGTTGAGGACTTTTATCTGAATCAAACCCAAACCCCAACCCTAGTTAAAATACCACAACATTGTTAACTCCTTGACTGTTAGACATTGGTCTAGTTAAACTAATTCCACTTCTGGAATACAGCCTCTCATTTTTGTCTCTGCTGATTGCTTATATTTTTATTTCAACTCTCCCACTGACTTTCAAAGAATAGAATATTGTCTCACTTTTTGTCGCTATTCAAACATTCTGGAGTGACATAAAAAACAAAATTCCTAAGGCCAGATAGCATTGATATAGTAAAGAGACCTTCTGGAGTTCTCTGTTTTATCCATTTCTCTCTGTTTGGTAAATAAGAATGGTAGAAAAATTATTTATATAAATTGGTAAGTGAATTTTATTTGATTTTGGCATTGAAGCTCCTACTCCCCTATGTAGGAAGCATGAACTAACAAGATTAGTGCAAACTCTCTATGTGTTTATATGACGAAGCTACCAGTCAGTAAGAATATGCCTGAAATTCTTTGAAATTGCATCAGAGAAAAGCAGCCAAGGACACATTCTCTGCCCCTCCTCCTAAGGCCACGTTACATGTATATCCACCTTTTGATACTGTTTCCTTCAAACCTCCTTTAAGTCCCTAAATTTCTGCTTGCATTTCCTGTTGCCAGCGCAGCTGCTCATCCCTCATTACTATTTCACTCTGGGTTCTGGAGCCCAGAATGAAGTCAAATGTAAAGTGACAAGTGGAAACTAAGGGGTTTCAACGTACAAATTGGATATGATCTTCTTGCCATAACAGAATAGTGTCATCGTCCTGTAAAATTAGAGCATCCATGCTCTGCTACTCCACAGAATTAGCAGCAGAAATTCTATTCAATGACTAATGGGAATTCTGGAGAGATTTAGAAACATTACCTAAGAAGTAACTAAAGTAGGGAGTTCCCAGATTCCCCATATAAATAATGTCCTCAAAGCATAAACATATCATTTATTAAATTGAACAGTTATTTAGTAGCCATTTCTCCTAAATGCTAGGCCTACAGCAACGAGACAAAGTGAAAAATGTCCCTGTGGTGAAGCTCACATTCTAGGTGGGAAGGCAGTTCAACAATCAGATAAGTACAGCATACTTATCCATATCGTATATTAAGTATATTTAGGTTGGAAGATAAGTGAGGCAGGAAGAAAAGACAGAGCTGGGCCAGGGATAGGATGTGTTGGGCAGTAGACAGAATTTTACTGCGGTGATCAGGCAGTCTTCACTACCTGAAAGATATTTCAGAAAAATCCTGAAATACGCATGCTGGTGAGACATCTGGAGGACGGGCATGCCAGGCAAAAGGAACAGTGAATGCAAAGGCCCTGAAGAGGGCACATGTCTTGTGAATTGGAGGCATAGCAGGAAGGCCAGAGAGGCTCCAGTGGAGAGAATAAGGGGAAAAGAGTGGGATATGATGTCAAAGGGGTGGGAGTAGGGGGAAGGGAGTCCAGTAGAGCCTTGTGAAGACTCCAGCAGGTATGTTTTACTCTGAATGAGATAAGAAGGCATTGGCAGTATGTTAGTTTCCTAGGGGTGTCTTAACAAAATACCACAAGTGGCTTAAAGCAACAGATGTTTATTCTGTCTTAGTTCTGAGGTCAAAAGTTCAAAATCAAGGTGTTAGCAGGGCCATGCTTCGAAGGCAGACTCTTTTCTTGCTTCTTCCTGCTTTTAGTGGCTCTAGGCATTCCTTAGTTTGGTACAACTCACTCCAGTCTCTTTCTCCTTGTTCACCTGGTCTTTTCCTTGATATTAGTGTGTCTTCTCTTCTCTCCCTTGTAAGGACACTTGTCATTGGATTAGAGTCTCTCCGGATAATCCAGGGTGCTCTTATCCCCAGATCCTTCACCTAATTACATCTACCAAATATAGTCACATTCCCAGGTTCTGGACATTGGCACGAACACGTATCTTTTGGGGAAGCTGCCGTTTAATGTATTACATAGTTTTGAGTAGAGGAGTGTCAAGAGGAGTGACACTGCCTTGTGTTCTAGCAGCTTTATTTTAGCTCTTGTGGCGAGAATAGATAGTAAGGAAGCAAGAAGACTACAGAGCAGAATCCAAGAGAACACAGGACACTAAGCAATAATTCAAGTGACTATGAGGCCTGAACCTGAATAGTAGAAATGGAGATAGTAAGAAGTGGTTGAAGTCTAGATATATTTTAAAGGTGGTAATGACAGAATTTACAGAAGATTTTATGTGAGATCTAAAAGAAAAAGTAGAGTCAAGGGTAAATCCAGCTTTTGGGCCTGAATATCTTATCTGTGAGTTACTATTGATGTATATGGCAGGAATGCCTCCTTTCCTATAAAGCTTTTATATTTGGGGGTCAAGGTCATTTGCTAGCTGCTATTCTTCTGCCATCAGGTCTCAGGTTAAATGTCATCTCCCTCTAGCAGCCTTCCCAAACTTCAATAGATTACAGTATCATGTGTCTGTGATCTACACCCTAAGGTTACCCCTATCTTAGCTCTTTTTTGTCAGCTGCCTTTGTTTGCTTTTACAAACCACCCCAAATTTAGCGTCTTAAGTAAATAGACAAAGAAGAAACCATGTATTTACCTCATGATTTTGTATATTGACAATTGGCTTAACCTGGCTATTCTCTGGGGTCTGGGTCATAGACCACTGATCTTGGCTGGATGTGCTCATGCATCTTCAATTAGCTAGTGAGTCATAATGGCCTCAGGTGAAATGGCTGAGATGACTGGAGTCTGTCTTCTTTGGGTCTCATTCTCCCTAGGCTGGTCTGGGCATGTTTACCTTGCAGTCAAAGGGATCTGAGAGTATAAAAGCAGAAGCTGCAAGACCTCCTGGGGCCTATGCTCAGAACTGGCACAATTTCATATCCATCAAATTATACTGGTAATAGCAAGTCACCAAACAAGCCCAGAATCAGTGGAGGAGGAACTAGATACACACATCTGTCAGAGAAGTTACTAAGTATTGTTATAATTTTTGCAATCTGAAGCATCATTTAATATAATTGCTTATTTTGATGTCTCTCTTCCCTACTAGCTACTCCACAAACAAGGAAACAAGTTACTCTTTGTTCACTATTACAGCCCCACACAGTAGATACTGAATACATATTTGGTTTTAAAAGTGAATGAGTGAATGAATGAGTGAGAGAATCAATTGGTATACAAACTAAAGTGCAACTCAATGTGCAAAACATCATAACTACTTGCCCAGCCTCCATTCCCTTGAGTTCTGCATCAGGATCTTCATACACTCAATATCTATACCTTGTACTTGCAGATGGGGTGAATATTGCTTACATCTGAGCGAGTGGGCATATGCAAGAAGTGGTCAAATAAACATTAATTCTTAAATTTTTCAAGCATTATAATTATTAAGGATAACTTTTTAAGGGAGCTAAATACTCATTTGCTTTATATTAGCCTAGAAAAATGAATTACTTTAGTTTTCTTTAAAACAGTTTTTTTTGTGTATATACACAAGTTAACAGTATACTTCTTAAATTATGTATAGACAGTATTGTGTAGACCCAATTTTCCTTAAGATTCAGAGTTCTGGTAAATCTCTTCTTTGCATAAGTCATTTGGGTCTCTTTTGGAGTGCTTTGCAGAAACCAAAGTTCTTCTAAAGTATTCTTTTCCTCCCTACTGATGTTCATCCTAGAATCCAAAATGCAAAGGGCTCATTAGTGCTGATATGCCTTTATTGTTAAACAGTGCCATTGTTTGGGAAAGTCTGCGTGTTTTACAAATGAAATACAGTGGCAAGTATTTGTTACTCTTTTTTGCAGTGCAAACATTTAAGTGCCTTGGTGGTAGAGATAAGAAATGAATTAAAAATCCCTGTGTTCAATCGTTTTCACTAATGACTTCATTCCTGAAGCTTCATTCATTTTTCTTCCCACACCATGCACCACGAAGAGTGTACTCCTGCCTACCTGTAAGCTCCTTTTAGACTCTCTTACATCATTCAATCCCTGCTTAATGTGAACTTCTTTCAGCCCTGAGCCTGAATGTCTTCCAGCTCCTTATTGATCTAAATACATCAGCATGTTGTTTGTGCTGCTTGTCTGCATTGCAGTCAGTCTATGAAGTCTACTGGACGATTCAATTCTGTGTTTGGTAGTATGGCTGTGTTTGTACTGAACACACCAGGGGGTGAAAACAAAGTAGTAACCTGAGAAGCAAGTCAGTGATAGCAGCTCCTGGAGAACCCTTAGCCCCTCAGGAATCTTTCCCTGGTTCAAGAACAAGAACATCTGGGAAAAGAGGCATAGGGAGGAGCTGTCTAGGAGTTCTATGGGTGTATGCAGACTAAGAGCTCGATTCTTTAGAAATTGAAGAGAATGGATAAGAAGCGATTAAAAAAAGTTGGTTCCACATCAAGACAATATTGTTTGCTGTGAGGAACTTGTATCTGTTAGGAAGCAGACCCTGAGAGGAGTTAGGCGTCTAAGAGTTTTATCAGGAACCCAAGCCTATGAAAGTCAAGTGCTGACAGAGGCGAGGTTGGGCAGGGAAGCTTCCGAGGAATCCTGCACTAGGCAGAAATGGACCAGCCTTAACAGCCCCATTATATACTTAGCCATTGTCCAGGCTTGAGGAGGTGAATTGAGAAGGCTCTGAGAGCTGTTGGCCTGGCAGCTAACTTCACTCCATACTGCAAAACCACAGACTTTTCTTGAAGGGAGACCACAGAACACAGAACACACACAGCCGCAGAACACAGCCAGCCACAGAACATTAAGCAGTTTAAAACTATTTGGAGAAGAGCTGAATATCAAACGAAGCAGCACTCTTTCCATGTCCATGGGAAGAAAGGTGGGAGGACTGTAATCAAAAGATAATTTAGAAGAATCCTAATGTATTCAGTCATTTTGTTAATCGGCATAATTTTTTTAATCATTTGTGGTTTGGGTGCCCTTTTTGGAGGTTTTACTTGTCATTGAGTTTATAAGAAATTGACAGTTATTAATTTTAAGCTGAACCAGTCCTTATTAGAATTCAAATATATTTCTCACTACTGGGTAAAATATCTATGTATCCATTTATCTTACAGTGAGTTTTACTGTAAGTGTAATATTTACAAGAAGCAATTTGTCATTCCTGGGTTGAGCATAGGGACTTCAATATTTTCTGACTAAATATGTCCAAATAACTAAGATTCAAGCAATAGAAGAAAATAGGAGGTTTATAATATAGCCTTTTATATTAGAGTTAGGAAGTCTGATATCTGGTTTGACTCTGTTATCATTATTGTTTTTATACATATGATTTTCCAATTATTAAACATCATTAGTATTAATGGCATTAATGCTGGTAATCTGTCTCACTAAGGATTTCAAAGTGCTGTATTTTTTATATGCTAAATGAGTTTCAGGGCTCCAGCAGTGATTTCTACCTTGATTTGCTACATCCCAAAGTCTCCAAACACAATTAATTTTAATTCATATATGAATATGCCATAAGCACTTTAGGTTAGGGAATGGGGTGTCAGACTCTCACAAACAATTCTGGAGTATTTCAGCTCCCTAAACACTTAATTCTCTAATCTAATTGGCAATACATCCCCTTTTCTCACTGGAGACAGCACTCCTTGTCATTTAAACACTGTCCTAAGTATGTTTTCACAGGGCTGGGGGGCTGAATGAACATGAGCATAAGGTGTTCATAGGCAGAGAAGAGACAAAGGGCCAGGCTCAGGTCCAGAGTAGACAAGGTCAGTCACGCTGGTGCCCTGTGGCTCCTCGTCGTGACCTTCTCCTCCATCCCCTCCTCCTGTTCCAGTCACACCTCTCTACACTTCCCACTCATCTCCTATCCCGTGCTCTGAACATGCTCCAGTGATTGTCCCAGCAGGCTGTCTCCCTCATGCCGCCCTGCCTCTAGACTCGTGTTCACTGGGTCTGGAACACACCTGCTGCCTCCTCCTTCTTCATCCCTTACTTGTCCCAACAGCTCCCACTGCCTTCAAGAGTCACATCAAGCATTACGAGTTTGTGAAGGCTTTCTTAATTATCCCAACTGCACTTTGCCTTCTTTGGCTTTCCTCTGCACTTTTTTCCTTTATACAGATGTCCAATATTACAATCAAGCTGTTTTAGTATCTGTTTCTGTCATCTCTATTAGAAATGAGAGCAAGGACCACTTATTTTCATATATATATCCCAGGTTTTTGCTAACAAAACACTCAATGTATTTTTGTTGAATGAATGAATGGATAAATGAATTCTTGTTCCTTTTCCCAGTGCACAAGGGGCAAGCGCTTCCATATACTCTCGGAGTGCCTACTGCAGGCTCTCACACATCCCGGCAGATGCAAGTGCATGCACACACGGGTATGGCCATATCCTTGCTAGGACTCCATCCCCACACACTGCTGTACACCAGATGAGTTTTATCTTCACCTTTGTCAAAGTCCAGCTTCTCCTTGACATCGCTGATCTTCAGCTGGTTACCAGAAGAAAGTATCTCTGATGGAATAATTAAAACTACTAGGGATCCATGTGTTAAAATATAAACTTGTTAATGTGTTCATTCTGACAGTAGTACATGCATTGAAAAAGAGAATGGGAAGCCAGTAAAACATAGAAGTGAACCCTAATGGTGGCATTTCAGGAAATAGGAGAGAACAGATGGGAAAATATTTCTGGGCCAGGAGCTTCTGGGTGCCCTTCACATTGTACCACACAAGCCATTTCCTATTTCTGTACAGAAGGTTGGATCTGCTGCTACAACTCTCTAGCTCTCCTGAGAATAGTATTTCTATTTCTGTCTTTTATAAAAATGTGGAGGCACCAGTCCTTCTGGTTGTCAGGGACTTGAAAAGAGCCCTTCTCATATGATGGCCAGAAAAAAAAAAACAAGAAGAGAGAAAGAAGTTTACGTTTTTCTACATGCAATAGATACTGTAAGAACAGTTTCCAAGTTTGGAGGGAGACAGTCAAGTTCAATGGAAACAAATTTATAATAATTATAAAATAGTGTGCACTGATTAAGTGTTTACCTAGGTGCTATGCTAAATCCTTTTCTTCATTCCCTACATGAATTATATAATAAAGCCATTTTATTATCCCCATTTTACACACAAGTTAAGTAACTAGCTTGCGAATTGCTGATAATTGTCCTAGGCCATGCTGGTGACCAGAGAGTTGTGACTCAGATCCTAACCATTCCTTCTGGCCATTAGTCCCTGGTGTAAAGAAGGGAGAACTTAAGCTTACATGTTAATTTACAATCTAGCACTACTGCTACTATTTTATTATTGGGATCCTAATATGACAACACATGTATGGTATATTTATTCTATTTGTTTTTACTTCATGAGATACAGAAGAGATTATAGTTTCTGAATCTAATTTTTACATTAAGCAACCTGTACAGAAAATATAAATGTTGTGCCATTATTTTTCATGTCTTTTCCACAAATATTTATGAGATATTTCAAATATATAAAAACACACCTTCAAAATATTTGGGCAGATGTTTTAAGGATATTATATTATATGGTCCCTGACTCCAAAGAATTTACAACCTGAAAACTAATATCGAGACCTCATTAACATTCCAACTCCTACCTGTGTACAAGCTGTGCCTGAATTGGTATCAAAAACTGTCCACTCAGAGAGCAGACTATTGGATATCACAAGCATAAAATAACTATTGTCTTCACCCTTTTATTTTCAAGCAATTGTTTCCTAAACACTGTTATAGTCACTAAGTCTGCACACTCCAGAAATTCCAGATCTTTAGTAAATCACATGGAAATGCGCGTTGGCATTTTCCTTAAGATTTCTTTTAAAGTATCACTTCCGTCCATCAAGTCAGAGTTCCTGTAAGTATAGTGTGTTTAAATCATTTATCTTTACTGACAGCGTGTGGAATCCCAACAGCAGCAAAAATCTAACTGTGTTCCATACTTCTTTCTGTAAATATCTCTTACGTTTTTATGGTGAGACATTTCATGTCATATGTTGAGATATATTTAAACGATGTCATTCAGTCCACACCAAATTTACACTGGTTTCCCCGAAGGCTGTGATCAATTCATTCCAACAACTGGTTTAACTGATTTTTCCTTTGAATCGACCTAATTGCCTGGCTGTTTGGGCATCTGCAGACACCTTTACACAAAGAGAAGGCAGGCTTCATGTTAACTTGCTAAATGAGGGTTATTCTTTTCTTCTGAGATCTGCCACGGATTTATTGAGTGACTGTTGGCATGAGTTACAAATCATGTCACCCGCATCCTCTTTTTCTTTTTTAAAATGAGAACATGAACATATAAAGTTCTGCAGATGCTAAATTGAAAAGTAAATAATAATTGTATATTTAAAGATACATCTACATTTTATAGAAAAAAAGGCTTTATTCTATTTTGAAATGCCAGCAAGAGACAATATGAAGAAAAAATACAATTAACTTAAAGAGATTTTTTTAAAAGCTCCCTTTTAGTTGTATACTGAGGTTCTTCAGAAAATTAATCAATGATAAATATTTAGATTTTTTTAACATGGCAGTGTATACCACTAGCTCTTTGAAAGTTAACAGAAGTTAATTTTCTTCCAAAAAATGTTCTATTTAGCAAATTGGCTATGTTTCTTCATTAATATATATGGCAATCAAGTCAAAGCTCTGATTTCATTCAAAACTCAGGGTTTTACCCAAATTTGTTTACCCAAATTTATTGTCTACTAATAAAAGATTTTCAATATATCATATACAATCCTGACGACAAAACAGAAAGAGTCAAAATGTGTTCATAAAAATCTGATCAGGTAGAACATCAGCTAATCTGGGTATATTTCCCTATGATTAACCAGTTCTTAATGACAACATTTCTTATCTTACAACTGTGACATGAAGAGGGAGCTGTAGCTCTTCTGAGACACAGTTCTGCGAGAACCAGCTTATCCACGCTCTCTGATCTCGTGTCTGTTTCTCTTTCTCTCTCTCTCTCTTGCGCTGTCCCTCATTCATTCACTCTTCCATCTTTTTGCCATCGTGCCAGCTCAATTTAAATGTATCTGCTCTGTATCTGTTGAAGTGGAGATAATCCATGCAAATCAGGAGCAGTGGCTTTCAATGCTTGGTTCACAGGACTCAGCTTGAGGAGGTCACTCGTTCACAGCCGCTCCTCCTATTACATTTTTCCCCTTATTGCAGAACTGCTGTATGTATACAGTGACTGAAAGGACTCAATTTACTGCATCTGCTGCCTGGCTTTACTTACAACTTTGTTTTTAATAAAGGAAGTTACCTCCATCTGTCTTTGCAAGGTAGGAAGTCTGATTCTTCTAAAGACGCATGTAATACCTCCACTGTCTGCTCATTATCAAATGTCACTTGAATGCTTTATATTGTTGCTGGCATTAGGCACAAATGCTGTGGTTCCAGGTGTCTCATGCTTTTGTTACTTAACGATATAGGTGCAATTGTTTAAGTGCTGGGTGTTGTATGTAATGCTTATTTTCCCTGCAGCCAGCTTCAGTTTTACAATGCCAGAAAGATTATAGTGTCCACTCTCTAATCTAGAAATACAATCCCCTATCAAGTTCTCTCTCTTAAAATAAATAATAATTTCTCACTGTGTTTTAACTTATCATGTACCCTGGGCAATAATAGTCAAGTGTAAAATACAACTGTGTATTATTTTTTAACCTGGAACCTTCCTGCAGCATTTTCTGTAAAAAAGAACTAACTGTTGAAATGTTTTTAATAACAGCAAGAAAAGGATAGATTTTACTTCATTTTGCTGCAAAGCAAGAAGCTGAAGACCTTCTTGCTAACAAGCCTGTTAAATAGATTTATTCTTCACAATTCATAAATTGTTACTAGGTTATGCAGAAGTATCAGAATTAGAATTCAGTTACTGTCATTATGCATACTATTATTTATTGTTTTGAGATTGATTAAACTTTATAAAAAAAGTTTAATGTAGGAAGGCAAAAAAAAAGCTTGTCTTTGTATAACATTGTTTGATATCATTTTTAAAAAACAATTTCAGTAGCCAAACGGTTATATTTAGATTGAAAATGCATTTAAGAAAATAACAGATCTGATGATATACATGCTGATTTATGAGGGTAATCCCTGAGCTTAACATTACTTCATATGTGTTTTATTGAAGTTACTTGTAATAATATTTTAGTCATTCCAATTTTAAAACATATTAAATGTCATAAAATTACAGACTCAAAAATATCATTTTGATTAGCATAAATACAATTATAACATTCCAGTTATAATTTTGATTTCAATAAATCTAATATGCCTTTGGAAACACTCCTTATCAATATAATTGTACATGTATTACTTCATTTTTCTAAGAAGGTTTGGCATGTGGCTATGACAGGACTCCTTAATCTCTTGAACAGTGTAGAACGGAACATAAACTGTAAACAAAGTTGACAATCCTGAAAAGAAAAAAAAATATTCTCTGGTCTACTGGGTAGTTTTGATAACATAAATCTTAGATTTCATCTTCCAGGTAGATACTTACAGGTAGTGGAGTTTGAGGGGAGGGAAATTTTAGTATCCACATAAAATATTTCAGTGTCAAAAAACATGAAATTCTTTTTCTTTTTGATAGTCTTCAACTTTAAAAAAAAGCACGCTCTGATTTTTGAATACAGTGCAAGGCACGCAGCGCTGTCACTGTTAGCATAAAGAAGACATCTGCACACGTATCACTGTGCAGAGGGCAATCTTCCTGTCTCTGGCATTTGTTAGGTTACTGTACTTAGAGTTTAACAGATAAATATGTTCTGCTTCGTGGCATTTCAGTGAGCCTATTGGTATGCAGGCTACTCTGCCAGGATAGCAACAGAAAAAAAAAAAGATGTATGTTTCATAGCAGTGGGTAATAAAAGCCCTTCACAATGAGAGAAGAGGAATTTGACTTATTTTATATGTAGTAATTAGAATTTCTTTAAAACTCTTTGAAATACTGAGTGGAAAAGTAAACTGAGGCTTCCCAGCAAGGGCTAATTGAATTTATCTATTCGAATCATGTAGTTGTCTATGAATATCTTCTTCCCAGACACTGTCACTGTAGGATTCCATTCACATTCTCAGCATTACAGGAAATGAATGGTAGAGGGTAATTCTTTCACACTGAAAACGAGTTTGAGAAGAGCACCCCACACAGGAAAACCTTAAGACATGGAAAGGTGTGTGGGAATGCCTGGTCATGTGAACTTGAGACTAATTCGAAACTAAAGGATGCCCTTTCAGAACAAAGGAATGCCGTGTAATACTCTGTCAGCAGTCAAGCTGAGGATAGATGCAAAAAGTGGTGGGAGAGACCTATTGGGGACTGAGAAAATGCAAACAGCTAGGCATTCTCTTCTCAACCAATATACCCGTATTTGATAGGTATGATGACATTTCCCTATGGTATCTCAAACCATCACTTCATAGTTATTTCAAAAGCACATATTTTATAGAATTTCACATTTGTTTTCAGACTTCCTAGGAAACTCTCAAAAGACCTAAGTTGTATGCCTTATGTTAGGTGTTGCTGTGCATCCTAATTAAATGGTCCCAACTTACAGTTCTTGTGGGTTCCTTTTGCTTCATGTGTAAACTCACCATTCCTCTAGTAGCACTTCAAGATAAGTTACAGTTTACTCCACTTTCATGTTCTTTGCAGCAAGATCTCTGGAACTGGTAAAACTTGTAGCTGTATATAATATCACGTTGTTATTCCCACCCGATCCTTTTCTGCTGGTTTTACTGAGTACAGTGAAAAAGATAAATTATCATCTTAAAAGGATGCTTTGGAGGATGTTACTAAGTTCTCTGTAACTTCAGGAGGGTTCAGCAGGGTCAGAGGAGCTTGCAGCCCTGCTGGAAGGGAAACGATGCGCTTCACCGGCAGATATTTGATGCCTGTATCATCCGTAGTCATGTAAAATGTGTCAGGAAGGATTGTATCATACCGTATACACTTTCTAAATCTTGAAATTCCTTGCTGTATATGGATTGACTATAATAATAAGTGAAAACTCAGTAGACTAATTGCTTTATCTGTGTTAATTTAATCTGCCTAACACTATGAGGTGGATGGTACCATTCTCCCCTTTTCCTGAAGACATTAAGATACAGAGAAGTTTCAGTAACTTAGTCAAGACCACAAAATTGTGGTAGAACTGGGATTCGAAGCCATTTGTTGTGATACTGGCTTCAAAATATCACACAATAATATCTTCTTCCTAATTAGCTCAGATAACTAAACATAATAAGGACATCCTCCTTCCGCCAGTAGCGAAAACATTTGTAGATATAAATACCTGATTCTGATTACTCAACTTTTTTCATAGCTCCTCCCTTCTATCCATAGTACTATTATAGCAGAGTTTTATCAAGTTGTTTCATTTAATGCATGCCAGGAATGGTGACTCTTGCAGAACATTTGTCTTTTACCTCAAGGAGTTAAGAACTAAATCAGATCTGTAATTCACTGACTTGTCTGCTGACAGCCTTTGAAGTGCTGCCCGTACCCCACACACACTTTTTTTTATTCTGTCTAAAGAAAAGGATTGACATCCTTTATATGTTTGGAATTTTTCAGTGGTGTAAAGTGCTTGGTAATGATGGAAATTAACCTGAGGCTTTATCTAACTACCTTTCCTTGCAACTCTGCAGAAGTTCTGGTAACAATTAAAATTTTCATGCAAACAACTGTACCTACCAGAAAAAAACTATATATATATTTTTTCTATCTTGTCACGTCTTTTTTTTTCCAAATCTTCTGAGTAGGGGAGGGAAAACCCTTTTCCTTGCCTTTCTTTCAATTGGACTCATCTGAATGAAAATTTCCCTAGCTGAACTAGACCAGCACATTAGAGAAGCAGATAAAGAAAATAAATGAAGTGAAAATGCACCTTTAAATGGTAAGATTCTGAAACATTGCGCATGTTATCTGTTCATTGTCAGAAAGTGTTATCTCCTCAAGTACAAATGGGCAGGAACAGGTCCATACAAGGAAACATTTGTGGCTATATTTCTGTCTGTTTTTTGGGGGGATAGCTTGAACTATGGTGCACTGTTTTTTCCTCCCAGTGTCAAAAGATGAACTATGATACATGTAACTCATAGGAATCTGATTCTAAGACTGTGTTCATTTGATCTTTGAATATCAAATATGTAATGTAAACAAAAATCTGAACAGCATTAAGGCATAATGAAGTAAGGGAAAGGTGTGGGACATGAGACAGTAGCCACTGAGCCAGCTGCACATTTCTCAAGTAACGAAGAACAATTTTGATGCCATTCTGTGATACCAGCATTCTCAGTAGATCTTATTTGAAATATCAGGCAGATGAACTGCCCTGTATATCCAGAAGCCCTATCTGCTCGCAAGCAGAAAGCCTGAGAACCTATCTTTAAAGTTATTTTAATATATCAGTTTTGCCCAGATTAGCTAAGTGAGACATCCACCATTGGTGTAGGACAGGTTGGGATTTAATTTAAATTTGAGCTTAGCTCTCCATCATCTCTTGCTGAGTGATTTCTTTAGCTTGTGAGACTTCCCTTTCTTATTTGATTTCTTCATTACTTGGTTGATATTCCTACCTTGAAAGAAATAAAAGGGGGGCAGGAGGAGAACGGGGGAGGGGGGTGGTTATGAGCTATGTGTTGGTATAAACATTGAAAGGAGTTAAGACTGAACTAAAAACATTTGTATATGTGCTGCTGAAGCAAGCACTGAACTAAAAACATTTGAAAAATTTGTCCCTCATTGCCAAACTCTTCAGCTGTATAACTGAATTTCCTATCTAAAAATGTCAGTTTCATGAAATTAAAAAATAAAGTTAAAAGATTTTTCTCACTGTGGAAAGCTTGTAATAGGAGCAAAATATATTAGATAGTTTCTCAAATTATTAGCCATAGGTTCAGACTGGACAGTTCCCAATATCTCTGAGCTCAAAATTAAGACTTCACTAGCTAATAAGATCCACAGTTTGGAAAGCAAATCCAAAATTTGTAAAAAAAAAAAATCTTAAACCAGGATCCGAAAGTCTGTTTGTTTGTTTATGGCTGTTGTTATATTTGTTATTCTCTCCCAAAAGTATTAATGAAGTGCCCTTCCCGCAGTCATTGAGACCTCCTCCCTGTATTTTCACAGCACCTACTGTTCATGCCACACAAGCCAGCCACGGACTGTTCCTGTCTCACATTTCCCTAGTTGTTTGATGGGCCATATTGTTGCATCCCATGTAGCTTGTAAATTACTTACAGTAACAGTCAGTAACACGTAACTCTGTGTCCTTCACAGGCATCGGCTCAGTATGAAGGCCAGAGACTATTCTTGATTCATATTTAAATGATTAATTGAAGTTTTTAAAAATCTAGTTAGTTTAGATTATATATATATATATAAAATTTGTCTCAAGTACAAACAGACAAACATCTATTCATTCAAAACATTTCTGAAGACCTACCTGTGCTGTCAACACTGGGCCTATACACAGTGTGAATTTAAAAAGCAGTAACAGGATAAGAGCTTAATCCAATAGATAAAACTGTGTGTGTGTGTGTGTGTGTGTGTGTGTGTGTGTGTGTGTGTGTGATTTCTCACTTTGGAAGTTAAAGGGAGAGGCAACTGGTGAAAGAGCCAGAAGAAAATACAAAAGACTGAGAGAAAAAAAAAGGCCATTTAGAAGATTGTGAAAGAATGGGGAAGAGATACCTTGAGAGATGAGGAGAGAAGGGTTTAGAAGATTTTAAGATTTCGGATCTTGGAATTTCTTATTAACCACAGTTTACAGCTTTTTAACTTCTATCATTAAATCTTCATACCCTATAAATGGAGTAGAAATAATAATTAATCTCAAGAGAGACTATTCTGAGACTATTCTTGGGCCTGAAGCCTTGGCTGCCTGGGAATGCCTACGTTAAGTGGGGCCGAGGTCCTAAGTAAAAATGAAAGCAAAGAGGATATAAGGTGGCTTTTAAAGCAAACTATAAAAGAGTCCATCTAATAAGAAATCCCACAGAGAGAGTTTACAACCATAGATCAAATTCTAAAAAAAAAAGTTGTTCAATCCAGTCTTACCCAGGCACGCATCAGCACCAAAGCAGCATGGAGATGCAGCCTGTCAGAGGAGTGGTTTTCGGGGTGGCTTCGAAAGTGGATTGTCAGCCAGTGCCATCCTGGAAAATGCCTGGGATGCCGGGACTAAGACTCAGGCTTCAGAAAGCAGTGCTGGCAGAAGGGAAACATGGAGAGCAGTCGGAGGATCATCAACCTAGGTAGAAAGCAGGGCTGTTCATCTCTCCTTTTCTGGGTGCCCTGGCCTGCAGGAAATAGAAATCTCCCAGTTTCTCTGCAGATTCAGGATCAAGGCACTAAACCATGGCTGTCCCTCGCCATTGGGGTTTGCTGGCTTCATGCTAGAGACATTTTGTTGTTCCAGCTCTCAGTCATATTATTTCACAGCCCTCAGCCATGGAGATATTAAAGACTACCTGTGAAATCCTTCTGGTTCATATGTAAAAAGCCATTGAGTGCTGGCTACTGGGATTTTGCTGGATTCAAAGAGAGACAGAGCACCCTGTAGGTGACTGAAATTCTATTGTTAATTGAGAAGAGGTAAATAAAGCAATGGCTTCAAGTTTACAACCCAGACTGGAAGACAAAAATCAAAGGCATTTAAAATCATATAAAATGCCCTGGCCTGGTAGTTCAGTCGGTTAAAGCATCATCCTAATCCACCCAAATTGCAGGCTTGATCTCTGGTCAGGACACATACAAAAATCAACCAGTGAATGCATAAATACAGTGGAACAACAATTCGATTTCTCTCTCTCTTTCTCTTTCTCTCTCTTCTCACCCCCTTCCTCTCTCCCTCTAAATTCAATAAATAAAAATTTAAAATCAAGAGAACTGAATATGCAGAGGATGCATAATGAAACAGAAAGGGCACACACAAGCTTCAGACAGACAGACCTGAGTCGGAATACCAGTAATTGGGGAAATTACTTAATCTCTCTAAATTTCAGTTTCTTCATCTGAAACTGGAAACAAGAGTACCCACTTCTCAGTTTTGTGATAAAAAAAAATAATATCTGCCATACACCCAAATAAGGCTGAGCTCACAGAAGACACTGAAAAGTACTTCCCCATATTTATTTTGTTTTCTGTTCAAAATCAAATCTGCATTGCCCTGGATCCCACTCACAGACATGCATATTTAAATGTTTCATGGCTTAGTTTTAATCTGTAGCTGAGAAAAGAAATAGATTCATGGGACAACAAAGCTCTTATCCTGTCACTAACAGAGCATCTGAGGGTAGTCTGACAGAACTCAGGACTTCTCACGTGACACTGAAGCAGATCATAGCTGTGAATAGCAAATGCTTTTTAAAAAAAGATGTTTTCTATGCCAGGAATTATATTTATAATTTTGACTGAAATTAATATTTTACCTACCTCTGCTTCTGAGGCCCTGATTTAATATCCTTAAAGCCTGATGCCTAATAACCAACACGTGTTAATTTCTATGGCCCTTAAGATGGCATGCCTGTCAGTGCCCCCAGGCACAGGGGTAAAGGGCTCTAGCTACAGAACTTGCTGGCTATCCCCTCTGGTAGGATGTCTGCAGGACACTATGGGTTTTCAGTCCCAGGTTCAAAAGCAAGGGTGAGAACATTTAAAAGAGTTGACTATGAATTAGTCAACCATAAAATCCATCCGAAAGAACTTTCCCCCCTAATTTTTAGCTTTTTCTGTGTGTGAGGTGAGAAGAGAGCACAGATTAGAAGAAAAGAAGAATCAGGCAGGACAGGAGAAAATCAGGAGTGTATTTCACAGCTTTGTAAGTTTTTTTATTTCTTTGGAAACTATGTAAATGAATTTCTTAAACACAGACTGTCATTGATTTTTTCTGATGTTCATTGATTCCCTCGCCATTGCTTCGTGCATGTGTTCTCCCAAAACATCTAGTAGTGATATTTCTCTCCCTCAACTCTGTCCCCAATCCATTATAAGTGTATCATTAAAACCTATTTAATTTCCTATGAAAGATTACATTAAGTGCACTTTCAGTGTAATTATGTCAATAGTGGAAGATAAACATGTATTAGGCAGTTCAAAATGCTGATTATCTGTCACGGTAAATCTGTTTATTTCAGAGATAGCAATCTGACAACCCCCTGGTGTTAATCTGAAAAGTACAAGCCCTCGCCAGGTACAGTGTGCTGGGGTTCTGACAGCAGAATGCTCTCAATGGCCTCCTGCTGTGACATAATCTTCATCCTATATAAACCCATATACAAGTGTATGTAATAAAATGCAGACATGTGACTCGTGTTTTAGGCATATGAAATATACTCATTTTGGTGGTTTTGTACATATAGAAAACAAAGTGTAATGTGAGAAGCATCAATGTCCAATCTGCATTAGCTGCTTTGGATAGAGTGGAATGGCTTGAGGAAGAGGAGAGTGGATTACAGGATTAGGCTGTATTGAGTTTGCACCCAGGGCAGAGTTTCCTCTCCCTAATGTCAGCTGAGAACCATTTGTATTAATCCACAGAAAAAGGAAAGAGCCAGTGCAAAGAAGGGGAATCAAGAGAGGAAGGCCTGGTAGAAGATGTTTGTTTATCCAATGCTCAATGTAAGCAGGCTTCTTTTACTGCTTTAACTCTTTTCTTTGAGATAGTAGTAGCTAAATATATCCTAGAAACACAACTGATTGCCAGCTGCTATTGGACAAGAAGTTTCTCTTCAATGAAATAAAACAGTATCAGGAAGCCAATACACCACATGTGCAGTGGCTGAATTTCACCAGGTTTTTGTGCAGCAAAAAATGAATCAAAATGAAAATTAATTGAATATTCAGGCACGGGTGGCCAACCCCTCTGAAAAATAAATTTGTCTGGCTTTATTACATTGTGATCATTTCCTGAATGACACAAAATGCTGCATAGAATAATAAAAATTGATATGTATATTGACATTTCAGTTTTCTAAATAGAAACTGAGAAAATATAAACAGCATTTGGTCTTTGCAACTCTTCCTACCAACCGTTCATCTGCTGACTAATTCACTTACTCTCAAATACCTCATTCAACCTTAATATAAATGTCTTCTGAAATAACTTCTCCCCAGTAGATTATGCACATCTTCAGTTTGATTCAGAATTTACATGTGTAGTTTGCATATTTTTGCATCAGAGTGACTACCTTAAATTAGATAAAGGTCACTGTCATTCATAATCAAGAAGAAAGTGGATTAAAGGTCACAATTCAATAAAAAAATCTGATTAGATGTAGAGGTTTGTTCCTGTGATTCAGTGTCATTGGATAAGTGGAAATCCTGAGTCAACAAATTAACCTCAGTAAAATGGGTGACCTGTTTCACTGTGATAAAAAATATTTGAATTTTTTCCCAGCATATAGTTTGTTTGTCTGTATGTAGCAGTGACAGTTACTTGTATTAACATTAACCACTAGGTGTCTTTTATGTCTTTTGGTTTTAAGAGTGACATAAGTGACAATTTTATCCCCAAAATAAAGTAGTAAGTTATAATGAATTAATAATAGACAGACACGGATTAGCAAGTCCCCAAGGACCTACAGTTACTTCTACTATTTTTTCCCCGAGGTAGTTCCTAATTCTTCAGTTCTTTTGAAAAGATGGAGCTGTCACTGCACATTTCTTCTCTTAAATAACTGTATTATACGTATCACAGACACCTAAGGGCCCCAATAAACCTTCCCAAATCTTGACATATGCTCAGTATTTCTGCCTCTGATTAGAATTATATTATATAAAATAAATGTAGCCTGAGACAGACAATTATATTTTTTCAATCTGTTAAACTTTTAAGGTATATTTGAAAATGATTTGAGTAAATGGAAACCAGTTGAAAACAAACAGATACTAAGTTTCAGTATGTCTTTATTTTGTCCAAAATTCAGTCTGAATAGTGGAGGTGTTAACAAATGCTTACTGTAAGAGAAATCACTATTACTGCCAGAAAAGTAGAGTCTTATTTCTTCATCTTACATTTCTTTTCATTTTCACGTGTGCTCTTGACTTAAGGGTAAATCTCACTTTCTCCCTTTTGTTTTTATTCTCTTTGCTCTATTGGTATCATAGCATAAGATAACATAGGATCATCCACCAGAAAAAAAAAAAGAAAAGAAAGAAAAAGATAGGCAAGAAGGAACCACCTTTTTAAAACACATTGTTTATTTTTCCAAAGAAAATCAAACATTTTTACAGGAACTATAAAGGTTAAATGGTTTAAGCAGATTATAATTAGTTAATTTTGTTAAACATATATTGGATCAATTTTACATTATTTTAATTACCTTTTGGAATAAATGCTTTGGTGAACAAATTCACTTGATGTTCAGGATCAAACAAAATTACCTTTCCTCTGGGTAGGCTTAAGTTTCACAAAGTGATTTGGAAATGACCTCCTTTACTTTCATCTAAAAATAACTTTGGATTTAGAAAATGATTAAAGTTGGATATATTGTGTTTTAAGTCAATCATATTTTATGATTCCCATTGCTCATTCTGTGTTTAAAGAGGAACATAATGAAATTTCACTAAACAGATGTCCCATTTAAGGAGACTCTTGGAATTCATGCCATTTCATGGTATTTGTAAGGTTGATTCAACTCTTATTTCCACCATAAGATATACATTATATTCTGGTAAATTTATGATTTTTTATGACAAGACACAGGAATAAAAGCTAAATAATTATTAAATGTCATGGGCAAATCAGAGATGTTCTGATGTACATCTCTGCAATGTATGTATATGTGTACATACCAATATTCATAGTTGTAAATAGACAATTCCTAAATTGTAATTACTAGATCTTAGATAGTTGGATAGTACATAAGAAAACCACACAAATATCTCTCACTGACCCCAATTTAAATCATATAGGGAGTCACTTTGGAAAATGAAAGTATGATTTGCCTTTTTTTTTTTTTTTGGTCACTGTGGAGCTGGCAAATTAGTACCCAAAGATAGCTATCTTTGTGGGGGTGCTTATAGAAGTAGTTGTCAATTAGGGTAGATTTTGCTATCCAGGAGACATTGGATAATATCTGGACACATTTTCGGTTGAGAGAGCAGGAGTAGGGCAAGGTAGGTGTTAGTACCACTGACATCTAGTGGGTAGAAGTCAGGCATTCTGCTAATAAACACATGGGACAATCTCCACCCACAACAAAGATTTACCCTGCTCAAAATCTCAATAGCTCAGAGGATGGCAAATCCTCCCTTATAGAAAGAGGGACATGTTTTCTTATAATGTGTCTCAATTCAATAGCACCACTCTTCCCACCACCCAATGCCACATGATCCTGACCTGGATCTGGCTAACTTCTCTTCCTGCCTCAGAACCATCAGGGCACTCATCGCCTCATTCTGAAAACTGTTGGTTTGTCTTCTGATTGTGAAGACACAGCTTTGTGTTACCACACCACTGTAGCCCTCTGAATTCTAATGATTGATTTGCTTTTCTGTATCCCATACTAAGCTATAAAGCACCTGAGCACTGTACTCTGTACAGGATGGGCAAAAGTAGGTTTACAGTTGTGAGGACGCAAAACATGGTTTATTCTTGTATTATTATTTACCAATTATTGTATTATTTTCAATATGAACAACTGTATTGCTGACGTCTAATGTAGTCTGTGGGATATAAATATCCTATGAAGATTTTTTGCTGAATGAAGTCAAGCTTTCTCTAGAATATCTCTAGAAACAATACTGTGCAGGATGCTTGGGTTTAGTCTAAATAACACTTAAGATACTACTTTAAACATTATGAATTAAATATATAAATATGTAAATACATAAATATATATTTAGTTGCTTGACTAAATATATAGCTGTTGTATTTTTTCAAAAAAATTCACATATAACCATGGTAGGGGGGTTTGCCTGCATATTTATTTATATGTATATAGATGGATGTGCTTTAAAACAATCATGATTTATTTATTTATTTTTAAGATTTTATTTATTTTAGAGAAAAAAGAGAAGTAAGGAGAAAGAGAGGAAGAGAAACATCATTCGGTTACTTCTTGCACACCCCCAACCATGGACCTGGCCTGCAACCCAGGTATATACCATGACCAGGAACTGAACTAGTGATCTTTCAGTTTGCTAGACAACACCCAGCCCACTGAGCAACACCAGTCAGGACAATCATGTGTTTATGAAACATGACACAATTGCATGTATATATTTTTTCAATAAGGTATACATCTTAATGAAGACACTCCAAGATACTAGGTTGGCCAAAAAGTTTGTTTAGCTTTTTCTGAATGATGGCTCTAGTAGTGCTTAGATGCCTTTAACTTCATTTGAAATAATCTTGTTACATTATACTGTGACAGCTGTCATATCAGAGGGAATTTTTAAAAAGTCTTATCAAAATTGTTGAATTTTTGTGCAGCCATTTTAATATGGAATACGGAATAAAATATACCACATTTTCAGTCTGTTGTACTTTATTATCTCAAGATAGGTAAAAATGCAACTGAAACACAAGAAAAGATTTGTGCAGTGTATGGATAAGGTGTGTAACTGATCGAAAATGTCAAAAGTGGTTTGCAAAATTTCTTGGTACTATTGACATTTTGGCCAAATAATTCTTTGCTATGGGGCTGCCTTATGCACTGGAAGATGTTTAGTAGCACCCTTGGCCTCTACCCACTAGAAACTAATAGTGGGAGATAGCTGAATACTCAAAATATACAAATCAATAAAGTTATTGGTGAAAAGGAAAAATGTCTTTTATTTTACAGGGAAAAAAAAGAGACTTTTTGGCCAACCCAAAAATATCATGAATACATACACGTTACGTAAAGGGAGCATATTTTCACATTTGCATTATTAAATTTTTCAAACTCTAATTACTATATCTAATATGCAATAAAAGAGAGAAAAACACTCTCCACCTATAAAGAACATGGATGCCTTTAATGAAATCGCTATTATTTCTATATTCTGTGTTTTCTTTTTTTTTGAGATTTTATTTATTTATTTTCAGAGAGGGAAGGAAGGGAGAGAGAGAGAGAGAAACATCAATGTGCGGTTGCTGGGGGTCATGGCCTGCAACCCAGGCATGTGCCCTGACTGGGAATCGAACCTGTGACACTTTGGTTCACAGCCCGAGCTCAATCCACTGAGCTACACCAGCCAGGGTTCTGTCTTTTCTTGATCTCTATGTTTTAGGTTATGAAAATGGTCAATAATGGTCAAATTATGAAAATACATGTGTGATTGAATAATAAGTGATTGGTTAACTTATTGATTGGTGTTTATCGATGAGATTGTAGGACTACCTTTTACATCAATTATTATACTTTCAACAGTAATGTTCTAAACTCTGCATTTTGGCAATACTGTGTGTACCTGGTAATCCCACAAGGAGAAAGAGTGAAGTCTAAATCTGAAATATTCTCATTAGTAAATGTCAATGTAAGTGGCTAATTTGGCAAAGTAACAAAAAAGTTACTTCTATAGAGCTTAAGGAAAGATTTATGTTCCATTTCTTGCTCTGCCATTTAGAAGCTATAGGGCCTCATGCAAATTAACCCCCCAATCCTCATGTTCATCTGTAAAATGGCGACAGTACTACCATCTAGTGATGCCTACCTCACAAGGTTGTTGTATAGATAAATACAGGATTTTTCATGTACTCATAAACACAAAAGTTAGTTCAATAAATGGTGTCTATTACTAACATAGTTGTAGTTGCAGAAATTACCATATTAATAACAATAGCAGTGGTAGGGGACTATCTATTCAGGGTTTCTGTTATAATCTGGCAAATATACCTACTGACATTTCTATAACTTAAAACTGAGTTTATATTAGAAAAATATTTACAGAAGAAATTCTCTAATATGTTTTCTTTTTATTGAAGTCATAATATTCAGCATCACTTGTGCTCTTAACTACTGTAATTCTCTCTTTTCTTCTACTTCTATCCTTATGTGTAACACTCATTTTATTCCCCCATCAATTTTATTATGTTTGCAACTTTGAAAGACACTTCTTTAATAAATTCAATAGTGACTTTCAGCACCTCCATGTGCTGCCATAGCCCACCAGAATCAACGTAAGCATAAACAGAAATCCAGATTTTTTTAACAGGATGCATGATAGATAAGAGAGGCTGAGAAATATATAAATTTCTCATCCAACTAGGAAAATGCCATCCGTTTCTCATCCATTGATCCCAGCAGGCCAGTGTGCCAATGTGCCTTTGAGAATAGCATTTCTACGTGGCTGATCATGGAGCTGTAGCTCAACAAATGCATGCTGAATGGAAATGGAAAAATGAACCTTTGTACAGAACTACAGAGGCTAAAATAATCATGAGTTGAATAATCATGAGTGTTTTTATTGCATTTGTTAATTTTATTTTTTAAAACAAAGCAATAATTAAAGACAAAAATAAGATCCATTTACCATTTTGTCATCTAGGCCTTCTTGGTTATTTTTTAAAATTATTCTTTTAATACTTATATAAACTATATATAGCTGAAGTTCATAAGATATGGTTAGTATTAGACTTTAATAATTTAAACATTTTATTTATAACTAATTTTAAAATAGTGAGACACAGCACCTATTTTAAAACTTAAAGAAATGAAATACTTTTGACTATATATTTGGATGAACTACTACTATTCTTTTACCAGCACATTTAAAAAGCAAATGCTGAAATTTTTAAAACTTAAAATAAGCTTATTAAAATATATATGAATCATATATACATTAAAAATAGTATGTAATCATATACACATTATCAACTAAATAGTGTGGAGAACTTGTCGTGTACCTAGGGATGAAGAAGAGGTAAAATACAGAGCCCTACCTGTGAACCTTGCTTTTTCTACATTGAATGTAAACAAAGAAAATACTCTTATCCAGATTACACAAGAAAAATACCTGAGAAAGATTCTCAATAACATATATGCCAATAAGCAATAAATGTAACTTAGATAATTCTATACATTAGTTAAAAACATTAGATGCACAACTTTAAATGGGAATGAGGCTTTCTGGATAGGAAACTTAGAAAAAGATATATGGGTTTTAGTTAATCATAAATTTAATATGCACCGATGGTGAGATCCAGCTGCTACAAAGGCATACCACCACCTTAGGCTAAATTAAAAGACATTGTAAAAAGGACATTGGGAAGAACAGTGCCATTAGAGTCTCTAATTATTAGATCACATTTAGCATATTAAAATTAGTCCTCTATATTTAAAGGAGAACATTGAAATACACAGTGTATCAAAAATATGTAGCCAAGTTAGAGAGATATTTAAAAAATGGTCATATGTGGAACAGTAAAGGAATCAATGTGCTTGGCCTAGAACAAAGGAGAGGAGATATAGTAAATAATTGCTATGGCTATCTTTCAAGAAATATTTATTGACACCCTGTGGGAAGCATTGTGCTTAAGTATGAGATAAAGAGAGAAAAAATAAAAAAGAAGCTGATCTGTAATTTCTTCGTTACTGAACTCTAAAGTCAAGAAAGGGATACAAGACTTTAAATCATCACACAAATGAACATTTGAAAACAAGTGATGATTAAAAAAAGAAAGGAAAGCTATATTGTCAGATAAGGCTGTCTGAAGAATTGATATTTAAATCAAATAAATAAAGATAGGGGAATACACTATTCCAAGCAATGATAACAGCACCTGCAAAGTCTCATAATCAAGGCCTCTGTGGTGGGAAAGAGCTTAGTAGAATCGAGAAAAGGGAAGAGAGGAGGATTAGAGCATATCAATGAGTAAGGAAGAATGGTGTGAGGAAAAAATGTGAGTCCACACTGTTGTAGCCATTTAGAGCCACATTAAGCCTTTTATTCTAAGTGCCAGGAGAAGCTACAGAAGAATTTAAGCACAGAGTAAGAAAAAGAGATTTATTTTTACAGTGATCACTTTGGCTTTGGGAATAATGTATTTGGTCGGGCTAGAGGTAGGTGGTGAAGGATCAACTTCAGAGGCTACTGTAGGAGACACAGACAAGAGATAAAAGGTCATTTGGCCTCAAATGGGGAAAGTGCAAAATGAATAAAAAATGAGAGACCGAAAGACATGGTAGAAGTAATAACCAAGAGAATTTGATGATGAACTGATTGTGATTGTGGAGATGAAGATACGGTGCTACGCAAGACCGCCATTTTCTAGTATGAGTAACTAGATGAATTACCGAGAATAAAAGTAAAGAAAATTTAAAGCAAAATGTCAACTGTCTTGTTTGGCCACGATAAGTTGGAGGATTAGGATCAGTTTTGTAAAACAACAACAGCCACCACAGAAACTGTAAAAACAGTTTTTCTATTATTTGGGTGACTATTTGGTGAATTGTCAGAAGAGAGAACTGCGTTGTTTTTGTTTCCTTCAAAAAAGAGCAGATCCATGACCACAATGTTACATTTGCTTAGGAGGTCAATTTCAGCTCCGTACACAAAAGACATATTTTTAAGAAGTAGACTATTCAAAAAAGTGAGGACTTCCCTAGAAGGGGCTAAGTTTCCCCTCACAGAAGCTATGCTGGCAGAGAATAAAGTATACAGGAGATGTTTTAAAAAAAGATTTCTACAATTTATGGAAGACTGAACTTGAGTTTCTTTCAATACTGTTATTTTCAATTTAAGACCTCAAGTTATGACACCTTGAAGAGAAAACCACAAAGATTCTCACTTAAGTCACCACAGGTGTTCAGTAAACCATTTAATTGTCAGTTGCTACTGGGCATGTACCTGATACCTTTCCACCAGAAGAGTTATTGATTGCATCAAGCAACTATTGGCTGATGACTGAAATATGCATACCTTCCCTCTCAGGTAACTGAGGGTCAGCACCATGCAAAGGTTAGAAGCTAAGAGTTCTCTTTCATAATTACCCCAAACTCTCCTACTGCAAATGTCAGTAATTTATTATGGCTTGCTTTCTTGCTGTGCTTAAACTTAGCCTCAAACATCCTTCTCCACTCAGTACTCCAAGACAATCAATACCCACTGATTGGCATTGTCATCTGAGATGATACTCAAGCCAGTTGTCATGAGTGTTCAACCCCATGACTCACAGCTCTTAAAGGTGTCTACCCTCAAAGGCTCCACGGAGGATGAGAAGCTGTGAGGATTTCTCCTAGGTTCAGGGAACCTCACTAAGATTTAATACGACTTGTCAGCCAGAATACTATTTCCATTTTTCCTCCTCATTGGTGGTGCTTCCTTTTTCCCCTAAAAAAAGCTTTGTAAATTTAAGAAGATTCTCCAGTGTGGTCTATGTAAGTATGTGCAGGTGGAGAGATTACTACGTCTTTAAATTTGTCATAGTATCTTGATGTGTGACCCTGCCTTCGATGGAGAGCAGGAGAAAAACTTGGCTGCGCAGCCAGGCGCCCCATGACAGTGCACCTAATCAGAGCCAGAGGTCTGAGGCAAAATACTCCTGTCCTCAAGGGGGAAAAAGGCTTTTTTTCTTTCTCATAGACTGAGTCTTCAGTAATAATTGTATGCTTTGTGATTGTGGTGCAGGGATAGTACCTATCACATTAGAGTTCAATTTTAATATATCTAGAGCTTTTAATAAGACACTGTGTTCAGACTAGGGAACTGACTGATTAATAAGTTGGTTCAAGTAGACTTTCATTCAGGTCTCAGGAATAAGTGCTCTGTCTAGTTGATAAATTTCCACACTAAACACAAACGTTGTTATTTGTCATACACTAACTGTTTTAATGGGCCATTCTTCATGATCTTTAACAACTATCAATTGATCTCTAGGACTCAAATGTCATGCTGCAATCCAGCTATGTTCAAAGAATCTAAGTTTAAAAGAACTACAATACAAAAGAAATAATGAAAAAAAACATCAATTTGCTCTAGGGACAGAAATATATTAAGCACATTAATGAAGATGTGAACAACAAGCAGTGACTCAGAGCTGTTATTTGTCTCTGTAACAGAAATATAGTAATCATCCAGACAGTTATATCTTCAGATCCTCAGGTTTTAATAAAGGTATATCTAAGAATTCTATTTAGATTTTCAGACCATTACATCTTGAACCATCAAAAAATAATCAGATATGCTTTAAATCAGCTGGGAGATAAACTGATCGATTTCAGACTTGTAGAACATAAACTCTAAAGGTAGCTTAATTTTCACATTCATCATTTGTGATTATTTTTCCAGTTCCTCCTTGCCTAAAAAAACTATATATCAAACTCTGATTTCCCTTCAGCAGACTGGTAGGCCTAGGCCACTTAATACAGAGAAAACTCAAAATGCTAGAAATTAAGTGAGTTCTTTTTAAAGAGGTTTAGGACAAACAGTTATGTCCTCAGAGTAACGAAGGGATATGCTTACTTCTTATCTGATAGTCTCCAGTGGCAGCATCAGCACATTGATGTTTTATGCATTTCATACATAATGTTCAATGTGATTATGAAATCCAGACTGTAGAGCTGAATTAACTTTGCTAAGAATGGAATGGGATGGAAGGAAGCACATGTGCTATTGAGAACAATCATCCCTTCCCTTTATCTTCTAGGAGATCAGTGGAAGCCTTTCTTTTGGAGAGTGCTCAAAGACAGATCAAATGTGATAATAAAGCTTCACTATCTGAACAGGTCTGCCCTAGAAATAGTGCTTTGGAAATTTGAGGTGGGAAAGAAAGGCAGCCTGTGCCAGAAACTGATTAAATTTCAGTCATCTATCCAAAGAAGTCCCTGGTTGCTTGTAAAATGCTCCATATAATTACAGTAACTACAGGTTTTAAAGGAATTTACACATTAGCCTTTATCATGGGACTTTCTTTGTGGGTGTATTTCTACTTTAAAATCAATATCCCTAAAATAAACTTTAATAAGATTTATTAATTTTATCTGTGTGGACTTTTTAAAAGTCAATATCAAATATCTTTCTCTAGATTCTTCTTGGCATTTGAAGAGGCTTAGGTATAATCAAATACCATGTCCTTTGTATGTTAAAAAAATCATTGTTCTATGGCTTTGCTCTTACATACAACTTAGCCCTATTTTAAACTTTGAAAGAGTTGTGAATCGATGAAAAGACTATTTAAAGTGTATGGGTCATCCTCATGCATGATCTCAGTACTGTGGACAAGGCCCATTAGTAGCTTCTGGAGCTATTATCTTGCTCAGTGTTAGATCTGAATAACCCAGGAATGCAGTTTGACAGCCCCTAGCTAACCCTGCACCATGGTGGTTAAAATCACTTTTTCAAAGCTTTACAAAAAAACAAAAAGGCTTTTGGAAAGTTGTGCCCCAGAGAAAAACAAGACTACTACCTTTCATTGAAAGTATAGTAAGGAACACTTATAGGATACCTTGGATTTTAAACCTTTTCCTTTTCAGAAGAGACAGCACAAACATTTCTTTATGGTCAGCTTCTAACAGAAGACTCCTACCAAGCACACATCCAATAAGCTTCCTGTTAGGTGGCTATAATCTTAATTCAAAGAACAAAGAATTTATCTTTTTCACTGGAAGGAAGACTTCTGAGGCAGTCAAATGTTAAGATTTTATTGATGCCAGGAGAATTCTATCAGTGAAACATAAAGGAAACATCAAATTTTGTTACCCCTTGAAAATGAAACCTGATTTCATCCTAAATCTCCGACATTTGAAACATAAAAGGCAAGCCAATATTCTATCCTGAAAAAAAAGGAAAAAATTAAGCCTCAATACTAGATTGAAAGCAATAACTGTCTTTTCTGTATCTATTTCACCATCATTATGTCTAGTTTCTTGAAATATAGTTTATATGTAATTAATGTCTCTATACTTCCCTAGAAAGCTTATTATCAAATGAATTCATAATATTAAAAATATGAATCAGGCATTTCTTAAGAAGATAATTTAATAGTTAGCCAAAGCAAACATCACATGCTTCCATTTGGGAAAGTAGAGAAAAAATATCCCAATATTATAACATGTCTAACTACCCAAGAGTAAGTATCTCCTCAATCCCAATACCTATATCCACCCCATTCAACAATAAGCTATTTCCAGCTCCCTCCTCTCCCTCCCACACCCAGAAAAATGTTGTTTGACACTGCATTGACGCAAAACATGAAAGAGCTTGATGTACTCAATTACCATTTTATAGTCTGCCTTTTAACTGGGCTGTTTAAATAAGGTTTTCATTTCCTTTGATTTGCTAGTAAATGATATTTTATATGATCTATGGAGGATCTATCAATCTATATTAGAATCGGGTCTAGCTGCTTGTAATATAGAAACAAGTGGCTTAAAACTGCAAATACATTTTTTTTCATGCAAAAGAAGTCTGCAGATCCTCTGCCCAGGAGTAGTATGGATGGCAGCTCCACAGTTATGAGACATCCATGCTCCCGCTATCGTTCCTCTAGGCCACCCAGCATGCTGGCTTTTTTTCTTTAAGGTTTCCTCATGTTTGCAAGAAAGCTCTAATGTTCTAGCCATTATGTTATTTTTCCGAACATCAGAGAGGAAAAGGGGGAGAAGGCCTGCAGAATGATCCTATTGCATTCTTTGCCAAACACCACCACTGCCACATACCCACACTCATCTTTACATCTCAACATCCACCTCTACTTTGGAAAGAGGCTGAGAGAGAGTTTTGTTGACAGACACATTGCTGCTCCCAACAATATCGGGATACTGTTACTTATGGGAAAGAAAGAATATGTATTAGGTAGGCAGTTAATATTTTCTACCATACAATCTTTGTATTTTCTGTTTAAATACACTTCCAAGATGGCTTATTTGGGGGACCTGTAGCTGTAATTTAATGCAAAATATTTCACAAAAGCTCAATGGAGATTCTGTTAGCTGAGATCTTTTTACCTGCATACTCCTGCCTGAGCAGCATTATATTTTAGAAGTGAAAGCTCTAAATGTAAAGCACTGTTTTTAAATAATTTTATTTAGCTAATATTGGCCAGGCCACCAACATTTTTTAGGTGCCAATTTATTTTTCACTTCCAAAATTTTGAAGTGATAGGTGATTATGGTTTAAGCAACTGTTATTTCAAAGCTTAAGCGATTAAGAAAGAAAAATGTTTGGCTTTCACACTATTAAACGTTCCTATTCTGTTTCCTCTGAAACATGGCAGTTGCCAGCACATTATTACATTGCTCTATAAACCGCGATCTCTATAGATGCACTGTCATCTGACAGCTCTGCTGGTGCGGATTTCCTTCTTTTGCTTTCACATTTCTGATGATCCGTTTTTAATTTGATTTGAGGTAAAATAGGAAGAAAATTGCCATGTGGATTAAATTGCTCTTAAGTAAATGGCAACATTTTTGGTCATCCAAGAAGATTTTCAGTGTCTGGCTGGTATTTGCCCTAAGCTAATAAACCACAACATCGTGCGATTAAGGATCATTAAAATATGAATTTTCCTAACCCTGGTTAACATCTCATCATTGTAATGAGGATGACCAAAAATATCTGAAATATGCTGATGTTTTACATAAAAATAGGGTCAGAAGATAATCTCAAATACTGACCCAGTGGAGGATAATTCAAACATTTCTGAAACTGTCACATATCACTGAATTAAACACCCGCAATACACAGCTTGGGCTATGACAGACGTAGGTTATAGCTGATTAAACAAGAGAATTCACACATCTTTATATTAGGATGGATGCACACTTCCATGGAGAATATTCTACTGGTGGGGAACACACAGAGAATGAAACTTTAATTTATCTAACTTTAATCCAAAATTACCTAATGCATCTCACTTGGTAAGAGTCAAAGAACGCTGCATAGGTTAATTATCTGGAGAGTTTGGATGTCCTTAGGTCAGAAATTAGTATTTTAAACAGGGATATATTTAAAATTCAGTTAAATTAATGGACTTTTCTTTTATATCATGCCATTATCATCTAAGTACACAAAGGCTGTTAACACCTGACATACCTGATCATCATCACTGCCAGCTACCAACAGATGTATCAGTCACAACAAATGCATTCTAATCGTGTCCTGGAAAGAACTGTTTCACACCTTTGGAGGATGACATCTACACCATGTAGATGTGCAAAAAGGTGTTTACGGTCTGCAGTTAGTGTTACCTGTTCTGTGCACTTGAGGAAACACATAAGGATTGCTCAGAGCATATTCTGGACAAACTAAGAACACATATTAGTAACTATTGATGAGAGCATTTTAAAGTTTAACAACATAGAGTTTGGTTGATAAATACATACATGATTGAGTCATACATTTCATGAGTGCTTGAACCATGTCTTAAACTTACTTGCGTGTTCCATACTGCCTGGCACAGCACCTGATAAACTGTATGTTCTCAGTATGTATTTGATAACAGTGAGTGTTTTACTTTACATCTACATCAAACCAAAATATGAATTAAAAAGTGGAAAGTTTTTGACATTTAGATCTCTACTTTCTTATACCTCATTTAGTTTCTTTTTTTTTTAATCAACTAGTATAGGACTGCCTGGAAATAAGAAATATGCAAGAATGCTAAGGACAATAAATAACTCTGAGAGATGTCTCATTTGCAAGCAAAATAGATGGCTTGGGAATTAATTCACCATACTAGTTAGGCTCAGAAATAACGACTAGGTAAATTTTGACCTTTTGTGGGTATGTCATTAGTTCTTTTAATTTTGAGAGCATGGTATTCAAGCAGTAGAAATATAGACAATAATATATGAAGTCACTAGCATGATAGAGCAAAGACCAAGCACTGAACTTTTTCACAATGATTATCTCCAAGTTATATTTATTTTCCCCAAATAATTATTAGCTCTATATAAATAATACACTTTATTCCCTTGCTAGTGGAAAATGATGTTTGACATTAAGGAAAGGTCAGGTATCATGAATGGGAAACCACAATGAGCATTGCCTTTAAAGATTATTGAAGTAAGAGGTACATATATTTGACAAAGTATAGAAATCAAATAGCTGCCATGTTAGCAGTGCCCTTTTACATGCCATAGATTTATTGACATTTACTGAATATAAAAGAGTTGAAACTCCAAATAGTTACTATGCATTATGATGAAAAACGTAATATAACCTCCCTGAAGGTTATATGAGATCATTTTTATCAGAGGATATTCATCAATTGATTGCATATCAGACTGGAATATAAGTTAAACAAGATCTTTCACTTCAGAAAACACAAAAATATACATTAGTTAAGTCATTTATGTCAGTGTAGTTGTATCTGTTGACCTAGGTACAAGTTAAATCCATATTATACCCACATGCACACAAGCACATAAATGTTCCACGGGCCTAAGTTGTACTTAATATTTTGAGGTGACAAATGACTTTTGCAGTTCACAAGGGTACTTACTGCTATAGATGTCTGAAATGAGAAGAAAAAATTGTCCAACTCCTCACTTTTCATTTAAGTGCAAAATCACAATGTAAATTTTATATTCAGAATTATCCTGTGAGAAGTCAAAAGAAATATATACATTCCAGGTTCTAGAATATTTACTCTGACCACTTCATTTTTCCCTGATCAACAATATAATCCTGCCTTAATTTTGGAGCCTCCCATTTAATTATTAGTATGTTTGCTCAGTAAAAGAAATATTTTTGCAGAGATTGGGAAATTTTAAAAAATAAGAATTTTATAGAGATTTCAAAGTCTTTCATGTGCTACTCAAGTTGGATAAGTACCTCTTGAGGCCAGATTAATGGATGTTCATCAGATTTGGTGATATCCATGTTCCAAGAGTTTCAGAAATGTTAAATTCAGACCTTCTAATGGAAATACAATGTAATCCCAGGTAAATGTTCTTGTTTGCCATTACCTGAAAGATTAGATGGCCTTTGAATCTTATAGAAGCTTGAAATAGACCCAGAATGTTGGACTCCTCTGAGAAAAATATTTATTTGAATGTATAGCAATAATACAATAGCAATTTCATAATAATATATGAAATTGAACCAAATGTCTGTAACATAAGTGTTGCTTGCCTTATTTTCTCTAGTAACACATGAAAATAAGAAAGTTGGTTTTTAAAAGAGGGAGACAAGTAGATTTTTTTTAAAGTGGCATTTTTTTTAAAGTTTTATTTATTTATTTTTAGAGAGGGGGAGGAAGGGAGAGAGGGAGGAAGAGAAACATCAGTGTGTGGTTGCCTCTCATGTGGCCCTTACTGGGGACCTGGCCTGCAACCCAGGCATGTGCCCTGACTGGGAATCGAACCAGTAGCCCTTTGGTTCACAGCCTGCACTCAAACCACTGAGCTACAGCAGCCAGGGCAGAAGAAGATTTTTATATGAAATTTGGAAACACTGAGTTTAGTAGTTTTTGTTATTTCATTTTCTAAAACTGTTTGTCTCTAGTTTTACTTTGTTTTCCTCAGAGAAAAATGAATCATCATGAGATTGTAATATTTCACAATCAAGAGAGCTTAGAGGTCATACACTAAAAAGAACAGTGGCCTAAGAATTAGGAAACTAATTTCTGAAATGAACTCTCACATTCTTCAGTTGTATAGCTTTGGGCAAGTCGTGAAACCTCTCTAGACCTTGTACACATTGTTCATGCTGTTGTAAAGGGAGGAAATTGGAATAAATCATTTAAAGGCATTTATTATGTCAGGATTTTGCTCAGCATCTACCAGCAGCCTAGAGGATTTAAAGAGAGATAATCCAAACACATAGATTTTATTACCAACTGGGGCTCCTATCCTGAATTTGCTCTCCTACTTAGAGAAAGTAGGCAGAAAACAAGAGTACACTTCCTGTTTCAGTCTTAGTGCCTAAACCAGCATCAAGCCAATGGACCTGGCCTTTTAGCTGCCTGGACCCCAGGTACCTCCTCACCTTCTTAGCCTTTCAGAACTAAGGGTTTTCCATGTCATCTCCCACCACACACACCACACACACACACACACACACACACACACACACACACACCTGTTATTTCTAATCTCAATGGGAAGTGATACCACAGGATATTCTTTTTTGGGAGTCTCTCCCCTAGGAACATTTTGACTGAAACTTATCAGGAATCTTTCCGGTCTACTTCATGTCCCACAGCCCAAAAAAGTAATATGAGTGTACATAGGAGTTTCTCAATATTACAACCTAATGGCATCTTTAAGCCATCATAGTTAGAGCAAAATGACTACATATACAACTCTACAATCAGCCTGCATCCTTGTCTCAACTTCGCTGCTTATTACCTGCGTGACTGAGCAAGTTGCTTGATCTCACTAAACCTCACTTTCCCTATCTGTGAATGGCAGATCATATAGGGACTTTCCTCCTAGGTCTTCTAGCATATCTGGACTTTCATCCATGTAGTTTTAACTGCATAATCCATAATCTTTAACACTGCACTGCTTCTTCTCCTACCCATTGTGACATTCTCCCTCTCAATTTCCATAAAAAAGATTGTCTTTGACTTACTTGGCATTTCCTAAAGCAGAGCATGGGGGCCATGTAGAATAGGACATTTTTGCTTGTTTGTTTAAGTAGATGAAAACATAATCTTAGTTTGGCATGCATTTGGTACCAAATGAATATTAATTAAACTTCCTGCTTTTGCTAGCACCTAGCACAGCACCTTGACAATATAGACATTCACTGTAAGTATGGCCAGTAAGTAAGGTCTCTACTTCCCTCAAAGGCTGCATGAGGAGGGTGGCTAATTGCTGACCTTGCTATCAGCCTTAACCACAATGGCTTGCAAGAATCATTGTAGTGTGAGGAATTTGACTAGTCATAAAGTCGGAATATAACCAGGCAGATGAACCTGGAAAACATATAAGGTTCCAGCATTCATTCATCCACCATCACTTTGTATATCTAATGAATATTTACTGTGATACTATAATTGGCGAGTGAACAATAATTTTTTTACAAACATTCTAGTTATAGAAGATATATAATGAAAAAGGAAACAAATGAATAAGCCAGTTAATGTTGGATAGTAAGTGCTTAAAAGACTATTTTTAAAGGTTAATGTGATAGAGAGTGACTAAGGTAGACGGGGTTCTACTTCAGGTGATCAGGAAGGCTTCTCAGAGGAGGTGACTTTGAGCTGAGATCTGTGACAAGGAGGAGCAGACACAGGATGATCCCAGGGAAGAACATCCCATTCAGAGAAACAACAAAACGAGCACTTGGAGAAAAGCAAGAAGATCCCTGTGGCTGACACTCAGTGACTGAGCAAGGAAAGCATGTGTTGCAGATGAGGGCAGAGACTTGGATAACTGCTCAACAGAGGCATAAATGAGAGGCACAGCAAATTGTAGAAATCAATCTTTAATAGAGTGGCCCAGACAACATTTGAGCACATTTGGTTTCAAATCTCTGCTCTTTTCCTTCCTAATTGTGAGATCTTGGGCAAGTCACTAAACTTTGGGAGTCATACTAACCAATCCTCATAAGCTGTGTGATTGTTGAATGACGTAGTGAATATAAAGAGCCTAACACAGCACCTCACATACAAAAACACTCAACAATGACAGCAACATGTCATTATAATTCACATTATGATGATGCCACCATAATGGCAGTGGTGGGGGGGAGCTCCAATTTTCTATTTTTCAGTGTAAGATATCTTCTACTGAAAAAGGGTAAAATTTTATGGTAATTTAACCAAACTACAAAATGAAGTCACTATTTCTATTTATAGATTAAAATATGAAAAAAATAAACCCCTTACACTCAGTTCTGGTCACTACAAGAATACCCAATACCTTATTAGTAGTCCCCACCCAAGTTTGCCTGGATATGCATTTGTTTGCAATCCCAGGCTTCAGATCCAGCATTAATGATGAGATTGAAGGAACAGCAGATCCAGGACTTTTCCAAGAATTCCCAGAACTTCTCTGAGTGGATAGCACAGGCTCTGGAGACTTCCAGTCCAGGTTTCAATCTGGCTCCACCTCTTGCTGGCTGTGAGCCTGGTAATGTGTACACCTTCCCTGTGTCTTGCTTTCCTGATCTTTAAAGACAGTACCTAGATCTTAGCAATCTTATGAGCATTAATTAGATAATGCATGCAAAATACATGTTATAGTTTTTTTACATAAAATTAATTCTCAAAAATACTAGCTATAATTATTACTATAACCCATGAACCAGTATTTCTGTCACACAAGTTTTACTCCTTTTAAATAGTTTTCTAATTTTAGAATGAAAACTTAGAAAATGATTTCCATGTTGCAGTCTCCCCAAATATAGCCAGACATTACCCTTTTAGTAGGTTAAAAGAAATACCAATTTTACAGTTATGATTTTCTGGCCAATACACTGTTAAGTTACAAGAATATATTTTTCACCAAAGGCCTTAGTAAAAAAAAAATTAAAAGAAAGTACTTCGATAACATTTAAATGGGGTAGTAGAATTTCGGGTGACTTTTACTATACTCTCTCTCTCCTTCTTTTTTTAAATATGGCCTATTAACACATCTAGTTTTCCAGAATTGGCACTTGCAAAAAATGGTTGCTCACCTCTGCCCAAAGTCATTATCACACATTGATTATCAGTCAGCACCTTAGAGGGATTAGTAGCCAGTCAGAGACACTAAGAATCCTCACCAGATGGATGTGTGAAGGAAAGTGGAAGCTGAGGAGCTGAAGAAAGTGTTCCAGGAAAAGGGAAAAGAAAGACATCTAGGGTGACCATTAAATGAAGCAGAGTATGTCAAGGGCTTAGCATGATCCTTGGTTCACAGTGAATTCTAGTACCACTAATAAGCCTTCCTCTGTGACCAACGATCACAAATGCCTTCTTTTAGAAATGAGGAGATTAAGTAATTTGCCCAAGGGCACATATATGCAAGAGCCAAAATATGAAAATACATTGGTTTGAATCCAAAGCCTTATTAATGCCATGATTACAATAAGATGAAACTACTTTAAATATTTGCACATGACTCACCGTGTTTTTTTAAAAGCTATTTATGAATCATTTTATCTACCCCCACACATACACACAAACTGTTGAATACCATTGTTTCATTTTGTAGATGAAATTTCAAAACTCAGTATGTGCAAATAATTTAAAATCATATAGCCAGAGCTGGCTCTTGAATCCACAATTTTTGACTCTTTGTCCAGTTTTTTCCCAGTACACCACACTGGTATCATTCATTACTTGACAGCACACACAAAAACACACAAAAAAATCCTATGAAGTCTACATGAGAAAATCCCTCACCCCAAACCAAATGGTCATGCTTGTATGCAAAAACACACAATTTAGTGTGAGAAATAAAATTTTGATGCACACACACAAAAAAACCCTAACATCTCTTCCATAGCACAGATGAGCAAGTACAGGATTAAATATAATTAGCCTGTATCATTCCAGCTGCCCCTCACACGCTCCTTCCACTTCTGTTTTCCCTGCTGTTAGTCATTCACAATCGATTTTGGAAGAAGGAATATAATGGATGCATATCTTCTGTTATCTGTCTCAGTTTTCACTGATCTTGAGATTCCTTTCTTCCCTTAGTCATTCTACATTTATTAAATGCTACTAATAGCCAGACCCCTGTACCAAGCATTGAAGCAATAGTGTCAAAAAAAAATACTATCTTTCTCTCAGGGAGTATACCAATTCTTCAATGTTTGCTAGAAAACTCTTAGTTCAGTAAATATCAAAATTAGTTGGAGTGTGAATTCCAAAATTTCCAGATGTTTTCTTCTCTTCAAGTCCCTGTTTTAAGTGCAAGCCTCCTTTAAGGGTGGCTGTTTGTGAGACAGGAGAGATCATTATCAGAGTCCCATTGTGATGACCTTCACTTTATCTTTCCTTTCATTCCTGATTAATGTTGAATGACTTGTCAGAGTTTCTCCTCTAAAGTGCCAGTCTGCCACTTCCAGACCTGTTCACCTCCCCTTTTGCCTACAACACAGAGTTGCAGGATTTCTGGAAATTGCTTGTGCAAGCTATAATAATGGTGCTTTTTATTAATACACTGATAAAAATGTAAATGTGACAGATTGTGATACTAATCAATAATTAGAAAAACAGAATAGTTCCACCATAATCCCTTGTTTATGGGATTACGATAGTTCATTGTAGTCCCTTGTTTCACTTTTCACATTGGTTAGAAATAGTTTTATAGTGTCAAATATTAGCTAGACACAGAGCCAGGTGAGATTATACACCTTGGTGGCTGCAGGTAATTGGGTCCATCTCCATGATCCTCCATTTGAGGGAATATTTGTTCACTGCCTCAATAATTTTCTTGTGTTCATTCCCCAGGGCCCAGTGCATTGGTAATGGGAAGTGCAGCTGGGCTTGTATATCTATGGTGCCCACGCACAAGGTCATTCTGTTAATACCATAATCCACATCAGTAGGAGATGATTCAACCTCACTTCGTGTGTCTTCACGATCTGATCATCCTCTGGAAAAAGTCATAAACTTTTGCCTGTGTCACCCGAGCATTATGAGATCCCACCGAGAAATAACATTTTGTTTTAAACTAGAGAAGACCAAGTTTTTCTTTTGTTCCATGGTGGCTAAGATACGATTATCTTTCAAGTTTATCATCAAGTTATTCCACTCTCCAGATCTATGTCCTTTTAAGGTCTCCATTAGTCTACAGGATTGGTAGGAAAAGAATTACAAGAATTACCATACATTCTATACATTGGCATATTTTTTTTGTTCAAAGTGATTCTTAAAACATGGGGTTGTATTGAATGGTCATTCCCAGCCATCTGAGGTTCTGGTTTGCATGTTGGGAATTCTCCAAGAATCTTGTTGGCTCAAGTCTTCAGTCAGATCATTTTCAAGTGGAGATCCAAACAGAACCAGAGTACTTAGTTCTGTGAAATGTGACTCTCAGATTTTAATTCTATTTTTTAATAATCTTCTCTATATAGGAAAAGTCACATGTTTATATATATATATATAATTATTTTAAAAATCATCTGTCCTGAATGTGGTGTTGGTGTATCACAATTAACACTCCTCTTAACATATGGTCAACAAATGTTTTAATGACATCTAGGCTAGATCAGGCACTAAGTTATTAACTAATAGCAGAAGGATCAATGATAGTGTACTGGCTTGCACAGCATTAGAAATTAAATGACAACTAAGAAAGGGCAAAAAATTCTTGGGACCCCAAGAAGCTCCTTCACAGTTGCAGATTTTACTTTAGGCTAACTCCAGCACAAACCTGGAAACGGAATAACAACGATGAACAATTCCATAGCATTCACCCTGTGCCAGATAATGTTCTAAGTAATCCCTCATTCTGCCCATAGAATATATTGGTATCCTTTTGCAGATGAGGAAATTGAAGCACAGAAAGATTACGGCACTTGACTAAATTCAGACAACCTCCCAGTGGCAGAGCCAGGAACTGAACCCAGGCAGTATGACTGACTACAGTGTCCATGCGTCTACCAAGCACATGGGACAGCCTCTCATGAATCCTGCTCTTGGCCTCTAGGTCTTAAAATGCCCTTTTCTTCCATTTGCTTTGAGAGTTTTGCTCTTTTGTAATGTTATTATCCCATCTCACCACACAATACTAATGCCCAGAATGCTCTTCCCAATCCTTTCTGGGTGTGTGTGTGTGTGTGTGTTGCACTAATTTCTACTCATCCTACAAAACTCAATTTATAGAAACTCAGAAACTCTCTCTTAAATATCTAGTCTAATTAATTTAATAGATGTATCTCTTATGTGTTCCCATAGTGCCTTGTGTATATAGGTATATATAATAACTAATATTTATTGAGCATTAGTATGTGCCAAGCACTAATGCCTTTCCACAAATTATTTTTTTCCATTTTTGTAATGACCCTATAGGAAAAGCATTCCATTTCATAGAGAGGATATTGAGGCACAGTGATAATTAAGGAATTTACTTAAAATTAAAATAAACAACTGTTGGTAACAGAGAGCCAGGCTTCAAACTCAAACAGTCCAATTATTCCAGATACCTTGCCTCTGAGCACCGTATCCATAGATATGTTGCACATGCACACAACACATTCACCCCTCCACACACAATTATAATCATAACACTTGCTACACTATGTTTCTTGCCTTTACTGACAGCCCCTTTAATGTCAGAGCCGTGATTTGTTTAATTTGTATTCCCAGTTCCTACCACAGTAATTCCCAGTTACTCCCAGTGCCTGGCAAGTAAATATAGCTTGAAATTTTACCTGCTGTCTTTCTGATTCTTCTTCATTGATTCTCTCCTTTTTTTCCCTTTACTCCTTCACTGACACTTATTCTGGTCTTATTCTTCTTATTCTTAGGTGAGATTCGCTGCTATGATTTTATCCCCCACCTATACCACACACACATGATTTTCAAAATAACAGCCCTGATGTCTCCTGGAATTTGTTTCGCCCCCACTTTATACACGCTGACCCTTCTGTCTTTCTTTGTTTTCTTTGAGTTGCCAACCCCATTTCAGCTTAACCATGACCTTTGTTGGGTTCCTGCATTTGTTCCTCTGTACTTTTTTCATTCATGTTTCTATATTAGCAGAACTTCTGATTTGAATATTTAAAAATTATGTTTACCCATACCTTTTGCCCCTAAGAAACTATCAAAAAACTGTGCTATCTTCATTTCAGTATTCCAGTGCCTGGAAGAGTGCTTCTCATAAAATGTGGTCAAAAACTTTATTTAGTAAATGGGTGAATGAAGAGGTCTGAAGAACCTATTTTGAGTAATGCTATGTTTACAGGAGGATGCTTTTTACTGGGAAGTTTGTGTTAATGTTCTGTCATTTTATAATATAAGTAGTTTGAAGGCATTGCCCCAAACACATAGTATGTTATTAACTCTTTTATTTCAAAATATAGACTTAATGTAAAATTTTACTTTATTCTGCCTCTTTCATGCTTTTTTACTATATGATTAAAAATAGGAGGACACATTAACCTTGTCACTAATATCCAAGCCTCTGCTTTTTGAAGAGTCAAAAATCTTTCACCCAACTTGTACTTGCCCTGGGTCATGAGTCCACATCAATGCTTCTGGTACAGAAGCAATTTTTTTTCTCTCTACTGGGGTAGCAGGGTCATCTGATTGGGCTTTCCATGGTCCTGGCTGAATAGGAAGGGAATTAAATTGCAGTGTCAAAGGAAATTACTCATTCTAAGAAGAATTCACGTATTATCTATAGCCAAAACCATCGCTGACACTCATTTATGATTAAAATTAAAAGTAAGAAAGAAGGAGTAATTTGTCTGCACTTCTATGACAATAAAAATGTGAGGACCAAATTAAATTGATGGTAAAAATCTGTGGCATGCCTGATAAGAAAGTGGTTTTCTCAGTAGTGTTTTATAGTTTAGAGGCATACCCAGGCAGACAGGGACAAGAAATGTGTACCCAGTGGGCGATGGTCTGTACAGAACTTCATTCCAGAACAAACCTTATTTAGGTTGATGCCCAGTAAGTTTAACTCACCCAGGCATTCTTCTCAAGGGAAGTTTTTCAGGAACAAAAGCCTTTTTAAATGGAACGCTAAAAGTCTTAAAAGAAGAAACCGTCTCAAAAACAAGCTCATTCTTCACATTGTCAATAAGCATGTTGTGCCTAATTTTATTTTTTACCTTAATCCCAGGCATGTATTTGACACCTGTGTGCATTTTCTAAGGTAATGTGTGTCAATGAGTGGTGGGAAAGATAATAATTTTTTGATAATGTATCTCTGAAATAACATGAAGTTGAGGTAAAATGCATGCTTTAAGACATTTCCAAGTTCTACAACCTGGCTTAAAAATTGTGCTAAATCTTCTGTATGTAAAGAAAGTAAAATTAAAGTGTTAGATTTAAAAGGAAACTTGAATTGATTGTTAGGAGTGGAAAAAAAATTCTTTGAAAGACTATGGAACTATTTTAGTCCCTGTAATAAATATAGAAGCAAATCTAGTTTAAAGGAGAAAAGCTTATAGATTTATTTAAAAGACATGTCATCTTTTTGGCCTCTTCACACAGGGCAGACAGAACAAAAATGATTTATCAGCTGGGCTATTTGCCTTTTAGAAAACTGTGATTTGTTTCTTTAAAAGGCCTATTTTTATACTTTATTTTATCATCTGACATTTAAACACTTAAGTTTCTTCAAATACCAGTTTTCTCAACCTAGTGAATATTTACATTCTCGTTATAGAAGTAGGCTTCTTTTTAAAGTTTCAAGTAAAAGTAATCAAAGCAAGCATATTATCTGACCACAATGCTTTGAAATTAGAAATTAACTGCAAAAAGCAAGTTTCAAATAACGGTTTACTATTTATTTTATTCTGATTTGTAAGCATTTTAATGGAATGTAACTTATGTTACATCCATGCGATCACACTTCTAGATGATTTGGTATTTGCACAAAAAATGTGTTTGTGGAGCTCACTGACAGCTATATATACTTATATACCCCTTTATGTATCTATCTGCCAAGCCCCTTCAACACTAATGGAGAATTAGGACCAATGGCTATAGTGAATATTAATGACTGTATCTATTTCAGGTCAAAAATTGAAATAAAGCAAATGTAAATTTAAACATTAAGTTTTTATGTTTTCTTTTAGGCCATGTGAATTTTATGAAAACTAGTTATTTCCTAAGGAAAAAGAAATAGGAGATGAGTAGAGGCTAACGTTCAGGCAAATATGTTTAAATCAAATTGTGTTGCAGACTGCCTCAGTAAGTAGAACAGGACCTTCTGAACTAGTGACAGTTAGATTTCCTGGACATCAAACTTGCAAAGACAAAAAAGGGAGAGACACACACACACAGAGAGAGAGAGAGATTGTTTCAGACCCAGCTACAGAGCTAGAATTACATGCTGAGAATAGAAATGTAAGAACAGACAACCATTTAAGTAACAACCAAAATTTCCTGCAGAAATTTTTCTTCTTGGTAAAATCTTTACTATAAACACCCAAGTAAATCATTTTAAAAATCACTTAAATGTTTTAGATCTTATGTTAATAATCCATAGGAATAACGACAAATATTGAGGAATTAGAATTATAATAGAATGTGATAAACTGTATTCCAAGTTTATCACATAGTATTTGACAATTTTCTGTTCATTTTATAATGATTTTGTAAGAAATTGATTGACCTTGTCTGAATTTGGCTATGCTACTAATTGTTATCAAAATATGCCTTCACTAAGATCCATAGGTCATTTAACCATTTTATGACAAATGATAGGTGGAAAACGCTTCCATATGACAATTTGGATATAATTTTTAGTCAATGTCAGTGGAATTCAAATTTACTTAGATCAACCATTTCATCACAGAGAAAAAAATAATTAACAAATTTAAATTTTCCATTAAGTAACTTTGCTGCTTTTCTTTCTTATCTTTTTTAATTAATCAATTTTATTGAATTTATTGGAGTGGCACTGGTTAACAAAATGATACAGGTTTCAGGGGCATGATTCCACAACGCATTGTCTGTACACTATTGTGTGTTCACCACCCAAGCCAAGTCTCCGTCCATCGCCATTGCTGCCGATATAGTCTCCACCATCTCCTCCCACACCCCTCCCCCAGAAATCAGCACATTTTGGTCTGTGTCCATAAGTTCTTTCTCTTGTTTTTTTTCACTCAATCCCTCCACCACCACCACCCAGCCCTCCCATGCAACGTGCCCCGCCCCGCCCCGACAGCTGTCAGGCTCTCTCTCTCTATGAATCCGTTTCAATTTTGCTTGTTCATTTTGTTAACTAGATTCTACATAGGAATGAAATCATAAGGCACTTGTCGTGAGATCAGTATCATTGCCTCCTACCTTACAGATAAAAAAAATCAAGGCCACAATTGTTAACCAGCCTCTCTTCTAACAGAAAGCTAGTAAGTTGCGGAATTTAGATTTGAACTCAACTGTTTCTGTTTACAAAATCTAGCTCTCTATCACAACATCAGTGTTTTCCAAATTGTACTTTTTTCTATTTCTTTTTCTAGATATGTTTATAGACATTCTGTGGGAAAATGCAAGTAACATGTTTTATCAAAAATAAAAAAAGTCAATGTACAAGTAAAGAAAAGAAATACACATATAATTATATACAATAATTGTCCTTTAACAGTAAGTTGTTATATTTATAAGTGCATACAATAAAATATTTTTTAAAACCAGTAAAATATTAATGGAAAATCAGAACCAAAATTTCCTCTTGTCTTAGTCTGCAGGTTGCTACAACAAAATAGTAAAGACTGGGTAGCTTAAACAACCGGCATTCACTTCTTACTGTTCTGGAAGCTGTAAAGTCAATGATGAAGAAGGTACTAGCAGTTTGGGTTCTTTATATAGGCCCTCTTTCTGGCTTGTAGCTGGTCCTTCTCTCTGTATTCTCATATAGTGGAGGGAATGAGCTCTATATCTTTTCTTCTTCTTATCAGGGCACTAATTCCGTCATGGGGACTCTACCTGCATGACCTCATATAAACCTAATTACTTCCCAAAGGTCTCATCTTCTAATACCTTCCCATGGGGGTTAGAGATTTAAATTATGAAACTGGGGGGACAAAAGCATCCAGTCCACAACAGCTCAGGTAGAAAATAATTATCTGAGACCTTAGGGAAGTAAATATAAGCATAAATTGTTGTCAAATAGTTTTTGGGTTCTATGATAGGCTGACATGGGGTCATCATATTACAAAAATTAAAAAATAAGAGACACTCTTAAATGGATCGATGATGAGGATCAGTCAAGAGTGATAATTTGTCTGATTTACAATTGATTCAATTTTCTGCACTTGAGATGTGGGAGGCTGGAGGAAAGGGAGAGAAAGAAAGAAAGAAAGAAAGCTTTGCCATAATGAGAAACCCAGATATTCAAATGAGACATGATCAGATTCACAAAAGGATGGTGTTTAGTCCTCATAGCAAAGTTCTAGCAGCCTTTACCAACTAACTTCCACATTAATTTCTGGACTATGTTACATGCTTTTTTCTTAAACTTCAGTTAGTATTTCTTATTGTTAATTTTTCCTCTGTTAATTATACAACAAAATTTCCCCATGAATTTATGGTTGATAGAACTTTTTGTAAGTATTGTGTCTGAGTCCAATAAGCAATTTTGGAACATTTTTAAATACAGATCAGAAAACAAACTTTGAAGTTCTTAAAAATCTTAAAGCAGTTGTTCCACATGAAATAGTTATTCTTGAAGCAAATTTCACTGTGTAGATCATGTAATTAGTGATTTTCTTTCCCTTAACACTCAGTACTCATATCAAACAGCTAAATGATGTTTGTAATCATTTTCTCATTTATAGAAGGTTATTTTTCTAGCATGTAGAATTTTCCCCAAAATGGAAAATTAGTTATGTTTTGTGTTTCACTTTATCCTGTAAGATTTGTATTTTATTCTTAAGAAAATGAAGTGATTTACCTTTCATGTTTTACCGGCAGTTTGGGGCTTAGCATAGTTTGTGTGGTATTAACTATCTATTGCTACATAGCAAATTATATCAAGACTTAGTGGCAAAAACAACAATGAACATTTTAAAAACTGATTTTAGAAAGAGAGAGAGAAAGACATCATTTGTTGTTCCACTTATTTATGCATTCATTGGTTAATTCTTGTATGTGCTCTGATCAGGGATCAAACCTGCAAACTTGGTGTATCACAACTTTGATCTATTGGATGCCCTAACCAACTGAGCTACCTGGCCAGGGCTCACAGTGGACGTTTTTCTCTCTCACTGTGTTTATGGGACAGGAATCTAAGACTGAAGTGGTCATAGTATGAGTATTTATACAACAGAAATGGACAAATACTATAAACCGGGGCTTGATTTAATATTTTGTTAATTGCCTAGACTTAAGAAAGTAATACAGGAAGTGTTAATAATGCAGAATATATCTGTAAGTCTGTTCTGTCCTTAACTGTCATGTTGTCAATACCATAAACATTTGAAACATTTTTCTGGTCTTTTAAAATTACTTTCCAATTCAGCAGAAAAGTCATTTGTGCTATTGATGAACAAGTGAAGTCTCAGTTTATATGTTTGTTTTTCCAGTTTTGTTGTATTTGTTAGTATAAACAAAAATACTAACCAGAACTCACCACAAAACTACACTCATTAATCAGTGGCATGAATGACTTCTTTGCTAAATTGACTGGAAATCAAGCATTCACTCTAAATCTGAATTTTTGACATGATTGTTGCAAAAAAACTGACAACAAATTTTACAAGAAATAGGTCACACTGAAGTACAGTTATATTGACTTTATAATTAAGAATACTGTATATTTTATTATTATTACTGGTAAAACTTATGCTACAAAATTTTTATAACTAATATGAGTGTGTATGCACATGCAGATATAGAGATCACACATCTTTTTTCAGGGAACAGAAAAGCATTTACCAGCCTAGCACTGAGCTGACTGACCTTCTGATGTGGCTCACTCACACGGCTGGGAAATTTGTGCGGGCTGATGACGAGAAGTTTCAGTTCCTCACCAGGAAGGCCCCTCCACAGGGGTGATCAGTGTTACATCTGGGCTTCCTCCGGAACAAGCAAACCACAAGAGGAAGGAAGATCCAGATGAAAATGACCCCTTTTTCATGACTTAGCCTTAGAAACTCACATAGCATCTTCTCTCTTTCTTGAAAAGCAATTCTAAATATAGGGCTGTTCTCCAAAAATGTTCCAATGTAATTCACTGATATAACTGTTTATGTCTCCCCAAAACTTATACGTTGAATCCCTAACAACCAGTGTGAAGGTATTAGGAGGTGAGGCCTTTGGAAGTGCTGGGTCAAGAGAGTGGAGTGTCATAAAAAGCCTGGAGCTTTATTAGGCTCCCTTGCTCTCTCGATCATGTGAGGTCACAGTGAGAAGATGGCCATCCAGAACCAGGAAACACTCTTTCAGCAGACACCAAAGCCCCTTGATCTTGGCCTTCTTAGCTTCCAAAACTATGAGGGATAAATATCTATTGTTTAGAAGCTACTCACTTTATGGTATTTTTGTTATAGCATTCCCACTGGACTAAGTCAATCACTGAGCTGGGCCACATTGCAGGGAAGGAGAAATCAAATTCATTCATATTCTTTCTCTCCCTCTCCCACCTCCTACTCTTTTCCAAGGTGATAAATTTCATGTCAAGAACAGCTGCCAGTATTCCAGTATATATAGTTTGAAAGAACCACACTGGTCAAATAGGTTTTGAAGGCCATGCATCCTGCTACATTGTCCCATCTATTCTTACCCCCACAAACTGACTTTCTGTTAGTAATTAGGAAACTAATAATATTATTGCTAAAATATTAGAAGAAGAAATGATAACTAAATAATCTGTTAATAACAAAATAAAATACATATATATAGAACAATTTCATCTTATAAATAGTAATGCTGCAGAATTTTTTCATCACCTAGAAAATTTAGATGAACTACTTTTGCTTACTAGCCATAACTGTCCTAGATTTAGAATTATTTCATGAAAGAATGAGAGGTGGGGAGAGAGGGGGAGAGGCAGAAAAGAAGACAGTAAAGAAGAAACTTCATATATAGTGATGTAAAATTTAATGCTTAGGAAAATTTTAAATCATATTCTAAAATCTGTTAGTAAAAATCTAGATATTCAATTGAGATTATGAAGTTTGAAATAGTCATTATATATTCTATTCACTTTTCCAAGTACCATTTCAAAAGATTTGAGCTTTTGTTGGAACTGCTCTTGGATTTTATGAATAAATAATTTTTTATATTTCCAGCTTCTATTGTTTCACATTTGATTTCCTGTGACAAGATATAATACAGGAACAGTAACACTTTTCTTCTCCATAACAGTTTCTGCAGCAAGTTTATAAAAGTATTGTCTGTTAACCCAAAGCTAAACTGCATGCTGAGAAATCTGACATGTACTTGGGTTGAGGAAGGGAGGTAAAAGGAGACAGGCAGGGGGATACTCACTTAGGAATACAATGCTTCCTACACAGGCTTGTAAAATATTTGCAAAATAAAAGTTACCTGTCATACTTATGTAGACATAGGTCACAGCCATGTTTCTTGAAACTGTTATAATTTTTCAACTAATGTGAACAGTCCACATTTGTGGCATTATAATTTCATAATTAGAAGGAACAATTTGGCAATCCTTGTTTACCTTGGAGATGGATCTTTATTCACATGCTACATACTCCACATTCTACATTTCATTACATCATCATCAGGGAATGCTATGAACTGAGTTTTGTCCCCACGCCCCCAACTTCACATCTTGATGACTTAATCCCCAATGTGACCACATCTGAAGATAAAGTCTTTAGGAGGTGATTAAGGTTCAATGCAGTCATGAGGAGTTCAAATCTAATAGGACGATGGCCAGTAATAATAAGAAGATATATCTTTCTTTTTTTCTCTGTCTCTCTGTCACTCCATGTCTTTCTCTCATTTCCCACTGTGAGCACACAGCAAGAAGATGGCCATCTATAAACCAGAAAGAGGTCTGACCAGAAACCAAAGTGGCTAGTACCTTGATCTTAGACTTTCTATCTCCTGGGACTCTGAGAAATCTCTGTTCCTTAAGCCACCTAGCCTGTGGTATTTGTTACGGTAGCCTGAGCTGACGAAGACTGATGTTGGAATGGAGAAGTGGTGTGCTGTTGCAATGTATATCAACAAATGAGGAAGTGGCTTTGAAATGGGTTGATGAGAAGATGTTGAAAGAGTTTGAGGTGCATGCCAGAAAAAGTTGAGATTGCAATGAAAGCACTATTGATAGAAATATGGATATTAAAGGTGATTTTGATGAGGGCTCAGAAGAGAACTGGAGAGATAACTTCCATCTTCTGACAGAATACATACATAATTCTGAACAGAATATAACAGAATATTGGTAGAAACATGGACATTAAACATTGGACATTGGTAGAAACATTAAAGGTCATATGGGGATGTCTTAGATGTAAATGAGGAACAGGTTATTGAAAACTGGATTATTGATTTTTGGCAAGGCAATCCTTGTTATAAAGGGCAAAGAACTTAGTTGAATGGTGTGTTAGTCTTTTATGGAAGGTAGAAATTGAGAGCAATGAAATTAGATATTTAGCAGGGAAGGTTTCTAAGCAAGGTATTGAAGATGTAGCCTGGGTCCTCCTTACTGCTTAATATAAAATGCAAGAGAAAAACAGGAATCAATGTAGCAATTGTTAAGCAAAATGAAAAGAACTTGGGAGATATAGAAAATTCTCAGCTTATTCATACTGCAAAAAATGAGAAAATTCATTCCCATTTTTCTCACTTGTCTCACTTGTTCTCCTGTTCTTACTTGGTGTTGAAGAAAACCTTAAGTGTATTTAACAGCCATTTGATAAAAGCTCTTGGTTGCATCTCATGGACTTAATCACTCATCTCAGCAGAAGCCAGGAACAGGGAACTATTACCAGCAGAGGCACAGCAGCCTGAAAGAAAGAGGACAGAGAAAGGACAGAATGAAGGAAGCTATTGGATTTCTTTGAATACGTAGGACCAAACCATGGAGCTGTTTGGCTGCAATGTGTGCTGATTTTCAAGAAGAGGGAAAACTGACCCCAAGCATTCCGATATCCTCCAGGCTGCCACTCACACCACAGAGCTTAAGCAGAGGGACTAGCCTGCAGAAACATGGAGGTGACACTGCCACCACCATGGTCCTAGAGAGTGGAGTATACAATTAAAGAAGATTAGAGTCTTAAGATCAAATGGATCTTAACTTCTCTGGCTAAGATTCTAAAACCTATACCACTGTCCACACCACTACCAAACACATACACCACTTTTCTGAGTTTTTTAAATTATATTTTTCCATCACTATTAAATCCCCTTATGCCCCCTCACCCTCCACAATCAACACACACTTGTCCATGTCCATGGTTCCTTTCTTAATTTTGCTCAATCCCTCCACCCCCTTAGCTGTCAGCCTGCTCTCTACCTATGAGTCTGTCTCTATTTTGCTTAGTAGTTCAGTTTGCTCATGGTTCCACACATAAGTGAAATCATATGGTATTTGCCTTTCTCTGTCTGGCTAATTTCACTTAGCATAATGTTTCTCAGGTCCATCCATACTGTTGCAAAGGGTAAAATTTTCTTCTTTTTTATGGCTGAGTAGTATTTCATTGTGTAAATGTCCCATAGTTGTTTTATCTACTCATCTACTGATGGACACTTGGGCTGCTTCCATATCTTGGCAATTGTAAATGATGCTGCAATGAATATAGGGGTGTTTATGTTCTTTTAAATTAGTTCTTGAGTTCCTTCGGATATACTCCCAGAAGTGAGATTGCTGGGCCAAAAGGCAGATTCATTTCTAATCTTTTGAGATATCTCCATACTGTTCTCCACAATGGCTGCACCAATCTGCATTCAAATGTGCCAAAAGGTTCTCTTTTCACCACATCCTCATCAGCACTTGTTGCTTGTTGATTTATGGATGATAGGCATTCTGACAGGTGTGAGATGATATCTCATTGTGGTTTTAATTTGAATTTATCTAATGATTAGTGACATTAAGCATCTTTTCATATGTCTATTGACCCTCTGTATGTCCTCTTTAGAGAAGTGACTATTCAGATCCTTTGCCCATTTTTTAATTGGGTTGTTTGTTTTTTTCATGTTGAGTTTTATAAGTTCTTTATAAAGTTTGGATATTGACCCCTTATCAGATGTATTGACAACTATGTTCTCCCACTACATGGGTTATCTTTTTATTTTGTTGATGTTTTCCTTTTCTGTGCAAAAACTTTTTTGTTTGATGTAGTCCCATTTGTTTATTTTTCTTTTGTTTCCTTGCCTGGGGAGATATACCTGATACAATATTGCTACAAGCAATGTCTGAGATTTTGATGCCTATGCTTTTTTCTAGGATGTTTATCGTTTGGAGTCTAACATTTAAGTCTTTGATCCAAATTGAATTCATTCTGGTGTGTGGTATAAGGAGGTGGTCTCATTTCATTTTTCCACACATATCTGTCCAATTGAATTCAGATACGCCTACTGTTTTAAAACAGGATCATGACAAAAGCAGTTTTCTGGGATTTTAATGTTTCATAGTGCTATGCAGAATCTAACTTCTTGAAATTCACCCATCTCTTTTATAGCTATTCCCTTCCTGGGTGACAGAAGGTTCAATGTGCATGTTAGGTCTACAGTGGGACGGGTATGAGAAGGGGGAGCAAAGGCGACTTCCTTACAAACTTGGGATGATTTCCTTGAGCTTGGCTGAAAGAAACATAAATTGAGATGCAAATTCTTGAATTCAAGAGCCAGATTTTTAAAATGTCAAAAAATAAATTAAAACAAAACCGAAGAATAAACAACGGAAAGATTACAATGAATTGCTTTCAGAGACTACTCCTTCGTGCTGTCATTAAAGCATTAAAATAGTGTTTAAATTAAGACAGTACAAAATATGAGGTGGCCCAATCAAGCCTTTCTACTGTAATACTGGGAAACAGTAAACAATTATATTATATAAACCAAATGTCTGAGCAGAAATCATAATTAAAGTAATGCAGCTGTATGCTTCATTGATTTATGAATTTGTTTAATGATTCTTGTTCTGAGCAGCAACAACTATGTGTTCACTGATTTTAGGAGAATATATAACTGAATGACCTTCTGCTGTACCAGTGCAAGTAATTTGCAATAACACACCAAGAGAGTCAAACGGTCACAGTGATTTTTTATTACATTTTAGACCATATTTTTTTCTTCATTGAAAAAGTTTTATGATTGTGTATTCACAGCCATTGCTTGTTTTGGAAAGAATCATGGCACCCAAGCAAAACTGCCTCCCAAGAGCAAGGATTAGGCTTAAATCAATGCAGGTAAAGCCATTAACCAAGGCAAGGATCTTGGCACATGGGCCAGCCCCTCTGCAGGCCTCACTCCATAGCCACTGAAGAGGTATCTGCTTGTAACCAGTTGCTGCTGGACAAATGCTGAGTGACAGGTGGTTATTCTTATCAGGGCCTGTCTTTGTTTATGTGATGTTCAGTCACAAGCTGATCTTTCTATTCATGTCTTGTGGTGTAAACTTCCTTGTTTGTTTTCATTTCTTTTTAACCTGGGAGCCGGAGACCTTAGCACACAAACTAGCCTGAGAATAAAAAATAATTTAAGAGTAACTGACGACAAGAATGTCAGGAACGTAGGAGCAGTATCAGTCCTCTGAATTTGGAGCTCTTTAAAAACTTCCTTCTCTCTCTCTCTCTCTCTCTCTCTCTCTCTCTCTCTCTCTCTCTCTCTCTCTCTCTCTCTCACACACACACACACACACACACACACACATGCACCCCTTGTATGAATCTCTCCAAAACCCCAAAGAAAAAGATGTGAGAGACCTGTTTTGCAAGCTGTCTACATGAATGCATATCAGCATTCATTCATTCAGTAAATCTTAGCATTCTCTTCTCAGCACATCTATGCTTTACTGGAAGCAGGTATAAGAAAAATATGGGGACAGCCAATTTTCCATATCAGATCAGACCACATATTTATCTATTTCTGTACCTTGCCTCTGGGCGTGGCCAGTTTCTGACGCTTCATGGGATGGTATGGGGTGAAATCAAATATATTCTTCACACATGCTTTACACAATCATTCCCTAGTCAGGACAGAGCTTTACAATCTTCTATTTTTATACTCTTTTATCTTTTTTTGTCCTTGCACTTTTGTAGTCCATATCAAACTTAAAATAATTACTGCAAATGCATTTGAGTATTCTGTGAAATATTTCGGCATCCTTACAATTTATTATTCACCTCTCTTTTATTCCTCTTATTTTGAGATTTACTTCTGTGGAAAACTTCATCGTGATTTTTGCAATGAATTTTTAAGAAAAAATATGAAATGACAACTCTCTGTGATTTTATTAGTGCACAGCCATAACTGTGCTGCTCCATTTTCTGCATAGGATGTGTGGTACTAAATGATGCAGTAATTCAACCTACCTGAGAATGTTTCAACAATATTCCATGTGCTTATCGCCATCAGAACTTTGCACAGAACAGGCTATACAGAGCTTTGAGATTGATAAAGTTAATATTTGTAAAATATTTGTACTTTAAGCCAAGATTAAATTGGATCTTCAAGGACTTCAGGAAAAAATACCCAAAATTATTTTGGAGGCAATTTGAAAAGAATTGACAGGATTCAAATCTCAGGAGCAATCATTGGAAGACGCTGGTGTGGAAGAAGCTGGTGTAATAACATGAAAGATTGGAGGAAAAAACAGTTGAAAATATTCTAATATAGACTTTCTTTCATCACTATAGAATAATTTGGACTCCATTAACAAAATCTGGGGGCCAGATTGCATGGAAGAATACGGAAAGGACAGAAGCATAGTCTACCAAAATTAAGATCTTTCACTGGCAAATTTTAATAACAATAAAGCAAGATTAGGATATTTGACAGGTTTAGTGTTTCATATTGCACTTTTAAAATTTTGGTTTTGTTACATGTAGGCATTTGCTTATACATATGCATGTGTAACTTGTGATGCAGCAGTAGATAAATGACTTGAGTGTTGATTTTGTAGCAATAACATGGGTTTTCTATCAGCATATATCTGACCATAGAAAACTTTTGCTCATTTTTAATGACTTATATGACTCAAAGGCATGATTCTGAATTAGCAATGTCCGTTATGTTTTCATTGATTTTCATGAATCAATGTAAAGTTATAAAAAATAAAAATGTTTAAAATCTGGAACATATTTCCCACCAGGTTATTACAATTTAAAACTTGGTCAAAATTTGACCCTAAATTATTTGACAGTGTCCCTTTAAGCCTTTTAAGGGTCACTTAGCATTTCCATTACAAATCTCGACTTTCAGAGGTTTAACACTTGGCAGTTTAAAGTTGCAAGAGTCTGGAACTTATACAAGTTGTCAGACCAGATGTTTTTTATTTATTTGTGTGAGATTTTTTTAACCCTTACTTTTCCATTTCCCTAAAGTGTTTCTATAACTGCTGGTAACTTTCAAAGTAAACTAAAACTAAAAACTTCAAGGTTTTTATTATTCTGAGCCAGAGGTACACATATTTTTTATTTAAAAATATGATATTATGTAAGGAGTTGCTCCCCTATCCCAGAATGAAAATAAGTCTACCCAAGTCCAGAATTGCTTAGATGTATTAAGATGAGGATAACAAACATGAATTTTTAATACCAATGAGAAACAGCAATCTGGAGATACTAATCAAAATAAAGATATCCTATTGAACAGACAAGGTATTTGACAAATGTCCTAAGGAAAACAATGATTTCAGATTAATTGTGGACAAATCCTGGGTGTCCTCCATTAAGCATATAAAACCTGCATGTAGGTTAAAAGAAGGTGTGAATTCTAGAGGGAAGGCTCTGAGTTCTCAGAACCAAGTTAATGTTAAATAATGGTTTTAGTGCCTACATTTTCAGCCAATAAAAAATATTCCTGTTACCCAGTGTACTTGCTTTTTAAGAACCTGAATGACTATGTAGGTGACAAAGTTATAAACCCCTTCGAATAACTGACGAGTGTCTAAATCAGTTTTAAAAGATTAAGAGTGGCTCCCTTGTTCTAAAATTATACAAAAGTGCCATTTCACTTTTCAAGCAATTTGAAAGCCACTCATTTCAGTGGCAGGTAGCCAAAACACAGAAGCTGGAGAATGGCAGCAGGCATACACATGTGTTTTCTAAAGGCTGTGCTGCTTCTAACCTCAAAGGCACAGGCTCAATAGGTTGCATAGACAAAAGCATCACAGCGAAGATCCGCACTGGGTGCAAGCATGTGTTCTGGGTTCTGCCTTGCCCAGTACTCACGCTAATTGCCGTTGTTTAACTGAACTGTTGAGCCTGATGTCAGTGTAAAGTTGCTGGCAATGGAGCAGTATTTGCATCATCCCAAATATCTGGTGGACAAAATCTGAGGGTGCCAGTGGACATTCTCCTGGACTATACCTAGGTTTCAGTTTCAAAAATCTTTTTAAGAACAAACTGACAGTATCCAGAGGGGAAGTGAGAGGGGATAATGGAGGTAAAGGAGGAAGGGTTGTCAAGGAACATGTATAAAGGACACATGGAAAAAGCCAAATGGGGGTAGGATTGAGGGTGGGAGATGGGGATGGGTGGCGTAGAGGGGGAAGTATTAGAGGGCAAATGGAGACAACTGTACCTGAACAACAATAAAAAAAGGAAGAAAAATGAAAATTCCTTATAAAAATACACACACAAAAAATCTTTTTGCAGCTTATTTACCTGCAACATATCAATTAGAAAGACACAAAGTCTGGAAATATACCTCCAAGTAAATGCTCTATTTCTTCTCTGTACCCAAAGTAGTTGAAATAAAACTTTGAACAACAAGCTTAAGCTATAACTGTAAAAAATTGAGTTTGAACAGCCTGAAATGGTATAAAGAATAGTTTAAGTCATAGGTTAGGCAGTGTGCTAGGGAATAATACTAGAACCCCCAGTGGGAGTTGGGCGAACAAGACAGTGTTGTAAAACTTGGTAAATTCTGTTGTACCTCAAAGTTCTACCTTAATTCTTAAAGCCAGTAGTTGTTAAATAATGTTGATGTTAGTATTGTTTGTCCTTCCTCTCAATTTAAGAAAGGAAAGAGAAAGGAGAGTGGTACTTTTTAAAGTTTCTTTGGTAAACCTCATGTACTTGTTTATTTCATAACCATTCATTTTAGTCATGTAGAGACTTTCAGTGTAAAAAGCAGAACACTACATAAACAATTAAAGCAGCAACAATTAGAGTAAAGGAAAAAGAGTATTTAAATGTGACTTTTTGAGTAAGAAAACAAAAGGCCTCAAAAATAAGACATTTAAAGTGGTGTTTAAGGACTAAAAATAGCTCCAGATGCGGTGGCTCGTTTGGTTGCGAGTCATCCTGCAAAGCCAAGTGGTCACCAATTTGATTCCCAGTCAGGGGATGTACCTGGGTTGCAGGTTCACTCCTCATTTGGGGCACTTACGAGAGGCAACCAATCAATGTTTCTCTCTACATCATTGTTTTTCTCCTTCTTTTCCCCTTACTCTAAAATTAAATAAATAAAATATTTACAAATACTTCTAAAAAAAAGAAATAGAAATAGAAGGACTTAGGTAAGCAAATTAGGTTAGGAAGTTTGATAAAAAAATCAAAACTGATATTTTAAAAATAATGAGTATTGGGATTTGCAGGGGGGGTAGAAGTAACAATAGCTAACATATGATGAATGCCTACTAGATAGTGGGCAATATTCTGCACTTTTGTATCTATCAGTCAGTAAGTCATCACAAACATCCGATAGCCGAGTGTTATCACTAGCCTCCCCTTACCTAGAAGGATTTGCACTGAGGGTTTTGATTTGTTTTGTTTCGGGTTTTTTTGCCAGATCTTTGTGCTTAGGCACCACCCATACCACCAGTAGCAATGAATGAGACTCCACTGACAGGGAAAGGTGAAAACACCAAGAGTTGTGCATGTCAGGATGGACAGTTCCCACAGTCTTTTTACTTTATAGATATTAGGGAGCTCTTAAAGGTTTTTGAGATGAATATCACAATCCAGTTTGCTTGATATCAAAATCAAGGATGGATTGAAGAGGAGCAAGCTGGAAGGAGAACAATTATGGTATATAATGTATGGGCCCACAAACACACCTGAGCTTAGAAAGAGGAAGATTTAAGGGCTCCACACCATACCTGCAAATAAGAATTGGAGGGATGATGGGAGCTGTAATAAATAGAGCAGCAAGAATGTCAGAGAAAAGGGAATAAATTTGAAGAGAATATGTAAAAAAGATTTTACAGGACATGATGACTGACTAGAGATGGAAAGATGAGAAAGAAAAAAAGTCTAGGTTGTCTCCAAGGCTGGAGCTGGGAGGCTCATTGGAGAGCAGTGTCTTTAAAAAATGAGAGAACCCAAGAGGGAGGAAAAGGTGAATGTTGGTGCATTGTAAGTGGGTGATGGTGTGGACATGTCAAGGATGCTGAGGTTCTGGAATTCACAAGAAAAACCTTGCATTAAGTTATGATTAACAGTTGGTAACTGATTGTGGTCAAAACCATGTGAAAGGAAGAGTGTGTCCTGGAATAAAACGTGAAGTAAGAGAAGAGTGTGAAGCACAAACCCCTGGGAAGGATAGTTAGCTATCAGTGGGTGAGAACCAAATGAGGAATTTGAGGAGTGCTGGAAAAGTTGTAGGGTTGGAGAGGGAAACAAATAGCATGGAGGAACTGTGGTGTGAGCTTGTGGGAGTAAGATGACATGATGGTAAAAAGCATGAACTTTGAAGTCCAGCAGACCTCAGTTCAAATTTATGGAGTAATTACTACAAGCTAAGTACTACGTAAGGACTTTTTATATATTATTTTATTTAATTATCCCAAATAATTCTACAAGTAAACTACAATTACTAGACTCATGTCACTGATAAGGAAAATAAATCAGTAGGAACTTATTCAATATAACTTAACTAGTTTATAATGAAACTAGGATTCCAATTCTTTTCTGGGGCCTAAATTAAACATATGCTATAGAATCTTTGTAAATCCATTCTTCAAATGTAAGTACATGTATATCTTATTGAAAATTGTATTCCCTTATACCTAATCCACTACCATAAATGTAGTAGTTTCTCAAAAAAAAACATTGATTGAATGAAAAGAAAAACAAGGATTGAAGTATAACTGTTGTCTTTTCTCTCATCACTGAGTCCTCTCCCAGAATGACTTTCTACTAACCTTATTTTAAACCAGCCTATCACCAGCCTCACATTTACATCATAAAGCCCCATCCAAAGATGGGCTTCCTTCTCCTGTACTCATACATTTGTTGTACCACTTACCTAGAATTTATTCGACCTTGTCTTATATGATCAATTTCCTTTTTGGATACCTATATCTTGCTTCAAGAGCAGGCTGCAAGCTTTGCAAGAACATCTGTGTACTTCTGTATTCCTCAGGTCAAATAGCTCCATGGCTTTTGCTAAATAGCTCTTAGTAATTGTTTGTTGGTTGGTTTAAGTGGTTAAAATCAAAATATTAAATGCCACTTAACCCATAACTATATCACAAGTATCACAATCCTCTCTTCATCTTTTTCAGGAAGATTCTAAAGGATGTAAAATGTAGACTTTAGGAAAAGCAACTGCACAGGAAAAAATTACCTGCCAGACATTCGCAGTTAGTCTCTGTAATATTCTTTGCTACTTAGCATTACAGCAGACAGGCTTTTTGTGTGCTTTCATAAATCCCAATTTTCATAGCTTTTAAGTCTTACGCATTTCAAGTTATATTCAGTTGAATCTTGGCATATAATTTTCAGTTTCAAATATTTCCATATATATACTCTCTTAATCTATAAAGTTGTTTGAATATATGGCACAAAAGTACATCACCAGGTGCCTAGTTGGATAAGATAAAAGTGAAGTAATCTGATTGTCCATTAAAGGAATACAGTGCCTGCTTGCATTTGGGAAAGACAGCATTGCAGTCCCAGAAAGTGTCCTGCAGACAACAATATGCAAACATTTCATGGAGGAAAGAAGGTGATGAGAAGTAGGATCACTCTGAGCCTGCAGCTCTCCCAAACATAGCAGTTTCCGAATTCTCACAGGTATTTTGTGACCCATAAGCACCACTTTTTGTCTGTTATTACCCAATTAATGGTGACCTGCTCTCTTTCAGCCTGATCTTGTCACTCTTTTTGTAACCCCTGGATTAGACTATTGCTCTGCATTTATACAGATAACATTGACAATGGTCTGAGAGCCTCATCTTGTGCAAAATTAAGAAAAAGTGTTTTCTTATCGCTACCATTACATATTTTCCCTCCTGGTATTATTCTTTTCATCTTGGGTAGGATATGAACATTGTTTGCTTTAGGAACATTAACCAAATGCTTGCCAGTTGACATCAAATTATTCTATTGGGTAACGATTTGCCGGTGGGTAGAAATTAAAGGGCCTGAGATAGCACTCCAGGACAATTCTCAAATGCCTCCCTCATTCCCACCCCTAATATTTATACAATTGTTCTCCTCAATTAGATTTAAAATGAACTAAGGGAAATGGTGTCATCTCTAACAAGAATGTTAAAAAAAATCAAGCATGCTAAATTCGACCTAAAATTTTACTGAGGCTTATAGGTTATAACTTGCAAAATTCTCTCACTCCTTTCAGGGAGGAAAAAAATTCTCAAATTATATCAAACAAAGGTGTGGATCAATGAAACCAATGGGGGATTTTTTTTTTGCCAGGCATAGATTCACCTTGTCTCTTTGGTTTACTATATGACCTTGGACACACTACTAAGCTTGAAACTAATTTTTGTTGAAAGGAGGTATAAATATAGAAAACAGGAAAGAATAAAGAGAAAGAAGTAAGAGAGTCACATCCAATTCTTTGTGAAGGAATCCCTGCTTATTTTTTCAGCGTCACAGAATGATGTGTACTAGACTCTCATCTGATAGAAGCCTTCTAAACGGCTTCTAAGTGGGATGCTTCTATCTGCCTTTAGAGGAGCATTAAGGTTTCTTTTTTAAGAGTCACAGCTTTCCTTTCATCTAAGGTACTAGGTACTTAAAGCTCATCTGTCCAGGAGATGGCTAGATAATGGCTACTCACACACAACGATCCTCTGAGAAAGAACGCAAACACAGTTAGACTCTCCTTCCTGGGTTGGGCCTCCTCTTTAGCCTGAAGGGATAAACTCTGAAAGATGAACAGAATCTTTGGGCATTATGCATGGTTTGTCTTATCCTTTGTCTCAGGATTTGTATTCAGAGCCTACGAAAGACTAATGTTTTATGATCGGGCTCTCAGGTATCCTCTTTCTTGTTTTTGGCTTATTACACATCCTACACCTAAACGTATAACACCTGCCTCCCCCAACCCCAAAAGTTTTTATTCTAGACTCCTTTTCATACAGTTGATTACTTTGCTAAACCTTACATTTACTAAAATCATCTATCTTCATTCTTGTACTGGATGGTTAAGAACGGAAAAAGTTTGTCTACCAGCGCTAGCAGAGTCAAACACGAAACACTGACAACCGAAGTGGAGAAATATTGGCTATTTTATTGTGAATGGTGCCACCCAGGAGAATGGAAAGCTAATGTTCAAGAGCCCAAATTCCCAATGGTGTGCAGGTTACAGATTATACAGGGCAAAATCACAAGGCTCCATTGGGTTAGGAGTTCAGGGTCGTGCTGGGAGCTGATTGGTCGAAGGTGAGGTAAGGGTAATGAATCATGTCTTCAGGTCTTGAGGACAGCTTGGGGTCCTTCCCAGTGTCCCTCTGTTAAGTCTCATGGAAAAGGAGCCAGGGGGGTGTTTCACCTTAGGTCTCAGGACCTCAAACATAACTTAAGTCAAGATGTTATCTTTAGTTTGCCAGAGGTCCGGAGCTTGTGACCACTGGTCAGGCTCAGGCTGCTGTCTTCTGCCGCCTGCGGGGTTGCTGATTATCTGTGCAGGACAGGCTAGGTCTGTGAGAGGCACAGACAGAGAGAGAGAGAGATCTGATTTCAGAGCTCGGATTTAAAACAAGGCTTAATTAAAGTCAAAAGGACCCTCAGGTTCAGATGTTTCTTTCAAAGTTTTCAGCATTTTGGGGGAATATAACTCAATTTTTAACCCCTATATTTATTGTTATGTAGCATGATGTTATGGAAAATATACTGTGCTTAGTAAAAACTCAGTACCATTTTGATTTTTTTTAATTCAGACATGTCTTGTTATTTCATCTTTACCACAAAGACATGAGATAAATAATAATAGCACCATTTCACAGATAAAATAAATGAAGTTTGGCAGGGGTGGGAAGAGGTGGGGATGAAAGGCAGAAAGGTTAAAGTTGCCTCAGGTCCTACTGACAGTGACTACTAAAATCCAAGTACAAATCCAGTTCTCCTGGTTCTAACACACATGCCCCTTTCACTAAACTATTGTGCCTCAAAGTTATTTAAACTCCTTAAGACTTAATTCATGCATTTACAAAATGAGGATATTAATCTCTGTGTAGCTCAAAATGTTCTTGTGAAAACCAAATAAGTGAAAGTGCTTGATAAACATTAGAATTTTTTAGAAATATGGGGTAACAATAAAGTAAATTAGCAAATGCTGAGTAACAATCATTTTCTTATAAGTTATTACACATTTTAAGTTATTACACATTTTAAATTAAAAGGCACTTATTAATATTAGCCTTTTTTATTTAGAAGAATGAAGCCCTCCAGTATGGAAATTAGAGCTCTAATTCCCTTGTCAACATAATTTTAAAAAATAATCACAAAAGCTAATTTATGGAAACAGGGTAAATTTTGCACGTTTAAAACTGTGTGACAGGGGGTGAATTTCCAAGGCAATGTGGGAAAAGACAGATTTTTCATAAACAGGTATGAGAATATTTTTCCCACATCAGATGAATAAGGTGCAGTGAGAGAAAGCAGTGACCTCACCTCTCTTGAAATGAGTGTGCCTTAATGACTAAATCAAAGATGCCACCACATGCCCTGCATGCTCAGGGTAAAGTACAAGCAATGAATCTACATTTTCTCGCAGCTGATGGTGTCCTAGATTTTTGTGGTATTAAATGCAGTCTGAATGTCTGAATAATCCCAATTCAAAAGCAGATGTGTGTGCAGTGAAACTTGGCTTTTGTGTCCTTTAATTCAAAGATACAGTATAGATGATATTTTCTTTCTGGTGAAAATTTCATGATAGTTTATCAGTTTCTGTTGCTTTAATTAAAAATCAGCTAGAATAAATAAAACAGCCATGTTTCTCTTCTTGCATTTTACAGATGCTATAATTCTTTGGAGTGATATCCTCTGGATATTATGAAGATTTTTTTATTTATATTATGTACCTACTATTGTCCTTGCCTAGAGAAAGTGGTGAGACAAATAGACCTGTTTCAATTATAATTGGAAACTAAGATATTAATCAAACATTTAAACTATGTATAATTAAGAATTTTAATATGTGCTATAAGGACACTTACCAGATGATAGGAGAGAGGTCAACCTCAGTGGGGTCAAAGAGAGTCCCCTGAAGAAGTGGTAGTTGAGTTAAAATTTGAAAAATGAACAGGAGTTAATTAGTGGAAGAGGATGAAAGAGAAGGAAGAGAGGAAATAATCCAGGGGAAAGAAAATAGCATATTTAAAAGCCTTGATAGGGAAGGGCCTTCAGTTCTCCTAAAAAGATTACAAAAAATCTGTGTAGTTAGAAGGGGTACGGGCATGACATGCATAAATGGAGGCCAGATCCATTTTAAGCAAAGACACTTCCTCAACTACAAACCATAAATATATAGCCTTTAAAATGACAGTGGTAGCTTACTACTAAAACTGGATTGCTTCGTTCTGGTATATCTACTGGGCATCTGCCTGTGTGAAGCAGTGTGCTGCAAGGGTGACCAGAAACAGAGGAGCAAACAAGAGAGAAATGGTTCCTGTCACATGGAGCTTGTAATCTGTAGTTTGAATCCATCTTTGGTGACCTATGATCTTCAAAGGAGGAAATAATGCCAACTTTTGATTTCAGTTTTGAATTTCAGGTAGTAACCATTTAGGTGTTACATTTCTTTCCTTCATTGCATGTCCTCGATGCTGTTTACATTTTCAAAAAAGAAGCTTCACACACCATCTCTAGGCACAGACTATTCTACTACATGAACCAATTCATAAACTAAATTTCTAATGAACTGAAGTATATGTTTACAAATCAAAATGTATGTATGTGGGAGAAAGGGTGAGTTAGGAAGGTCAATATTTTCTATGAAATTTGTTCCTGGATCTGGCTTAATTGTTTACTGGCGAATCATGATTATTTTGCTTATTCTTTTTCCACTAGATTGTAACTTTCTACATAGGCCTTATAAGTTCCCAGTAGGTATAAGAGAAATTGTTACCAAACAGAAGTTGGGGTTCTGCTGCCAGGTGCCCATAGGCAAACTCTGGAGAGAGAGTTTTGGTAAAAAAGGAAAGAGGTCATTTATTCAAAAGCTACACAATTTTGGAAGAATGGCAGGCATCTAAGAGTCCATCCCTTCAAGAACACCCAGAGGATACCACTCCCCCACCCTCTGCCAGACCAATCCAAGGCTGCTTCCAGAGCTCCTTTTCCCTTTTAAAAATACCGTCCTTTTGGAAATCGCAGGCAGCCAGTTGAGTTGTTCTCTAAGCAGCTCAGCTTCTTTCCTGATTACTGTCAGGCTTTGGGCTCCTTTCTGGAGTTTGCAGCAAGTGGACTATACCGCCAGATACCACTGATGCTTCCCACACTGGCAGGCACAGCAGTATGGCTTGTTTGCAATTGCACCTGCTCACCCATCCATGTGCAGCTCCCAGAGAAAGAGAGGAAAGGTCCAGGACCATCCGTGCAGCAGGGTATACACTGCAGCCTTCCATGGGTCACCACCAGGAAAGAGTCCCTGGGGCACATCCCAGTGCACACAACTCAGCCTCTGTTGGAACAGGTCCTGACAGGGCAAGCAAGGAGATGACCAAAAAGGGCGTTTTTCTCCCTTCCCTCTGAATCTCCCAGCCCAAGTTCCACTGGTCAGGAAAGGTTCAGCCTCCCAACCAATCCCATCCCTTTCCTGGGCCAGACTGGCAGGTCTGCACCTCCCTCTGCTGCCATGTTAACCTTTAGGCACATGTGCCTCTGTGTCCTATGGTTTCCCCTTCAACCAGGAACCAGAATAGTGTAGGAGGGCTTTTCACTTATCTAAAAGCTTCTCCTAGCCTCACACATGCAATGTGAAATGACTTCCTCTTGCTGCATCTCTGCCCTGAGGCAGGGAATCTGTCCTCAGGCACTGTGCTAGGTTGGTTACTGGGGAAACACAATGCTGTCATGCCACCTGGGGACCCCTCCCCTCTGCTTCCAGCACCATGCTGATATGAGAACTCCTTGGGGAATTCACAAGTGATTTCCCCTATGAGAATAGCAAGAACAATTTATTAACAATATGACACTTATCAACACATTGTCTTATCAACACAACCCCAAAAGGGCTGATTGCATTGTTTCACAATGAAGTTTTAGGCTTTATTTCTAATACTTTCTCCAACCTTCTGCCACTAATCATAACAGAGAGAAGATGAAGAGAGTGCACGTGTATCACCACTCCAACTGGTATATGGGAGGAAGGGGTAGGTCTACCTTGCTTCCTGAGTGTATAATTAAGTTTTTATTGCCAGCCTTGATTTTGTTCCTGAGCTCCAGTGTTGTATATCCTACTGCATACTTGTCATTTCTGCCTAAATATCTGGTAGGCAACTCAAACCAACATAGCCCAAAGCAGGAATTTTTGTTTACTAACATACACCCCATACTCCCAACCTGTTTCTCTCCTGGTCTTCTGCAATCTGTAATAAAAGCTGCCATTCTCATTTTTCAGACAAAGCCTAATGAGTCATCCTTGATTCTTCATCCTTCCAACATGCAATCCATTAGCAAGTATTTTAATCTTTACTTCCAAAATTTATCCAGAATCTATTCCATAGCCATATGTCATAGATAATAATCCTCCACATAGCAGCCAGGGTCATCATTTTAGAATAATGATCAAATTATGTCACTCCTTAACTTGCAATTCTCCTATTACTGTTGATTTGCATAAAATCTGGACATTTGACAAGGTCTCCTAAGACAGTATATGATTTACTCTGCCTAATTCTCCTACTTCACCACATACCATGCTTTTATTTATGTTTGTTTGTTTATTTATTTATTTATTGCTCTAAGCTTAACTTCTACTAGCTATTTTTCTATTTCTTGAACAATTTAAGCAGAGCCTTTGAATTTACTGTTTTCTTTGCTTGACCTTCTCTGTACCCAAATCTTTACTCATTTGTGTTATTTGATTCTCGGTTTCACAATTATTTCATCAAAGAGAATTTTCTCAACCACAAATATAATGTAGTATCTTGCTCATTCAAATTATTCTCTACAATCTGATCTACTTTCATTTTCTGCATTATTCTTACTATCATTTTTCTTATTATATTTTACTTGGAATAGATGTCCTTCCTTTCTGTCTATTCCAAGTAAAATATAAATGCATGAGGATAGAAAACATATCTATCTTTTTCATGTCTATATTGTCAAGACCTTATAAAGTGATCTACAAGTATTTATTAAAAGGAAGGAGAAAAAAAATGAAGAAAAGAAGGAAACAAAAAAGGAATAAAAATGAAGGAAAAAGAAGGTAAACAATTGCTGTGTTCATAAAAACAAGTTGGCACTCATTTTCTCTCATATCCACTATTCAATCTAGATATAATATGAAGGAAAATATAATAATTTTCCCAAAGCATTCCCAAAGCATTTTAAGCACCCTGGGGAGAAAGTCTACTTACTGCATATCTATGTAGAAAAATTGATTAGTGAATCTGCAGATAAAAGAGGAATGCAAATGATAAGAGATACAGAAAAAAAGAAAGACCCAGGTTGCAGTTTTGAGCAATGTTAGCCGCTTTATCTTGTTCCCTCTCCTGTTTTGGTAACCAAATAAGAAGAAAAAAAAAAAACAACAAACCACAGTAACAGCTCAAATGCATGTACTGAGTATCATTCATTGGATGATACACGGGGCTACATTCTCATAGTGTGCATTATTCCCTCTGAGCAGAGCTCCATTGATTTCAAAGTCTCTAAGCTGCCATTTTGGAGACTGCTGAGTGCAAATATTGTAATGCCATTTGGGATACTCTAATGTGCTTTTGAGAAAATTAGTCTCTCTGTAATACTCAAACTTACCCTGATTGGGGTTTGGACTATATTCTTACTGAGTAAAGATAGCTCTCCTGGCTCTTATGCTTTATTTGCAGCACTTTAAATTTGACAAATCATACCAGAGTTTTGCCCAGGATTTTATTGATTCTACAAAGGGTGGCCCAAAGCCTTGAAGTCCATGGGCAAGTGCTCTGTAAGGACAAGGACTCTATCTTATACATCACCATTTCACAAAGGGAAATGGTACATTAGGGGCACTCAATAAATGTTTGTTGAATAAATAAGTGAATGAATAAATGGATCAATATTAATTTCTATATTTTTAGTAAAAGAAAATGAGCAATTTGCCCTGTCAATCTGAGTTTTCACTTCAGGCATTTAAGAGTAGAATAGAAACTTCCTTTATAAGTCCAAAAAGGTGTAAACACTCTTCCTTTATTTTCTGTACAACAATCATCAACCACCAGTCATATGCAAGACATTGAAATGAACAAAAAGCAATTTTAAAAAATCTTCTGCCATAAAAGGAAATTGATTGAAAGACAACCCAGTAAAGACTCATACCTGTCTTTAAATGTTTTTCCTGCTTTCCCTACTATAATTCCCTGTGCTCTAAGAGAGCACAAAATTTTTTCCAAAAAACAAATTCCCTATTAGTAGTGCCCTTCATTCTTCAAAAGTCCTTGGTTTTCTTGATTTATGTTTAATTAAGAATATAGAGCCTATCCTTTCTTCAGGCTTTAATAGACACAGTGTATGAATTAAGACATCCCAAAAAGCTAAGCATTAATGATACTTTTTTGGCCCTCAATAAGATTTCATTCTCCCAAATATTTTAGCATGGTGTCCTGGGCTTTCATTAGGTGTTCCCATAGTAAAGCGCCACAGGAACCTCACCTTGACATTTAATACGGGGAAGGTCTTTGAGCATGATTTTTTCATTATATCTCTCTGCATCCCCTCTGCCTATAAAATGTCACATGAGAAGATTTTTCAAAACTGAGAGCTGGGTAAGTCCTTGCTTCTCCCAAAGAATTCCTTTCATTATATTCAAGGTTAATCTTATAACTTTTGTAGCTGCCTTTTGATTTCTTTTTGACTATCAGAAAGCTTAGAGTTGGAAATACAATCAAACTTCAATCATTAATGGAATTACATTGTTCTTCTATCATTATTCTAACTTCTCCACAGAGATGAGGAAATAAAGGCCTTCAAATTTATATGTAAATTTTTAATGAAAGCTAATTTCAAAAAATATAAGATATATTTTGCCCTTTTTTCAGAGAGTAAAGAACAAGTGATCAGTACAGATCAGAAAGTACTTGTCCTCAGAGAAATTATATTCCTTGTATTTTTCTTCACTATTTTTTGAGTATGAAAAGTGGAAAAAGAATACCCTTCCTTTGATCACTCATTTAAATAATCACATATGGCTAATATTTCATTACAGTTCCTTTTAATTTGTTTAGATATAAGACCATTCTATTGTTATTAAAATCTTTTCTCAAATGATCAAGTAATATATTATTATTATTATTATTATTATTATTACTGTTACTATTACTGTTGGGCGAATATACCTAATTTGCTTAGCCTATCCTAACACCTTAATTTTGCAGGTTGTTTCCTGTTCCTTGGTCACTGTAATTCTGTTATGTTTTGGGATTATTAGTCCATAGGACCTTCTACTATTTTTTGTTAGATTATTCCAGACACACATATATATCACTTTATCATATTCACCACAATGGATATCCTTTTATGTAGTTACTATATGTATTTGTATTCTGGAAGAGATTTAATAAGTGAAATTAATATTTAAGTCATTTAAGTATTTGTATGTAATCACTGACATTAAAAATGCATTACAATAAGACAAAACATTATAATATGTAGTATTTCTGACAGCCATAAAGATCAAGAGTAGGAAACGTTGATTTAATATTGAAAAAGGAGGCTTTCTGTGATATTTCAATAATCTCCTTGTTACAGTCAAGCATGCTAAAGGGTAACTTAGCCATTATTCAAATTAGGCTATTAATGAGTCAATCCTATGGTAATCCAGCTGAATAATTTTTTCTCTAGAGATATCTATACATAACAAATTTTCCATAAAGTTTGACAATTTAAAAAAGTGTTCTAGTACAGAATTACCCTCCCTCTGAGGGATTGCAGAACTAAAACTGGGTGGAATTCTCACACATAAGAGTAGCCACCAGAAAGCTTAAAGCTATGCTTACCCTTCACCTAAACAATTGGTACATTTGCTCAAATAAATAACAAAAGTCTTCCAGTATGCTGCTAACCAATCAATTCATTTAAATGTTATCTCTGTGTAGTAGCAAAGGTGTAAAAGAGCTGTGTTTTATTTTATTTTTTTCCCAATTCGGAGAGGCAACTTTCTTCTAAGTTTTTCTGAAATACACATTGTGTGATCAATTAATGCCTCTTTATAATGTACTAAGGAGACAATAGCTTAGTAATGAAAGCCTATAAAAACCCTGGCATTTTCCTCTGTAAATATCTACTCTATTAATGCATTCCTATTTCTAAAGTGAAATAGAGAAACTGAAGTAAACCTCATTGCAAATGACTTTGCTGAGAGCATTTAATTGATAGACTTCTAGATTTTTGTGAAGGTGAATCATTTTTACATTCTGTATCTATAGAGGATGTAAGTCATTTCCCAGCTTTGTCTTCATTGTGTTTTTGTTTTAAATCATCTACTGTTACAGCTCTCTTTTAGTTCCATCTTTCCCTTGCCTCCTACCACTCTAAACATCAACAGAAAGCCAGATTGAGAAATAATATGGGAAGATGAACTTTGGACTAAGACAAGGAAAAACATGAGCCCTTAAATTTTCTATTTTTATTTTTATATGATTTTGCTCTGGTCCAGACTTATGTTTTATTTAAACCAGAGTGAAAGCCCACCATTTGTATTTTGACCTGCTTCCTTGTTCAAAGCACATACAGTTCTTCATGGGTCTTCTCTGCATCCCAAAATTTAACCTATGTATTTACTCAATGATTAAAAACACAGAAAGTAAAGGTACAAAAAAGAGCAGGATATTGATCATTTTCAATATCGTGAACCCAAGTATAGGACAATTAGAATGGTAGATACAGAAATTTAACACTGCTCCCCGGACCTGACCATTCCTAACATGAAAAACAGTAAAATAATTGAGTACTCAGTAAAAAAAATGCATTTTTATTAGTATTTGCATTACTCTAAAAAAATAGGAATGAAACAATAGTAAAAACTGCAAAATTCTAAACAGTACTCTTGTAATCAATCAGTCACCAGAATTTTTCACAGCCAGCAAATAGCTTTTGAGGATTCAGGAATAATAAGATACTGGTAATTAATATTTTAAATTTGTGACTTATCTGCAACTTAGATTAGTATAAGAACTGATTATCCTTTGCATTTACTTGGTTTTAATTACTTCTCCATTCTATCTGACAGCTGATTCCCCTGAGCCTAGAGCTCAGGTGGAGATATACTGGAGCAAGACTAACTGGGCTTCCCATTGGGACACTCTCCTGAAGAGGGGTATGAAACTTGAACAGAGTCCATCTGTGTGTGTGAGGTCAATCAAACTGGATAATCCAGAAAGGAGGCACCAAACCATGAACTGGAAGATGAAATGGTGGTTTAGACAATAAGTCCCTCTGAATTGAGGTAGAAACCAAAGTGAAGACTAGGGGTATAGAAAGTAGACCTGAGGTGTAAAGTCATTAAATCATAGGGAAAGTAATGAAATGTATGGACACTAATCTTTTGTTGCACTTCCATTCAAATATAAGGAATATCTCACACATGTTTTTTTTTTAAATTGGAAATAAGCAATCGGTTACATGTGACACCCTCCCTCTTTGCATTATGATTAACCCCACTTCTGTTATGTCTATTTCTATCAAGAGCAAAAAAATATCAAATGTTTTTATTCTTTCTTGCATCAAAAGAAGTGAGAGACCCCCGCTTTGTGACTTAAAACATGTCTCTTCATGGCATTGAATTATCTAGTAATATGTGATGACCACAATACCTATAAGCATGACTAGGATGACATCTATTTTTTATTACTGTGATTCAAGTCTTACATTTATTCAAACTTAGTTGAAATCTGTTGGATTTTAAACAATAATGTTGACTTTGGGTCCTTTAAATGACATTTCTATCGCTGAAGACTAGCTCCTGATTTTCAAAACATTACTTGATTATTCCAAGGTTTGTTTTTTTCCATTGGCAAATGGAGTAAAATATCTGAAAAAAAACTATTTTAAAGGCTGAATGTGTCTATTAACCTATATGGACACTATTAGTAGAGGGCATAACTCCCCATGTGTTCTAAAAGTGTAGAGTTTCTTTGTTTTCTGCTACTCTAGTAAATTTCTTTCTTTATATAAGGGAGACACTAGGAGTTGCAAGGGGATTCACAACAGGCATTTTCACACCTTCCTCTTGAAAATTATCAAGGAAACTCTTTAAAGACTGGCTCTTTTAGTCGTCATAAATTTCCTTTGTGTCCCTGTTTTTGAATAACAAGTGAACTGGTTACTGCGGTAATGTTTAAGAGTAAGGCATGTAAGTAGAAGGAATCTCATGCATCTCTATTATCTTCATGAACTCTACTAGAGAACTCACCTGAATATATACAAGTGATTCCAGAAAAAGAAATAGTAAATCCAATTTGTTCTTTTTTAAGATGTGTTCTTTTTGAAATCACATTTATTTGAATAAATGGGTTCAGTGCACAAATATTCATAATAATGCACCAGAAGACCTATAAAACCACTGTCATCAGAGAATAGTAAAACAAAAATTAGATGAAGAACTTATGCAGATTCTAGGTCTTCTACCTAGTCTCTTTCTTTCCTTTCTCTTTTCCTTCCTTCCTTCTTTCCTTCCTTCCTCCCTCCCTCCCTCCCTCCCTCCTTTCCATCCTTCCTTCCTTTATTTTATTGTTGTTGTCTCTGTAGTTTTCATTGGCCCAGGACCACATACTCTTTTTTATGAGGGCTTTAAGATTTACTCTCTTAGTAATTTTCAAATACACCATAGAGAATTATTAACTATAGTCACTATGCAGTACATTACATCATCATGACTTATTTATCTTACAACTGGAAGTTTGTACCTTTTTACCCACTTTACTGATTTTGCCCATTCTGCAAGTCCCACCTCTGGCAAACACAAATCTGTTCTCTGTATCTATGTGCTTGGTTTGCTCTGTTTTAAAATCCACATGTGAGACAATAGGGCATTTGTCTTTCTCTTTCTGTCTTACTTCACTTAGCATAATGTCCTTCAAGTCCATTTATATCATGATGAATGGCAAGATTGCATTCTTTTTTTATTGCTGAATAGTATTCCATTGTATATACATGCCATATCTTTTTAATTTGGTCATCTATTGGTGGACACTTAGGTTGTTTCCATACCTTGACTATTGTAAATAATGCTTCAGTGAAGACAGGGGTGCATATATATTTCCAAATTAGTGTTTTTGTGAAACTGCTGAATCATATAGTAGCCCTATTTTTAAATTTTTTGAGTAACTACCATACTGTTTTCCATAGTGGGTGCACCAATTTACATTCCCACCAACACTGCACAGGGTTTTTGGTTTGTTTTTATTCCTGAGCAATACTGGCTATTTCTTACTTTTTTGACTTAGCTTTTCTAAAAGTTACAAAGTGGTATCTTATTGTAGTTTTAACTTGCATTCTTCTGATGATTAGTGATATTGAACATCTTTCCATCTATCTGTTGGCCATCTGTATTTCTTTCAAAAGAAGCTTAGTTAAAAATTTGGAAAATTGTTCAGATCCTCTGCCCATTTTTAAATCAGATTGCTTGTTGTTGTTTTTTTTTACTATTAACTTACGTAAGTTTTTTGTGTATTTTTATATTAACCCCTTACTGGATATATGATTTGCAAATATTTCTTCCCATTCAGTAGGTTGCCTTTCATCTTGTTGATGATTTCCTTTGCTATGCAGAATATACACTTTAATATACACCAAGAAGAAATTTCTGTCAATTTAAAGTTTAGCCTCATGTATCTTTTTAGACTCTCAAATTTAATTGAGTTACTTCTCTTGAAATCTATGAGCTTGAAAGCCTCCCATCCATTGGATTCTATCATAAGACTCTTCATTCTTCCACTTTTTTTATCATTTCTATCTCTCCTCTTAACCTACCTATACCCCCAGTGGTTTATCAATAGGATAGAATATCAATAATTCTATCCTTTATAGTGCAAGGTATTTTCCTGAGATAATGTTAATCACCCTCTGAATACTTATAATTTATAAATTCTCCTACCATTAGCTTTCTCCCAGATTCCAGACTGATATAGCCAAGCTATTATCTTACAGTCACACAGATTCAAATTGCCTAGCAACTTTCTCTGCAAGCTTGTTCTTTCTCACATATCTCTTTTCCTAGTAAGTGTCACCAATTTACATAAACTTGAACAAGCCTCTAACCAAGCAATATTCTTAACTTGTTTTTCCTTTCTCCTTATCTAATCACTTGTCAATTCATCAATTTTTCTTTCCTTAATATCTCTAAAAAGTTAACTGTCTCAACCTCCATTGGCCATTCCATAGTTAAAGCCTACATATTTCTTCTTGACCCATTCCTCTTTATTCACTATGTATCTGCTGGAGTGATTCATCTGAATGTCTATCTGAATACGTCAATACAGTGTTTAAAATTGTTTTATGACTATATGTCACCTATAAGATCAAGCCAAAACTACATCAATCACATACAAAGACCATTATCATTTAATCCTTAACAATTTCAACATCTGTCTTTAATGCCTGTTCTTCACACGTAACATTCCTACAATACTGAACTTCTAACAGTCTGACCCACTACTTCTGTACCCCACTTTCCCACTATGCCGCTCTTCTGTATTCCTTCATCAAGCCCGGTACACTTCACTGATGCATAAAATGTGTGAACTGATATCTCCACAAGCTCGTCCACTTGGGGAACTCATTCTTATTATTCTACCCCTTTTCATGCATAACTCCCTCACAAAACTTTCTCTATCATCATTAAAAATCTTGCAAAATAATTTTCTACTCCACCTCTAGGAAATCTGAATCTTCTGTATATTTCCATGATTACGTTATGTGTGTATGTGTGTGTGTCTGTTGTAAATATCTAAATGACAAATATCAGCCTTTGCTGTGAAGGAAGTGAAAAAGAATAATGGAAAAAATTAATATTTTTAGGTGTGAGTGTGGCAGACAGAGACAGAAGGAGATAGTGATGCAGAGAACAAGAGACGTGGAAACAGAAAGATGGGGAGAATGCACGAGTATATATTTGAGGATTTGATAAACTTAATATTTGGCAACAATAATAAAATTATCATTGAAATATTTGTAGTTTTGGTCATTATTTCCCCTTGAAATAATGCCATTTAAGGATTTATCAAAGGCATTCCCCTTGAAATAATGCCATTTAAGGATTTATTTTCCTCTTCAAACAAGTGCTACAATATGTTTAATTACATGCATTTTTGACTAGTGACCCCTAATATGTAGTGATAGGAAGGTATGTTTATTCTTCTGTCAAACTAGATATATCTGAGCTTTTAAAAAATATGTATGTACCCTGACTGGTGTGGCTCAGTCAATTGAGCACCAGACTGTGAACCAAAGGGTTGCTGGTTCCATTCCCCATCAGGGCACATGCCTGGGTTGCAGGCCAGGTGTCCTGTCGGAGGTGCTCAAGAGGCAACCACACACTGATATTTCTCTCCCTCTCTTTCTCCCTCCCTTCCTCTCTCTAAAAATAAATAAAGTCTTTAAAAATAAAGTAAAAATATGTGTGCTGTTGTACATATACATATACATATGCACTTCCAAATACACATGCACATATGTAAATATACACACATTAGTTTTCTGAGACTAGAAGTCAGCCACTTGGCACAATGCAACATTTCCCATGTTGTTTTTTATTTGAGTTAACGTTAAAGGATTTTTGTACAAAGCATTCAGATATAGTCTACTTCTGGCAAATTGCATGCCTCCCCATACAGGGCTATTGTTCTGCTTCTAAAAGCAATCTTGCTTCATCTGAATGGATGACCTTATTCTGAAGTGATTGGTTCACTTTAAAGGCCACGCATACTTTTTTCCATGGGCAAAGGAAAACTAGACTAAATCAATTTATATTTCCCATGAATATGAAAAAATCTCTTTGGTTCACAAAAGCTGTGGCAGAAAAAGAAACCACATAAAATAAGTCATCATGGAACTTGAACATTAATTTACATGAAGCACTTATAATCTTACATGAAACGCTACACTACCTTTGGCATTGGAATTATTTTTACTTATAAATTTTTTATTATCACTAAGTTTTGATACTGAGGTGTTGCAAACTGCACAGCAGCTTATACTGATTTCCACAGCCAGGGAAGTAGCCTTGAGGCCTTCTTCTTCAGAGGTGATGTCATTAGTTCACCAGTTTCCGTGGCATCCCACACACTGCCCAAGAAGTTCCTCTCTCTGTTAGTTCTACCTTCACCTGCCAAAAAAAAATACCCAGCTTCTTTTATTTTACAGCACAACAAAGTCATTTGGACACAATTTGGAGAACTGCCAGAATAAACAAAAAAGTTTATAACAATAATATTTCTATATATTTAAATGCTCTTCTAGATTATATGACTTCTATGACAGGGCAGAGAAATTAAATAGATTTTTCTACTAGGAAATATAGAGGCTATTTTTCACAAAGTATGCCATGATTTTGAACAGGAAAAATCATGCACTTTACCACATAGCCATTCATTCATTTATCGAATAAATACAGAACAAATCAGCTCTCAATTATTGTGTTAATTGTGGGGCACACAGAGGTGGACAGAAAACCCAGTGGGATCAGGTTCCAATAGAGGTGACAGGTATATAAACAGGTAAACAAAGAACAAAGGAATAGTGCTGAAATGGAGGTCTGTTGTAGGTACAGCCAAAGGGCAGTGGTGGGAGAAGGGTTCACACAGGAGACCTGGGACACAGAGGCCTCTGTCTGCCCCCAGAAGTAAGCTGTAGCATAAATATCATCGATGCCACACACCAAGATGAAACAAACAACCTGTCTGTTGTGTATGTGAAATGGTAGGCCATCCTTAACTCTGCACGTTAGTGAGGACCTATACACTCAGCACAATCAGTGAAAAGAAAAGTGGAAAATTATTAAAGCATTACTACAATTAATGAGTTATCTGAGAATAAAGATGAATGAAGTCTAATTCTGTTTAGACATAAAAAGTGAACAAAAGTCTTCATAAATTATTCAAAGAATGTTAGTGTATCACAGAGATCAGGAACCATGTCCCTGTAAGAGATAAAGGTGTTCGGCAAGGCCAAAGACTATCACTTTGTGTAAGGAGATTAAAAGGGTCAGTTACAAGGAAGAAATAATCAGTGCAGTCGAGTTTGCTTTTCTCATTTGTGCCCTCCTCACCTCTGTTTGCTAGCACCTGTACAACCCAATAAGATTATTTGTTGCTGGACTGACTGGCTATAATTTACCGTAAGTTCCAGTGTGTTACCTCATCAGATTTTCGTTTCCTATGCTTATGGCTTTTTGATTAATTAATACTTGATTAACTTGCTGTTTGTTTCTCCACCTTATTTCAAAAATGTCTTTTGAGGTGACTGATTTTAGGATGGCTTAATAATAAACTTTACCCTTGTTAAAATAGCGTACATCCACAGGCAGGTGGACAAAGGTTTTCTATCCATAAAAGAATCCTTGAAACCCAAACTGTGCTTGTCTACCCACATGTATGGTCAAGCCACCGGTTTATGAAGCACTCCCATACTGTTTTGTTTAGTCACTCCTCTACTTTCCAGAAGCATGTTGACAATGATGATAGTGTAATACTATCATTATTTTCTTACATATGTGTTTTGTCCAATGCTTGTTCAGCTTTAATTTGCATTATGGTAATTACCCAAGGAGATAGGTTTGATAAAACATAGCTTCTGATTCAGTATGTGTGAAATTGATCTTTCTGACAATTTCCATGTGGCACTGCTGCTGCTGATTCTGGAACTATGCTTTGAGAATCACTGTTCTATCTTGGTAAATACCTAAATGGTAGTGCTCAAGTCCTACCTCTGGACAGAATCTTTTAGGAAGTTCTCAATAAATGTTGACAACACTGAATAAATGAATGAATAATTGCCCCTGGTTTAATTCTTCAGGGAGGAAAAAACAAATAGCTCCTGATCCCACTTCTCAAAATGTTGGCCTTTGAAAAACTCTTAAGTAGAATGAGCCTAGGGACAAGACCATAGGGGGAGCAGAAAACCTTCAAGTGGAAATGTCAAACAACATTTCAATCTTTGCTTTTCTCAGTGATAGACAAATGAACTTCTCATAAATCCCTGGCAGGATTCAAAACATATTACTAAAGGGATGGGTTGTAAAAAAAATAAAAAATGAAGCTTCAATCAAGAGACTGTTATAAATTCATTAAGGGCAAACAAAGAATGACTGGCAGCATTTTTTTCTCTTAACAATGTTACTGAGCACATCCAGGAAATAACAATATGCATACAGTATCTGCAACCACAAAAATGCCTTTCTTCTCGTGTACAACATGCTGTTTTTAAAAGCAAAAATACATCCTTTTACAGTCTGTTAATTAGAACAAAGATACCTATATTAGGTCCTATGCTTACCATGATCAATAAAATAAATGAATTCATGTTTTTAATTCTATGATGGCAGTGTTATTACCAAGGTAGCAGTACGTACCAGCTTCCATTCTCCGGTGGATTGGCCTCTGCCACTCCTGGCATTGGCCCTGTTCACTTTTCTTTTTACTAGACTAAATAATAAAGATATGCTTTGCTTTTCTTCACAGGTCATTATAATAAACCTTCTAATTCCATTTTGTTCAGCTCGAAATTGTGAAGTCTAAAGTTTGACATACTAGTTTATTGCTCACCTATTCCAGAGAACCATTAGGCATTTCCCCAGCTGCCTGTAGGCTTTTGCTTTTCACACTTCTCCAACAATGAGAAGGGAACAGCAGAATACTGCCAACCACGTAAACATTGCTTAGTAGCTTGGTAATCTGGGAATTTCTCCAGCCTGTTTTGTGGAGGCAGCCCAAACACCATGGTGTTCCCAAAATGCTGACTGGGTTGACTAAGGCTATAGTAACTTCACAAAATTGTAAGTTAAAACCTTGTTAATTACAAACATCACCACTTCCTTTCTTTTCTTCCTGTCTTCCTTCCTCCCTTCTCCTTTCTTCCTTTTTTTCTTTTTCCTTTCCTCCTTTCCCCTCTACTTTCCTCCTCCCTTTCTTCTCTACATTTCTCTTCTTCCCTCCTTCTCTCCCTTCCATAGCTCCTCTCAATTACCCAGCACTCAACATTTTGCAATTTGGCATGAGGACCACTCTATTTGTGTGTGACAGAAGATGAACACTCCAGGAACTGGGCAGCAGCTTCACTGAGACCCCATCAGACTGAGTATGGGCTGTGAATATTGGAGGTATAATGAGTTCAGACAGGGGTTGCCAACACAGACAATGCAGTGCTTGGTCAAGAAGATAAATGTGTGTCTTTTTGTATTTATCAAAAACAACCAAACCAGAGCACAAAAATAACAGTATATTCAGGGGAAAAATCAATCATTGACAAATATATAAAATGAAGATGACAATAATATTGTGAGGTTACTCTCAGAGCAAGAAATTGTAAGAAAAGTACTCAGTACATTGTTTGCCATTTAATAAGTAAAATGCTCAGTAAATAGTACTATCTTCATCATCACCTTCCTCATCTTTTTGTGATCATCAGCACCAAAATTGGCAAAACCTTAAATTAGAGCTAATTTTATTAAAATCTTATCTAGCTATTGGTCAACTCTTGCTTGATATATATTCACACCAAGACTTACTGACCTCTGAGGCTCCTGCAGGGGACCATGATACACTCATCATCAGCTCACGTCCAGGTTGACTGTTAGGTTTCCTACTGGTGTGACAAATTTATGATGGGACAGTATGCACAAATGTTTTTAATTGCCTGATAATTGTTCTTCATTTAGAAATATCTCCCTTTAAAGCGCTATGCCTTAATTCTTAAAAACTTCAAAAAGAAAAAATGATGTATTATTATTCTCACCACCTTAATACCACATTCCTCAACATTTTTATGTGTTTTATTTTGAATTCTTAGGCACATTTTAGAGTCATGATAATAATGTGCATACCATGGTGTTTCACTTTACATATATTGTGGTGATTAAGAGTAGATTTTGTCATCAGAATGTCAAGGTTCGAATTGTAGCTCTGCTGTCTATTAGCAATGTAATCTAACAAGTCTCATAACCTCCCTGAAACTCAATTTCTCCTTATGTAAAAATGAGGTAATAATAATAATAACAATGAATGTCTCATTGCAAGAACTTAATTATGGAACCCATGTAAAGTGCTCCCTGCAGTACCCAGAACATAGTATTCGATAAACCTGCATTTTAATGTTTGAGGGAAGTCTCTAATCTTTTAACACTAACTGGTTTTTAATAATATGAAATATTATGTGATGTTATAGGTAGCAAAATTTCAGGTTTCCACCATCTTTCCTATTAATGAATATTCTTTTAAGTTTTTTGCTGATGTAATCATTGAAACCTTAGCTGTTTATTAAAATTCTTACTTTCAAATGATAATGGGAAAAATACAGTTGAAAAATAATGTGAAAAAATTCTTACTTCAACTTAGCTAAAGAAGTAATTAATGTATGTCATGCTGGCCACGCTTCTTCATCCAAGCTTCCTTCTTTTACCCCTGCCCCCACCACCCATCCGCCTTCACCCAGGACACCGTCACAGAGAGAGCTCCTGCCAGAGACATGTCACTATGACGTGGTTCTGTCCTTTCAGTCCACAGTTCACACTTTCCCTAACACACAGAAATCCCAAGGCTCAAACTGCTTCTACCCACCTTCTTTTTTCAGAAATTGACCTATAAGAACAAATTGTAACTTGTTTTTCAAATCTAACTTTAATTTGCATTTCTTTGGCTACTAATGTGGTGAACATTTTCCCATATGTTTACTACTCGTATTTCCTCTTTGGTGAGTTGTCTGTTCATGTCTTATATCCAGTACTTACAAATTTGTACGGACTTCTTTTAAAATTACAATGTTATTAACTCTTTGTTGAGTATAGAGAGGGGTAATCTCTGTGAAATAAAGATTTTACATTTATAAAACTAAATTTATTGGCATTTCTCTTTATAATTACTTTTTAATCATGTGTGAATTCATAGTCCTCTATCAAAAATTCCAATTATTTTTTACATCCTTTTTTTACCTCAACAATAGTTTGTTTTTTCTTAACTTTAACATTTGAATCAATTAGAACTTATTTTGGACTCTTTATCCTCTACTCCTTTTGACTAAGCCTTCTCCTCATTTTATCAATTTATAATCACTTTATTATACAAGGCATTTTTACAAGCAATAATCATTTCTGGGCTACTTTTTCTTTTCCATTCAGCTGTCTATTTTATGTCAAAACTGTAAGTTTACTTATTATAACTTCATAATGCACTTTGAGTTGTGGTGGTAGGAGTAGTTGTTCCAAATTTACTTTGATTAGTTTTCTTACTTATCTTTCTAAATGAATGTCATATTAGAAAAAATATTTCAAATTTCCCCAAAAGCTCCTATTTTATTTTAATTACATGAAATATATAAGTAAATGTGGAAATTACATTGCAGATATAAATAAATGAGTTTCAATCATTTCATTCAGAATCATGTTTTATTCTTAATTAAAAATCTCATAAAGATTTTTCATTTTCATTATACATTTTACTTATATAGATAGCAACTATATTTGTAATGTTTATATATGATTTAGAGATTTCTTTTGAAAATTATCCTGGGTTACTGATATTTTTATTGATATTTTGACTGTGACTTCTTTTCATTGTTTTTCTAGCTTTTTATTAAACAGAGCTGTATTTTAAGTCATATTAATACTACTTTATGTAATTGTGGATTATAATTGTTCAAGATTTATACTCCATTTTTATTCTTACATTACTGTTTAATCAGAAATCCCCAAATAATAATAAAAAATAATGATGGTAATGGGAATACTTACTGTATTTCTAGGTTTCACCATTAAATAAATTTCGGCTATTGATTTAAGATAGTGACTTTATCATGTTTACAAAATAGTTTATTCTTTTTCTAGTCTTTTTTCATAAAGAATGTCTGTAGACATTTACACTCTCCTTTCCAGCACCTTTTGACATAAAATATAATTTCCTTTTAATATATCAATTTGTTATTCTCTATGAATAGTTTTGTAATACTGAATCATGCTTTCTCTCCTAAGATAAGACCTCACGTGGCTCTGGTAAATTAGTTTTTACAACACCCTAATAATGAACCTATAATCCAAGAATTTAAACAAATAATAATTGTTGTAGCAAACATTTCCCTGAAGTCCTGATTTTATAACCCTACATGCCTTCCTTTATCCACCAATTTGGTAATCCTATTTTTAAAAAAATTAAGCTTATGCTGAAGGAGGTCATGCCCTTCATTGGTCAGGACTCCTTTGTTCGACAGCAATTGAGTTTTTCTCCCTTAATATTTGTTTTTATGTTATGTTTCACTAATTATTGACACAGAAGAATTATGTAAATATTCTTCCCAAGCACTGGCCTAACTGAGCCCTTCTGTGATTTAAGGTTCTAGATAAGTCTCAGCATAGTGTGACATGCTTTATATGATCATCATTATATATTTTTTTTCCTAGGGGAGTTATTCTTCTCTTCATCATCAGTTAGCAGTTCTTCTGCTCTCACACCAAATCACATCAACATCCATGGCTATTGAGCAGGCTTTGTTTTTCTCTGCCTGATGGTAATTTCAAAGTCACCCAGACTCAACATAGGGGATTTTTCAATATCCCATTATTATTCAGACTACTATTTCTATTCTAATTTTAAAAATAACAGTTTGGACATCCATCCACAGCTAATACGCAATAGGGTTAGCTGTTGTGAGCTATGTGTGCCTGGTGACACACACATGCCTGAGATAAAAATGGAATGATTTCAACTTCTTACCATTGTCTAGATTATTTACTTTTTAAAAAGCAATTTTAAATTTATATAATATTGAAAGATATTATGAGTCACTGGGAAAATGGTTGAATAAAGGACATAAACTAAGAAACTCATTTGATCAAAAACAAACTGTGTTTAAAGAAACACTGAAAAGTCAAAAATTGGACTGATATAGTTGTTATCTTAAGACCCTAGAATCATTGAGAGAAATAGGAAAAATAAAATACTTTTTTTCTTCAATGTGTTGCAAGAGCCCATTCTGTTAGTTTGGGGATTACAAACCATGAATCTTTCCATAGGGTGCCCACTTAAAATATAGTCTGGGGTGTTTTTATTTATCAAAGAAAAATTTTAGGATTCTTCCTCCAATATAATTTCCTAATTACTTTACTCACATGTTTAGCATTTACAATTGTCCATGTATTCAGGCACTGTCCTGAACCTTGCGCGCACACAGTGAAGAGAGGTCCTCAAGCTTCCAGGACTGTTCTCATTCACACATCACCTGCTCTCACCGTCCATCACTCCAGCTGTCTGTAATGAACAATGTTGGAGGATAGCTTAGGTATATAGAAAGAATTTATTTCTTTGGAGTTCTTTAAAATAGGAAACTCAACTCTTAATATTTCTTTTAAATTGATTTTAGTTATAGATCAAAGTAATTGACCTGATCCTGTCCCACTGAAACATTTCACTTAAAGATCTGACAGGTAAAAAAGCTTTTGGGTTTTGAGTGTCCCATAACAGTGGGTGAGGGGCGTGGGGAGAGTGTGTGTGTGTGTTTGGTTACTCAAGCCACCTCAGGTGACCACATGTTCTTCATTAGTTAACAATAACAAAAAGTCCTCCAGAGAAGAGTTTGTCAAAGATGATCACCTTCTCTAATAATTAAGGAAATGTGAATTAAAAGTATAAGACACACTTTATAAAAACCTAAAGGCCTTTACATTACTCAATCTTGATCAAGGCTTAAGAAAGCAGAGTCTTTGTGTATTCATGGGAAAAGAGCTTGGTACAACATTTTTAAAGGGAAAATTTAACAGTGCCTATCAAAACAATATGCACAAACTCTTTCATTCATTATATCATTTCTATGAATTATTTTTAATGCAAAATTTTATACAAACGTAAAGAAATTTATGCAACAATGTACAGAATGGCTTGTTTATTAGGGAAGCATTCTAAATGCCTATCTGGTGGTGACTGGTTGGATAAATTAGAGTATACTTACACCAAGACACATTATGGAACCTTTAAAAATTAATATTTTTATATGTGCTATATATTGAGAAATATGTCTTTAAAGGTGTCTTAAAATAGGTTGCTGTAAGATGTAAAACCTCATTTGCATAGAAAAAGAGGTGTGTGTATGTGTGTGTGAATGACTAGAAAATTACCAGAAAGCTATTTAAGAAACTCTTAAAACCGGTTACATGGCTAGAGAGGATAGGCAGGTCTGAAGAAGTACATAAGGAGATTTTACTTTTCAATTTGTGCCTCTTCTTTTATTGTTTAATTGTTTTAGCATTTTAAATTAATCTTTAAATAATGAACCATTCATTTCCTTTTTGAATTACAGAAAATAACAAGTTCATAACAGATGTGAAATTGGAATGTACAATACTGTTTCTGCCTCTATCACTATAATTCTATACATTGTGCGTTTTCTTTACAAAGTTTTATTGATGAGTGATCTGAATCATTTGAATATTTTCTGTATTAATCTGTTCATGCTGTCATAACAAAATACCACAGACAGGGTGGCTTAAACCACAAACATTTTCTCACAGTTTTGAAATCCAGAAGTCCAAGATCAGGGTACCAGTAGGGTTGGTTACCGGTGAGACTTCAACTGGCTTTCAGATGACTGCCTCCTCACTGTGTGCTCACAAGACTGTGTGCTCACATAACTGTGTGCTCACATGACTGTGTGGCTGGAAAAGAGAAATCTCTGGTGTCTCTTCCTCTTCTTATAAGGACACCTGTTGTATTTAATTAGGGCCCTAACATTAAGACTTCATTTAACCTAAATAACCAGTTAAAGTTCCTACCTACAAATACAGTTACACTGAGAGTTAGAGCTTCAGCATATGCATTGGTGGGGGGCTATAATTGAGATTATATACATTCTGAACATTTAAACACTTTAAGTGACAATGTAGCAAAGATAACTAATATGTTTGTTAATGTTGCTTAGAAAGGCTGTTTCATAAAATACCTGGTAATAGATGAGGGCAGCAATTTACAACCATTTTTCACCTCATGGCACAAATAAATTACTAAATTCTACAGCACACCAAAAATATATATTTTTGCTGATCTGACAAAAAAATAGGTATAACTTTGATTCATTTATGCCAGACAACATTGTGTTGGCTGCTGTCAATTTTTTTTTGTTTGACAGTCTAAGGGAAAAGAGGACAGTGCTCCTGACTAAATAGGCAAGTAGTGCATGTTTTAAAAATTCTTGTAGCACACTAGTTGAAAAATCACCGGATTAGGGTAAAAGAAACAGCCAAGTTATCAATTTTGTTAACTCACTTTAGACACAAAAGATTGTTTAAATAATTTCCATAGAGAGGTAGATACATAGGTATAGATATAGATAACATTTTCTACCAGTTGTTAATGCTCATGAAAAAAAAAGACTTTATCTTGCTTCTATTTAAACACCATAACCCAACTGCTACCATAACTGCCACAGCTGTACAACATGATAGCAAGTTGTAGCCAGTTCTGTACGTGGTGCCCGAAGTCAAGCCATCTTTGAGAAGGATGGAAAAAGGAAACATACTATTCCATTTCTTGGTTCTTCAGCTGTACCTGAAGAGAATACTTAAATTTTTTCAATACTATTTCTACATATTCTTTTATTATATGACTATATAAAAATGATGGTTTTATACATGTATTTAAAATGCTTTTTTATACTTTTATTTAGTGTGATACAGCTATTGGGGCATGGGTGGTACTGGAAAATCATAAAGCCATGTGAATATAAGCCTAGCATGAAAATATAGATTTTAAACTGACTTTATGTTCCTGAGTTGAAATATATTCCAAAGGCTGCATGAAATGAGAGTGAGAAAGATGTCATAGTACTACATTTGTAAAACATGAAATTTTGATCTATTCACAATAACTGGTTGTTGTCAAGTAAAATAAATCAAAGGGGAAAAGCAGATGAAATTCCTTATCAATGAGAAGAGTAAATATAAGAGTGATTTAGATAAAACCTGGAAAAATATTTCCTGATACATAAGGCTATCAAGCATTGTTTTGGAGAGAGAGGCAAAGAGAAAATTCTTAGATAATACTCATTCAGTGAAGCTGGAATACTTGCTCTAGAACTAGAGAAAGTTATGGCAATCATTTAGGGTAATTGGAAAGTGAGTTAACTATGTGTTAATATTAAAATATGTGTGATATTTAATCAGTAAAATAACTAAATGAAAATTAAATAGTATCTGCAATATTTATATCAAAATGGTTCCCTGAACGAAAACTAAGAAGATAATTCTATTTTTCTAATCTAGAGTTGCTGCTACGTAAATATAAAAAATTGCTCAGAAACAACAAAAGAATGGTCCCTGAAATAATTGTAAAGAAAATGAAATGTCTTCAGAAACCAGGAAAATAAGTGTTAACTTGAAGTCTCAGACCACATAGCTCAATGTTTCTATAATTGTCTAATGTCCTTTAGTAACTGGTGGCTAATTACAAAAAAAATCGCTGCAAAGTAATCTTAATTTGTTTTCTGTTCAAATAGCATAATCTATCATGTTTCAGTGTCTCTAGCTTGAAAGAATTTTATTTCTTTATTTCTTTTTCCTGAAAAAAGTCCTATTCTTTACCATAAAAAATGACAAGTACAAGGTCAAATTCAAAGGTAATCTAATGACCTGTCTGACTATTCTTCTACCTAAATGAAATAAAACAGACACAAGCTCTTTTACAAAGGTCCTAATAGAATAAACCTAGTAAGCAGGAAAACATTTTATGCAGCTTAGTTGATTTGACCTTGGTTTCAAAGGTGACCAGCAGTCTTGTGTGTGTGGTGAGGTGGTAATTAAACTGGTTTTGTTTGCTAGCCTCCACAAAGCCTTCTCTTACAGTGTTTTTTGCATTGTGCACCACAACATCCTCAAGATATGTTTTTCTCCTCTCCTATTTGGTATTTACATGATAATAGATTTACATGATAATCCAGCCAAATGAATATATACCATTACTCACCATGATTTTCTCTGGTATCAGAGAAACAATCGTGAAACATATATTGACTTTGTACCAGTACCATGTGGTTTTGGTGGCCATGCCTTACAAAAAATATATACCAGGCTAATGAAAAATACCACCTTAAAATAAATATGATATGTGCATATCAATTTTAAAAAATCTTTGACCAATTTGGTGCAAAGAATTGGTGCTAAATAAATGTTTACTGAACCAATGGTTATTATGGAATACGGCTATTGCTGTCCTCTCAGGAGAAGCAGCACACTTTTCAGATCTACTCTCTATGATACTGTCGTTTTTTTTATTGGGCTATCTCTCAATATTTAGTCTGCATAATATGAGGATAGCTGAGAACAACATTTTGCCATTACTTTGAGAGGTGGTTAGTCAATATGTCATAATATTAGACAACCATGACTTTTTAAAATTTATTTTAATATAGTCCTAACCTTAATGAAAGTTGGTTCTTATTTTCAGAATGAGCTTCAGCTGGTGTTGCTGGAGATGTAAGATTCCACAGAATGTTACCCATTCTCCAGATGACAGTAGTGTAGGAAAGGTCGGTCATGGAATGGTGTATGTTAAAGCACTTTGAACTTATAAAACAACATGCTCCATTAATTGTTGTCTTTATCGCTCTTCAAGTCTGTGCCAAACCTTATAGAATATTTCATTCACCAATATTTTTCTAAAATAATTCAAAACCACAGACAAGCAGATTATACAAGTATTCTGTTGAAGAGATAAACTTTTAGAAAATAAGAAAAATCAATTAAGAAATGTTTCATATGTAAACACTACATCATGCAAGTAGTCATTTTCTTGTATTATAATGACAAAGGCAATTTATATTTTTTCCATGTAAGGCACTCTTTCACATGTTTTAAATACTTATTTAATTCTCTCTACAATCATGTGAAATAAATACTATCATTAACCTCTTTTACAGAAGAGGAACCTAAAGCTTGAAGATATAAAGTAACTTGGCCTGTGTCAGATGACTGAACAACCTCATATGACCATCCAACCTCAAAGCCAACAGTCTTAAGTACAAATTAGCTCATTTATCCAAAGTTATTTGTTAACCAGCTGCCGTATTTCAGACACTCTGTTTATTTGCACTCTGCAATTTCACGGTGGTGTAGGTATTTCTTGCCTGAGAATAGTGGGTGTTTCTGGAGTCTGTAAATTTTATTTGTCTTTAACTGAGAAAAAATTTCAGCCCTTTTCTCTGCAAATAATGCCTGTCCCATCCTCTCTCAACTCTCTTCTGTTTTTACCTTTTCTCCTATGTTTTTCATCTTTTCATGTCTCTGCTTTTTTTCTAAATAATTTTTCTGATCTACATCATCAGTGTTTTATGTCCTATTAAATCTGTCCATTGGATCTTAATCTTGGTTTTTGAAGTTTTCTTTTCTAAAAAGTTTAAGACAATATTTTTAAAACTTCTTGTCACTTTTCAAAGCTCCTGTTCTATTTTCAAACTTGTCTTTTAATTCCTCCCTTGTGGCAATAGCACCTCAAGTCTCTCTGACAGACAGCTCCAGTATCTGAAATCTGTAGACCTGCCCCTTCTGACTGATGTTTTCCGTGGTACTCTCTCACAGTGCCTTGTTTCCTCATGCATTTAGTCATAGGAATTTCTTGAGGTCTAGCATGGAAGTGTCTTCCTTTAGACAATATATGTTCATTTCTGCCAGACACCTGGAGGCACTAATTGTCTGGAAACATCTCAAATCAAGTTCATAGATTGAAGAAACCAAGACTACCAAAGCAGTGCATACCACAGGCTGCAAATCCTATATGTATATATGCAACAACTTCTTTAGGACAGGTTGTTTTCATCTTTCCTTCTCTCACCCACTTTGTCCTGTGCCATATCAACCCTCACCGCCATCCCCTGGGAGCAGAAGATGGAAAAGAATGGACCTGTTTACTGCTGGTTCCCTTGTCTTTTGAGCCTTTTTACACTCCCCTACCCAGAGACCCTCAAAGTGTCTGCCAAATCACAGCTCTATTTTAACAGAGCACAAAAACACCCTTGGAACAAAGGCAGCTTAAGTTCTCTGCATTCTGCTGGCTTCTCTAGATCCCCATTTTTTCTTCAATTTTGTCCTCCAGAACTCACCACCTTGTCACCTCTCAGAAGCTTTTAAGAAAATCTTCTTAAGATTTTTTTCATTGTTGCAATTTTCAGGAAGAAGATTTCTCTGAAAAATGTAGCCTTTATTGAACCATTCAACTTTCAATAATGGACCCGTTACTGAAAAGACAGTCCCTATAATAATGAAGACAAGGTCTTTCTCCTAATACAGATTGCATTCTAGTTGGAGAATCATACCAAAATAAGTAAAAAGACAAATAAAGTGATTGTGAGTTACGATAAGACCTATGAAGAAAATAGATAATGGGCTGAAATAGATATTCATGTAAGGATGCAGAGGAGGGCAATTTAAGGTTGTATAGAAGTTAAAGTTAAATGTTTTATGATAAATGACTTAGGCAAACTATGATTTAGGGTATAAGAGGAAGAGTTCTAAATTGGGAATGGGTTTAGGTGATCCCTTGTGTCACTTACCTGCTGAGTGATCTTGAGAAAGTTATCTAACCTAGCCCACTGATTCAACCACTGATTAACTGCAGTTTTGGGTTATCTATAACTGCAAGTCATTCTGCTGAGCCCTGGATGAGAGTGGTCAAAGAACGGGAGTGTGAAGTGAGCAAAGCATTGTTCCTATACTTCCTGCAATATGGAGCTAATGTAAGGCCACAAAGAATTGTATGTATACAATTTCACATCTTCTAATCTGAATTCTAATCTCAACTCTGTAGCTCGTTTGACCTTGAGTCAACCAGATGATCAGATGGTGCAGACGCGGTGGTGTTTTTCATACTGAGTTCCCTGGAACATCCATGTTCCATGAATTCCCCCTTCCACCCTCTGCCCCTCGCTCCTACCTTAGGCTTGGGAGCAGGGGTGGGGGTGGGGGGGTGGGGACTGAAGCTTCATTCTGATAACAGAAGACTTCTGCTTTTATCCATTCTAACATTAGGCTTTCTATAACATTTTCTGAGCATGAAGAAAGAATTGTGCAGCTAACAAGCATTTGAACAGTCGCAGTTTATCTATTTGTTTGTTTGAAAAGGTAAAAAAGTTAAAACCATGTGAGAGTAGTGTTTATTTTAATGATGAAAGAACTATGGGAGAGCTGCAGAATTATTGCAAAGGATATCCACAGAGAGGCAGGTACCCAATATTAGCCATTGGCAGAACATGAAGGTCTGTCTTAAGTGAAGCAGCAGGGAGGGGAGTGGTGGGTATATATATATGTGTGTATATATATGATATTTTATATATATGATATAGACACATCATAGGATACATACATATCATATACATAACACAGAAAAAGATAATGTATAAGTAGGTATGCTATTTTGATTTTCCAAATATAAATAGTTCATGTCATATGGAGAAACTAAAACAATATAATAGGCCATAACATGAAAAGTTAATGCCCTCTCCTGATCACATTCATTTCAATTTATTGTATATTCTTCCAGCATTTTCCATACTCTTCCCAACATACCTGTGTACTTGTATACACACAAAGGAAATTATACTGCACATTCCATGCTGCAATTTGATGTTCTCTCTTAATACGGCTTGGGTCATTTTCTCTATCAGTACATATTCACCTGCCACCTTCTTTTTTAGTCCTGCAAAGTATTTCATTATATGAATGTAGCGTAATTTATTTATCCAGTCCACTGTGGGTGAACATTTATTATTTGTGTTGGCAACCCGTCTTCAGCGGTTTTGCTATCACACAGATGCTGCCACGAGCACCCTCTAGATTACCAGCTTCGAATAGAAGCGGTGGATGCGTTTGGCAGCTGCTGTGTCTTGTGTTTTTCTCAATCAAGGAATAATTCAAGTACAAATACTCATGGCATTTTTTGACACGTAAAGGAAACCCTCCTGCTAAAATCATTTGGTAACTACTGAGTTAGAAATTCATGTTAAGCTTTAGTTTAGCATATGGTGTTTTGAAGTATAACAGGCAATCAAGTTTGTTAGCAAATGAGATAAGTGAATGCCTTTATCTGGGACTCACTGAAATTGATTCATTGATGCACCAAACTCATTTTTTGAGCACTTATTCTGTGCTCAGGATTGGTGATACATGAATAAAAAATAGCCCTTTGTTTGTAGCACTTGTGGGAAAGACAGTCATGTTAACATAAATTGCAATACAATGCAGCGAATGCTACATGGAAGAGCAGCCCTGTGATTTTGCTATTTTAGTATAAACCCTGAAAAGGATGAACTAGAGCTCTTTCTCTCAACCAATGTGTGTAGGCAGTCATTCTTCAGTCATTTTTAGTAACTGTTCCATGTTTTTTTCAGAAGGAAAAGAAAACTGAAGTTGGTAAATGAGCTTCAGTTTTCATGTACTTTGCAATCATTTCCTATCTGCGATTCACATATTTCCCCTCTAAAATAAAAGGAAGATTTATTTTTCTACTCTTCCCTTTCTAGCAATTCCTCTGCTTTTTAATTTATCTTTATGTGCTGTTTGAATGCATCAGAGGTTTATTCTTTCAGAAGTAAGTCTATGGTAAATTCAGACTAACATTTGACAATTTAGCCACTTATACCTCAGTCTCTGTCCAAATCCATGCCACACTGAATGCTATTTAGTGTCTTTTTACTGATCAGAAGATGCTTATTTGGATTTCTTTTCTGGAAAGGAAAAATAGAGACCCTTAAGAACAATATCTTACTGTGGTCAATGAACCTTTGGAATGCATTAATGATAAATAATAATAATAACGACTACCGTTATTTTACTCCTTACCAGTGTGGTATTTTACTTACTATACTAAACACTTTACATGTATCATCTTACTTAATTGCCATAGTAATTCTTATCTACAGTTAACTCCTGAGAAGCATGAGGCATGGGAGAAAGTAACTCACAAAGTTATAAAACCTGCAAATTACAGCGCTGAGGTTTAAATCTGGGTCTCCCCAATGTCATCGTGCATACTTTCAACCACTACACAACACCTCTATAATTAAAGGTTATTTTCAAATCTGGGTAGTATCGCTATCTATAGACCATGTGTGAAAGCACCAAACACATCTCTCGTCCTTCACCCCAAACCACCCCCACACACACAAAAGCAACATTTCCTGGACTTAAAAAGAAACTCCTGGCCTCAAGGCCCCAAGTAAAACTAAAATTCACTTTAGGAGAAAGATTGTGAATATATTTGATATGTTTAAGTTTTATACCTATTTTCCCATGTAACTTTGCAGCCTTGAGGTCTTTATGGATACTAAAGTCTCATCTATTTTTACCAATTTCTACTAAATTATACTGCAGGAGCAAGCTAACACTAACAAAAAAGCTAGCTTGCCAGATAAAGCCCCTAGGAAGCAAAATTTTTTAAAAAATATCTATATCAGAGTAGTATTAGTCTAATTCCGCATACAAAAAATGCCATATTTGGGTTAACTAATATCTCTAGATAAGTAGGATATAAATTAGCAATGGAAGACTTGGTCCAGTCTCTCTGCTGGAAGCATATTATGAAGAGACCATGCCCAATAGTATTAGGGAAATATGTGTTTGACTACAATCTTGAAATCCAGTGCGAATGAGTGCCAACTGGCAGGATTTTTTTTCTATTTTTTTATTAGTTCGGCCTCTCTTGCTTATTTAATGTAGTGGAGGCAAAACCATTCATGTTTTATAAATTTAGTCATCTAGTAGAAACCATACCTATCACTGACTTAGAAAATCTTTTGCAAAGTCTTGCTCTAATATAATCCATCTCATTTTATTGATTCACAATATTTTTCTGAAAACAGACAAGTGTAACTTTTTGTGCCCTATCCAGCTGAATCACGCTTCGATAAAATTGTTTTCCTCTTTCATTCTTTGTACACATTTTTCTGATTGTCTGATAACATCTGCACATGAGAGTGTAAATTTCAACACTGTTGATGTTTCCAAATAGTTATAAGTTCCAGCTGTTAGTCCTTTCCTCTCCAATGGAGATCTAGCATTACAAAGGAAAAGAGGAAGAAAAAATATATATGTAACTAGTTCCCTAACCTCTCATTAAGGAGATAAATGGTATGGTAAAAATTTGATTAGCAACTGCATTTTAACAGATTGCATTTATCAGAAAATTTCAGCAAGCAATGTATAAATTTTTCTAGCTGTCTATAATTTTGGGATACAGAGGTAATCGGTGATTACAACCTGGTATACAAAAAGTTCAGAAAAAAACACAAAACCACCATGACCCAGAGAAATCATGGTACATATGTAGAATTTCATGAAGAGCATTCTCTTGAAGTTCAAGAACACTTATAAAATTAGCACCAGCTATTTTATAGGTGAGGCCGTTGACAGCTAAACAGTCCAGGTTCCTATTGCTCTCTAAATGAAATCTATGCCAATTTAACTTATGTAAGAAAGAAAGAGTTTACAAGTTGCTTCTCTCTTTTTAATTACTTGAGGTTATTATCCATTTTAATTTAGTGGTGAGAAAGAAATACCAAAGAGAAAGTATGTGATTCAAGAGGTAGCAAGATGTTCTCTATTGTGCACCTCCGTCATGTACAATAACCTAGCCGAAGTTTAATGTTGAGCGGATCTATAACAAATGGATGCATAAGGATAATAAGAAGGGAATCTACCCCATATAATGGATATATGTCAATCACCCAATTAATAATGGAACACTTATTATGCTGATACCAGTGCCCTCATTTTTAGAGTGTTTGTGAGAGTATTCGATTTCTGAGAAAAATTTTTAATCAGCCTCAGGAAATGTCTCAGCCATCTATGACATCACTTTCATCTACCTGCTCAAACTCATTGTGCATTAGGGGATTGTTTGTTTAGGGGAACAAAGATCACATAAGGGTGCCCCATTTTTAACTTTTTAGTTTAAAATAAAATCAACCCAAATATATATAATGCTTAAATTTCTAGATATATTCTCCCCTTAAAGATATCACTGGTTCAACCATATGGAAGGAGTAACATAATAAACAGTCTTTCTCTCTAAAGGATTGGAAGCAGATTTTTGGGGGGGAATTCCAAGAGCAGTAACTAAACAGATATGAATTGGCGAGGAAAGACTTAGTAGATGACACACTTACTTTCAAACTAGGTAACCAAAATAGTCTGTCTTTTTTTTTCTCAATTATCAGTGAATCTAGCCTCTGTTCTTGACTAAATGAGAAGATAACTATCTCCCTATACCATGGGGTTATGATAGAATCCTTGCTGTTTTCTTAGCCTGGTGCTTTTCCCATTGAGTGTGTCATCCACAAACAGACAACACAGTGTCTTTGGGAAATTGAGGTCAGGACAGAATATGCCACTCTGCCTGCCAAGCTCCCTAGTATGTTATTTCACCTGCTGGGTACTGAAATTTCTCTCCAGAGCTCAACAAAGAAAGTGCTTCCTTGATTAATCACATACGAGTTCCTGCACCCAGGGGTCACTGGGTGATGGTTCCTTGATACACACAGAGAGAATCTACCACATAAAGGTGATATTACTGCTCCCATCAACCCTCCTGGTACACATTGTTCTAACCTACAGGTTCTAACCATAGCCAGCTTGTTTTAATAAGATTACAAAAAGGGACTCAACTCAAAACTAAAAAATACAGCAAAAAACCTTTAAAATTTCCTCTTAAACTCCCTACCCTCTTCTGAAACAAAATTATAACTTATGTTTTTCTTCTTAAGTTAATCTTGTTATCTCTGTACTTTTTATTTTTCTTAGTATTATTTTTCAATATTTACTACTTGAAATAACAATGAAATGACATTGTAACTGGAGCATTCTTACTCACACAGCCCCCAATATGCACCAGTGTGCAACCGGTCTTCATTTAAACTACTCACTGCCAACACTTCTAAAGAAAATTGTACGAGGGCAGTGACTTTTGTTTATTTATTTGGCAAACATTTATTATTGAACAGTTATCCCACTCTATGCTGGATACCATTCTAGGTGTCAGAGATAAAAGAATGAACAAACCGTGGGGGGATGCTGGAGGGTGGGGGATTGCAGGGAAGAGGATGGATAAAGGGGAGAAAAAAATTGGGACAGCTGTAATAGCATAATCAATAAAATATACTTAAAAAAGAATGAGCCAACCAAAAATAATACTAACACTCATGAATGTAGTGGAGTTGAAGACACTCATTTTTCTAAGAATCACTTTTAAGTGTGTAATAAAAATTGTGACAGGTATAAGACAGAGAGCTTTGTTCAGTGGAGAGAAGATGTAACCAAAATGTCTGATCTACTCAGAGGAATCTGGGAGGATGTCCTGTTGAGCTGACCTTGGACACAAGCAATTAATTCCACAACAGAAGCAATAAAAAAGACATATCTATCAGAAATTGCATGACACTTTTCTTCAATGATAATACCTCTAAGTTCTCATATCAAAATTAATATCATTGTCACAGTATTTACTATGCAGGTAAGCTTTGGAGAGAAATGAGCTTAAAAGTGAGTTGCCAGAAATAAAAATTGTTTTCACATACATTGTCTGCAGTTTGTGTGCTTCTATACTTTGGTCATTTAGCTACCGCTCCCTCCTTAAATGACAGAGACTATAGACTGAGAAAGTCAGCATCTTTGGATTTTATTAGATCTGATCCTAATATCTTAGTTGGTAGTTAAAAATTCACACACAGACCTCATGCCCAATTAGCTTACTCACAGCACAGTGAAGCCTATGGCTTCTGGAATCAGACACACAGAATTCCAGCCTCCTCACCACCACCTACCAGGTATATGATCTTAGGCAAATTACATCAATTATTGGGACCTCAGTTATATTTGCTTTAAATATGAAAATGATGGTTTCTATCAGAGAGAGTTCTTATAAGCATTAGATGAAGATATATTTTAATCAGCATTTGTATAGTGCTTAGGGTGTCCCAAACATTGTTCCAAGAATTCCCCAATATGCATTCAATTAATTCTCATAGCAAACCTATGAAGAAGGTTCTCATGACTTTTTATTGTATGTTACATGTGATCTGGCCAAGCTCATAAATCTAGTAAGAGGCAAGGTTCAGATTTAAACCCAAAATTTATGCTCTCAGCCACTTCAGTCAGAGGCTCTGAATACTCACAAAGAAAGCACTAGATGAAATGCCTGAAATATCATATGCACTTGAAAATGTCAATTGCTGTTCTGTCCCACTGTCTACATATCCATGTTCTGATGAATAATCACTCCGACTTTCCCTAGACTACTGCTAATTTCTAAGTAGAGAAGGAGATCCCTTCTTTCTTTTCTTTTATTTTCTTCCTCTTACTCTTTCATCAAAATTATCATTATCTCTTCTCTCTCTGTCCTATACACTCTTAGTAATGAATTCCCTCTAATGGACAGGTATGTGCTATCTTGTTTTTAATTTATTATAACAGACTAATAGAAAAAATCTGTAAACTTCTTATAGACTCATATAATTTCTGAATTGGATGTAAACATATATTTTAGCAAAGATTCTAGAAGCCATGTTTATATTCTCCATTTCCAGTCACTCCTCCACAGTGTTGAGATTTCAATACCAGTGCTAATCATTTATTGTCTTCTCAACATAGAAAAGACGGTTAGCCCATGCCACAGAGTATACAGATTGTCCTGAACTTTATGATGGTTCAGTAACAAGCTTAAAAACATATGCAAGTATTTTCTGAGGAATGCTCAATCTGTGAGGGAGAGCATGCTCAAAACTAAATTTCCCTGAAATACTATCACTCAACACCATGAAAAAATTGGTAGAATTGTCTCTTTTTTTGCATTTACCAATGATTCTGTGTTAAGTTAGAATTGATGATCTATTTTGGATAAGACAAGACCTAAATTCCAACCTACTTCCATAAATTTAGAGAATCATTTGAGGTGCTAAATTATATTGTCATATTTTAAATAATATCTCACATTCTCAAAATAATCATAAAGGCTGTTTTCATAAGATTTTTGCAATTTTCCAGTAAGTTAAAAATTAACTGGGTAACCCCCACCACCACCAATTCAGTGCAAAATCGTGACTAGCATGCAAGGGAATCATTCTTATATATAATACTTTTATTTCATTCCCTTTTAAAATCCAACAAAATGTTATCTCTTCATGAAAAGTTATAAACTTTTAGTCCTCTTGAAAAGATTATAATTAATCTGAGGTTTCAGATAAATATTTAATCTATTAGTTGAAAAATTGCCCATCTCTACTGTGATTATCTTTAAAAAGTTGGAGATGAGACTTTTAAAAATCTTTACTCATACATTAAACAATTTTGAACATTGCTCTGTGTTTCTGAAAACAGACCAAAAGGCAGTACACTCTTAGCTGCAACATAAAAGATTCAAGCTAAAGAGAGAAATGGCCTCTGGTGGTTTTACATCATGGAATTTTTTTTTAATCAGTGGAAATCACAGACCCTCTGTGTTAAGGGCTTTACAATAGAATTTTCACCTTTCAAATACAATTTAAGTTTAACACTGTTTTGAGATAAGGCGTGAAGTGAGTGGCATCTTTTGATCCCTCACCTTGAAGGGCTATGTGGGACTATAACAGCACCAATCTTGAGTGGAACCAATTTTGCTAAAACATCTGAAATATACTCTTTCTAAATAGTAACACCTGGTCATACAGAAAGTCCCAAGGAGTCTTTGTTCCCGGGAGATTCCCAACCCAGTTTTCTGCTACTCGAGAGGCTCAGGTTATACAGCTCAGGTGAAGGAAGAAAGAGAGGCAGACGCAGGTCCAGCCTCCGGGCTGTTCTTTAAATAGACTTGCTCTCTGACTCTCCTCACTCTCAAGTTTTGACTACAATGCAATTTCAACCATTCCTATTGATATTCTTCTGTTAATTAAAAATAACAAACGGCATTGTTGTCTGAGAGGAGTTATGCTCTCTGTGGTAGACGCCACCAGAGCCTGAAAATCACTGACTTTGGGGAAAGCAGAACTCCGCTCCCCAATCAGCAACATCTGTGATATGAAAAGGGGCTCTGGAGGTTAAAACCAATTTAAGCTTGTCAGTCTCTCGGCAAATGCCACAGAATCTTCAGAAACAGCTTGTGAGGGAGTGTTGAATGGAAATAAGTTCTATCAACCTTCCGGTTTGGATCACTGAGAACACTGTGATTTTTAAAAGTTTATTTATTTATTATTGTTTTGTTGTGTTTTGCCTTGTTACATTTGGTTTAAGCTCCTTATTCCCTGTCTGGTGTCACTTGAAGAAATGTGCACTTCTGTGGGATGTATTTCCTCCTGTTTCAAGAAATCTTCATGGAAGAGACATTCATTGCTACCATCTGTACTTGGTTTAGGAGACCTTTGATTAATAAGGACCACCCTATTGTTCATTTGTTTGACATGTGGAAATATTTGTAATCTGTTCCTGGTGAGAGAGATTTCAGCAAGGACCAGGTCTGACTTTCAAACCCATGTTGCCAATGAAAACCAGCCTCCCAAATCCAGGGAGCTTAGTGGGGAACAAGCGAAGGTGTTTTATCCTTCCCCTCACCCCTTCCCGCAAACACCAACACCTGTTAGAAGGGAGGTTGAAATGGTCCTGTTGGAACTCTGGGACAGAGACCCAATTCCAACCTGAAAGAGGCTCTGATGTGTGGTGTGTAATGAGAGCCGGATCCTGGCCACTGCTCCACATCATTATCATTCAGATCATGAGAGAAAATGAAATGGTTCAAGCAGATAACAGCTGTTTTTATTCTGCTTTTCAAAGATTCCCTTAAACAACCTGATCTCATTGCTTTTATTTAAGGGTGAACACCCAACTGTAAACATAGGAAAGATGCATTCTCATGATGTCAGTAATAAAAGCATGTATAAAGCAGCGTGTGTATTCTGGAAAGCTAAGTAACCATTAAAGCCAAGAAACATAGTCTGGCACAAATCTTATTATGTGTCCAAGAGGACTTGATGGTATGCACATAAGAAAATGTAATGAAACAGCAGGAAGGAGAAAAGAAGGGAGGGGAGGGAGCCAGAGGGTTGGGGGTGCACAGTTTTTTATCTGTGAGATGTTAACAAAATTAAGAAAGGCAAAGCTGCCAAGATCATCTGAGAAAAGGGTTAGCAGAGCAAGTTGGTTCCTCTTTCACTATATATTGTATTACAAAATCACCGCTTTATGTTTTTATCTATTAGTTATACACAATGAGGCTGTCACACAAGACACACAAAAGGAAAACCCAGAGGAGACCCAGTCTTCCTTTGATCAGGAGTTTAGATCCCATTTGGGGCTGATGTAAATCTGCTGTGTTTGTAATGGCTGTGATTATTATTATGAGCATTCCGTATAGCCTGCTTGAGGAATTCAGCACCACACATTGCTCATCAGAATTTTGTAAAAATAAAATTGTATGCCGGGGAATTTTGACAGGGTAAACCTTATACATAGCCAGTCTAATCGATACTCACCATAATTTTTCATTTTTTGCAAAAATAGAGCGAGAAAATAGGCAATCTCCCCTAGATGTACTGTATGACAATGCTCATTTTTTTCTTCTTACTTCAGAGTAATAGGTAGCATCCTTTATGAAATAGGTCATATGTATTAATTAAAGCAGAAATAAATTATTCCTTTAATATACTTGACAATAAAAAATTTTTGTGTTTGAGGAAAGACTATATATGTGTGTGTATATATATGTGTGTATATACATGTAAAGTTTACAGCTAATGTTTGTTTATTACCCACATAAATTACAACATTAAACCAAAAGATGAGTTTAAAATTGGAAGTCTGTTGTTCATATGCTTAGACTCATGCTTAAAAAAAAAGTAGAAGGCATTAAAAATGTGAGCTCCATAGCTATGCTGCTAGAAAAATTCCTGTTCACCTGTGCATGAAATACAACTGCCCCCAAGGGTGTACAATTTTACAAAGGCAGATTAATCTCTTACCTGCCCAATGCTCAAACTATAATGTATTTCAAAATTGAACAATATAAACTTACTATGAGGTTGTTTAAGAAAGTTCTGCCAAAGAAAAGTTCTACTGCATGATTTGGGGTCTTAAATTATAGCTAGATTTTCTGCTCTTAGATGCTCATCGATTTATGTGGAAAGAGCCAACGAAATAAAGTGGCACCATCTTGTACTACCATATCACTTTCTATCTCTTGGAATCAAATAAGGAAATGATGTGGATGCTTTTGATGTTTTGAAATGCCATTTCCAGCTCTGTTAGGAAAAGTGTTCAGATGAAGCACAAAAATAATTTTTGTCAGTGTCAAAAATACTGATTCCGTGGGTTTGTGTTAAAATCTAGCAGCGGTGTGTGCGCACACATACACACACACACAGTGGTCGTTCCTGATGACTTGAACTAATGTTCTCTAATGTCCCAGTCAGTACTGACTAAGGCTATGTTAGTTTTCCAAGTTGTAAGTTATTTTGATCCCAAACTCCTGTTCTTCTTTTCCTCCTACGTATCAATACAGGGTCATTCTCCTGCTCACAAGTGTATCCACTACTAAACAACAAGTACAAATTAAAGGAGAATGCACCCACCACCCTGGAGAGGAACACAAAAAGCACACACATTTATATTAATTAGCAACTCTAAATTTAATCTAACAAATAAATGGTTTTAAACAACTGACACAAAAACAGTATTTTCTATCTGTGTAGGTTAGGCAGCTAGGCTAGGCCCAAGGTATAGCTCAGAAGATTATTTCTGTTTATCGCACATTAGTCACATGGCTATGAAACAGGAATTTAGATGGCAAATGAATAACAAGTCTGAAGGCTGAGTGCCAAGTGACTTTAAACATCTGTAAAGTGAAAATATCCCTGAACCAAGGCATGCTACGACGTCGAAAACAATTATTGTTACTGATCACTTTCTCACTTTGTGTAAAGTGCATCTCTTCTGATGGGAGCAGGTGTACTGATGGCTTTGTGAATCATCATTAATCAAATCACAACTGGATGCTCACTCCACTTTTTTGGTAAATCTATGCAAACAAAATCACAGCACCTCAAAGAAAAAAACTGTGATTTGTTACAGTAAAGGGATAAATTTCACCTTCTGCTTCTCTAGGATTCACTGTACTCCAAAAATCAAGTGAGCAGAGATACTTTTTGAAAATATGCCCCTTTTACTCCCTGCCTTTGGTATATTAATGACTACAAGATGTTGAATGAATACTTGCACAGTAAGAAGAACCCACTTCCCAAAGGGAAAAGGAAACTTGGAACAGACCCAGAGGAACAATAAGTTAGTGCTCAGGTCTAAAAGGCTCTGAAGTCAGCACGTTCCAAAGGTTAGTAACAAAGCTTAGACTATTGCACAATCTCTACATCAAAGGAAACCCAACATTTTCTTCATTATGACTTCTAGAACATGACTTGTTTTTCATAAACAAGTATTTTTTTTCACATAGGAATTCATTGCATGATGCTAACAATCACTTAGCATTCTGCCATTGCCTTTTTTGTCCTCTCCATAAAATTTTTTACTAGCCAGCTTAAAAAAAGTTAGAGAGAGGGGGTCATTTGTGTCTGAGGTCATTCATTGAATTCAGGATCCTCTTTAAAGAATGGGATGCAGCAAAAAATGTCCTGCTTTCTAAATGCTTACTTTGCTTTTGAAGAGCGCTCTCTCACCCATGTGCCATTCTTTCAATTGTCTCATTTTTCCTCCACACATCCATGATGCAGATTAGCGCAGGCCTCCAAGCCCCAGGCATCAAAGGAATTAGGTCAGACCCAGAAGAAATCAGGTTGCAGCCAAGAAAAAAATTTTAATAAAATAGGAGCTATGCCAGCCTGGAACTTCCACACTCCTTCAGACAGAGTAAGGAGCCCTGACCTCAGATGTAACAGTATTAAGTAATTGGTATGTGGGGGAAAGGCAGAAAAGACTTTTGAGAGACCAAAGATTTTAATAATATTAGTAACATGATGATATGCTGAATTCATTCCAAGCTAGTCTGTATATACTGCTTAGATAGGCTGGGTTCTCAGCCTTTAAAGAAATATTTGCAATTAAAAATAATTCCAGGAAAGAACCAGTGCAAATATCTGTTTTCCTATAATTTGGGGTTTTTCAAGCCAGCTTGTATTTGTATTTCATCTGAAATTAATGGTCTTTTAAAGCATATATTATCTATCTACAGGAAGTTCATTTTACGTTGGCATGTTTAATGTTCATTTACTGAAATGGCATTATATTACCTTCTTTTGGGTTATTCTGAGGATGAAAGAAAAGATAGATGGATTTTATCAGAAATTCCATGCTTCATTCTCCAGATGACCATTTTAGTTGCCATTACTACTGCCTCCAAAATGATTGGAGGAGTATTTCAAATTCAACCTATCAAATCACTCAAGGGCATTCTAATGAATAGCTGCAACCTAGAGCAAGTTCTGGCAAAGATGCAAAGGCAGCCTATCAACGTCAGCAATAACATTCAAGAGTGTTTTCCAGAGTTAGCGAATGCAGATGAGAATATTTATATGTGATCTCTCAAACTATAAAAAGTATTTTGGGACAGATATTTTTAACATTCCTTAAAATAGCCATTATGTACTTTTTTAAGCACTGTAAAGAGTGGGATTTGGGGGGAAATGATGAAACAAATCTTTGGGCGATGCTAGTCACATTTATACATATCCTGCCATTTAACCTTCTGAGGAGCCCCATTAGGGAGACATTTGTGTCATTAGCATCCCCGTGTGGGATAAGAAACTGAGGTGCAAACCTTAAGCAACTTTGCCAAGAGCTCAGAGGTGGCAGGTAGCAGGGACAAAAATTGAACTCCAGGCATGTAAATGAAGCTCCAGCGCTCTCTTTATCTTGCCGAAAGCAATTTTAAGTTTTAGAAAAGGTGAAATTTCTATAGCTTTTGAATGCAGTAAATCTCAGCTTGTGATAGCTCTCAGACATCCCTTTAACCTATCAACATCATTATTGTTATCAGTAAGTTGATATTAACAAAGAGAAATACTATTCTAGCTAACATATATTGAGATTCTTTCATGCCAGATATACGTAAGTGTATAAATTAATTTAATGTCTACTATAAGAGATAAAATTTTGTCCCCAATTGAAGAAAGGCAAATTAAGTCAAAGAGATATTGAGTGATTTCCAACAAGTTATCAGCTTGAAAGGAGAGGAGCCAGGATTTGGATCTAGGAAGTCTGGTTGCAGGGCCAGTACATGTAACCAATAAGCTCTACTGCCTCTTCACATCAGTTAATTGAATCACTATATCCTGTTGTGTGTACAGGATTTTGTGAATAGAACTTAATATCCATTATTAAGAATAGGTTCTGACACAGAGTCAAGATGGCAGCATAGGTACAACGGCTCACCTCCTCGCACAACCACAACAAAATTACAACTAAAATGTGGAACAACCATCACTCAGAAATTGAGTCGAATGGAAGTATGACAACTAAGGAATTAAAGAAACCACATCCATCCAGACTGGTAGGAGGGGCAGTGGCATGGAACCAGCTGATTCCTTATCCCTTTGTAGTGGATAAAAATTCAGCAGGTATATCTCAGGACCAAGGAGTCCCAGCCCACATCAGGCCCCCAGCTCAGAGTTCCAGAGCCAGGAAGATAAGTCCCCAACTTATAGCTGCAAAAACCAGTGAGGATTGAAATAGTGGAAGAAACTTCTTGAGTCCCAAGCAGTTCCCCTTAAAGAACCCACATACAAACTTACTCAGACTCACTCCCTCTGAGTTGCAGCACTGGGGTAGCCGCTAGAAAGGCACCAGTGGCATACAGGGAGGCACTGATGTGTATGGCATCAAGGCAAGAGCTGGGGGACAACTTTTTCCCAGAGAGAAAGGAGGGCAGAGGCCATTGTCCCTTTTCCAAACCATCCCCCCACAAATCCATAGAGTCAGCAGATGGATACCATATCTGAGATTGCATCAACCTGGCTAACATTGTTTGCCCTGCCTCGGAGATCCCCAGAGACTCTGTCCCACCCAACTCCTTCCCAAGCTGCTTTTCCACATGAATGGCCACTCTTAGCTTATTATTCACAACTTCCTAAATCCTCTCAAAGAAGCAACAAGCAGCCTCAGTGAGCCCCCAGCTCCCATACCTCTTGCTAAGTGGCTCCAGGTCAAGCACTAGCAGCAGCCAGTTTAGACTCATAGCCTGGCTTTGCCTGGGAATCTCCAAGCCCAGCGTAAGTAGTAGCCATCTCAGACTGCTTTATAGTTCAGGCAAGGTGGCCCCAGGAAAAACACAGGTAAGCACTGACCTTGGCCTGCACCACCCAGGAAACCCCTGAACATATGCACCCAGTGGATGGCTACAGACCACGTTTGAGAAATATCACCCCACCCCACACAGCCAACCCTGCACTGAGTGGGGAGGTTGGTGGTCAATAGTCACAGCCAGTCCTTACAGCTAAGTAGCCTGGGCAACTGACCTACCAACAGCAACTAATGCTCAATTACAAGAGGAGGGTGTATTCAGCCAACATGAAGGGTGTGCCTCAAGTACTCAGCTTGGATGGCAGGGAAGCTGTGCCACTGTACCCTACAGGGCACCTACTACATCAGGCCACACTGCCAAGACATGGAATCATAGCAGTTCTACCTAATAGATAGAAACATACATGGGGAGGCTGCCCAAGTGAGCCAATAAAAAAATGGCCTAAATGAAAGAACAAATCAAAACTCCAGAAAAAGAACCAAACAAAATGGAGATAAGCAATCTGTCAGATGCAGAATTCAAAACACCGATTATTAGGATGCTCAAGGAACTTGATGAGAACCTCAATAGCATAATAAAGATCCAGTCAGAAATGAAGGACATACTCATTAAAAAAATGAACAATTTACAGGGAAACAATAGTAGACTGGTTGAAGCTGAGAATCAAATCAATGATTTGGAACATAAGGAAGAAAAAAAAACAACCAATCAAAACAACAAGAGAAAAAAGAATCCAAAAAACCCCCCACAAATATAGTGTAAACAAACTCTGGGACAACTACAAGCATACCAACATTCACATCATAGGGGTGTCAGAAGGAAAAGAGAAAGAGCAAGAAATTGAAAAACTATTTGAAAAAATAATGAAAGAAAACTTTCCTGATTTGGTGAAGGAAATAGACATATAAGTCCAGGAAGCACAGAGAGTCCCAAACAAGATAGATGCAAAGAAGCCCACTCTAAGACACATCATAATTAAAATGCAAAAGGTTAAAGATAAAGAATCTTAAAAGCAGCAAGAGAAAAGCAGTTAGTTACCTACAGAGGAGTTCCCATAATGCTGTCAGCTGATTTCTCAAATGGAACTTGGCAGGCTAGAAGGGATTGGCAAGGAATATTCAAAGTCATAAAAAGCAGGGACCTATAGTTAAGATTGTTCTACCCAGCAAAGGTGTTGTTTAGAATTGAAGGGTAGATAAAGAGCTTCCCAGACAAGAAAAAAAAAAGCAAAACAAAAGGAGTTCATCATCACCAAACAATTATTATATGAAAAGTTGTAGAGCTTATTTAAGAAAAAGAAGATCAAAACTATGTACAATAAAATGGTAATAAATACTTATCTGTCAACAGTTGAATCTAAAAAACAAACTAAGCCAATAGGAAAAACAGAGACAGAATCTTGGATATAGAGAGTATTTTGATGGTTGCCCGATGGGAGGGAGGAATGTGGGAATGGGCGAAGAGGTGAGGGAATTAAGAAATACAAATAGGTACTTACAGAATGGCCATGGGGATGTAAAGCACAGTATAGGAAATGGAGTAGCCAAAAAACTTATATGCATGATCCATGCACGTGAACAATGGTATGGGGATATCCTGAGGAAGTGGGGAGTACTCGGTGAACGAAGACAAAGGGGAAAAATTGGGACTACTGTAGTAGCATAATCCATAAAATGCAATTTAAAAAAATAAAAAACTCACAAAACTAAAAAGACAGAACATGTTTTGTATATGCCATGCTTTTTCCCTAGAATTACCTTTCTTCTTTACTATCTACCTAATGCTTGCTACCTTTAAAAATTCAGCTTTAATCTCAGCATTTCAAGACCCACCAGTCTGATCTACAAGGCATTCTATCCTCATAAGGTCATGCTATCATAGCATTTTGTACACTGTGTAACATTGATATTCTTAACTTTCCAACTGGACTCTAAGTTCCTTGAGGCAAGGGACACCATTTTCTATGTTTGTATATCCCTAGTAACAGTGTTTTTTTATGTAGTGGGCACCCAAAACAGGTTTAGCTTTTGAATGGATAAAAAATAAAAGTTATAAATACTGTAGATAAAATGTGTATGAATACTTTATTGGTATAGATGGATGATTGGATAAACAATGGTTGATGGATACATAGATGGATGAGTAGAAATACAAAAGGATAAGTGACATATGCATGTAGGAAACACTAAGTCAGTCTAATGTATGTGCCAGACTTAAATAAACTAAAATTCTTGGACATATTCCTAAAAAGAGAAATGTTGTTTAAAACATTTTCCTACCTTATCTTTAAATGCCATTCTTTCTTCCATTGTGTCCCTTTAATGGCCACTAATGATGACTCAGCAAGTTAATGACAAATTTGCTCTTGGAAATTTTCTCTACCTTTTTTCTTTTTTGCCATGTATATGTCAAAGATTCTGAGTGTGATTTCATTCCTGTAAGTCAGACATCCTGATGCCTTTTGGCTGGAGGAGCTGCGTTGCATTCCCTGGTTGTCTGGCTGAAGCCACTACTTTCCTCCCCCATTTGTCTGGCAGGTGTTCCTTGAAGATTTGGCCCCTGTTACCCCTAGTAGATTTAGCAGTGAAGCAGCATGAAACCCTGAACCTTTTGCCAAGTGTGAATCTTCTTTTTCAGAACAGATATATCATCCTGGTCCTAACAAGAAACAGATAACATCAGACAAGTTAATATTTTCAATATTTAAATATTACACCACTCCAAGTGTCAAACTATATTTACCTACCTGGCAGAACAAGAAAAAATAATGTTTTTCTCATTCTACAACAGTGTAAAAATTAATTTTACCTTAAAAAAGACCTGGAAATTGCAGGCTAGCATGACGGATACTCTGTTACAAATGTAATTACTGGAGAGACATTTCTCCATAAGAGACTTGGGGTTGTTTATAACTAGGGAAAAATTACCTATTGCTTTGAAAATTGCATTGGACAATTACTAGTAAAAGCTTAAAAATACAAAGGTGAGTAAAGACTGGCCTTTTCCTTGAAGTCTAGAGTAGTTCACTAATTTTTGTCAAGAAAAATAATTTACTGGATTTCCTTTTACACTCTTAGACTGCCTCTTGTTTTTGGATGTGGTCGACGAAATGTTTTCCACAGTGATCTAATTTATCTCTTCCTTATTTCTTCAGATATTGATAAAGAGTCTACCATTTGAGAAGTACTATAGTGTTATATGTTTCCTGACTAGTACTTAAATACCTTGTTTCTCTCTTACTGTGTTTTTGTCCCCAGCGACCTAGTGTTTATGACTACATAAGCTTGCCAGTCAAGACCTCCAAACAAAATAACGTTGGGGACAAAATATGTGTGCACGGGTTTATTTTAATGGATCACAACAGTAGTCCCTAGCTTACATAATGTTAAACAACTAGAAATTTGAGTCAGCTAAAGAACACATAAATTCAAATTGTTGTTGGTTGCTACTCAATGGCAGGAAGGATGACTGGACTCTTGCCATCATTTGCTCACATAAATTAGAAAATATGCAAAATCTCCATTTGATTCTTGTTTCAATTTTGATTCACCAGTCACATAGCCACTATATGTTAAAAGTTTGTGAAAGTGGCCAGAAAACCGACCGATCAATTAACATACAAAAGTCGTCACAACTTTTAAAGGCTACCAACATAATCTTTTAAAATAAATTAAAAATTCCAAGTTGGAAAATGCTTGTAGTTTATCAAAAAAGTCTTTACAACTGGCTTGCTCTGTCCTGACTCTTATTCTTGCAAGTCTCAAGAGATGCTTCTTAAACACACTTCACCTCTCTTTCTTCAGTTTCAGGGTAGAAAGGGTCCCTTCAACTCTTGCAGACAGTAAATCACCGTTTGTGTGGTGGTTCTCAGAAGACACTTACAGGCCTGAATTGGATGCTCTACATAGCACCCTTGCCAAAAGAGTTCGGAAATGGCTTCCAGCTTCCCACAGTAATAAAATGGCACTGTTTGGCATCTTTAAGGTAATAAAAGTGAATTTTTTTTCATTCTACTAAATGAGAAGAGAGGCCTGGTTGTTTTAAAAACTGATTAAAATTCATGTGTTTTCCTCAAATTATAGAGCGCAATATGAGCACACTTACATGTGAACATCAGACCACCTCAGAATGTTGTTATATCCAGCTCACTGAGGGGAACAGGATGTGCTAGTTCGTAGGTGGGTGGAAGGAAGCTCGAGAGACCTGTCAGGTGCTGTGAATGCTGAGCCCAGGGTTCAGTAGGTGGCACTCTTCTCTCTGCATCAGTGGTGAGTGAACGAGGAGTGTGCCCTTTGGAGGATGTTACTTTGTTTAAAGGAAATATTTTGGAATTTCATAAGTGTTTCTGGCACTGTTAAACAGCTGCTGAATTTAATCACAGACTGGCTGTATTTTGGTGAGGGAAAAAGCTCTAGAAAACAGGTTTCGTGTCTTCAAGAAAGGGTCATATAAGGCATTGTCGTTTGTCTAACCATACAAGACAGTTTTAAATTGTCTCACTCTCCTCGCTGTGTCAAATCTTTAGTCATTCCTTTTTGACTCATTGGGTCCAGGAGGAAGTTTGATCATTTTCCATTTCCTATCTGGTTATTCATAAGGCACCTGCATCTCTGTGATTTCTCCTAGACTAAACAATGCTACCAACTGAAAACAAACATTTTGTAAAGGAAGACCACCTTTTAGAAAATGCCCCTGAACATTAGAAACTTGTCAGCCAAAGGCATGAGATATAGCTTTCTATCCTTATTTCAGCTGTACCAGAAGTAACTACAATTGCTTTAACCAGGAAAGACAAGATTGATACTTTTTACGTAATCCAATCCACATTTGTCTTTGTTTATAATGCTGCCATTAGAAGCCTGTTACAAACAAATTAGTAGTATAGGGAAGAATTTATTCTGACTTACTGGTTTTAATTATTGTCAAATACCTTCATCTAACTGTCACATTCTTAATTAAGAGATACCAGTATCTGTGTTTATATAATCTCTTTGTTAAAATTGTTATGGTGGCCTCCGTAGTTATGGGTAACTCCATTAATTAAGTAGACAAAACTACTAAAGAGGTTAAACAGATTATTATTAAAGAAGCAGGATGTAGACACACCCAGTTTAACAATAGTGAGGAAGGAGGTGTCCCTAACAAAGATATAAGAGGAGGAAAGGGAAATACTCCTGCTCTTAATGACAGTCTAGGAACACTTGAATACATGTTTATTAGGCTTCTGACAGCTCACTTCAACAAAGAGAGAATTAGATGTAAATGCTAATGCCTTTTGCTCACAAATACTCCCAATGAGTATGACCCAAATCAGAGCATCTGACTTCAGTGTGTAACCATCTGTGATGAAAAGGAGATTTTTTTTTCTGGGCTAGCAATGAAATACCAATGGAGGCAGCATTCCTGTAGCTTAGTCCTTGACATTCACCTTCAAGTACATATTTACCAGTAAAATTGTGTGGTCTCCAAGCAGACTTATGACCATGGTTTAAGAAAAGAAAGTGTAGTCCCTGATACACTACTGATCATCCACAAAACACAACATGTTTATAGACCTATAGTTGGCCTTATCCTTTTGTAATGTAAATTAGCCTTTTTTCCCTCAATATTTTGATCTATCAGCTTTTCAGGGCTAGGGACCATAAATTATTTAACTATGAACAAAATTGGCAGTCAATATGTGTTTGCTGAATGAATGAGTGAATAAATGAATATGTAAAAGTGAGTTTCCCATTTTTTTCATTGCTAAAATAGCGGCACTCTTACTTTCAGCAAATATATATAAGGGTAAGAACATTCATGTTCTTGATTTTTTTAAGTGTAATAATTTTATCCCTAAATACAGGAACTATCATGTGTTTAATCAAAACAACCTTACTGCTTAAAAATATTAAATTGTTTATTTTTTTCTGTTCCAAATATTATCTCATACATGTAGCAAATAAAATAATTAACTTTGAAGATTCCTTATTGTGATTCTATATTCTAACAGGTATATTTTGTATCCAAATATTTGTTTTTGTGTAGTAAATAAAATACCACTTACACATTTATATAAATATATTAGTTCTTTGCCTACCACATGCAAGATAATCTACCAAATGCAAGGCTGCAACAGAAATACCCAACTTCTCTTTATTCCACATATTTCAGAGTTAATCCAACTGATTTACTTTTATTTGGTTGGTAATTGTAAATAATCATACAGGCCAAAGATTTGCCTTTAAGAGAGTGACTCTGAACGTTCATACTTAAGAAACATCTGTGAGCATGTATATAGTGAAGCAGGTCTGACTTTCACTCCCTGGAACCAGGCTCAGCAGACCTGGCACAGAGCCTAGGAGTCTGCTGCATTTCCAGCAAGTGTCCCAAATAGTCCTCAGGCAAGCGATCCTCAGAACGTGCACTCAGAATCACTACCTGGAGAATTAAAGAGATTTTCCTTTTCAGGCCATTCTTTATTCTAGGTACAACAAACATCTTCTTTTACTTCCTCATTATTTTTCCTATGAAATGCAATTCAAATTTTTTTGAATTGTGTTTTATAATTACACCAGAATCTGTTGTGACCCAGGAGGAATATCGCAGGGATTTTTGTTCCTCTAAAGGGAGTATAAATATAAATGAGGAATATTAAATGGGATGTTTTAAAAACTCACATTTTGATGATAAGAAACATACTTTAATTGCCACTTTTATTCTAAATTGGTATTTGCTATGATGAAAATCATTGATTTCTGGGCATTAACTTTGACTATCATTTTACAAAATGATTTTCAGAAGTTTGTAATAGGTGCTTTCTTTAATTCTTTCTTCCCTAATTTTCTCCTAAACTATTCTATTAAGTCCTGATACAAGTTTTCCTGTGACTTTAAGAAATAGTAAGAAGAGAAGTGAGACCTATTTTCCACCCTATGTCAATAACACCTTACTTTAACCTCTCTGAATGGATTATTTCTCTCTATAAGTCCTTTGGTAATGTGGTGTCCTGTCATGGGTTGTGAACACAGTGACATTATTTAAGGTCAGAGTAGGCAGAAAATCTGTCACGAGCTTCTACTTGTTCTGTTGGGTAGGGTCTGCCATTCTCCCACAGAAATGTTGGCTTATCGTTTCATACTTTGAGTTCAAGGCATGGTTTTCTTGCTTCTAAAGTTGACAAGTAATTTTTAAAAGATTTTATATATTTCCAAACTTTTATAATTTGAATATTGTCATTGTGTGATCTGATGATTTTTTTAAATATATCAACAGTCCCTGAGGTGCATTGGGAGATTTTGGTTGATATTGATCCTAAAAGCCACTTGCAGTCAAAGGTGGCACCATTTAGACACTTTCTTTGCATTTCAACTCATTTACTCTCATTCTTTTCTCCTTTTTTAAAAAAATACTCATATTAAGAGGCTTACTTGGGAACAGAGTATTCTAGTAGACCATTGTGAAATGCTCAGTTCCACTGAGTGCTCTACCCACATTCATCTTGACAGTCCAGCTCACTAAAGACTGAAATCTATTCTAGCTATTTGTGAACATAATGTCCCACAATAGCTATCCAACAAATAGGCTAGTGCTAATTAAAATATAATAAACCAGAATATCTTCCCCTCTAAAAACAAATACAAAAGAAGTAGATTTTTATTTTGAAATTTTAAAAGTCTAAATAAATTTGAAAACCTGTTTAAAATATATGTATACTTCCACATGCTAATATGCCCTCAGGCCTGGAAACAATTATAATAAAATTTTGTAGAGAAAACTCCCACTGTTTCTGTGGTGGCATTTCTGCCGTGGTTCAGATTAGAACTCCTATAAATCTTGGAATTGAGCAAATAGGGAAATAAATATCCCATAAAATACCTGTCTGTATTCAGGCTGAAAGAATGAATTCGCATGGGATTACAAATCAAACTTTCTCACTTGCTTGAGACGGATACATTCATACCTCCTTTCCAATGTGTGGCAACCTATCTAAACCATTCTAAGTTGAAACAGAAAATGTGCTTTGATCATTCCTTTTTAAGGGAAACCATGATCGTTTTGGTCCAACTCCCTAATTAATGTATCCATTTCCCCATGCAGAGTTCTGTTAGATGCTGCAAATAAATAAACAATTGAAAGGTTTTCTCCACAAATTATGATGTGGCTGAGAACGCAAGGTGCCCGTGCACTGGCCCAGCAGCAGATGAGGTAGTGGAACTCAGCCTCAAAAGCGGATGGCAGCTTCACAACGGCCAAGTGTAAGCTAGAGCACATTTACACTCTTGACTGTTTCCTTTTCAGCAACCTGATACTGACAGGCTTCTTTATTTTTTTTAAATGTCATTACTGCATAATTATAAATGTTATGCAAATTATCTATTTACTTGCCAAATGACAAATCCAAAATACTAAGCACCATCAGACTTTGAAAACTTCATAAATATCTCCAGGACAGTATTTTCAAATGATGCATAGAGGTAAATATACATGCTTTTGAACCATGGGCAAGCTTTAAAACAATCTTTAAATAGGAAACTCTCTGGAGGAAAAGGTTGGCTCTGGCTTTATTAATCAAAATTGCTGCAGTGGGGTGGAGAGGAACCTTACAGTAAGTAGTATTCGTCCACTCATCCCACAGAGGAGATGCTGCTAAAGGATGTGTCTCTCAATGAAAACCTTACGGTGAAGGTCTAACTGCCTTTGCTGTCTTTTAGGAATATATTATAGAAAAAGGAAAATATTCTCAGTCTACCGTAAGCTGTCCAGGGATTAGATATAGTCATCAGAGGCAACAGTTGTTCCCTGGCAGGCCTGTAATTGTAATGAAAGTTCATAATCCTCCTCTTTTCTCATAAATTCTAGTTTACAGATGTTAGAATTTTGCCCAGACAAGAAAAGAAAAACAGAAAAAAAGAGAGGCAACCTAGCCTATAATCTGCTTTTCAGTTGTTCACCAATAATGCCAAAACAAAAACAGATTATTAAATTAGGTAACACTTTGGATACTAAAATGTATTTAAAGCATTCTGTTTCATAACATTAATACCATAATTCTCATCAGCATATTGCATATCCTCAAAACACTTCAATCTCATTAGATGTCTATCTCTTCTGCTTTACATTGTTGAAAGACTTTCTTTGTTTGTTTTAAGCACTTTATCTATCTATCTATCCATCTATCTAAATATCTATATCTTTGTATCTATCTAGTTATCTGTTAAAATTAGAGGGAAAAGGCCTTTGTAAATATCCCATGCTAAATAAAAAAAATAGAAAGTATAAGAAAATGAGTTTATCTTCCAGGCTAAAACCAGGACACCCCTACCCTTTTAATGATTTCAGCTCAGAATGATTTTCCATAGGTTTTCTGAGTTTTCTCAGTATTCTTTTGAAAATGAGACAAAGCACATATTTGTCCTCCAACATTGCAGAATGATATTAACACAGGGCATTTTGATTTGAGACTCTTTATCTGACATAATTATGCATTCTGTTCAAGACTCCACTGATGGGAAGTAAACTGTTTCTCTCCTCAGTTGTGCTTAGGGGAAAGGCCAGATGGGTCCAGTAGCTAAAACTACCAAGGAAGCTCTCCTAGGTCATTGGTAGGAAGTTCAATATTATTGCAACCCTAACAGCAGCTCCTTCTGTTTGAACTCAGAATTATGGAAGATGAACTATGTTAAATGGCTGATCATTAAATAGCAGCTGAGTAAAAGCACTGCAGTGCATTTCCCTGCTTAAATTGCCAGCATCTTCCTTCTCACATGCAAAGAGTTGCTCTTTACAATCATGCACTGAAACACGTACAGAAGGGCCAAGGCTGAAACCACACAAAAAACCTCAAATAGAATCTTTTGGGTTTTCAGTTGGTGATTAAATGATCATCTGCAAACATTCAGTGGCAGAACTAAAGCGCAGTGTTGCACTTCACACAGCTATAAAATATTTAGGAATGCATAATCCCTTTAGAAGCTCATTTTTCTCCTATTATGTGTTTATTCTCCAGGAGAGGAAAAATAACTGTTTAAATTATGTCCATCTAATACCTTAGATTTATTGCAAAGCCTACAATTTGCTAGTTTCCTTTTTCTATTGATCCTCCTCTTACTTATGGGGATGTGAACCTCATAACTAGAAGTAAAGCTCACACTGATTCAAAACTGAAATTGACAATAATGGATACCACAAAGTAGGGCTCCAGGACCATTACAAAAATTAGACCCTTCTCATCTACTTGAGTTGGGCAGCTGAATAATCTCAAATGGCAATTATAGCTTTAATGTCCTACTCCCTGCCTAACTTAGATTTATATTAGTATACTCACAACTGCAAGCAGTCACCATAAGACAGTGCAGTTTCTCTATCTGCATGCTGCATGTACTTCTATGGTGCTCTGCTCTGCTGGGGGTTTACTCTGTCCACATAAGTGTTTGGGTTGTCATTATGGTGTCATACTAGCTTCCAGTTGTGTGGTAAGATACCGGAGGTATCCAAAAAGCTTCCCAACTATGTATTCTTTTCACCTACCTTAAATATATAGTTTTGAAATAAAAAACAAAAGAAAATTTAAGATTCACTTTTAGATTTTCAATTAGTCATCTCTCTTTAGTGTAAGACAGACTGCAGGGGTTGCTACTTCAAAACTGGGAGAGAAAACAAAGTTTAATTGCATAGAATGCGGTCTCCCAATCACTGTTATGGTAGGCTCCCTTGGAAATGTGCGCCATCATGCCATTCCCACATGTGTCCCAGCTGAGAACATATTGTCTTCTATAGACAATACAAAGAGGGTCTCTAAAAATTTCTTAGTTTTACTTACAGGCTCATTTCACTCAAAGGTGAATGGAAGAATTGTCTTCTAATTTCTATTAAAGGAAATTATATAATCTTTATATCAATTATAAAACAATGAAGTATTGAGAAAATATTATTTTCTAACACAGTACAAAAATGCCTCAATCCTTAAAAAATGCATATTTTATATCTATTCAATTTCTTTTGTATAGGAATTGTATTATTTTAAAGCCATAAAGATGAATTTATTATAAAATAACTTAACTTTTTCATTGCTTTATTAATTAGCACCTACATCCATAGGGAATTTTATAGGGCAACTTATATGTACAAAGTCATACTATCGTTTAGAGAAGAAACAATTATATACTCGTGTAAGAAATTGTAAGGATCTGAAAGACCATCTTATTGTATATCCTTAAGCAAATTATTTATCAGCTTTGTGCCACCTTTCTCTCATTAGTCTAGTGGGAGTAATGGTGACAATCTCACATATGTGTGAGAGTAAAATAAAACTTGTAAGGTACTTATCATAATGCCTGACACATATTAAGCTCTTAGAACAAGTGAAATGTTTTTGTCCCAAATGCTATCTTGCTCTGTATAATCTGCTTCAAAACTATCATGTCGTTTTTCATGTTTCCTATGGCTTCTGCCCTGTTATGCATTTACCAAATAGACTCATTTTTACAGCTTCTTATGCCATGTGTTTTATCCACTGAAAATATTTCAAACACCAACCAGTGAGACCAACTTGCAAATATATGATCAAAACACATATATAGCATGTGGCTGCCTCTTTTGGGACATGAACAGACAAACAGAAAATGTCAGAGTGTCTTGTTTTAGAAGAAATGTAAATCTTTGTGAACTGCTGGGCATGAGTGTGCTAAATGGAAAAGGAAATAATAATTTTGATAAAATTAAACTTAACCCTTTGTGGCATAGTGGCCCTCATGTTAACTGCTTTTAAGGTTTTATAGGCCTGTATTAATATTCAGGTCAAACTAAAGGTAGTGGAATATGCTTTTGCAGCACTGGAGGGTAGATTGAGCTGGCTGGCTGGTATGCAAAGTCACTAACTAGAACACAGAAGCAAGATGTATACCTATTATTCAATACTGTCTTGTCATTGTGTTAAAATATATACATCCAGACAGCCTAGAATGTGCACTGGACAGAAAGAGTTTCTGGAACCTGAAAGGGTTTGTGTAACTGATAGGAAGAAACATAAATCAATCATATGGAATCTATAATTCTAATGTTGAATACTGAAAAATCTAGCACAATTACAAGCATTGCTGAGGCATTCATTGTTCTGCATCTTTGTCAATTGACTTCCTATTATTTTTGTATTCCCATAATAATGTTACACACATATATGTGCTCTGTAAATAATAGAACCTTGTAAAAGATAGAACCTTGCTTAACCTTGCTTGTTTCATGTTAAAATGCACCTAAAATTTGAAAAGAAATCACTTCATTTCTTGAACTATTTTGACTAATTGCATCACAGATTATGTCATTCAACAATTCATGTCAGTATTGAAGTCAAGGTTAAATTACTATTTTTAGACAATTATTTATCTTACATTAAATTTATTGGAGTGACATTGGTTAATAAGATCATATAGGTTTCAAGTGTAGATTTCTATTATATATGACCTATATATTGCATTATGTGCCCACCACTGAAATAAATTGCTCTTTTTAAAAAATGTAAAGCTAATCTTTAAAGAGCTTTGCAATAACGAAAGGACTGATTGATCTTCTCTCACTCTACTCCTGAAGAAAAAGTGATTTATCTATCTACCAATGTATCAGGCTCTCTATATAGTTAATCATTCTTACCTATACCACATTAGTTAAAAAGTTTCCAAGGACAATACTTTTTAGTGTTATATTGCACATTTTATTTCTTAAGGGCACTTCAATTTCTCTTCATTCCTAGAGGGAGATGAATTTTGTCACCGAAACTTCCAGATCCATGTTATTTGAAAAAAGTCAATTGCACACCAACATTTATGGGAGTCCAGCACGCAGATATCAGAGAGCACCCAACAAAGTTGGGTGAGCACCAGTATGAAGCATCACCCACAACTGCCATCTGTTGAATTTTTTTCTGACAGCTGTATCTCTTGACCAGCCCAAGTATAGATGATCACAAGAGGCATGAAGGAAACATGTAAAGACACAGGAAAATTCCATGTTTGACTGTGAAACAACATTGCTTTTAATTGCACCATAATGGTTTTCTAACAGACACAACGGTATATAGTGTAGTCTTAGAGCTGATTTAAAGCACACAATAAACCACAGCACGGCTGAGGAACCAATTGAGACTTCTTAGTGCCAGGAAGGTGTTTGTCCTATGTGAACACTTAAGAGCATTTCTACCAGCTACTTGGTCCACAATCCACTTTTACCAAATACACTCACCTCTGGTATTGTAAAGGGGCACTTCTGAAAAATAAATGAACATTTATTTCAAACAGCAATGAAGTTAAGCCTTGGCTTTATTTTTAATCTTCGTGATATACAATCATAAAATTAGACAAATTCATTGTGTGGGTGATGGCTCCAAATCACACTTTGTAAATGTTTTTAAAATCACTTAACATTTTTATTCTTCCTCTTTAGTGTAAAAGCCTTCTCTTTCTGACTGCCTGATACCAGTCTTTATTTCTTACAAGACATTTTCTGACATAGCAGTTGAGATGGTATTGAGATGATGGAATTGGCTGGTCGGACATCAAAATCCTTGGCTTCTTAATAGGGGCAACTAATAATAATACTGGAAGCTGCCAGGATTTGAGGACCCAATATGGGGCTGTCCTTCTCTCAGTACTTCATGGGCTTGGACTTGAAAGATTCCAGTCAAAACGTCACTTTGTGCAAAAGCTTAATACTGTTTCTGGGAATTCAGTTGTCAAAATATGATGGATTAATCAGCAGAGGCTTTCCAAATTCCAGCCCTATTTTATTCTGTAGCATACGAGAATGAGAAAAAGAAAGGCAGAGAGTGAGAAACAATGGAGAATGAAGGAAAAAAAGACCTTTAAAAGATCTATACTTTTACACTTTCCATTAGTTTCATCATCATTAATATAACCAATATATGTAGATCCCATCATACATATACACAACACTAACACACACACACGCATGCATGCATGCCTTATGTGCTCTAAACTCATTTTCTTCACCAATTGCCAGATGTCCCTTATTCACGTGCCACTTGTTACTACCTGTTACTGCTACTCAGAAGTGTGGCAAAGACAGATATAGGACCCAAATTTGAAACCAACAAAAAATCTATGTAAAACTTGCATCAGGTACACTTGAGTTCATTCTCCGTTTTGAGGGTGGGGGCAGGAGGATAGAAATGTACCTAAATGAGCCCCTGCAAGCCTAGAAATGATATTTTTCAGGAAAAAAATTTAAACCGCCTATCCAGTACCCCAGGCACAAAACTTAAAATATACACTTTTGAAACCTACTATCAATATTTGTGAGATATACAAAATGCATTACAAAAATCACTTTTTCTAGAAAGACCCATTCTTCTTGAATCTCACTTCCCAGTTTCCACTATTTCACAGTGAATAATTGTGACAGATAACAGTTAATTGTGTTGTCCTCTGGAGACCACTATTACTTTTCTTAATCCAATAAATATTTTCAGTCTAATAGTAAGTAAACATTCTCTTCTCGATTCAAAAAAAATTGAATATACTATTCAAAAGGTGTAAAGGGTCAGGAAAGCTAAGAAGCCATGCCTAATTTGGGGAGGAAGGAACAAGGTATAAACACAGTCTCACTCTTTAAGGAATATGTCTTATCCCCAAATCGGTTGTTGGGCACGATTTCAGCCTACTATGGGACCTGAGAAATACAGCTCCTGCTATTCAAGATCAGTTGCAGGGAAGAATGCGTGCACCAACGTCTGCCTCCTTCAGCTGTGCCCTAATCTATGCCACTGGGGACTCTTCAATCTCTTTCTTAAAACAATGGTTTCCATATACCAAACAGTGCAAGGTCTGCACACATTTTTTTCTTGTCCACAATAAAATGAGAAAGAAGAATACAATGTAATTATACACATAGAAACCTAGCAAATGTACTGAATACCTCACACGTATCAGGTAATATTTTGGGTAGTGGAGAAAAAGAAGTGAACAAATGGCACAAGGCCCATGACTTCGTGACGTTTATATCGACGTGGAGGCACTAGATGATAAGCAAACCGGTAATACCTAGCCAAATTGTAACAAGTACTTGAGGAAAAAAAATAAAGCCAAGTAAGGAAAAGAAGGGGGAGGGGAACAGAGAGGGAGGAAGTGCGGGAGGGAGGGGGTGTCAGCATGGGGTCTGGGAGAGGGCCTTTGACAGTGCAGTTAGAGACATCCTGCCTCTAGTGCTTAGATTTGAGTGGAGGGCTCAGCCAGAGTCCCAGGGACTAGATTTCCAGGGGAATGGCTGGTGCAAAGGTGATAGTTGGGACTGGACCTGCCAAGTTGCAGGAACTAGCTGTACCTGAAGGCCTTTGCTGCATGTTGGTGTGAAAGGTGCCAACTCCTCACTCTTAGTAAGGGTGCCTTGGGTTCTGAGATGTGGCTTTCCTCCTCCCTCCCATTCCCCGCTGGCATCCATGCCCTTTAAAAAACAACGTAAGAACTCAATGTTAGTTGTGTTTTTGTAATAACCTAACTTCGCAATATAAAATGTTGGCAACCTTATGTTGTTCTCCCCCCAAACCCCTCTCCCAAGCTAATTCATGAAATACAAAACTCTGCTAAGGGCTGGCTTAAGACAACGTGTGCTGAAAATGCCAAATCTCCTATCGTGTCCACAAAAAACTCCACCTTAACCCACTCTTATGTGTTCATTTTGTTTTCCTAATTTTGGTACTTCCTTCTTATTTTCCAAGTTTATTCTAAAAGAAAAAGAAAACTGCTCCCCAAATTCACATTTTATATGTTTGGCTTACTTGATTTTGTTTTAACATGAAAAAGTGGTAGTAAACTGTGTCCTTGATTCTTTCATAAAACAGCACGTCAGCAGAAGAGGTTCGGGAAATGGGGCCCTCCCAAGATCTTTTATAGTCTGCCGTCAAATTAAATTAGGATGTTGAGAGCATCTGGGCCACTCCTTCTCTGTCTCCCTCCCAGGATTTCAAGGGATATCGTGTTTGTTTAGTGTTTGTGTTTGGGGGATAAGATGGGGAGTCAGAGAGCTGCTTTTTTTTTTGTCTTTAAGAGAAAAAGAGAAAACCAGATATTTTCAAGGGAATTGACTAGTAGTGGCCAGTCTAACAAAGAAACCCCACTAAGCCTAACCACAACCTGACAGAATGAAAAGTGATTCCAGAGCTGCCACTCACCACAAATCCCCATGAAACAAGCCAGGAAACCAGCTGAAAGCAGCAGAGAGGCTGCTTCACAGCAAGGGCCACAAACATGGCCCCCAGAGTCTTCTGGTCCCATTCAAATTCAAAGTTGTAAAGTGGGGGAGGGGTGGAAACTGGAGACAGAATTAGCAGCCTTGTGATCGCTTTCAAGGTTATGATGGAACTAATTTAAAATGCAAAACCACATTCCATTGTAAACACAGAGACAACTGGAAGCTGAGAGGAAATAAGATTTCATTTGGTGATTTTCCATTTTAGGATTTGAAATGGGGATGGGAAGAACCATGCTACTGATTTTTCCAGAACTGAGATTGCCTGTTCTTTTTTTTTTTTTTTTGTAGGATAATATTACTTCTTTGGACTTCAATGCTAATAAGGCATACTTCCCACAGAATCTGACAGAAAGAATGAATACCTTGCCCTGCTAATGGTTAATTTATAGTGGCATGTGTATTTCTTGAATGTTCATGAAGTTTTCTGATTCATCAGCACACAATTGGGCTTTTTTCCTCCCTTTAGACAGAATGAAATGCAGAGAGGGCAAGAGGTGTTGGGTGTTGTATTGTCCCTCAACCAATGTATTTACTACCCAAGAGTTATTGCTAACTTTTCTCTACCTTGAAACAAACTTGTTCTTTGGCAAATAACCTAATACTGACCACACTTTAAAATGTTTATTACTGTTGAATCTGCCACAGATAGCATCAAGCCACAGAGATGCTAATCTAGCTCGTGTATTTGAAACTCCCCTGGGAAATGTGTATTTGTGTTTACTGCTGAGTGAACACGACTGGTAGGATTATGGAGACCATACACAGTGAAGAAAAGCAGCATTGCTTTTCTGACTGGAAAGTAAACAATAGGGCGATTGTTAGCTTACGCATTGGGGACAACAGCCCTACTGCTGAGGAGCTGCATGTAAAAACCAACATCAGCAAGCAGTCTTGATGTTTTCTTCTTGGAGTTGGATGTTGTCAAGGATTCAGATGAGCCACCCCAGAGAGTATGCAGGAAACAAAACAGGATATTCTTGTTAAAGGACTGCTTTCTGTAATTATGTTGATTTTTTATGCAACACTTGAACTTTTAAAAACTCAAGGATGCATAAGAAGTACTCCAGAGGAGAATAAATGATTGGGATTTTGTCTTAAGTGAAATGTTATCATGCATTCTTAACAAAATTAACTTGTTTGTATTTGGGAGTGGGTCTATGAATTAAGTGTACTTAGACCTGGCCTGTTTCATCTCTCCCACCTCGCCTCCCCACCCCCATTGACAAGCAAGAGGTCAAGTTGTCTTTGGAACATCATACTTCCTGCTTGGAAAGGCACTGGATTGTGTAATAGTCTGACAGGAAGGTTTCAAGAGGACCAGGAGTTTCCCTGGAAGGCTCGAGGGGTGGGGGATTATGCAGCATCTACAAAGTTCTTTCCTTTGAGCAATCATGAGCAGTTCTCTGGTGTGTATACAAAGTCTTCAGAATGGAAACAGCTAAAATAAACTGTAAATACCCTAAGGGAAAATGTCTTTGGAATTACAAGGCTTGCTTGGCACATTTGCGCTTTTATCTGTCCTTCCTTGCTGAGGAAGGAACATCTGGCTCAGTGACTTCTTGGTTAGTGCTATCATGCTACAGACATCCGGTTACTCCTTTCCCATCCGAATATCAGCTCTGTGTATTAGACGAGAGATGGACCATATTCGTAAGCCAAGAAACGTGATTTGGTGATCATTATTGGCCCTTTAACTTAACAAAATTACTTTATCGTCCTTTTCTTTCATCAAAACGCCATGCAATTTCCTATTTCACTTGAATGATTCTCATAATTTTACAACACAATGAAAAGATTATAGATTAGCACAGGTCAATCTCCTCTATATCCTTCTTATTTTTCTTAAGATTCTAATCCACATAAGGTCACAGACAACATAATACTTCCAGGCCAAGGACACAACAAGGTCCTTTTGAAAAGTAGCCCGCTGGGCAATCATATTCCAATGGCAGTGTGCCCTGCGTTTTAACCACTGTGATTCAATGGAGAAAATGAAATGTAAAATAGTCAGCAACTGCCAAGTGTAGTCAGAGACACCCTGGGAATGCTGATCTCACTCGAGGCTTAGATTATGTAGGGTGGAATTCAAAGCAGTGCTCAGGGTCAGCATCCCAGGATTTGGACCCAGACTATACCATTTGGTGAGCAAATTACTTAACCCTTCTTTCCCTTGGTTTTCTTGTCTATAAGAGAAAGATTGTAGTTGTTCCAATTACTCATTGCTGCATAACAAAACACCCCAAAACTTAGTGTATTAAAACAATTATTATTGTCTCTCACTTTCCTATGGATTAATTAATGTGGAGGAAGAAAAAATATATACTATCCTTCTAGAATTTTTTTGACTGGTCTAATAATTAAATTGACATAAGAGATTTACAGGAGAAAAACAAATCATGTATGTGTGGGAGCCCCACAAAGACATGGGAGGTTCCCGACAGCCTGGTGGTAGAGGTTTATATACCATCCTGGGTTAAGAAGAAGGGGGTTGTGATCTGGAAAGGGAAGGAGGACAGTTCGTGGGAAGACAGGAAGAACAAATGCCTGTCATTTCATGCAGAGACGATGGAACACAGGCAGGGCTTTGAACAAACAGGCCCTGCCATGCTCCTCGCAACTGGTCACACCTAGCCCATACTCTTTGTGGTTATCTCTGGAGACCAGGACCTCTCTCTAAATTTATTTCAGCAGTTAAGGGAGAGGTGAAAGTTCTTCTCGTGTCTGCTGGGTCTTGACTGGCTTTAGCTCAGAGTAGTCCACATGGCATGGTGGCACATTTTGGAGCAGCTCATTCGGAACCCCTCTACTAGGCACAATTGGGTGGTTCTTACTTGGAGTTTGTCTTTCTCGTACAAGAAGCAGCAGAAATTGGAGTCATTTGAAGGTGTGAGGGGGCTGGCCATCTAACATGGTTCATTCATAGATTGATTGTATACCGGGAGCTCTCTTGGGGTTCAGTTTACACCTGACTTCTCTGTGTGGCTTGGGCTTTCTCACAGCATGGAAGGCTTACTACTTCTCGCGTGGCAGCTCAGTGCTCCAAAAGAACAAGGCAGAAGTTCCAGTCAACTTAAAGACTAGGCTCAGACCCGGTTCATTCATCAGGCAAGTCACTCAAGCCAACTCAGATGCAAAAAGAGAGGAATTAAGCTCTATCTCTCAGTTTTGAGGAGTGGTTAATAGTTTGCAACCATCTTCATTCTGCCACAGATTTACCACATAAGGTTTCATGAGAATAAATAAAATAATCTGTATGATGTATTCAGACCAGTATGTGATAATAGTAATACATTTTCAAAAAAAAAGTTGTTAGTAGTATTTTCTAGGTCCTTACCCCATTTTATTTTTCTTCATTGTATTTATCACTATTTGACCTTGCTTTTTAATTGTGTTTGCATATATGTATGTATGTGGTTATTTTCTCTCCCTCCCATCCAAATATAAACCTTACAACCACAGAAACTGCATTTTTTCCAAGGCCTAGAAAAACGTCTGTTAAATATTGAGAGTGCCATAGACATTTGTTGAATTAATGACTGAATAAGTAACTGAACCCTTATTAAATACAGTACTAGAAGAAAAAGCTATTTTGGATTTTCGGTTGGGAACAGTACAAGTATGTTTGGGGTTGGGGGAGGGTCACAAACAGAGGGGCTGACATTCCGATTTCTTTAAATGCATTAAAAATTTGGATCAATGTCATCTCTCATCTGGAGCAGTGTTTAACTAAAACTGTTCTAGAAAGCACGAAATACATGAACAAGGCCTACTTTACCTGCAGAATAGCTGACCACAATCAGGATCATTTAAAAAACTGCATTTTGCCACCTGCAGGCCTTAGAATCAGAAAGGCCTGGGTCTCAGTCCTTGCTCTGGCTCCACTGTGTGCTTGGTTTTTGACGTGAAAGTTTTTAACTTCTCTTCGTTGTAAAATCTGTGAACTTAAACAAGGCACACTCCATGGGATTCCTGTGAGCTGAAAAGGGCTTCAGCAAAAGAACTGGCCAACTAATAAAAATGTACCAATCCCGCAAAATATTAATGATAAAGAAACTTGACTGACATAAATTTATTCTACTTTATATTAGAGTAGATGGATTTTCCATTTTTATTGTTCAAAAATTCCTCTCATGTTTGCAAACACAGTAAAAAATATTAAAATAATACTAAGTTCACTTTTTTACTAACTCAATGTTCAACATGTGAGTGTATTGATTCATAAATTGACCTTTCTCCTCTACCAGTATTTGATAAAGAAATTGAAGCAGCATATGAAATAAGTTTTAGCAACCATGCTAAAGATAAATGTTTAAATTTATCAAGAGAAATTGTGACATCAAAGGAAGTAAACATCATTTCCAAAGAATAACTTCCTAGAATTCAAGGGGAATTTCCCCAACACCAGCCCTGCTAGTGAGGATATCCAAAAGTAAATTACTTAATCAACAGATGGTGATTGTTGAGATTGCAACAAATTCAAAGCACTCAGAACCTTTGGGGAATCTTTAAAGGGAAACTACTTGTATTTCAGAGCTCACTATTTTAAAATAAATGTATTGACCAAGATGGAACTAATAAACCTAACAATTTATTTCCTCAGAACATACATGTATGTATGCAGTAAAACCCCAATTGTACTCCCCTCTTCTGCAACCAGAAATTTTGTCTTTTTCCTTTTTTGACAAAGTTGCCAAATATCTCTTTCATTGAAAGACTGCTCTAGAACATGTGGAAGATGCAAGCTGGAAAAAAAAGATGTTGCAATAAAGAATCATAAGTCTTTCAAATGAAAATATTCAACACTAATGTTGAATGTTGCTGGCTGCTTGATAGTACTGCATATATTCTTTTCTCCAAGTAACAAAACACCAGAACTGGGACATGGCAGACACAGCTCAGGTTTGCAACATGCAGGAGAATGTTCGTGCAGAAGTCACAGCATAGCACAGTAAAATTTAATTGATTTGCTTTTGTTCGGGGGTGGCAATGTAACCCAATGCAGGTTCCCCAGCCTGCCACTTCGAAAGCCACTACTCAAGAGACAGATGCTGGTGTAGAGGGAAGTGGTTTATTTTCAGGTGCCAGCCACCTGGAAGATGGGGACCCATGTCTCAAAGCCCATTTCAATATCTCAGTGCAGATAGAGGTTTGTTTAAGGAAGGAGAGGGGAAGTGGAACAAAGAGATCAAGGGAGGGGGTTGAAATGTTCACTATGTGCAGACGAGCACAGTGCATTCCTATAAGGCAAACAGTTATCCGGTATGTGTCATCCCAGTTTAGGCATCCTGGTTGTACGTCATCCTGACTCCACAGTTGAAGGGCAGCAAATCTCCTGGAGCTGGAAGGCCTGAAGATGGAGTCTGTATCTTTTGAAGTTTGTTCCTCGGATGCTTATACAAACATGCTGTTCATCTACAAGCTGCATATTAGTCCCAGTCAACGCAGAAACAATGTCAAGAGAATGGTGGGGCGGGTTACAATTCCCCACTGTGACAAATGCAGGACTCACTAACAAGTTTGATATCAGACATTGTTACCATAAAGGTAACATTAAGATTGTATATATTTAATGTACCTGACAAATACTTCATGGTTAGTAAATATTAGTTTTCTTCTTTCTTTTGAATTATTTGTTCTCGCCTTTTTGTCCATTACTTAAATGTCTTGGCTCTATTACTGACAGTGTGCTGACATCTCAAGTAAATGAACATTAAACATTGGTTAACATTAACCAATGACAAGTGATTGGCTCTGTCAATGGGGCAGAATGGGGAAAGCAGAGTCCAGATGAAATAAATATAAATTAAATTCATCTGAGCATTTCCATTGTTCCATGCTTAATTTCTTCATGATCCATATATTACAAAAATAAGTATGCCAGAGCATATCTCTTTGTGAACCCACTTAACATGAAAGGGGGAAACCCTTATGATTCCTTATCAGGATCTATTGGATCAGATTGCATATTTATATACTAGGTATTGATATTTATGCCACCACTATTTTTACTATACAGATACATTAACAAAATATTTTTTCTCCTTCCAGACTTTACCCCTTTGAGAGAATGTCTATAATTCTACTCCTTAAAATAGTAAATCCAAATGTTAAGAACTTCCCCAAGCGGCATTTGTAAACATTTGCTCGTTACTTCCATATCTGTAGTAATATAACTAATGCCCTATAATTTTGATTTTAATTTGTTCAGTTCATCAAACCAAAACAAAAGCCCTTTACAGGAATTTCAGTGTCCAGTCTATTATTTATCCTCATGATCAAAAATACCATGTTCACACACTTAAAAAGATTCATTGCAAGGTTTAGAACAGATAAGACAGGTATCTACAGTCTCCTGGAATCACAAGTGTACAAACAAGAGAAGTAATTTTTCTGTACTGTAGATCTAATTTTTGAAAAAAAAAGAGGATTTTTTTTAACACTGGGCAAACAGCAATTGGTTTAGTCTCATAAATTTACATATCCTAAGTAGTGTCATTATTCAGGCAGAGTAGATTAACAGGCCTTGTGTTATCATCTAAGGAAAAGAAAAAAGGAAAATATATCCAAAGTCATCTGGTTAATTGGAGGAGGTGGGGAGATGGAGTTGCTCCCATTAAGTTCTTTTGGAACAGTTACAAGATGCACAAAATCGGTTTTTAGCTCAGTCATTCATCCTGTTGAATGTGTGATGTGTTCTCAATTTAATGATAATTGCCCTTTCCATTTCTTTGATAATTGTTCTCTCTATTATCACTTATGGAGATTCAAATTATAAATCAAGACAAGACAACCAGAAAAATATTATGATTGTCCCTTCTGAAGCCACAGCAACTCAAGTAACACTGCCAGAGCTTGAGAGCTTAAGCTATTTTCATTTGCACATTTCTGAACATTTTATTTTAGGACCCAGTGGTTTTACTAAGAGGAGGCTGCACAACAATAATAGAACTGAATGATGATGAATACACAGAGACTGTAAGTTTAGATCCAATTCAAGGGTTATAACTTTGTATTTGAAATCAGAAACTTGCTTCACTGACTGTCTGAAAGCAAAGGTGAGGGGTCAGCCCAGGACCATTCGCTCTTAGTTGCCTAGGCTTCCATGGCAGACATTGCCCAGCTCTGCTTTCCCCTGGAGCCCGTCTTTCCCTCCACTCTCAGCCTGTTTGCAGAAACACACACACACACACACACACAATTCTCACTGAATATGCTCTGATGATGCACATAATGAGATAAGTGCAAAGATGTAACTGAGCTTTTATTGAAGATTCCTGTGACTGTCTCCTAAACTAAAGCAGGAAAATAAAAATCTGTCCCCAGGAAAAGTTTCTTTGAGGTGGTAACCATGGTCTGCAGGTATCAGCTTGTACCTTCTCAGGAGGTCCTATTATTAAATTTTCTCCAATTTGGCAAGCTGTTTTGTTTTGTTTTTTTTTCAGAGAGCCAGTAGTTAAAATTAATTGTGTAAATTGTGAATTAATATATTAAAAACAAAAGTAATAAATGCACAGAACTCACCACTTTTAATTATTATTATACATTGTATTATTTTCCTTGTTCCTGAGGATATTTTCATCTACTGCATCTGAATAGTGGAAATAACACAGAATGGTGTGACAGAGGACACCTCCTCCCAACTCTGCATTCTGTAACTTCCTATTAGTAGCTAGAAATCAGCAACTGTTCTCATACCACTGGTATGAGAAAATTCTACAAATCATTGCTTTTGCCCCCAGAGAGCTGGTTGTTACACACTTTGCCACCCAGCCCTGGACAATAATGTAGTTTTGTGACAGAAAGAACCTTGGAGCTGGGATGACCTGAGTTTCCTTTTAGCTAAACGAATTAATAACTATGGGATCTTGGACAGTTAACTAGAACTCTTTGAGCCTTAACTCTCTTGTTTAATCCCTTCAATATCTTCTCATTACTCTTGGGATAAAGTCCAAAATCTTTAGGGCCTTTTTCCTCTTATCTTTGCCCCAGATTTTTTGATTCCTCAATCTCGGAAGTTCCTCCTGCCTAAGAGCTCTCTGATGCAGAGTGTCCTTCTTTTTCCAATTCGTCCTGCTAACTCCTACCCATGATTTAGGTCTCCATGGAAATGTTACTTTCTCAAGGTTGACTTCCCTGAGAGCCACCCCCTGCACCACCTACTTAATAGGTAGGACCTTTAATGTAGACTCCCATAGAATCCTGAGATTTCCTTCATAACACTTATTAAAGCATAACAAAATGCTTTTATAAGTGGCCATTCGCTTAATGTCAAAGTCCACACTTTTGCCTGTGTTTCTCATGCATGGTGCTATCCCTCTCAAATTTAGCCTTATGCCCTTGGATGTCTGCTTTGCTAACCTATCTACTTAAATTGAATCTAGGATTTCTGTTTTAATAAGAGCAAGTCTCTTTTCAAAACCACTCACTCTGCCTGAGATGTGCTACATCATTGTAGTTAAGGACAGAGGCACTTATGTTACAGAACAATACAAGGGGGGCCTGGGACGATATACTGTTACTGAAAGGAACCCCCAGATCCATTATGTCCGCTGTCTATAGGAAAGATGTCTCTCAATGTCAGAGATTCATGCAAAGGAAAGGAAATGTTTATTTAATGCTATACAGACTTAAAGTAGTGACCTAATGTCTTCATCAAAATCCCAGAGTCCCTTAAAACAACCACAAACAGACACAGTCCTTCCTTCCCTCTTTGCCCAGTCCAGAGTACTGTATCTAGGAAAGGAAATAGAAGTCCATGGCTCCGGCAGCTCCCGGTTCTTCCCAGTGATCCGTCTTGACTGGGAGACCTCCCTGGGTTCCTGGCACCCTCAGTTGTGTCGCCAGGATCTCTGCTAAAACCGGGTGGTGGTTCCACCTTCTAAAGCTGCGGGAATCCCTACTCTGGCAAAGGCACGTGGTCCTCTCTCCCAGGGTCATGGGAGTCCCCACTCAGCCAAAACCGCGCGCTACTCTCCTCAATGGCTGCTGTGTCTGGGTTTAAATCGCTGAGCCAATTTTCCTCTGCAGCCCCATTTCCGACTCCTCCTACACTTGGCCACACTTACCCTCAATCTGCTGTCCTTTCCAGCTTTTCTGGTTGCCATCATGGGTCTGGGCAGGTGTGACCCCATGTCATGGAGCCAGTCTTCTCCAAGCTCGCATGCAAGCACTGTAACTTGGAGGACCTGCCCCCCAGTCACATCTTGGGTGGGAGAGTCCCTTTCCACCCCCCTGACCCAGAGCATGGCCATAGCTATTTAGCATATCCAGGCGACCAGCCAAAGGCTATAGGTATGTTAAATGACCATGCCATGGATTAGCTGCAAAGCTGCCCTGCATGTTCTTGCTCTGTGTGCCCCTTCCTCCAACTCACACCTGTGAGGGAAGGGGTGGAGACATCTTAAAATCTCCTGGACACCTTGAGTTCTGGACCTCATTTCAAATGCCCATTTGGGGTCCCCCTTCTTGGCTGCATCCTGTAACACTTAGGCTAAGGTCTCTACATTTGAATCCCAACTCTCCAGCTTATGAGCTATATGGACATGGCAATCTCTCTGTGCCTCCATTTCTTAATTTATAAAGTGGGGCTAATAACAAAATCTACTTCCTAGGAGTTGTTGTGAAAATGAAGTGAACCTCTGGAAAGTCCTTAGACAAGTGTGTATCATATGGAAAATTACTGATGCTAGTATTCCCCCTTGCCTTAACTCTAGTTGTGCTTTTCCCTAATTCTGTCATGTCTCAGAACACCCACTTCTTTGGACACTCTAACTTTCCCTTACCGTTAATGATGATAGACAATCCCACAGCTTTAATTGTCTTGTCCATTAGATGGAACTGGCTCTGGTTTCTCCCTTAATTTATTATTTACATGTCCAGCTACTTCCTGTCATCTCTATAAGACTTTTTGACACATCAAACATGATGCATCACACCCTAATCCATCATTACCCCATCAGCCTAGTTTGTTTCTTTTGTCATTTATATTTCTGTTAATAGCATCCCAGTTCCTCCAACGAGGCCCCAACTTTTTAATCTCTTCCCTCTCCTTTACTGTGTATCTCAGCAGTTGTCAATTTCTATCAATGGACTCTGTAGTGCCTCTTGCATCTTTTTTTTCCTTTAAATTCCCACTGCTCCCACCTAGTCTAGGTGCTCATTAATCTCTCTTTCTTGTCTGAACTATAAAAATAGCTACTATACAACCTTCACAGCTTTAGACTCAGCTTAGCATAACAAGAACCATTCTTCTACAACTGAACATTTTTGTAACAGATGTTTCTCTCCCTCTCTTCCTCTCTCTATCAATTGTGTGATGTTTCATGCCTGTCTTCTGTCTGTGAAAGTGGAGACCTTGACCAACTAGTTCACTTCTGTATCTCAGTACCTAAAAATAATGAAAAAGACTATTTATTGTTATGTTTAATAATATGATTATTAAATATTACTATAATATAATAATGTTATACTATTAACATAGTATATTAGTTTTAAATAGTACTATTAAATTTTAAATATAGCTAAAATTATTTGTTGGGTTAATTATTGAGTAACTCCATTTTCTGTTCTGCTCTGTTATCGTACACACACTTTATCTGCTTACTTAGATTTCTGGTTAGTTCACTTCCCTGCTCATACAGCATCAGCCCCTCCCAAATGATTGCCTACTGTCTAAGTTCCCATTCTGGAACATGGTGCTCCAATTAGGAGGCCAGAGCTACCTCTGTGAAAGTTCCATCCCACTCAGAATATTCAGAGTTGCTATTGTTTTAATTAGGGAAGTGATATTAGTTGTAACTTCAAAAGCTTCCTCAGGCTATAACTTGCAGGAAAACAGAAGTGCTAATCTTTTCTTACCAATTATGCAAACTCCTAAAACAGAAAGTGCAGTTAGTTAGAGCTTATCATCATAGTCCAAGCATGAAGATACTAGTCAAGGAAAAGAAATATAAATTTTTAAATAACAAAAATATTAAGGTTTTGAAGCTTTCTCAAAACTTATAATATTTTTTCTCTTTTAGATGTAAAAGATAACATAAGATGATACTAGAGTGTGCCTCTATTTTACTTAAATTCATTTCACTTCACTTTTCTCTAGATGAGATGTCACTGGATGTACTTTTTCTCTAAACTGGCATCTTTTCATTCTTGAGCTTATTTTCATATTGAATTATGTACTCTCTTCTCAGTAAATACCATAATTTTACTTCCTTCTTTTTCATCTTGATGATTAAAATGTCACTTTTATATTACTTGGAACTTGGAGCTTATTTTTTTTCTTAAACATCATAGATTTTTCCTCTTGAATTACAGTTTAAAAAATATTCTTTCTCCAAAAGGCTCATGGAAAGATCCTCAGCATCACTAATCATCAGGAAAATGCAGATCAGAATTACAATGAGATATGATCTCACACCTGTCCAAATAGCTGTGTCAAAAAGGCAAAAAAATATTAAGTGTTGGCAAGAATGTGGAGAAAATGGAATACTTGTACATTGTCAGTAAATTGGTGTAGCCACTATAGAAAACAGTATAGAACTTCCTCAATAAATTAAAACTAAAACTACCACATAACCCACCAATTCCACCATTATGTATCTGAAGAAAATGAAAACAGTAATTCAAAAGAGACATATGTATTCCTATGTTCATTGCAGCGTTATTTACAATAATTAAGATAGGAAGCAACATATGTGCCCATCATTAGATGAATGGATAATATTTCATTACTCAGTCATCAAAAAACAAAATCTTGTGTTTTGTGACAACATGGATCAACAGGAAGAATATTATGCTGAGTTAAACAAAGAAAGATGAATACTGCATGATTTCACATATGTGGAGAATGTGAACAACAAAACAAAATAACAGAATTAGAATCATAGAATACAGAGGACAAGGATAGAGGAATGAGTGAAATAGGTGAAAGAGATCAAAGGGTATAAACTTCCCGTTATAAAATAAATAAGTCACAAGGATTTAATGAAATGCATAAAGACTATAATCAACAATATAGTAGTAATTGTGCATGGTGACAGAGGTCACTAGACTTATCATGGTGATCACTTTGTAATGTATAGAATTATCGAATCACTATGTCATACACCTGAAATTAGTATATTGTGAGTCAGTTATATTTCAATAAAAATACTTTGATTTTTAAGTCCTAAGTTTGCATTTTTTAGTACTGTTACTACCACTAATGAGGAATAACATATACTCAAACATCGGACTCGCTTATTAAAATGCTATTGTTTTGAGCTTGGAAATTTTTACCAAGAAACTGACCTCAAAATTTGTAGAAATTATGCATAGAGCAACTCTTTTCAAAATAGTTTTTATTCGACAACTTTAAATAATGTTTATATTCAAAGGAGACTAGTAGGTCAAATTATGATAAATGAGGCATTTCAAACTTTAGCAAAAATAACATCTTTTGCACATTTGTTTATACTTGGTTAATGTTGCCCTCATAAGGTTTACTCATAAAATTAATACAATAGTTCTTATTGTCAGTTTTGCTTTCCGAAATTTGTTATCTATGGTCAATAGCAGTCCAAAAATATTAAATGAAAAATTCTAGAAATAAACAATTCATAACTTTTAAATTGACTGCTATTGTGAGCAGTGTGATGAAACCTTGCATGGTTCTGCTCCTTCACTCTCCCACCTGGCCGTGAATTATCTCTTTGTCTAGCTTATCCACCATGCTGTACAATACAGTAAGATATTTTGAGATAGAGGCAATGTTCAGATAACTTTTATTTTAATATATTCTTATAATTGTTCCATTTTATTATTAATTATTGTTAACCTCCTACTGTGCCTTATTTACAAATTAAACTTTATCATAGCTACACATGTTTGGGAAAAAACACACTATAGGGTTCCTACTATCTGCAGTTTCAGGCATCATCAGGGTGTCTCAGAATGTGTCCTGCTCAGCTAAGGGGGAACTAATGTATGCATGTTCTATATGTAAAAGACACATATAGAAATTAATTCTATTTTTGTCATAGCTAAATTATCCAATATGGTGTTCATCGAATCTTTTACACTGCATCCAAACTCTCCAGAAAATCTTTCAAGTTCCTTGAACCCTGAATTTGCAAAGATACACATAAATGCCTATTTAGAAAATAGAAGTCTGGTTATTAGTTCAAAAGCTATACCCATTACTATAAATATAAACAATTAATCAAGAGGACAATCAACCTTGTCCTCTTAAGGTTGACATAGTTTGATAACCAATGGGAATCCATCCTACAAAAATTAGCTTTTTATTACAAATGAAAGTATCTCTCTTTCACAAAATTACATAATCAACATCCATCATTTCTATGTTAATGTCATGTCTATTATCTTAACAATGAAATTAAAAATTGGGGAGAAAAAACTTTAAGTACTCCTTTATTCCTTTAGCATTTTTAACCATAGTATGAGATGTTATGCCTGTTTATAACTATACTTAACCAAAGGCATTGTGAAGAAGCCTAGAGATGAGTCTATCTAGCAAATTTTTATTTGTTAATCATCATAGAACTTTTACAGCTATTTTAGACCCTCATCATAAAACACAGTGTTAGGGAGCAAAAGTAAGTGTCAGATTTGTTTAGACTGCATCCAGACTGTCGTATTGATGCCAGTTCACATGACAGAAGGAGGAATGTCCATTCCTCGTCTAACACTGTAAGGTCAAGTTTTGCAGTCTCACTCAGCAATCTGATATTAGCCTCTATATTTACAAAGTACTTTTTTATCCTGCCACATTTCATGTCAAATTTATAGTATGTTAGAAAACTAAAAATTGTTCGTCTCCCAAAACTTAGTGTCTTGCTCTCTTGCTAGTAATGTACATATATACGTAAAAGCATAAGAGAGCCATATTCTTTACAGCACACTTCAGTCAAGGATATTGAAGTGAATATTTATCAATCCCTTTGAATTCAAGAAACAACTGATCTAAGCCTCCAAAATGTATAAAGTTTTCCAAATTGTTATATGAGAATTTGGTATTTTTTTAATTTACTGGATAATATTTTTTAAATAGTCATTTTTTTTAGGTTGGCTCTCTTGAGAAAATTTTTCCTTGAAATGTAAGCTTCACTTGATGGAAAATCTGTCCATCTACCTACTATATACTTAAGTAGGAATGAGTTTTAAGTATTCAGAACTTCGTATAACACTTGGACTTTTAGAGGCTAAAATGAGAAGAAAGAACAGTAATTAGTTAACATGTCATCTCACTGCTTTGAGAAACTTTAAGTATCTGCTACATTTCCCTATTTCTCCCCTAAATTAACATTTTACTGCTTGCAGAATGTTTTTGATTGTAATAGGAATGTTCAGCATAGAGAGAAAGCTATTGGTAATTGAATAAAAATGCTTGAATAGTCATAATCAATAAATAATAAATATGCATATCATCCAAATTAAGCAAGGTAAATTAAATACATTAACTGTATTCAAAGAGAATGAATACTCTTCTGCTACAAAGGTGGCAAGACCTGCAGCCCCCCATTGCACATCTGATGCCTGGCTAAGCATAATGTCAGAAAAAGAATGGGAGGCCAATTTAGAGCTGACGTTTGCAGAAGGTGAGAGAAGTAGACAATAGTATCTGAGGGAAAAGATCCCATTCCCAATATACATAAAATAAAATTTCTTCCTATCTACTGGTGGTGAGGAGGCACTCACTTTGCTTTAGAAAATATATGATGTTTCTTTTGAACATTTAATTGTTGGCAATTGATGCTAAACTAAGACAGGTAAACCAATTTTTTAACGCTTTTGGTAAAAAAAATTGACAACTGAAGAGGAGTGATTCTCAAAGGCCATTAATGCAAGCAAAATGTTTGTAATAATTTGTGTATATTTAATATATGGCCACTTCAGACCTGAGAAAATTTCCTGAGAAGAAAGAAAATCTTCTGAGCCATTTTAATTTTTACATTTAAAATGTGTCAAGAGTTCACATTCATATTAACTTTATCAGCTCCTCATATTCTGGTATATTCATTGCAGAGGAAATCCTGCACCCTCCCGTCTCCCTGGGTGAAGACTTGCTTTCTGATTTGCCCTCACATCTGCGTTTACCAGGGAACAGATGCTCCACTTCTAAGGGTCAGAGTCTGGCCTTTTCCCTCCTATCACTAGAACAGAAAGCAAGGAAGGGGGGTTCCAAAATGATGGTGGCAGCTTTCCAGGGGCTGGCGTGGAGTTTTACATTTAAAGCAAGCAGGTGGCATCAATGGGCTATCTAATGACTAACAAGATAAGAGTGCAATTGATCTTTTTATTAACCTGTTTCCCCAGGAGCAGCCTGCTCCTCCCTTCTGGGTTCAGTTACATTGTTCAGTTCCAGGAATCATTTTAGACCCTTTCACTTTTTTGTCTGAGCTGATACTTCAAGCACGGGGCCCACAAACACTGATATTCCGTTTCATCTAAATTCTCCTCTCTGAACTACCAAACTGGTAAAGGCCTTTATAATTTGAATCTGACCCAGAACAATATTTAACACACATGTGAATGTATCTTCCATCCTCCTCTTTTCATGCTGTCTTTGAACTGTGTTTTGTATTTTTTTTGTTTTTTGTCTTCCCTTTCTAGGTCACAGACCACTTACTCTAAACATCACAACTACTTCTGAAGAGTATGGAGCCTACATAGATTTTAAGGTAAGTGATTAATTTCAAAATACAGCATAATGGATTCAGTTACAGTATGAATTTCAACATTGTGTTATGTGTTGTCCTTCATCTACTTGGAGACTTTCTAAGTTATGCTATCAAGTCATCTTTTGAGAGTAGAATCATGATCTGCATGGTGCTGAGGGGAAGGACAGACTATGTCTGTGGGGTCCCTCCTTTCATTGTTGGGTTATGTGTTGTATATTGCATAAGGCTGACTACCTACCCAGATTTCTTACAAAAGTTTTCTTGTGACCTTAAACGGCTCCTAGCCTGAAGTATGTCAGGACATCTCAAATCACATAGTCAAGCAGAGAACAATTAGATCTGTCATTGTTGGGGGGTGGGCCAAAGCCTGAAATGATTAGGATGTGTTTCTTTGTAGATGTAGGAAGAGGTTCAGAACATCCCGAGGAGGCTACTGCTACCACAGGCGGTGTCAGACGGGGAAGTATAGGATAAAGGAATTTCTAGAGAATGGCCTTGCATTTCTACTCTGAATCATGGTCATCATTTGCTTTTTCACTTCTTAAATAATTGTGTATTCCTCAAGCTACTGATTCTATATGAAGGTAGGCTGGTATGAGATCTTTAATCTCACCTATAACAAAATGATTAATAACCTAGGTTCAGAGCCAACCTAAATTCAAATTGGGGTTCTGCCATTTACTAGCTGCAACACTGAGGGCTTCCATTTTTTCCACCTACAAAATGGGAGAAAGAGTGTGCACTTCGAAGACCTGTGGCATGGTAGAAACAAATGAGGACATGTAAAGCACTTAAAATATTGCCTGGCACCCAGTAATCCCTAAATTTACTGATTAACTAAAGCACTTCAATTCCATCCAGACCCCTCACATTGTCTGTTTTTCAATTCCTCTTCAGTCCAGAAACTCTGTGGTTGTTGGAATTACTACGAAACCAAACTCCCAGTTCCCTTCAGCAGTCTCCCTCCTAAAGAGATATATTATACCCTTCATGTAAATGCCAGGAAGGAAAATAATTGGCATCCCATGGCCCTTTGAATGGACTCCTGGCTAGCACTAGGTGGTATGACGGGTAAAGTGACCTGAAAGCAGGGGACCTGCCAGCTCAGGGCACAGTGTAGTGAGAAAAGCAATTAGAAGGCTCCTTGCCATTTCAGAAACATGCAAACCTCAATTGGCATAAAGTTTCAGGAAGCAGAATAAAAAGGAACCTACAAAACAAAAAGCTTTTCAGGGGGTTGGAGGCACCGTGCTTCTAAATCACAAATGGATGATTATGATTACCCTTAGCACTTAAAAGGCCTGAATATAGAGAGAGAATGACTTCGTCTCTCCAATAGATTTGCCAATGGTTCACGTTTTCACTTGTATCCATCCTCTGCTTTTCAGAAGCAAAATGTGGTGCTCGTTGGTCAGAGCAAGTCATTGGATGTCCCCCTCCTCCACTAGCAAAAGCATATTTCTAATATTCCAGCCCCCTATTTCCCATCAGGACCGAGGGTAATGGATCAGAGAAAAGAAGAACACTAGTGTAGGGTTTACAGACTCCTGCGACACCTGGGCTCACTCCGGAAGCAGTCGTAAACACTGATACGGTTTTCTCATCTCCAAAATGTAACTTGTCACTATCCTATTTCCCAAGTTAATTCTCAAGGTAAACATATGTGAGGGTAATCTTTTAATACATGTAAAGATACCGTTTACTTAATTTAGGTATTTGTTGCAAATGTTATTGTTGATTATGGCTATATTTTTATTTTAATAACCCAAATGCAGAAAATGGTATTATAAGGGTTAAACAAGTTATCTGCTAAGCCATTTAAGACTATTAATTTGAATAAGAAAACCTACACTCAAGTTAAAATTTTTTTTTAAAATTAGCCATACTATTATACTATTTAGTCAACAGGGAAAAACATTTGAAACGACAAATTTTGGCAAGGTAGAAAAAATTATATGTCTTCTAAAGAATAAGGATTAATCATAGTGTTTCTTTTTGTTGTTGTTTTTTTCTGTAAGAAGCTTTGTTTCCATTTGCTCCGATGCATAGGAGAGGGCTCCAGGTGGTTAAAAGGATGCCTAGTGGTTTCAGGGAGTGGCTCAGGCAAAAGCCAAACACCGGGGGAATGCAGAGAGGCCCCTCAAAGTCCTCTGGGCTCCAGAAGTTCCTAGTTGTGTGTGAGGGTGACACTTTGGAAGAGATATTCACCCAGCTCAGTCTGGGGCCCTCAGGCCAGCCTGCAGAGGTTAGTCAGGTGGTCACCCATCTTCTTGATGAGTTTCACCTTCTCATCCAGGAGGTGGTTCTCCAGGAAGTCACAAAGATGAGGGTCTGTGCAGGTAGAACCTGGAGCATCCCAAAGGGCAGATCCCAAAGGGCCTGGTTCAGGTGTTTCTCCATGACCATGACAGCTTCCATGGCGCCCTAAATTTCATCCCACTCATTGTGGGAAGGCTTCAGCAGGTCCTGGAACAGAACGCCACCACCACGCTGGTTTTGCAGCTCCAAGAGACACTGGGTGCCCTTATGCTTCCTCTTGGCCAACTTGCAGCAGAAGTGGCCCACGCTCTCCAGAGCCACCTCATCGGGGTGGAAATAGAGGACCAGAGAAAGGTAGGTGGGAGGCCGCAGATGCAGGTTGACAGCAGCCTCTAGCTGGGTGGAATAATTCTGACAATTTTGGGAGCTCATGGTTGTTTGGCAATAAGGAGTTAAGGTCAAGAAATGGTGTTGACTGGTCTCAAAGGCTGAGCATGGCTACGGAGGTTCTGAAGGTGAAGGCTGAAAGAAGGGGCGTCCTGGGTCTGTTCCGTCCAGACAGTGTCAAAGCAAGAGAGTGATCTGGGAGACCACCGATGGTACTACCAATAATAGGTTTTTTATTAGAAAAGAAAACCATTCATAAAAATGATACTATTTCCCATATTAATGCTTTCTCAAATTTCAGTGTGAATATTCTTTTATTTTTCTATTTTCAAAACATAATCCAGTAAATGTAACATATCCTAATTAATATAATCTTAAGTGATAATTGTACCAATATTACTGTCTTAATACATAGAATCTTGAGTATCACAACACTATAATATTGAAAATAAGACATGTAATATCTGTGGTGGAAAGGATAATGTTATCTATTAAGACAATGTTTTAGTGTAATACTTCAGAAATTTAAAATTGTTTTATATTAAAATAGTTCAGCATAATTTTTCTGGGGTCTTTGTGCTATACATAAAATTTTATTTCTATGATGATGCAAGAAACATAAATGGATAATATCTATTCCTGGAACAGGAAAAGTGTCACTGTTATAAACACATGGCTAGGATGGCATTCTGAGGTTCTAGTCCCAAATCTGCATCTGAACTTTCTGAGTGATTTTGTACAATTAGCATCCATCTGAAGAAGTAAAGGGAACTCAAAAATGAGTGCTAATTTTTTAGGAAAAACTTCCAGCAACAGAGCCTGGCATGCAATAAATCCACAGTCTGCTGCCAATCCTTCTCCACACCCTTTCCTGCAGCCCTATTGATCCCATCACTTCAAGAATAAAAAGATTAGTCAAAAATGAATCCTTTTTATCATCACTGGAAACTTTAAAATTACAAAAAAGTGCAAACCAAATTGACTTTTTAGTCTCACCAACTAGATGTTTGGAGACCATTTTTTTTAAAAAAAGTCATTCAACTAATTTTACTAGGGATGATATGTCCAAAATCACTCCACACCAAGGCAGTATAAAAAGAATATAGTGTGGCCCCTGCTCTCTGCTGTTTATAGAGGTAAAATCAACATATAGAAAATAAATATCAACATCAGTAAAAATGTGTTCTTATCTTAGTATTATAAATTATGAATTTTCTAAGAGTTCTGCTGGAAGAGATGGAATACAAGATGTGTTTTAATAAAGAATAGAGCTTGGGATATATAATGCTTCTCTGGGATAAATAATAAGTTGTCCTATGTTTATGTTATCCAGTGTCTACATTATGGGCTGTTTGACTGGTAAAAGCAAATCAAAGGAATAATTGAAAGGGCTGGTATTTCACCATGAAGGCTGGGTAAATCCCACCAAACAAGTATTCCACTTCTCTGTGCCCAGTGAAAGTACTAATAGATATCCCGCTCAAATTCTAAACTCAAGTGGAATACGAGGCTCTCCCCTCAGACTGCAACTGTGAAGATTACAGGGTTGGCAGAAAGAATCCATTCATCTCAGAGAGCAGTGCAGTGATTGTAGGTGAGTTAAGACCCTAATATTGGGTTTAGGTATAAAGCTCACTGACTAACCCCAAGTAACTGAAATAGAAACCCAATGTCTAAGAGGCTCATCTAACTTAAGTATTCTCTCCCTGAGTCTCCTTGGCTCTCCTGATGGCCCATCAGCTTTTTTGGAGTTTCTGACCAGCTCCAAATCAAACCACTGGAGGAAGAGAAAGCTGGTACAATTGACCTTGACAGAGAAAGATTTGAGAATATAGATGAGAACAATTCCATACCTAGTTCTATGAATTAACCATTTCACAGCTGAGGAAAACATGAGATTATTCTCATATTAGTAATCCAAAACTTGAATCAGACAAAGAAAACTAAAATTGGATATTCTTCTTGAAACTCTAAATTACACTGTGTTGACAGTAAACTGGGAATATTCTAATGACAATGATAATTAGAGCTACCATTTATTAAGAGTTTATTGTATACCTTTCATTCTCTTTTACACTTTAATATACGTATATCACATTTAGTCCTTATAAAATTTATCTTAGGAAGATGGTCTTGTACCCAGTTTAAAGATAAATGAGGCACAAAGATTTAATTTAATCAAATTTAACAAGTAGCAAGTGGCAGAGCCAGGATTTGAACCTATATTTTTCTCTTCTCTCCCTCCCTCCCTCCCTCCTTCCCTCCCTCCCTCCCTCCCTTCCTTTCTTCCTTCCTTCCTTGAGGGAAAGAAACATCAACGTGTGGGAGAAACATTGATTGGTTGACTGGGGACCTGGCCCAAAACCCAGGCATGCTCCCTCATCTGGAATCGAACTGGCAACCTTTCAGTTCACAGGAAAGTTTTTTTTTTGTCCCCCAGCTCATTTTATCAAGGACTCCTCAGTTTCTACCCACTGAAAACCACTCAACCACACCAGTCAGTACTGAACCCATGTTTTTCTGACGCCAAAGGCCATGCTCTTCTTTTACGTACACTACCTTTCAGACAGTACTGCCTCCATTGTCTAAAGATGTTTTTATTTAATTTACTCAGGTATACCAGAAGGATTACTGAGCTGACAGTTTTATTGCATGTATGTACATTAACATCAACCAATACTTATTATTTAGTCCCATGTAGTCAATGAATGTTTTGCAAGCAGATGGGCTACAGATTCAGAAAAATCAATGAATATTTGACTAAGCAAGTGAATTATAAAGAGTAAAAGCATTATATGTGCTTTTTCTTGGAAGTAAAGGGAAAGCTATAGTGTTAATAAAACAGACCCAATGCTAATGACTTAGAGCCCCTAAAGTAGAAATCAATCTGACTCTAAGGTCTTGCTCATTCCATAAACTTATTTCCCAATGGAGTTTCTTAATTTTGACATTCCAAATACAGAATCCTGTCATGGCTTTTTACTTTTAGACTCAAGGCCAGTTTAAGTCCTAATCTTTTCTCATTTATTATTCACTTTCATATAAAGTTCACTTTCCCTTGTTTCCACATTCTTTATGTTCTTACACACTCCACAACAGACTGCTCTCATTGCCTGGAAGATGTCCCATTGATCTTACCTTTCCTTCCGTGTGTCTATCAAATCTTCACTGTTTCCAGCTTCCAGAATCTGTAATGCTTGATTTTGCCCAGAGCTTTCTCAATTAATTAAATATAAAACATTGAAATCCTTCTATGGAAATCATCTTTCCTCTCTAGCCAAAGGCATTACCAGTGGTAAAATGTATTTATTTTGTTCATAACAGAAGTTTCAACTGTTAGATTGTACTTTCTATTGATTTTTTTTCTGGTTAGAGTAGAAATGCTATTGCAGAAAATTTCTAAATATCAAAACAGTCAAGAAAATAAAAGCCATTGTTTATGCCAACACCTTAAAAAAGCTTTGCTAACATTCTGTTATATTTCTTTCCAGTCTTTTTTTTTTTCAACACATGTAGTTGTGTTTTAACTTAAACTTTTCCTGCCTTGATATATTTTTATTTTGCTTTGTTTTTCCTAAAATGAAGCCCTCTAAGATTTAGATTCACCAGTTTCTGGATTCATAACAGCCAAGTAGTCAATAAGAGGGTTGACCATGAACAGGTTTGCTTGGAGAAGCATTGTCTCATAGAAGTCTGGAAGAATTGCTATTTCTGGGCTTATTTACAAAGATTTAACTCCGATACAGTCTGGCTGCAACTACTGGGTAATCCTCCTCTTACTTTCATCATGTGATAGTTTCCTGTAAATTAAAACCACTCTGTTTTATTTTATAGAAACTAGAAAAATATATCAATATTAAATTATATAAAGCATGGCATTATAAAATAATACATCTCTCTTAATTTCTAAATTAAATTATATATCTAAAAATGATTTTACGTTTATGTGATATAAATGCCCTCTGTGGTTTTTTCCCCCCCTGTTCATGGGTCCATCTTAACTCTATGAAAGAAGAAATTTTCTTGTTCAACTTATACCTTTTAGGTATCTTGCCTTTTTTTTTTGTCCCCCAGCTCATTTTATCAAGGATTCATCAGTTTCTACATGTGAATATACATTGTCTGAAAACTTAACTGTTCTCCATGTGACTGACCAGATCAATTTTGGGGTTCATGCTTTTGCCATTTGGTATATTAAGAAGGAATTTGCTCTTAATAGCTACACATCTCGTTTCTAACACCTATTAAAAATGTTTGAATACTCCACTCAGGTTTATATATTTATCCAGTTTAGCTTTGTTTACTAATCAAACTTCTAAAGAAAATAACCAACTTTTCACCAAAAAAAGTATTAACATATTACCTCATAGGCAAAACCACTTTATAGTCTTACTGAACAGTCTTACTTACCTTTCTCACAATTCCCCTGATTAAAAGTATATTCTCAGCACCCAGCACATAGCATGTCATCATTAGCTATTTGTAAATGAATAATAATATTCTTCAAGGTATCAAAACATATTCCCAAGCAAACAAGGCAACTGACTTAGGAGGGCTAAAGATTTTCATAGTTTTCAAAACATGGAAAAACCTTTTCTTTCACATACAAAACATATATATATTTCCTTAAATGCTATCTATGAACCCCTTGCCTATAAAATTAGCATTTCTCACACCTTTTTACTCCTCACACCCACCTAAAAGAGATATCAGAGACTGCCTAAGTTAAACCCTCAGTCTAAAAAAAACTACTAGAAAGTATGTTGATGCATTTGTAGTGCACATTTTATAGACAATAATAAAGGAGCCGAAGTATCAATTGCACCATCGCTGATGAGCCTGAGAACTGAACAGCTGTGGGTGTTGAGGTTCCCTAGGCAAGGAGGGCTCAAGAGGACCATTGTGACGTGTCAGGACAATCAAGACTCCACAATATTTTCAACTGCAGACATTCTGCATCCGTGCAGATTCTGCCAGCAAGAGGTCTGTGTTTTATTGAAGTCTAAACTAATTCCCCTTGTTTTATGCTACTGAATGGTTCATTTGCTTTGGGAGCCTCAGGGGGTAAAGGTGAGGGAAACAAATTAAGTCAAAACTGCAAAGACTTGTTAAATCTGGGCAAGGTGTGTCTAGCTCTCTTATTGTTATATGATACGCTGGGAGAAAAAAAAATCGGTGGGAATTCCACCCTGACTGACTCCATAACAACTCGCAGCTGATTAAGTCAACCTTTGAAACAGGCATTAAAAGCACAGAAAAAAAAACCTGACTCAATATGCAATAGCATAAACCAGCCATTGTTTCATTTTCTGGAAACTGTGCTGGCACCAGGATGAGAAGTAGATGAAAACACTCCAAGAATAACAAAGACTTTTCTGTAAATCAGTTAAGTTTGCTGATTAATGAATAGCCAGACTTTGATGTTAAGAACTTGATGCGCAGTGATTTTGAGCATGGGCCTCTCCGTAAAGGCTGCCACTCAGAGTTCCAAGGAGGGACTCCTACGTGTGCTTAGAGAAAAAGGGAGTAGAAACATTTATGATTTCTGTACCTCCCAACACACACAGAAATACACCCTTACCTAATCCCTGTCTATAAAACTTAATATTTGTGTTAAAATATTAACACAAATTGGGATTTCACAAGTTGTAAATTGGGAAATCTCAGGCATAAAACTCTACATCTATTAAATATACAGCGGTTTAGTAGGCGGTGGTTGTGGCAGGCTTGCTGATTTTTTTGCTTTTTCTGGCAGCAGATGATACAAAATCATAGGGAATCCATATCTCTCAAACCAAAGAACAGCTTCCAGTCATTTGTGGCATCATTAGCAATGTTGTTGTGTCCCTTCAGGACAAAACACATAAATGTTCTCCTGTCACTTACAATTGTGTCAAGGAGAAAGCCAAAATAAATTTGCAAAGTCATGCACCAGCTTGGTTTTGGAAGGAAAAAAATCTCCCTTTGAAGGAAATAAAATCAATCCCCAGTTCAAATTAAATTTTGACTACTCTGTGAAGCTTCAGTACACAGTTTCCAATAACAATCAGTACTTCGGACTTAACGTGCAGGCAAATAATGTTTCATTTAAAACAAATTGAATGAGGATTACTGACCGAGAAAGTTTTGATGCTATTTTGTCATTAAAGTTAAATCATGCCATTATTGGCTCAGCCACGAACATCTCAATCCTCACTCTCCCTTTTTTTCTCCCCACATGCATGAGGAGCCCTTTGCCTGGCTGGGCTTGTGGCTTCATCTTATTTAAACCTTGTCAGGCAAATGTATCATAAGTGTAGCCTTAAGACTTTGGTCTCATGCAAAATTTAGCTTAAATTCTACTGGCATGAAATACTTCATTATGCAAAAACCTTCTGTTTGGTTTACTGACATTCTTCTTAGTGGGCTCTCATGGTGATTCATTATTGTGGGATATAGATTTCCAAGTATCATCTTTGTATTGATTTTTATATCTTTAATAACCACTCCACAGAAGATGGCTCCACTGGTGTCATTGATCGCATCAAAAATTCAAGGCTTACAGAAATACTAGAGGGCTAATTGGTAGCAGAACATTTCAGACTTAATTTTAATGCAGTCTTAATCTTCTGCATTAAACCCACCTGAAGGTTTCCTCTTGGAGTAGACAAGGGGAAATTTAGTGCTTCGTTGAAAAGCACCTGGTGAGAGCATGCAAGAACATTGAGATACATGGACGTCATACTTGGAAAATGTCACGAAATAAACATTCAGAAAATAAGAGCAACCCTTTCATCTGGAGCCAGCATTCCTGGGATGCCCCTTGCTTTTGCTATCACTTATGGCTCCACCAACCCACGTTTTGCTCATAGGTTTTAAACTAAAACTGTGAAAGAAAAATCCCCCTAATTCTCAAGCATGTGCCACTCTGGGATTTGCTAATTTTCCAGTCTAACAAAGGAAGGGATTCCTGTGCAGAAATTCAGCGTGAACATCCTGTGTGTATAAGTGCTTTTAAACAACATATTCAGGATGGCTGGTATAGGCCGGCAAGTCTGGAGACCCAATGTCTGGCCAGGGGCATCACCTTCTGAGTCCTTCCTTCTAGCCCCCCTGCTCCCCCTGTTCATTGGATAGAATATATAGATCTGCTTTAGGTACTTAAAAACCTAACCAAAAGGGAGGAGCAGGTACTTTGTGCAAATGTTAAGAGTAACTTGATTATAAAGTCAGAACTTGGACTTACAGTATTCTTTCCAGAAACTTTTTGTAAACCTACTCTGTGCCAGTCACCATATCAAAGCACAGTAACAGGTGTAACCTGGTATCTGCCCTGAAGAACCTTACTTTCATTTCAGAAGGTTGTGGATGCAAGGTGGAAAGGAGACTGGGACATGTTTGATAACAAGCTGGCAGGCAGGATGTCCAGGGATGTGGGCTTTGGAACCGGCCTGTAAACAATGTCTATGGAGCCACTTTGCAATGGAGCCAGAGCTGCCTTGCATGTCTCCTGCCTCAAATCTTTGGATGTTAAAACAGGGCAAAGTAACCTTCTGATAAGGACTAAGCCATTGGGTGTCCAAAAAATCTGTTTGCAAAGGGAACAAGAAAGTGGATATTATGACTCCTGGGCTGATGACTACCATACTAAAAATTTAAAACATTGTTTAAAATTAACATCACTAAGTTGTCAACTGTACCAGTAGAAATGCTTTCCTTCTAATGATATAATTATTCCCTTCCCCTTCTCATAAGGACTTATGACCTTTGTCTCCTAATTGGAACATTATTTGAGCTTCTGACTGAATTAGTGATTCCCAAATACTTATTCTTATTGATCTCAAATAAGTATGTTTTTGCCTCTTACTTTGAAAGACCTTTTTATTTTTAAGTTAACAAAGCAACCCTTAATTTTTTTTCCACCTCCAATATTGTGCTGTGTGGCACTTGGTAGACTGCTGCCTTGCTGAAAAATGGTGACATTTAAGAATTTCCACTTCGTGCTAATAAAATGTTGCAGTGCATGCAAATCTCAGTATTGAGCATGTTAGTTATGCACCCAGAAGACATGTTACCTATTAGAAGACAAAAAAGGGGGAAACTGCATGTGTGTGTGCACGTGTGTTTCTCCTTGTAGAAGTTGAGGAGGTCTTTTATGAAAAGGTAGAAAAGGGGAAGAAATAAAAATGTATATATTACGATTTGGGAGGCAAAATTTAGAACACAGAGCTAAACGTATATGCTGACTCAGCATTATAGATGTAGCATAAAACACTGAATGGAATCTGGCGTTTTTAAGACATTTGGAGTTAAAGAGAAACTTTAGAAAGACTGGAAAAATGCAGGGATGAATCAGGACAGAGGCCATGGTGACAGAAAGCCCACGATGAATTCTTGGTGTTTAGCATGTAGGTACTTGAATATTGGGATTCAAATCGTTCTTAAATTATTAGAAATTATAGTTACAAGTTTCAAAGTTTCTCATTTTGAAAGTGAGATATAATAATCTAATAAACAAAATAATAAATATGTAAGGATCTATCTACACAATTCATATAACTATCAATGCAGTCTTAAAATTTATTGCTAAGGTTATCTTCAAAGTGTTACAATATAAGTGTGAATTTCAAATAACTTACTTAGGACATGATATTTAAAGAAATGGCAAATATTGTATGGTACAATTTTCTTTGAAGTCATTATTCTTCTTGAATAGTTATTTGCTTCACAGAATTTAGTCATGTATCTGGTCCATAAATACCCATTTGTTGATGAAATTCACTTTGGAGTTTTATTGCATCCTCTTTCCTAAACAGACTACAGCTTTTAACCTAAGAGAGCAGTATCAGGAATTTCATTATAGATGGTTTTATTTTATCATTGTGTATCTACTTTTGAAGCTTCCATCCCACAAAATATTTCCTGATAATACAAGTTCTTAAAGAATTCATCACCCCATTTCTCTGCCCTCTCCTTTTGCATTTCATTCTCTTCCTCCTTTGCTTTGTTTCCCCTTTTCCTTTTTTGCTATCTTTGGTTCTTTTTCAAAGTTTTCACTGCTTTTTCTGCACTTCATTTCCCTGTCTCTTCTCCCTTCACTGTTTCCTCTTTCCTTTATCATGTTATTACCTAAACTGAAACCCAATGCACAGAATGGTAAGTTTGATTCAAATGTGATTTATCCTGTGGATATTTTAAATAACGATCCAAGGACTCCCCGAGTATGATGCTAAATCCACTTTCCATCTGTTAAAAGGAAGGATTATGACATGAAAGGGAACAAAAATTGTACTAAATGCAGATGCTATATAAATGCAGTGAGGATAACTTTCCACGTGCTGAAAAAATTTCTTTTTTTCTTAAGCTTTACCTTTATTACTCTCCAGTATAAGAGAAATTACTAAGGTTGTCTGTAGTCCTCAATATAGAAAGAAGTTAGTTTTGCTCAATAGATGGCATGGAATGTGATCATTAACATTCCATTTTCTATTGTTAAAACTGCAAACATACTACAAAAATACAGGTCTTGACTCTTAATACCCTGGAAAAATAGTTATACATTTAATATTAACCAGCTTATTGTTTCTGATTTTTTCTTTTTAAAAATAATATTATGTATTACTTACCACTACCACAGAATTGAGTTTTTACGTAGTAATTCAATATTAGTATTGATAATATTTGATAATTGACCAATAAGCAAAGGAGTGGAATATACTAAAATTCCACTAACAAAAATATATGTATTTATTTTTCCTTTTTATTACATTTATCTTTAATAACTGTAAAAACTACAAAAGTGAGAGATAACAGAGATTTCTAGCCAAATGAATCTTAAAAATCAGGTGCATATATAAAATAGCCAAGAGATGAGATATGAAAATTTCAATATTTCCAAGGCATTCTCTTTCCAGGGCTTTCTCCTTCTGATCACAGCTGGCAAATTCTCCAGATGGAGACCCCACATCATTCCACAGAGGGAGTCGCCTCTGCAATCGTTACTGATTCCTTCCTTGAGAGCAAATCACAGATGCCTTTCAATTTGCCAAGATAGAATTTATGTATTGTAACTTCATGTTATAAATTGAATATCCAATGGACAATACTGGCATCCTAACTTTCGGTTAGACAATAATATTAAATGACACGTCTTACACAACTGCAATGCTCTTACTGGTATGATCCTGAATGCTTACAAAGATCCAATGTGAGAAATATATATCATCTTTATTATTCAAGATGGGAAAACTGAGAATCAGATAAAAAAAAAACCTATGTTGCCCAAATGTACAAAATAATAATTATTCCACATAGACTTTCTTCCTGTTTGGTAAATATCAATGCCCTACACAGTCGCAGTTTGGCAATGGTAAGTGATTTTGTTTCATTTTGTTTTATTCATTGTAGTAAGCACATTTAACATGAGATCTAGCCTGTCAACATAAATTTGTGTATTTAACATGTCTCCCCCCACGAGTTGGATATGCCTCTAGGGGGTTTGAGAGTCACTTATTTTATAAAAACTGACCAAAATGATCAGAAACAGGACTAGAAAATTTTTATCTCCTGGCTCCTACTAACCATGCTCCATGTCTAACCAAGCAAAAGACACGTACAGGCATTGCTACAAGCAATATTTCCATGCCCTACGTCTTCACTGCAAAATTGCTGGAATTTTTGCCACTTCAGGACCATCTATCTCGCATGCCTTGGTCAGGTGTACATCTTACATCCAGTATGAGAAATAGCAGTCCTCATGCAGATGTGTGGCAGCATATGGTCAGGATTTCGGTGAGTGAATACTTGCACCTGGAAATCAAATACCAGCACAGGCAGACCCCTCCTGCTCGCCCAGGGCAGCGTCCACCTAACGGGACTGGAAGGGCTGCCAGATCAAACGCGATCCAGATGTCTCCTCCATCTCCTCCTCTTTCCCATACAACCTTCATTGTTTTCTTTGTCCTTTGGCAATATTTTTACATTTTTAAAGAAGTAAGGAAGCCCAGAAAATAGAACTAAATATGTTTTTATAGTAGAACAAACACATCACCCATTGCGCAGTCAAAGCTTTTAAAAAACTTAGTTTCTTTTAGTTTTTTTAAAGGCTTTGTTTTCATTATGTTTTTAAAGATCATGTCAGATTTTTCTAGTAACCTTTGACTGAAAATTGAGAGGAGTGTCTTTCATGGCTTAATTTTCAGATCGGCCAAGGCAGTATTTTAGAATGTCCCACTTCAGAGGCCGCGGAGTGTCAGCAATAGCCCAGGCACCCGCACGGATTCTGACTTTCGCACACATAGCGCTGTCCTTTCATTGTGCCTACACTGAAATCCAGTGGGTCGCTTGGGGTAGCTCCCTAGTAAAGGATCTTGTTTTATCTTTTCAAAACACTTTTTTCCCCTTAGGCATGCCATGTAATCTCTTTGTACTTTAATGTCTATACATATAAACTTTAGAGAGATAAAAAGATAAAATGTTGTAAATGTGTTGAGAGCTTCTGAGCACTCTGAAGCAGTGATTAATCATTCAAAATCTCCCATATAAAGATAGAGTTATAAAATGGGCCAAAACAGGGTTGGGGGAAGGACCTGGCCAGGAATGAAGTAGTAAAATAAAACTCAAAGCTAGCCAGTAAACATGAATTCTTTAAAGCAGAAATAAATAGATGATAGAAAAACAACAACAACAAGAAAATAGGGAGGAAGGAAGGAAGGAAAAAAGAAGACAGAGAGAGAGAAGAAACAAAGGAAGAGTTAGATTTATTAGTCCGTCACTGTCGTTCTCAGTATGTGGACAAAAATGCCCACTTAGAAGCAAACTTGAAGTGATACGAGATGGTAGCTTCTGGTGACTGATTATTTTCTGTAAGATCTACAAATGTGGCAATGGACTTGAAGCTACCAGGTAGCACAGTCTTATTCTTAATTATTCTGTTACAACAAATAAGCCTTGTTCATATTAACACCTTGCTTCTGTATTATTCGTGCTTTAAATATTTGACTTTTATGACTTTCAAGTCAGGATCTAAGAAAGCTATCCATATTCTGAAAAAACAAGCTGTTATGTTTATTTTATATAAAATATCATTTGTCTGTGAGGGCATGATAAAGAAAATTAACATAGAAAAATAAAATAAATTGTATAAGCCTTGTATAAAAAAACATAATCATTGTCTTCAAATGTGTATGCAGCAGGGAGAGAATTGGTACCAGACAGACATGGGTTGAATTCTAAGCCCCTACTTTAGTAGCTGGACTCTTGCTCTCTCTGAAGCTTAATTTCCTTCTCAGTAAAATGGATGTAATAATTTTTGTGAAATTTCAATCCAGCAGAACAACATACACAAACACTTGGTATTTGGTCACCACTTGTTAAATGTCATTTCTCCTCACTAATTTTTTTCTTTTAAATATTTCTACTTCTTTTTTAAATGATGATTCCCTAAACTCAGAACCATCTTCACAAAGCTGTTCTGAACACAGCCCTGGAGACCCAGCCCCGCAGCTCTGGTCCGTCCGACTTCACAACGGGAGAGGTGCCTCTCTGGCCTCTTCCCCATCTCGCTGACTGTAGAGGTGTTGGAAACAACTGCGTTTTGCTTTTGTTTGTCATGGATTCTCTTTTTTGAGACAGTTACCCAAATTAGTCAGTAAAATATATAGACAACAAATGAACCAGAAATGCAATAATGTGCTGTCCACTCGGCCCTGAACTACTTACTTCTTGAGGTGCTGCTGAGGCTGTATAAGGAGATTGATATGTGTGAAAAGTTTCATTTCTTTGCAGAAAAATATCCTTCATGTCATTATTTATTAGCAGTGAGAATCAAGATGACAATACTGCTCTCATTACAGAAAACTGTATTGAAGCCAACTTTAAACATGTTTCTCAGGTTTGTCCTAACAATGTGGAAGGTGAAAAATGTTTCTTTTCTTTTTTCCTCTCTCTCTCTCTCTCTCTCTCTCTCTCTCTCTCTCTCTCTCTCTCTGAAAGCAACAAAAATAAACCCTACAAATAAACCCTACATGTAGATATAAAGGAAGGGACTGTCACACACACATACAACCAAATTAGTAGTATGCCCCATCAGGAAATCTTGAAATGATTGATACTTAATGATTGATATTTAAAGTACAGGCATCTCAGGTGGAAGCTCCCATCAAGAACAAATTTATAACAGTTGCATTTTTCCTTGTTTTTCTTTTCTGCAAACATGTAATACAAACCCCGAAGAATCCTGCTAGCTAGCTTTCTTTTTCTCCATTCAGCACCTTCCCCGTGTCTCCCTACCTCTCCTCATTACCCAGCCCCACTTTGGACACATACTCCATCCTCCCCCACCCCTATCTCAAGTGGTGTGAAAATAGAAAAGCAGCTGAGTATCTGGGCAGCCTATCAGTTTGCTGAGGTTCATTTTAGCTAATCCAGACATCCCACACAGCAGGGGGGAAACTGCTGTATCTAGTGAAACAAGAGCATGAATAATTAAAACTCTGTTATTAATGAACTTCCAGTCGTTATGTAAATGAAACTGATTTCAAGACTAATTTGTCAGCCTGAATTCTTTTTCTGTTCTCCTTTTGTCTAGGACAAGAACTCATCATAATGGCCTTGATAATAAAACACTAGTAGACATGCTGTGTGCAGTGCCCATCTGAGTTAGAGCTTTTAGCGTGGTTAATTGATACAGTTACTCCAGAGCAAGTCTATAAGGCATTTTGTCTGCCTTTAAGTTTTAAAAGCCGCTCTTTTCCCCTTTGACAGGGCTGTCTATTCTTCGCACATACCTCATTATCATTTACCTTTATATGAGGGGTGGCATACAATTACTGCCTGGTAAATAGTTTCTTTTGCAATATCCACGATGTTCAAAGACAGCAGAGTTCAAAAAGGTCCAGGGGAAGGGAAGCCTCTAGTATTCTGAGAATGACAAATAGCCAACAGGGAAAGAAAAGGAAAGAAAAAGGAATACTTGACAAAGCAAGACCACTAAGTACCAGTCGCCCACTGTTCCACCATCGAGTGTCACTCATGCTATTGGTGGCATTGTTCAAGTGATACCCTCGTGTCTGTGGTCACACATTTCAGCTACATTGTTTGGATCCACTGTATTGTTAGTGAAATCATTCACTAGGTGCAGCTCCGAATACTACACTCTGATTTCCTAGACTTACAAATATTTCACAAGACACAAAAGCAATAATTCCTTCAACAGAAAGCTGTTCATCAGTTGTCAACTCATTGAGAATTTACTGAGCTGGGATCTTTAGATTTGAATTTTGAAAATGCTTCTATATTATTTTTAAGGAAATGTATAAATTAGGTATCAGAAATTAATTAGTATTTTTTATTATTTGGCACATGATTTTACTTCTAAAAGGCAATGTATAAATAGCATACAGATTTACTCATTTTGTGTATCTGTTACATTGAAATAATTTTGCTCTATGTTTTTAGAAAGAGGGAAAAAAGTTCAGAAAAATCCTGGAACTTTTAAACAGCAGATGCTAATAACATGATTCTTGCTCATCTAGTAGATTGTTTTCAGCAACGGAATCTTGCTTCACAGTAATATGAAGAACTAAAAACCTCTAGGTCCCCCAAATTTTGGTGCACCAGCTCCTAGGAGGTTTCAGGTTCTTGTACTGGTATCTGTAGTTCCTTTGTACCCCTGAAATTAGAGAAGTGTTCTAGGCATTGTTTAGGTTTGCTATCTTTTGTTATCTTTGAACAGTGCCAAAGAATAAATAGTACCCTAATCACAGGCCATATCAGCATCTACTGAAATATTATCATCAGTCCCTCAGGGATCAGTTATTATAGACTTGGAAAACATTTTTCAGTCACCGAAGATGTGCCAGACAAATGGGCTAAGCAGGCAAGTAAGTGTTTGAAAAGGGAATAATCAATTTCTAAAAGGAGAAGAAAGGTCAATTAACCCATATTTATACCTTGATGTGAAAAGGTACTACAGGTGCTCCTGGACTTATGGTGGGGTTTTATCCACATAAACCCATTGTAATTTTAAAATATTGTTAAGTCAAAAATGCATTGAATACACCTAACCTACTGAACATCATAGCTTAGCCTAGCCTACCTTAAACATGCTCAAATCACAATATACAGAAAATGCTGGCAAGACCATACACTGACGAGTGTCGATTGTTTACCCTCGTGACTGTGTGGCTTTCTGTTGCTGGCCAGCATCATGAGAAAGTATCATACCTAGAGCTACCTTGAGAAAAAAAATCAAAATTCAAATTTTGAAGTACTGGTCCTACCAGGAAATCACAAGTCAAACCATTGAAAGTCCAGGACCCTCGTGTTTGTGTGTGTGTGTGTGTGTGTGTGTGTGTGTGTGTGTGTGTGTGTGTGTGTCTATATCCGTGAATATATAGTGTACAAAAATGTGTCAACTGTCAGAGAAGCATTCTACAAGTAATTTGCAGGAAACCAGAGACTCAGTGCCTAAGACAAGGCTGTCTTTTTTACTTTGTCTTGTAGCAAAACTATTATCTAGCCTAAGACACTCTTAGTGTTATTAAGGTATCAATCCTACGTGCCTGGTTACAATTTGATTCCTTTTCTCCTGGATGCATTATGTAACAATCCATGCCTCAATTTCCCAGGCAGCTAAAAGCATACGGTTATTCTAAAACATGTCTGCTTGTCACAATGTCACAGTATAGGCTAGAGGTGTAGGTTAAGTTTCATTTCACGGGAACTTGATGGAACCTGGGGCATCACAGCAGGGACAGCACATTTGATGTCTAATAGGGCCCAGCATCACCCTTCTCGATGGACTGCCCCACACATATCTGTCAGGCTTGCCGTGGAGAGGCTTCATTCTCCCTGTATTTACACCAGACCTTGCCAAAACCACTGACCATTCTCTAATTGTGATAACCCCTAGGATTCCTCTAAACCCATCTAAACCTAACATTAAAAGACAAAAGCAGCCCAGTGATGAGTTCAAGATAGGTGATGACATTTATCACCTACACACAGACATATGAGCACATGCACACTGTGGCTTCCAACTTCTGATTGATAACAGGGCTCATGGGGCTAACAAATCTGTTCTTTCTTATTCGTAGACAACTACAGAAGAAGTCATAAAAATATGTAATCTGAAATTAAAGTCAATTAAACTATGTTGCTTCTTTGTAAAGTTAAAGGGAAAACACACAAAAGTAATAGAAATCAATTATTATATATTCCCAGGCCTGTTCTTATAAGCTGGAGAGGTAATCAATCACTCCAGAGAATTCTACAAGGTAATTACTGTTTATTCTTTAATGATAATACCGTCTTCCTCTTCTTCCTTCACATGGGCCTCCTGCAGCTGCCACCTTGCAGAAAGCAAGTAAGCTGCAGTTAGAAAGAAAAGAAAAGGGGGAAAATAAAGACTGAAAGAAAGTTGGTGTTCCAAATAAAGTGGACAATAAGATAGCTGAACTTCATCCCTTTGTGTGACCTGAGGCTACGGTACTTTATGACCCATGCTGTAGATACACATCATAACTGCTTTTCAGTAATAATTGTGGCCATGGCTTTGAGAGGGGGCACTGCTGCATAGGGAGAATTAATGAGAAATATCTTTCTTGCGGATGTTTAGTCACGTAAAATAATGTAGTTTGAAAATAATAAGCAGCTGCAAAAGAACATGGACCAATTAAGAATTTAAAACAAGTAGCATTCAACTAAATCTCTTTCCCCTCTTAAAAAGAAGAGGAAAATAATTAAGAGTAAAAATAAATGCTGCTGCTATTATCAAGAACCAAAAGCACTAACCAAGAGATTTCACAGTGCTTCAGTCAGAGCTGGGCTAATGAATATAAGTTACCTTAGCCTGTTTTAGCTGACTTTGAAATTAAAGTTCCAAACCCTTGCATGCAGGGAGAGCTGGACTTGAGCAAAATGGACTTAATAAACTCCATTGTGCGATTGGATCCCTAGTGAGATTTCCTGCCCATCCATGACCAATTGGTATTATTTTTTCAGTGACTGGTACTTTTGTGAGCAAGATGGGAGTTTGTGGGAGTGATTAGCACTTTTCACTGTTGATTGACAGGTTCAAACAGAAATGAGACAATGGGAGGAGCCATTAGGAATTCAAATGCAAGGGTAGTGTTTGCAGGCTTTGTAACTGATTTTCATAGAAAGGAAATATATATGTAAGAAAAAGAAATGAATGTTTAAAATGTTAACTTACAAAGTATAAATTAATCTTTCTAGTTTCAAAATTTTTCAGAATTGAAATTAATAAAAATAAGCAGATAAGACAGCAATATTTTCAGCATTCTTTCTAGAAATTTCTTTTGTTGGCTGTGGATATTTAAGACCTGAAGATTTAAGATCTTAGAGAAATCCTCAGTAGTAAAGGTTCAGATTTGATTTTCTCATAGATTTTTGGTTTTTCCTAGGTTAAAAATGTTGTAGAAAAATAAGTATTATTTTTCTAAGAAAAGAAACATTATGAAGCTTTCTATTATATCCAGAGAGCATTCCTTAGGGAAATAATTATAGTGAATGATACTAGCATTGACCAGAAATTGATAATTGGCCACAAATAATTAGAGTAGAATATCTTTACTGGTATAAATTATGCTAATATTTTAGCCTTGTCCCTAGGTGCTGATGTTGGTTTCTTATAAGTAATTTTGTTTTAAATTTACATTATAAATTTAGCATACTATATTTGCAAATTTAATCTGATTTGGCATCAAAGCAAAGGCAGACAGTACAGAATTAAACAAATCCAATCAAAGATGAAAAATGAGATGCACACCATTATTTTTCAGTATGTTTTGGTGGTAAGAGTTGGCTTCTGGGAAACGAAGTTTTCTGTGACAACAATGCACAGAATCAAAAACAAAGTAGAGAAAAATGGGTGACCAGAAGTCACCTCACAAATTTGAATGGAAACATGTCCAATACCTCATAACTTGTTAATATGGAAGGGACGATAGAGTAAATCCAATACCCGGTGCATAAAATGATCACCGCATCAGATATTTATGCACATCCTGTGTGTGGCTCAGCATTCAAGCTGTATTTTTGAATATGTTGTGACTAATTTATGCCAAGTTTTCATCAACCTAGCATTTTTCATTTTTCAATTGACATACGACGTTCTGTAATTCGTGTGCTCAGTATGTTAATATTCCGAGATAGTAAGAGAAAATTCAGTGCATCACAATAACAAAAATGGAGCCTCACTGAAGTCAGAGGTTGAGAAAACAAGCCCAGCCCAGGGAGTGGTAGTGTTAGGATTTATGTGGGTCATTGAGAACGTGCACTTTTCCCATGTCAAGAGGTGATTTCTGTCCTCCTTTTTTGACCAGTCTCCACATCACCTGCTCTTCCATTTCCCTCCAAAATTTCCAGGCATGCTCTATGAGTGCTTCTCACACATTACAGAAAATTGGAATCACCTGGGCATCGAGAGATTTTTCTAAGCTTTTCAGAAGTTTCTATGTGCAGCAAAATTTGGGAAATGCTTTCTGACTTACTTTTCTCTAATTTGGTCTGAAAAAAACACCAATGGAAAAAGAAATACTTCTCCATTTACAGTGATTTCAGGCACACAACTCCCTGATCAGCCGTCTTTTCTGAGAAGAATCATGTCACCATACTCAGTGCTTCGCTGCTGAATGTGCTACAGCCTCTCATCCGCTCTCAACTTCTTCTTATTTTTCTTTTTATACTTTCTCATCCCCTAAATTACTACAGATCAACTGTTATTCCTCTGAGTTTTCAGCTCGTATTCAAGTTCGTATCTTTAGCTGTCTTTGGTATCTTACTGCTGATTTAAACATGGAAAAGATTCCTTCTCCATGTTACCAATTTATTTCTCTTTACCCAAAACCCACAGGCAGGACCTATTTCTTTCTTCAGTCTTCATCTAAGAGCTAAGTTAAGGCCCTCAGTGATTTTTTTATGTCCTTATAGTGGACTTCTCTGTTTCAGACTCAAGTTTTGTACCTGTCTCCTCACAATAGACTCATCACTTTCCTATAAAAAATGCTACTGTCACAAACTTCTTGTCATTTCTCCTGCTTGTTATGAACACCTCATCAGTGTGTTTTTAAACAGTGTCTATCTAATTCACATCCCTATTCCATTTCCCCAGAGGCTCCTCCAGTCCCAGGCTAAATTTGGGATTATACGTCTGGATGAGAATCTTCTAACAATGATAGCAACACTTAATAAATGCTTATGTACCCAGAAGGTGAACACGGAGTGCTATTCCACACCATAGATGGCCAGGAGCCTCTCTAGATTTCCTGGAGTTGCTATAGGCCTTAGAAATGCATTTGTCCCTCACTGTGCTCTTTTTCCTTTCCTCAACTCATTGTGAGTCACACAGCTAACACTGAGCCAGGATCATCCAGACAGCCAGCAAGGAAGACAGAGAATTGATAGTTATATGATCTGTCCAGAAAGGACCCAGCTGTGTACTACAAAAAATAGAGTCATTTACTGAAGAATATACATGATACAATAAACATAGTATATAAGACAATGATACCTCAGGCCCCTTCTTGGGATCTCACATGGTTCTCCCAGTTGCCAGGAGCTGCCCCGTTGTATTTCCTTGAATCTCATCGATGGTTTGAAATCTCTTCCCTTTCAAATGTGATTTCAGTTCTAGGAAAATTCAGAAGTCATGGGGCACCATATCTGGGCTGTAGGGGGCTTGAATCTCTTGGGTGATTTGATATTTTGCCCAAAAACTCTGCATGAGACATGATGCATGAGCAAGCACATTGTCAGTGATGAAGCTGCCAATCACCAATTGCCCATAGCCACAGCCTTCTGAATCATCCAAATAGTTTCTGCAGAGGACAGTTCAAGCTCAATGCAAAATTTGAAGCAAATTCGTTGCTTCACTCACTCAATTGTTTTGAACGGATAGCCACATAGTACACATGCTCACTCAATGGCGTCTACCATCTCCACTAACTAGTACAGTGAAGTCATCATTGTTCACACATGCACATTCCAGTCCACTCTCCTTGGCTGCCAGGTTACATCAATGTCACACAAACTGTTCTTGTTATATTAACAATGGCTGGACTTTTTCTGGACACACTGCATATATGCATCTATGTCTGTGTTCTATGTTAGATTATGCAAATTATACTCTTACTGGAAAAAGTATTTTAAAAACAGGATGCCCTTTTACCTCCCATCTAAAGGGCCTGATTCCACATAAACTAAGCTTTGTAAAATCCATCATAATTCTTGCTGATGTCCGCCAATGCTGTCACCCACCATTTCCCTTCTCAGATTCTACACCCAATAATTTCTGCCTTTCTTCTTTCTTGTCTCCATTAACATAAGTTCTATGTTCTCATTTTCCAGGTCATCATCTTGATTTTTTCAACTCTCTCTTCTAAATGTATTTGTTGCCATGACACTATTTTATGATAAGTCTTCTTTCAAAGGAAACAACAACCAAAAAAAATTTTTTAAGTCAAATAAATATACATTGGTGAGAGAACCCTATCTTCTTTCTGGATGCATTGCATTTATAAACAGTTTAATATACAAGCATCACGTGATTGTATATGTCAAGGGCTGGGTGTAGAAATGAATTCAAAGTAACATGCAAGGAGACTAACTGCTCAATAATCTAAAAGCAAGATTCGATTATCACAAAGTGAATTTTTAAAAGTTAATTAAATGACAGATACAATTATTTTAACTTGTTAATTTTAACTGAATTCATTAACATCTGAGGTCACTTACTCATTTATAAGGAGAAGAATGGTTTCTCTATGGGTTGGACTTGGAAATTGAGCAGATGTTTCAAGTCCCGATTGTCATTCTGCTAGTTGTGTAATCTTCACAAGTAATTTAACCATTCATGGTTTCCTCATTCCAGGTGCAAATAGTGTTTTATTCTGAGGCTATTTTTAAGGTTTCAGTGAGATAAGATCTGTTTGGTTCCCCATAGGGCTGGGACAAGAGGAACTCTGCAGATAGTAGTTGACACTGTTGTTGGCTTGCCTCCATCAACCTGTTACCAGATAGCTAGGTGTTTTCCCTGTATTTCTCACACAGCTCTATAGGATTCTTTTCTCAGAGCCCCTCCCCCACAAATCCATCCCTGGTATTATACATTTCAATTCAAAAAGATTTTATACTTACTTATCAATACCTTAGCATTTTTCAGTATCATGTATACTTTGCCCATTTTTCATTCCAGTGAATTATAAATGAAAAACATTTTAAGATACTCCATGGGCTTTTAATGTAGCATATCTGTTATCAGCCTCTGTAGCCACTAGATGTCAATACAATGTTTATCTAAAAGGTTTAATAAAGACTCATTAGTATCCTATTTAATGATTAAATAATGTATTCCCTTTGCAAGGTATTTTAATATTGAAGGGTTTCAAAGCATTTACTGTAATATTTATGGAATTCACGCCACTAACAACTGAAATGCTCCACCTCATCCAAGTGTAAACAGTTGTTGAATAGAAACAGAGTTTTGGGCCTGAATCAAATTAAAATTGCTTAGAAAAATGTACGTAGGCAGAATATAATTGCCCTAATTAGATTTTTTGCAGGTACTTTACTTGCAGAAACATGACATCTTTATTATTTAAAACTGGATAAGACCTGCATCTTGTATTTTATTTTAAAGGTAACTAACATCTTACCTTTTCATATTTATGATAGTAATTCTGAGAGAAGAAATAATCTGAAGTATTTCTAAAATTATTTCCTTCAAGATATTGACCATTTTATTAGTGATTTGGCTAAAGATAATTTAAATTCTTGTCAAACCTGACCTTTGGAGTGTTTAAGCATTTACTCTTCAATCTTTAGCCCTGAAGTTAAAGTCACAACTTTCCTCTGAAGATATTAAGTATCTTTATTATTTTTGATGCCTGATACTGATAAAGAGAAATATAATTAAAACCTCCTTTCCTTTGACATTAGGTTGCTGTGATTTACATGTAAAATAGAGAGAAAAGACCACAGAACAAACAAATGAATAAAAATCAAGTAAACAAAGAAAAGAACCATATCTATCTTTACCTGAAAAAGTTCTTACATGTATCTTTTCCAATAACAACTGACATGTTTTTTCTGACCCTTTTAATATGGGTCATATAGTCTATCTGCTCATTTCAGCCAAAAAATAATAACAAGATAACTTGGAAATCTACTAATTAAAATAAATCTTTAGTCTAAATATCACTTGTTATGTGCCTTAGTATAGTGGTATTCTATATCACTAGCCCTCAACCCTAAACAAATGGCACTGTAATGAAACTTTATGACAGGAAATGAAATTTTAGTACTTTATTAGAAAGCTTCCTTTATTTTTTGCCCACCTTTCCATATCCATACTGTAAGTTGCCAATAGTTTACATAAGGTTACAATTTAACATATTCAATATTTTGGGGGGAAAAAGAGTAAAAGTAGGGAAAGGAGTAAAAAGAAACTAAAGGCAAGGGAGTCTGTTTGAGAACCTATTCATTAATTTCCAAACATTTGATAGAAATTCTCTTCCCTGTCAGGACTACCATATCTGCTGTGTGAGTTGGATGGGCCAGTGTAAGTGACTCAGACATGGGAAGAGAGGAGGAGAAGGAGATGATAGTGATAGAAGGTGTGTGGGAAGGACAGAGGGGATGGTAAGGTAGGCAAGAGGGCTTTGGGTAGGTTTAGAATGTGAACTGACCTTCCAGTCGTCTGGAAGTTTCAGCTGATGGTCAAAAGGTGGGAATAAAATGTAACTGATAGCCCACTTCAAAGCGGGGACAAGCCCTGAGCACCGCAACGTGGTAGGTGCTAGACACAGGAGCCTGCTGAGCGCCTGGAAGGTAGCTGGTTGAACTGAGATGTGCTGTGTTACATAAGAAACACCAGTTTTCAAAGATGTGGCATGAGAAAACATGAAATATTTCTATATTGATTCTTTAATAAATTTTGGATTAATTTGGATAAATAAAATAATTATTAAAGCAAATTTTACTTTTTCTTTTAGTCTTTAAATGTGGCTACCAGATTTTAAATTACATACGCGGCTTACATTCTATTTCTACTAGACAGGACTATACTATCCCAGAAAGAAGTTACCAGCCTTGATAATACACAGCAAAAATGTTTCTTGGACTCTTATACTATCACCCATTCTCAGCTTAATATTGTAACACTGATTAGAGAGGAAATGCTTTCTGAAAGAGAAGTATAGGCCCCCTCAAGAGGAGTGCTGTGACATCTTCCTTCTGTTGTGCAAGGGATGTGATTTCTGCCCACTTCAAGCCTAGCAAAGAGGAACTTCAAAAGAAAACCATTTGTTCTGATCGATTGAGATGTTGATCCAAAGGGGAGCCTGGCACTTCATGCTGTATAGGTATCTGTAGGGTCGCAGAAACTCTTCGGTGAGCCCTTCCCCTGGTACACGGAACTGAAGATAGTAAGAGAGCACTTAGAAAAACTTGATCTGGGATTCTTGCAGTTGTAGGGAGTAAGAAGCAGGAATTACTGAGGGGGCAAGAGAGGAGAGCAAGGAGTTAGAGGAGAACACTTGCACTGTCCCTCCTGGAGGTGCCTAATGTGCACAGGCTGCAGCTAAAAAAGAGAAAGGAGCTTTGAACTGTATGTGAATGAGCATTTCTGTTTGGATAGAAGAGGGCATTTTAATAACTGGAAGTGACACCTCTAGTACTAGTAAAACTATGGAATATGCCTGAGTTCAGGGGAAGGAAAAGGTCTATTACTGCATTTATTGTCTGTCTCCCCACTAGAATTTGAGCTCCAGGAAGGCAGGGTTGTTTTATCTGTTTTGTTTTGTTTTGTTTTGTTTTGTTTTGTTTTCACTTGTATATTCTGAGGCCTAAAAAAGTACGTGGTACATAGTAGGTATGTAGTAAATATTGGTTAAATAGATGAATAAATGAATCTGATTAAAAATCAGTAATATGATTGAAAGCAGTAATTAGAAAAAATGCTTTCTTTTGTATCTCCAGAGTCTAGCATGTTCAATAAACTCGACACTTGTGTTAGAAAAAGCAATACCTATGTTATTTAATGAACATAAACTGGCCAGTAGATAAAAGGAGGAATTTCTGATCGGTTCAGCTAATGTCGTCCATTGTAGAAATTATAGAGTATAGTCAAACCACTGCGTGATGCTTTACTATCAGGGACTATTATACATTTTCCTTGACAATAGTCTCATATTTCAGCTTGTGGCACTTAAAATATTTCCAGTGTTTTAGAGTTATTGAACCTGTTTCAGTCAGTATAATCCTCAGTGAATTTCTTTCATCATTCATGGCCAATTACCTTTGTTTTTCAATTACTGGTCATTTTATTTGAGATTGGGTTTTGAGCATGCTCAATACTTTGCATCATTATTTTATGTAGATTCAGGTTAACAGTGAGAGAGATTGTAATTTTGCAAAGATACACGCTGCCACCTGTACAGATTCTAACCTTCACTTTTTAGGTGCCATGTGGCAGCTGCACTGAGGATCCAGGACCTAAAAGCATTCAGTCAGCATGATTAGTTCTTTACGTGTCTAGGGCTTCACTGCTCTGTTTCCTCAGTTTTTGAGAACTCACTGACAGTTTTGTACTTCAAAGTCAATAAGAATATGATAAAAATATTAAACTTCTAGATTAAAAAGTTTGTGCCTGAATATTTTTTGAAAATGTACTACTGGGCAAAAAAAAATGTACTCATGGCATATTCATGATCATTGTATTTCAAAGTATAGATAGTGATGATTACTCTACCTGGCTGTGTAAACCTAGCTAAAGAGATGTGAGTATAATCAGCTCATCCCCCTAGGACAGGCTAACCATCACTCAGTTTCCATTACTTTGGTTCATGCACCAACAACGCTTCCTCTTTTTTACCTCCTGATATTTTCATTCAAAGGTACCAACTAGCCTTTAAGCTATATCAGTGAGTTTTTATCAAAAGATTTGAGAACTATTTATGCATATTTTAAAATATTTTGTGAAAGGGAATTGGGAATCTCTGTTTTTATAATTCTTAAAATTGAAAAGGGGCAAATTTAGGCTAATTTCTATAATTTCCTAGGTGGTAGAAAAAGAACATTACAACCTTTAATAATTTTGGAAATCTTTCTTAAGGAGAAAAAAACAATGAACTCAAAGGATAAGTCTATGAAAGGAATAGAATTCCTAGAAAGTAGATGGGCACAGACATACTGAAAACAAGGACAGCAGTGAGCGATAAAGATTGGGAGAAGTAAATCAAACAGAAAAGGAACAATGCAGAGATGTCAAATTATTGCCAACACAAATGTCAACTTGGGTTAATAGTTACTTTCCTGAAGGAAGTTATTTAGAAAAAAATTTAGGCCCCTGCCTGGCGTAGCTCAGTGGATCACAGGTTCAATTCCCAGTCAGGGCACATGCCTGGGTTGCAGGCCACGGCCCCCAGCAACCGCACATTGATGTTTCTCTCTCTCTATCTTTCTCCCTCCCTTCCCTCTCTAAAAATAAATTAATTAAATTAAAAAAAAATTTAGGGCCATTACAATCTGTGTAGAAAAGAGTGTCATAATCACAGTGCAGTAAGGGGGAGTTATCACAAAAGCCATGGGTTTCTACTTTGATTCTAGCAGGTAAGGGTCTCTGCCACAATGAGAAAGCCAGTGGGTGAGCAAAGGAAACAGAGTCACCATCTATGGCAGAGAATCTTAGCTACATCAACAGTGAGGAACTAGTTCTGAAGTTTTTTTTTTTTTTCACTGAGAAGAAAACTCTTCACACTGGACATGTCAATTTAAAATAATAATATGGTTTGGAAAAAACATAAACCAAAAAGAGAGAAAAAGAGGAGAATAAGGTTGACTATTTCAGACTAGTTCACATCTTTGAGGCCTCCATTATTATACCTCAAGTTACTGAGAGAACTTGAATACATGATTGTTGGGCCACTCTAAGTAAGATTACAAGAATTATGAACGGTGCCAAAAGAGCTAGAAACCTAAGTTTGAGGCAAATATTCTTCCATTGCCTAAAAAGAAGAGAAAAAATTGGATTGTATTTACCATGGAAACAATGACCTTCTTCCATTCCAATGTGAAAACCTCCACCTGTGCTCCCTCTCCTCATGCCAGGATCCTTCCTCTTTCTCTTACCAGGCAGATCTACTGTAAGAATAGTATGTCTAGTTACCTTCCATTTTTCTTCTCTTAGTGACCTCTGAACTCCTTACCACAGATTCCATTTCATTCTGCTGGAATCTCACAAAGTTCCTATCTAAAAAATTGCTAAATACTCATTTGCAGTGCATCATTAACATCTTTTATTATACCTTCTTTCAGATATCTTTATATAGTTTAACATCCGAGAACATATGTTCTTTCTCTAATTGTCCTACCTCTTTCTTAAGTTCCTCATCTGGCCCCTCCTACTCTGAATATAAGTATACTCTTCGATTCTGTTCTCAGCTTTCTCAATCCAAGTGTCTACCCTGGAAATGTTAATGACAACCATATGTTGATTAATAGTTTAAGCTATATGAGGCCTCAGTCTATCTGCTTATTCCAAGTTTTCTAAATGTTGGCCTTGTGTTCCAGCTACCCAGTAGAGATATTCATGGTTGTCTTACACATTCTTCAGTTCAACTTGCTCAAAATAAAATTTATCTTCTCTGTTCACATGCCCCTATTTTCTTCTTGTTCTTCAGATGGTTGACCATTGCTGGTGACTTATTCTTGAACCAATACTCTATACCCACCATGCACTTTGCTGCGTCTACATGTGCCATATCACATAATATGCCCAATAACCCTCTGAGATGGATTATGATACACATTTTACAGAGGAGGAAGTGGAGTCATCAAAAAAACACTAGGCTAATGATTTGTGGAGCTGGGATTCCTATGACATCCTCAGAGACAATAACATTTTAATATCAACCTGAAGGAAACACATATAGGGTGAGGTGAGTTTATTCTTTTTCTACGGAGGGTAGAACTGGAATAATGAATAGAAGTTATGTGAATATAGATTTCAGTCAACTTATCAAGGGATTTCTTAAAAAGTGGTATTACAGAGCAAAGACACAAGTTTCCTGAAAAAGTACTGGCTTCAGACTCTGGACTGTTGCAGAAAAATCCTTTTGATAGAGGAAAAATTTAAACTACACAAACTCCTAAATTTCACAACAGAATAATATTTCTTGGCACTGCCTCATTTGGGTAATCAATTCAGTAGTATGTTTAATGATCATATCAAAATGAAACAGGTACACATGGCCATTTAATAAATATACTACATATTGGATAATCAGTGTTCTAAACAGTCTAAAGTCATGAAAACTTTGGTAACCTAAAGTTATTATTTTAAATAGGAAAAAGATATTGTCATTTTTTGTTTTGTTTTGTTTTATTTTATTTAGTAGCTCAGCTACTTTAGGTCATATCATGTTCCCTATTTGGAAAAGCAGTTACTATGGCTTCTGCTAATATTTCTAAGTGATCTACCATTACATATGAGAGGGGACCCAAGAACCCCAGAATTTATGTATATGTATATATATATATATTTTCTTTCTTTTTAAAAAATTGTATTTTAACTGTTGTTGCAGTACAATTTTCTATCTTTTACTCCCATCCCAACCCACCCACCCAGCCCTCCTCTGCTCCCTCCCATTTTACATATATATTTTTTTAAAGATTTATTTATTTTTAGAGAGAGAGGAAGGGAGGGACAAAGAGAGAGAGAGAGAGAGAAACATTAGTGTGTGGTTGCCTTTCACTTGTCCCCTGCTGGGGATCTAGCCCACAACCCAGGCATGTGCCCTGGCTGGGAATCGAACTGGCAACCCTTTGGTTGGCAGCCCATGCTCAATCCACTGAGCTACACCAGCCAGGGCTTATTTATAAAAATTTGTATATTTATTTTTAAATGTTCACACTTCAGTCACTTTCAAAGTACTCTCTATTTGATGCAATATTCCTACTGAGATGTTTAGTCCACTCATTGATTTTGATGCCTTTTAGTGCTTCTGTCAGGTTTTGTTTCCCCTCTTCCACATTGGCAAAACATTCCTTTGAGGGCTTTTTTTCACTGGAGAAAGAAAAAAAAAGTTACTCATGATGAGATCAAGTAAATAGGGAGGGTGTGGCACGGGGATCATGCCATTTTTGTTTTGTTTTATTTTGTTTTTTTTTTTATCAAAAACTGCTGAAAACTCAGCATGGTGTGGGCAGTACAACCATAAATCACATATCATGAAATGGGTAAATACACTGAAATAGTCTTAAAAAAATCACTGGAGTTGAATGTAGTTTCTCAAAACAGCGCCAGCTGGAACACTGTTACAGATGGGCTCCTAGAACACTCACCTAGTGGGGGAAGCCTGTACTACAAGGGGCCTGCCCTCCAGAAGATAATTCTGGGCTTTTTGGGGTCCCCTCTCACAATGTCATTCTGACTACAGTATCATCTTGTGTGGTTTCAATAGCAAGAGGAGGGAAAAGTGAATCGAAAAAATCTGACACTGTTATAAAAGAAGAGAACATTTCTTGTCTTTTTGCATGTGAGATTTGCTTTTTCCCCATAGGTGTAGTACATTTGCGTTTCATGCCTCTTGGTTTTTGTTCATTTGGTTTTTTAATGTAGATTTTAGCCTGTATTTTTGTTTTCGTTTTTGTTGTTGTTTTAATACCTGCTTTCAGAAAGGTCTGTGCTCAACATTTTGCATCATGTGATAATTATCCCTCAGCAGAAATGGTAAATAAGTGCAAGGAGTGAGAGTCATCACCAACTAAAACCGTAGTGGGGAAAATCTGAAAGGTGAGCCACCAGAGAAGAGATGCCCAAGGCTCTAGCCTATCATGAGACTTTGTTCGTCCGCTTTAATTAGCACCTCATCCCTTTCAGCTTGGTGTCACCCAGCTGGCTAGAGCAAGACGCCACCTCCTCCACCTCCGGAAAGTACAAAATACGGTGCTCTATTCCGTTTTCCTTCATCTCACTGAGATGTGTAGTGCTTTCTTTAAGTACAGTTGGTGCTGTCACTTTCATTGCAAATTTAAATCTCTGTTTGGAAAAAGGTGATAAGAACAGTTTGTTTCAAGTCCCTGGTGTTTAAGCCTTAAAGCAATTCCCAACATTCCAGACCCCTTCTTATTTGATGACTACAGTTTGTGGTCTTATTAATAGTAGCAGCATCCAGGTTCTTCTTAGTGCAAGGCACCCCAAAGAGGTCTCTACATGAGCATTACTGTTTTTCTGTGCTTCAAAGTTTGTGTTGATTGCTTTTAGCCTTTTTGGTGGTGCTTGCTGATCGGTGCATATTATAAGAAAATACCAGCATCTGTGTGCATTTATTTGAGGTTTCTTTCTTGTTTCTTGTTAAAAAATGGAGTGCTTACTGGATGCATTTCATTTTATTGCAACTCTTCCATAACTAATATCCAATACTGCACAGTGAGCTACAAGTGAGAACATAATGTCTTCCATTTTTCTATGCAGGTTTTGTTCATCAGTATTTAGCTCATTTCTTTATAAATTATCTTGATGTGTGTTGTGCTTGAAAGTTATCATATTAATAACATTTTATCTATGTTATGATCAATGTACATTTATTGGCTTTTGTCCCCAAGACGAGGTGTTGATAAACAACTCATTTTATTTGATTTCTTTTGAAACTCCTTTATATGTTCCCTAGGCACCAGGTACATAATAAGATTTGGAGACAGAGAATTTAACAGCACATTAAAATTATTTCATTTTTATATAATATTCTAAGCAGTCTACCAGATGTCTTCATTTGGTCATTCAATTTCAAGATCATTCTTTTAAATTTATCATTATAAGTCATCATGATACCTTAAATTGTATGCAATGTATTTTCTGGTCATTATCTGCTTTGATTTTCATTACAATTCTGAAATTTATAGGTTAGGAAACCAAAATTCAGACAAGTTAAGTGATGGGCTGGGATCACCAAGCTGACGACAGAGTTTGCAGAGCCCAAGCCTAGACCCTGTCATACAGCACAAGGCTGGAAACTCGCCCAGCTAGACTGAACTACCTGCCTTCCACTGGAATTCCTGACCTAGCAAACAACCACAAGCAGCTAGGAGGCCTTAGGCATTTGTAAGGGCCTCAGACATTGTTAACCATGTTAGTGAGCCCTAGTAATTAAACTTCTCAGAACCTAGTTTTACATTTGTAAAATACACAAAATCATAAAAAATTCACATGACTGTTTTTGAAGACCAGATAATGTCAAGTATTTAGCACAGTGGTAAACATTACCTTCATTTCTCTTTTATACAAAAAATATAGGTGGCTAATCTAGTATTACCAGATGAAACTGAAATATTTTCAGTTGGTCAGCTAAGAGCTATATGAAGTTTATCTACACTATTTGTTCTGAAGCAGAGTAATAGTTCAAACATGTTTGATTCCAAGAACTTGTAGTATAAACCAGAGGGGAAATGTTTTATAAATAGCCGAAGGTACAGGTAAACATTGGAAAAAAGAAGTACACATTGATTCATAACAATAATAGACTAATAGTAATAACTAGCTACTTCATTATTCAACTATTACATGTTTTTTTTAAAGATTTTATTTATTTATTTTTAGAGAGGGAAGGGAGGGAGAAAGAGAGAGAGAGAGAGAAACATCAATGTGCGGTTGCTGGGGGCTGTGGCCTGCAACCCAGGCATGTGCCCTGACTGGGAATCGAACCTGCGATGCTTTGGTTTGCGGCCCACGCCCAATCCACTGAGCTATGCAAGCCAGGGCTCTATTACATGTTGTAAGTTTTTATAAACTTATTTTACCCTTATAACAAAGTTATCTGATATATAGTTTTTATTAAACCTATCTTGCAGATAAAGAAACTGAGGTCCCAAAAAGCAAGGACATCCAGGGTAGGAATTCATGCCAGTTTCACTATAGCTCCCACATTCAACCATCAAAATATAATACTTTAAGATAAATTAACTGCTACTTGTAAAAGTAATTTTATTGACATGTATATTACACTAATGAAGAGACACCCTGAATTTTTGTATTCCCAGATTAGAACATGATTAGAACATAAGCATATTTTAGCATGCCATTTCTTTATGTATTATAATCAATCATTGTCAATAAAACTACTCATTAAAATTTAAAAAATAGATGCAAATTAAAGAAACTTATTTTGGACTTTGGATAACACTAAAAATATTTGTTTGTTAAATGTTTTTTCTTCTTTCATTGTCTAGTGACAATTATTTTAAGCATATTAAAAATAAGTGCAGATATTAGAAAATTATTTGGAAAATGTAGAAGAGCTAATTAAGATTCTAAACTAGAGCACCCAATAAACTACCTAAAATGACAATAAAATAATTCCATAAAATTCAAGCTTTAGAAGAAACCAAGCTTTCCTATTCAAATTCTCTCAGATGTAGATTCACATGGAAAATATCACACACACACACACACACACACCCAGGGATATGTATTAATTCCATAAAGAGAAAGAAAGAAATTAGAAAAATGCAACATTCAACATCACTTTTAATGTTTTAGTCATCTTTTGAGGTGGTTTCCACTATCTGGTATGCCTGAGGGAAGGACTAGGGCCCTTCACTCAGAAGCCCTTGGGCAAATGGGCACCTGCCTGGGGCTGGACCAGCTTGGAGCATCCCTCGAAGCTTCCCCCCTCCTTTTGGAGGGGAACCACAATTTGTGTTTTGTTCATCTGGGTAACCTCATTTTCTTTGCATTTAACTAGTGGGAGTTAATTGAACTACCTGCTGAGATCTCTGGCACATAGCTAAATGAGGTGAAATGAGGTTACCGTGTTCCCTAACCCACTTCTGGCCCCATTTACAGTATGGGCTGGCTTTCACAAAGGGTCAGAAAGCACTTTGAAAATGGCAGATTGCAACCAACTACTTTTTAGCTACATCGACATAGATTCTTTGTTTTCCTACTCCTTAACTCCACCCTCCTAAATACTTAGTCTGCCCAGTTTCTTCCCCTCCATCTCAACCCAGATGCACTTCCCATCTTTCCCAGCCAATTACCAGCAAATCCTTAGGACCTTCCCACTCATATCTATATGTTCCATTATGTTTCCAGAGACATCATGTCCACAACTTCAGTTCTCTGCCGCTCATTGTCACCTAACAGACCTCACTAATTCCTGTCCAACTTGGAAAAAAAAAAGCACTATCTATACAAGATTAAACATTGCCTTGAAAAATAAAAATCTAATCCACCACCAACTGCTTATATTATTTTAAAATATCAAACTGTCTGTTATTTTAGCACTGCTATGACTACACTAATGAATTATTTGAACTTTAGTAGAAACAAGATACTGGTTATGTCTTACATGAAGAACAGAACATAGTTTGTGACACTCCTTGTCCCCTAAAACGAGATTAAATAAAATATTGTGTGTTTCTGCATTGTTTTCCCTTGAATAAGTGCTAATGGGAATTATCTTCCTTATCCCTTTAAAAATATGTATTTTTTACTACCCAAGTAATACATTAGAGAATGTTTTAATTCAAAAAATATGTATAATCACTATCTATTTTGTTTTAAATGTATAGGTATAAACCATTATAAAGAAATAAGGCAAATAGCCATATATACCTTGTTTTGTCTATGTGATTCTGAAGCTGAAGTCACAGTGCCCGAATTCGCTATGTTTACAAGTTACCGTGAATTTTTACTTCATGTTAAAAGAATTAACTGAGTAGTTTTCCTTTACTTTGAACTTATGTTTTAATCACTATTGCTGCTTCATGCTAGTTGAATAATAGTAATTATAAAACTGTTAAAATACACCACAGCATGAATACACCTTTACTTCATATTCATGAGCACAATAGACATTAGCTAAGATTCTGTTTGTAGATGTTATATAAATAATTGCTTCTTATAGATTATTATTTCAATACTGCAAACTGTGTTATACACATTCTTACATTTTACCCTTTGCACCATTCTAATTTTATTGAAATTTCTTACCTTTTCCACCTTGACTCCTTTTGTTCTCACCAATATATTTATGTAGGAGTTACCCAAGTTTGGGGGCTTATTTTTCTTATTTGGGTCATCTCCAAACTTACTATAAATTGTTGACTACCATGCTGAACAAACTGTCATCCTCCAGACCTGGACTCACCAATAAAACAACTCTCCATCAGGCATTTTATAAAACCTGAACCCAAAACTAATGTGACTATCATAGAATTGTTTCTAAAACTATGCCTGTCTTATGTAGACTCTGATGGGATACTCTTTAGACCTGTAAATTCAAGGTAAGAGTGATAAGTGTCTTTGATATTGCATCTTAACCTATTTAAAAAAGATTCATGGGTGTTCTATCCTAATAAGATAAGGTAGATGAATCAGTCAAGAAGAATATGAAGTTGCAGTGTCGAAAGTTCAAGTATACTTGAGCATTTAGAAGCATAGAAGTGTATTGACAAATAACAGAATATTCCTGGAGCAAATAAAAAATAAAGGAGTGAGGAGCAGCATAGTGCATGTTTGAGCCAATCATCTGATAAACTGTTATTTATATTTCAGGGTAATTCATTATTCAATGATAACACCACATAAAACCAAAAACTGCTTTGGAAGTGTAATATTCTTCAGAAATTTTATATTTATTTATTTATTTATTTATTTATTTATTTATTTATTTATAATAGCAATGTGTAAACAGAATCAAGAAGCCAGGCATGATGAGGTCTTACCCACATTTCATATAAACTGTCAGCCACAGAGTGATTACAGGATAAAACTAGTAGAGATGGTGACCAGCTTAGTTTTTACATTGGATGTGACTTGTTTGAGCTTGAACAAGGTGTTTTCAAGCATATTTCCTTTCATAACTTTTAAGATGGAAATGGAAGACACATGTTTAACAATTATAAGATAAGCTCCTTTGAAACTCTCTAGACTAAGATTGAACATTCTTTACATCATGGTGTCTCTGATTTTCAAAAGACTAAATCCTCAAAAGAAAGCAATTGTGATGAAGTTAATTAAGACAATTCTTTGGCCATATTTGATCATATTTAAAGGCTATAAGTTTCTAAAGGGTATAAGTTTTCATGTTTTAAATTGAGTAAGTCTTCAGTGTAAGAGGACCAGTCCCCCTTACCAGATGTATGTGTGTATCTGCTGGAGACTATTTATCCATGCAGTGAAGAGAAAGAGATCCGTGCTGCTCTGGTTTTCATAAATCTAAATTTCAGAACAACATTCAAAGATTAACTGATTAAAATCACAGAAGTAGATTAAAAAGGCTATAGATTAATGCATCTATATATTTCTATTATATCTGATTATTTAACAAGTACATTCTTAAGTCTTAATCTCTTTTCTAGTTCAAAAGTCTGATTGGACTACAGGGGAACAAAACAATTTGCCCAAGCCAACAGGTCATTTTAGTTGGACTCCAGGTTTCTAAATGAACTTCCACACAGACCCTTGTAGACATCTGAATTCCATAAATCCACAGGTGTTTAAGAAACCCTAAAAGGTTGGATCAGGTAGCAGATTCATTCTGCTGTGACTTTACAAGGATTTTATACTGTGTAAACAACACTCACAAGGATTTCTCGTTACTACTGAGTTAAACCAGTGGCAGGGAGAGCCACTTTGAGTTTTCTTCCTTAAACTATGATGTGTTTCAGTTTTATTTCAGTTATGAGCTATGTATAGTATGTTATCTTGTATATAATGCAGGTAGCATTTTAATTCTTTACTTCATGAACAGGACACCATGGCAGAAAACATCTCCTCTTAAAAGGAAATAACACTCATCTGGGAAGGGGAAATGTATTCTGCTACATAGATTTATCTAAAATTCTTCCCATGCATTGTGCTAAGAAAACAATTTTGAAATGTCCAAATATTACTTATTTGTTTCTCTTAAAACCAAAAGTTTTGCATATCTTAGATACCTTTTCCAAAAGAGAAATTTGAGTGAAGTTAATGTAAGGAGATGATGGAGTTTACCCATCAAATGTCTAAAAAACCTAGTTTTATTTTTGTTTTGCTTCTTTCTTTGTTTTATTTTAGTAGTCAAAACAGAAACCAAATTTAGAGAACAAATTAAAAAAACACTAAAATCTTCATAGGATAGTAAATATACAATATGTCTTGAATGCAATGGCAAACTATGATATTCAAATGTCCCTCAATAGAACATTGTTAGTTCAGTATAGACCGGGAAATTGAGTCTAAAGAAGAAAACCAATAAATTGAAACAAGAAAAAAATGTACTTGAAGAGTAAAAATAGAAAATAAGCAGAAACTGGGAAAAGAAATAAAAATCGCTAGGATATTTTCAAGACCAGAAGAATTCAGAGAGTAGAATGTAAAGGACTGTAAGAAGAGTTTTCCTGCAAAGGCCTAATTAACTCAAATAATAATTAACTAAAATAAAAAGCCCAAAGTGTACATATTGTCCTGTTTTAGACATTAAAACATTTTAGAATTTATGATAAGTTTTCTATCACATATTAAAATAGTACACTTTGAAGTACATACGATAACGAAGCAGAATAAAAACATGAACATCAAAATGTTTCCTTATGTAAATGTCCCATAGTTGTTTTATCTACTCATCTACTGATGGACACTTGGGCTGCTTCCATAACTTGGCAAATGTAAATAATGCTGCAGTGAACATAGGGATGTTTATGTTCTTTTGAATTTGTTTTGGGTTCCTTCAGATATATTCCCAAAAGTGGGGTCACTGGCTCAAAAGGCAGAACCATTTTTCATTTTTTGAGGTATCTCCATACTGTTTTCCACAGTGGGTGTACTGATCTGCATTCCCACCAGCAGGGCAGAAAGGTTCCCCTTTCTCCACATCCCTGCTGGCACTTGTTTGTTGATTTACTGATGATAGCCATTCTGACAGGTGTGAGGTGATATCCCATTGTGGTTTCAATTTGCATTTCTCTGATGATTAGTGACACTGAGCATCTTTTCATATGTCCATTGGCCCTCTGTATGTCCTCTTTGGAGAAGTGTCTATTCAGGTCCTTTGTCCATTTTTTTAAACTGGATTGTTTGGGGGATTTTGAGGTATGAGCTCAATGGAATACTACTTGGCCATAAAAGAGAAAAAAATTACCCTTTGCAACAGTATGGGTGGAGCTGGAGAACATTATGCTAAGTGAAATAAGCCAGTCAGAGAAAGGCAAATACCATATGCTTTCACTTGTAGTAGAGTATAATGAACAAACTGAACTAACAAGCAAAATAGAGACAAACTCATAGAAAGCAGGCTGACAGCTAAGAGAGGGAGGTTAGAGGGTGAAAGGATCAAACAAAGAGGGAAACAGACTCATGGACATGGACAACAGTGAGGTGATTGCAAGGGTGGGTATAAGGGGGTTAAATGGTAATGGAAAAATCACAATAAAATGTTTTATATGTTCCCTTTATATGGTCTAAATGGCATTTCTGTGCCTTGGTTTAAATGCACTACTCTATTTTGATAGAATTGCTTCTAGAATGCGTCAATGAGCAGGTCTCCCAGGGCAATAATAGTTTCTTAGATAGCAGTGCTATAGAGTACACATAGGTATCAACAGGTACTAGAGTCTTGTGACCTTCTGCATCAGGAAGGTTGCCCCTGCCTCACATACATTTGGGAAAAAGAGAACAAGATCCACTCAAGTAAACATTGATTAGCAGTCCAGCCTGAGTCAACCATCAATGAATCATGTATAAATGATGAATCAAGTAAAAGACTGAAGATCAAAGACCATCAGCATGTGAAAGTAAAGAGTCAAGGCTGACCTTCAGATGCTTAGACATCCACCAAGATGATACCTGCTACTTTATGTACGACACCCTCCTCATGCTTTGTGTGCATGTACAGGTTCAACAGTTCTTTCTAAATGCCTTCTATATAGAAATCATTGTTCTAGCTTTCTTGTGAAAATGTGCCTAAATTTTTCCTTTGAACATCTCCATCAGGAGACTCTAATTTCTGAGAGGAATTTGGTTTTGAAAACAGGCCAGAGTTACTTGTAGCCTTGTTCAGCAAATCAGATAATTAAACAAGACAATCAATGCACATGTGTGAAAGCCCATGTGTATGCAGCCCTCTCTGTGGCAGTTGCTGTACTTTATTGACATCATGTTTATAAGGCTGATCTTCCCTTTCTGCCAGAAGCTCCTCAAGGACAGGAACTATGCTTTTGTCATCCTTCTATTTCAACTCCTAGTGTATTCTCCATTAGTTAAAAAAAGCTGTGGTTTATAAGCTATCTCTGAAAGCAATTCTAAGGAGAATTATAAAACATCGGCATCTCTGCAATCAGTGTTATCTACTTGAGAGAAAAAATGCACACTCTGAGATTTTAAAAGCTAAATCCAACTACTTATAGATCAATTCAGAATATCTTCTACAAATTGGTGAAACTTCAATAAAATGTTAGTGTTAATAGGTAGATGGGAATTCTTTAAAATGCATATTGTTATATCATTATTCCTATTTTCTCCCAGAGTGTTATGGACAGACTGTGAACTATCTTGCTTCCAGAGTTACAGAACTTTTCTCCCACACCTTTTGCGCATTCAGACCAGCACATGAGAATATGCGATATGCGTTTCTCCTGTTTTGGATATATGAGTTAGAAAACCTTCCTCATGCTTGGCTGATTTTCAAATGATTGAGTATTTTCATTTTTAATTCTAGTTCATGATTATTGATTCAACAGAAAAAAAGTAATTTCAACAAAATATATACCTGTTTGGAACTGTCTAAGACTTGAGAAAGGTAGCGGGACTACCAGATGGAAATAATGGTCAGGCTAATTATTGTATGAATTTAAAACAACAGAATATAAAAGAGGACTAATCACACCTCTGAAATTTAAACAATATAAACCCATTTGAAAATACTTTAGAAAATTAAGATATTGCTGAAGTACTAAATGAAGGAGCTAAAGTTGTATATTCAATAACACTGTCAACTGATGTAACCATTTCAAGTTTATACCCTATAGCAGCAACTTTCTACCTTTTCATCTCATAGCACACATAAATTAATCAGTAAAATTCTGTGGCACACCAAAAAATATATATATTTGCCTATCTGACAAAAATAAGTATAATTTTGATTCATTCACACTGGACAGTTATTGTTGTGTTGGCTGTTGTCATTTTTTTATTTGACAATCTAAGGGAAAAGAGGTCAGTGCCCCTGGTTAAATAGTCAGGCATTGCATGTTGTAAAAATTTTTGTGGGTGTTGGAGGGGTGGAGGGAGATGGAGGAGGGTGTGGGGGGATTAATGGTGATGGACAGAGACTCGACTCAGGGTGGTGAATACACAGTGCAGTGTACAGATGACATGTTGTAGAATTGTGCACCTGAAACCTACATAATTTTGTTAAGCAGTGTCACCCCAATACATTTTTTAAATTTTTTTTAATTTTTTAATCATTGTTCAAATACAGTTTTCTCCCTTTTACTCCCAACCCATTCCCCCCTCCCACCCTCCCCACTTCCCTCCCATTACCACCCTCCCCTTAGTTTATGACCATGTGTCCTTTAAGTTTGTTCCTGTGAACCCTTCCCACTGTCCCCTTAAATTCCCTCTACTCTCCCCCCAATACATTTTAAAAAATTCTTACAGCACACTGCTTGAAAATCGCTGTTCTACAGTTTGAGAAACAGGCAGGCTTTTTTTTGAAAAAAGAGGAGATGTAGAAAAATGTGTGTATATGTCAGTCTAAATAATATTGTTTTCACAAATTCTTAGAAACTGCTGGTTTCTTAGCTATACATAGTAATATATTTATCCAGTTCATTGAAACAGTTTAGTAAAGAATATATGCATTAATTAAACTTTTTGTTTGTTTCTGGTAGAAAATGAAGCTGCTAATCTCTAGTGATATTTCTTTCATCTTTTTTCCAATCTAATATTTTGATTAGATTATCTTTACCAAATATGTTTGAAAACTCTCGTGACTTTGCATACGTGCTTTGAGTCAATAAAAAAAAAGAAAAGCAAAAGGTAAATACATAGAAGACACTTTACGTAAGTCTTTTTGTAAACTGACCAAAGAAGTGAAGAACACTTTAAATTCTATTCACTCTTTTAATAACAATTTTTAAGTAGATTTGTGTATATTTCATATATTCAAAATTCAGTTAAGTGGGAAGAACTTTATTCTGATAACAACAGTCTATTGACTGAGACCACATGGGAATGAGAAATGTAATACAACAAAAATACTTAGATTATTGCCAGGAAAAAATGGGCTGTAAATGAGAACTGCTTGGGCCTAGATGTGCTACAATACAAATGTGTTTCTAATCATTGAAAACCATCACTGTGCAATATTTAAACTTAAGCTAAGAATACTTTATTTCCAAACTTGGAAAAACTGATTTCATATGAATAAAATTATCCTCAAAATTGGATAGAATTTTCAGTATTCTGAGTTCAGAAGACGTTTTAAACAGCAAGGCATTTAATTCTGCCATCCAGGCACTGTTCTGGTATGCTGATGCAGAGTGTACTACTGACATTGATGGGATGGGAAATTTGCTGACACAGGTACTGGTAAATCCACTTCCACTCCGGATGTCTTTCCCATCCACGAACAGCATAGGAAGTTCATTCATTTGAGGAATAAAAGAGTATGTGAGTAGTATAAAATGATTTGGATTATGACTTCTGCTGATATCAAATATCTAATGTATATTTTTAAACCCAGAAACAAATATAAGTACATGTAAGTGATATATTAAACCTGCAAAAAATGGGATAAAAATCTTTAAATATATATTATATACATAATATATATATTCCTGGTACCGGTGAGAAATATTCACATCTGAGTATTACACAACTCTAACCATTATGAGAGACAAAGTTACTCAACCTCAGGGAGATCTGTGAAATACAGGGTCCAGCAGAAGTAACACCACTGAGTGTGGTTGTTAGGGTGCATGATTATCTCATATGGGATGGACAGCAATTTGAACATTTCCCTAAAATGTCATATGGTGTGTTTCAGTGTGATATTGTTATGTTACAGAATTACACACTTATGATTTTGTAATAAAGATTTTGTAATAAAAGGGACATTATTTGTTTCAGATTCTGTATATTTCAAGAGCAAATTAAAAAACTAAAATTCTAAAAAAGATAAATGCAATATCATGATAGCTAAACAGATAAAATTTCAGGTTGCCCTGCCCTGCATGTCTAATTATAAGACAGTGTACTATAGTAGCCAAAAGCTGAACTCCTAGTGAAGGAGTATTTTCTGTCCATCATATCAATGGTTGCAATAAATATGTCTTTCCATATATGTCTGGCTAACTGCCTATCTTTAATTTCAGGCCCTTGAAATTTTATCTCATGAAATATTAAGATATTAAGATATGCTGTGCTCTCCTATTTTTAGTTCCATTTTTCAAAAGTGTTCTATTTGTATGCTACATCAGAAAAGAAAACAGAGTGACTATATGTTTCTTCCCATTGTCGGGATATGTGGAAGGAAGGGAGTGGAGGTTATTTTGGGAACAAGTTTATCTTTGGTCAGCTGAAACACCACAGTGAAGTCATTTCTATTCAAGTTTTGGCCTTGCCACTCAGTTTGTAATAAGCCAGAGCTATCAAACAGAACTCAGGACACAATCAGTAATGGTTGCCAGAGAAAGCACCAGAATAATTATATTTATAAGGTCAGATGGAGTGGTCATTGGTCATTCACAGCCCAAGCCAGCAGCCCCATCAAAAATTTAGGTTGGTAGATGCTGTGCACCTGCCCAAACCCCCATAACTCTTTAAAACATGAGGGCAGCTGCACTGTTCTCTCTCTGATTGTTGATGTGGAGAAGTAAGAAGAGTTGTTGGGTGAGCAGGACAACAAGATCAAGGCATTTTCCAAAACAATTTTACATGAATAGTGCTCTTCACTTTTAAGTGAGCTGGATACCCAAAGAGTGTTAACATTCACAAACTTATGTCTCCTTCATGTTTTGACAATGTTCACTGACTTAACAGCACCAACTTTTGCAAACGCTCTTGCCTGAATGCCAATTCTGCATATTAAGTTTGCTCCGTCTTACTAAGTGTGTCAGAATCTTGCTGATTTTCACTCACTGAAGTGGAAGACATGCTTCCATCAATCAGCAACATTCTTAGCAATTTATCCATTCCATAAACTGAAGCAAGATATGGTGTCCCATTTTTAAAATTTAGTCTATACTCATCATTTTTTAAAAGTATAATCAGAAGGCTCTGAATCCTTCTTCTGAAGGTGGATAGTGTATTTTGAAATGTTTTTTTTTCCTTGGGCACAATCAAATGTGTATGCTGAAGTAAACCATAAAGTAACTTTCCATCATCTGCAGTGTGTTTCATGAGAATAAACAACACAATCACGCAATTTTCCTGGTGGAGAAATCCTTTAATATCATCTATGACATTCATCTTATGTCACTATGGAGGAAATAGAAGCTCAGAGAAATTAATTAACTTTCCTAAGTGTATGCAGCACTTTGGTGGCAGGTTATCAGCTGACACCCAGAAGTTTTGATAAAAATATTCCCCAAAAAGTATACATCAACTTTTATCTTTCACATATCCACTCTTCTCTTTCTCCCCATCTCCCTCTCTCTTTCCCCCATCTTTCCAGTTCTTCAGTTTTACTTTTTCTTCACCTTGGGAGATTTAGAATCAACAATTGTTTTCTTGAAATATCTTTTTAAAATACATCGTTTACTTTGTTGTTGTTGTTTCTTGCAATGTCTGTGCTCAAAGCCATTAGTAGCAAAAGTGTTCAGAACTGACACATTCCCAAAAATCAAGTGCTAACCCACATTACCATTTTTTTTACTTAACAAAATTAATCTGTCTGTGTCAGCCCTGGAAAGGGTTTGCACTTAGAACTCACCAGAGAATGATATTTGTGACACAGATAGATAACTATTAACTCCTTTTAAGCTTTTGAGTACCTTAGGATGTCAGAGTAGAGAACCTAAAAACTGCAGATCTTATTCAAATGAATCAGGATACAGCAGATGGTTGAAGAAAGCACGCAAGCAAGGAGGAGATCTCCTGTTCTCCCCTTCTGATTGCGTTGCCCACAGAGGAGTAGCGATTCAAAGAAAATCAGTGATCATGGCGGTTGTCATTAGCATATTCCCAATAAGGGAACTTACATAAAAATTCCCAAAGAAAATGAACAACTGCTTGAAGATCAATGTGCAGAAAGCACATTTCCAGCCGCCTACCTTCTCCCAAAACATGAGCTGTTGGAGACTTTTAAAAATTGCAGTTTGTAAAAGATATGAACAAATACTGAGGGTTGTTTAATAATGATGATGATGACAAGGAAAATACAGCAGGTATATTTGCAAGTTTGCCAATGACTGCAATGCTATAGTACTTTATGTTTCCCATTTCTAATTAAATTCCATTTGGGCAGCCACAGATTCCAAAGACTTATGAAAATATTGAATATCCCTTTTCTCCTCACCCCTTTGTAATGTATGATTAAGCAAGCTATAGTGAAGTGCCTTCACTGCTTTATCACGAATCCGTGCAGTAAAATGTGTTTCTCTCTCTTAATTGTTGAGCAGAAATCATTAAAACAACATATGTACTCTAAAGAAAAACCTGCACAAAACACTTTTACAGAGGGAAAATTCTAATTCAGGTAACTATAAATTTAACACGCCAATATTGAGAAAACATTTTATAAGATGTGTTTTTAATTAAATGCTAAGGGAAGGAAATAAGAGGAGCTTACTTAAAGTCAGACGTTACACATCTGATGAGAGCTTATCATTGGTACACATTTGTCTCTGCTTCCTTGCACAGTTTCTAGTCTCTATGGGATAGAAACATCCCTTGTTGTTTGTCAAGCTGAGTATGTAACCCTCAAACACAAGACGAAAGGATTTGCCCTTCATAGGAGGAATGGCAGTCACCAAATATGCAAACATTTTATCAATAATAAATTTCCTTAATAAATTACCCATGACACAAAATATTGTCAGGGCTTCTTGTTAGCTAGAGAGGACCTAGGTGATGTCATCACTGATTAGACTAGTAGGAGGCAGATGGCTAAATAACACAATAGGAAATGTCACAATAGTTTCAATCTTATTCTTGAACCCCAAACTTTTCAGTGGTGGTAGACAGATTGCCTTCATTTTTCATCCATAAAACAACCATCTTGAACATTTCATCAAAAAGAGCTTTTTCTTACACTGGCATTGCAACCAATAAAACCTTTTATGCATGGCAAGTTGGCAGAAACTATTAATAAAATGTCTGTCAACTGCACATCTCTCTTTTTTTCTTTAGCAAAAAAGGAAAGAAATCATTAATTACAGTTTTTGTGACATGCAAAAGACACAGTGATTGTTCTGGTTTCTTATCAGCCTGAATTCACCTAGTGACCACCTCTTCTGTTGAATTTGAAAATGGATAGGTCCTTATCCATCTAAACAAAAAGCTTCAGAGGAATCCGAACACATTGCCTGGTGTCTGTCTGGGCAACAAACATGGTATTTTAGGTTGACTCTGAAAGAGGATTATGAATATGGATTGAATGCAAATACTTCATCTATCTTAATCAGAATACAGGAATTCAAGCTGTTGAGAAAAAAAAAAGACCTTCAAATTCCCATACAAGGAAAGAAATTTTATAGTGCTCATTGAATTTAGAAAGCAGAGATCTAAAATGAACTTAATGAATCCCGTTCATCAGAAAGCAAACAACAGACTTAGTAACAAGTGTAGATCAATTACCCTGATGACAAATACAATGAACATCCAGAGTGGGAAATGACTCTTTAACACAATTAAAAAAGAAAACAATGCTTTTTTTTTTCCTTTAGCAAGTTTGCTTTGTTCTTACTTTTCTACCTGATAATTTTTCCCTCTATTATTTTTAAATCCTCTCCATTCTCCTAAAATAATCTTTCCCACTTAAGTTTTGCAGATGTTAATAGTAGAAAAGAAAGAACACAACTATACAATTTCTGTAACCAAATATATAAAGGGCCAGGGATGATTTGTATAGGTTCCTTCTGAATTTGTACAAGGTTTCAGCAATAACACTGTATAGAAAGCTGCCAGTTTTCTTTATTATTTTAATTTATTTGCTCCAAGTAAAAAAAGGTATAGTTAGGTAGTTAGGTTTACCTCTTCTGGGTTCCTGATTTCTTTTCATTTAATGGATGCTTTTGTACTAAGAGTACTGAAATTCAAGAGCTTTCTTTCTTTCTTTCTTTCTTTCTTTCTTTCTTTCTTTCTTTCTTTCGTTTAAAGAAACTTTTCAATGTAGTGTACTTCTTAATAGGAACACTAATAATTCCCAGTTCATGATGCTATAGGTTTTTAAAATATATACTATAATTATTTGTTGGTGTTCATTCAAGAATTTCTTTATGCAAGGTTGGAAATTTGAGAGATTAAGTTTAATCTTATGGAACAAAAAGGCTTTATAATAAACTATAAATATAAGGAGATAAGAATAGTTATAGTTTCTTACACTACAGATTTATTAGAAATTTATGTTGTAATATATCTAGATTCAAATCCTAGATTTATTAGCTGTGTAACTTTAAACAAGTTGTTTAACATTTCTGTGCCTGTTTCATCATCTACAAAAGAGGAAAATACTAGTAGTTACTTCACTTAAGAATGACATAAAGTATAGAAAGTGCCTAGAACACTACTGGGACATACAGTGCTATGTAAATGTTAGCCATTGTTGTGAACAGGTCTGTTTTCACTTGATCCAAAGCCAAAAATGAAAATAAGTGAACTAAGTTTAACAATGAAATGATTAATGCCTATGCTAAATCTTTTCTCATTCCTGACTGCTAACAGGATAGGTATGGTAAAACTTCCAATCAGAATTTTACAAAATGGAAGCTGTGGCAGCTCATTATGAATGGGATCCTATGAGCAACTATTTCATTGAGAGACTGGAGACAATAGAGGACAATAATGTTGGTAATGTTCAAGTATGTGTTGTTCTGTCTTGGTTAGGAAAAATGACTACTGAAATCTGGCCAGTGCCATGACCGCTGTTATCTTGCTTTTAAAGTTTGAATTCAAGGTGAGTGGCGACTGTGGTCCTTGTTACTCTATCTACCATAGACATATATGCAGATATGTGGCATCTTTACCATCTTTTTCTTAAAAGCCTCTATTGAATAGAACTTTTTATTACCACTGATTAAAAATGTCGTATCATAAGAATCTGGCAAGCATTCAAAACCATTTAATCTTTCATCAAGGTTTAATCAGAAGAGGTTTATATCTCTTTTGTGCATTGCCGAGTGCCCACCACAATTCGTCTCCCGCGCACTGGACTGACAGACTGAGCGAATGAGCAAAGAGCCGGAACATTTGAGTATAATTGCAGTGTCAGCACTGTTAACTGTATTTATGAGAAGAGAGTTAACACTATGACATTAATAATTTCATCAGATTACACATGTTTGCTTGACAAACAAGCAAGCTATTCTCTTTAAATTATCTGTGACTAGTGCCATTTTCAGCTGAACAGCCATGAATTCCAGTTTAAAAAGAAAAATAAACTCACCAAAACACTATTCAACTTACATTGTTATGTTTTGAGGAGAGGAAAAAATGTCTTTAAATATTTGCATTGAGTGAGACTTTATAAATCCTGGTTTCCTGTCAATAAGAAAGAAAAAATGGTTAGGAACGTACAATAAAAAGTAAGGGCCAGGAAGTATAATAATTGTGTCTAGCTGTACTGTAGTTCAAAAATAGCTTCAGGCAGAGACATGAAGTCTTTTAGTTTGCCTTGACTTTTCAAACCACTAGATGCTTACCTGCACTGGTTTCTGTGATTTGTGGCAGTTTACCAAAGGCACAGGATAATAAAGACAGTTTGTTACCCTCTAATTTTGGAGGGGCATAACACAAGAAGCTTGTACAGCAATCTCTTACCTACATATTTCACTCCATAAGGGGAAACAATAAGAGAGAACATGACATGTATTAGAGAAGTAAATTACAATGTTATACTCTTCGGTCCAATAAACCATGGTGAGCTGTCACGCTCCTGACTACTGAAGTGTTGTTTTATGCTACAGCTTAATCAGCTGGGTCTAGGCTGTGCTTTCTTAGGCGGGTGCCTTAGGCAGCATAAATGCTATGATTCACACACATGATCTCAGGAGCCTATGTGGTGAGAGGTCTGTACACCTGCCATGGAAGTTATTGGTCAAGGTGATGGATCTCCTTGCACTTAATTTAGAAGAGGGAATGGGACTTGAAACCGATTGTAAAAATTATCACAAAATATTGAGCCACCCGCTTGTCTTATTTAATGCGAGTATCTTTGCTCATGTTGGTTCCAACAAAGGTAATGTTTCATCATTGGAACCTAGGATCTATACCCTTGTGAGAACCTTGTGGGCAGATATCATCTGTATTTATAAAGCTATGTGAGGCAACATGATGTGAACTTGAATGCAAAATGTTAAAAAGAGATATATCGATCCCATCATTAGCAAGCCCCAAAACAAAAAATCTACCACTTCTACAAATACATATAAAATGAGGTATCAAAAGAAATATTTGGCCTTTATTATACTTCTGCTAGTAGTTTTATGTTCTTTCATTGTGATAGTGAAGTAGAATGATAATAACAGATATTATAGAATGATAATAACAGATACATAGACATAGATGACATGATATAGATATAGATGCAGAGATATAATACATGCACATATACATAATCTCCAATTAAAAATAAATACATATTACTATGTTCTTGAATAAAACTAATAGATTTTTTTAGTCCAAGAATATATTATTCATTGGGCTGAAAAAAAAAACTCAACTAATGTCAACCACTTAGAAATCATGTCATCAGAGTTTTAAACAAAATGAAGAAGAAAAATATTCATAAAACATAAAAGATAAAGCCAGTTTTCCCACTGGGATGACTATTATAAAAAAAAGTGGTGGTGAAGATGGGGAGAAATTAGAAACTTGCACATTGTTTGTAGAAATGTAAAATAGCATAGTCCCATGGATAGTCCTCAAAAAATTAAACTTGGAATTAACACATGATGTAGCAATTCCAATTCTCAGTTTATACTCAAAGGAATACTCAAAGTAGGCACTTGAACATATATTTGCACAGCAGTGTTCATAGTAGCCAAAAATGTTGAAACCACCCAAATGTTCATCTATGGATAAATGGGTAAACAAGACATGGTATATATACATATTTAATATGTATATATATAAACCACATTTTGTGTATATGTAGTATATTACATATTACAATACTCCACACACACATGAGGTGTGTCTGGAAAAAGTCCACACATTGTCAATATAACAAGAACAGTCAGCACAACATCAAGGTAACCTGGCAGCCACGGAGAGTGGACTGGAATGTGAGTGTGTGAACAATGATGATTTCACTGTACTAGTCAGTGGGGCAGTAGATGCCATTGTGTAAGTATGTGTACTGTGTGACCACTGCATTCAAAATGATTGAGCGAGTAGAGCAACGAATCTGCCTCAAATTTCGCATTAAATATTGCTCTGCAGAAATTACTTAGATGATTCAGAAGGCCACAGCTATGGGCAACTGGTGATTGGCAGCTTCATAATTGACAGGGTGCCTACTCCTGCATCATGTCTTGTGCAGTTTTTGGTCAAAACATCAAATCACCTGGGAGATACAGCCCCCCTACAGCCCAAATTTGGTGCCCTATGACTTCTGGCTCTTCCCAAAACTAAAATCACCTTTGGAAGAGAAGAGATTTCAGACCATCGATGACATTCAGGAAAATATGATGAAACAGCTGATGGTGATTGGGAGAACTCTGTGGTCCCAAGATGTCTACTTTGAAAGGGCCCGAGGCATCATTGTCCTAAGTACAATGTTCCTTGTATCTTATATCTTCTTCAGTACATTCTGGTATTTTACACATTAAATGGCTGGATACATTTTGGACAGACCTTATAGATCATATTATGAAGTGTTACTCAGCCTCAAAAAGTAATAAAATTCTTATAAATGCTACAACAGAGATGAGCCTTGAAGACATTATGCTAAGTGAAATAAGGCAGACACAAAAAGAGAAATTGTATCATCAGAGTTTTAAACAAAATGAAGAGAAAAAATATTTCTAAAACATAAAAGATAAAGCAAGTTTTTCCACTGCACTATATGATTCTACTTATATAAGTTGCCTGGTATAGTCAAATTCATGAACACAAGAAGTTGAATAGTGGGTACCAGGGGTTTGGGAGAGGAGTGAATGTGGAATTATGGTTTAATGGATACAGAGTTTCAGTTCAAGATGATGAAAAGGTTCTGGAAATGATTAGTAGTCAGTGATAGTTGCAAAACAATGTGAATATACTTAATACCACTGACTTACACACTTAAAATATAGTTTAAAAGTATTATGTTTATATATATTTACCACAATAAGAAAGCTATTTTATTAAAGAAAAATAGGCCCACTTCTCCAAAACTATTTGATATACAGAATTAATAATTTGCCTATCAGAAAGGAACTAATATAAATTTAGAAACTTAAGATGAAATCTCGAGGTTGTGGATCTCAAATTGATGGTAATATGTTCCAGCTAGGTCAAAAATTCCTATGTGGTGGACTCATACCCCTCATCCTAAAGAACACAGTGCTCATTAGGACTCTCTAGATTACAGCTTCAGGGGCATAGTTCACTGTGCTGTTGCAATGTTCTTGTTTAAGGATAGATTTGATACCCACATTAGAGAAACGCAAGTGTAAAAGTAATATTTTAAACTCATTCTGTTCTCTATTCAATGCAAGATTTTAGCCCTCAAACTGTGAGTAAATTTTTATGGCTTTTACGAAGGACATCTGAAAATTTGTCCATAGGTACCTCTCAATAACATAGGTATACTGTTCTGCAGTATTTCCACTATGTGATTTGACTCATACCAGCTCCCTGGGTCAGCTCCTGTGTGTGTTGAGAGCGCAGTGCAAGTTATTTCTGCTTAGGGCTGCTGCAACTTGAAATCCTGTTCTCATAATAACTTATACTCTGTTCTGGAAGTGCTCTGTGCACCTTATAAAGTCTGTGGCTCACCTGTCACCAAAGATAGAGCATGTCTGTTTCTACATTAATATCAACTACAGTATCAAGGTTCTGAAACTTGGAATTGAGAAAATATGAATTTTAATTTTGTTTTTACTGTCTTATATCCACCTCAGTTTTCATTCTTTAAAATGGGATTGATGTCGCCCTGGCTGGCATAGCTCAGTGGATTGAGCGCGAGCTGGGAACCAAAGTGTCCCAGGTTCGATTCCCAGCCAGGGTACATTCCTGGGTTGCAGGCCATAACCCCCAGCAACCGCACATTGATGTCTCTCTCTCTCTCTCTCTCTCTCTATCTATCTCTCTCTCTCCCTCCTTTCCCTCCCTAAAAATAAATAAAATCTTTAAAAAAAAATGGGATTGATGTCATTACACCATTCTCATTAAATCACTTGGAAAACACCGCATTGTGCACCAGATGGGCCTCAGTATTGTGCAAAGATCATCACACATAGCTGGGTTCCTTTTGTTTGTCCTGGAGGAGTTTCTGTTCCTATTCTGAGAGACTGGTGAGCATGCAGAATTATAGGAAATGCAGGGAACAAAAGGGCAGAGTAAACAAAACTGTGGCATTTGCATCAAATACAGGTCAAAAGTAAGCTTATTTTTGTGTGAAATTCAAGAATAGAATGAGCCTGGAAAGGGGGGTACCTAAAGGGCAGCACCTTTCTCATCAGCTTATGAAAGACTGCCTCATAAAATATTAAGAACTTGAAGGGAAGGGGTGAATTTACTCTGATAAAAGGTTCATTTAAAATTCTGTGAGGTCAATAAATTACCACTTAAGATGACATTTCCCAAAATGTGTTCCAAGAAATACTTATTCTAAATAAGAAGGAAAAGGGTTTCTTAATCCAAGTGGCTTTTACAGTGTATCTTCATTGGAGATTGGCAATGCACACTGAGCTATCAAAGGCTCTGTGAAGTCCTACAGTAAAGGAGGTAATTGAGTTTTGTTTATTCCAGAATTTCTCAAACTTGCTTGACCTTCAACCCATTCTCCATGCCCCCACCCCTGCACACAGTCACTTATCTAACAAATATTTATGGAGGGCCTACTCTAGGCCAAGCATTTTTCTAGGCCCTGGGGATAGAGTAGTGAAGAGCACAACAATTTGGCCTTGTCAGACTATATTATTAAGAGGACATAGACAATAATAAGCAAATCAAAGCATATAATGTGTCAGAAAGAGTTAAGTGCAATGGAGAAAAATTGTTAAACAATAGCAAGAGGAAAGGGTGGCTATTTTATAGAAGGTGGTCAGGGATCAGACCACACTTGAAGCACAGGGGAGATGTGCTCATTTGATCAACCACTCGGGGTGGGCAGTGCAATGGAACCCACAGGGGAGTATGTGACCACCCTCCCAGAGAGGGAGCCCCTCAGCACCTTTTCCCTGACAAAGGGAGATGATACTGGTAGGAAAGTTCTACAGGGGTACACCAGCATTAGGCAGTTCTAATCAGAGATTGATTTTACCAGTGTGAATAAATAAATTGCACATCTTCTAAAAGCAAATTAAGTCTTTGGGACCCCTAGGGTATTGTTCATTTATTAATTCATTTACAAATTGTTTGCTCCTTGGCTTCTAATTAGCGACATTTCCTTGGTGACCACATGTTTTGGAAGAGTGTACTCTCAAGTCCTTCATTTCACATTATATGGTGGCCATTTATCTTGCTCTTTGGGAAGGAGGTAGCACGTGGGAGCAGCAGGTCATACATCATTTGTCATAACCAGAAAGATAGCCTTCAAGTCGCTGAGCGGAACAATGAAAGGGGACTGACATGTTTGCTGCCTGAGTGGGTTCCTGATGCCATAAGAAGGGGCTCCAATTACTATTGTTGTAATCAAGATTGAATGACACTCCTTCAAAGATAAAATAGTTTAGAAAGATAGGAAGTTTACCTCTTGCTATTTGGGGACACATAACATTTTTTCTTTCCGCAGTAGAAATATTTCTTACTTTCAGAGCTGGCTACATAGTTTCTCCAGTTCAGAGAAAAATTGAAATATGGGGTCTGTTGTTCAAAAAGCAGGAAAAAATATTGCTTTTTCCTCCACGGTCTCTTTCTCTTGACTTGTATTAGTGTTTATTTGCAATTTAATTTCATTCTAAGTAATGTTTTAAATTACTAGCATAAATTTTTTCATTCAATTTTATATTGCGCAATGCCCCTTTTAAGTGCAAATATAAGAGCTTTTAAGTCACATGGATTTGCTGAAATTACACAATTCATATTTCATAACTTGGATAGGTATATGCATTTCATTCTTACCAGAAACATGGAAACACTACACAAAACTAACTCAATTGTTTCATTTTACTTCTTGATCAGGCATGTTGTACCATCACTCTTTATCTTACTGAAGAGTAAGAAGACCTTAAAAGGGAAAAGAGCTATGTGTTGCCCTACATTTGAGTTTCCTTCTATATCACCATCACAACACCACCTCAGTAACAAATGTAATGCACTTTGCTTGTACTCACTTTAGGACTCACTGAACTCCCACACATAAGCATCCACCAAAATTCTGTGCTCATGAGGCATAATAAATCCTCTGTGTGAATGGGGGGACAAGGGATGATAGACATATAACTTGTGTGTATCTCTGATGTTCATGTGCATGCTCCATTGTCTTACTGTGATTCACTTTACAACACAATTTCAAAAATAAAATTATTAAGAATTTTACACATGAAACTAAAAAGCTTCTACACAGCAAGGAAATAAAATCAACAGAATAAAGAGGCAACCTAGCCCTGGCTGGTGTAGCTCAGTGGATTGAGCACGGCCTGGGAACCAAAGTGTCCCAGGTTCAATTTGCAGCCAGGGTACATGCCTGGGTTACAGGCCATAACCCCCAGCAACCGCACATTGATGTTTCTCTCTCTCTGTCTCTCTATCTTCCTCCCTTCCCTTTCTAAAAAAATAAATAAATAAGATCTTTAAAAAAAAGAATAAAGAGGCAACCTATAGAATGGGAGAAAAGATATTTGCAAACCATATATTAGATAAGGATTTAATATCCAAAATATATAAGGAAATCATACAAGTTCATAGAAAAAAAAGAAGTAATTCGATTTAAAAAAATGAGGACCTGACTAGATGTTTTTCCAAAGAAAGCATACAAATGCCCAAGAGGTATGTAAAAAGATACTCAACATCACTAATCATCAGGGAAATGCAAATTAAAATCACAATGAGACACCATCTCACACCTGTCAGAATGGCTATTACTGAAAAGACAAGAGATAACAAATGCTAGTGAGGATGTGGAGAAAAGGGACCCCTTGTGCACTGTTGGTGGGAATGCAAATTGGTGCAACCACTGTGGAGAACAGTATGGAGATTCCTCCAAAATTAAAAATGGAGCTACCATGTGATCCAGTAATTCCACTTCTGAGTATAACATTCAAAGGAAATGAAATCATCCTTTCAAAGAGATTTTTGCATCCTATATCCATTGCAGCAGTATGCATAATAACCAAGGCACAGAAATAGCCTAAGTGTGGATAAAGAAAATGTGTGTGTGTGTGTGTGTGTGTGTGTGTGTGTGTGTGTGTATTCTGTCCAGAAGTTATTCAGCCATTTAATATGAAAAATAGGGACATTTGTTAAAGAAGATGCAAGACACAAAAAACATTGTATGTAGGACAATGTCACCTCAGGCCCCTTCAAAATGGGCATCTTGGAACCTCACACAGTCCTTCCATTTGCCATTAGCTGCCCCATCCTATTTTCCTGAATCTCACTGATGGTCTGAAATCTTTTCCCTTTCAAAGGTGGTTTTAGTTTTGGGAAAAGCCAGAAGTCACAGGGCACCAAATTTGGGCTGTAGTGGGGCTAAGTCACTTGGATAATTTAATACTTTGCCAAAAAATTGTGCATGAGACATCATGAATGAGCAGGCACATTGTTAGTGATGAAACTGCCAATCACCAGTTGCCCATGACTGTGGCCTTCTGGATATTCTGAATCCAAATAGTTTCTGTAGAAGAAAGTTCAATCTTAACACAAAATTTGAGGCAGATTCATTGCTCTACTTGCTCACTTATTTTGAATGTGACAACCACACAATACAGGTTCACTCCATGGCATCTACCACGCCCACTGACTAGGACAGTGAAGCCATCATTGCTCATGTGCATTGCAGTCCACTCTGCTTGGCTGCCAGGTTACATTGATGTTGAGCAAACCATTCTCATTATATTAACAATGGCTAGACTTTTTCCAGACAATATATACACACACATATACATATACACATATATATATAAAAATATCATTCAGCCATAAAAAGAAGGAAATCTTGCCATTTGTGATAACATGGATATATTTTGAAGGCTTTATGTTAAGTGAAACAAGTCAGGCAGAGAAAGACAAATATTGCATGGTTCCACTTATATGTAGAATCTAAAAAAACAAAAAAAAACAAACTCATAATAATAGAGAGTAGAATGGCTATTGTCAGACACTGGGGTTTGGAGGAAATGGGGAAATGTCAGTCAAGGCTGTAATGTCTACTCTGAGATGAATAAATCCCAGGGATCCAATATTCAGCTTGGTGACTGCAGTTAACAGTACTATATTATGAACTTGAAAGTTGCTAAGAGAGCAGGTCTAAAATGTTCTTTTTATGAAAAAAAAATAGCTGTAATTATGGAAAGTGATGGATAAGTTTACTAACCTTATTGCAGTAATCATTTTGCAGTATACATGTGTATCATATTATCACATTGTACACCTTAAACTTAAACAATACTCTATGTCAATTCTATCTCAATAAAACTGAGAAAAAAATAAAGGTTACAGAAGGAAGCTAAAAAGAAATGCCAATTAATAGGAAAGATTCTATTAAATCAAATTAATCTCAATCTTAATACTCTATTTAAATAACAGAATTGGTTAGCAGCATAAAATAGGATTAAAAAAGGTGATAAAAATCTATTTCCACAAGTTGTTTCAAAATATTAAGACATTCACTGACTGATGACATATTATATCAGTCTGATTACACTGGACATTACAAAGTGAGCCCCATAACAGGAAGAAGAAGGAGGAGGAGGAGGTGGAGAAGGAGAAGGACTAGAAGAAAAAGAAGACGTTCAGGATGGTGGCAGAGAGCATGAAAGCAAGTGCTAGGCCCTACTGGCATGAGGCCTGTGCCCAGGTTGTGCACCCATGAAGCTGGCCATGCCAACCTTATACGGAGCACACCAGTAGGCACTGTTGGAACCATGAACAAAAGAAGGTATTGAGGGTATTGCCATCTTACAGGGAATGTTAAATACTCCATTCATTTATTTTGCAGTTGTTCCTCTGATATAACCTTTAGAATATAAAATATTCCCCCAAAATATAGACTACATATTAATTTGAAAATAGCTTCAGGACTTAGTTTGAACCACTAAACTCAAAAAGCTCCCAGCTTATGTGTCCTTTTTCTTTAGGTTCAATTCAAGAAACTTGATCCACTGATAAAATGGTTCAACCATCTTGCAAAGTATGCAATATCATATTCCACTTTCCCTCTTCTCATGCTAAAATCACATTTTGATTAAAGTTACCCATTACTCCTCCTTTCTTTCAACCATTACCACATTTCTTGTGCAGCAAATCCTTGTCTTTCAGAATGATCAGAATCTAAAGTAATGGAGAACATCAATTGCCAAAATAACTTGTAGATCAATGCACAAAAATGTATGAAACCAACAAGCATCCCAGTAACTCTGACAGCCCCTTAACAACACCTTGGGGTGTGGAGACCTAAGCTTCTCTTTGGGACAACATAGACCTTGTTCTGCTCAAGTTGCATGGTCTTCCTTTCATGGGAAATCACCCACAAAACATATTTAAGTGACATGGCAAAAAGATGCTGCCTAGAGTAGACCAGAAGCAAAAAGCTGCTTCCTCGTTCTATCCTTTTACCAGTCTCTCTGCCATCCTACACTGCCTTGAGCTTTTGCCCTATTCTGATAAGTGCTTTATAACTGATGTGGAAAAGACAGAGTTTTGACAGACAGTTCATATAGATTTACTGTAAACCTAATACTTGCCTGTATTGTGGTAGAAATCATATTACCAGAATCCTAACAATAAGCATTTTGATGTTAGAAACTGTTAAAAAAAAACATGGATAAAAAAAAGACCTCTTTACACAGAGCCCAAAGAACTAGCTCAAGTACCAAAGCCCTATTTTCCATTTTTTATGTAAAGCAAATGGATTAACAACTGGCACGAAGCTAAACTGACACCCTGACTCACTCTGCCAGGCAGGCTCTCTATTGAATTGTTTGTACCAGCCATTTCTTGTGTGCAAACAGGAGGGACTTGTTCAGGCAGCAGCCACGCTGAATGGTATGTGAGGATTTAGTGCAATACACGCTCAGGACAGCTTTCTTAATTCTTGCAAGTCTGCCCAACAGAGGGAATTCCAGGGTGACAGATGAAGGACGTTTCTGGTCTCTCAAGGCATACAGTTGAGTCCAGAAAAGAAAGTTTGTGGCGCTTTGTTATATATTCAGTTTCTGCTTCTCCAGCAAACACCCGTTAGGAGAAAAAGTTAAATGAGTGGCAGTAACAAACAGGCAGCTACTACCCACTGATTAAAGTGTCGTGATGCCTCTCTAGAAATCAAAGGATTTTTATCCGGCTAATGAGCTAAATTCGACTGAACTAACATTCATGTTAATAATTATAACTTACAGAGGTAGCTGTGTTAGAAGTGATCATGAAAATGTGAAAGCTGGATATAATAATATTTCTCAGGTGCATTTCCTCCTGTTTAAAGCAAATTTGACAGGAACATGCAAGTACCCCAGCAGCCTAATTTTGAAGACTAAAGGAAATTTTTTTCAGAATAAGGGTGGTAGATTGAGTCCTAGGTGAGTAATGAAAAGAGAGCTGAAAAACAAAATTCCTTATTAGAAACAGAAGTGTTAACCTGACAAACACACTCATTCAAACTCTCTAATACTATGTATGAAATGCATATGGTACTCATTTTCCCTTAAAATGAGCCATGATAAAAAACAATTTTATATTCTCAGAACCAGAGAAGATATGCATTGGTGATAATATTGATTTTTTAAAAATTCTACTGAAAGGCCGTTATTAGGCCTAGGTTATAGTTACAGTGAAAACTGAGAGCTGCTTTTAATCCCCTGTTGGGGAGAAATGGTGTTGGCTCCTTTTTGTCATTGTCAAGGTGTAGAAAGAATGAAAAATACTTTGGTGTATTTCATTATTAGTACATATGAACAGTTTGAACTCTCTATTATTGGCTTGTCTTTTTTCATAGTCCATGCCTTTTTCAGGTTCCCTTTAAAAAAACTGTTTGACAAGTAGAAAATAGCTTTCTTGGTTTGACGTGTGGGTGTATACAAGTTCACACAAGTTTTCACAAGAAGGTAAATGATGAGCATGCCTGGCAAGCTTAATCACATTAATCCTCTGAATACAATCAAAGCTTCAAATCTTAACTCTGTCTTAGTACTAAGTGTGAATGGTAAACAGAGACTAAATGCAGATATTTCTTGACCCTGGACCCTTCCTTTACTGTGTACCATTCAATTATTTTTTGACAATGAAAATCTATCCCCATCCCTCAAAGTAAAATTTATATTGTATATAAAACAATACGAACTATCTCAATTAGTTACAGCTATACACAGTCACTTTGAATGTGGCAGAAAATTTTCTAAAATCAGCAGTCATAGACCATGAGAATGCTACTGATACCTTAAGAGTTGTTGTATCACTTTCAACTAAAACCACAACTAAAGAAGAGCACAGCATTTTCAATACACCGATGACAATGGAGCTTTAGGATTGCTTTTTTTAGTATTTCAATTCTCTAACAGTATTGCTGTTAATAATTATGGGTAACTTGCTACTTTATTTTCTTTGTGTATGGTAAAGAAGTTGGCCAGATGATTTTTTAAATTAGTGATCTCCTTTTTCACATCAAAGTTTAATTGTTTGATATGATTATACTTTCTACATGTTTCTTCTGTTGTCCTGTGTTGCTTTTTCTTTTAAGACAAAAAGAAAAACATATTTCATGTGAGTATTTGATTTTGACACTATTTGGACCAAATTATAGAGAAAACAATATTGTGGACATGATTATTTTTCATTAAACTTATGAATTGTTAGGATACCTTAGTGAATCAAATAATCACATTTTAAAAATTATTTCAGTAAGGGATGTGGAATTGTAAAATCAACTTTTTAAATCTCAACATTTTACAATAGCTTTTTTCACTTTTTCATATAGGAATGCTACTTCTTAATATCTAAGTGTTTGTCCATGATGTATGTCTCTATGAACTTAGTATGGGTTTTACTTCATTGTGCTAAATGAGCAAAGTGATTTTAAACATGTCTACATTTTTATATGAGCCTCCAGCCTTCTGTGCATAGTTTTCACCAGTTTATAGTGTGATGTTTCACATTAATTTAAAAAAAGATGAGAGAATGGGTTAGTTGAAGAGTTTGTTTCCTTGTAATCAACTGTAAAGTGACCAACATCATGTAACAGATTCCTTCGTTCTTTCTTAGCAGGAAAGCCTGTGTGAATGCAAATTGCTTTATTGGTGAAGGGAATTAAAATTATAAAAAGCCAGGCTTAAAGAAGTGCAAAATCAGGGCTGAGTCAGAGCAGGACAATATAATTGTAGTATGGATTCCCATATGGGACTAAATTATCTAGATTTTAGTAATGTCAGCAGTTCTGCATAGTTGCTGGAATGCGGCCAATGTGCCATATTTGCTTCATTTTTTAAGATGGTTCTGATTCCACACAGTTTTAAATATGCAGAAAGCTAAAGTTGTTAGGGTATTTTGGTGTCATTTCTCAGATACATGTCTGCGCATGTCAAAAATTTTATTTGTCTATTAAACAGGAAGTGATACTGATGTGGTTTTATTTTTTTAAGCAAAATGCCATTTATTATCATTTCTATCTAGACTATAAAATCTTCCCAGTAGGGGAAAAATACGCTCTTCTGTGAGTACATATCAAGGTTGTCTTCCTTTACAGTGTACCATTCAGTAACACTGTTTTGTAACAACTCAATAAAGCTGATAGTTTTTCTGGGCAATTACCCACAGCCCCCTGCAGGACAAATTAGCATTCATGACCTGAATAATGCTTAGTAGAAAGAGTTCAACGGAATTTACTTAATCAGAATCATTGCTTTCTCTTGGCTATTTTTTTTTACCTAGTCCCTAATGTCTGCTAATACCAAGTATCTTGCAAGCTAATATTGAATACCTGCTAGAGAAAAAAAGCATCATTTTTAAAATTTTGTAATGTTCTTGTGGTCTTGGAGGAAATGCATATTTTATATAGAGTATATAAAAAATTAAGATATTTATATTCTTAAAATTTTTCTAATTGGATTTATGGGTTTTTTCAATACTTATTGGTGTTTGAAATAAGAGAAGAGAGAGATTTTTCATTTTCTAATTATTCCTCTATAGTTTATCAGTTTCTTAAGGACTAATTTAGAAAATTGGTCATGGTTTTGGAGTGGATGTAATATTTGTAATATTTCTGTATTCCCGGGCTTCAAAAATTAGAGTACTTTATAACAGACCATGCATGTTATTTTAGTGATTTGTTTGATTTTTATTATATTTGTTTAAACAATGATTTGTTTGATTAGTTTAATCAAAATACCAAAAAATGTAGTTATTAGGATACTAGAAGAAATGAGGAGGAGAAAGTAACATTAATTGAGCTTCTACTATGTGTGAAAAAATTACCAGATAAACAAATATATTTCATTAATTTTAGAAATGACTCAGTATGGGAGGTGCTAGCGTCTCCATATTTGCAGAGGAGGAAAACGAACTTCAGAATTTAAGTATTTACTCCATTTTATACATCTAGTAATGAAAACATGATCCAAACCTGCCTGAGTCAAAAGTTTATACTTTTCTTTTTGTTTTTGTTTTTATGTGTAGTGATTTTACACTTTCAGGAAGGCAAGGAAAGGAAGTCCTACACCAATTCCATTTACTGAATTTCTCATTGGAAAAGACTCCTAACCTGGAAGAGCAGGCATTTCTAAAGTGCAGCTACAGATCTGAAGGACAGCCCAGTAGATAGCACCCATGATCTGATAAGGGTAGAGTGGTCCACAGCAATGTGATTGATTGTCTTCAAAAGGTTGTTTTAGCCCATCCCTCCTCCTTCCAGGTATCTTTTGTGACTCCCCACAACCCAGTGGAATAAAAGGCAGGTGTGAACTGCTGGAAACAGGGATTTCCCTGATGGAAATTTACTGAGGGTTGGGAAGTAGTCCAATCAAATCAAGCTAAAGGGCAAAAGTATAAGATAAGATCCAAAATAACAAAGCAAACTGGGAGGTCCAGCAGTGTTTCTATGTATTTACCTCTGTGGAGACACAAGAATTTCTGCAGGATGGGGAAACATGTCTGGAGAGTTAGTTCGGATAACAACCTCACAGTTTTTACTTAGGTGGTATGGTTGTTTGGGTTTGCATATTGTATTTGTTTATTATTTATTTATTATATGTTTATTGGAGGTGACTTGAGGGGAAGCTAGTGGAGATTATATGGAGTAGTTAGATCCCCAGAAAGAAACCTTTTGGCTCCTCCACTGATTAGGCTCCATAACTCAAATGTATTAAAACAATTCAGTACAAATGAAAAAAGAAATCCAGTCATTTAGGCCCCTGTGCCATGCGTTACTGAACTGAATTTGGTACTTAATTAAGTTTCCCGGGGTGCCAAATGGTTATCTCATTTCTAAATCTAAATAAATCAAAATGTTTTTTCAACTTTGGGGGTTTCAGAAAACCCACAACACATTTTTTGCACAGATTTTCCTTCCAAACACTAGAATATTGCAAGAAAAATTCAATCCATATGTTTCAGATTTAGTTAGAGTTTTATCAAAATCTTATGTTGCAATTGACATTTGATGTTCATGAAGTTTTCTGAATGCTTTTGATTTGCCTCTAACTCAAGAACAGAAAGTTGATTTGTCAAGCTTATATGTACCAAAACCCCAAAATATTAAATTTGGGTTGAAGACAACAAACTTAAAATTCTGCATCAGGCATAAAATTTAATAAAGCATTTGTCTTGCCATCTCTCCAACGCTCTGCTTGTGCAGCTATGCATGTATTCCTGGCAATATGGAGTACATAGATGCACTGGAGATACTGACATAGTCAGGAGAAAGTGAGACAATAAAAGGAAACAGGGTCAAACATTTTCTCAATTCTGGTCCTCTTTCTTGATTTAAGTATTAACAGTCTATTTTTTATAATTTAATGCAGAAGAAACATGCAGTGACAGCCTGTGTCTCATTTTCTTCGGTCCTTCAGTCTCTGATTGGCACTCGAGCTCTTCATCCCCTGCAGGCATGCAGATGATATATTTTCTGGTCAGCGGTGCCCCTCTCATCACCATGCAGACAGATGACATGGGGGGAGGGCAGGCAAGAGTGAAAACAAATAGTGTAAACTACAGCACTAGTGACATAGGTAAGGTAATATAAGAAAATCTGCATCTGTTGCTATTAATACTATTTTAAGAAGTTCTAAAATGACTACTTTCCTTTACCTATGGTTAATAATGTCACTGTCCTTGGCTTAGAACATGACAATTGGCCCTTCTAACCAGAATTCATTCAGAGAGAGGCATTGCATTCCTAAGAAATGAAGCACAACAGGAAAAAAAATGGTTTTTGTTAGTACAAAATAAATAACAATGCTCTAGCATTTTTTGTGATAGTTTAGTAACAGGCCATTGACTTTATTATGTGATTTGCATATGCAACCGCTTTAAAAGTTTTTACTGTTTCTTACCTTTGATATTTCTTCTCTTAGAACAAAAATAATATGTAGAAAAATCATATTTCTATGTAGAAAGATAAAAAATGTATGTAACTAGAAGAAAATTAAAAATTCCTGAAACCTCACTTCTCAAAGGTAACTAGCATTTACACTTGTCATATATATGCCCCTCCATTGTACTTTCCATATATAAACATGCATGCATGATATTTTTTGCAAAAATGAGGTCACACAGCACATACTACCTTATTCACTGACAGTACAGAGCAATAGAAATTATGCTACATTTTAAATAGCTGTGTCTAGTATTTCAACATTGCAATGAACTATTTAATCATCCAAATACTCAAATTTAAGTATTCAAATTTAATGATTCCAAATTGTAACTTTCAGATTATTTCAATATATGGTTTTGGTTACATACACAATACTACAAATACCATCTTTACCTTAAAATTTTTTGCCCATATCAACTGCTTATATAGGATAAGTGTCCAGAACTAAAATGAATACTCAAAATGTTAAGGCTTTTAAAGCATATTTACAAAAATAGTATGTGCTTTACATTCTGTCTTTCAAAATGAGAATGGATGTATGGCTCTCTCTCCATGGCTCCCTTTGATCCTTGTCAGGATCAATTGCCCACTTTTGCAAGAAGGCCAGAAGGTTGGGATGTATCAATACCATGTTGTGGGTGGCCGTAAGAGAAAAGTAGGCTGAGAGTCCAAAGTGGCTTAAATACATGTGTTGTTCCAAGACTCCATCTGGCTATTTAGATTCCTGTATTTCCTTCCTGCATCTTACTCAAGATCCTTTCACTATCCCATAGTTATTACCTGAAAGAGCAGTTAAGACTGCTCCTGAGCCCCATGTGCTTTTTATGAATATAGAGCATATTTTTACTGTATTGATAGTTTTATAAAATAATATTTAATTGTAGGAAATGGTTTCAATGTTCATGAAAATTCTTCTAAGTCCAGCATTGACCAACTTCCATCTGGGGGCATAGTCATCTGTGATATTGCTGTGTGTTTGGGAATGAAGTGATTAGAGAATGCAGTCACTCTATTCCTGCGAAAGGTCAAGACAACTAAGTGAAAAAATATTTATATGCACCCTGCAGAAAAAGCCCCAACATTTATACCCAGACCTCCATGTGTTCACTGTGACTGTAAGCAAAAGGCTCATGCTATCTAAATTTCAGCATCCTCTCATCAAAAACTAATAATGTCATCTTCATGCCATCATACAGGAAGTCAGTAGTGCTGACAAAGGATCTTGTGTTCCATGGGTGCTTAATAGTAGAGACACTAGATATGTTTTGACAGGGAAGGTGCAAGGTACTCATTGAAAATCATTTTAAGTGCTTCTAGACCATGACATCCAGAGGTCCTATTGATTAAGACTTCTGTTGTGCTATAAGTAATAGAAAAAGAGTAACTTAAACAAATAAGGGACTTATTTTTTCCTACATAATTCCATACCCAGAGGCAGGCCTTGTTGCTGTTAATTAGTGACTTAAGGACGTCAGAACCAAGCTGCTTGGGATTAATGTAGCCTCTTCCCTCAGCCATCCACATACAGCTGCTGCTTTTGCTGCTATAGACCCAAGGCCTTGTGTTAGGAAAGAAGAAGGAGGAAGTGACCAGAAGGGAGATACACATCCGCATGAGAAATCTAGAACAGACTGCAACTATCTCATTGGCCATTGCCATTCCTCACCGCAACGGAGGTTTGGAGAGCTGGCGCTTGATTTCCTAAAGAAAGCCAGAGTAATCATCAGCTGTCAAGGATGCCTTTTTCCCTCTTCTTAACATACTTCTTTCTCTTACTTGCTTCCTTTCTGAGATAGAGTAGGCTCAGTTGGTATGATTTGAAGGGTGTTTCAAAACCCACCCGAAAATTCTTCCTAACCCACCTAAAATTTTATCATCAGTGAATTAAGCGACCATCTCTTTTTGTTGAAATGCCTTTATCTCTGGAAAGAAAGCACATTGCTTCATTTCTATTATTAACACCATAGGTAACCCATAAGTTTGTTGATTAGATCCTTGAAGAGGAACTTATGTGAAACCAGGTTATTAGTAAGGGAGGATGGAGAGCTCAGTTCTGAATAGCAGACATTCGCCAGTTGGACACAGAAATAGGTAACAGGAATTGAAGAACAGCAAGTGCAACAAAAGACCCAGCAAGAAAGTAGAAGCTGTTATAAAATATTAGATAAGCACATCAGTAACAAATGCCACCTTCTTCACAATGTGTCCTAGAAATAGCTTGATTGCTCTTTTCTATTTAGTCCTTCACACTTGTGAATATATCTTATTGTACATGGAAATTTATATTGATACCCATGATTCATCAAAGCACCAAAAAAAGAAAAGAAAAGGAAACTTGTCCAACCTGTGTCTGATATTCTGTTAGATCCTGTTTCAAATTCCACATTATGTGATGCCCGATGTGGCTACACTCAGGATCCCCTATCAAAGGAGGGGCAAGAAGCATTGACTACACAGGCTGCTGCTCAGGTGAAAGTCTTCTCATTTGATATTAAGGGATGTATTAGGAAGGAGGCATTATCTTAACATATTTTTTTGTTTTTTTCTTTGTTTTTAAAGATTTTATTTATTCATTTTTAGAGAGAGGGGAAGGGAGGGAGAAGGAGAGGGAGAGAAACATCAATCTGTGGTTGCCCCTCAAGCGCCCTTGTACTGGGGACCTGGCCTGCAACCCAGGCTTGTGCCCTGACTGGGAATCGAACCGGTAACCCTTTGGTCCTCAGGCCGGTGCCCAACCCACCGAGCCACCCCAGCCAGGGCTTAACATGTTTTTAACACAAAAGAAATAGTGTAGTTTTGTGATTTGGCCTAGGCTTTCTGAAACCAAACTGCCTGGGCTCAAATCTGCAGTGACTCTGGGGAAGGTATTTTACTCTTCTGCACCTCAGTTTCTTCATTTGTAAAATGACCATAATAATGGCCTTAAATTTACTGTGAAGAATAAATGAGGTAACATAATTTATGTACTAAGAACTAGGTCTGGAACAGAAATATTTGCTAAAGTAAGTAAGTAAAAAGCATTACATTTTCTTTCTATCTCAAATCTTTTCCTTACATAATAATTATCTATATGTCTATAGACCTTAACAGTTTCCAAAGTGTTCTCCTTTGTATTTGCTCATTTCGGGTAGGTAGGCCATTTTTATTATCCCCATTTTACAGATGAGTGCATGGAGTTAGGGAGATTATGCCCATGCCCCAGGTCACACAGATTGTGATAAAGTAGAAATTTCAACCCAGAAATTGGAAGACAAGTTCAATGAACTTTCTGTTATGCCACATTGATTTCTATTTAGAAGGAAAAAGTTTGAAGCCATGGCAAAATGAATATTTCAGAATTAATTCTGTTTGCATGTACCCATGATTCCCAAAAGCCAAGTCTTTATGTGTAATTCACTATACTTACCTAGGAGTGTTTGACTTCCTTATTTCTATGTAATTTCTATACCAGTCCTAAAGGGCCACAGTTTATTTCTCTAATATTGAGTGACCCAGTAATTATAATAGCCAAAAAGCAAAAATAACCTAAGTATTTTGACATAGTATTGGTTAAGTAAACTCAGATACAACAATTCAGAGAAATCATGATATCCATAACTAAGATGCATTTATTGAGCATTCACTATGAGCAGTGCATTTCACTAGATCCTTTAAATAGCATCTCTGTTGACTTCCTAAGAGTGGGGCATAATTATCACTCTACTGTATAGGTGAGCCATAAAGCCAAGGTCGTATGGCTATGGAGAACAATGTAGCTACTGACTCATCCTTCAACCATTCTTGTCTCTGTTGTTTGTTTTTATTGCTAATGGAGCACTAGTTTTGTTTGAGAAAAAAAGGAAAACAGCCCCAAGAGGTGAATCAAGAATAATCTAAGCTGATTAGAGTAGTTCCCATCTCCTTTGCAAATAGTAAACCCAAGGATGGGCGTCTGATCTAATTCTGATCAAAGAGACTTAACAAATTTGCTGGGGGCTTCTTAAAAATAACTTCTCCCAATCTTTATTTATTCCCTTTTCTTTTTCTGCTCCTTTTTTACCTTTGAATATTTCCATATAAGTAGGTAATGCTGAAGGCTGAAGCAGTCATTTGGGGATCTTGAAGGGATTAGAACAAAATAATGAGAATGATCAAGTAAACAGGAAAATAGTCTAGGTCCCTGACAATTGTAGGGAGCTGCCCAGGTACTCTGCAATTGCCTGCTCTTGAGGATTTGTTTGGTGTGGTGTATTTTTAATGAAAACAATATATATTCTTTTGGTGTAAATCACTGTTTATCTATTGTTTGGTACTGAAAGCAATTGTATTAGTTAGAATTAGATAAAACTATGAGTGATTTAGAACTGAAATCTCTCTCATAAAAGCCCATTATAGGCAGTCTAGGGCAAATGCAGCATTTCACAAACTCCTCAGAAACTCAAGCTTTTCCTGTTTTCCATTGCTCCACCCAGAAGTGTGCTTTTGCTGCTGGATCAAGATGGCTGCGTGAACTCCAGCCTGTGTGAGTGCATTCCAGGCAGCTGAGAGGAAGAGGGGCCAGTGAAGAGCAGATTCCCTCACTTTAAAATAAAAGTAGGAAATTTCATATACCCTTTCATGCATATCACATCAGATAGAACTGCTAGGTGCAAGGAGACAGGAAAATACCATCTTCATTCTGGGAGGTCAAATACTCAGCTAAAAATCAGCAGTTCAATCAGTAGGAAAAAAGTCTAGAATATATAAAGGAAAATACATACAGATGATGAACCCACAGCTGTCTGATTCCAAAGCCATGAACTTACTGTTATATCCCACTGTCTCTTGTAGATAGTTAGGCTATGTAATGATGCAAGAAGTCTTTCATAGTGCCTCTATACTTTACTTTTAACTATTTCACAATGTTAATATATTATAAAGAGAAAAATGTTTTTAATATGCTATGTAGGATAAAATTGTATATAAAATACATATGGGTAAAAATGTGCTTTAATAAGATTTGAAGGAGAGGTTCGAATTTAGGAACATGAGTGAATCAGGAATTTATTCCTACATATCTCTATTTTTAAGGCTTCTTTAATAAGCAAGTAATAATTTTATATTGAAATTATCGTATGCTTATATATATATACTATATTAAAATCATATAAACCACAGAGAGAAACTTTTTATGTAGAACCACTAAGCAGAGTTTGTAAGTGGGGGATTTTATAAAGACGAAAAATGATAAATAGCTTGTCATTTGATGCTTCATAATTTTTGGTTTGTAACTTCCTGGGTCACTGATTTCTCAGAGAGTTTTCGTCCTTTCCACACGGTAGTTAGGTTTCTGAGGAAGGTGTCAGGCTACTGAGACATGGGATAAGATGATGTGGAGGAATTAAATTCTTTCTTTTGGCTGAGTATACAAAATACACAGTATGATATAGTGTCCATCCCCGGTATGCATGCATTAACCTCTGTCTGCTGTTGACACTGCTGAGACCACATTTTCATTGGCATCCAAATGAGATACATACTTTATTTTTAAAAAATGTACTGACTTAATAAAATCAATGGTAAGAATTGACGGTATGGTAAGTACCAAGAAACTTGAGAAAGGGGAAAAAAGAATTGCTGGTTTATTGTAATTAAAGAGTAAGTTGGCATAGGAGTCAGAAGAAACATGATTAGAGGATCATTATGAATATAATACATCATTTCAGGAGATCACAGCCATTCAGTGTGTATACATGCATAAGTTGCTTAAGTGGTAGTCGGGGTGGACAGCAGCACATGTCAAGAAGGAATAGAATTCTGGGATTATCCTATAAGTGAGGTATAAATTAAGAAATTATAGGCATATGTAGTTTAATCTATACTCCTTGTGTCTTTAATATTTGTTTGCTTATGACTTTTTAAGAGAAGAAGGAATAAAAACTTAACATTTAAAATAATTTAAACCAGTGGACTAACATGTAATTATAATAGGAGATATAATTCCTATATTAAAGATAACTTTCTTAATTTTATATTCATTTTTCAGTCTAATAAATTGAGTATATACACCTTAGTCTTATTCAGCAAGAAGTCTATGACTCATTTGTAGTAATTTATTTACATTCAAAGATTCAATAGAAATTTCATCTTTGAATATGCTCTGAGATGTCCTACTTTTCAATTTCTCAATATTTAGGAACTATAAACTGAAGTACAATACAGGTTTGGCTTTTCAATGACAGCAGCAAAAACAAACCAGCTGGGAATAAATTTAACCTCCCTTACACCAACATGAGAAAACACTGTATAATGAAACTTCAAAGCTACTAAAAAACAGAAATGACTTGAACAGCTATAGAGGCATACAATGTTCTTGGGTAAGAGGTCACACATCATAAAGATGTCCATGAATGAATAGGATACACACATTTCCATAGAATATTTTGTATAGACACATGAGAAACTGTGGCTAGGATAGAGGGGGGATGGGAGATTTCTCACACTTTTTGTGTCTTTTGTATTAAAATCTTTTGAGTATATTAATATTCAAAAATAAATTAAAAATGTCAAACTTTAAACACCTGAGCTTATGACTAACAATCATACTTGATAAAATTAACTGGTATCAGGCATATATTTTCTAATTAAAGGGTGAATGATTCAGTGATGTGTTGGAGCCAGCTCCCTTCAAACAAATAGGCTTGAAATATCAATACAATTTAGAGAGCCAGGGTATAAAAAAACAAAAACAAAAACAAAAAACACTCACAATGAGCCTAACATTCTAGCAAACATAAAAATGTCAAATAGATGTCCTAAGTGTACTTTCTGACATAATTTGTAAAATGTTCCACTGCCATGTTCAGTGACATTGTACTGTTAGCTTGAAATCAACACACTGGTGGGAGTATTTACCCCAAGGAAATTATCAAACACTACATATTAGGGTTTTATTACAGTTGGGAAGGGGGGAAAGCACAGTGCTAGTTCAAATGTTCTAACTCATGCCATGATTTTCTTTCAGACTTTCAAATTGCTTGACATTCTTTCCTAATACTTGGGTTAACATTTACCTGACAGTGGAGCTGATGAGAGATGTGAAGTAAGGGTAGATAAGTTTAGTGCAAGTGGAGTGCTAATAATTAAAGACACACCCTCATCTTGATGCACAACAAATGGCATTCATTGAGAAGAATGAGCACAGAAACACCACTTGCTGCACTTTCTGTCTCATTTTAACCAATTATATAAAACCTAGAGAAATAAAATCAAGCAGATTTGCAAGCGTATTTTTCCTTGTGTCATCTAATGAATCTCATTAATATTTGCTTGTTTTATTAATAATTGAAAGCAACTTTGCAACACATAGGCATGCAAAATAACTGGGCATTAATGTCTAGAGACAATGGCCCAGAAATGATACGACTTATGACAATAAAAACCATAGTCAGCTATTTTGCACATTAACTGCATACTATAGATATTTTCCTCACAAGAATACCCTGGTTCACATGGAATTCTTACAACAAATTCATCTAGATATAGCTTAATAAGAAGCAAACTATTTATAAATAGATATATGGCCATAAAATAAAGTTAACCTTTTAAAAATAAATATGATGAAAGAAAAAGCAAAATACCATGGATCTTCAAAGGAAAATTGCTTTGAATGTGTAAAAAATGTAATATTTAACAATATTTTGTGTTAAACTTTTATAAGGCCCAATTAGAGTTCCCTTCTGATGAGGTTTTTCTTTGAAGTAACTATATGTTTAAGAGGAAGATGATTTTGTGTTGGGGGAGTGTTTGTATTTTCCTTGCTTCAAAAATAGGTTGTTCTTTAAGTACATACACCTACTTTGTTGTTTCCTTTCAGTACTGCTTAAAAGGGAAGCCTGTCTCAAATATTCAGACTCTCCATACTTAAAACTACAAACTAAATTAGGTATTTTTGTTTATTTTTTGTTATTAAAATTCAGAAATAAGTTTGCTAACACAAGCACACCTACTTATATGTGGTATATAATCATATGTATATATACTAATAATAATATAATTCACATACTTACTTGACCCTTTTGACACATCTCTGGCTCTTGCACTTCTGTGGCTATCAGGTTAGTGGACACACTTGGGGTTAATAAAAATCCAAAGCCAATAGTCTTTTTTTTAATCAAGCTGTTTTTATTTTAATTGTTGTTACAATACAATTTTCTATCTTTTACTCCCATCCCAGCCCACCCACCCAACCCTCCCCTCTTCCCTCCCATTTCCACCTGCCCCTAGTTTTTATCTGTGTGTCCTTTATACTTGTTTCTATAAACCCTTCCCCTTTTCCCCTGAAATTCCCTTGAAATTCCCTCTCTTCTCCCCTCCCCTCTAAACATTGTCAGTCTGTTCTCTATTTCAGTGTCTTTGGTGGTATTTTGCTTGTTTTTTTTTTTGTTTTGTTGTTTAGGTTCCTGTTAAAGGTGAGATCATATGGTATTTGTCCTTCACTGCCTGGCTTATTTCACTTAGCATAATACTTTCCAATTGCATCCATGCCATTGCAAATGGTAAGAGCTCCTTCTTTCTTTCTGCTGCATAGAATTCCATTGTGTAAATGTACCATAGTTTTTTAATCCAAAGTCAATAATCTTTAAATCATTCTAGCAGTAAAATTTGCAAAAGCAGAAAATCAAATCTATATATAAAAATCAAAATGTTTTTATATAATAAACTCAAATTGAGCATTGAATCTGCTAGGTACTATTAGCATCACTGAAAAAAATGTCAACATGGATCTACCCTTTTGGAACTTGAAAGACAATGAGGATCATTTACAAGCCGCATGAATTTGAACAAGTCATACAGCCTTCCTTTACCTCAGCCTTCTCTTCTCAAAGTGATGTTAATGGGATTAAAATAAGCAATATACATTTGGTACCAAAATTAGTGATGTAATGAGTGCTGCAGAAATTAGAGAGGGAGCAACTAAGATCTTCAGAATGTAAACTGACCCGTATTCATATTGGTAATCTGAACACCCAGCAAATGCTTAGCACAGAGGGAGCACTCCATGAACATCCATTGCAGGACTAGACTGATCAGTCAGTCCTTATTGACTAATATAGAAAGAAAGCCTTATGGATTAAATAGGATTTAAGCCCATCTCAAAGGACCAGCAGGCTTTGTATTGATGAGAATAATAAGAAAAGGGATATTATAAGTGGGGAAAATAGCAGAAGCCAAACTCCAGAGACGAAATGAGAAGAGTGTTTTAAGAGGACAATGAATAAGATTTCCAGACTAGAACTAAGAGTACATGGAGCCAAATCTAACTGTTGCTAGGAAAGGTGAAAAAAGATTTATGAAGAGCTTTAAAAACCAGTGGAGGAGTGTGGACTTTATTAGGTAAGTAAATGAGCAGTGGAGGAAAGACATGATGAAAAATGCTGTTTTAGGGAGTTAACCTGGCAGCGGTGAGGGGAATAGAATCCAAGGAAGGAAGTTTGAGCTGTGGCCCCACAAGCAGAGGTCGATGTAGCAAAACAGCTGGTGTAGAGGTGAAGGGCAGTAGAAACAACTGGGAGGAACAGATCTGGGAGAAATGCTAAAGTAGGAATCCAGAACATTCAGTGACTTTCAATATGAAACATGAGGAGGAGGAGCCAAGAAAATAGGATAAATCTGGTGCTAATAATAGACTGTAGTGAGACTAAACAGCATGCTTCAGATGTACCCTGTTGGCATTCTTCTAAGAATAATTGTATTAGTTGTTATAACAAACCATCCAATATATATATTAGTCACAATTAAAAATGTATTTAATGCTTACTCTTCGTCCAGTCTGTACTAGGTGTGGTGGAAAATAAAGAGGGAGTGAATCCAATGACCCAGATGTCCTGAAGATACTGATTAAAATAAATATAAAAGATACTAAGGCAATGTACATTGAGCACATAGTATGTACCAGCTATATTAAAGAGTGTGTTATTTAACCCCCACAACTTTATGAGGAAGGTACTACAATTTATCCTCCATTTATTTATACAAAAACTGAGTATTACAGTGGTCAATTTATTTATATGATGTAATGAATCCAGTAAATAGTAGACTCAGGAACAAATCCTGCCATCTGACCCCAAAGTCCACATTTCCAACACTATATAATACATGACTGATATGTATGGAAGTCATGAAAGGATGACCAAAGACTAAATATTATTGGGCAACACCACTTGTGGTAGCATGAATTTTGTTGTAAGACAGAAGAGAGAGAGAGATGGGGCTTACAAGAGAAGTTGAATAAACAACTGTGCAGGGAAGAATAAATATAATATGCCCAGAAATGTGAGGATATCAGCGTGAGGGTAAGTGATGAAGATAAGATAGTTAAAAGTGCAAATCTGGGCCAGATGATGCCTACAGGGCCTTGAATGCCTGGACTAGAGTTGTGACTCAATACACATTGGAATCAATCAATGAATACTTATTGATCACCAGTCATTTTTTTTCCAGTAGTGGCAGGCCCAGGAGTTCAAGATGAATGGACCTTCATCTCACATTTTGCAGTCTTCAGCTTGTTTGGAGACTGACTTTTGCAGTCTCCAAACAAGTACAGGCCCAGGATGCAGTCCATGCAGACAGGTATCTTACTTCAGATCAATTCACATTGCTCCTTTTTCAGAATGGCATGAACTCAAAACCAGTCCTGGGATTTTCTTCATTCCACTCAGCTTCGTAGGGTTCAGTCTTATTACACTGGAGCAAAACCTCTAGAGACTCTGTGTGACATTTGAGCAATATTTTTAGTGTAAAGATTGGGCTAGAGTTTGGAAGGTTAAGTACCTGGCTCTCTACTGGATATACACCTCTATACAATAAATATTTGTTGAAAGAAGAAAGAAATGTGAAAGAAGATATTCTAATAATACAATTTTGAGAAAAGGAGAATTGGAAATGAATCGAAAGACATTTCACAGGAAAAAATCAAAATAATAGATTGGATATATGTGGCAGGAAAGAAAAAAGTCATGGACTACTCCAAGTTTTTACCTGTGTATTTGAGATGAAGTTTATTTGAGAGGAAAACGGAATTCCCCAAAATTAGAAATTTTGTTAGGGTGGGAATTATATCTCTGGTTCTCTTTTGTAATCTAGAAACTAACAGCATACTTCATACATAGTGGATAGGCAATAAATAATTAGGGTGCTGGATAAACAATCTATTAGTTTTAAGAAGAAAACTAAATTTTCATATCCTGGAACTATGAATCTCAACTCGGACCAATGGCATTTACTGCTAAGAATCCATGTCTTAATGAACCACAGTTATGGAAAGGACTTTGTTATATCTTTCAATAAGTTTCAGCAGGGAAAGGAAACAAAGTTTAGGGACCACTGCCTTCATGCCTAGTACCAACTCCTAGTGGCATTCTTCATTTAAAGTTAGGGCTAGATCAGGTCAGCGATGAAGGGTCTGGGTTAGGTATTAGCTAGAATCCTGAAACCAACTCCAATATCAATTTGTCAGGAAGGTCAATGGACACCACACCCACATAAGCCCCTATATAATTTATTTTCAATTTCTTATATTTTTATAAGCTTCAAATAGCACAAAACCCACATCAGAACCACCAGCCATTTATGAGGTCCAGCTGGTACACAAAACTATTCAAATTTCTCCATTGCTATTTTATTACACCAGATAACTGAACTTTACATCCTAGACTTTGGGTTGAGTTAGACCTGAGTCTGAATTCCAGTTTTGCCATTTATAAGCTCCATGACTTTATTCTGATATTTCTAATTTCCTCATCTGCAAAATGGGAATACTATTAACTACACTTTAGGGTTATTTGAAAACTTAAATGTGTATAGGGGTACAAATTGTATTTCTATTATTATTGCTAATTCATCCATTGATTTTTATTCACATTTTTCCCATTTTACATTTAAAATTTTATATATAATTAACATTTTGTTATAAGTCCTCAGAAGCACATTACATAATGCTACCATACATAGCTGTTCCTTAACTTTTCAAGTTATCTTGCTAGGAGAATTCCTGGACATGTTCATTTGTAAGAATTATGTACCAAATTCAGAATATACATATATTTTTAAATTTCTACAATCTTAACATTCATTCAGTATAAGTCTAAACTTAAGCACTAGACTTTTAGAAATAATAATTTGGACTGCCAAGATTAACATCTCACCAAGTCATTGCAAGTGATTTTTAAGGCCGAAAAAACTAAATTCAGAAAATAATTTAGTGGTCATTCTTACCATTTGGAAAACCAAATAAATTAGAAAAATCAGTGAATAAAACAGTATAACTTGTATTATAACAACCACAACTAAAGAGTGATACATTTGGGGTGAGGGAACATTCTCACATACTTTTGTGCTTTAACATGTTTCCCTGAAAATTATTCCCAACTTACATGCCAGTATATGAAGAAATTGATTAGGTTGAAATTACCCAAAATTTTAAGGCCTCACAGGTCTTTTTCCTAGCAGTTGTATATACTTAAAGTATAACAGGGGGACCCCCAAAATGGAATTTATTTATAAAAGTGTCTATTTATTCTTATCTGTTTGAACTTCAGTCCCCTTCAAAGTATGCTCCATTTGATGCAATACACCTACTGAGATGTTTTTTCCACTGCTCAAAACAGGTTTTAAGTTCTTAATTTGATGCCCTTTAGTGCTTCTGCTGTTTTTTGTTTTATGTCTTCCACGTCAACATAACCTTTCCCTTTAAGAACAGGCTTGCCAATGACACATCTGATAAGGGGTTAATTTCTAAAATATGTGAAGGATTTATACAACTTAACACCAGGAAAAACATCCAATTGAAAAATGGGCAAAGGACCTGAATAAGTAGTTCTTCAAAGAGGACATACAGATGGCTAACAGACACATGGAAAAATGCTCAATGTCACTAATCATTAGAGAAATACAAATTAAAACCACAATGAGACTTCTGGCCAAGATGGAGGCATAGGTGGACGCACTATGCCTCCTCAAACAACCAAGATAGGGACAACAACAATTTAGAAATAGAATAACAACCAGAAATGACAGAAAATTGATCTGAATGGAAGTCGGACACCAAGAAGTTGAAATAGACCCATTCATCCAGACCGGTAGGAGGGACAGAGTCTGGCAGCCAGGCACAGGTTGCGACAAGGAGAGTAGAGAGCACTGGGAATGAGCACGTAAGCCATCCGTGGCATGCAAGACTGCAGGCAGCAGGTGGACCCTGAGTGCACAAGCGGCAGCTGGCAGACCCCGGCCAAGGGGTGGCAAACAGCAGACCCAGCGAGGCAGCAATTGTGAAACAAGGCACTGCGCACAACCCAGGATCCCAGCCCTGGGAAATAGAGCCTCAGGACACTGATTGAAAACACTTATGGGAGTTGAGGCACACGGAGAGACACCCCGCCTCACAGGAGAGGTCCTTGGAGGGTCCCACAGGGTGTACAAGCCCACCCACATGGGAGAATTAGCACCAGAGGGGCCCAGTTTGCTCGAGAAAGCAGCAAAAGGGACTGAGGTCCTGTGGAGAATGGAGCAAGTGCCATTGTTCCCTCTCAACCCTGCCCCCATGTACAACGTCACTACCTAGCAACTGGGGTGCCCAGCCCTGGTGAACACCTAAGGCTCCACCCCTTACTGTAACAGGCACAACCAGACCAAAAAAAAAAAAAAAGAGAGAGAGAGAGATAGCTCAAACAGAAGACCAAATGAGATCCCCAGAACCCATCCTTTTAAGCAGCCAAGAGATAGCCAACCTATCAGATGCATAGTTCAAAACACCAGTGATCAGGAAGCTCACAGAATTGGTTGGTTTTGGTTGCAAATTAGATGAAAAAATGAAGGCTACAATAAGTGAAATGAAGAAAAATACATAAGGAACCAATACTGATGGAAAGAAAGCAGGGTCTCACATCAATGGAGTGGACCAGAAGGAAGAAAGAAACAACCACACAGAAAAGAATGAACAAATAAGAATTCAAAAAAAAATGAGAGGCTTAGGAACCTCCAGGACATCTTTAAACATTCCAACATCCGAATTATAGGGGTACCAGAAGGAGAAGAGGAAAAGCAACAAGTGGAGAACTTATTTGAACAAATAGTAAAGGAGAACTTCCCCATTCTGGCAAAGGAAATAGACTTCCAGGAAGTCCAGGAAGCTCAGAGAGTCCCAAAGAAGTTGGGCCCAAGAAGGAACACACCAAGGCACATCATAATTACATTAGCCAAGGTAAAAATGAAGGAGAGAATCCTAGAAGCAGCAAGAGATAAGGAGACAGTAACCTACAAAGGAGTTCCCATCAGACTGTCAGCTGATTTCTCAAAAGAGACCTTACAGGCAAGAAGTGGTTGGAAAGAAGTATTCCAAGTCATGAAAGGCAAGGACCTACACCCAAGATTGACCTATCCAAAAAACTTCCATTTAGAATGGAAGGGCAGATAAAGTGCTTCTCAGATAAGGTCAAGTTAAAGGAGTTCATCATCACCAAGCCCTTATTATATGAAATGTTTTTTAGAGGGACTTATCTAAGAAAAAGAAGATAAAAAAATGTATAGTAAAAAGACAGCAAACTCACAATTATTAACAACCACACCTAAAGCAAAACCAAAAGAAACTAAGCAAGCAACTAGAACAGGAACAGAATCACAGAAATGGAGATCACATGGAGGGTTAGCAACAGGGAAGAGGGAGGAGGAGAGAGGGGGGAAAAGGTATGGAGAATAAGTAGCATAGATGGTAGGTAGAAAATAGACAGGGGGAGGGCAAGAATAGTATGGGAAATGTAGAAGCTAAAGAATTTATGACATATGGACATGAACTAAAGGAGGGGAATGTGGGTGGGAAAGGGTGTGCAGGGTGGAGGGGAGTGAAGGGGGGAAATGGGACAACTGTAATAGCATAATCAATAAAATATATTTAAAAATTAATTATCTACTCATGGTTTAAAGATTTTTCCCCAAACCTCTCTGCTCTTAAACTTCATGGAACATCCTTTATTTCAAATATTACCTAAATCAGACTTGTCCTCCATTAACTCCAAGAGTCTGCACAGTGAGTCTAACAGCGACCTCCTGGCACCCAGAGATGGGCAGGCAGGGAGAAATGGTTTTGACCCTGCTAAGCAGGAAAGAAAGCCCCAGGGACTGTGAAGGACAGGAAAAAAAAACACAATGAGATATCACCCCATACATGCCAGAAAGGCTACTATTAATAAATCAACAAACAACAAATGTTGGCAAAGACATGGAGAAAAGGGACCCTCGTGCACTGTAGGTGGGAATGCAGACTGGTGCAGCCACTGTGGAAAGCATTATGGGGTTTCCTCAAAAAATTAAAAATGGAACTGCCTTGTGACCCAGCAAATCCACTTTGGGGAATATATCCTCAGAATCCTGAAACACCAGTTCAAAAGAATATACCCACCCCTTAGTTCATAGCAGCATTATTTACAATAGCCAAGATCTGGAAATAACCCAAGTACTCATTAGTAAAAGATGGATAAAAAGGCTGTGGTACATTTACACAATGAAATATTATGTGGCCATGAAAAAAGAAGGAAATCTTACCTTTTGTGACAACATGGATGGACATGAAGATTATTATGCTAAGTGAAATAGGCTGGTCAGAGAAAGACAAATACCATGCCATCTCACTTATATGTGGAATCTAATTAACAAAATAAACTGATGAACAAAATAGAAACAGAGGCATGGACACAATGAGCAGGCTGACAGCTGTCAGGAGTGGGGGTACTGGATGAAAGAAGGCGAAGGGATTAACCAAAAAAACATATATGTATTACCCATAGACACAACAATGTGGTGATGGACAGAGGAGATGGGTAGAGGAGAGCACAGGAGGAGGATAGGGACATCTCTACTAGCAGCAATGATAAAAAGAAAGGGAAAAAGCAAAATCTAAAGGAACAAAAAATGATATTTCCCTTTTTCAGGTAAGGAAATTGAAACTTAGAGATTAGATAGCTTCTCCAAATTAGTTTTAATTAGTGTTTGAAGCCGCTGCCTAGCAAGGTCTTCTGATTCTTGAACTCCTGACTTCCTGACTACACCCACTGACCCCAAATCTATAAATGTAAAATTCTAAGAATCGTGTTCTGTCTTAGAGACACTTTACATGGTTTAATGCCTGAAGATATTTGTTGTCTGGTAAGAGCAGAAAAAATGCTTCTGTTCTTTAAAGGTTTTTCAAAGGTTACAAAAATAAATGCAAGTTATTTTAAAAGATGCTTTATTAATTCAGATACTGGGTGAAGGCTGTGATATTTTTATTTCGATGACAAGAGCATACATTTAAGAAACTTTCCTCTCTTTCCCTCCTCCCCAACTTTTTTTTTTGACTCACAATTAGGAGTTGCTGGTTCTAAGCTTTTTGGCATCTGTGGATGAATCTTAGTGATTCGAAATAGCTGCTGCTCAGTACTTTAGTCCAAGCCTGGTCTAAGTGCATACAACACAGAAAGAGTTCTTTTCTGAGGACTGAGCCTCTAAGACTCAAGAATTGTTAAAGGGTTTTGTTTTCTCAGAGCTGTCAACTTTCTTTGAAAGGAGTGAAAAGAAGCAACAAAGAAAGATGTGAGAGTGATTTTAAAATATTTTAAATATCTCTGGCTTTCCAATCTTTTTCAAACTAGTGTTCTCTTGTTAACCATTCTATAGTTAAATGCCTCTGTTTTTGGAATGTTGCTCTGTAATGATATGACCCTTCTTTCTTGTTATTGTCTATGAGTGTGTGTGTGAGTGTGTGTTCTTTTCTTTCTTTTGGGCTTTTCTCTGGGTAGTAAAGGTCTATCACAAACCAAGAACTCCTATCTTTTCAAAGAATTGAATTTGTAGTAAAAATGATTTGATCTAGAAATAAAGATGGAGGGGTTGTGAAGATAAAAGTAACACTGTAAAAATAATGAAGGAGAAGAAACAGACAGCAGACCAAAATTGTACAGCAGACCATGTTTAAGGGATTTACCTGGGGTTATATGTTTTTAAAAGCAGCATATAAATGCATAGCAGGATTCTGGCAGATGAAATTATCTGTGTTTACTTTAAGGATTGCAATGATGATATACTGTTATTTAGTACAAATAGAATAACTGATGGTGTAAGGACACTGAATTGGATACAGTTCCTGTGCAAAGTAAGTTTGGAATCTAAATACAAATTAGAGAAGCAGGATATAAACCACCCAGAAAAAAGCCGAACATTCTCCACATGTAAAAATGTCATCATGGGCTTTCTAAGTGTACTTTCAGAATCATTTGTAAAATGTCTTAACTGCACATACAAACATTGTAAGTAGAGTCATTTTACACAGATTTGATGTGTGCACAGATGTAAGCACATGGATCTCAGATGTGCAATTTCAGGGAGATTTGTTTAGCTGTTAAATATAGGCATCCACCTGAAAATTGCTGTTTTTATTGCTCATCTGCCTTACATGTTTAATGCCTTCCAAATTCCTGTTTAAATTACAAGTTTGAATAAGCATGCAAACATTTGTTGTTTCTGAATAACGTGTCAAGATACCTTCGAGCGAAATATCTTCTAAATAATTCTTTTATTTTGAATTTCATCACTGTAGTTGCTTTTGCTCATTGTGTGAAAATGTTTTATTTTTTTTTTAATTTGGCAACATGGAAAATTGAAGAGACTTTGAAAAAAAACAATCCAAATTCCTCATGTGGACAATTACCTCACAGCGATGCCTTGAAACAAGAAAGATTTCTGCTATTTATTTATCAGAGATGCCTACAGATGATTTCATTGTGCACTGAGTTTCTGTAAGGAGGGAGGAATGTGGTCAGCTAACACAGAGTGCTGAAAGGGTGCTCATCAGCCACGACTTCTCGTCTTCATCTTTGGAACTTGCTTTTTCTCTCAGAGACTCATTTGATTAATGTGCTCCCCATGTTTTCATCACTTTCTTTGTCTGTTTCTTCTGGCTGTTCTTTTGTGGTTTTAGCAAACACAGTAAAACTTATAGAAAGTATTCTCTGCGTTCTTTTGTTGGGATATTTTCACTGGTCTGGGCTATAAACACAATATATTGATAATATGGGAGCCAATACAATTGTAAACCATTCGGGAATATAATCATTCACCATCCATGAGGCCAAAGTTTTCCACTCGTGAGAGCCTACTGTACACGAGGCACTGAGTTAGGAGCTGCACACATTTATTTGGTTCTTTAATCACAGTACAATTATGAAACGGTCATTAAGTGAAAATATAAACTCCCCGGTAGGCCAATACTGTATTAATTAAGGATAAGTAATTTTAAAAAAAAGAAGATTGCTGTACACTTTAAATATAAAGAACTACTTTAGTTTTTAAAAATACTTGTTAAACATATAAGCAATGTCAAATCCCTTAACTTGTACTTATTCTGTTTTCAAATTACTATTTTTACATTTGTAGAAAATATCCACTATATACATTTGGAAACTTGGCATGGTATCATATACATTTGGAAATTTGATATACTTAGTTGCATATTTACATATGTGTACAAATAGAAAAGCAAGCATCATGCTTATGCCAGAAACACAAATACCTGTGCTTTTCAAATTATAAATTAGGACTCATGGCAATACTATTTCTAATTAAAATAATTTTATTTTTATTGGAAGTGAATCTGCAATTTTTGCATGTGCTCTCAAATCTTTTTTTATGTTAGTTCCATCTTTCTGGTTATAGTGAAAGAAAAAATACATTAATAAATAAAGTGTCCTTTTCAAATTGTTGGATGCATGCTGTGTTTTTTTTTCATTTATCATTGAAAATGTTTTTCAGATTGGCTACTTCCAAATTCTGTGACTTCTGCAAGATTTTATTTATATTTTGCTCTTAACATGTATATTAGATAGGAACCTAGTTAAGCTCTTACAGCAAAACACAGAGGCTCAAACAGGGTAAATGTTTATTTTCTCTCACAGTTTAGATGGACAGGACTGTGAGTGCATAACGGCTGCACAGTGTCAGGGACACAGGGTCCCTCCATCTGCTCATTCTGCCATCCTCAACTCTGGATGCTGCCTCCTGCCCCAATAGGGCTGTTGTGGCTCCCGCCATCATGTTTGCCCTTCAAGCAAAGAGAAAGAGGTAGAGAAATGCATGCTTCTTTCTTTCGAGAGCATAATCTCTGAAATTTTCACACATAACTTCTGAAAAAATTTATAGTACATGTTCAGGCACCGCCACACCAGAAGACTTAATGGAGTAGTGAGATGCTTGCACCTGCATGCAGAAGCTCTGGGAATGCAATTGCCCTGTTACGGTGAAGCAGCATGATAGTGGGTGGTTTTCTGAAGTTATAGACAGCTCTTGGTAAAGTTTGGAATAAGACAGCATAAAAGCTTCCCTCAATTTACATAGTCTCTGCATTAATGAATAATCAGTGTGTTAAAACAATGTAAAAGAAAAAAATTAAAAAACAAACTTTGTGTGGATGTAAGAGAATTAGGTTCCAGACCTGGACAATTATAAATGAGTTTTTAACTTACAGAACTGTCTAACAGAGTGTTTTAAAATCATGAGAGATATAGGAAATATTAATTCTGTGGGATTTCCCTCTGCCTTTTCCAAGGCATTTACCATCTCTCTTCCTGACCACAAAATTCCCTCCTCTAATTATTCTAACAACCAAAAACAGCTCCACAAATTTCCAAAATGTTGCCCAGGAACAGTGCCACTCATACTGACACCCCTAGAGCTACAAGGTATGTTGACACCTGGTCTAACTTCCAGCATATCGCAGATAACAATTGTACCACTATTTTGCAATGGTCTAGTGAAGTGTCATCAGATTTCTAACCATTAACACCTGTATCATTGCCATCCTCCACCCAATGCCACACATTCAAGGTATCTTTTTTTCAGGTCAATGCATCATTTAAAGGTACAAAATCATGTATCTGTTATAAGTGTGCGCGTGTGTGTGTGTGTGTGTGTGTGTGTGAACCCTAATGTCTAAGTTTTTCTAGGAATTCCAGGACTGATGTGGAAGGTAGATAACACAAGGAGCTGGGTTGCTTCCCTCTTTCTGCCCTACATTCTCACCATACAGGGTTGGCATTTCAGGGATGTGACTTGGCTGCTATAGCTCTAATCATTACGGCTATATTCCAACAGTGAAAAGGGACAAGACAAGAGAAAAAAGCATAATCCTTCCCTTTAAATGCAAATCCCAATATCTACACAGACTTCTCCAACATTGCTTTCTCTAGAACTTAGTGTTTCTAATGTTTGAAATTCTAAAACTATACATTGTTGATAACTCTTAAGCCCATAGTAGATACTTTTCTACCAGATCGGTGGCATAGTGAAATAAAGCCCAAACTAGAAATTTTAATTCTGGCTGTGCTGCTAGCCAACTTCAAGATCCCAGGCAAGTCATTTGATTTCTAGGATTCTAGAAATTTGCAAAATGAGAGAAGGGGATATAATATGTTATTTCAAATTTCTAAAATCCAGAGTATACAATAATGCCTAGGACATTTTATGACTATATTCAATATTAAAACCTCTTTGTTCTTATAAAAATTTTAGTCTGCTGATTGTAGATGATTGATTTGTATATTCAGAAGTCATTCCAGTTTTACAAAGTACATTAGGAACACAGACTTTTCTTTTTATGGCAACTGCCCATGTCCATTTTGATTGGTCAGTGTTACGTTGGAGTGGTTACTTAAATATACTCTCATGTCATGAGAGCTTTGTATCATGTTATTGTCATCTGTCTCCAATAGGGAGCCATTTTGGTTTTTGGTTCATTTGTTTGTTTTTACCTGTTTCCAAACCTAATTACTCCTCTCCTCAACTTTTATGCTAGTTGAAATGGTAACTGTTTATTTCCTGCACTACTGCATTAATCTCTTAGCTACTCTGGCCCTCTCTAATTCATACTCCACAAAGTAGCCATGTGATCTTTTTTTAAAACCCCTTCACCTATTTTTCCTACCCGCTAAACACCTCAGCCAGAGAACACACCAATGTTTTCTCTGTATCTATAAGTTTAGTTTTTGGTTCGGGTTGTTTTTTATTTGTTTGTTTGTTTGTTTGTTATATTTCACACATAAGAGAGATTATATGGTATTTATCTTTCTCTGATTTATTTTATTTAGCATAATGTCCTCAAGGTCCATCCATGTTGTCATAAATAGCAAGATTTCAGTTTTTTGTAGTTGACTCATATTCCAGTATATGTGTGTGTACCACAATTTCTTTATCTATTCATCCATCAATAGAAATTTAAGTTGTTTCCATATCTTAGCTATTATAAAAATGCTCCATTGAACATGGGGATGCACATATATTCTCAGTTACTGTTTTTGTTATCTTTGGATAAATATCAAGAGTGGGATTGCTGAATCATATGATAGTTTTATCTTTTAATTTTTTGAGGACCCTTCATAGTTTTTTCATAGTGACTGCATCAATTTTCATTCCCACTAAAAGCACACAAGTTAACTTTTCTCCATACTCATACCAACACAATATTTCTTGTTTTTTTTTGCTATTAGCTATTCTAACAGGTATGAGGTTATACCTCATTGTGGTTTTAATTTTTATTTTACTAATGGTTAATAATATGGATCATCTCGTTATGTACCATCTGTGTATCTTCTTTGGAAAAACATTTATTCAGACCTTATGCCCATTTTTAAAATTAGATTATTTAGGGTTTTTTGCTATTGAGTTATATGAGTTCTTTATATATTTTGGATATTAACCCCTTATCAGCTATATGACTTGCAAATATATTCTCCAACTTAGTATGCTGCCTTTTCATTTTGTTGATGGTTGTTGCCTCTGCCGTGCAGAAGCTTTTGAGTTTGATGTAGCCCCACTTGGTTAGTTGCTTTTGTTTTGGTGTCATTGCTAAGACCTATGTCAAGGGGTTTACTACCTATGTTTGCATCTTAGTGTTTAATAGTTTTAAGTTATTTTCAAATCTTAGTCCATTTTGAGTGAATTTTTGTGTATGATGTAACCAAGTACTCCAGTTTTTTTTTCTTTTGCATGTGACTGTCTAGTATTCCCAACACTGTTTTTTTGAAGAGACTGCCCTTTTTCCATTGTATATTCTTGGCTCCTTAGTCATAAATTAATTGACCATATATGCATGGGTTGATTAATGGGAAGAACATAAAGCTTAATGAAAAAATTTACTTTATGTCTTTGTCATAATTCTTTTAAACAAATATGTCTTGAACACTGACCACATGCCAGACACTGAATTAGACACTGGAGATAAAATGGTGAGCAATATCAGCAAAATTTCTTTCCATATACAGATAAATAGAAAGAAAATAATTGCACTTTATAGTAATTGCTATGAAAGAAATATATAAACATCTAAACAAGAGACTAACAGAGTTGACCAGCTTTGGATAGGGTGGTCACAAAAAACAGAGACTTTTATACAAGAATGAGATGGCTGTGTAAATTGTAGGCACAGAGAGAGCATTCCAGGAAGAGTAAACAACCTGTAGAAAGATCATAAGACTGGGGGTAAAAGGGTGTGGGTAGGAAAAGAAAGACTAGTGAGGCTATATCATAGTGTGGACTGAGGGAAAGGGAAAGTGACCCAAGAAGAGAATGGAAAAATAAACAGGGACCAGATCATACAGATACTGATAGACCCTGGATTGTATTCTAGTTTATTTTCAGGGAAAGGTTAAGACATTGCAATGGCTCAGACAGGAGAATTTTATAAATCAATTTCAGTTTAATATCATTTTTGGTTTTGGTAGAAGGAAATAAAAGAAAAGCCAAGAAACCGGTAAGTAATCTAGGGAAAAATATTAGCTGTTAAGACAGAAGGGTAGCAATAAAAGAAAGAATAAAAATACCTTGCAAATTACAATTTAAAAGTTTTAATTATACCTAATAATATACACAATCAACTAACGAACAATCACATTTCTGGACCTACTGTATGTCCAGCATGAGAGTGAAAGGTGCATGATGTATTCTCCCTGACCTCTAGGAACTTATAATTTATTAGGGGGAACAACTAACATATAGGAAACCATTTCAATAATGTCATCAAACCTCCCCAATACCTTATATGATCATTTCTTTGGGTAAACATGGAAAACATGGAGAAATCTGAAGATAATATTTTTGTATCATTGCCATTTCTTGCTATATTTATAAACTGGTTTTCCTGTACCAGTAATTGGGATCTGAGCAATGTTCAAATACGTATTTCATTCTATTCTACATATTATATTTTTCCTTATTTAGGCCAGGTCTTGGACATGGGGTAAGTACCAGATTGTACCAGTTGGTGGGAAGATTAAAAGAATACTTAATTTAGACTTTGCCAAAATATTCCCAGCTCTCACTCACACTGGCTTACAGAGATCCTGAACTCTGGCTTCTCCACAGATCTACTTTTGTAAACGCTTCTGCCTAAATCAGAGACAAACTCACAGATGGCCAACAGAGGCTATTTGCTTTCTAGAAATTATAAGGTACTGATTTAATTTTTTTAAAAAAAGATCAAATGTAGCAAGTGATCTCATTTAAAATAATAAGTGAACTCTATTAGAAATTTCTTTCTTTTTGAAAAATACACATTTTATTTTTTATAATTTGTAATTGTTATTCAAGTACAGTTGTCTCCATTCTTCCTCCACCATGCCCCACGCCCCACCATCCCCATTTCCCAATCTCAAACCCATCTTCTCCCCAGCTCTGTCTGTGTGGTCCTCCATACATGCTACGTGATGGCCCTTCCCCCATTTCCCCCATTATCCCTCTTTCCCTTCCCTCTGGTCACAATTTGTTCTTCATATCAATGTCTCAAAGCAGTATCTTAGAATACACTGAGAGTAACTTGCCTCAAACTTAAAGGTCCTAGATGAAGGGGAATATGCTTTTGCTGCTTCAATTACTCTTTGAGGCAATTTTTTTAAAATTAGTGACATTGGAGAACTTCTTGTGATAGCCCCACGTCAGTGGCATAGGGTTTTCGCTACATACTATGGGTTTAGAAACCTCCAGCCTTCACATTTGTAACAGTAACCCTGGTTCTTGTGGGAAGTAATATGGATGGTCCTCTGAGTGTATAAGGAAAAACTGGAATGAGGAAAATAAAAAAGAAGTCAGAGACCTGACAAGGATCCATTCCCATGCCCACAGTGCCCTTTGCAAGAGTTGGAATGGTGATTTTGATATCCTGGACACATTTTAAGCTGAACAATAACACTTTGCCTACTTAAATGCACCCTGTAGTTTCAATTAGCCAGACATGCTTCTGAACATTCTTTTCCTGTTAGGCGAGGCATGGTTACAGCCAGCATGCATTGCTTTAGCGATGAATATAAGTATGTTCTCATCTAGAACCAACTTTCCAAATCTGTGTATGGGTAAGGATGTAATGTAAACATTTAGGCCCTAATTTGCAAGACATTTTCAAAGTTGTATGGTCAATAACACTTGCATTACATTTAATATATGGAAGAGGCATAAAATCCAAGAATGCAGTGGTCTATTATTTGATTATCAATTCAATAAATAACATCATGACATGATTGCTACTGAATGCCTGGTTAATAACCATATAATAATACTCCAAAGATTAAAGAAAATATAAAGGATATTCATAATTCAGCAACAGATTATTCAGATTTTACAGTAGATGTTTCTCAGCAAATAACATTGGTTATAGAAATCATATTTCCCTAACTCAAGATTTCTTCTACTGTTCCATGAGAAACTGGTGTCTTTGGAGATTTTAACAGATGTCCATCATGTTATCTAATAAGTTTGGGATATGTTTGGTTGAATAAAATTTGAAAAAATTATTTTGTTGTCACAATGCCTTAATATTCTAATGCTTATTTTGCCTCCAAAAAAAAAAGGATATAGAATTTAGAACTTTATTTCCCAAATTCTTGTGACTGTAGGATCCTGGAACATATACTAACATAAATGATATATATATTTACACTAATTATTCTCTCTTCTTGGAGGGGTCTCCCCTTGAGAGCCATAGGGCTCACTCTCCTTTCCCACAAGTCATCTGCTCAAGGGGCACTTTCTCAGTGGCACCCTCACCGGCCTGTTTAAAATGCCAATCTGCACCCTCATACATGTGGCAATCCTAACTCCCTTTATCCTGCTTTATTTTTTAATCTATTGTGTTTATTATCTATATAGTTAAGTAAGTTATTATGTTTATTTTCTAACTCCTTTTACTAGAAGTAAACTTCAGGAAGAAATCAATTTTTATTTTTATTTTTATTTGATACATCCCTAGTTCATAGAACAGGGCTGACTATATTATGTTCTCAATAAATATTTTTTGACTGAGTTAAAAAAAAGAGAATGTATTTCATATGTTTTTAAACTCAAAATGTGTCATAGAAATGATTTGTTTCTTTTTTCCTTTAATAGAATTTATGATATATGTTATGGTCAGCTATATATTCGAATCTGGGAAATATAGACATCAGGGGTCACTTGCATTTTTCTGAACTCGCTGCTTCCAGAGTTAATTTAATATCTGGTAAGAAAGAAAGAGCTTAATATCATTAGTGATTTTTCTTTCTCTAATTTCATCACTCCCATTCCTCCATGTAAAATTAAGTTTTTTGTTAAGTTGCCAAGCCCTGCCAACTCTATAGAATAACTTTCTCATTAACTTCCATCCCTTCTTTCCCACTAAAAAGGGTGCATGGTGGGGCACTGCTAGTAATAATCTTGGGGAGGAGGCCAAAACCTTAACATAGGTGGCCTTTGATGCAATTAGACTTGCTCTAGGAGGCAATAGTGAGCCACTGCATTGTTGCAATCAAGAACAAAATTTTTAGAAAGATAACTCTGACAAAGGGATGTAGCAAATGGCCTGGAGGTCAGCATGATTCATATGCCTAATTCTGCACTAACTCTAGATTTCCCTTCCTGTGATGTTCTTGCCATAAGTTTTTTCATCCACTTTCTTTTGGGACACCTACTCACATCTCAGACCTGCTCATTCTCCAAGACAATCTGGATATGCAACAAAGACACAAGTTCAAAGACAGCCTTGATCCATGTCCCTGACTCCAGTACTTTCCAGCATATCATCTTGTATCCTCTGGTATGGAAGGCAAGAGCCACAAGGACACATACTGGCCTGGCCTTGACCCTCACTACAAGATGGTCTGTCAGCCTCGGTTATCAGTGAGCCCTCTGCTCTCCCTGCTGTCAACGTGCCTGCAACAGCCATTTATCCTGCCAGTGTTTGTGGGGGAGGAGGAACAGCTCTGAACACATCAGTGCCCTAAAAATAAAAGGTCCTTTTTTAATCATATTTTTCCTGTTTTGTTTTAACAGTTTATATCCCCTCTACCACCACCACCTTCTCCTACAATTGTGGAGAAGAGAAAAACCTGTAAAAGTTAAGACACAAAAATTATAGTTCAGTTTCAACTCACTCTCAAAGCAGAAAAATCCTCTGTAAACTTTAAAATTTTACCATTGTTATCCTGCCCAGTGCTGTGGGTTACTTGGGTGCTTGGCAGCATTTTATTTGGAAAACCAGAGACTGGCTTTTCCCTTTTTTCATTATTTAATAATTATCTGAGGTTGATTAGGTAGTTGAGGTTTCCAGTTGCAACATCTAAATTAGGTAGTTGCTAATTCGGACCAAAGGAGTACTTACTAAAAATACTATAAAGACTGGTACAAAGACTTCAAAAAATTTAATTCCTATAGATATGATGATATGACACAAAATAATGATAATTCAGAAATGTCATAAATGTATTTACATTATGCTCAGTGGTGCAAAGAAATAGGGTTTCTTTATTTCCTTTTGACTGATCAGACTTTCTTCATAATCCCATACCCACCAGGTAGTTTAGAAAAGTTACTTTGGTTAATTTTTTTACAATTTTATTTGTTTTTTGTGTTTTCTCACATTTTTAAATTGTTGTTCAAGTACAGTTGTCTCCATTTTTATTTATTGGGTTTAGAGAGAAAATAAGAAGGGAAGAGAGAGAGACATCGATTTGTTGTTTTACTTACTGACATATTCATTGGTTGCTTCTCATATGTACTCTGACTGGGGATCAAACCCACGATCTTGGCATATCGGGATGACACTCTAACCACTTAGCTACTTGGCCAGGGCTAAATTGTTGATTCAGTCTTAATTGGTAATTCAGCGCATCTCTTTAAGTAACCCAGTTTCTGCTTAGATGAGCCAGGGAAGTGCTTGTCAGAGTTCTACCCTCTCCACTGGGTATACGTTGGATGAGTGAAGTATATGGAATTTTAGGGGAGCTGGAGTTTTCTGCATTGCATGAGTGTTCTCTAAGCTTTCTGGGTTTGACCCATTTCCAGAGCTGTGAACCTCTCCGGATTAACTTGTCCATATTCAGGACATTCTGACACTCCCTGTTGCTAGAAACTGTCCTTAGTTAAGATTGTCATTCATATTTTGCTTACTCAACTCTGACAGTGCTCTGGGATACCATTTCCCCTGGGTGACTGGTCCCCCTCTCCACTTTTGCTGACATTATGTAGTCCCTTACACATGAGTGTGACTGACCATTGAACCTTGGTTTAAGGTAGATGACTTATTTTCCTTAGGCAACCTCCTTGGACAAAGTTGCCTGGCAGGGCCTTCAACTCAGACATCCTCTGGCTTATTCCATAGGATGCTCAGGACCTTCTGGATAGCTACCCCAGGATCTGAGAGAGATTCTGAGGGTCTTAAACTCAGACCTTTCTGAACAAAATCATGTTAAACCACTGAATTTAATTTGATGTAATAGCCCCTATGTTTAAATGGAAGTCTATAAGGCAATAACCTCCAATATCCTCTTGGAGGGCAGAAGCCACTCTCTCCCCAGCATCTCCCTCAGCCTCACAACAACACCTCTACACTTCTCTCCCATTAAACCCAGTAGCGAGTGAATGCTTCATGCTATAGTCTTTCCTGTAAGTCAGCCACCAGCCTTTATCACAGACCAGAAGTGCCAGACCACCTATATAGCCACCAGCCCTACAAAGTGACACCTGCAACAATACAAGTGACTATGCTATTCACTCAGCTTTTATTAATGCAGGTTCAATTCAAACCTGTAATAACCCAATAAAAATAATAATTACTCAGAAATAATCAGTAATAACATCACACAAGAAAATTAGGGGATAACAAACCTGAGCCCCAAGAGTCCAGATCAGGTCCAAGTCTGAGAGGCAGCCAGTCAGCATCTTGCAAGGCAGAGTCCATAGTGGCTTCAGAGTCAGCTAGAGCAGGGTTGATCGGAGCAGTGGAGAGTCTCTCAGTCATCTCAGCTCCTCTTGGCCCCTGATTAATACATGTTATTTTCTGCCACCTCACTTCAGTGAGCACACATTGATTGTGTGGCTCTACTGTGCATGCCCTGAGAGGCTGGTGTTGGTGTTACCTTTCAGATAAGCATATGCTGTCTACCACATTATACTGTGCATGTTCCAGGGATTGCACCATCCCTCACGGTCTTCGCTCAGCTGCACATGCTCCAAACAGGACTTTCATTTATGCCATCTTAGTTAAATCCTGCTCTCCACAAACCCTCACCTCCAGGAATTTTTGAAGAGAAGAGAAACTGAAACTCACCTACCTCTCTCTTTTGTTCTACCCACAGTCCAGTGAGAATTCAGAAGCCAGGATCTTCCCCTTCTTCTTCATCTACCTGGCCCTCTTCCCTTTAAGTCTCTCTAGTATTGTTTGTCTCGCCAGCTCCTCAGTATGTTAAAGAAGAAATAAAAGAGTTTAGAAAATCTTTTTCTCTCTTACAACCCAAATTGTATGACTACTCTATTGTCTCAAAAGAGCTAGCTTATGAGATCCAGAACTGATCAACTGAGTCTTTGTTTTAACCTCTGGAATGCCCAGCTTCTTCCCTGGGGCTATATGCTCAGGAGGTAAAAGTTTACCAGGGAACTTTAATTAAGGGACAAGTGTAAGTGTTTTGATTTATTTTTTCAAATGATTCAAATATTATTTCAAGTATAATTTCAAACAATTCTCATTATAACTCCCACTGAAATAAAAATATTTGGTTTTTAGTATGTCAGATACTGTGTGCCAACATTATTTTATTTTTTACATGTCTTACAACAACTTAATTATTGAAGAGAAGACATATTTTCAGAGAAGAAAACCAAGGCTTAGAATGATTCACACAGTTGGTAAGAAGTTCTTGCCCTTATCCACTGCAGTCTAGAATATCATTTCTCAGTTTAACTATAATTCACATAATAAATATAATTTACGTCACAATCCAGATACACACATAGCTAAAGAAAGAGTTTCACTAACAATATTTAACATCTACTCATTATCTTATATTTCATGTAATTCTATTACTTTTTTTCTTTGTAATGCTGGTCACAACCATCTAAATTGATTACACAGCATACTAAGTAAGGATAATAATTGACAATTGAAAAACACTGCACCAGCACCTGCAGCATCAATATCACCAAATTCTAAAAGGAATTTCATCGAACTATTTAGCCATTTGGAAATAAAGGTAAGGTAATTTTTCATGTTCAAGTTGCAATTGGGAGAGCTTGAATATGAAAGACTGAAGCAAGTAAAATAATGAGTAAAATGTCAATTAAATACTGTTAAGTAGCTTTAACACTACTTAGCAAGAAGAAATCCAGAAGCTGAACAAACATAGATCTGTGGTTTAAAGACTTGCCATTTTCACGGAGTCTTCTTTAATTCACAGTCTCTGAGAACTTAATGCGTAGATATGTTCACCCCTAATGTTGATCTGTGGAACTTAATTATATCTCCAAATTTTAATTTTTCCCAAGGAGTTAGATAAAAAATGCAGCATTGCTTCCTTCAAAATTGTACTTCAAATCTCTAGTTTTAAAAGAGAAAGGCTCTCCTGAGCTCCAAATTCTTAGATGACAAAGGATTTGAGTCGGTAGATATTCTGCACTTAGAATAAGCAAGAGAAACTCAGGATTAATAATGCCAATTAATAAATTTTGGGATAAGTGACATTTTAGGAAATGGGTGGTTCAGAAAATGTTCAAGAATTTCAAGATCATAAGAACCTAGAAAAATCCAGTGGATTTCTGACTTTTCCAGCCCAACACAAGGCAATGTGTTGAAGTACCTTGCTTTAGGCGACTTTCAAGTAAATTAAGAAATGAACCCTCTCACATGTTTATTACACTTTCTTGTTCTCACTAAATTATACCATTGACCTCTGAGACATTTGCAACAGCACCAGGATGTGGTTACAAATTGGATTTGTAGATCCTTTGGTTTGCTGGAAGCCCTAATCCATCAGTTACCTACTGAACCGAATGGATGACATTAGCAGCTCACAGGGTTAGGTTTCTAAGATACACAACTGGAGGACAAAATAGACGATTTTAAAAATATGGGGGAAAATTGGTCAAAATATGGTAAAGGGGAGGGTGCTTGAGTAGATGCTGGGAGACCTGAGTTCTAGTCCTGCAACCACCACATGATGTTTCAGAAGCCTTACTTACAAAGTTACATGGCCATTTTAAACCTCATATTTCTCACCTGCTAATATCTCCTAAGCTTATCACCTATAAATGGCCTCATAGCTACTAATGTTATGCCAAAAGTTTGGGATCAATTATTACCCTTCAATCACACATAAGATCAAACTTACCATTGTAAAGTCATTTTCTTCAACACCTGCATTAGATTACACACTTCAGAGAATGCTATAAATCAACCATTCTTCTGGGTTCCAGTGTCCTTGAGAAGAACTTAGTTCTAGTGGTTTCAGGAGATGATTTAAAAAAAAAGTGTAGATTATGGGAGGAGAAATTCCTATAGCCTGCAGGGGGCACTGAGGTACTTTTACAGGAAGAATCAGATTAATGATCATGAACGACACCTGTTACCCCAAATGGAAGGAGGAAATGGGAAGAAAGGAATAGAGAGATTCTTCATTTATCATTCCTCTTATGGTTCTGTTACTCTGCCTTCTATCTCAAGTAGACAGCCTAGACAGCAATCAGTGATTAGAAAAGATAAACTACTAACTGAAAGGAGAGGGGGAAAGTCCAAAAAGAGAAGCTTCTTCCTAATGATTTGATAAATGAGCACTTGCTACCTAATAACTTTAAGATTTGCCATTTAGTCAGGATTAGGAAGTCCAAGGAGAAAATGTTGAGAGCTTATGACATATTGATTATTGGCAGAGCAGAGGTAAATTACAGAGAGAATTCTAGGAGTCTGAGTTCTTCCTTTATAGGGTAGGGTCAAAAGGATATCACAGATGGAAGGCTCAAATCAGTGCCTTATATTGCAGGATTGCTTCTCAGAAAGGAATGAATCAGATTAAGAAGGATGCCCAGAAATGCCCTTACATTTGTATAATACTTAACAATTGTAAAGCCCTTTTGTGTAGATATTATCTTACTTGATCCTCATGATGACTATTTTATATTTGAAGCTTTAGGAGGGGTTAAGTGGCTTGCCCAAAGTTACACAGTGAATTTCAGAAAGGGGGTTTTAATGGAAATATCGGTTGCTAGTGATTTTTAACAAATGTGGAGCTGCTCTACCAACCAAGTGTATTTTGTGGGATTTATTTACAATGGAAAATTTCTGTTACAAGCCCAAGAGATGTCAGATTATCTTTTAAAGTGAAAATCAAATGGGAGCTATTTACGAAGCAAGATAAGGAAAACTCCTCATCACATGCTTTGTGGTTCCAAGAAGCTAACAGGAATTTTCACAACAGTGTTGAGCCAACACCAACAGCTAATCTTAACAGCATGCTAAATGGGCGGTCGTGTCATTACCTAGTCAACAATATGCCGCACTGCTTAAATTTGCCCTGTTTCTACTCCTCCAGGTGAAGGTATCATTTCCAAAAGGTCCATGTCAGAAAGTAAATGGAATTCTAGTAATAAAAGCTCAATAAAACAGTAAAATAAAAATTAAACAAACGTAATAAAAGTAGAACAATGTATTTCTTCCATTTCCCTACCCCCTCCCAAAAAAAAAGATATTTACTACTGCCTATGTTCCAAAGCCTCAAAACCAATGAGAATCTAGAGTAAAAACAGGAGGAACAAGTTTGGGTGTGAACTGCACAGGGGATCCTCAGGTCTCATGATGAGATGTAGTGAATGATGTCACGAGGTTGAGGAGGAGGGGATTTAGAGTCAGACATGGAATTGCAACTCAGCTCTGCCCCTTAGAAGTATTTAGACTCACTGAGCCTCATTTTCATATCTGTGAAATGGGAATAAAATACTGATCCTGTTAGTTGATATAAGGAACAGAAAAAATGCTTGTAGATGTATGGCATGTATGAAATCCTTAATAAATAAATGGTAACTAGAATTTTGGGGGGGTCCCTGAGGCTTGATGGGAAATGTGGTACAAAGCGATGTTAAAAGTCCTGGAAATAGTTTGCCCTCTTGCCAAGCCTGCCTAACGCTGGCCCTAACATCAAGTCTGGTGCGGGTGCCCTAACATACCCAATGGGTGAAGGACTCTGTCAGACAACATCTTCTGTCTGAGTGTCATTTTAAGTTCCAAAGTGTACGTATTTATTATGCTTTGATCTATATGAGTCCTCCAAGACCAGAGATGGATTCTGAATGTCTCTTGTCAACTGAACAGAAGATTGTGGAAATATAAAAGCAAAGCAATTCATGTTGCCTTAGGAATACCCCATTGGCAAAATCTAATGTGCTATTACATTGACATATTTTCTCATTTTGTCTATTAAATCTTTAGTAAAACTAGTTTGTCACAAATAAATGCTAACAAATACTGGTCTAATTAAAAGAAAAAACACACACACAAAAAAAGAGGAAATTAAGGTCCAAATATGAATAACAGCCTCTTCATTTCACGTATTTCTGAGTGTGGCTTTGTGTTTTTAATTCTTCTAAAATTCCTATCTTTGTAAAAATTTTCTTCCTCTAACATATAAATGGAAGTAAAATAGTTCTTAAACATCTCCATTGAAAAACCTATGAAAATAGAAACTGTGATTTGAAATGCCCCCAGATTAACTCTAGTGTGTAAATAAATGGGCAGTGCTCCTGACATATTTTGGGGGTGAGGACTCATTTTTCTGTTTCCTGAGCTTTTGTTCTAATATTCTATGTAGGACTTAGCCTACTGTATTTGAATTTGCCTGAATTTGGCCTGGGAAAAATGTTAAAGTAAAGATTGGCCTCTATTTGGTCTCTCAGCTAGTTCAAACTCCTCTGTACACTATTGATGAAGACCTTGAAGAGTTCTTCAAGCTTCACTAGGCCCCAAGAAGAGTCTATTGAGAGTTTCAGCCTTTTTCTTCCTGCCAAGTTATTTTTTTTAATGAGGCTGATAGACTTCTGAATTGTTGAAAAGCAGCTGTTCATAAACAGACTTAACTTACTCTCATGGAGTTTCTGAATATGGAGGAGGTATGTTTGTGCCTGAGATGCCTTCATCCCTTGCACAGTTAAACTTATTGACCTCTCTTTCTAGCTCTAAAAAGGTGTCTGGAATTTGATGGAAGCACAGCACTACTCTTCAGAGAAAGCCATGGCTACTCAATTTCCTTCTCCTTCTGTCTCCCATCCAAAAGAGGATATGTGTCTACAAATGTTAGTTTTTTTAAATTAGGATTTCAGGTAATTTGATGTTCACCAGGTGAATGCTAACCAGATAGGTTAAATAGTCCTTTCCTGAGAGAATGAAAGGAAAGGGGAGAGAGGATGGGGAAGATGGGGAGAGAAAAGGAAGACAGAAGACCTGGGCAAGGGAAGGAGGGGGGAGGGGAAGACAAGGGGGAAAGGAGTGGGGAGGGGAAGTAAGGAAAGAGCATGAGAGGAGGGGAGGGGAGGGGAGGAGAGGGGAGGGGAGGGGAGGGGAGAGGAGAGGGAAGAGGAAGAGGAAGAGGAAGAGGAAAGGAAAAGCAGCTTAGTCAGAGTGTTCTGACTAAGACTAAGTCTAGTCAGATGCCTGGAAGGGTTTAAAACTGTTAATTTTCGCATATTGCTCAAATAAGCAAAACAAAAGCATTCAATTTTTCTAATAATCTCAGACATGGTTTCCTTATAATGTACTACAGAATCTGTATTGATTACTCCGTGGGTGAGATACGCATTTAATAATAAACATGTACTCTAAAGTGAAGCATAAAATCAAAGTTTAAATTACTATTTTTGAAAGCTACTTTTCCCCTAGTGTGTCAAAACAAAATGTCGACTGGAGAAAGAAATACTCACATTTCAATTGTTTCTTGAGAAACTAATTCATAACAGGCATTAAGATGAACATGACAAAAACAGACAGCAGAGGACCAGAGGAATAAATTCTGTACTTTTTAAAAACAAATTAAATGTAGGAATATTTTGCATGAGATCATTTGGGGACAGAAAAGAGCTTAGCTGGAAGTTATAAAGGAAAAACAAATGTATACTTCCAAAAACCAAACAAAAATTTCCAGTATTACTTTAAAATTGTTAAATTCTTAAAAACGTTTAAACATTGATCCACTAAATCTGCCATTTATGTGCAGGTAATAAAGATTAGAGTACAAGCTTTTAGCATTACTTACAAAGGGCATTATTTACATATAAAAGCAAATGACTTTGCCAAATTTAAGCAACAAGTTTCTCAGTGTTTAGCACTGAGAAATAAGATATGCAACTATGCAAAAATTTCACACATTTTTAATGTTCTTCAGAAGAGGTCCATAAGAAAGGAAATTGTAAATGTGCAAAGTGGTAAATAGAAGGGCCGATTAAAAGGAAAAGCAAATTTATGTTTGTAGTAGTGGAGGGTGTTTTTGTTTTTGAAAATTGTTTTTGATTTGTTATATGCTTTAATCTGGCATGCTATTTCACCCTTCATGACACACATCAATACTTTCTTTATGTCTGGCTATTACCACTCATTTAAAAATCTATTTTACATGATTCTTCCAGCCAAAAATGGACCATAATGACACAAAATACAGCATGTGCTTCATAAATCCTGAAAGAATCAATACTTTGGCTGGAAATTTGTCAGTCTTTCAAAGTTATGCATCATTAAACTTTACTGTTATTACAGTGGACTCTTCTTCAAAGTTTAGTACCTAGCTCATATTGGAGAATGGCTTTTAGGCCCAGGAAAGGTTGAGAAAAGCAAAAGCTGCTTGCAATGGGATATGCAGATGATCCTTAATTTGCAAAATGCAAATAGAATAAAAGCTATTTTGTTTGTGTTTATAAGATTCAAGTTACCTTTACTTAAAGGTCACATAGATGATATCCTGACAAGTTTGGAGAGTAGGAACTATATTCATCTTCTGATCAGATTCCACAATACTTTAACAATTGCAGCATGTAAGTCAAGAAACAAATGACACTTGAATATACAAACAAGTTTGGAGAAAAGCAAAAGTATCCATTTGGCCCTGGCTGGTGTGGCTCAGTGGATCAAGTGCCAGCCAGTGAACCAAAAAATCACCAGTTTGATTCCCAGGCAGGGCACAGGCCTGAGTTGCAGGCCAGGTCCCCTGTTGGGAGCATGTGAGAGGCATCCAATTGATGTATCTCTCACACATCGATGATTTTCGCTCTCTTTCTCCTTCCCTTCTCCTCTCTCTAAAGAGAAATAAATAAACCTGTTAAAAAAGAAAAGTATTCACCTAATGACCAGGTTCCACCTTCCTTCTAATACTCTAACAATTGTAGCATGCAAGTCAAGAAACAGATGACACATGGATTCTTTGCCCATTTTTCACTGATCCCAGGATTAACTTGTAAAGAGAACACCCCAATGTCTTTTGTTTTCCCCTTTGTGAAAGATGCTTGGTGTTTGTCATAATGACTGGTCTCTGTAGACACCTTCTCTCAGCCACACCTATAGGGATTCCAGCTATAATCATGTCACCTACCAAAGGCCCCAGGAGCATCATGAACAAATATTGCTGGAGTTGCCTTTGTAAGCTGTCTCCTGTGTGCCTCTCAAGTCTCATCAAGGCAAGATCTTACTATTCTTCTAACAACAATGAAATATTTAAAGTTCCCAGAACAGATAGCTCTTGGTGGTTTTAAGGTCTTTGCTCCCTTAGCTATAGTTCCCTTCACCTGTACTGAACTTTCCCTTCCTAACTATTACTTTCTTTATGATCTCAGAGTGTTTGTCATCAGGTCTGGGAAGTCCTCCCTGTCACCTAGATTGTGTTCAGTACCCCTCCACCCTGGTGAGCACATTTTATTACCCTACATGGTATGTATTCTTAATGAAATTGTCTGTTCATTGTTTGGCATCTACATTTGAGGTAGGGACTGTGTTTTATTTACTATCATATGCCCTTGCCCAATCCAGTGCCTTGCACATAGTAGATGTGTTACAGGACCCTGCCATAATGCTCTGGAGCAGCTGTGAGGGTCGATTACCCGCCACCAGGAAGCATGACTCCCAATGTAAGAGTTTGGTGAAAAACGAAAGGGGCTATAAATTTACAAGTTATACAGATTCAGAATAATGGCAGATTTTTTGCCATTAAATCCCACTCCTTTTAAAGCACCCTAAAACACGTAATCCTGACCCCTCTTTTTCAACCCAGGCCAGTTTCAGAATACACCAGTCAGAGGTGTCATCTTTCAGAAAAGCAGAAATCTGTGGCTCAGCATTCCCAGTCACAGTTCAGCATTCCAGAATTCTCCCAGTAGTCTGTGCTTGGTTAGACAGGTTGCCACAAAGCTCCATCTGCTCCATCTGGGTGTTCTCCTGGCAGGTTTCCCAACAGGTCTCCTCTTTCTTACTCCAACTGTTAATCCAAAACTGAGGAGCACCTCCTTACTCTAAACATGTGGCACCTCCTTCTCTCTCAGCCTTCATGGCAGCTACTCACTACCATCCTCATGGCTGACACAGTGGCCCTTCTACACCCTTTCAAACCACATGGCTGCTGCCCCTCCTCTCCCTCAGCATACCTTTACTTTACATGCTGACCTGGGGCTTCCTAGGTGACCTCATATCCATCCCCACCTACAATGTGCTACTTTTGCCAGTTCTCCTGTATCTTTTACCTTCTATTGGCTGCCATCTTTAGTCAGGGCAAGAGCACCACATGACACAGGACCATCCACCTCCTGCCTCTCTTACAGGTGTTCTGTAAGTTCCCTTGGCTACCTCATGAGTCACTATATGGTCTGAAAGACATGTAGACCTTTTACCTGGACAGCAGCACAGCTACCAACTAGCTATCAACTTGCCATTGTTATGAAAAGTATCTTAACTACTGTATCATCCCATCCCCCAACCATGGGCTATGGGGAATATTTTGAGGGACCCCCACTTTGCACCCCATTTCAGGTGCACAAAAATTATTAATAAATAAATGAAGTCTTCTTTGTGCCTAGTAGAAGGGTAAACAATAAAAATCTCAAAGAAGTATAAAATTTAGCTCCTGTTTTTGAAGGGCTTACAATAGTGTAGGGAAAACAGAGCATGAACATAGATTTTTTTAAAAAGAAGATGAAGAAGAAAAAAACTGAGAAAAAATGTATAAAAATTTTTATCAGCTTCAACAAAATCTTCTTTTATTTGTGATAATGCCCCCAAAAGATTATTTCTTAAATCAGTCATCTATAGACTACATAAATAAGTAAAACATAAATGGGCCATTTGAATGAAGGAGTTATACTGTCAGAACACTTTTCATGGCATGTTTTCACTCATTCCTGTGGCTGAAATGTCTCACCCACTGGTTTGTTGACAATGCCTTCAGGGCCACATTGCTACACAGGAGAGTTGGAGGTGCAAAGACGCCTTTATATTCATTCTTTTACCCACAATTTCAGCTCCAGATATATTTCCAAGTTTGGCCTAAGCTGTTAAAATTTTTCTTGGGGGGAAAAAACGCCTGATTCTCATTTCTTAAATGAGTTAACATAATAAAGTGCTTACAATGGTACCTGGCCCGTGGCTAACTTTCAATATGTATTCGTTATTCTTATTTCATACCCCATGATATCTTTAAATTACCCTTTCAAAAGCACTGTATCTAAGCCATAAAGCAAGTACAAATGGAGAAGAAAAAGTGGTATAATGAACCTTGCAGCAAATTCTGAGACTATTTAACATGCATTTCAAATTATAGATCTAAGTTCAGTTGCTGGGACTGGCTGCTGAACAATGAAACTGTACCTGGTCTGGGTTGGTGTAAGCAAGTTGGAATCTGGCACAAGTAGGATCTTCACTAGTTGGACATTCTGGCTGTGTATTCTCCCTTCCATAATCTTCACTTCCAATGTTTCTATCAGGCTGTAAGAGGTTTGGGGGCTGGTTATCCTGCCACCGTATGCTGAAAGGCAGCCTGGCATGGTTGGCCTTGGGGTCAGAAATTCCTGTATTTGAACCTGGCCCCATCATTAGCCTCCTCCATACCTTCTTTTCTTTATTTGTGAAGATGGAATTAATTAGTAACCAGTTATACTTTAAAATCTCTTAAGGGTAAGTGCTAATTAAATATAAAAGTAATGACAGGGGTATGCTCTGATCTTGATGAGAGAAAAAGATCTATGTAGGTAACTGGTTAATGTCAGTTATGATGGATAAAAATACTATGAAGAACTAGCATCATGTACAGTTCAGTAACATGCTAGTGCATCACAGTATATGGTCTGTGCTCATATGCTATTGTCCATATTTTTAAAATATGGACCACACAGCTTTGCACTCCTTCAGAATTCAACAGACATTTTTTTAACTGAATACAATTGACAAGAATACACACAATCCCTAAAGAACAGCAGGGATACATAAATCTTTGTCGTCTTATTACTATTCAAATAATAATTTTCAACATTGCTGAGTTATCTGTTTTTATGGGAAGATTTTTTAATTTTATTTATTTCTTTTTAGAGAGGGAAGAGAGGGAGAAGAGAGAGAGAGAAACATCAATGTGTGGTTGCTGGTGGCCGTAGCCTGCAACCTAGGCACGTGCCCTGACTGGGAATCAAACCTGTGATGCTTTGGTTCTCAGGCCGCCCTCAATCCACTTAGCTACGCCAACCAGAGGAAGATTTTTTTAAAGAGTCCATCAGTAAAGCCCCAAGAGGTCTTGTAGAGAAGAAATGAGTTTTCTGTCCTACTATGCGTGTTTTACTTTTTGATGTCTAGGGAGCAATGTTTTGTTTTCCTTTATTTGGCTCCTATAAGGCATCCTGACCAGCACCGTAGGTTGCACCCTTCTCAAGGACATCTCATCTAAAGGGCATCATTTAATGTCGCAAACACCTCTACTATTTTGGCTTTCATATGCATTCCACTTTCAGACCTGCAAATAAATTTGTATATTTATTATGACAATTTTCCAGCAATGGCAGTTAAATATCTTGTTCTTAAAAGATCAGAATTTTCCAGTAATTTTTAACAGAAGAAAGCAAAGTGCCTTAAGGAAGAGATACTTTTTAAAAATATTCACACAACAACACCATAGAGGCTTGCAGCTGCCTCCATGGTGTCTTTGCCTGATGCCAGTGCCTGACAGTGCCAAGAAGAAAGTAGGATGTTAAATAAATACTTAGTGAACAAACAAGTGAATAAACAAGACCTTTCAAAGGGTGCAGGGTAAAGGATTGTAATAATGAAAGGCAGTATTGCCAATGGCCAAGGACACAGACTCTGGGGTCAAACAGACCTGAGTCCAAGTGCTAATTCTGCAGCTCACTGTCTCTGTATCATGGATTAGTTTTTCAACCTTCTATGCTTCATTTTCCTCATCCTTAAAGTAAAAAAAAAAATAGCATCCATTTTATAGGGTTGTTTAAAGAAGAACTAAATGAGTTAATACATATAAAATATTTTGTATTGTGTCTTGCTCAAGAGTAGTCTAGAGAACTATATTCTATAGTCAGTGTCCAATAGTCTACAATCTCTACTTTTTAAATGTGCCTGACACATAGTTTTGCACATATTAGCAATTCAACACATATTTTTGGATTGAATAGAAATGATAATAATAAGAAAATTGTGCAAATATTCCTAAAACTTTAGAATCTTATTACTGTTCACATCAAGATAAGTATTCAATAAATGCCCATGAAGGTGACCACAGTGAAGAAGGAGAAGAAGTAATTGGAGGAAAAAGGGAGGAGGAAGAGATGAAGGAAGAGATGAAGGAAGAGGAGGAGGAAGAGGAGGAGGAAGAGAAAAGGAAAAAAGTCAAAATCTTCACAATGGCTTAAAAGTCCCTAAATGATCTGTAAAGCCATCCCAGCCCCAAAGACATTATCCAACAACCTACCTCCCTTTACTCCCTCTCTTTTCTCTGTTCCAGCCACATTTACCCTCTTGCTGTTACTTGAGTGTACCAGACACACTCGTGACTTAGGGCTTTCGTTGAAGTTATTCTTTCTGCCTCAAGTGCTTTTTCTTCAAATATTTCTTGGGATAATGTCCTTCCTTTCTTCTAGTCTTTGCTCAAATGTCACTTTCTGAGAAAGAGCTACGTATCATTGCCCCCCAACATATACCTCTTTTGTCAACTGTACCGTCACCCTACCTCCACACACTGTCAATTTTTCCTACTCTATGCTACTTACTCTTATCTTTGTGGCATATTACCTTCAAATATATAGCTTATTTGTCATGTTTCTGATTTACTGTCTCTCCCTTCACCGAAGTGCCCTTTCCCTAACTAGAATATAAGGCTTAAGAAGGTAGAGATTTTTGTTGATTTGTTCACTCATATAACCCAAGGACCTAGAGAGTACCTGACAGAGAGTAGGTGCTAAATAAATAGTAGTTCTAAGAGTTCTCATTTTTTAAAATCATTCTCTCTCTTGCCATTGTTATTTATTTCTGTTTAAATCCATTTTTTTTCATATTGCACTGATATTACTTTGGTCATAAGATTTTTTTTAAGATTTTATTTATTTTTTTAGAGGGAAGGGAGGGAGATAGAGAGAGAGAGGGAAACATCAGTGTGCGGTTGCTGGGGGTCATGGCCTGCAACCCAGGCATTTACCCTGACTGGGAATCGAACCTGCGACACTTTGGTTCACAGCCCGCAATCAATCCACTGAGCTACGCCAGCCTGGGCTGGTTATAAGATTTTAATGAAACAATTAACACTGTATATCCTGGACTAGATCTAATAAAGCAAAGACCATACAGAGCTTAGAAGTGCAAGATTTGGGGTGTTTTGTTTTGTTTTGTTATGCTCAGCTAAAACTTCATGTTCTTCCTAGAAAATTACCAAATTAGAAAGTTTACATCATTTATGTAAAAATACCCTTGATTCAAATCTTTTTTTAAAGAAGCTAAAATACATTTTTTATTTTAATTTTTAAGGTACATATAAAGCATAAGTGACTTTCCAAGGAACTCAGTTAATATTCACAATCATTACTATGTATTTCTCCTTGTAAAGAAAAGTACAATTCAATAAATATTGAAGAGATGACAGGAAAAATAGGAATAAAGAGGGGGAAATGAAACTAACTACACAGAAAATAGTTCCTTTAGGAGAAAAGTATATAATAAAATATATAATAATTTAAAGTTTTTTGAGGTTCTCAGCCAGGTAAGAAGGGTAGTTCAGTCAGAAACACCAGTAACTTTATGCCATATATAAATTCTCACGTGTATATATATCCACTCTACTCACACATATTTTCACTTAAAACTATCAAGTAATGGGGGGGTGGAAATGGGAGGGAGGTGAGGAGGGCTGGGGGGATGGGCTGAGATGGGAGTAAAAGACAGAAAAGTGTACTTGAACAACAATTAAAATAAAATTAAAAATTAAAAATTGAAAAAAGAAGTAATCACACACAGACTGTGTATGTTTAATGTCCTTCACAACTAACAAACAAGGATCAAGAAAATAACCCTTTTTTCCTAATACAAAACTACATTTCTCTATATCTACATTTAAATATCTTTATGCCCAATAAATGTAAATACATTTTATTTGTTTCCACTTAACCCCAAATATTAAACTATACATTTTAAGCTGTAAATATAATTTACATTATATACTGTTTATTTGCTGCTATTTTCTAGAAGGTATTTCTATTATTTAAGATTTAAGCAAATTAATATTTTTGTAAACTAAATGATTTTTTCAGTTTTTTATAAATATTTGATACCAACACTCTATGAATATTAGAAAATTTGTTTTTTATATTTATTATCTGTCTAGTAAAGTCTTTAGAGAATTGCTTTTCTTATTTTGGTTTAACTGTTGGTTAATTTCTAATTCCAAGCAGTTAATGCCTAGAAAATTAACTATTATGAAATAAAATTTAATTTTCATTAATATTACTTCTGTAATATTTCATACAAACTTATAATTTTTGGAAGCATTTTATTCAGTCATTCATTCATTTGCCCATTCAACAAATATTTCTATATTTCTTTAGCACTCTAGTAAAGCTTGACCCCTTGACTTTGACTTCCTGAGTCTCATTGTTAGGTGAATCCCACATTGTGCTAGGTGCTGTGATGCATTTTATTTAGCTGTCAATATCTATAAACATTTCTCAATATGACCTGAGAATAGTAAATTGTTTACAATATTTCCTGCAATTATGTCTTCAGAAATATGACAAAGGAAATAGGCTAATGTCACCCATAAGATTTGAGAAGCATCTAATGAAAATTATTGTAACCTGGCTTTTATTTTAAGACATTACACACCAGTTATTATCATGCACTTAGATTATTTTTGTGTCTTGCAAAATGTTTTAGAATGTATTTTATTGCTATTCATTCTCCTGATGTTCAGGTCACTATTATTTCCTTTGTTAATGGGAATTCTTTGATTACTTAGGGATCAGGAGAATATCATTTAGGGTTAATTATCAACCTCTTTTGTTGGAAAGCATTACCTAAAAGAGGAAGAATGAGAGGAGATAAGAGAGACCCTCAAGGAATAGTGAACACACAATTGGCTTGTTTTGTTTGTCTTATTAATGTCATGCATAACGTAGATGGCATTATTTTATACTTACTTCAGTGACTTACAATGTAGACAGAATAAGTCTTACAGCTAAAAACTCCCTTTTTCTTTCAGTGAAGAAACTAAGACCTAAAGAGAAAATAAAATTCAAGTTCCCTAACTCTAATGCTAGCATTTTTCTATGTCTCTTAATAAATCTTTGTCCTGCCTATGAGAAGCTTAATCTTTAAACAGATATGTTATATATAAAATATGTAGCAAATTTCTTCTTCTTACACAATGTATTTGCATATGCAAAAACTGCATTTGTACCCCAACATGTATAGTTGTAATACAAAAAGCAGAGTTTAAGGTATGGGAAATAATAGAGTTTTTTATCACCACTAACCTGACCTTATCTTCTTATCAGTAAGCAATATCAAAATAACACCCACCTGTCTTTTTGTGTTTCCTTAGGTCCTCTTATCCAAAGGAACAGCTTATGTTTGTTTACCGATATTTACAAAATGCAATTGATTATTAATTTTTTACAAAGAAATAAGAATGTTATAAATGCAAAACAAAGGAGGGTAGATGTAGTTAATAAATTTACATTAAAATTGAGAAATAATTATATAAAATAGTACACCCTTTCTGAGCATCTACTAGATACTAAACATTTTTGTTTTGTTTTCATGATCTCACTAAAAAAAGAACCTATGAAGTAGGTAGTGTAGATACATTGTTTTACAGGTGAGGAAACAAGGGATTGAAAATATTAAATAACATCCCCAGTGTTTTAGAGCTAATAAATGACAAATCCAGACACAGCCCAGATGTTTCTAATCTCAGAGCAACAATCTTATCCACATGCAGTTTTTATAGTTACTGATATCAAATCTTTTTCAATAGTAACCCTGGATAGTGGGAAGGACATTGTATACATAAAGGGTAGGAAAAAGGAATTCTGTTAAAGTCAATGTATTAGTTATATATTGATGTGTAACAAATTACTCCCAAAACAGCAGTTTAAGGCATCAAATATTTACTTTCTTTCCCAGTTTCTGTGGGTCAGAAATTTGGGTGCAGCTTAACTGGGTCCTCTAGATCTGACGCTCAAAAGGCTTCAGGTAAAGTGACCATCAGAGCTCAAGGTTAGACTGGAAGAGAAGCCACCTGAAGTTCATTCAAGTGGTTTTTGACAAGGTTCAGTTAGTTCCTTGTGGGTTCTTGGACTAAAGACCAGAGTTCCCCATAGCTATTGGCTGGAATCTCCCTCAGTTCTTTGCAACACAGGCCTCTTCACAGGGCAGTCCAGAGAATGGTGGCTGCCTTCCATCAGATTGAGCAAGCAAGAGAACAACAGAGTGTAGGCAAAACAAAAACCAGAGTCTTTTGTAAATACACCATCTCATTCACTGTACTTTATTTTTAAGAACCAAGCCACTAGGTTCATCCCATAGTCAGGGGAGAGAATTGTACATGAATACTGAAAGGAGGGAACCACCAAGAACTATCTTAGAAGCTGCCCACCACAGACAAGAACATGTTCTCAGAGGATATTGAGAACTGAAGGCTCAGTTGGCCCGTGTACATCTGGCTCTAGAAAACCTCTAAGTGATGTCCTTCAGTAGCCTTCATCAAAATTTAGATGGAGTGTAACATTATGTAGAGGGCAGTATGCCAGCTCCCAGCATGAACTGAGAAACAGTGTGAATCTGCCCAGGAATCACCTAGACCAATATTCCTTTCTTTTCAGAATTAAATTTTCATCTAAAATATTCAGAAAGCAAAATGGTAGATGTAACTAACCCATTTTTGTATAATGTAATGAAAAGAAGGCAACCTTCTGGATTTTCTGACCATGTGTAAAGATACATCTCAAAGATACTAGCTACTTGAACACAGGAATCCTCCTTACTTCTCAAAGCCTCATCTTACACGGCTACTACAAAGATCAATGTGATCTATATGAGAATATTTGTTAATTGGAAAATGTAACATAAAGATACAAATTTTGCCAGTATTCCTTAGCTAAAGAACAAGATAGATTTTTAAGAACAGCTGTTTAATATATTACTTATCTTATTAGAACAATAACAATCTTGAAATATGGTTAATAAATGGACTGTGTTTACACCATTCCAAGTACCACATTTGCTTTTCTTTATGAAAGAGGAAAAAAAAGACTCCCACACAGTTTGTTTCAAAGAGAAGCACTTGTGTTTTTAGAACTTGCGTTCCTTGACCACACTGCAGAGATTTCAAGGCATTGCATAAGCTACCTACAGTGTTCAAACAATCTGACAGTATGCACTTCCTTCAGTCGTTTTTCTTCATTCCACGCTGCCCCAGTTAAAATGTTCCCATTGTGTGTGTCTGACTTGAGAGAAAACATTTTTCTATTTCATGTAAGAACTACGTGGACTTTAGGCCCCTGATGGGCCAGAGGAGTACATTAGCCTTTCTTCTTTAGTGGCCCAGATTGAAATCTCATCTAATGTTTTCCCATTAGAAATGAGATGGCAAGATCTTTTCTGGGAAGTGATTTAGGTACACTAAACAATCTATAAGGATCTATTGATTAGAAGTAGACTTGACTCAAACATGATTTGTGTGCAGTGAAGTACCTTGGAAGGTGATGTGATTGACAGGCAGTGCAAAATAGATTGGGGGCTGGAATAGTTACAGCACAGCTCTTTATGAGGTATATGGATAATGTTAACCTGTGGAGAATACAAAAACTGAGAAAGAGAAATAATGAATTTAAAGTACTGAAATACTGCATACTCTGTGGTTTTGGTAAGGTATATAAACTCAAACAAACAAAAAAAGAGAATTTTGCATACACTTATAGGAGGAAGTAAATTTTAGAGTGTTCCTATGAACAATGAAAATATTCCTATTCCATGGCACAAACAACAGAATAGTTTTAAAAAGAAAATATTCCTATTCCTTCAAATAGGTATTGGTTGCCATTAGATTATTTTTAATTAGCTTTGGTTAATCACAAAGTTTTGAAATAACTTACTAGCAGATAATAATGGCCTTGCCCATTTAACTGGAATCAATCAAGCCAACACAACAAAAATCCTAAATCTAAATGACTTTGCCATAATCTTATAAGACATCATGGTGAGACTAGGAAAGGATAAAATAATGACTTAAGAAATTCACAACTGAAGTAATAAGGATAAAATGTATATTAACATAATAAGTCAAACCTCAGTCAAATATGAAAGTATAAATGTCTATTGAAAACTTTGCATTTTTTGCCCTTTCACTCCACAAATTTACTTAAACTCAAATCATCATGTAAGCAACACTTAAAATAATATGACATTAACATCTCCAGGCATTTTTTGCCTCAGACAAAGCAGAGATAAATACTTTACTCTTTTGTATAATTAGAAAATCACAATCTGATAGCTTTTACTCTGAAAATAATTCTTTTTTTTTAAAGATTTTATTTATTTATTTTTAGAAAGGGAATGGAGGGAGAAAGAGAGAGAGAAACATCAATGTGTGGTTGCTGGGGGTCATGGCCTGCAACCCAGGCATGTACCCTGACTGGGAATCGAACATACGACACTTTGGTTCGCAGCCCAAGCTCAATCCACTGAGCTGCGCCAGCCAGGTGAAAATAATTCTTAATACTTGAGGAAATTTCAAAGTGAGCATTATTTGAAACAAAGAAGAAATTCCATTATATTAATAAATCATAATTTTGAAACTAAATTTAAATTAAATTTCATCTGAGCAACACAACTTTTTTGTAAAAAGTCATTAAATAAATCTTATATTGTCTATATAAGCAAAATATTTCTAAGGGCAGACTTTCTCTAGTAAATTTACATCTATAACATTTAAAAATAGTGCAAAGGTTGATATTTTTAGACTATCAATGTGGGAATTAGAGTGTCAGAAGGTAGATACTAGGATAATGAATTGTGAAATTAGCTGGTCTTTTCAGAAATCTGGCCAAAAATTATCAAATTCTGTGCTGTTCAATACAGTAGCTACAAGCAACTTATGGCAATTTAAATTTCAATTAAAATAAGTAAAATTAGAAATTCAGTACCTCAGTTGCATTAACCACATGTCAAATGTTTAACAGCCACATGGCTACAGTTTAGTAGCCAGGACTACTAAATGCACAGGGCTAGTACAGTTCCATCATCACACAAATGTCTATTGACAGCACTGAATTCTACCTCTCATTCACCATGCCCCTATGTATGCTCTATGTCATGGGTAGAATCAGGAAAATATGTAGAGCTCTTGATATTCTGTTCCAAATGCTGATAATTAGATAGCATTTCTCTTCCTCTTTAAAAGTTAATGAACACAAAATACTTCATGGCCCAAGGTGTTCCATTAAACTACGGAAGTTATAACAAAATGAGGGTTAGAAACACTTAGAATTACATATTGGATTCAGCGAAGCACTAAAATATGCTTATCAAGTCTCCATTTGTCCTGTTTGGAAAGCAGTTAATGGAAAAGAGCATATTTGTTAAAATACTTTTTACACTGAACAAAACAATATTATGAAAAGAGGTTCTTAATGTGTATAAAGAGTAGAATGTCATTTAAACAAAATATCTGATAGTGTGGAATAGTGTGGAAACAAAATATCTGATAGTGTGGAATGGACTTCATTCTATTGGGGAAAACAATACTTTTCTTCCACATGTTGCAATATTTTATTCTTACAATACTTAAACTGAATGTGTTTAAATGTTCAATCACCAATTATAAGTTATACTATTTTATTGTGTCTGAGAAGTTGCTATCTGAGGATCTCAAAGTAATATATTTCATCACCGGAAAACATTAAAAGAAAAAGTCAGCCTACCACATGTTTTCCTGGTTTTTACTGCTGGTTCTGGTGCTAAGTGAAATACAATGGCTTCACCCAGAAAATCAAGAATTCTGAAACCTCAAATTATATCATTAATATGGTGATTTAAATGGAAGGCATATTTTTTCCTAAGAAAAAATATAACAGTGTTTTCCATTGTCAAGGAAAGAAGGAAGCATGGACAGAAAAGAGGGATGAGGGGAGGAAAGAAGGGAGACAAAGAAAAGGAAAAGAGAAGAGAAGAGAAGAGCAAAAAAGAGAAGAAAAAAGAAGAAATGGGTTTCCTTCCATGTAATATATTTTCAGAAACTGGGATCATTCTCTCTGAACTTGCTTGACCTTAGCCTGTTCTCTTTTGCTAAAGCCATTTAAATGATTAGAACCTAAAGGAGGGTTACAGCGTCACATTCTTTTTCTTTTTTTAACTTACTCTGAACTGAATCAACAGCTTTAAATCCTCCATACATCCTATTAATCCCATCTAGCTCTTCTGTCTGTCTGGATGGGTTTCTTCAACAGATTCCCTGAATATACATTAAAAATCATAAATCACTGGATTAAACTTGTAGAGAATGATGAAAGCTAAATTCATGTATATACATGTAGTGGGACAAATGGACCCTTTTATTATTTAACCTGAATGAAAGCAATAAATTTGAAACAGGTTTAACTGATGATATTGGTAATCCACAACAGATTTCGTAAGTGTTTCTGAATGAACATTGGTTTTATTCAATAATCCCTTGGATTAAAGAAGGGTTAGATAACTCAAACAATCTGCAAAGAATCTTATTATCTTGTGATTTACCTTTTATTTTTACCAAAAAACAATATGCATGGTTTAGGCTTTAGCAAATTAGACCAAAATTACATTTGTCACTTTGTTTTTTAAAATTTGTAGTGGGGGTAGACTATATACCTATATTCTTGGGTAGCAGCCTGTTGTCCCCACCCCATTGTTTGTAAGTAATATTATGGAGTAGTAATATGTATCTTGTGTTCAGGGATGCTGACAATAGCTTTTTCTCTAAACCACTTGCTTTGCTGACCACGTTCACCTTACGTGTTCAGAATTGTATAAACTCTAGCATGTAGGATATGTTTTTCTAAAAAATTCTATGGACTCACTTAGTTGTCATAAAAAGAGTTTGAAAAGAATTCTTAGGCAGATGCTTGAAGTCAGTTTTAATAATAATTAAAAGCAAATAATTGTTAAAGTTTCTTTAATAATTACTACATGCTTGGCAGTCTTTTTTAATACATTATCTCGTTGAATTCCTCACAACAATGTATGAGCTATGAGAAATCATATTCCCAGTTTTGTAGATGAGTAAACAATGTAACATAGTTAAGTAATCAGCCCAAAGTCACACACCTAGCAAGTGGTAGATCAGGGATTCAAACAAGTTGTATGACAGGGGAGCCCACACTCCCATATACCTTATTAGTTATCTAGTGCTGCATAACAAATTGCCCTAAAAATTTGTGGCTTAAGACAGTAAATATTTATCATCCCATAAATTCTGAGGGTCAGGAATTCAGGAGTGGCTGAGCAGGGTGGCTCTGGCTCCAGGTCTCTCAGGAGGTGGAGCTAACATCATCAAGATGTTAGCAGGAGCTGCAGTCATCTGAAGGCCTGACCGGGGCTTCAGGGTCTGCCTCTAAGAAGGCTCACTGGTGGGGGTTAGCAGGATGCTTCATTTCCTCTTGGGCTAGTAGCCAACGCCTCAGTTCCTTCTCACATGGACCTTTCCAAAGAGCTGCTTGAGTGTCCTTTCAATAAATGATTCAAAAAAAAAAGACAAAAATCATACTGTCTTTTATGATCTAGAATCAGACATCACACACCAGAAGTTCTGCACTATCCTGCTGATTACACAAATCAGCCCTATTCTGTGTAAGCTGAGACTGCATAAAGTGAGTATCAGGAAATAGACTATCTTGTAGTCTGTATATTCACCTAAGTATGCTGTCTCTTGTGAAGCTCTATATTCCCAGCACAGAATGTGTTACTACAAACTTAGACATTCCAGTTTTTCATGTCTATACTTCCAGATACTGAACAAAAGAACAGCACTAAAGTGGAATTTCAACAGCTATTAATTTAGATCTTTAATGAAGAAGATACTAGTTTTATTATATAAAATTTCCAGAATAGTATTTACATCATATTAAAATATAGAAAGACAATTATATCCAAAGGGAGATGTGGAAGGCTCTTTTGGCAACCCATCATTTTGCACTCACCCAAATTATCATTGTGCTCTAACCCAAACTACCAAGGTTGTCTATGCTACTTCTATAAAGGGCCAGATAATAAACATTTTCAGCTTTGGAAGCCATACAGTTTCTGTTGCAACCATTCAACTTTGCTGTGGGAGCATGAAGCAACTGTGAATATTATGTAAGAAAATGGACTAAGCCGGGTTCCAATAAAACTTTATTTATAAAATCACATGGTATGTCAAATTTGGCCCATAGACAGGGCACAGTTTAAAAACGCTTGGTCAAAACTATTTTTCAGTGAACTTTAGAATAGCTATTACTTTGACTTAAGGTAATTAAATTATTTTAAATTTTATGTGACAGTAATATTATGTGGTTTTGTCCTGGCCCATATAATATTGTTCAACTTTAGGAATGGCAGCATTGTCAAGATAAGAAAAGACAAACCTCTGTAAAATCAGAGCATAATATTACACAAAGTAAACAATTTACACATTAATCATTGTTCTAAAAATATTAACTCATTCTATAATATAAATCGATTTGGCATGATGAAATTTGGATAGTTCTTAATTCTGTTGATATCTGTCTGTAGATTATTTTATCTATTTGCTTGACCTTGAATAGTCTAGGCTTGAGGCACTGTGTTTGTTGAATTAAACATCCTACCTCTTTTACCTCTTCTATACCACACACTCCTCAGCCACAGGCCTTCGCTGCTGCTCCTGGCCTTTTCAGCACATTTGCCTGAGCCTAAGAAATTCACTGTTAGTTTTGCTTTTAAGAAGTTATTCAACAAAAAGTGAAGGGTAGGTAAGAAATAGCTATTGGAAGTTAACTAAAGATATACAGACTTAAAAACAAATTAAAAAATTATAGAATAGAATGAACATTGACTTCAAACAGACCAGCTAACAGGAGCAATGAAGCATCAGACAATAAAGTAATTGGTGAGGAATTCATCGGCCTCTGACTACGCTATTAAAGACCAGTTTAATTTAGTCATTCTCGCCTTCACTTCTGTTGTTTTTATTTTGAGGCCAAGGATTAGTTTTTTTGAAACCCACATTCTAATGTGGTTGTATCTATAGCTCAAAAAGATACCTACTACAGTGTTCATTCATTCATTCAAACAAATACTTATTGAGAACTTACAATGTACAAAGCACTATGCAAATTCTCAGAGATACAAAAGAAAATAAACATGGGCCCTGCCCTTAATGTACTTCGAGGCTGATGGGGATACAGAAAAGTAAACAAGCATGGTAAAGATGAACAACCTCATAAGGTATAAGGCTCATCTCCGACTTCATGAACTGCATTTAAACAGATGCATTAAACTTTACTATTCTGATTTCAAAGACAGTACTATGGACTTCAGCTATTTTCACTCTTTAAAAAAAGCAACAACAAATTACAAATACTGTTACTAAAAGACATTGCTTTACAACCATGTTTCAGAAAATGCAAGTCATTAATAGTGTTTTAACTGAAAAAGTTTCATAACCAATTATTTTTAAACTTTGGGTTCAATATAACAGGGTTTTTTTCACTGCAGGAATTCTCTGTGCCTGTAACATGCTACTAAGCATGGTGATTCACCCAGGAGGCAAGTATAGTGTAGTACCTGAAAGTGCATTGGAGGGGCCTGCTTCTTAGAGAAAGCATTCATTAATATCTAGAAGGACATAGGTGTTTCTTAAAACATGGTTTTAGAAACACAACCACATACAATTTCACATGCTTTAATCGAGCAGTATTTATTATATTCTGGGAGAACTAATTCTTTAACTAAAATATTAATCACATGCTTTTCTTAGTTAACAGGCTGTTTTTTTCAAAGCTCTCTAATTTTGCATCTTTCAAATCCAGAACTTGGTTGCCTTACTCTTTTTAAGAGAAAGATTTGGACTTTGGCTGGGTAGCTCAGTCAGCTAGAATGCTGCTCTGATATGCCAATGTTGTGGGTTCAATCCCTGGTCAGGGCACATACCAAAGGATGAATAATTAAGTGGAACAATAAATCAATGTTTATCTTATTCTCTCATCAATAAAAAATTTTAAATTATTTTAAATAATTTTTAAAAAATTTAAAAAGAAGTATCTGTCCCTGGTCCCACTAAAGACTATCAGGTTTTGCTGTTCCTCAGCTAATGATGTGACTATTCCGGACACCCAGCTGGGGAGCAGAGGTATCTGTGGTCTCAGCCTGCAGAGGCCAGCTGTGGTCAAACGGGTTAAGCTGAATAATGGTGGCACTCAGTTGTGTTCCCAGCTGAAGCATCTCTTTTTCTTCCTCCAGCTTCTTCCCCCTTCTCATCCCTTCATTTTTCTACCCTGTTTTGTTGGCATTGGAGGGTTTTGTTTGGGGGGGGGTTGTTTTTCGATTTCCCTCCCTTTTACTCACATCCCTTACCAATGACTTAGGTCTGTCTACAGCCACCAAAGGTTTAAATTTAACCTGACTGATGGCCATCCGTGTAACAGCATTTCAACAGTATTTTATAATTCAGTTAAGAGAACAAAAACAGTGAAATGGGCCTCTCATTCATAGTAGTTGAGTGGGTAAGAAGCTGTCATCATCAGCACAAGCTGGCCTCTGGCTTCACAGCCTTCTTTCTGCTGGTTCTGTTGGTGCTGGCTGAGTTAGGTGCTTCCTTTGCACTTCAGTTAGGTGCTTCCCAAGCTACTAAGTGCTTCCTTTGCACCAAGTAGCTTCGGAAGGAAAGACTACCCCATCCCAGTGCACATGCATGGAAGTGCACTTCTTTTTAGATGGAATCTTAGAAGTTCTCTCAGTACTTACTTTGAACAATAATGTACTGTATAGAGAAGGCACACAGCCTTAAAGAATCTCAAACAACAATAGTTTTTGAATTGTTAGAGAAGTCAGTAATTGAATTGGTAAAAATAGGAGACAAGGAAATTTAACGCAGACGGTAATTATTTCTGGAGTGTCTTGCTTTATAATTGCAAGTGTTAGATAATGTTGTAAACAAGCCTTTATTCAGATAACTTTAAAAAACAGTGTAGTAAGTTATTACAAAGTGGAGATCAAAGAGATACCTACAAAATGAATTTTTTTTAATTTATAAGTACTTTTAATAGAAGACTATAGGAATCCCTACAGGCTTAAGCACTAAAGTCATCCAACATGCAGTGAATACTTACAGAAGGGGGAGGAGTGGGGGAGGGGCGGGGTATGAAAATGAAATGGCTTAAGCTACAGAAGGAAGGAAAATCAGAGATTGGTGACACCAAAGGAAGCACCTGCTTTCCGGAAATTAAAATCATGTGTTAGGCAGTTCCGACTTAATTGCCAAATGGGGTGAAGCCCAGTCTCTAATGTAAAAGGGTCCCAAATTATAATTGGACATCATGGATTAAAATTCAATACCTGAAAATTTCCTTAGAAATGAATAGGCAATGGAGACAGACTGCAGAGCCCAGTACAATACACTTCCCGCAGCTGACACTGGCAGGTCATTTTATTTGGCACCAAATAAAGTTCCCAAGTGGTCTTTAAGGGCATTCAGCTGCTGAGTGCTTATTTCATTCATCCCTTATTGTGCTGCCAGTGGCAAATCCAAAGAAGTAGCATGGATCAGCTGTGTGGATGAAATTTTCTCAGGCAGAATGATGGAGATGCAACTGGACTGACTCCACCTCTTTAGTGGGACCTCTGCTGGCAGCGAGATCCTGACTGGGGAATGATTTTCACACAGTGTCCTTCAACAGGAAATGGTGGGGGGTACAGGATAAAAAGGAATGCTAGGATGCTTCAAAACAGACACCGTTTAGTGAGGGGGGAAAAGTCACAAATAAGAAACATTATATATATTTGTCATCGGCCTACAATGGAGGCAATTGTGAAATAAGGTTTTGTGGTCTCTCTTTGTGTGTACCTCCAGATGCAAAGTAGATGCTGACCCGTAAATTTCCTACTTTAAGAATAAAACTGCAGCATTATATTTAGCTCTCTTGAGTTGCTTCTTTGTATGATTCCTAGAGGAATAATTTTTAGCTTTATATGTGTTAATTTCACAGCCTATACTAAATATCAGAATGTGTTTCTTTGTTTCTGTCAATTCTAGTAAAGTTTTCTGATCCTAAAGTAGTATTTTTGCCTCCTTCCGCATGCCGGTTTAAGAACTGCAGGCACTAGAGCAATTGTGCTGAGGTCATGAACCTGTCTGATGAAATACAGATGAACATGAAATATTCTTCCAAGCTAACAGGCCTTATTAATGTGCAGTTCCAGTATACATTTTTTATTTAAATTCATGGAAAGGTTAAAAGGCAGTAGTTTTTATTATTGTTTTGCCTTTGGTTTAGGACAAATTCTGCATGCATCTGTAATAGAAACAGTCTGCCAATGATTTCATATAGTTCACTGTTAGCAGCAGTATCTAATAGTGCTACCATCACTGAATAGTTAAAGTCTTACATTTCCATTAGAATTAGGACCAATGGCTAATTATTTTGGTTAAAACTAAATTTGATCTAAACGGGAAGCACATTTGGCAGTCAGTCTGGAAACCTGGGACTGTTATTAAAAGACTAGTTGCAAATGCAGATATTAGTAAAATATATGGAGATTTTTTTGGTTTTCCACTCTTAGGAGGACTTGATATAATTACAGTGGGATCATTAACATAAGCCTAGTAATACAATATAATTAATATAAGGTGACCTGTTCTATTTATGGCCAGATTTTGCAATATAAAATGAATTAATTTGCCCAAATAAAATTATACAAGTATCTAAATGTTTCTCCAAGTTGAATTTCTTTAGGTTTTTATTAGGGAAAATTCAAAATTTATACTAAAGTAAACAGAATAGTATAACAAACTCCATATATCCACTACCCAAATTCAGTGATTATCAACATATTATCTATCTTGTTTCATCTATGCCCCAATCCCTTCCCTCTTCACACCTTTTCTCTTGAATATACTAAATGTAGAAGTCACATAGCATGAAATTTAAAAATCGGTAGAAGTTATTTTTAAAACTCTTGTGTGTTCAGGATGTTACTTAGGAGGCAATTTTTTTCCCAGTTTACTGAGGAAAACACTGGTGTACTATACCCACAAATGAAATTATGAATGAAGTCAATATTTAGTGAAATCATACCTCAAACACCAGAAATTAACTGAGCTAGGTTTTCATTTGCTAGGTAACTGATGTGGTGCTCTTTTTCACCAGTGGAATCTCTAGTCTTCCAGTTCTACCACTCCTCTAAACATCTCGGCCTCTCTTTCTTTTCCTCCTTATTTATTTTTGTCTCTCTATAAATCATAGATAATAATAGTTCCCACATCATAGCTTGTTAGATTTTAATGACAGCCTCCAAGGACAGGTGCCAGTTAAATGAAACATATAATTAAAATTTGTGCTATTCTAAAATTGGGTTACTTGGCAATGCTCCAATCAGAGACTAACCCCATTCAAATGGCAGGCATGTAGTGCTCATCCGGTTACAGAGTGTGCAGCAGATGCAGTGGAGGCCAGGCTGCCAGGTGCCAAAAATATGATGGGATGCTTAGTTTGGCACACCTACACTTCAGGTGTTTCTGTTTGGCATCTGAATAAGTGTTCTGTTCCTTGGACTTTGGCAATCAATGTTGTTGTTCTCGATTAACTCAACAATTTAGGTAAAGGCTATATATGTTTTATCAAGCAATTAATTTAGGTATATGTACAAGGTCTGTCTGGAAAAAGTCCAGCTATTGTTAACACATGAGTACAGTTTGCACGACGTTGATGTAACCTGGCAGCCAAAGAGAGTGGACTGGAATGTGCATGCATGAACACCAATGGCTGCACTGTACTAGACAGTGGTGGCAGTAGATGCTGCTGAGTATGTGTACTGTGTGGCCGCCACATTCAAAGCAACCGTGCAAGTAGAGCAATGAATATTTCCTATCTGCATATGATTCAGAAAGCTGCAGCTAGGGGCAACTAGTGGTTGGCAGCTTCATCACAACTTGCCTGCTCATGCATCTCATCTCGTGCAGAGTTTTTTGGCAAAACATCAAATCACCCAGGTGACTCAGCTCTCCTACAGCCCAGATTTGGCACCCTTGGACTTCTGGCTTTTCCCAAAACTAAAATCACCTTTGAAAGGGAAGAGAGTTCAGACCATTGATAAGAATCGAGAAAGTACAATGGGGCAGCTGATAGCAATTGGGAGAACTGAGTTAGATCCCAAGGTGCCTACTGTGAAGGGGACTGAGGCATAATGTTCTTATGTGCAGTGTTTCTTGTATCTTGTATCTTCTTCAAAAAATGTCTCTATTTTATGTAGTATATGGGTGGATACCTTCTGAACCTTATATATATATATGCAGTTATCTACATGTGCAATAAGTATGATATTATTAAGGTTATTTAACCTCTGGTACTTCCTCACTAAAAAATAGAAAGGCATAACCTCGGTCTCAGTCCCACCCTTGGGACTGTGCATATTACCTTGCTTATCCTTTTGGACATAGTTATCATTCTCCTACAAGGAATATCTCCTGAAGTAACCTAGCCTGGTGAATGAAACTCCTGAGACTCCTTTAGCATGTACTCAAGAGCAAGCTCTCGCAGACTTTGTTGCTGTCCTGTCAATTGTGCTCTGGTAACTCTTCAATATTTCACTGATTTCTGTATCTTTGGATTTGCCATTTCTGCCCTTCACCACTCTGCTGAGGGAGAAACACATAATTTTTATTGAAAAAAGTCACAATCTTTTCATCTGTAGCTCTCAAATACTGACACCCTGCATGAATGTGTGCCTGGCTCTAGTTCTCTAGGCCCCACGAACCAGAGACACATTCGCATCTACTCTTGAATGCCTGGGTCTTCAATCTGCATGCTACACGTGGTCTTCTGACAATGGTCTCCTCTGCCTGTACAGTATCTCAGACAGTATGACTTTATTGGCAAGTCTTATCTATGTTCTTGCCAGGATCCTTGGTAATGCACTGGCTGGCAGACACATCAACCAGACTCAGCTCTGTTTTGTAACTAAGTCTTGAGTGTCAATGATTTCTCTGAGCCTCTGCAAATCAGCAGTCATTCTACAACTTCTCTCAACTGGTATCACTTGCAAGGATTATCCTGTTAGGAAATTAGCCCCTTCTCTATGCTCACTGATCCAGTTCACCATTTCAATTTTTTTCCTTCTCCCATAGCTTTCAGGCACAGGGAGGGAAGTTTCTACTATTCAACCAGAAACACTTTTATTTTTAAACATTGAAATGTTCAACCTTTCTTGCCCCTGTGTGTGTGGGTTTCAAACTAACAAATGTTCTATAAAAAGATAGATGTATGTTTTATTTGATTTTCTTTTGATTAAATCTGATTTTTTTTAATCAGTAAGAAAAGGTGCGAACCATTAGGAGCACATTCAGGGTAGATTAATTGCTTATCAAGTTTTCATTCACTCTTCAAACCATATTGAACCACTTGTTTTACACAAATTCAAAGGCTGGCACTAGCTTTCATTTCAGGAAATAAATGACACAGGGTATTATATATTAAGGACCATTAAAACCTAGAAAGTGCAGAGTGACTTAAAAAACAAGTTATTTAGCCTGGTTAGCTTTGTAATGTTATACAATGAGGAAATTCATTGTTAAATGACCCTCCCACTCTCACTTCACACACAATGCTTGGCAGGAGGCAGAAGAAGAAATGAGGCTAGCATCCAGGTACATGGGATGCAATAATGTACACGGTGTACACCATGGTGGGTCTGTGCACCACAGGGATCAGAGAGAGTGCACCAAATCTTCCCCAAGTTTTGTGCTCACTGACCCATGACCAATAATTAGAAACTAGTGTTTTTGCCTGGACAATGAGGCTGTTCATCTCTGTTGGCATAATTCCAAACCTCTATGTTCTGTTATAGTAGTAGCTCTCATCCCTACATTGACATGTTTGAGATAAACAAAGGAAGGTGGCATATTATTAATGAAACTATTCTAATATAAAGGATTTAGGAATTACATCAAGTGGCATTTGAATCTGGTGCTTCTGTGTCTAATTTATCATCTTTCTAACCTTTTCTTTTACACCTTCCTTAAACACCTTTGAAGGTCATGAGACCTCCCTACCAGATTAAAGGCAGAACATGACAAGTTTTAAAATAACAGCAGTGATAAGATAAAGAATTCCTCTGAGCAAAATTATAAACAACAACAATAAAAAGCAAAGCAAACCCCACCTGTTTTATGATGAAAACCAAACAACTTCTTTGAATCTATAAAGAAACAATAATTGCTTAACTAATCAAAGTGATTCCGTTCATTATTTTTCTATTGCAGGTTTATGTGGTTTTCTCCCCTGAAGCACACACATAATTGGGGTTTTTTAAAAATATGATTTACATATGGTACTTGAGGAGCAATGTTTTAGAAATCCATAAAGTGTTATTCCTTGTAAAGGAAGTCCTTTCTTGTTAATGTCGAGGATGGTTTTTCCCCAAGCATTCATTCCCTGCTCAAGATATGGCAGCCACTAATGAGGAAAACTCGACAAGTACCTCAGTTGAATGTTTTCCTTTGTTTACCTACAGGAAGTTCATTCTGCAATGGGAAGAACCCCTTAGTATCGATGAGTCTGAAAATGCTCAAGTTCTGCCAAGAGGAAAGTTATAAAGCTTTGTGTACCCACAGTTTAAATTAATCTAAAGCAAAGCAAAAGGAACTCTGATCATCTGAAAGACCATCAACCACACTACTTCCATTGTCTTCATTTATAAAATACATTCCATCTTATTTACACGGGTCCCGTCTCCAGTTACAGGGTCACTGGTTGCCAATACTAGAAGATGTGCATCTAAAATGACAAACTCTGTTACTGGCACTTGCCACTTATTAAAAGTAGATGATGTTTTCCAGCCTATTTGAGGTTTCCAGAGTAGTTCCAGTTACTGGCAATCAGTCCTTGAAAACGACTCTTTGCCCAATAATAATGAGCACCTTCAGATGGATTTTTTAAGAAGATGGCATTAATTCAGAATATAAATTAAGAGAATATGTTTGATGGTGAAAAAGCACAAACCTACCCACACATTACAGCTTCATGTATAAAATATATATGGCATACGAACTCTCCCTTGTGTCCTCAGAGAGACCTGCAGCTTTTACTTTTTTCCTTCTGAAGGATGTTCAAAATATGCTATTTTAAACATAATAATCCATAAATAAAATATAGCGCTTGCCAAATTTTTTTCACATATATATGGGGCCTTTAGTTCTGAACCCTAACTTTCTCCTGAGATACAATTTAAGAGCTTTAAAAAGTCTTTAAAATACTTTCTGTGTAATATGCAGGGCTTTTTCTAAAATTTGTGTTTCTCTATGACCAAATTGCTCTGTTGTTATGAATACTGTATGTAAAATTACCAGATTGCCTGGCATTCCATTTTTAGAGGGGATCCTGCATCATTAAGCATTGAAAGAATATAATATAACTACTCAAACTGCTTAAAATATTTTGTAACCATAAATTATTATCCAAAAATATTTTTCAAGTAGATAAAAAGAGTTGTCAATTCTGCATAGTGAATGCCTCATAAGGGGCTCGTTTGTGGTTGAAAACTGAATAAAAGCAGTAAATTAAGACCAGACTTAACCATCGAGAAGCTGTAATCCACTGCAGATTTCCTTGGTGAATGAAGTATTGTTATGTGGATTTATCCTCCTTACTTGTACAGTTAACCAGTCACATCTGTGGCCATAGTGTTGCCTGTGCTCACAGACACCGTGGGTTCCCTAACCCCAACGAGGTAAGCCCACGCTGGTTTACATTGTATTGATAAGCCCAAAGCAAACTTCGCAACTGTTTCACAGGGGCTGCCTTCGAAAGGGCAGATAGGGTCTTGAAACTGAATCATTGTTAAGGACAGACAGGGGTATCATGAAATGAGCGAGCACTTGAGAAGCTGCAAGAGACACTAGATGTTCAGTTTTCCAACAGGCGTGGTGTCAGCAGAGGGCACCGTGGTGAAGTCAAGGGGAAGGTGGGTGTGAAACAGGACAGGAGTACCTGGGGTTTCTGAATGCAGCCAGAGCCGGGAACTGGCAGAAATATGGTATACATTAAAGGAGCATCACTCTTCATAAATATTCAATTTCAAGAATTTAAATAGTTTACAGACATAGAAGCCCTTGATGATTATTTTATCCAGCATTGTTGATTTTCATCTGCTGTTTGTCGGCAGCCACGATAATTAATGAATAAGACCCAGGAAGTCTTGACAATGAGTAGGTTTTGTCTTAAGTCTTTGTATTTTTCTTTGTGATTACATGCCAATAAAATAACTGATTTGCCTTTTTGTAAATTAAACTAAAGGGAGCCAAATAAGACATATCTCTGCTATTATTTTTTTTTTCTTTTAGAGCCCAGTGTTTCCAAAGGACATTAATTTTGATTTCTCCGATGAAGGCGTATGGCTACCCCTCATGCTTTACAAAATATTACCAAGTCAGAGCCAAAAAGAGAATCCTAAGTGAATAATATTTCAAAAGAGTTATTTTTCATTATTTAGGAAAAATTCTCAGATTTCTCAGTAATTCATCCCAATATACTCTCTTTGTAAGAAATGTGAGGGGAAAAGAGAGAGAAAACACAAGTGAAAAATGATTTTTTTATTCTGTGGAGGGATAATGTTTAAAAAATTGTAAGAGTCTAACACCTTTCTCAGATAGTATTTTATAAATAAGTCCAGCTTTGCAATAAAAAAAGTTTATTCTGGAACATAAGCAGTTATTTGTACTTTAATGCAATGTACAGGCACACTAGCTTCTTTCAGTCTTTCAGATCAAGAAATGTTTCTTGGAATTTTTCAGAATTCACATATTGCTTTTTTTAAGAGGGAAAGTATTTAGTCAAATGAAACTTGATCAAATTCAGTAGCTCTACTAAAGTGTAAATGACGTTATCTGCTCAAGAAAAGGTCACTGGGGTTTAAAGTAACATGAATGTCCTTTTATTAGTAAAGTGATCCCATAAAACAGCCCTTCCTTGTATGTGCTGAATTTAGTTCTATTTCTGAGAATAAAGTTTATAATTACCATCTCCGCTTAATTAAAGAAAACCACAACTTGATTATACCCATTACATCTTTACAAGCAAAGATGTTTCTGAGGAAAACACAATCTTAAAATCACTAACATTTCAGGATATATATTCCATCAATATTTCTGGAGTTTCAAAAGCTTTTTCCCCTAATTAGTGAAAATGGGCACTGGGCTAGATGTGTGTAGGTGTAGCTCAAATTGGCTGCAAGTATTCTATGTGTCTGAACCTAAAGACGGTGCTTTTTCTAATCAAATACAGCTCTTTAAATCACCCCCCACCACACACACACACCCTTTGGAAGTTGAGGGGGGACATTTCAGTAGGAACTGTCATTAGCAGTAAATTACTCTTTCATGCTTTGAAGTTATATTTTCTAAAATAGCTGCAGATTGAGCAAAATAACAATGGATTATTATACCTTTCCATAGGTTCTATGTACTGCAAGAATTTCTTAAAGTAATAGGACTCCCTCCTTAAAAGAAAAAGTGCTCATTAGTGTTTGTAATTCCATGTGGTGCATCAAGTTAAGTGTCGTGAAAAGGTTATGGTTCTACTCCCTCTAGCATCAAAAGTGTAAAGGTGATAGGTGAGATTCTTCTTGTTGCAAGTGCTGAGAAATAATCATTTAAAGGTTAGTCGCACATAAAAAGAAGAACATTTGTTTAATAAGTACCTTATTTTGGGATATGCTGCACTTTTAAAGGTTACAGAGTAAACCGATTCGCTAGTGATGGCAACAAGAAGTACTATTAAAGTTCTATTAAAACAATCCTTGGTAAAATTCAGATTGCATTCCTTCTCACACATTCCAGCACACATCAAAAAAGTGCTTAAGCTATTTACAGTGCGTCTTCAAGTACATGTTGCCTTGTACACTCTACCTTAAGTTTCAGCTCCTCTTAAAAGCAACAGCAGAGTATTCATAGGAAAATACGTTAGAACCCACACACATATGTACCACCTAACATGATTCATTGTATTTTGCTTTATTCTTTCAGTTTTATTAATTTCTAAGAACATGCCCATGTGTCATGGATTATAAGATTTCTCACCACACCCTATACCATCTTGCTAGGAACTTTTACATCAATGAAATAAATATTGAATCATTTATATAAATAAAAAACTATTTATTTTTATAATTTTCAATTCTAAGATCAACCTCCTTCTACTATTATTCCCCCAAAAAGTCAAAGAGAATCTGGTTTGGCAATAAAATGGAGTACTACTGTGATATGTAGACAAAAGAGAAGTAATAATAATTGTAATATGAGTACATTTTTAAATAACAGATTTTTTGCAAGATCTGTATAAAGGTGGTGGTTTATTGAACATAACTTTTGTACTATTAAAATTTTGCCATTAAGGAACTGATGCACAACAAATAAAAGTTATTTTTAAATATTTAGCACTTTTGAAGTAGAGTTTGAAACTGACAATAATTTTCTTTAGAAGATTAGCTCTTGGCTTGAAATGAATATATGAATAAAATGACTTCAAGGAAAACCTCTGCAGGAAGCAATCTGTCAGAACATGATTGCTTAAAATTTTAATTTACTTTTTTTTTAAATTTTCACATAGGCTGCAAAGTTTCCTAGTTGTGACATTTTGTTGGTAAACTGTGAGTTCTCATATTTTTATAAGGAGTTGATTTTTAACATGGGCGGAATAAGAAATTTAATTAGAGCACATTTTCAGGTAACTTCTAAGATTCATTATTTAGATTAAAGGAATAGAAAGCTTATAACTTTTATCCTACACAAAGTAAGAACTATCTTTATGTACATAATACATTTGCAATTAGAAGAAAATACAACACTCTTATTTTAAGCAACTTAGCTAAGAATCAAGTTATTCTTTTAATTTTCCTTGCTTTCCAATTGGAATAGGGAAAAACCTATTTCCTGGGCAATTTTGCAGAGCAAAGATATTAATACTTTGGGGTTTAATTGTATCCTGTGTTTAAATACACTGTGGGTGAAACCCCAGACCTCTGCTTAATTGCTGTGAGAAAATAGCCTGATTTCTCTGAGATTAGGCACACGCTTATGTATACTTTGACCCAAGAGTGCCTCCTTCAGAATTAATCTTCTAAGGTAGAGGGATTTGCTTTTATATTGCAGCAGGGCTATTCGTGACAAACAGGGCCTAATAAACTAACTTCGCCCTCTAGACCTCGCTTTCACTGTCAGCGTTTTCTTCATCTATTCACTTCACACATCTCTTGTCCAGTGGCTTATTAGCAAAACCCTAAACTGGGCGGGAGGAATAATTTCAATGGTGGTTTTTAATTAGAGAACTTTGAAATTTAAATCAAATACTTCAGAACTAAAACTTTCATTTTTACTAATGAAACATAAAGTGTACTAAAATAACTCCATTTAAGTAAATACCTTGGCCTTGTGAAAAGACAAACAATTCATATTTACTTAAAATTTTGTTCTGCAGCTGTATTTTGTTGGATTCGTCTAATGTATAAAAGCACTTTTTCCCCCCCATCAGCTACATCAGAATTGTTTTTGTAAGATGTAACAGAATGTTCTGCTTTTTAAATATTTATATTAATCAAAGTTAGGGCTGTTTATATTTTTTGGCAACAGGGCTTTTCTTTAAAAGTGATGCACTTCCATTTAACTAAACAAAAGTGTTGAAATGGCCTGTCATATAAACTTCAACAGAGTACAGCTTGTAATAGAAATTTTGAAGACAAGAAGAAGGGGAGCTGCTTTCTAGGCCCCGGGTGAAACATGGATTAATAAAATGTGAGACACTGGTAATTTCCAAGATTTTCTTGAGGAAATATCATTCATTGCCACTTATAAAGTATAGAGTTACCTGGCTGAAAGGTTTGCGTTCAAGTTTCTTCATCTGTTTTCTGGGAGAATTGGTAAGTCAAGCCTAAAAGCTGGCTAAAAACGGCAAACCCCTAAAGCTGGGGCTTACTAAATCATTCAACTCATTAAAACTCATTTATGTTTTATATATTTCTAAACCATATTCACAATGAAAAAAATACCTTCATGTTACTTAACCTGCAATCTTCTATATTTGTGAGCGGGAATAGCTCAGACTAAAGCATTTCTGCAGTCAAATCTCCAGTTATTGTAATTGCTAAAAGATTCGATTAGTTAATTTGAAATCATATAGTCAGTCTGAACTCCCACAAGGGAAATGCAGTCTTTATTAAAGACACTTAAACAGCAACCCAATCTTGGTGAAATTCATAGTTTATATTGTTCTTTTGTAGTTTGAACAATCTCAAATATTCTGGAAGCTTAATAAACACAGCTTCAAGTCTTTAATAAAGACTTCATTGGGGATTTCAGTGTAATTTTTATTTGGTCATTCAAGTTGTATAGATTCACTTCTGTGGGAAATACTCCTAACAAGAAAGAGTGAAACTGGAGCATCTAGTCACTAACGTGGAAGTTTCAAATGCTTTTGCTTCCAGGGAAAGGAAAGCGTGTGTGTAACAAACAGGAAGTATTATTATGCATTGCAGGCAGAAGGACTAAAGGTCTCCTGTTCGAACTTTTGGCCCTTCCAGAATCCCTGATCCTTCATTATTTTGTTTAACTTGATGTAAGTCTTGACCAGTAGCTGACTCTGAGAAAACATTTCCTGACATCATTTTCAGAGGTGGTGTGGGATTGTTATGCTTGCCTTTTCATTTTGGGTTGAGGGTGAAAAGTCCAGCAGTGGTTCCTGGAGAATAGTCCACGTATGGTCTTTTAATTACAAGGTTGGGCTAATTCATTCCTCTGGCCTTTAACATTACAACTTTATTTTCAAACATTGGTTAAAATAATCAATGCACACACACATTTACAAACACACAAACACATTTAAAGAGGCAATAATATGCTATAGTAGAACAGGGAAGAAATAGACTCTTTAATTACCTCATCCGTAATATGAAGTGGTGAGGGAAGAGCAAGAAAGGTCAGGGCATAATAAAAATAAAATTTAAAACTCTAAGCTAATTTACTTTTTTTATTTTACCAGCTAAAACCAATGAAAATAAACATGTATTCCATTATGTTACACCATTATGGATTATTATTAATATCTTGTTTCCAATTTTATGCAATTTTGGTATAATCCATATCTGTGCATTAGTCTAGATAGGGGGTTTTGCTTGAGGTAATTGACATTATATAGTCCAAAGCACAGAAAGAAGAAAACATATCTATAATCTTTACCCATTTCCAAACAGGGAAGGATAATCAGACCAGTTCTTCTATTGTTTGCCCTCCCCCTTCACACAGAGCTCCCTTTGAAGTCAGAGGGAACTGGAGGAGCTAAGGCTGAGAATGTGGCTGGAGAAAAACAATGAATATTATTATCAGGTCAGATTCTCATAGCCAGGTTTTATGCCACATTAACCATTGCGTTTCTATAATACAGAGCCTTTATTATTGCTTTTCTCTTCTGGTTTATTCCAAGATCACTAATATAATTTCTCATAATATACTGGGTATTTTTCTTAAGTATATTTATTTGAACTTCCTAAGGCTAGGTCCACAATCCAACCACTCAAAAAATATACAAAAATAATTTTTAAGAAAAAGTTGCAAACCTAAAAAAGCATCATTTTCTGCTTATCTGGAAGTCTAGATGGCAGAAACACTGGCATCCAGGGTGACTACAATACAGAGAAGTTATGAAGTTAGTGGGGTTTACTAATTGTAAAGCAGTTCCTTCTCTCCATTTTCCCATGCTTGCTACCTCCTTCAAGGAGAGAGAACATACAAGCTTGTATTTATGTCACCTTGCTACATTTCCGTCTTGCTACTGCCACTTGGAAATTTATTTTCAGTCCATTTGTTATAAATCACAAGGGACATAAACATGTGTGAATGCATAGGAGGTAAAGTTATATAAACTTATACGATGATGGGCCTAAGGCATGAACAGCCATTTGACATAGGTGAGCAGACAGTTGTCCAAAGACTCTCTTCACTTCCCAAAGTTCAACAACAGGAAAATGATTGAATGCAGGAATTAAAGCATAACTGACCAACTAACTTGTCAGGCTAATAAACTCTGAAAATAAGCCAAGTTCTATCTATCTACCTATCTATCTATCTCTCTAGCTAGCTATCTTTGAGAATACTATGCTAAGCCATGTGATAATTATTAAAGATTCAAAGACAAATCACATGGTTCTTGAGAAATCCAAAGTCGTGTGGAGGAGAAAGACATGTTAATAAACAATCTCAAAAAAATAAATACGGCAAGCATTATAACACAGGTGTGTGCTTAGCACTGTAAGAGTACAGAGAAGGGTGTTGTTAATTCTCCGCAGAGTCTGGAAAGAAGTGCTGGATTGGTCGGTAACAGTTTCACAGAAAAGTTATTAAATAAGCTGTGTCTTAAAGTATAAGCAGGTATTCACAAGCAGAAGAGAGGCCATCTCAGGCAAAAATAATAGCATGGATTCAAACCAGAGTATGTCTCATTCAGGGAACAAGAAGTTGTTGCGCCTGACTGCAGTTTATGGTGTACAGCCTTTGTGTTAGGGAAAGCATCTACTGTAATTCGGTTTCAAATTGCAGCCCAATAAACAAAGCCTTGTATGTTATGCTAAAGAGCTGAGACTTCATCTAGGAAACAGTGAAAAGTCACCAAAATGTTTAAGGAGAGAAGTAACATGATCAGAATTGTATTTTAAAAGATAGCTGGCATCAGTATAGAGGAAGGCTTGGAAAGTAACAGAATAGAATGATGCTCATCAGTTAGAGTGAAGTTGAGAACTGAAAATGACTGAGAGCCCAGGCTATGGTAATAAACTAAGGAGAGGTTTTAGAAGGTATTTTTTTTAATTGGCAACTTCAATCTATATAATTTTATGTGCATACTGTCAGATTTGGGTCAGAGTGATATGAATGGAAAAAAATCTTTTCCCAGCATAGTTAATAATAAAAGATAGTTTTGTAAGTCAGAATTCATAAAGTGGGGCCTGAAATTAAAATTTTTCTGAAATTGTTTATTAAGGGAGAGCTTTCAGGAGAAGGGGAACAAGAGAAGCAGGATTGGACAAAGAAGACAGCTGCGAAGGATATGGTCTCAGTTCAAACCTGGCTTTAGCTTAACCTGGTCCCTTGGGGAGATCTGCGATGTAAATTATACCACAGGGACAGCCCCTCTTACCTCCGGGAGGGTAATTCTCAGGTGAACTGGCACTTTTCTGCTAAGGGTAAATCCTTGGCAAGGCTGTGGCCATGAGCTGTGGCAGCCCAACACTCACCGCAGCTGGGGAATGGGAGGAGTGCCAACAACAACCCCTGCAGCCCACCCGTTGCAATGCTCAGCCCCACTTGCTTTTTATATTAAGTTGACTCCATCCAGGCACAGCTGCTTTGGGATTCTGATCAGTCACACTATCTGGCCTTTATGTAAGAGAATATGTAAAAGAAGAGTTAGCAGAACAAACGACAGCTTCCCCTGCTGCACCTCCCTCCTCCATCCCCCTTTTAGATGCTCCTCCTTAGGGGCCAGTACTTCTGCAGGTCTAGGTATATTGCCAAGAGAGGTAACAAAACTATGACCTCTGCGGCATCTGAGCACCTGATTACCATGCCCTGTTCAGGCTGTGGTTGCTGTACTTGCTCATTATAGTTAAATAAGGCATGAGAATACAAAATATGCCCCAGTGGGTCACCTGAGTGACAAACCCATTGCTCTCTGCCTTCAATATGTGACAGCATTGCTCCCTCCTCATGATAATCAGGTTAGTTTCCCTGCCAATTTAGTACCTTTTTAGTGCCTGCTAGTACACTGCTACAAGGAGGCCAAAACAATCTGGAAATAGCCCTAGATTTAAGTTTACTGAGACTCCTGCTACATCTCCTAGAGGAGGTTTCCTCCCATTGAGACCTAGGACCTCTAGACTCACAAAACCTAAAGTTCTAGGAATGGGTCCCTGGAAGTGAAGGTGAGCGGAGTCCCTGTTACATTCATCCTTTGATCCCTGGGTTCATGTATTCTACCTGTTGGGAACAGAGTGCCATACAATATCCACTGGTTTAAAGTGTCTATTATACCCTGAGAGATGGTACCCATGCTCACACGGTGTCATCTCTAAAACAGTGCCTTTGCTATGCTAAAATGTGGCAGGACCAGTGAACCCCCGAGGTCCTGTGCCCACTGCCATACTGCCTGTCAATTACCCTTGGTTCAATTAGCCTGGTGTTATCCATATAGTGAACAAAGAATGAGGCCCTGCAGAACGTTCAGACTGTCCAAGTCCCTTCAGACTGCATTTTGACTAAGCTGGAGAATTAACATAGCACTGAGACACGACCATGACCACACTGTTGTTTAACAAAATGAATGTAAGCTATTTCTTAATTCTTCTTCCTGATGGGTATTTATAACACATTTGCTAGAACAATAACCACATACCTTGGATCCACTTAACTTGGCCCTAGTGCATATATCATCTAGAGCATAGCAGCTGCAATTGCAAATACAACTGGGTTGTCAGTATTCCACTGTCATGCACCATGACCCGTCTGATTTGGGTATCATCTAGACTGGTGAATTACGAAGGAGTATGATGGGGATCCTTCCCCACACCCTGTAAATCTCTGAGAATGGTACTAATCTATGCAATTCCCCTCAGGATGTGATCACTGATTTTAATTAACTAACTTGACAGAGGAGATAGTTTCAAGGACTTTTATTTGTCCTTTGGTAATGTAATAGCTAACCAAGAAAACAATGGTAGTATCAAATCCTAATAGGTCCTTTCCAATTACATGTTCAAGGACTAGGTAAATAACCACTGGGTGAGTGTGTAAACCCAGTAGACCCATCATGAAATGTATCTGAGTTAGGACTCCATTTACTTCCTGACATTTAAATATCACCACTCTAACAAGGGGCCCATTATGATGCTATCAGCATATACTCATACCTTGCATCTATCAGTCCCAGAAAAATCTGAGTATCCCCTTTTCCCCAATGTACAATTTCCTGAGTAAATAGCTCTTATCCTTGTAGGTGAGGACTGGGGAGAGGGTGTCGCACATTTGCCATAATGTTGCAGTTCTTTTCTCATGGGGACCCCACATCTCCTTCAGTCAATGGGTCCAGGATCTGAGAACTGGCTCACATCCGAAGACAAAGCAAGAGATTAAGACTTTCCATCACATTACCTGACCTCAGCCTTTTGCTCATCTATTTCTTTCAAATCTCTTGATTATACATACCAATACATACATTTATTGGTTGCTCATCTCTTGTACCCTTACACAAGGAGGTATTTTTCCATTTCCATTAATACTTTGGGACAACCTCCACCCACCTGCTGAACAGACATTTCAACCTTACTTCCCTGTGTGGTAGTTGCACCAGCTTTGCTTCTGACGGCTACATACTGCCCTGTAGCTTCTGTTAATCTGTAATCCTACCATCCCCACTGCCACAGTGAACCCCAGTCCTCTAACAGTATCACCCACTATTCCTGGCCTAAGAAGAACTAGGCTGCTCTACTGTTGAAATCCCCTTCATGAACAGAATTCTCTTCAAGACCTCCTGAGAAACATAGTCAAATATGGATTTTTCAGTCTTACATAATGGGCTCGTTTTTTTTTTTTTTATGAAATATGTGTTTTCCTTCTTCTGCAGCCTGTTACTAGTCCAGGGGTCTCACTTTTTCCAGGCAATTGAGATCTATCCCAGTCTTATATTAGACCTATAACCCAGGGCCTTGGTAGCTATTAAGTTCTGTGTCACAAAAGAGTAATACCACATCAACATGTAACTGTCTATGAGCTTTCTACTTTGCACACCAGGGTGCAGGGTCCTCAGGATCTACTCCCAGGCAACTCTCGGGGCGTACATGTCAGCCAACTCTCAGCACTCTCTTGGCATATTACTTATCTCCACCCTCAGTAGGCCATTTTATTCCTAATTTGGATAGAATGAGATATGGCCCAAGTTATGAGAGAAAGTACAGAAGGGACCCGAGGATGGTCTTATGAGAAACCTGCCACACCTGAGACTTCTGTATAGTCTTCATGAACATGTCTATCTTTTCCAACAAGATAGAAGGGGCTTACTAGCCACTGCTGCACGCCAAAAGTGTTTAGAAGAGTATGCAGATTTAAGGTTCTCAGCTACCCAGATTTCCCTATCACCGCCCCAGGATCCTGCTCCTTTTCTTCCAGGGCTCTGAATTTGGACTTGTGTAGGCTGAGAATTTAGCCTCCTTTAAAGGCCTGCCACTTTCACAATTATGATGTGAACCTTATCTTCAAATCTGTCTTCCAACTAAAATAGGTGAGTGTCTCTTTAAATGGTTCTAATAAGTAATCCTGACTCCCACAGTATGTTTTAAATTCTGGGTAATAGATCTGGGCCTGCATGGCAGATGAGCCCTGAGCATTCACACCATTGTATGATACCTTGCTTGAGTATGGGCTGGTTTTGTGATTTGCTTTTAACCAACAGAATATTGCAAAGGTGACAGGATGTCACTTTCATGATTAGGCTCTATAAGTTTGTCACTTCCTTCTGGCAAGCAGAATCCCTCTCTTACTGGCTTTGATGAATTGAGCTGCCATGCTGGAGAGAGGCCTATGTGGCAAGGAACTGAGGATGGCCATTAGCCAACAGCTCTCAAAGAACTGAATCCTGTCAGCAGTCACATGGGCTTGAAAGTGGACATTTCCCCAGGCAGGCCTTCAGGTGAGAGCCCAGTGCTGGATGACACCTTGCTACAGACCTCTAAAAGACCCTAACAAAGGACACAATTAAGCTACAGTCTCCTGACCCAAAGATAGACCGTGTATGTGTTTTTTAAGCTGCTAAATTTGTGATAATTCATTATACAGCAGTAGTACCTAATAGAGTTCATCATTTTCTCTCTTCAGTGAATCAGTGATACTTAGTTATGATCACCCAAATCCATAGTCCTTATAGTTCCAGTTCCCCTCATCTCTCAAAGCCAGAAACATTACACTAGCTAAAGTATCCCTTTCTACCTGTATCTCAACCCACTGGACCACCATGAGTGAACATTTTAGCCTAGAGTTTGCAGTTTTTCTGTAAAAGGCCAGGTAATAAGTATTTTAGGCTTTGCAAGCCAAACAGTATCTGTCTCAAATACTCAGCTCTGACAATACATAAATGATTGTGTTCCAATAAAACTTTCTTTACCCCTGGCTTATGTGGATTGAGTGCCAGCCTGAGAACCAAAGGGTCACTGGTTTGATTCCCAGTCAGGATCTGATTCCCAGATCCCAAGCCTGGGTTGTGGGTCAGGTCCCCAGTTGAAAGTATGTGAGAGGCAAGCAACTAATGTTTCTTTCCCTCTCTTTCTCCCTGCCTACCCCTCTCTCTGAAAACAAATAAATAAAATCTTTAAAAATAAGTTGGAAAAAAAACCCTTTATTTATAGAAAGCAGGAGCTGGATTTGGCCCACAGCCATTGTCTGCTGACCTCTGGCCTTAACAATCACACTGCTCAGGAATGCCAGGGACTAACAACCCTGTATCCACCACTGATGACAGAGGCCTCATTGCCATCCACCTCCAAAATCCTACCTTAGACTCCCCTTCCTAGGCCCACATGCAGTTCCACCCATATTGGCTGGGTTCTCTAAAAGCAGAACCTAGGAAAAAGACTTTTATAAAAGTGACTTATTGTGGGAGTACTCTTAGGAAAAGTGGAAGGGGAGGAGACAGAAGAGGGCAAGGAAAGAAGCTAAACAGGCACGAGTGTTTAGCTCAAAAGCGGGGGAGCCTGGTTGCACAGGAAGCTCCTGAAGTGCCAGAATTCAATTCAGTCTTGCAGCAATAGAGGGAGCCCAGAAGGGGAGAATATTTATGCCCCTATCAGGGAAGCAAGCATTGGCTGCTGGCAGCCACAGGGAAGAACATTCCAAACAAGGCAGTTTCCCTTCTCAGAAGTAGAGGGCAGCTGTTAGTTAACCCAAATCTCACAGCAGCTGAGGTATGGGTGCGGCCCTGTTCCTACCCTGGGGCAACCCTCTTAAACTTTCCCAACTAAACTTCAGTTAATAGCTTGGAAGCATTTTTATTAATTTCTAAGGGGTGGAAATGGGGTGGTTAAAATACAAAGAATATTAATGATGCCAAAAATGGTGCAAAATAATTTCTGGTAGTTTTTCTTACATACTTTATAGGTGTTGCTGATTATCATTTTCCTTAGCCCATTTGTCATAATTAGAACCAATATAGTCAAAGCAGATAAAATTGAATGACGGTTTAAGGAAACATTGGCAGTACCAAGATGCAAAGCAAATAGGTCTGCTCTCATATCATCTAACGTTCACTATTACATAATCTAATAGCAAATACCACAGAGCCCAGCTGCTTCAATTTCTATCCCATTCTACCCCATACTACCTATAGGAACCTGGGCAAGTTATCTAAAGTTGTGTGTCTTAGTTTCCTATCTGTAAAATGGAGCTAATACTAGTATATGTCCCACAAGGTCATTGTGGGTTAAAATGAATACATGGAAGTGTTTACAACACACTTAGTAAATGTTAGCTTTATTATTGTTGCTGGTGGCATAACATTTATTATGATCATTAACTTACCCATTTTATATTTCTATTTTTTACCAAGAAACAATTTTTATTTATTTTTAAAATGTATTTGTTTTATTTTAAGTATAGTTGTAATACAATATTATACTAGTTATATTAGTTTCAAGTGTACAAAATAGTGATTCGACGTCTTTATTGTTATATTCACATGTATCTTTTACAATGTACCTTTAATTGTGCTGTGCTATGGGCTCTATTTCCTCGTAGTCCTGCACTTCAGCATACCAGAAAATAGAATTAGATTAGTTTGCTCTCAAGCAAAAATCCAAGTCTCTTTCCTAGACCCCAAAGGAAATTCTACAGTCATATCCTTAAGCCCCTTCTGTAAACAGAGTTGAAAATATACCTATGCTTCTAAGCAAAATCCATGAAAAAAATTTTTCTCTATCCACATCTGAGGTAATTATCCTCCAGTAATAAAATTTTAAGAGCCTCCAATTTGGGGGGTTTTTATTGTATTTTTCTATTACCATTTAGTCTCCTTATACCCCTTTGCCCCCTGGCAATCCCCACACTGTTGTCTGTGTCCATGAGTCCTTTTCCCTTTTTGTTCAACCTCCCCGCCCCCTAACCTCCCCCTCTTAGTTGTCATTCTCCTCTCCACCTATGCATCTGTCTCTGTTTTGCTTGTGAGCTCAGTTTGTCCATTAGATTCCACATATGAGTGAGATCATATGGTATTTGGCTTTCTCTGACTGGCTTATTTCACTTAGCACAGTGTTCTCCAGTTGCATCCATACTGTTGCAAAGGGAGCCTCCAATGTTTGGTACGGTGAAATTATGCCTTGATTTTGTACAGTTTGGTGGCCTGGCTGACCACAAACAAGAAACTTTAGAGAGTTCAAAAATTTTCTGCAGTTTTCATACATGGATTTGCAACTACGTATATAGAAGCTCATAAGAATATTATTGTTTGTATTGTATGTGTATATACAATGCTTCAGGAGATAAGTTTCCAACTTTTTAATTTATAAAATTACTTTTGAACTTATAATAATGCTCAGAGTACAAGATTCTATACCTTGGACCCACAGGAAATATACCTGATTCCTCTCAACTGTCCAGCATTTCTACTTTTTCTCTTCATCTTTATAAATTCCCACTTCTCTTTATCTTTATAAGCCACTGCTCAATAAACGAGAAAATAGAAACCAAATAATCAGGGAGGTGTAAAGGGAAGATCACAATTATTTAAGGAGTGAAACATCTGGAAGGGGGTCACGACCTCATCATCTATCCAAAACAGCTTATGAAGCTCATCCTGTAGTTGACTGAAGAATTGCAAGTGGAAGTGCTTTATCAAACATTAACTGAGAAAATGTATGCCAGTGCTTTGGATAAGTCAAGTTGTCATTCTGCTCCATAAATATTTATTCTGCAGATGGTCTTTAAACCCACCAGTTTCCTTTTTATAAGGAAAAGTTAAGTTGGTATATTTATTTTATATTACAGAAATTTTCAACAGTTGGGACTTTTAAAAACATTTATTCCACTTCTTTTCCTATTTAAAACCAGTGGCTTGAACTGAACAGATCATTAGATAGTAGGAATTTTCACACTTATATCCAGCGAAAAATTGCTCTCATGTACTATATCTATTATGTCTTTCCCTTGGCAATGTAAAAATTTGTTTTAAAAATATTAGAAGCCCTTTGGAAATCCTGCTCTTCAGAGAGAAAATATTTAAAATCAATAAGCCATTATTTATTGGAAGATAATTAAACTAGAGAAGTAAATTATTTTTAACCCAAATGTGACCATATCTTTCTGATTTAAAAGCTCATTTAAAAAGAAAAGCCTCATTCTTTTATTAAGGACTTAAGTACAGTGTAACACGGAACAACTGGTATCGTGTGAATCAAAAAAAAAACCCACATAAGTATCAACACACTACATTATGTCTGTTTGATTCAATCACGAAGCACACTGAGCACCAACTAAATGCCAGGGACTGTGACAGGTGCTAAGAATGCAAAACTGAAATGGTAGTTTCCGCCTTCAGGGAACCCAAGTCTAATGTAGGCGACAGCCACTTCAGCAACTATCTACAGTCCAGTATGACAAATGCTGTGCTAGCAGCGTCAGCTGAGCATTATGGGAGCAGGAAAAAAAGTGCCCAAATGTGGTTTAAAAATTAGAAATGCAATAAGAATGTCTTAAGGCTCAAGGATGGAAAAGAATCAGTCAGTATATGAATTAAGATTAGCAAAAGCCTTTGTGAGAGCAAGTATACAGGAAATTTCTTAACTGTGACTTCCCAGGAGAACCAAGAGTAAAAAGATGTAGAGAAATATTTTGTGAGCAATGAACCTATTTTAACATCTCCAGAATGTTTTGACAGAACCTAAGTTGTGACTTTAATGATTGACCTCATTCTGTGCAGTTATCCCTGTAACTGCTAAAATCATTAATAATTACAAATAATCATTATTTCAGTATGATAATCAACCACGTGCTAAATTTACATGTACACTGTGGTATGTATGCTCAGTTCTGAGTCAAATGTGGTCACAATTATTAATATCTAAGAAAATCATGGTGTGACAAAACTCAAGTGCTCAGCTCTTCATTGAGTTAATAAAACTCATTTAGTCAGCAAGATATAATTACATGAAACTGCAATATGAATGAATTGCTTTGGCATTTGCTTTCATATCTCTTTAAGCTATTAAATATACTACAGCCATGGCTCTTTATCTGACTGATCATCTCTTTCCCATATATATATATATATATATATATATATATATATATATATATGGGAAAACTATGCAAAACAGTTGCTGCTTACACTCTTCCCTCTGTCTTCCACCTGTCTATTTTTCATCACTACAGTGGTTTTGCCTCATCTTTCTGAATATTTGAATTGTATGACTAACTTTCCAAATCATTCTACAACAGAAAGATTTAAATACGGTCCCTGCTCTGTGATTTTATATATAATGAAAAAACACCTATCAAACAAAGAAAAGATGGAGAGGTACTCTTCCCTAGAAAAATAGTGATACTACAGAAAAACCAGTTGTCTCTTTTCTAATTCTTTGTCTCTGACATCTGTCATTTGGGGGAGAGGGTCACGTGGGTGTTTGGTGGTATTACATTAGTACTTGAAACATTCCCCTCTTTCTTTGGCACTAATTCTCTACCCTTTGTCAATAACTTCTTACCTTACAGTATTAGCTTCAGGTATTTTTCTCTTTAGCTCACAGCTAGAGAATTGTATTTGCAAATGTTGCATGCCCTGGAATTAAAGTTTGAAAAACACAGTAGCAACAGATATAATGATGATTAAAATATGTGAATTTATTTAGTGTTTCACAAATTTCAAAGCACTTTATACATGTTATCTTCTTCGAGCCTCACAATAACTGTTTGAAGAGGTATTATAGTTTTCATTTTACACAAGAGAAACTTAACTACTTTGATTGGGTTTCCCCAGAAGCTTATAAGACAAGGATTCAACTGCATTTAATTTATATGGGAGCTGATCCCAGAAACATTGACAGGGAGTGAGAAATGAGACAGGGAATGGAAGAAAGCCAATAAAAAGTGCATTTTCAAGGCAGTTTCCAATTTGGCAACTGGAACTCACTCCTGCTGGGGAACTCTGAAGGATGGTGTATTGTAGAACACAATTCAGTATTAGCCCAACCAAGGGGTGAAAAAGCTGGGATATTTATCTACCAACTCCCTGTCCACCTTCGGTTGAAGTTGGCTTCCATACATAACAACTCTAGGGCACTTTGGGCTTCCTTTTTTGTAAGCTGAGCATATCCTCAAAGCCAGAAAAAAAGTCTTCTGTCCCAGAGACACAGGTGTTCACAGTAAGAAAATTTCAAGTTTCAAAGGTGAACACTTAGGGAATGTGAGCAGGGTAGGACAGAGTCTGCTGACCAGGCTCAGCAAGGATAGGAGATTTCTCAGTCCCAAGTCCTGCAGGTAGTGCAGGCAAGGTCGGGAAGGGAACTAGGCCCTTGACTATTTGGTAGATTCTTTGCTATAATAAAATTAGATGTCATTCCTTGTGATCAAACTATAAATTAGGAGGGAGGATAAAGAAGACAGAGTGTACTCAAAAAGGTATTCTTGGAAATGGTCTTATGGTAATTAAAGGTTTATTCACCCTATTCTATATGTATAATAAAATCATTAAAAACTTACAGCTTTTACAGAATGTGAAGTAAATATCAATACATTGCCCTTTACACAGCAAGCATACTAACTAAGTCCCTGCCAAAATATGTTGCAAAAGTTTTCAGTTTAATTGAAGGCATTTTGCCAAGGACACTGGAACAAATTTTAGGATTTACAAGTGCCATAATACATTCAAAGGACATGTATATTGCAGAAAAATATGACAAACAAGTGGTCAGGCAAACATTATGTGGAAAAATCACAGCCAGCATGTATGTGTCACCACTTGACAGCCGATTCACATCAGCATCACTCAATCATCAGTATTAGTAGGTTTCCACAGTTGTAAAATATTTGCATACAGATGTGAAGGTATTCTTGTGGCTTACTCAATAAATGAGAATGGGACTTTATGCACCCCTGAGTTTTCAATTAATGTTGATGACAGAATGAATGGCTATTTATGCCAACCAGCCTTTCATGTTCATTCATGATACACAATACCTAAGTCTTAAAGATCTCATCTAAATGCCTCCCCTCTTAGGAGGGTGCTTATGGATTCTATTGTATATATAGGGTAGCATAAGGTTCAATGATCTAGCTAATCAGTAGTGTGGCCCTTACACTTTAGCAAAAGCTGCTGAAGCCTTTGTTCTGCAATGGGGCATTATCCTCAATTTCTACAATAACTCGAATGTTTGATTATAATAAGATCTTAGGCAACTGATGCCTGAACTTAACTTTCCCAAGTATACCCATCCTTACCACTTGTTTTGGGGAAAAAAAGATACCTACACAGGAAAATAATTTTCCTATATGTAGTAAATTCTTCCTACACTCATCCATCTGACTGTGTGAACAGGAGCCTATCTCATAGCTGGAAACCAATAAATGCTTATTGAATTTAATCAACAAGCAAGCTGGAAAACTACCAGCCTTGGCCACTGTGCTTCTAAGATTTCTGTAACATGATGCAGTTTCTAGGAGGTGAAGGTTAGTAGCCTCCCTCACCCCACCCATCTCACAATCTCTTCTAGCTGGGAAAGAAATGTGTAAATACCACGTGAAAAAAGTGTTCATGATAAATAAGTAAAATTCCACTTTTCTACTTGGATTAGAAATGAATTCCAATGGGCTTACTCATTATTCATATTAATTAAAATTACAACAATAACTTTTCTTTCTATACAGACTTATTGTTAAAAAAAACTTTCACAGATACACCATCTTTTTTAGTCACACATCAGCCTTATGAATGGCTAAGCTTAAATGTTGTCCCCAAAGTTGAGTATTTAAGTGGAAGGAAAACCAGAGTTCCATTCAGGTGACAGGAGAAACTGAGATAGTTGTGCAAATTTATCAAATGTATTCCAAAATAACATATCTATAAAAGTTTAAACTAGGTTTCCCAAGTATTGAGACTCCATGTAAAAAGTACAGGCATGTTTGTTTACTTCTGCAAAGCAAATTAAGTGTGTAGTCCATGCATTAGTGATGTCTATTATTTTAATTCCAAGAAGTATGTGTATCAAATTGCCTTTACAAGAGGAACCGTATTAAAACAACTTGTATTTACATGCCTTATAGTTTTCACTTGAGTGTTTATCTTACCACTAACTTTAGGACAGTGCTATAACGTGACACAGTTTTCAAACTCTGACATGCTATTGGCTGTTCCAGAGCACAGATTGGTGTTTGTGTACTAGGACATTCCAATTCTGCAAGGGGATGTACCAAGGCTAGAGCCTCCTTGTTAAGAGTTCATGTACAAGCAAGCAAAGACATCAGACCAAATGGTTACCAAAGGCTTTGAATTATGTAAACTAACCCCAAAGGATCTATTTAGAGTTTTTACATTTGCTCATGAGTTCTAGAAGAATCTCGGTGGTTTTAACCCATATCTAACTTATTTTTTTTCAAGTGTAGCTCATTTCCTCTTGAAATCTTTCCCCTGCTGTGTGGCCCACACAGGCAAGAAGGGGCAGACAGGCCCAGCATAGACCCCACACCTCCTGGGGCTGTTTCTGGGCAAAAGCACAGAGATGCCTGCAGCAAATATTCATAGGGAAATCAGAATCTCCACCAGAAGGGAAGTCACTGCTCCTTTTGCAGTTACACGCTATGACTATCAAAATTCTGAATCTGGAAGAGAAATTTAGAGATTATTTCATACAGATATACTCATTGGATACATTAGGAATAGGAAACAAATCTCTGAGAACTTAAATGACTTGCCCAAGTCCATGGCAATGTTAGGGATAAAACATACCACTCAGAGTAGAATAAAAATATTTATTTATTTAAAAACATGAAACATAATCAAGACAACTATTGGTGAGGCTGGAAAACCAGACTTGAAAGTGCAAGATTTCTAAGTAAATCTTGATTTATTTAGAAGAAGCCTTGATACAGAATACAATTCAGTTTGGCCTCCTTGCCTAAATAATGAGGTTAATATTTATTTCTGAAAAGGCTTAGATCTATCATCTAAAGCCTTAAATCACATTCATTCAATGCCAAGCTTAAGCATTGTAATAATGAAAAGGCACAGCCAGTCTGAAACACAGAAGCTGCTGATAGATGCTAAAATAATGAGTGTGCTTCCACCTCCCACCCTGTGCCTAGGTGATCACTGGTGAGAGGAGGGCATGACTAGCAACCGCAGTGTGGGGTTGAGCAGGATGATTTATAAACCTCAGCACATTGAAGACCAAAAAATAAATCATTAAGTAGCATGGCTCATGATTCAACTTGCTCCCCCCACCCCATCATGAGTAATAAATTGTGTGGGCTTTAATAATTTATAGGAGATGTTGTTATAATGTGAGAATAGTAACTTTGGTGAGTCTTTTAATTTGCTTGTGATGTCAGTAGTGGCTGAAGTGTTTTTTCCACAGGACAGCAATACTGCTGGTGCACAATTGTATTTTGACACTCAGTCAGTCAGAAGCTCCTGGGGACTAGAAGAGACAGTTCACTTTAGCACTGAGCTTATCAATTTGGTGCATGTCCCTTGGGAATCACATGCCACAGAGAGAATTAAACCCAAATGTTTGAAAGCACTTAGAATCATATTAGCACATTCACATACAACAATTTTCCCCCATGTCCTTGTGGAAGCAAAATGTGACAAAAGCCATTTTATTTTTGCCCAAGACTATTCCTCAGACTTGCTAAGGGGGAAAAAATAGATGAAAGAGAACATTTAAACACTAACAGAATGCAACACTAGGAAAGCCACTGAAATATTCTAGATTTATCTGGGAATGTGGCCAATCTCTTCCCAGTTAATAATGTCCTCTAAAGAGTCACTCAGATGTTATCTCATCATTCCACAAATATGTGACAATAATGACTCTCTCATATTTCAAAAATAATTCCTCACTGTCCTACCTCTATTTCCACTCTGGGAGGAAAGAGTCGTACACACTCTGGTGAACCTCAGAGAAAAAAAGAGACAGGAGAGAAAAAGGAAGAAGAAAATCTCCAAATGATGCTATGAGAAGATTGTCTGGGTGACAAGACTGAAGAGGCTCAGAGCATCAGCAAGGCCCCATTTCCAAAGCTGAACTTTGCTTCAGAAGCCACACATACAAATAGACATACTTCTCTTTGTTTCAAAGCAACATCTCTTCATACATAATTATTTTTAATTTAGAAAATGTGAAGCAGTAAATTTCAGAGATTAAAAATGAAGTGAATAACATAAAGAGAAACCAGCAAAATAAAAGAGTTCTGAAATCATTGGTAGTATAGTGAGGAAGGCTGGTGTTAATACTTTACCACATGATGGTCAAAGGGAATGAATGAGTGGAAGAAAACTGAACAGAATCAATGACTTAAAGCTACGTTCCTCTTTCAAGTTTCTAATGACTATTCGTACCTTGAATTTTCATTGAAACATTTTTCCTGTGTCCTGAAATATTTCATTCTTCCCTCCCAGTGTAACCTGAATTTAGGCCTTCCTCACTTTACTAAACCCAAGAAATTCTCACCAACTTCAGTTGGCTATGTGTTCTTGAAACTTGGCACTTGGTGGCCCTGCTTCTTTCACAGGTTGTAGCTCAAGGTTTGGTTCTTTCCAAAGATGATTTGTATGTGAGCGTGTGTGCATAATGATATGTGCATTACAACACATAATTACTGTTTTTTAGGAGAATGTAGATGCATATCTATGTAATAAATCCCTTTCATAACTAAATCAACCTGTAATAACACCAGGTGTATATGCCAATACCAAGGCTGACCCACAGAATACCATACATTTCTGACACACTAAGAAAACTTTTGAAACTGCAAGCTTTTAATATTGTTTTTGTATATTTCAAAGTGTCATCTATTAATCAACCCCAAACATTCTGAGTAATGCTAGTGTGTGGACAAATTCATGGTAGTGTTTTCCATCAACGAAAGCAGAAAAGAGTTTCTGAAAGAAAGGACAGTTGCAGGAACTATTTTACAATTATCAGTATACAATCACTAGCACAGTATTTTTTATACCCAGCCAAAGAAGGGGAAAAAGCAAAAACTGTTCTACCAAAAGTTAGTCTTACTCCTCCCTTTTTCTTAAATGCAGTCTGGCTTATTTATTAAAGTCTAAATAAAGTTAGTAACTTGGTTAGGACGACAGTTCTTGAACTTTGTTTAACAAAGGAATATCTTTTCACTGGTTAATCTTACATAGAACACAATACTTTATTTTTTTTAACCCTCCCCTGAGGATATGTTTATTGACTTTAGAGAGAGGGGAAGGAAGAGAGAAAGAAACATGTCAGAGAGAAACAGAAACATCAATCTATTGCCTCCCATACAACCCTCCACTCGGAATCGAACCCACAACCTTTTGGTGTATGGGATGATGCTCCAATCAACTGAGCCCCAGCCAAGGTGAACCCAATATCTTAAACAGAATGTGGAGGAGGTTCCTTGGTTGAAATGGTGAGAAAAGAGCTGGAGCTCCCTGTCCTCAATTTCCCGTACAGGGCTCTCCATGGACTCCTAGAATTCAGTGAGATATAGCCTGAAAACCCTTGGGTTAGAGCATAACACAAAGGTAAGCACAGTTGCATTCCACTAGAACCAAAGAAATAGTTAAGGTCAAAGCAAATTGTCAGAGCAACGGCCAACAGTGCCAAGTGCAAGCAACCCTCTCACACTTGAGTTTTGATGAACAAGTTCTAAAAACTGAGAACAAATCAAGCCTAGGATGAAGGTTTAAGGATGACATTTTCTCATTGCAAAAATTGGGACAGTCAGTAGCAAATAAAGATAGCTGGTCACCCCACCAAGGGGACCCTCTAATGAGAGTCCAGGCAACAAGTCAAATCATGTCTTCCAATGCTGAGACAGTAGAAGCAATGACATCTTCACATAGAGAATACAGCACATTGGAATTCTGCTGAGCCATGTGTGGTTGACTTCGAAGAGCTCTAGGTTCTTTAATAGGAGAAATGGGGAGACAATTAAAAACCACAACCCAGAGGACAGGTCTACGAAGGCACACCCACTTACTTTGAGAAAGACTTAATATTTCTATTTAATTATCACCAATCAGTTCTTTCTTAGAGTAGGTAACAAAGCACTGGCACATAACCTCATTCCAGCCTCCAAAATAAGAAATTTTACAGATGAAACTGAACCTCAGGTCTTTTTATTCCAAACATAGTGCCCAGTGTCCTACTAACCACATAACCTGGGGATATGATTTAGGGTCACAAATAATAGCAGCATAGGTACAGCAATGCCCTGGAATGCTATAATGCCTGCCACCCAAGGTCAGCACAAAAAGCCCTTCCCCCAAGCAGCAAATCCTTTTGTATCAGCCCTGCCTGTGGAGATTGGGCCCTGCTTAATTACAAGGCTAAATTCTTTTTTTTTTTTTTAAGATTTTATTTATTTTTAGAGAGAGGAGGGAGGGAGGGGAGAGAGAGACAGACAGATAGACATCAATGTGCGGTTGCTGGGGGTTATGGCCTGCAACCCAGGAATGTACCCTGGCTGGGAATCGAACCTGGGACACTTTGGTTCCCAGCCCGCGCTCAATCCACTGAGCTACGCCAGCCAGGGCACAAGGCTAAATTCTTAATGTGCTTGGTGTTTGTCAAGTCAGGAAGAGGAAAAACTATCCTGTCTCTGATTTATGTGTGCCCAACAACAAACTATATTATTCAAGTGAGAAGAGCAGATGGCCCCAGAACAAGGCAGTTATGACCCACAATTATAATAATTATAGTACCCAGTGGATCTCCAGGTTATCAAGTGAGTCAGAAATCTAATCGTCACCCCAAAGACACCTAAAGGGAAAGGGGTTTAAACTAAGCCCCCAGTAATAAAGCAAGTTGAGACCCTTCTTCGAGATGAAGAGATCTATCTCCCCACCATAGAAGGCAGCACCAGTAGGGAGCGAGTGCCCTGAGTAGACCATGGCCCCGGGGCAGGACTGGCAGTCTCTCTGGGAATGTCACCAGCTACTTCTGTGAACATAAACATTGTGAGCAAGGACATTGACTGATTTGGATTATTTTAGGAGAGACCTAACTTCTCAAGGGCTGATTTACAGCAGTCATTTTTGTCCCTTATTTCCATTGCTGACAGTCTGGTTCTATTGTCTGTGATGATTAGATTTTTGCAGTCTTGAAAATAGCCATGCAAATTACCAAAATGTTTTCCATTTGAGACTTTATACATATTTGAATAAAATCAACTCTAAGCTGTTAAATGGAATCAAATGAAATAGGCTAAATCTGATGACTGAAATTTTAAAGCTTCTGTAAAAAAGGCTACTGCTATCCTACCCCCTTTTTTAATGGCCAATTGTAAATGACTTTTGCACATGGAAACACCATTTGTCACTTTTTTTAAACATGTACTGCATTGTACGTAGTTTCAACACCCCCCACTCAATTTAAGCATCAAGATTTATAGCTCATCGTGAGCTCCTCTATCTTTCTGTTCCTTCTTTGTACCTCTCCAAATGCTCAAGTAGCTTTTTTTAGAATAAAATGAAGATAGTCTGTACTGAACTCAAATGGAGCATTCTGAGACTTGACTTTCAAAAAATGTATATTCTCCCCTATTCCCTTGATCCTATTCTTTCCCACAATATAGTTTGTGTTTTTTCTCTCCTGTCCCAGCATCACCCATATTCTGTTCAGCCTACCTTTCAAATTTCCTACCCTGTGTATCTTTGGTTTTGCTTTTGGTTTCTGCTATTTTAAAGTCAGTCAACACAATCTTGATTGGCCAGTAAGGATTTATTTGCCCCATAGCAAGCAATTACACTCAAAATTCCAAACTATTTCATTCCACTTGTTCTTTCTATAATGTGCATCCAAACTTTTGTCAACAAATTGCTTCAGAATTTATGTTATCTGCATGGAGAAAAATTTTATCAAAGATTACAGAAAGATGATACAACTTCTGTATGAAGCAATGAACACAGTGGCTTACCAAGAAATGACTCCCCCATACACACACACAGACACACACACAAAACACACTTCGGTTTAGTTTATATCCATCAAATGCCTGTTTGGTTTCCTTCGGTTACTTTATACATAGTAGAAAACTAAGAATTTGGCTATGGACTCTGTTTCTTCTCTTTCTGCCTATTGATTTTCTTTTTCTTTCTTTCTTACTTTCTCCCTTTCTCTTTGTTCCCATCCCTGTCTCTCACACACATACATCCTAACATAGCCATACAAACACATGAAAATGAATGCCTTTAAAAAAGCAAATTGTATGTGTGTAATCTGTCTTTCATCTACTTACTTATTCATCTGTAGTTTTCATAAAAGTATTTGACCTCCATAATCATGTGACCAGAAAACCAGAAAGCAACTCTTGTATACTTCCATGAATCAAACATCTGAAACACCTGGCTGGCATAGCTCAGTGGACTGAGCACGGACTGCGAACCAAAGTGTCACAGGTTCGATTTCCAGTCAGGGTACATGCCTGGGTTGCAGGTCGTGACCCCCAGCAACCGCACATTGATGTTTCACGCTCTCTCTCTTTCTTCCCCCATTCCCTCTCTAAAAATAAATAAATACAATCTAAAAAAATTTCATTAAAAAAAATCTGAAACAATGAAATGCCTTTCAATCATTTAACTTTGACTTTATAACCAAAAGCAATGCTTTCATGAAGTGAACCATTTCTAGGAACTTGTAAAACTCAAGATTACTTCAGAAAATTCATCTCTTAAGTGTTTAATTTCTAATTTCCATAATTCTTAAAGTAAGCTTTTTCTTTGAATTCTGGTTAAATCACCCTGGGGCCAATTTCAGGAATGTACCTTTCTCTGAGTGACTATGACTGTCAGCATATATATGAACATGGAATTAATATTTATGCTGATGTTAAGTTTCTCCAAATGCAACTTTGGATATCAAAATGTAAATTATATTCTTGTTAAACCAAAACTATATTAACCAACCAATTTGTGAAACATTGATTTCCTGCCAGGCAATTTGTTAGGCTCTGAGGACTAACCAATGAATGAGTACACGTGTGTCCCTGCCATCCTCGAGTTTATTATCTGATGGTAAATGGGCAACTGAATACACAACCAAGTGTAGTCAAGGCAGTTACAACGGGGGTACCCAACTAGTTTCTTCTAGACCAGGTGGGTGGATCAGGAAACATTTGCCAAAATAAACGTCACCTAAGCTTAGGATTAAAGGATGAATAGCAATTAGAGAGGCAAAGATGAGACCAAAGAGTTCCAAGTTGAAAGAAAAGCACATATGAAATTCAAGAGGTAGGAAAGACACATTGTCTTCATTATTTTTTTACGTTTGCATACATTCATATGTCTCCCATGTTATTCCAACATTTGGCAATGTGATTGCCCATATTTTAGAGTATTTATGTTTTAGAAATTTCTCCCAAAATGCATTTGCCTGACTCTCCAACATCTCTTTTTGGTGATTACTGAGTTTAGAATATCTAACAAATTCTGAGGTTTTAGCTGCAGTGTTATGGAAAGGAGATAAAGACAACATCCATTAAAAGTAGCTTTTCTTTCCCTCTCTGTCCCTAGAGTTTATTCTCAAGGGCATTCTCAAGGCCATAAACTCATGAACCTTACTAAAGTGAAACACCTCCATAATATTTCTCCCAGGGCCAACAAAAGAAAGCATTGAGCATGTGCAAGCATTAGGCTGATGTTTAAAGGGATGTAGTAAGTGGGTTTCACTGTACTAGCAGCTCTCATGGGTTCATTTTTTCTGCTACACTGAGTAGCACGTTCATATCCGATTTTCAGTGCATGGTTGCTCCTAGATTGCTCCCAGTATTCCTGCCTCAGGAAGGTTCAGCTATTCAGTCCACTTTTCTTTCTCTGGGTGAAGGGTGGGTTAGAAGGTAGAAGCAGAATGAGAGTGGTTTCCCTGGCTGCTTCAGAACCCAGCTGTAGATGCTCTTCATTCACCAGGCACAGGGGACAGGAAAGTTAGACTCTGGCTGCAGAACTAGCTTCACAGGATAAAAAAGCACCGGTATTTTCCTGGCCAGTTTCCTATACACAGCCTTTATGTTTCTCTAACAAACTTTTTCAGAGTTTGCTAAAAAGTGTTACAGAGAAAAAACAGAGTCCCATGTTCACTCAAATAAGTTGAGGAAATACTGGGTAAAACAAAGTTAATAAAGCATTTTTGTGTGTGTGTGTGTGTTTCCTAAATGCCTCTTATTGAGGATATTAGAAGAGAGGTTTGTGTAGTTCTTACTAATCAAATTTAAACACTAAATGTTTCTTTTTCATAGTATCACACAGGGCCAGTATTCCAAGAAATAACTTTGGAAATTGTAACTACTATTCTTCCTTGCCTATTAAGGACTAAAGGCTCCCCTGGCCAGGTGGCTCAGTTGGATGGAGCATTGTCCCATACACCAAAATGTTACATGTCCGATTCTCTGCCAGGACACATACCTACGTTGTGGGTTCAGTTTCTATTGGGAGGCAACTGACTGATGTTTTTCTCTCTCTAAAATTATTTTTTTAAATACATACCTTCTGGTAAGAATTGAAAAAAAAAAGACTAAGGACTCTTCTCTTGACTTTTTTTCTATGTACTTATTCTTTATTCTTCTCCCCAATTTTCTTTACCCCTATATCTCTGTCCTATTCTTCTTACCTCCTTTCTCCCCCCTCCCTTTATTCTGTTTCTGAAATTTGAAATAGCTATTGAGTGACTAAAATAGTTCCTCCTAGGTCCAGTTCTGGTCAAGGCTATGGGAAGAGATCACTGAACACCTTTGCTCTTGAGAGATTTACATTGGTATGGGGAGGGGTGGTGAGTAAGAGATACTAAACAAATAAACAAATGCACAAGTGAATTTTATCTACGAATTCTTGTAAAGTAAACCAAAGTGCATTTGGTGTGCACAAGTCTTGAGTTCTTTTTGATAGATGAATACTACCACAAGCTTTGAAATAGGTGAGTGTGTGATCTACTCCCCCTACAGCCTTGCTGTTAGGTTATAAATGAAAGTAAGACTCATACCAAATTCTACTACACATAATGAACTTTTATTGAATACAATTATTAGCAAAAAGATATAACACAGTTAATAAAACCTGTTCTGTGGCCTGATGGAGTGCCATCTCTCTGTTCTTTTAGGTATTCCCACCATCTAACACAAAAAATTTCTTCAAGATTGTTGTAAAAATGTCTAAACTTGTAAAGACTTTTTATAAACATTTCTTAGAGCCAAACAGAGGACACACCTGAAAGCAAAATCTCAACAGACTGAGGTAGATGCTTCCAAGAAATGACAGTTTGTAGCTCTATTTTTTTTAATGCATTTAGAATTAAGGAGGGGAATGTAAGGAAGATTACATGAAGGTGGGAGAAAGCAAGGCAGGTATTTGATGACAGGACAGTTAAGAAGATTATGTGCTTTCTTCAGGGTGGTCACGCTTTAGACAGAGGGGCTATAAAAAAGACATTTCAAAGGTATGTTCATCTACTTACACAAAAACAAGGAACAGGGTTTGCTTAGGGCAAAAGTAAGCCTTTTACTAGTGAAGTTATATGTCTGGGGTGTGACTATGCACCATGACTTGCCCAGTTAGGAATTTATGATCAGACCATTCTGTGAGACTATTTTTGGTGGACCTCCTTTTTTATCATCCACAAGATTGATGTGACAAGTATTCTGCTACCTTCCTGGGCCATCAGAAGTCTTTGATATCAATGGCTAGACATGGGAAATATGGAGAACAAGCTTTGTATTCTAATTCTAAAAAGAAAGTGTTTTCTAGTTTCTCATACCTTGTTCTTGCCAGATATAACCAAAATGGGTTAGACACATCCACCTTTAATTTTATTGTTCTTAGAGTCCATCTCTAGCATTCATTCTGTTCATTAACAAGGCAAAAACTCTACCAATAAAAATCCACTTCTGACATTCACTATGCTAATTAGCATAACATGTTTATCAGAGACAGATAGAGCTGAAATGCTTGTAGGAGACTCCTCTGGAGTGTGGCCTTCCTGTACAGTGTTAGCTAACAGCCTCCCACCGTCCTGTGGGGGAGTGAATTCCTGATTACACTGCTATCTGCATTTGGGTGTAACTTCAGCTAACTCAACCTTAGATTACATGATCTATTCTAATACATTTTATGTAAATAACAGTGTGGCCTCAGTTCTATAAAGACAACAAAACAGGTTAGTGACGTGGAGTTAATTTGAGAAGGTCTCTAGGACAAGGACAAGTGATATCTGAAGATAATCAAACTAATATCTGAGTGAAGAGAGCACCTAGATTTAAAAACATCTTGGGGAACTGCATTCCATGTAGAGATATAATAAAATGCAAAATTTCTGCTACAAAAGCTTGATGTGTTCAAAGTACCGACATAACTCTAGTACCACTGTAACCAAACAGATCCAGCTGCTGGCCACTTTGAAAGCCAATACTCGAAAGGCAGGTGTTGATGTAAAAGAAAGTGGTTTTATTTCAGGTATCAATCACCTGGAAGATGGGGAACTCTTGTATCAAAGCCCATCACTCCATCTCAGTGCAGGCAGATGTTTCTATAAGGAGGGAAAAAGGGAAGCAGAACAAAGAGATCAAGCAAGGGGGTTGCAAAGTTCTCTAGCTGCAGATGAGCATAGTCCGTTCCAATGAGGCAAGTGATGGTCCGGTGTTCCTCATCCTGGTTTCGTCATTCTGGATTCACCTCATCCTGGCTCCATGGTTGAAGGTCACCAGATCTCCAGAAGCTGAGATGCCTGAAGGTTGGAGTCTGTATCTTTTGAAGTTAGTTCCTTGGATTCTTATACAAACATGCTGTTTATCTACAAGCTACATATTAGTGAAAGTCAGCACCTACAGAAACAATGTCAAAAAGTGGTGGGGTGGGTTACAGTCCCCCGAAGTTACATGACTAGTGCAATGAGACATTGTTCAGAATGAGAGGTGAAGTCAGAGAGAAACATCCTTCTGAAAGGCCATGCATGCTAAGGAGGTTGGATTTTATTCCAAATGAAATGGAAATGTGCTGAGAGATTTAAGTATGGGAGTAATAAGGGATTTTATATTTTAAGTAGGTCTCTCTGCTGAATAAGGAAAATGGGTTGTAGAGCGGCAGGAGAAAAATCTGTGAAAACACTTAGGAGGCTATTGCAGTTTACAGAAGAGATGATGGAGGTCTAATTTAAAGTGGTATTAGGGAAGATGGAGAAAGGAGGGTGGAGAGAAACTGACAGTGTTAGGATATATTTGGACATAGAGCCAAATGGATTTATTATGTATGAACAGGAATTAGGAAGCAGAGTGAGTTAAAAGAAATCAAAGCCTTAGTTTGGGCTTGGGCAACTAGGTTACTTCTGGTACCATTTATTAAAATGGGGGTGGACTGAGGGAGAAATAAAATCTTTTGGAGAGTGGGTGGGGAGCAGAATCAATATCAAAGAATGAGATCCTCAACATGTAATCCAGGATCTACCTATAAGGCCACAAGTTCTAAATCAGTGGTTCTCAAGCCAGTTTCTTATACCAAGCCTAACAATTTTCTTTTTTTAAGTTGGTGGAAATTGCTAAAGGCATACTAAAGCCTTCAGTGGCATTTTGCCATGCACTCCTTTCAGGACTCTTACAATCAAAACCCTTATTCTTCTTATCTTAAGAATCTAAAAACTTTGTGAAAATAAAATGCAGTTCCTTTCCATATAAAGACTAGAAGCTCTGCTATAAGAGTCATAGCTACAAGGTCATTATTGAAGAACTGAATACGTCATGGTTTTCGAATTCAGATGATAAAGATCAAATTTTGGCTGTGCTCCTGATTCGCGCTAGGACTTTAGACGAGTCTGAAAGCCTCTGTTTTCTCCTTTGTAAAAGGGAAATAGTCTGTGAAGTGAGCATGGAATAGAGTAACGTATGTGAAAAAGAAGTTAAACTGCTATATAATGTTAGCCATTACTCTTGTTTCTATATTTTAAAAAAATCTTAGATAACACAGGCCTCATTTGTGAATGTAATAGATGTGAAACCTACTCACTGAGAACTACATGTAAGGCCCTCATTTTAGAAGCCTTTGGTATGCATAAATTATGAATTTTAACAAAAATGTATTCTCTTGAGCTTCCAAAAAGTGAATGTGGATAATAAATGACACCTTTTAGCCAAAAAGCTATTTAGGCAGGTGGTACACAAAAGTTTACTGAAGCAAAACCTCCAGGGGAAACTTCAAAAACACTTGCCTTGCCTTAAACCTGCAGAATCTGAATCTCTGTGAATGGGACCCAAAAAAGCAATATTGACCAAATACTGCCCTGGTGTTGTTGATGTATCTGGCCCACAGTTTAACACTTAGGAAGCTGGTTTCTCAGAGAGAAAACAGAATTGCAGAGAAAAAAGTCATGGACCCAATAGCACAGCTAGATCGAGAGCCTCTTCTTTCCAACCTAGACCAACACGCCTTCCATCGTATCTCAGGCACCATCCAGGGCCTGGATCTTGCTTGACCCTTCTAAATTAGAAAACCTTGGGAGGGAACAATAGTAAGAGCCAAGCTTCTTCAATGCAAAAAATAGTATGTGGATCCATGTATAGTTTAATCACTAAAATAAGCAAGTATCCTTAAGACTAAAGCTTAAAGCAAGTCGGAACAGGCTCAAGTCAAGTAGATCAACAGGCCTAACAAAAATTCAATAGAGAGCCTACACTTTTGCATATACTTGGTCTCTCCCATGTATTTATGTTGGGGGTTCAGTGGCAATTGTTTGTTGTGAAATCCTACAGATATTTTATGCCTATTTTCTGTCATATGAGAATGCAAAATGATATATTCCAAAAAGACTGAGGGCTCTGGGGACAGATCTATATAATCTTGAAACTGTTTCTCAATCTCTATGCCTCAGGTTTTCCTGCATAAACAAAAATGGCATTATACAGTTTTCCTGTATAAATAAAAATGGGATGTTTTGTGAGTCCTGTACAAAAAATACATGTAAATTTCCTAGCACATAATTAGCACTTGTTAAATATTAATTATTTTTGCTGTTGTTATTATTAAGCCGTGTGTACCATGCAAGATACTGTAGATACTAGGTGGTCATGACATGGTCCCTGCCCTCAAAAAATGTAGACAAGTAGAGGAGACAAACAAGGAAACATATTACTGTAACAGTATAATTTCATAGGAGCAAACTCTGGAAGCACTTTGAATCCCAGCTCTGCCACATATGGGCTTTGCAATCTTGGACAAGTTACTTAACCTAATACGAAATTTCCCTGTACATAGATCTGAGATCATTATTATACTTGCCTCCTGTGTTTGTTGAGATGATTACAAAGCCAATGTATGCAAACACATAGCACGGAGTCTGGAACATAATTAAGTACTTGATAAACATAGCTATTATCATTGTCAACATGTTATATTAGAAGTGGGCAATGGGTGTGATAGGAAGGAAGGCACCAAACCAAACCCAGGGTGAGGATGTCTTCTGTGTACAGAAGCCCGTGAAGGAGGTGAGGCCAGAACTAAATCTTGAAGGTCATATGCAGATAACCTGGAGAAGAAAAAGGAGTGGAGTGTTGAGTGGGTGGTGCAGTTAGCAATAAGGTGAGATGCAGTCAGGGAGCTACAAGTAGTTCAGCCTGGATTCCACGAGGAGCGCAGAGCAGACAGACATGGGAAGGAGGCTGGGAAGATGGACAAAAGTAGTGAAGTGTCTACAGGCTGAGGAGCTTGGACCTCATCCTGTAGGAAACCTGGAACCTTTCACAAATTTTAAGCACAAGAATAGCATGACTACATTTGTATTTTTAAACAATAAGAATAAACAGTATGTTCTATGGAATAAAAAGAGCTAGAGTGGGGAGAGGTTAGCACTTACAAATGTGAGCAATGCCTATGAACACTTTCTGAGCTGAATGACTTTTAAAACAATTTCCATTGCTGATTTAAGAGACTTTGCACAGATGTGAAAGCACATTTTTTTCTGACAGAAACTCATTTATGTTCTAAATTCTTTTTATCCTTTTGTTTGCCCTCATTTGTGTTTACACCACCTGTCAATTTAGTATAATCTGTGATTTTAATGTGTTTCTCCTTCTTCCCGATCATTATTAAATGAGCTAAATAAAACCAGACCCATCCCTGCCTCTGGCACTTCTCCCATGCCCCCCCACCTGAAAACTTCCACCTAGTTCAATATGCTGATTGTTATTGGCATAATACCTCTAAACTCCTTGAAACTTCCTTCATATGCTCTAGTCCATGTCTATGAACAAGATAAATAAACAAATGTTTTCTCTTTAACTAATTAAGACCAGGGCTCTCTAGCTTGGTCCTCTGAGCCTTGACCATCCTGATTTAATTCCTCACAAGGGCGCAGGTATGGAGTCCAAAAAAGACGTTACTGGATGAGGTACCTGCAAATCAATGCAAATGCTCTAATGGATAGATCTAGTCAATATTTTCATTTGTGTACAGTAATAGGGGAGCACGCACGTGTGTGTGTGTGTGTGTGTGTGTGTGTGTGTATGTGTGTGTGTTGGGGAAATGGGCTTCCAAAGCCAGATTTCATGGCATCAAATTCTGGTATGTACAGAGAGGCCAGTGGTCCAGATATCTTTCATGTAAGTCTGAAAATACATAAGTTAGACACACACATCATCTTAAGTAGTCGGGTCACCCCTGCCTTTCCATCACTCAAACCCACCTCGAGTTCTACTAGATTCCCGTTCTTTCAGAAGTCAAAGCCAAGGTTCATGAGCATTCTGGAATGGCATGTGTACAGAAAGGGGAAAGTCTCTCTCCATTGCAGGAGGCAACTCTAAAAGCAGACATTAGTAAATTAAAAAACAGTAAACAGAAACACAAAATATCACAGACCATTCTTATCTTGGTTCCTAGATCTTTCTTTTCCATCCATCTCTTCAACAAAGGCCCCAACTAAATAAAGAATGAAAGGAATGATGAGGGGAAAGTAATCCAGAGCTTATGTTTTCTTGTATTTTAATCCCTTTTCCCATATCCAAAATGGCATCTCAGAGAGTGGTTTGATTATAGGCATACCTACAGCTGATTAAGTTGGGAGTTTCAAAGCAGACAGCTTCAGATGGCATATAGCAATCATTCCACCAGACCAAGCCTTATGTCACTGGATACACACACCTCACACTTCCCCGTTTCCCACCAATACCAAGGCCTAAAACAGAGTCTGCCTTGTTCACTGGTGCCATGGGCTGAGCCTTCCCCAGAAGCACGTGGAGCCTGAGCACCTCAACCAGCTCAGGGCCTTCCACACGTCATCCAGGTTAGGAGGAAGCCACACTGTTAACAACTCCTACAGGTTCTCTGACAGAAACTTTGGAAATGAATTTTAATGAAGCTCAGAAGAGAGGAATCAGGTATGATGCTTCCCCCAATCACATGCCCTTCCATCAGACAAGCATCGGATCCAGGGAATCTGCCTCATTGCCCAACATGAGGCAGATCTAATCACCTGAGCTTCTCTACAGCATTTGGAATTTTGCAAAGCCTGGCTGTTTCTGGTCATATGCTACCTAGGCTCAGTTTCTCTTTTCAGGTCATATCTCTTCACATTCATCTCAGTGAGGGTCAAAGAATTTTCGGAGAAATTGCACTTCTCTGGTTGTTCATTCCTAAAGGCTAATTTGCTGCATGTTCTCTGTTTTACAAAGGTATGTATTCCAAGTCTTCAGCACTAGGAATGCTTTCTCTTTCTCTCTGATGCTGCCTGCTCATTAGTGTCCAATTCTAGTTTTCAAAGAAGTCAGACATTCACTTTTGTGGGCAAGTTCATTGAACATCAGCCCATGAGACTGTTGAAAAAATAACAGACAACACCACTCGCAGGCATTCTCCACTTGGGTTACTCACTGCAAAGCCCCAAATCTCCAGCAAAGCAGCTTTCTTTCCCGGCTTTTAGTGACATTCTTAGTTTTTCATTTCTTTCTTCTTTTGATTTTTAGTACTAGGTTCCATGTGGGATGTGAACAGCCATGGATTTACAAGAATGCCATTGATAAAGGGCACACAATCTACACAGAGAAACTTTTCCTTTTCAAGAATAAACCTGGCTTCTTAGTTGTAACAGGAAGGTAGCAGAGCCCAATCTATGTCAGTGTTTCTCCAAAAGGTGTTTTCTACTGCATATGCCATTCCTGTAGTGTAATCTAAAATATTCCCCGTAGAGTTACCTCCACAAACAAACACACCTCAGTAAGTAGCCCTTTGCCAGGGTCATTGGAACTAAAATGAACAACAAAAAAATTCCACCCACTCTTATTTTTGCTGGTGATCTAATGTTACCCTTGAAATGTGGCCTGAGCAACACTCCAGGGTACAACCTTAGTTGGTTATGGACCTTTCCCTTGGTTATAGCCCTCTTTTATTTTCAATTTACAGCTACATAACAAAAGCTTTATTGTTAAAGGCCACGGTGCTTGTTTACCCTTCCAATTGTAGGGAGTCTATCTTTGTCTTTGCAGCATAGGCAAGGCAGGGAGATGAAAAGAGCATTAAACTGGTATATTAAATGATTTATTTTTATCAGAGGTAGTTTGGATTATGGCAGTGGACATAGACATTTCTCTATATCAAAGCATCAGGAAACAAAGCTTAAATAGTAAAGTTTTAATGGAAACATCAGTTCTTTGTTATCATATAACAGCTTCATGGACCCCTTGCCCCTGAGTCCCTTGCCATCACTCACAATGCACTGTTCCCAGTCGGCTCAGAGTCTACTGTCTGAACAAGATTGACTATCATAAGGGGAAGAACAAACAGTTTCCCAGGTAATGTCACCACTTTTTTTTTTTACATTCTGAGAATTCTTCCCCAGGCTCCAGCATAGTTTTAAAGGCAGAAAGGTGACTATATTTTTATGACTATTTTTTTCCCTTGGTCTGAGGTTGGAGCACAAGAACAAAATAGCTCTTTTTGTTCATTGTACCAAGAAATTCTCTCCCGGATCTATCAAGTGTGACTGTTCACCTAGCAAATAGGTTGGACATACCCAGACATAAACACCATATGAATAAAACATATTACAATTGTTGGATATAGTGATGTTTTCACAAAGACAAGGTGTTCTGCTCTACACTATCTGTACAAGTTCACAGCGATCATTCTCAACTGTGACACTTTATCTTATTAACTGAATAAAAATACTTTTAATTACCTTTGTTAACTCAGTTTATTGTGACAGTATATGTATGCATCATTAATATGGAAGGTTTTTTGTTTTTTTTTTCTTGAACTGTAACTACAGCATAATGGCATGTCTAGGTTGAGTTCTGAATTTTTTTTTAAGGTTGAACATTTGGTTTCCACATTTCAACTCAGACACTTATTTGTAAATTTTCTTTTCTGTTAACTGTAAATGAAGTCTTTTAAAATGAAGACTGCTTGGGGGAAAGGATCATTAATTAGTCATATGTTAATGTTTTACAGATAATCACAAATTCTGCAAAACAAGCAACTCTGTCTAGTCCCAGTTGCAGTACTATGTCTAAAGAGAACATCATCCTTAAAATGAAATTAATCTAGATCACATAGTGATGTATAGGCTGAGAATAGCACCTTGATTTGCATTCACTGGAGGAAGAAGAGGCCTGCACACAGCCATTTCTGGATGAACTGCCAAAGCCCAGCACAACTGTGAATTTTTTTTTTAATGTCTGCCTTCAAACCACCTGCGGTGCCTTTAGTACCTCATTGCCCTGGGCACTGACCCGGTGGAGATTTCCCTATTCACCAACAATCTAAAGCAATTTGCACTTATTGACACCATGGCAACTAATTGGTCTTCATGGCCTGCAAACTTTCAGGAAGGTCAATTTAAGCCACCTTTGTTGTGTCAGGGATCAATGTAAAATTTCTCAAATCAGATGCACTTCTGCTCTCTAACCCCACTGGAAAGTTGTCTGAAGTTTTCTTAGTTGCCTCAGTGAGAAGACATCAAACTTCTCCAGTCTGAGGCTTAAGATTGATATAATACTATTTTGTGATTCCCCACGAGAGAAGGGAATATAATATACCAATATATCTTCTAGAAAGACCATTAAATTGTACTGAACTCTTTCAATAAATTAGGTCTGGTGCTAGCTGAGGGGTGTGTGTGCGGACATGAACATGTGTGTTTTTTGTGTTTTGCCTTGCATTTAATCTTCATAATACCAGATTAAAATAAGGAAGCAGGGTATGAAGTACCATAGTTAGTGGAACAGATCCTGAAGACAGACTGTCTGAGTTCAAATCCCTGATCCTTGCTTACCAGGTGTATGACCTTGAGCAAGTTACCTAACTTCTCTGTGCCTTCATTTCCTTGTCAGGACAAAAAATAAAGTGGTGGGAAATAATAACATAGGATTGCTTTGAAGATTTAATACATGAATACACATAAAGTACTTGGACTTTACCAGGTACATAGTATTTAATAATAAACATTTGTTATTACTATTATTATCCTTATCCTACATTTTGGACAAATAGGGCCAAGGTCTGAAAGAGGTGGAACCAGGTTCTGAGACCAGAAATGTTCCTAATTCCTAACAAGTTGTATGAGCACTATTGGTGTTACAAGAAATAATTGTAGGTGGCATATAGACAATACTGTATTATTATGTATTTTCATGTGAAATTGAAAAATGCATCACTAGTATATTAAGTACATAATGTGGATAGTATTGTTTAGGTTGAGATAAAGATTCAATTTTTAAAAAAAAATATTATGTAAATTGTCATGCAAAACATATACAAATATGGCCAAAACATTAAGTCATTTGGACATGAATATGTAGCATTTGAGAACACTCCACTGTAATATATTGCCTCCCTAGACTATTCTCATCTGAAACAATAGTTTTCTGAATCCAAGTACCTCTGTGAAATGAAGTACCTGTGCTCCAACTCCATTTTCTGAGTTTAACCAATTAATGGAACTAAATTATGTACATGTGATATACTTAGAAATCTTCTTAATTAAAAATGTGAGATAAGAACTCTGTCCACGAAGAAGGACAAAAATCCAAAAAATATGAACAAGAACTCAAAAACTCACTACCTCATGTGGTAATATTTATAAGTACTCAAATATATAAGTTCCGAATAGAAAAAAAATGGCATGCACTGGAAAAATTGAAAAAGGCATCATGCAAACATGGAAGCAGAGCAGAGCTTATCGAGGCTTTAAATACGTGAATGGAAAGGAAAAGGCCTTCCACTTATTAGGAAATATAGACTCAACTACGGAACTTGGAAAAAATGGAAACACCAAGTTTGTACTACAGACTTTTACATCAGAATCTCCAAAGGAGTAGACAGGGTGTTGTGCATCTTTCCCCTATACACTGGTGACTTTGTGGCCTATGTAGTTATGTCCTATGCTGTTTTTTTTTTCTGCTTTCTGAAGGCTGAAGAAATTTTCTCTCTTTGGCTGTCTTGGAGAGCAGGCCTACCTGAAGAGGCCTGAGGAGGGAAGAGGATGGACTTTGGGGTGCAGTTCATCATTCCTGCTCTTTCCCTAATAGTTTCTTGGAGTTTTCTCAATGGGCTGTGATTTTTTTTGTTTGATTGTTTAGTTTTGTTTTTTTCTTAGTATTTATTTATTTGAAAGAGGTGAAGGGAGGGAGAAAAACAGGGAGAGAAACATGAATGCAAGAGAGAAACATCAAGCAATTGCCTCTGGTACAAATCCCGAATGGGCTGAAATCCACCACCCAGAATTGAACTGGTGATACCCAACCAACTGAGCCACACCAGTCAGGGATCAATGTGCTCTGGTTTGTGTGGTAGGCAGAATTCCAAGTTCCATAATCTCCATGATCAGGTGTCATGATCTACCTCTGTCCTTGAGTGTTGTCAGAACTCTGGTTTGCTTCTAGCTAATAAACATGTAAACTTAACGGCATGTCACTGTTATTTAAGATTCTGTCTTAGCAGACTGGGAAAAAAGATTCTCCTATTAAGTCCGGTGAAGCAAACAGCCAGGGTATAAATCCCCTATGGAGGGATCCACGGGTCAGGGAACTGCAGGTGGCATCTATGGCTTGAGGGCATCCAGCTGGCAGCTAGTGAGAAGCCAGGCTCAGTCATAGGGCTACAAGGATATGAAATTTTCCAACAACCTAAATGAAGTTGGAAGTAGACTCTCCTTTAGTTGGCTCTCTAGATGAGAACTTAGCCTAGCCAACATCCAGGTCATAGCTTAGTGAGACCCTAACAAGAGGACCCCAATAAACAATGCCTGAACTTTTAAACCGCCAGATAATCTACAGGCATATGAGATCATAGATGTCAGTACTGTTTTAAGCCTCAAGGTTTGAGGTGATTAGTTATGCAACAATAGGAAATTAATAACCTGACTTTAACCTAAACAAATAGAGGGGCAAAATCACACTAGTGTCTGGATCACTTCTTCCTCTGCAACTAGTTACATTAACAGTTTATTGTGCATTGGCACTTTCCCTTGTGACTTGCAAGAATGAGTGCTTCTACCATAAGTTGAAGGCCCCTCCCTCCCTGTTCAAGTAACATTTTAAATCCCATCTCATCTTCAATATGCAAATCAATCTTAAAAGTAGAAGGACAAAAATTTAGATAGCTACAAATGTTCAATGATAACTTTTTTACTGCTTATTATAGAACTAATAATATGTGTTCATTGCAAGAAGTAAATCATAACAGGATAGGAGTCATCTAAAATAACAGTATAAAAATGCCCATTGTTAATACTGTCTGATATTTTACCATCTTTTTATATACATATATACTCAAAAGCTGGCACCATGGATCCCTGGAACCAGAATTTTTGAACTAACAATATACCATGCATGTTTTTTCCAAGTTACTTAATGACCTTTGACATTATTGTTAGTTTTATTTTTTTAACTTTTTTCATTTTTTGATTTTAGAGAGAGAAAAGAAGGGGTAAAGAGAGAGAGACATTGACTTCTTGTTCTATTTACTTATGTATTCATTGGTTCATTCTTTTATGTACCCTGGCTGAGGTTCAAACCAGCAACCTTGGCATATCAGGACATATGCTCTGACCTATCTTACTAGGGTCTCATTGTTATTTTTATGTTTCTTATATAATATCCCATTTTATATAATTTATTTAATTTATTTAATCAATCTGGATAGAATTAGGATTTGAAAAGACATTAAAGATTTCTGACAAGTTAGGGAGATATTAAATGGGCATTAATTTTGCTCTGAACCACATCAGGGTTCATATTTATTATGGCAATTTTAGGAAACAAATAAAATTATCTGATCAAAAAGTTGTAAAATCGGAAGTACAAGATCGAAGAACACACCTGTCAAAGATAGGAGTGTCAATTTAGAAACTTTAGAATAGAGATTGTAGTTCTAGTTTAAATAGTTTAAACCACTATGAAAATAATCAGGGAGAGAGAAAAGTAGACAGCATAGTCTTGAAAATCACTCACAGTTGAGGAAACTGAGCAGGGAAGTAACCCCAAAAAGTCATTTATTGTCTCTAAGCCCCACTATCCAATTGTGAATAAAAGAAAAGGCTGAATTTAACAATCTTTCAGTTCTCTTGAAGCTCTATTATTTTACATCCATCATTAGGCTACTATTTTGGGCCAGATGCTGGGATGCTGAGAAGCAATAAGAAGAAAGCACAGAGTATCTTTGGTGATAATGACAACAATAGGAATACTTGGTATTGTGTCTTTCCGGGGAGTTCAAAATATTTTTATCTATAATATGCTAGCAATCCTAACACCTTTGCTATGAAACAGAACAAGCATTATCATCATTTAAAGGATGAAGAAACCGAGACACAGGAGAGTTAAAGGTAAAAGATTCTTCAGTGTAATATATTGCCTGAAAGAGGCAGAATGCTTATCAGGAGAAAAACTAATGACAATGTAAAGAGCACAGAAATACTGGTGGGAGACTCATCACATTCTCCCCCCCTCCCCCCCTTCCTCCTCCTCTTCTGCTCCCTCCTCTCTCTCTTCTGCCCTCCCTTTCTCCTCTAAATTACCTTGCCCTTATTTGTAAAAATAGATTTGGTTACAGAGTATTTGACATACAACAAAAGAGAAATAATTGACATGTTGGCTGATCAGGAAAATAGGTATTTTTCTTTCCGGTTATTTCAAGTGGTTTTCTTCTTTGGGTTAATGAATAAAGAATAGTTATTTTAGATACTCTATCATTTCAGTAAAGCTGTCAGTTTGCTCCGATCTTTAAGGACTGGAGCAGCTATCAATGGTATTTTACTTATGGCACAAAACAACAGAGCTGCCAAATCTACGTCGTGAGAGTTGAGCCTCATTTTGTTCTTTAGAGAAAGCCAATTTTTAAGCTGTCTTACCCCTTCAAAAGAGACATTCCCAATGTGCTTTAACAAAGTATTAAAAACTTTTACCCTTTCTATATGTTCTGGCTGCACTCTTTGGAGTGCTGTTACCTAAAAACTGAAAAACAATAACCGACACATTAAAGCACACACTCCACCAGCAGCCATGACTTCCTGCTGGCAGTAACCATCTCCAGAGCAAATCATACTTAAACATAATGGCATGCCTTGCACAAGTTAAATTGTAAACTATATTTAGCTAAAAGTTCTTTGTTTAAAAAGTTGCCAGAGAGGAATTTTCCTTCTTTCACTTGCCTTTGAAGAGTGACTGGCCTGCAGCGATTTCAGCTATATTTTTTCCACTATGACACAATAACAACCCCAAGTGGCACACCCTCTGAATGACTGGAAATTGGGTTAGGCTGAAGGAACCTGAGACCCAGAACATGGAGGCTTACAGATTCTGCTGTGAGGCCCCGGCACTAATGGGTAGTTTCCTAGCTTGATTTCCTCATTATACTTCCCTAGAAGTGCTTCACTCTTTCCCAGCTCTTGACTGGTAAATGGCCAAGAGCAGCCAACATCACCAAGGACACAGGTAGCATTGCTGCTACCAATCAGTGCTACCATCATTTAAAATATATAAAAACTGACACATGGACAATTTAGTTATAATCATTCTTCACTGTAACAGTGAGCTAGCCAGGGGAGGGGACCCCTGAGACATTCCAAGGCTCTCTGGACAAGTAGATGGTCCATGAACCAATGTTCTACTTCAGTCCTTTGATCATTGTCAGAACAGGCATTTAATAAATATTTGCTGATGTGCAAATGAATGCATGTGTGCCTATACTTTACCAGTGGGAAGAGAAAATTGGCAGTTACACAGTTTAATGATGCCTTACACACTGGGGCACACCGGAACCGTGAAGGGCATGGATGGGTGAGGAGGTGGGGCAAACTGGGGGGAGGGGTGGCTCTGCTCTTTTTGTGTTGGTATTTTATTCATTACAGTGATGCCAAACCAGATACACATCCCACTCAAAGGACATTTGTAGCATCCTAATTATCACTAATGTTAGCTATTATTCTTATCACTATTATTATTATTGTTCTAGAAATACATAATAGGTTCAGAAAGCATGACAACTGAATTAATATTTCTATAGCAAATGTGACTGCAAAGGCATGTGACCATTTAAAAACATACTGGAATATACAGGGTGAGGTAAAAATAGGTCTATAGTTGTATGGAAAATAATACAAAAATTAATAAATAATAATGCAAGAATAAACTCTGTTTCACTACTTACAACTATAAACCTACTTTGCCTCACCCTGTATATTCAATTTATCCAACCAGCTTTGTACCTTTAATGGCTTTCTCTCCTCTCATAATTTGAACTCCAGACATTTTATAAAAGTTTTCCCATACCAGTAATTGTTGTCTAGTATCCCCTTTTGAGTAAATCCAAGACAGCCAGGCATCTAATTGAACTGGGTTTCCTAGGCATTGAGCTGGCACAGAATTAGATTGGCCTGTATTTAGCTGCTATAAATAAATAATAAAATAATGATAATACTAACAATTCTAATTTATTGCCAGTTTACTCTGTGTCAGGTGCCCCATTCGGCACTTTACTTCCATTATCTGCTGTAATCTCACAACACCCCTGGAATGTATGTACTATTGCTGCTCCCGTTTTGCATATGAGAATCCGGAGGCTCAGAATGGTTCATGGACTTTTTCTGTGGTCATAATGGAACCATTTCATTCTGAGTAAAAGCAAACTTTGAGATGTAGGGGAGTGAAGACAGCTTCAACTGGATCAGATCTATACATCCAGCCATATCTCAGCTGAATCAGAGTTTAAGCCTGGAGTTTTGGAGCCTGAATGAGGTTCTATAGATTTTCAGTGCTTCCAAGTCTCAACCTCCAAGCTCTGGGCCTCAGCACACAAGATTCTGCAGCCAGGCTCTGGCCCACTGCTGAGGTTTGGCCTCAAGCAGCTGGAAGCCGTCCTTGGCTGGTTGATAAGGATCACCATCAGTAGTTCATATCTTCTTGGCTTCTTGGCAAGTAAGCTGATAGTCTTAACAATCACGTTAGTCCCAGTGAATCACGGCATTTTTGGAGTTCTTCTTTTGATGTTGCCTTCAGGTCCTGCATAACATTTTTTAATTTCTAAAGGTTGAATTGGACTTTGGGAACCACCCAAAGTCATTGAAATCTAAGCCTCATGAAAACAGTGCAGAATTCAGCTGGATAAACACTGAATAACATCAGTCATAAAATGTGACTCTAAAGTAAGATTTATTCTGAGGGAAATTCCCAAAGAAGGTATTTCAAATATGTTCAGAGTGAGGACATCATCACTAGGCTTGTGATGAGGCCTCTCAGATGTATTAGTCCAACAAGTACTTAAACCATCAGGACTTGCTCACGTTTGCTATGACTTCTCTCACCGGGCTAACTAAGTGCCCCCTTTTCATGAGTCCTGATTGCTGTAAATGAACATTTACCAAGTGCCTACTGAGTGACAATGAGCATGTCACTCAGCATATTATTTTACTTTTTCTCACTACAAGCCTGTGAAACTAAAATTGTTATCCCATTTTACAGATAAGAAAACTGAAAGTCATCAGCAAGCCCTATGCCACCTATTTCTTTAGTAAAATTGGTATCTAAATCAAGGTCATGCTTAGGAGAATGCTTTCTTTCCACAACTCACAACTGTTTTAGCCCTGGCTTTTCTAAACCCCTCCCCAGAAAGAATATTTGAAGAAAATAGCTCTTCTTCACCTCTAAATCAATCAAATGGCAAACATGTGTCATAACTTCTTCTCAAGAAGAAAATGAACTTTTAGCCTCAAAAACTAAAGTCCTTCATATATATATACATTAGATATCTTTACTTCTCTAAGAAATAATCAGAAATAATATGATTTATTTTAAGTAAGGTTTTAAGATTATCTAAAAGCTCTTACATTTGGAGAATACTGCCTGAATTACAGATTGTATATTATTCCCAGCTCTCATTAGCGTTTTCAAGGAGAAAGTCATCCTTATTCCACCAGCTAGTAGAGTACCTGCCAATAGAATTTATAGTGCCAGAGTGATCATTAACTTCTGCTTCTTTAAAGTACATTTACTGTTACAGACCTTGACAGTTTAGATACAGGGCAAAAGCCTCATTTATTGACTTCTAGTTCACAAAGATGAAAAGGGTATTTTAAAAAGAAACATTAATAAAAATAAAGGTTGAATCACATGAGCCTTCAAGGAAGAAAATAATATCATGCATATGCCAGTTGCAGGTAATTTCTCTTGGCATTCAACATTATATCATGTTGAATACCTGAAGATATTAACAAAAACATTCTTATACCTCATAAAATCAAATATGACACTAAGGCAATATTTTCAAACTGATTATTACAACTTGCAAGTACATTACTGTATCAATTTAGTGGTCATGAACAGCATTTTCTAAAGAAATGAATAGAATACAATAGATTACAAAAGAAAATATTAGATAAAAAACAGTATATCAACCTGTATGACACATGGTAAAGTTAAGTTTTGTGTTATAAATGTAAACTCCATATTCACTGCTATTTCCCAAATAAATAAGAGAGAGGAGAGTACTTGGCACATAATAGGTGATACATAGAGATTTACTGTTAAATGAATAAATGTGTGTGTGTATACACATTATACTAATCTTTTACTGGATCAAAATGTAAAATGTACTTCTTAATGTAATCACACATACATATATAATATCTTAAGTTAGATTTTTTAGCAGCTGAGCCTAGGACAGGAGTTCTTGTGCAAGTGATGTATTCAGAGTGTGTTCAGAGGACACCTATGGAGAAAGATGAGCAAAATGAGACAGTGGAGAGAAAGCAAGACAATGCTGCAGTTTCAGATGTCTACTTCTCAGTTCTCTCTTAGGAAAGGCAGTTTCCATCAGCCAAGGGCAATCCCACTCCAGAGAATGGGGGGAGGGGGGTGCAGTGCTGAGCTAGACTCCTTCCCCACTAAATGCTGATTACTCATTCATATATTCAACAAATCCTTATTGAGCACCTACTCCATGGAGAAAAAGCATTATACCCCGGAACCTGACCCTGCCTCAGAAAGATTACAGTTTAGTAGGTCAAAGCCCAATTTCAATTTAAAAAACATAGAATAGATATGACAAGATACTTTGTAATAGGAAAAGTGGCTGTTTCCATCACAAACCAGATTCCTCAGGTCACCCTCAAATTTCTTTCACTTGGGTTTTCTACATTTTCTGAACTCTTCACCATGAAACCAGCACATGCATTTAAAATAAGGTAATATGAATGTGAAGGTATATATATTGGCTTTGAATAGCGGCCTGGAGGAATTTTTGAATACACCAATACTTTCTTAAAATATGCAAAACATGTCACAGCTTTAAAGTTTGCAATTGTAAGACTAGTTATATGAAGTGGCAAAAAAATGTGTCAATGATGCTATTAATATGAAAATAAAAAGTTATATTTCTGAAGAAGAGAATTTAGCAGAATCTTAACAAAGCTAACCAAGCAAAACAATTTCTAATCTCGGCTTCTGCATGCTCTCCTAATTTTAGATGATGTTTTACTATTTGGATGATTAAAATAATAAACTACACAACCTAATTTTATGACTTGTGGACATCCATTAATATTGAAGAATAGTGAAAAAATTCCCACTTAGTCTTGTTTTTGCACTATCCTCACGTCATTATTTTTTTCAGGAGTGCATTAAGAATTTCTGTCTGGTCAGTTTGAGCCCAAAATATGTATTTTATCATGTCACTCACTGTTCCAGCACCATCACCATCATGGCTCATTTACAGTCTGGAACTAACTTATTTCAATCCTATCTCTGGATAGTTATCACACACTCTGGATTTAAACCCTGTCTTGTTTCCTATTCCAGTAACTGACCTCATTTCACAGCTAATCATATGTGTCCTCCATCTGCAAGGCCCCTACTTCCACCCTGCACTCCCAGGCTCTGGATCTAACTGTGATCTAAATCAGAAAGCATAGTGAACATAGTGGATTTATGGTCCTCAAATTCGCCTCAGGGAATTGAGAATTAATGACCTATTCTCCCACCTAGCTTCAACCTTGTAGTCTATATTAGCACTTCTCAAATTTCAGTGTGCATACAAATCACCCACCTCTTGTTAAAATGCAGATTCTGATCCGGCAGGTAGACATGGAGTCTGCAATTGTGCATTTCTAACAAGTTTTGGGTAATACCAGGGCTGCCAGTCTGAGGACTACATGAAATAACAAAATTTATCTGCACTTTGAAATCACTCATCCCCAGATATTCTGACTTTATTGGCATAAAGTGAAACCTTATTATGGAGAATGTTAAAAACTTGTCAGTTTATTCTAATATACAATGAAATTTGAGAAACACTGGCCTAATATATATCTTAGTCCTAATAGTTAGGCTCTTAATTATTCAATTTTGCTTCAAATCTAGTTTTGATAATCTATACAATGTGATTATTGCCTTCTAACTTCCTTCTTCCCTAACTCTGACCCCAGAATCAAACACCAGAGCTTTGAATGGCACCCTGCATGGCTTGTGGGGAACCAGCTAAATTTCTAGAGATTTCCTTGATGCTGATTATAGGGCTTGCCTATCTAGATCTTTGACTCTAGGTTCTGAGATTTCCTATCACAGCAGGTTTCTCCTGCCCATCCAATATTTCTTATGTGGCAGTCTATAAATTCCACAGCCACATAAAAGATATTGATGATGTAAATTTAAAAAGAATCACTTGTTCACTTATCCATTTAAGTCCTTACCAAGCCTCTCTGTGTGTCAGGCAATGATTTAGGATCTGGGGATACAGCATCAAACAAAACAAATAAGCAAAGCCCCTGACTTACTAATGTTCACGTGCTTATAAGGGAGACAGACAATAAGCAAATAAATATGTAATCTAAGCTTGAGTAGTGATAAAAATTATGAAGAGTAAACAGAGTAAAAGGATAAATGATGATGGAGTCTGTTAGTTCACATAGGATCATCTAAGTGTAGCGTCCTGTGTAGGAAACATTTGAGCGAGACCAGAATGAGGCTAGGTAAAAAGCCATACACATACCTGGGAGGAAAAAGGTTCCAGACATAAGGAAGGAACAAAGGCAAAGGCTCTGGGTGGACAGCTTGTAGTGTATAAGGTAGAGTATGGAGGCCATTGTGGGTGGGCCTGGGTGAGCAAGGGGGCTGTATTAGGAAAAGAGGGGAATAGATGAAAAGGGGCTGAGATTAGAGACAACCAAATCAGACACAGCCAGGACTTTTACTCTAACTAAAATGGGAAGTCTTTAGAGGGATTTGAACAGAGGATTTTGAAAAGACTAACTTGGCTATAGTATACTTTCTATACCAAAATCTATTAGATAATGATTGCCTAACCTTTCCACTTGCTAACCTGCCACTAAGTATAAAATTTACTGTACAGGAATATTTATCATCCCATATCATCTTCTACTCTTTCCCAAGTACTTAATATTAGGCAAGTGTTCTCCAACTCTGTAGTTCCAGTATACAGAGAGAAGCAGAGAGCTGTTATATGAGCTACATCTTTGTAAAATCCTCTTTTGGCTCTTTAAGTACAGATATGGGTGAGGGAATTCCTCCTGTAAATAAAGCACTAAAGTACAGCACACATCCTATTTGGGTACCAAACAGACCTCTCAAACTTAACATAGTCTAAACAGATCCACACTGATTTTCTCTGCCAAATCGAATCCTCCGCATTTCAGTAAAGAATGTGACAATTTATCCAGTTGCTCAGGTAAAAAATAAGTTGCCCTCTTTGATGCCTCTAGTTCCTCAAGGATAATCCAGCTTTAAGTCTAGTTGGCTCTGCCTCCAAAATATTTCATAAACCAACTGATTCCATCACCTCCACTGCTACAACTTTAGTCCCTACCACAGTTGGTAGGGGTGTGGGGGACCAAGAGTACAGTTTTTGACATGTCAGGTTTAAGAGATCAACCAGACACTCAGAATGGTGATAAGATTGATAGTGACATAAATGTCCCTGCAGTTCGAGAGACAGGGCTGGGTTAGAAATAGACATTTGAACAAGTATGGATGCCACCGGTATTTAAAGCCATAAGACTACACAAGATCACCTAGGAAGTGTGTAAAGACAGAGAAAACATCCCAGAAACTAAAGCTTTGAGTATTCCAAAAAAGGAGACTGGGTAAAACGTCAGAGAGAGTTGGCAGGAGAATCAGGAAACAGTGGTGTTTTGGAAAGCCAAGCTAAGAACTTCTCCAGAGAAGTGTCACCACAATGACCTTAGTTAACATTTATCACCTCACAGTTACGACTTTTATTTTCTTGTGAGAACTTTTAAGATCTCCTCTCTTAACGTCTTTCACATACGCAATTCAGTATCATTAACTACATTATACCCCAAGGATTTATTTATCTTATAACTGGAAGTTTGTATATTTTGATCCCCTTCACATTTCACCAACTTCCCACTGGCAACCATTAATCTGTTCTCTGAATCTATGAGTTCATTTTTCTATTAGATTCCATATATAAGTGATATTATACAGTAAAAAAAGAAAGAAGTAATCAATTGTGTCAAATACTGCCTATAGATTGAGTAAAATGAAGACTAATAATCTACCACTGAACCCAACTGACTATAATCTTTCGCCTGGAATATGCCAATAACCTCCCAATCCATCACCCTGCCTGTTTCCTCGCCTCCTTACAGGCCACCTTCCATAAAAAAAATAAAGAAAAAAATGAAAAGAAAAAAGGGAGGAAGGAAGGAGGGAAGGAAGGAAGGAAGGAAGGAAGGAAGGAAGGAAGGAAGGAAGGAAGGAAGGAAGGAGGGAAGGGAGGAAAAGAAAGCAAAAAACAAACCATAGCTAACTTTCTAAATCTTCATCGTATCAAATCATTTTCTCACTTTAAACACTCCAATGGCTACTTATTGCAAATGGACTTAAAACAGACAAAGTTGCCCCAGCTGGTGTGTGGGGTTCAGTTGGTTGGAGCTTCATCCCATACACCAAAAGGTCATGGGTTCAATTCCCAGTTAGGGCATATATCCAGGTGGCAGGTTTGATATCTGTTAGAGCATGTACAACCATTTGATATTTCTCTCTCACCTCTCTCCTTCTCTCTCTCTCCCCCTCCCTCCCTCTCTCTAAAAGCAATGAAAAAATGTACTTGAATGAGTATTTAAAAAATAAAAAAAACAGGCAAAGTTACCCATTACCTGGATTCTGCCTATCTCTTGGGCTCATCTCCATGACCCCCCTGGTGTACTCCACCTGAGTTAGAGTTGCGTTATATTCTGTGGAAGACAGCCTCTCTTCATGCCATGCCATTACCCACCCAGCAGCTAAAGAGTGTTCAGCATACTGACAATTTTCTATCTTCACTAGGTGTCTTTTTTTTCTTTTTTTGCCTGAGGACTGTCTTTAGTCCTTCAGGAGTTTGCTTGACCTCCACAGGGACAACCAAAATGTGTAGGAGAATTAACATGAAAGAATAATGCTTAGCCAGTGGGACATGGGAAAAGGCAGATGCATGACCCAGCCTCCCAGCCCTCCTGTAGGAAGATCCTGAGGCAAGTTCCAAATAGGTTCTCAAAGGGACCCCACCCCAGGGGAAATAAGCCCTCATTATCTATAGCAATAGCCCACTTATAACACACTCATATTGGGGTTTTTTTTCCTCTCCTTGTCCACTTTCTTCATTTCTTCTATGGTGCTCCACGGAGTGACCTCTCAAATTAACTACCTGTAACCCAGTCCTTACATGTGGGTCTAGTATGAGAAATCCATTTCCCATTTCTGGGCTTTTGTTGGCACACTACCTTCAAATTAGAAAGTTCTTGACTCAAACCTTTCCATGACATCTTTCTCATCACTGGGCTTCGACCTGAACCTTCTTTATCTTCAAAGAGCCTCCCTGACCCTCTAGTTCAAGTACCTTCAATCAGTCACCCTATCACTGCTATAGAAGGTACCAGTCAGTGCTAAAAGTTATCTTACATATCATTTCACATATTTATTGGCTCCCTCACTTCTTCCCTCCTCAGACTCAGCACACAACCTCCCATCCACCCCCCCCACACACATTTATGGGACACTAGATTATAAAAAATTCTTCAAAGATACAAACTCTTTCTGCCTCTTGTTCAGCTCCTAAAACAGTACCCGGACTAGAGGAAGCTGTCAACATTTGTTGACTGCCTGACCGGAGCTTTGCTTCTGATAGTGAAGTATTTGTACCCCTCCTGTGGCCGTTCAGTATTATACCAGAGAGTCTGCATTTATATACCCCAAAAGCATGAAATACAGTACACCTTGCAAGAACATAAATTTGCTCAGGGAAAAAAGTATGTATTTTGTGTGTGTGTGTGTGTGTGTGTGTGTGTGTGTGTGTGTATAGGAAAGTATCCAATTATTTACTTTTCAATAATTAGATTTTTGTTTTTATATTTAAACAAACATCTTATAGAGTAACATGGGAGGTTCTCATGGGCTTTCATGATAAAATAAGTGTTCAGTGTCCCTTGCTTTGGGGATACTTAGATAGGAAAGTCTGAAAGCCTTCCTCTAAGGGACCCATACTCTAATTGGAAAAAGGGAGGAAACTCTAATGGGAATGGATGGCTACACAAGCTAGCCCTAATTTTTTTCTAAGTTTTTCCCTGTTCTCAGGAGCCTTAAAGCCATTACCCATACTTCCCCAATTTTTTGGCCCAGTTTTCCCCATACTGAGTTCCCCAGAACCATTAATTCATGTTCTCCAGAGATTAAAGAAAATCTGCATTCGAATAAGATCGGAAAACAGCAGATTAAGCCTCCTTAGAACCTGTTATATGCTATTGTGCATTTTCTTATACTAAAAGGTAGAACTGAGTGTCTGCCTTCCCCCAAACTCATTTACCTGGAAATCCATTTGTGGGTTTTTGGAAACCAGGTTGGGAAACACTGTGCTGACCTCAGAGGAAGTGGATGGTAATCAAGGTCAGGCAGGCATCACACTGCATGCTTTTCACAGGGGTATGCATACCTGTAAGGTAACGGAATGATTATTTCTTTTGTTCCCCAAACAAACAGACAAACAACAAAAAAAGCTTCAAAGTAGGAATTATAATTTTTAATTTCTGAAGAGAAAATTGAGTAGTGAGATAATCTGACCCAGGCTTTACAGCTGGTAAATTGTAGAGAAAGAATTTGAAACCATGTTGGTTTGGTTTCAAGGGCCCTTTTTGCTCTACTCAGCGCAGCTGAAAAAAGGCTGTAAGGAGCTTCTGCTGAAGCTAAGGAATAGTATTTCCAGATGTCCCCATCAAAAGTGAGGGACTTGGTGAAGGGGTGCGGGGAATAAAGCCTTGATATTTTTAAATTATTGCTTATTTCAACTGGTATTTTGTATTTATTATTTGTAAAATATTTATTTATGTAGTATTCTTTCTAGAAATAATGGCTTTTAAACAATTGCATGCAATTTTGAAGAAAATTCAAAACTTCAGTTTCAATTTCATTGCATATAATTTGTCTACCTATGGTTAATACATTAAAAATTAATCTCCCCATGGAAGCATTTAAGAGAGGAACCGTGCAAATTTCTTAAGTAATTATAAAAATGTTAACCTAAAATTCAATGTACAGTATAACTACTGAACTGAATGTTGTTTGTTGGCCTGAGGATGTATCTTATAAAAGGTACCACATTTGTCCTTGTCAACCATAAACAAAGGATGACTAGGTATCTCATCACTGAAAATAATTCATTCAAGAAAAAGAAAGGACTGCAGTTTGATCCATGCAGACATGGAAGGCCATGCACACACACACACAGAACAGAAGCCGCAGGAAACTTTTTACAGAAGGGAGGAGAAAGGTAAGCGGAAGTGCTATTCTACCATACAGCTCTGTTCTTGCAGAGCTTTAGCAATAGATGGGGGTGTAAGAGCTTCCCTCACAGGCTCTCCTAATTCCTTTCTAGGCTAAAGTCTCTGTCCTAAATCCTGACATTAGACATGCATTTTTAATTTAATTTTTAAGTCTAAATATTTTTTTAACCTTCACATGCTCTCTATTTATTTTTTTATTAGAATAGGCAGTAACAATACAGGATTGTCTAATTGCAGTTACTCAGCATCTGGCAATCCTACTGAGAAAAACTGATTGGGAAATACTTTTAAAAAAATAAAGAAAGAATGGTTTTCTGATGGCAGAATCAGCCAAGTGAAATCACTTAACCAACCCAAAGTCCCATTTCTAAGTCTTTGACTTTTCTTCTTCCCCTCATATTTTCACACTGGAAGAACTTGAGGTAGGTATACGCCCAGCCCCCACTGGTATTAACAGCAACAGGTCAAACTGATGACCTAACAAATGGTTGAGGGATTGACAGAACATTCTTGGAGTAAACAAGACAATCCTCTCACTCACTGAGCAACCATTTACATAACGTGCCACAGTTGATTGTTTTCTGGCATCCTTTAGGGAAGCAGATAGGATGTCTGCATTCTTACTTTCAAAAGAAACCATGACTGAACTTTCTGAAAACAAAGCAACTGAGTGAAACTGAAGACATGGCTGTCTCCTGCTGAGTGACTTTAGGCTGGTCATGTACCCTCTCAGCCACTCAGTTTTCTTATTTGTAAAATAAGGCTGTTGGAATTACTAAAAATTTACCCAAACTTCTACAGGTTTCAAAATTTTAGGATTCTTTATCTCAGTTCTCCCAAGTATGCTACATCTTCTCTGTCGTCCCTCTTCTCCTATTCTTCTTTGTTTTTAATTTGCAAAAGTTCTCAAATAAGATGAGGGAGGACGAAACTTTCCCTTGTCTATCCTCAGGATTCTTCTGGCTGGTCTAATCATCAAATAGACATGAGACAGATTAGCAAGAGAAGATAACTAAATTTAATGCATGCATAAGTATGGAAATAACCCCACACACACATACATGAGAGTCAGAGACCCCACATGCAGAAAAGATTCAAAGAAAGAAAGGGCAATTGAGGTATATAAGACATCCTGAGCTAGGGATGAGGTAATGCACCTTGGGGGCTTCAAAGGCGCTTTGCAGGTTAAAAGCAGATGCTTAATAAATAGAAGTTTGTGCTGCCCTATAGGTATGTCAACACAGGTTATCTCTGATAATCACTCAATCATGGGCCAGGCCCCTAATTCAAGTTCTTCTAGGTAGTTAAGGGAGGGGCAGAAGTTTTTCTTCAGCCTATGGCTAAAGTTGCCTTTAGCTCAAAACAATATGCATACCACAGAGGCACATCTTAGGGTAATTCATTCTGAACCCCCTCAGTATTATAATAAATTTCAGTTTAACAAGAATGTATTGTTCACTTTTACCAATGTGTCAGCTTTCATCACACATTTCATCATGTTTATTTTCACCAGAAACCCGAATAAGAAGGTATCATTCTTCCCATACTATCCAGGTATACTTCAGAGACATTGCAGGTTTGGTTGCAGAAGAAAATGCATTGTCATCTTTTTGCTGGTGGATGGTCTTGCATTCATTTTGTAAAATTAAAAATCCATGAAGCATAATAAGCTAAAGCACAATAAAGTGAGGTACACCTGTATTCAGATTTTTCACATGACTTTTACAGGACAAACTGGGCTAAACCAGCTCTCCTCATCTGGAATGCACCTTCCACTGCACTACCATCAAATGGCCTTTAGTTGTTTAATTAAGCAAAATTTAATAAATTTCTTTGCAAAGCCATTTTCATTTTGTTGCTATCAGAGCTTCAGCTGATATTGTTAAAGTGGAAAAGCCATAAAGAGCACATCTGAGAGTCATTCTCCTCCCTGTTCTCCACACTTCTCAATAGCTGCTACTCTTGTAGCTGAAAAATTTTAAGTTCATAAAATAGACTCTTCTAACCAGTCCCAAAGTAAGGTATGAACCAGGTGAAGTCAGTGTTTTGTCCTCAAAGTCAAAAGTCCCTGTTCTAATCCTTCACCCCAAATTCATAAACATAATAACACCTTCCATTTGCATAGCAAGGGCCTTGAGTAAGAGGCACTGGCATCCTGGGAGTGAACTCCAAATGGTGGAGGTGTCACTGCACAGGACTCGGGCCCAGAGCGGGTCTGCCTCTGGCCAGCTGGTAGTGTGTGGGTTCTTGACTTTGTGCAGGAAAAGTGTCACAACACGAGTCCAGGTGATTTTGAGAGTATGTTTATTAAAGCTAGGGACAGTGAAACAAGAAAGGGCCTAAGACAGAAGAAGTGACAAGAGAGAGGCTAGACGGTGCCCTGCTTTGGCTCCCTAGAAATACTATGGGAAAGAAGTGAGCCAGGCGTGGCTGCGGTCAGCTCACTGGAGGGTCGGATGAAGGGGACCTTGGAGACAGAGTCAAGATGTTAGCCCAGGACAGGCTGTCACTGCCCATTGCTCTCCTGGTTGCAGTTTAGGGGTTACATATCTGTGGGGGAAAAGGAGGGGGAAGGGAAAGGCAGGGGTGTGATCCTGGCGGGGAGAGGAAGCACTGGTACCTTGGTTTTGAAGGTTTTTAGAGTCTGGGAGTTTAGAGATGGACTTAGAGGAGGATCTTAAGAGAATATTCATCAGCTTTTCTAGGTGTGTCCTTTCAGGGTCATGGTTTCCACTCATCGGTCCGTGCCAGGACAGGGGGTCATGAGTCATTGCAGCTGATCCTGGCGTCGCCTGTGTGGCTTTGCTGCATTTCTGGGCCTGGAGCTGAAATATAACTGAGGATGTTATCTCTAGGGAGGAAAGGTTAGAATGTCCTAAACCCCAGGACCAGCCATATGCCTGGGGAGGAAAGGCCACCCTGGGGCGAGGCCTGGCGCCAGTTTTGCTGGTTGCTAGACCCCCGGGGGCTTTCTGCGTGGTGCCTTTCTGTATCTGACTGTAACTTGTTTGGCCAATTTGTTTAGGTGTCTCAGTTTCCCCATTCCACCTGCCAAGGAATTTTTCTAGGTTCTTACTATCCTGCTTCAGAGGGAGGACCAGAGCAGAAGTCTGATTAAGAATGGCAGTCCACTTAAAGCACTAATAAGCAATGTGACCTTCAGAAAATTCTCCCTGCTTAAAAAGAGAGGATTGCCTGGGGTTTAAAACCTTTTGAGTCCTTAGAGCTCTCATAGTCAATGATTCACTTTTGATTTTTAGAGTACCTATCAAATAGGTATTAATATGTGTACAGTGCATTCTTTCTTTTTTTAAACACATGAGAACATTCCAATGAAACATCTCATCATTACACAACTGACATCTCCTTCAAGTACTACCCCCAAATCTCAGACCTGAAGACCATCATTTTATTCATTTTGATATATATCTTCCAGAATTTTCCTATGCATCCCCACCATATATGAACACATATATATATATTGTAGGGTTTATAGGACAAGTGTAATTTTCTTCATTAATTTCACAGTAGGTATACAATAAAAGGCTAAAGTGAGAGATAACAAGCATTTGAGATCCAAAGGAAAAGGACTGAGTCAGGCAGAAACCCAAATAGTGTTCTGATTAGGAGGTGAAGGCAAGCCTGTTTATGAGAAAGCAAGGAGATAAGTACAGGAGCAGAAGGAAAGAATTTCTCTGGGGGTTAAAGCAGCTAAGGAAGGAATTTCTATAGGTGCAGATAAGCACCTTATAGCATCACATGGTGATGCTAATTCTCAAGAATGTCTTTCATTTTCAGTACAGTAGTCATAGCAAACAATTGTTTGGAATGCAGTGATGCTTTTGGCCCAGTTCAAAGGTTATTTTGCCCAGTTTTAACATTCCAAATGTTTGATGAGTGAGAAGTACAAGGCAGTTTCTCTGGTATCTGATTATATTTTACATTTCCATGCCAATATATGCTGGCTTCATTCTCTTCAACTACTATCTATTATATCATGATATGAATGTACTTTAGTCAGTGAAATTATTCTTCCTTTCCTGGACATTTAAACTGTTTATTTTTCTCTTTTCTTATAATAAAGAATGATGCATTGCACATCCTAATATGTGTCTCTTTGGTCACATGTATGATTTTTTTTGGTTAGATATTAAGGTGAAATTTAGGTTTAATATACTTCTAAATATTCATCCTCCCAAGTCACCATACCAATTAACTCTTCCCACCAGCTGAGTGGAGAGAACTTCACACGTCATGTTCTCAAACAACTTAAGTCAATCTAAGGGTAAAAATGTTATCTCATTCTTAATTTCAATCATTCTTTTCTGTATAGTTTTGGGCCCCTATCCCTCCCAACTCTCCTCTCAGGGGTTTGCACATAATTCGTCCTTCCAATAAATCTTACCTCAGGAAAGAATCTGGTATCACTTGCTTTAGTACAAATATAAGTCAGTTTGCTACTATTCTTACGGAAATTTGCATTTCGATTGCTTTATCTTAATCTTGCATTTGCATTGCTTTATCTTAATTGCACAATGAAAGCTGTAGAGCGAATTTAAAGAATTGTATAAGAGGAGACTTATTTTTTACATTAGGAGGCTTTCATCGCTTCAGAAATCACAGTATTAAAGGTCCTGGTCATGATCCACTTGGAATAACTTATTGACATGTGGAAAATCATGATGTTCTGGTTAGAAAAACACTTGTTTATGCTGATTGCTACTCAGATCATCTCAACATCAGAGAATTCTTCAAGTGGCAAATGCGCTAAACTCCCTTCTGGAAGGCAATGTGTTACAACTGTTGAAGGAAGATGAGATACTAGAATTCTACAACAAAATTCTTTTTTATTAACAGGAACCCCAGGGAGGCGTGGTTTTATATTTATTGGTCAGAAATATCTTCCTCCAGATTATTAGAGGAGACAGGCACTTCACACCCTCAGCAGGTCCTTTTATTTTCATTAGCAAATACATTGCTTCTGAGGAAGGCCTTTGGGTCTAGAATTCAGTTTGGAAAAAAACTGACATGCTTTAACAACCTCACGAGGTGGGATGAGATTAAAATGCTGTGCTATGTTTGTAAATACATTTATCAACTCTAAAATGGGGGCTGTAATTATTATTAAGTAAATAAACTAATAAAACCATCTTTTTGAATAACTACACATGCCTCGCAAAGATCTTGGGAATTAAATACTGTTATTCCCAAGAGGAAGCAGAGACTCAAAGAAAAGGTGAGTATCATGCTCAAGGTAAATTTAGCAGCAGCAACAAAATTCACACAAATTCTTCCTGTGTCTTAAATCCAGATTCTTTCTAACACACAATCTGCTCCCATCAAGTTACAGTATCCTACACCTGCCTAACAACTGTATCTTAAGTAAATACATAAATGAAAAGTTGCATTTGTGTTTAAATGCAGAATTCTGAATACCATGAGATTCACTTTGTCTAAATATGTAAATATCGAAGCCATAGTATCAGTCATGTCTATTGCTCATAATGCATAATAGTTCAAGGTTCATGCCCCCAAGACCGCATCTATCCGTGGGTAATGTGCTGGAATTTGGGCTCACAAAACGGATGGTAGGACTGACAAGGGCAACTAGGGAGCTGCTATACCACGCTGTTTCCCCAGGCTGGTGCCAGTGCACATTCTGGGGAGATGTGATAACAGCACATTTTACATCTTCACGTGTGGAAGCCATTAAATCTTAGTCCTTCCAAAAGCACAGTCCTGCTTTGGGGTAAAATTGCAGCCATTGATCTACAGTTCAGCTCTAACTTAACTTTCTGCCTTTTTTTTTCCTTTTCATGCAGACTCCTCCTGTTTAGATGTGGGTCGCTGGGTGGCAAATGCAAAGGAAACCAAATGTGGGGATGATAGGAGTAGTCGATAAAGCAAGTATTTTGGGATTTCTACTTCTAAATAGAGGCCAAAAAAAAGAGGATTTCAAAGCAAATGCCTGTTACATTCCAGAGTCAGCAGTGAGATCAGAACTAAGGAGCTATCGCTGCTGATTTAGAGCCGAACTAAAAACCACCTTTATATCAAGGATGACTGGACTCCGCCACCTCAGAGGATTAGAACCACAGAACATAAAACTCTGACTCCTTCATTTTATAGTTTTGGAAACTGCTGTCCAAACAGGGGAGACACAGCTGGGATTCAAACTCAGAACTCTAGGCTCAGGTCAGGGATCTATCTCTTTGTTTGGCCACCTACCTTCCTCAGCTGCAGTGCTCACTGCTGAACGCATCCACATGTTGGAGCCTAACACTTTGTAAATCTTTGCTGTTTACTGAGGCAAAACAAAGAAGAGGCACATCTTCCTTCTTCCAGAATATTAGGCACAAAATCATGCACGGATGCCATTTTAATTGCGATTTAAACATAATGCCACAAGGACAGCTTGCAGTAAGTTGTGGGGACAGGACTGAAGACTTAATAGGCTCCAAAAAGAACCGAATTTCTGATCCTCTGAGAAGGATGGCTTACCTGGGAGCTTTGGAGGCTTTGCACAGTTTTTAGGATCCATGTTACATAGTCACATTCCCATAAGCTTCAGGTTTCATTCTAACCAATCCTTTAAGTAGTAGAGGGGAAGAGGTATTCCTGGGCTTTCTAGCTTGAAATATTTCAGAGAAGACATTTAAAGGTATAATTTAAGGCATGAATGCAACCCATTTCTGGAAGGAGATAAGCCTGAACCACCAGGGATCTGACTGGGAAGCAGAGCGCTATGCTGTCCTGCAGGGTCTGCCATGACCCGGTTTCCCCGCTCAGCCCCATGCCAGTGGTGCCCACAGCAAGCCAGGGGAAGATTTTTATGGACACCAGCCAATTCACAGTCCCAACCAAAATTGCAAAATAAAGAAAGTTTCTTTTCGAGCTCTCCCACATTTTCCAGACTCATCTTCCCTCTCTTGGAATGTTCTGCCTCGCCTCATAGAAGCACCCAGGGCCCTCAGTCCCCCACCGTCCTGGCCGGAGGCATTTCACCTTCCACCTGATTCTGTTTTCTAGACCATTCCTTCCTGTGGAGTACTAGAATCCCCTCCACCCTGCTGTGCGGGAGATCTCAAAGAAGATAGTATTCTATTTAAAGAATTTACAACCCGGAGATCTCTGACAGATCCTATCACTTGGCTCCAGGGAAGCCCAAAGATTTGCATTGTAAAGCATCTGTTGACTTATCCTGAAGGAATCCCTTAATATGCTGAAAAGTGGATTTCTAGCTGAGGCCCTAGACTTCCTTAGGCACTCCCTACTCTCAACACTAGCTCTGACCAGTCAGATATACTAATAGTTAATCCCAGACATTTTATTTCTTTTACTCTACCCAACTGGAGTGTCTTCATTTGCAAAGAGTTCCTATAAGTAGCTGACAGGGAATTTCTGACCCTGCTTAAGGATGGGTTAATCTATTCTTAGGTACCCCTTTCTGGATCTGGACTTTGTGCTAAACACAAGCCTTACATTGTTGACTCCTTCCCACAACCCTCCGAGGGAGATTGTATCATGATGTTCATTTTAGAAAATACAGTCTTAAAATGGTTAAGTGTCTTGCCCAAATTCATGGTAAGGAGCAGATGTTTGGTCAAACCTAAATCCCATGGATTCCAGAACACATGTTCTCAGCCACTGCACCATAAGAAGAAAAGCACTAATTTCCAGTCAGAAGGCCCGAGTTTCTGTCGTAGCTCTGCAATGATAACCACCAATTTCCTTAACCTTTCTAAAACTCCCCCCTAGTCAGTATAATAGGTTGCTAATGATACTTATCATGCTGGGCTAAAGTGAGAATTAAATGTAAAAAGTGATTTATAAAATGGTACCAAATCTATGTGACTATTTCTCACTGATAAAAAAGATGGTGCCTATTCATTTTTTAAACCACCTCTCCCCAAGGGAATTTTATTTCTGTGTATATGTGAATTCTACAAAAGTGGGGCATAGATGACGATAAATTGGGACCCTCCCTGTTTTGTTCTTCACTCTCTCTCTTAACAAATACTTGTTAAATAAATAACAGATTGATCTTTGCTTGGAAAACCAGAGGAGTGTGGCAGGTGAAGGCAGAAGTCTTTATTAATGGAGAAATTTTCATGGGTATCAAGAAACACCACTGACTTTTACACATGATTATCAAGCTTTAAGTTGCTAAGCAGTAATAAGATGTACTCTGATATCACATTAAAATGAACAAAATCTTGTGTTAGTTTTTAACAAATCAGCAGGGTCTTTAAGATTTGACTTGTAGCCCTGTTTTGACCTATGTTTAGCTGCATTTAGGCTTGCTAAAGCTACCTTAATCCTGCTTGAACTTCTGTACCCCCCTTCCCCGAATTTGCAAGTCTTTAAAAACCTAGCGCTGTGGAGAGAGTGTTTGTTTAGTCCAGTTCCTTTCCCCACCCCCACCTCTATTTTCTATTTTCAGCTTCCACCCTCCCCTCCTGTACCTGGCACGTTTCCCAAGAAGTGCTTCAGTTGCAAAGAAGGAAAATACTGACAGTGCATAATTTAAATGAGAGAGATGTGCCATGCCACATTTTCATTAAAATTACAGAAAAATCCAAGCTGTGTGGAGTTTAAGGGAGATCAGAATAGAGTCCAAAGTACTATCATTACATTTTGTAGTGTTTTTTTAGCTCAATAAAGCAGCTGTCCTATATTTGCAAAATAGCATGGAAATTGTTGGTCGTAGAGAAGGAAAGATGCACACTGGGTTTTTTCGTCTTCATTTCACTTCAGAGTTCTCTGCTAGTTACAAGAATTAGAAAAAAACATCAAAGTGCACAATTCCTCCCCTCTCTATTAGCATCTAAATATCAAATACAAAATATGTTGAAAGAGCTTCTAATATGTGGATTGGGGCAGAGTCTTCCTAAAAAGTATCTACCACAATCTAATATTCTATGGCCAATAAGCTTAATAAAATAATGGCACTTGTTTATAATGGTTGTTCAGTAAGCAGAATTTTCTGTGGACTTATATACAAAGCAACGAAATAAAGATGTGATTCTAGAAAAAAAGACCTGAAGCAAATGTGGAAAATAAAGAATACTAACACAATATTAGTTTTCTTCCTAATTGCAAGGTTCCACCACACTGGAGCTCAATCATCCTTTAGAACTGATGTTCATTATATTTTGACATTAGTTTGTCATGTTTTGGCATCAGTTTGACTATCAGAACACTCCTGTCATCAACCAAGAGGTTTTCATCTCTGTAGTTAATAACTTTCCGGAGCATGACTAATGCCCAGCCCGTTTTGTTATATTATCTTAGGGTCTAGTCCCAAGGGTCAGAGATGGCAATTTTTAAAAAAATTTTCTGTGCTGTTTGGGAGCCCAACAGAAAGACAGCAAAAATGTGGAAAAATTTCAAAGACAACAAACTTGTCAACAAGCTAATTTACTTCATTCATTCTTCAATAGACTACATTTCTACAATTTTTGAACTGAAGGTTCTATAATTATTTATGTATCTCTGAATACAGTATCCTTCACTATAATCCAGCATCAGCTTTGTTGATAAGTGACATTCTCACGCTAACATACACCTAGGACGTTCACTCCAACAAATCACCCTATACATACTATGTTCATGTCTTTTCTCTTTTAATGTTATATTTAATTACACAAATAACCCATGAACACATTACTGTAAAGAGAATAAAATACAGAAGGAGTAATTTGTTACTCAAGTGGCGTCCTCATATGCTGTAGTTTTGGCAGTGTTGAATGTTTAAGTCTCTTTAATCATATTCCCTCCCGGCTCTTTTTCATTCTTTTTGTCATTGCAATTTGTTGAATAAACTGAATCATCTGATCATCTGCCTTAAACAGATCTTATCAATTTGTATGTTATTGATTGCATTCCCTTGGTGTTATCCAGCATATTCTTTCATTTAAATTGGTAGTTGATCTAAAGACTTACTCAGATTCAATATCTTGCCAAATATATGTACATATATGTATGAATATAATGTAATATAACATAAATTTATTCATATTTAAAGTACTTCTTCAATCATGGGGTATTCCTCATCAAGACGTCTCTCTTGCAACTTAATTTTTATTTAAAAATATGCCATGGAGAATCTGAAATGTACATGTAGGTTTACCTTAATTCTCTACTGCATTGAATGATGTATCATACATTATTACTATAATGTATTATTATAATACATTATAATTTGTCATTGTAATTTGTATTGTCTTCCCTCTCCTGGTGGACCTTAAGGTTATTTTTACCTTTATCAGCAATTCTACATTAAACATACTATATACAGACCCTTGTTACACAAGTAACGGTTTGTAGGACAATAAGGACTCTAGTTCTTTTTCTCCCATGTGGCCTGTAAGAGACCCTGAAAAGGGGAGGTTTTCATTCACAGGAGAATAAGCAATAGAAGGTCATTTTGTTCAGTACAATACATTTAAGTTCCTTCCCAGCATTGGGAGAGGAAAAAAATCGGAAGTATGTACAAACACTTTATATATATATAGTGGGTGTGCTCTAAAATGTTCCATCAAGAGGATGTTTTGCCCTGGCCAGGTGGCTCAGCTAGTTGAGCATCATTCTGTACACCAAAATATTGTGTGTTCAATCCCCAGACAGCACACATGCCTAGGTATCCGGTTCGCTCCCCAGTAGGGGCCCGTGTGGGAGGCAATTTATCAATGTTTCTCTCTCACATCTCTTATACCAGTGTTTTTCCCTCTCTCTCTCCCTCCCTTCCTCTCTCTCTCTAAAGTCAATAAATAGATCTCAAGTGAGGGTTTAAAAAATACATAGTAATTTCTCTTTTTTAAAAAAGGATGTTTTGAGAGAAAAAGTATAGACATTATTGTGTATCTGTTATATGGAGCTGAGCTCCTACAAAGCTGATTGCCTACCATGTATCTCCACCTAAATGATTTGTCATCACCTAAAACTCAGCTTATGAAGAAATGCAATCATCATTTCCCCCCCGCAAAGCCTGGTTTCTCCCTCTGACTTCTGTGTTCCTATTAATAGCATCAGCAGCATTTTCCCAGTCACCCAGCCTTGAAACCTTGAGTCATCTTTTGTTTGCTTCACCTTTCATCTCAGTGTCTGCAATAGCTTCTACAGGTTTCCTCCTTTCCATCTCCTGCCACCACCTTCCTTCAGGTCCATTTAGTGACTATTAACAGCAGAAGTCTTACTGGTCTCTACTCATTCTCTCTCTTTTTAAACTGATATATCCTAAGACATGAATCAACTCAAGCCTATTGCAGCCCACATATAATTAAAATTTGCCAACTGGAAAATGTCAAAATTACCCCCTAAATGTGGTATTCAAGAGCCTTCAGATGACTTGGCTTTGACCTCTGTCTCTACTCCACTCTTCTCTGTTTTTCCATGTAAAGATATTCAACTGAATCCATAGTCTGTGCCTGACCCTTTGCTATTAGAGGGGAAGAAAAATTTTCCTGGACCTTCTTAGGGTCCCGAGTCCAGGAAAATAAACTGAAAAAAAAAACAGTTTAACAGGAGAAAAGCATACAATTATTTAATACAAAGCATATAATTATTTAATACAATACATGACACAGAAGGTTGTGTAAGGAAACGAAGACCTAAAGAAACAGTTAAGCCTGGCAATACTTCTGCTAGGTTTGGTGAAGAGTAGGCATTTTTAGAGAAAAAGAAAAGGTTAAGAAGAATGAGGAAAGTGTAGTCAAGAGTGGGGGGGTGACATTGAGCAATGCCTGTGGGTAGGATTCTTCTTGGCGTCTCTCTGTCTCCTGAGATAAGGATGCTTTTTTCCTCTAGGCATAAGGAAAGCAACTCTTACACAAGGGTTTTATGACGTCTGTTGGGAAAAATGAAGAGGGCTGAGAAGGAAGGACTCTGATCTTCCTGCTTCTGATGTTTTCTCAAACTCCTCGAGCTCAAAATATTAATGTGCCAAGGTGCTGTGTTTCAAGATAGCATGTCCTAAATCCCATCACTGGGCACCTTATGGGTGCTATCTCATTTAATTCTCCCCATGCTCTATACAGCATCTGACTGAACTAATAATGAGGGGAATTCCCCAACTGGAATGCTGGCATTCCAATCCCTCTTATCAACTGTGTGACAAGTGACTTGCGAGACAGTTTTGTTAGCCTCTCTTGTCTCAGTCTTCTCATCTGCAAACTTGTGGCAATTGTTATATCTGCCACACAGGGTTGTTGTGAAGACTACGTCAACACCTTTGAAATGTTTAGAACCTTGGAACCATGCCTAGCACAGAATAAGTACTCAATAAATGTTACTATTATCGTTATTATTATTATTATTATTTCCATTTTCCAGAAGACGACACTGAGGTGAACTCAATTGCCCCTGTTCACACACTAGCGTCAGAACAGGAACTCATACCCACATCTGTCTGACTGCAAAACCCATATTCTTACCTCACTCCTTTACTGCCTCAGGTTTCCAGAACCACCTCTCCTGTTTACTAGAAGCTCCGGTCAAGTCGGTTATTCACAAGATACTTTGTATTTTTTTTTCTTTTTCTTTCTTTTCATAGTCTCCGTTTCCTGAAATAGTTCATTCCTCTCCTACCTCTTCAACGGTGATCTCAGCCTTTTGAAATCCTACCCCTTTCTATGAAAGGCTACCTTCTTTGTGATACCATCATTGACCCTCTTCTTTCACCTCCCATGAAAAGGTAACTGTGATCTCTCTCTGTCTGAATGAACACATGTGTTATGGTGGTTATCATATGTGTGCCTTTTATAGATATTTGTGCACCTACAGGAGAAACCAGAATTTTATTTTATTTTAAAAAATATTTTATTTATTTATTTTTAAGGAGAGGGAAAGGAAGCAAACAACTATGTGAGAGAGAAACATTGATTGGTTGCCTGTTGTACACCCCCGGACCCAGGGACCGAACCTGCAAACCAGGCATGTGCCCTGACCCAAGAATCAAACCTAGGATCTTTCAGTTTGCAGGACGATGCCCAATGCACTGAGTCACACCAGTCCGGGCAGAAACCATGGTTTTATGTTTAAAAGTCCACCAGTTGTTACCTTGCCTAATGACTGTTTTCAGAGCTCCAGGTTCAAAGGAGTCAGTCCAGACCGCCAGAGGCAGCTGGGAAAGAATGAGTGGGTGGGCCTGTGTCCTCCTTACACACACCCAGACCTCTTCAAACAGAGTGTCCCCTTTTCATCTGTCCCACATATTGGGGTAAATGTCTATAGGCATCCTGTAATAATAAGTTATTGTCTTCTCTCTCCCACTACATCTCCAACACTTTGTGGGAGGACAGTCTTAGGAATAGCCTGTCTCCACCAGCAACCAGCTCAGGGCCTTGACAGACTTATTGCTTGTGCAAGTCAGGTCCCCCGAGGGAAGACACCCTGAGCTCAACACTTGAACATATCCTGTCTCAAACATTTAACCTTTGGACATTCTGTGAGGTAAGCATTATTTTTATCTTAAAGATGCAAATATGGAGGTTTACTTCAGTGAAGTTAAGAAATCTGCCCATGTTTACACTGCTAGTGAGAATGAGGAGAATTCAAACTGAGATATGCCTGGCACAGATTCTGGATTTCAATGGATCAAGATTCAAATCCATGTCTATCTCTAAATAGCTCTATAACCTTTCTGAATCTCACCTTCAGAGCAGGCATAGCCATGCCTCTAAACCTTGTTTCTAGAATTAGTCTGTTTGCCAGATGTTTGGCTCTCAACCAAAGTTGGCAAATGATATTTTCATTATACTTTCTACCCCAACCTTTTGTGAGAAATTTCAAAGTATTTTAACCTCTGAATCTTCTTCTGCAACAGGTACTAAAGAGCAGCATTCTGAGACACTTTACTCCATACCCTAAGTGATTTTAAAATGTTCCGAAAGCCATGCAGTTTTTATCAGGGACAGATAGCAGTTCAAGGCTCCAGTATGAGCCAGTTTTGTTTTGTAGCACAACCTGAGATTGGGTAAATCTAGTCTGTTAAAGGAATTTTTTTTCATGGTTAAAATATCCTAAGAGATGTATCACTTCTATTCCATTCCCACCAAGCCCCTGGTCCTCTATCTCCTTCCTCTCCTGCGAGGAGGAGCAGTCAATTGTGGGGGGGAGTGTAGTGTATGTATGTGTGCAGTGTGTGTATGTGTCCTTATTTCACTGCTATGAGGGCAGGTTATTATAAAGCATAAAAATAAAAGAATGTTAAGTCAAGGCCTGCCTGCTCCCAGAATGATCTTGATAGGCTCACTGCCATATGATTATACCATATATCAGGTAGTACATTCATCGATGTTGAGTCATGTCTTATCATTTGTTTGGATATATGAATATTGTATTGTCTGTTTTTAAACACTTGCTTGGAATATGCAACTTGCTTTGTGAATGCCTATTAGTTACATGTTGGATATTTGTTGCACCGGTCCCCAAAAGAGCATGCCAGCGGAAATAAAAGGAGTAAACTTTGAACCCAGAAGGAAACTATTTACAAAAGAATTTAGTGTAAAGATTGGTTTTCTAAAAAAACCTGTCTAGGTCTTCCCTTTCTAAATTTTGGGTTATGTTCTTGTCTGAGAACCTAGTCAAAGTAGTAATTGGTTCCTTTTATCAACCTTCCCAGAGCACACATTCAGTTTTTAAAAAACGGATGGCCAGAAGATGTGCGACATCTATGACACTAGAACACTGCCATGTATGGAAGGGCTCTTACGAAGCAGCAGTTCATGGCTGACTAATGACTTGTAGATGGCTGTTACTTGTCACAGTTACCTCACCCTTTCTTCTGGTGCACACTTGTTAGTGCATCCAACTGGTTTAATACATTGTAATCAGATGTCTCGTAACTGATTTTCACAGAATGTATCAAAAATAGTTCTAAATTACTTTCTTTCACTGGCACTAATTTAGCTAATGAGTCATGAATCAATGTTTATTGGAAAAATGGAGTTTTACATACAATAAAATGCTGTTTGTGTGTGGGGAAGCACATTTGTGCAAAGAAAACCATTATTTCAATACATAAATATTCTCAGAATCTATCACCCTAACCCTAACCCTAACCACTACTGATGATTTACAGATTGATATTTGTCCTTTTGATACTCTATTACCAAATACCACGTGGTCATATTTTCTTTCTCCCTCTAATCCACTACTGATGTGGGTATATTCTAAGAATTTGGATTCAAAGTTTCCTTCATTAAATATGTCCGTTAGAGCTGTGATCCAAAGGAGACAGATGACAAAAGTGTACTTCTTAAGTTTACACTTGTTTGATGGGTTCAATTTGTTTTATCACTGCAGAGCAGTAGCATGCTGTCTTTTGTGTACTAGATGTACCATCAGCTGCTTGTTTTCTGAACTGTTAATGGGTTGTACTGAGTAATCTGCACATTCTTTGTGACCCAAGAGAACTCACTAAGCTTGGAGGTACAATCTGTGACTCTGGGGCAGTTTTTCTCTGGGTAAAGCTAATAAAACCCTTATTAGTGCTGTCCTCACACCGACTGAGCTGACACCTCCTAAAGTAAATAGTTTATTTGCACAGAGCCACATTCAATTTCCAAATCATTTCTTCCTGTGTCACAGTGGAGAGGTACCCTATGGTGAGAACTCAGAGAACTTTCAGTGGTTCTCATAAGCTTCCTTGTCCAGGTTTTAGTGGAAAAGGGATCTTTGAAAAAGCTCAAACATAAAATTCAAAGGAAAATAGAATCTGGCGACGACCTAATACTGAGTATTAATATCCAAATACAGATGCATTATTCTGGTTCTCTAAAATTGTCATCAACATTAATAAATTTGGTAAAAAATATTTATTGACTACCCACTTTGGATAGATAAAACATACTTAGGATTTACAAGGCATACAGTCCAGTGGGGATCACAGATAAACAATAATAATTAGGCATCAGAGTGAAATGAGAAGTTTCAGGGAGGGCTGTCTGAATGTGTTAGCAAATCATCAAGGGTGAACAGTTTTCCAAGTCAGAAAGATCCATTTTTCCTTTCATTTTATTTAAACATATTCCTCTGTAGTATTTTAAACACTATGCTTAATTCTGTGTGTCCTCAGACTCTGCACACCTTCTCTTTTACTTTTTTTACCACTACAAATGTTCTGAAAATAAATATTTAAACTTAAACATTTTAAGTGTTTAAAGTATTTCCATATGCCTTACTTAGGAAATTAAGAAGTGTTACTATCACCTTTGTAACAATGGTCTCTTCCTTTGGCTTCAAGCCTCATGCATCTTGCCTATTTATCATTAGAGGTTTTTGGTTGCCTGGGTATTTGTAGTACTACAAGAGCTTTAGATAATAAGAATTTCTAGACAAATAAAGGATCCTGAAGAAGAATCCTGAACTATTCTTTGGGGGGAAAATGTATGTAAATACATGTCATTGAAACCACTGAAGATACAGTAGAGCAAGTTGTTTTGAGTCAATAACATCATTTTCAAAAAAAACTAGATAATCAATTATGTGGTCCAAATGTCAACTTTTTTTTTTACCTTACACAGCTTGAATACAACAACTATCTTTACTGATCTGTCTTAACTCATTTAAAATCATCTAGTTGTGGCTAATTATTCATAGGTTAATGCATATATTCTCATTGTAAATAATTTTGAATCCTACCAGACAAGTATTATTCACCTGTGATAGAATACAGGAGAAAAAATGGAATACAGTATGCTTTAGTGTTTTTCAAGTATTGCTGGTAAATTTACTTCTCTGTCATTCAGTAATAGTATACTGGTCAAATTCTCCTGGGCTAATCACTGTATTCTGGTTGTTTTAAGTTAGGCCTGATTGATTGATGAGCAGGTGGTGAGCATTTGGCCATTTGTTCCTGCTGTTAAATGTTCCATTTGTAGGGTCCAGGCATTTGCTGGTCATATTAATTGTTAAAATTGAGTGTAGAAGCATGATAATGGGAGAGAATATCTTAAAAATCGTCTCCTTAGTCAACAGGTACAAACTTTCAGTTATAAAATAAATAGGTCAGAGGAATGTAGTGAACAGCATGATGAGTATCATTAATAATACTGCATTGCAAATGTGGAACTTGTTAAGTAAATACATCTTAAAAGTTCTCTTCACAAGAAAAAAACCTGTGACTATGTATGGTGATGGATGTTCTCTAGACTTAGTGTGGTGATCATTTTGCAATATATACAAATAGTTAATCATTATGTTGTATACCTGAAACTAATACAATCTTGTTTATCAATATACCTCAATTTTTAAAAAGTGACTCCTTATTCTCACAGCACTTCCTGTACATGATTTGTATATTTTTTAAGTATGGTAAATACATATGGTGACTACATGTTGTTTAGCGTGGTATTGATTTTTGAAGGGTGGAGGAAGGATGTCTATCTTTGATTAGGTTATCATGGGTTCACAAAGCTAGAAGAACTGATATGCTGCTGCCCTTAAGAATGACTATAGGTTATAGAGAATACTGCACATTGTGTCTTTTTTCTTTTTACTAAACATTTTAATTTTTATTTGCATTTTTAAATTGTTCATATCTAAGGAATCTTTGTATTTTCCACAGTGCCTGCACAATACCTTATAACTAATACTCAAAGAAATATTTATCACTTAAATAAATAAAAGAATAACTTCTTCATATCTTCACATATATCTCATATTACTAAAATATATGATATAGTAAGATATGCTCTACCCAAGATTTATAATAAAAATATTTTTCTCATGTTTTCATAATTCAAGATTATGTTAAAATCTGCATGTGTATGTGTACCCCTCTTAGAAAAAAAAATACAGGCAGAGAAATCCATGATTCCATTCTAGCTTCACTGTAATAATGTTGATTTGCTTCCTTCTGAAATAATCAGTGTCATTTAAAAAAAATACAGCATGTAGTGATTAGAATATGCATTCCATGAATGGTACCAAACATTTTTGTGAATCAGATTCTTTCAGTTCTCACAAGTTTTTCTAACCAGGCATAGATTCAAGAAATTTCTCAGTTGATTGACTTGCTTACTAGAGAATGATTGAAAAAGAACATACACTAAGTCTCCAAAATCTATAAAAAACTTTCTGAGGGCACAGATAATTGATACAATTTAAGGAACTATTTTTATTTTAGTCTATGAATGATAGTATTGCATTATCATTTTCTTTTCTCTGTTCCTCTCGAGTCCTAGGATACCCATAAATATATGTCTCTGCCTAAACTCATTTAATTTATTTATTATATTTATCTTGGTAGAACTTTAGACTGAAACTGATTTAATATGTGTGGCGTTTAGGTCACATTCATTTATTTTATATGTATTTATTGAGTCACTATGCTGCAGGAGGTACTGAATTTGATGCTGAGAATACAATAAAAAATGAATCTGACATTGTGCCTTCCCACAAGGATATCGTAGTCAGAGGAGGGAGAAATGTAAAGAAAGAAAGTAAATGCTGTGTGGCTCAGACAATAAAAAAAGGTTGATGGAAGGTACAATGATGACACAGAGATGAAAATGGTTCATAATGAACTCTGCATGGAATTGTAAAAAAGAAAAAAAACCTTCAGATAGATGAATAAGCTAAATCTTAAGATTTAGTAGAGCTTGTCGAGTAAACATAATTCTCGTGAATACCATTCCAGGTAGAGGGCATGCAAAGCTATATTGCACAGACACCATAAATAAGTACCTTGAAATCACAGAGGAAGTATCTTTGTATGTAAGTAGCATTTTCCTTTCAAAATTGATACCTTATGTGTTTTCTATGTGCATATATGCCAAAACATTGAACCTTTTTGACCATTCTGCTTAAATAAGTTAATATCTCAGCTGAGAAGTACTTTATTTCTTATGGAGCAATGAAGCCAATATGTTCCCATGAAGGCACTGTGAATCCCAACTTCGGTTTTAAAATGCCATTGCTCACACAATTCTGTTTGTCATTGGAAAGAGCAGCTGCAGCCCACATTGGGCCTTCCTCCTCTGTGGGTCTAGGAAATCTGTAACTCTGTGTGGCGATGGAGGTTCTCTACACTTACTGCGATGATCATTTCACAGTATGTACATTTCTTTCCTGGAAATCTCTCCCTTTGTGTACTGGCTTTAGCAATTAACCCTCTAATTATGTTCCTGCATATATTTAATTTTTGATCTCCTGCAGAAGGAACCATAAAATGAACATGTTATATATAAAGATGGTTTTACATTGTGAAGCAAACAGCTGCTTTTGACTAAACAACTTTCCTGGGACCGCCTTTCGTCTGTCAACAGGTTCTCCACATCCTTTTTACATGCAATCCTCCATTTAAAATTGCAATTGCAAATGTCATTCTGGTTACCAGCAACATCTGAAAACTTAGAACTCACTTTTGCATTCTTAATATACCTTAAAGTAAGCATGATTTTGAGGGTCTATGTGTGTGCTTTTTTTGGTAAAATTCAGCATTCTAAAAAGAGCACTGTCAAAATAAAGGGGCATAATTAATGTAAAATTATAACTTAATGTCCAGGACACATTTACTTTTAAAATGGTATAAATAATAAAATTTGCATCTGCTGCATATTTATAAGATCTATTCAGTATTATTTATGCACCACCATGGTAAGATTTAGGTAACTTAATTTAAATATAATGTCTAACTCTCAATAAATTATTATTGAAAAATGTTGGATTTTCAGACTTTTTGAAATCATAATCAAATCTAGTTTCAACAATTCTCTGATAAAATCAATCAAAGTATTCTTATATTGCACTATTAAGTGGGAAAATTGCCATAACTAATTCATCAGCTTCACCCTAGAATGAGGTGCTCCACATAAGCAAATTTTCCTGACAATTGTAGTTTGCCCTCTTCTGTATTTTATGAAAGTCAAATGTGATAAAGTATAAAAAGTGCTTTATATACTTTAAAATGTATTATAATGTATAGTATTATTTTTATTATGCTACAAACTTCCTTTCAGATCATTTATACAAGCATTTCCAAAATATAGACTTTCTTTTCTTCCTAAATAGCATATATGGAATATAATTTTACCTATATGTTTTCACCTAAGATTTATAATTGTCAACATTCGCTGTGGGATTCTGCAGTTTTATAAAGTCACCTTCTGCACTTCCTCACCCCTGATAGTGGCTCCACCGGGTTCTTTCAGTTCTTCGTCTGTGGTGCTCTGTCCTCCCCGCCAGTGAAACCATCAGTCAGGTTGGCCTTTTTCATCCCCCCTCTGTCCTGCCCCCTTCTTCTCTTTCTAGTTTACTAATTGCATCTGTTGTGGTTTGGAAAAACAAATGAACAAACCCACTTGATTGTGTCTAAATAGGAAATTGGTCTGGGTGTGCACCAGTAAATTCCTGTAAATTTGGGGGGATGTGCTTTATTATAAGACTTTGGGAGTTTATATTTAGGTTACTAAATGTGAATTCAGTGAATAAGTATTAATTGACTGGCCAGCATGTTTCAAGCATATAATTAGACAGACATGACCCTTGTCTTCATGAAACTTACAGTCTACCTGGAGAGACAAGTGCACAACACAACAGTGGATAGATGCTGTGCAGAAGAAATGCAGGAGGCCCTAAGCACATTTAAATGAGGGCATCCGAGCTAATCTAAAAAGCCTTCTCATTAAAACTGAGACCTGGGGGAGGGGTTAAATTAAGGGAGGCAGATAAAGAAAATAGTGTGGAAGGAAAATATGTAGCATTCAGGGATTTTTTTTCTTTATTTCCAGAATCACCCAACTACGTGAAATGGCCAACTTAAAAGACCTCTTAATAAATGAGTAGCTTGCTACATAATTTCTGTAAGAAATTTAAAAAATTCCTTTGATGATTGGCTGAAATCCAACTTATTTTCACCTGCTTCTCCTTCCAGAACTTGGGGGAACAAACTCTCCTCTAAATTCTCAGTGCATTTGCTACTTAATTGTGGAATGTGACTTCTCTGTAACAAGACCACTTACGCTGCCTTACCTTGAGGACAAATTTCCAATTCTAGAGTGTACTCTGCTCTCAGTCAGGCTGTAGGACTCCCACTGACGGCAGTCGGAGCCCTGCCTGTGTGTGTAGGGAAGCACACTGCCCTCTGTGTCACTGTCAGACTCTGGCACAGAGCCTGGAAGCAAGAGTGTGGGTGTGAGTCTCTAAGGAGACGTTGCTGCTGGCAATGCCACACTCGCGGCGGCACGAAGGGAAGCAGAGAAAAATAGATGAAAAGGAAGGGCATGTCATCTGGTCTAGCACCCTTTAGCCCACCCTACTGAAAGGAGGGGTGGGAGGAATTGCACGCATTCTTTTTTTCAAGACTAGATGCTCTATTTCATAAAATCATCAACTTTATACCCACAGACTGATTTTTAATAATTACCATACTTCCTAATATATACAAGGCCTGGGCAAAAGTACAAATGGAGGCCTGAACTTGGGATCAGCCAAAATCCTCTTCCCACCCCCTGCTCTAGTCTGCATGGCAAGAGGCCTACCAAGCGTGTCTAGTCTCCATCTCTGGCCTGCTCTCCACTGTAGAAGGCCCCACCTTTACCAGGGAGGAGGCCCAAGTTGGCCCTGGAAATAAGCTTCAGGCCATTGGCACAGGGAACTTCTGGAAACACTTGCTCTTACCACTCACTAAACTATACTGCATTAGACAATGGGGAAATTTGTAATGGTTTGGAAATTCAGAAGCATAGGTTTTCAGGATGAACTGGTATTTAAATTAGTGCTTGTCAAACTTGGAATCATCCAGGGATCTCGTTAAAATGCAGATTCGGAGTCAGTAAATCTGGGGTAGGGCTCCAGAAGCTGTGTTTCTAACAAGCTCCACGTGATGCCTGTCTGTAGCCCACATTTGAGTAGCATGGCCTGCGTGAATATTACTGGTTTCAGTTGAGTATGGGTGTGTTTGTGTGTGCATTCTGTTATATTGGGAAGGGAAATTGAAGTACTGTATTTAAAAAGAAAAATCACAAGGTAGCATAAGTTTAAAAGGCACAGCTTTTAGATCTATTATTATTTAAGTTTCTTCTCTCAGATGGTGTCCTAGACAACAGCCTTTCATACCTATTCCTCCTTCTTATTAATTCGTTATGAATGATGTCCCATGTTTTATCTTTGAATTGGGTGCTCAAGTTTGCTTTAGCAAACTTCTAACAGTATATAGATTTCTAATATACATATTAGAGCCAATGGAAGACTATATGTCCTCTGGTGTAGAAAAAAGGTTTTGATTAGATCTAAACAGCTGTCATCTCTGAAATTTTCTCTCTAAATCATTTTCTGCTTTCAACAAGCTCTTATATGTTGCTTTCTTGGATGGGTGCTGATTGTTGGTACCCCTTTGACTATTTGTGTTAACTGTATCCTGTGGCACAGAACTAATACATACATAAGAACATCCTCACTAGCTTAAAAAGTATTCAGCTTAGAATACTTTTACTCTGGGCTCTTCTCTGCCATAATAACTATTTTTCCTTGTATCAAGCAAAATGCAACTACATGAAGAAGGACAGGGATATCATGGGTTGCACTACTAAAAGCAGTTTTAAAAGCTGTCATAAAAGTTGTCATTGTGCATTTTACCTAGATGAAATGTAATCTAAAGGATGTGCATTTTCAAAAACAACTTTATTTCAATTATCAAGGTCTCTGGACTTGTAGGAAGTGACAATTTAAAATGTTAATATTGAACCAAGATTACATAGTAGAAAAATTGGCTGATGCATTAAGGATAAATATATGTCTAGATTGTGTTATTCTATATTTTAAAAAAATAAAATGTGAAATATTTTACTGGGTATTAGATTAACCCTCCCCCTGAAAGTTTATAGATTATTAACATAGGCAGTTTTCTTGTTAGTCATGATCAAAGTGATTTGGGAAAGTCTAAAAATCAGCATGTGAAAGCTGATTATACATATCATTGCTGGTACCATATTGACTGGCCACCCATATGACGGAGAAACTGTGACTATGGAACAGTTCCAACTAGCCTTGGGGAAGAGTACACTGAGTTAAGACCTTTAGAAAGCCTTTGTTTGTTTGCCTCATTTAATCAAGTGACTTTTATAATTTTTGAGCTTTTAGCCCTTTTTATTTCACATAACAATACAAAAATTCTTACTTCTCTTATTTAAATAAAGAATATTCAAGCATTTAAAATTTTTATTTCAAGACCCAAATACCTACCTTTTCCATAAATTTTATCTGTTTTGTTTTCAATGAAAAAAAAAAAGAGAGACATAAATAGAAGAATTTGACTTGTTCTCGAGGTAACCAGTATTTGTATTCGGAATCATACCTACCTCTCACAAACCTATCCATCTTTCAAGACACAATAAAATCCCTTCTCTCCCAGGAAACCTGTGTTTCTTAACTTAGAGTTACTTTCTTCTCACTCTCTGTGCTCTGGCAATAGAATGTATGCATATCTAATAATATATCTTGTGTATAATCTTTATGGGATGCAACTAGGCATCTTTGCTACTAGAAGGTATGCTCCTATGGAACAGAAATCATTGATTATATATTTTTCATTTAATTTGCTTAAATATAAATGAAATACATTTATTGAAATTAAATTAAATGCATTTATTTACACTTATTTATCATTATTATTTTTCCAAAAGAAGCATAACCCAATGCTTTGTAATAACAAGTGTATAGTATATAGTGCTTGAATTGGATCTTTATAATTGTTAAGGACTGGATGAATGCATTGTGAGATGATCCACTTTATTCACTAAGGTCACTAAATCATCGTATTGATGTTTTAAGAAATGACCCATGGTAAATGATTTGTATAAATTATTTTAGGCCTGGCAATATTCAAAATTTAACATTTGAATACAATTTGGATAAAATAAAGCCACATTTTAAAATGTTTTGTGTCTAATGAATCTCTATTTTTTCTTGTTCCCAGTTTTTAAAATATTTATTTAAATCATCTTTAATTTCTCAATTACAACTGACATACAACATTATATTAGTTTTAGGTGTACACCCCAGTGATTAGATATTAAATAACTTACTAAGTGATCATCTCAAATCTTGTACCAATCTGACACCATATATAGTAATTAGAATATTATTGATTATATTCCCTAAACTTTACTTTACATCCCCATGGCTATTCTATAACAACTAGTTTTTACTTATTAATACCTTCACCTTATTCATGCATGACCCTTACCCCAGTCCCACCTGGCAACTGTCAAAATGTCCTCTGTTACTGTGAGTCTGTTTCTGTTCTGCTTCATTTATTTTGTTTTTGTTTTTTGAGATACATTTATTATATATTTATTTGTTGCCATTTTATTGTTCTTATTTTTTATCTTTTTTTTCTTATTTTTAAAGAAGACACTTCAACATTTCATGTGATACTGGTTTGGTGGTGATGAACTCCTGTATTTTTGTCTTGTCTGGGAAAATCTTTATCTGTCCTTTGATTTTAAATGATAGCTTTGCTGGGTAAAGTAATCTTGGTTGTGTGCCCTTGTTTTTCACCACTTTTCATTCAAAGAACCTAGTCTTGGCCTGCAAAGTTTCTGTTAAGAAATCAACACACAGTCATGGGAATGAACTGCTTTTCTTTTGCTGTTTTTAAGATTCTCTCTGTCTTCAAACTTTTGAATTGTAATTATGATGTATCTTGGTTTGGTCCTCTTTGGGTTCATCTTGTTTGGGACTCTGCACCTCCTGTGTTTGTATGTATTTCCTTCACCAAATTAGGGAAGTGTTCCATCATTATTTTTTCAAATAGGTTTTCAATTTTTCGCTCTCTCTTTTCCTCCTGACACCCCTATGATGAAAATGTTGGTACATGTGAAATTGTCACAGAGGCTCCTTACACTATACTCATTTTTTTGGATTTGTTTTCTTTTTGCTGTCTGCTTAGATGTTTTTGTTTGTTGTTTTGGTTTGGGGTTTTTTTGTTTTTGGTTTTTTTTTTTTGCTTTTTTATGTGAGGTCTGTCCAAAAGATATCCAGCCATGTAATATGAAAAATAGAGACATTTAATAAAGAAGATACAAGATAGAAGAAACACTGCACATAAGACAATGACACCTCAGTCCCCTTCAAAGTAGGCACCTTGGGACCTCACACAGTTCTTTCAATCATCATCAGCTGACTCATTGTATTTTCCTGGATCTCATCAACAGTTTGAAATCTCTTCCCTTTCAAAGGTGATTTTAGCTTTAGAAAAAGCCAAAATCACAGAATGCCAAATCTGGGCTGTAGAGGGGCTGAGTCACCTGGGTGATATCATGTTTTGCCAAAAAAGTGCCTAGACCTGACACATGAGCAGGTGTGTTGTTGTGATGAAGCTGCCAATTACCAGTTGCACATAGCTGTGGCCTTTTGAATCATACATATAGTTTCTGTGCAGGAATGTTCAAGCTTAACACAGAATTTGATGCAGATTTGGTTTCTCTACTCAGTCATTTTGAATGCAATGGCCACACGGTACATATGCTCACTCAATGGTGTCTACCACCCCCACTGACTAGTATAGTAAAGTGCTCATCATTCACCCATGCACATTCCAGTTCACTCTCCTTGGCTGCCTGGTTACACTGATGTCATGCAGACCATTCCCATTATATTAATAATGGCTGGACTTTTTCTGGACAGACCTCATATTCCAATTCTCTGATTTGATTCTTAGGTTCATCTATTCTACCTGGATTCCCTGTAAATTCTTCTTTTCAGTCAGTGTATCCTTCATTTCTGTTTTTTTTATGGTTCTATATCCTTTTTTCTGGGCTGTTGAACTTCTCACTAAGTTCATTGAGCATCCTTATAACCAGTGTTTTGAACTCTACATCTAGTAGATTGTTTGCCTCCATTTGTTTAGTTCTTTTCTAGGGTTTTGTTCTGTTCTTTCATTTGGGCCATGTTTCTTTGTCTCCTTATTTTGGCTACCTCCCCATGTTTCTATGTATTAGATAGAGCTAGTGCATCTTCCAGGCATTGTAGAGTAGCCTTATGTAATAGATGTTATGTAGCACCCAACGGCATACCCTCCCTGATCACCCAAGCTGGGCTTTCTAGGTACATCTCATCCCCAAACTCAGTGTGGGCTATGTACATCCTCTTGTAGTTGAGGCTTGATTGCTGCTGGCATGTCAATGGGAGGGATTTACAACCAGGCTAATTGGCTGTAGGGACTGTCTGCAACCACCATGGAGGATCAGCTGTGCTAGAGCCCACTCCTCAGAGCAGGACTTTCATCACCAAGGCCCTGGTGCCCACTAAGTTCTCCCCTTGAATATATCACTTGTGGAGGTGGTTGGGGAGTACTTTGACAGGGTCTGAAGCTGTCTACTGGGTGCGCTGGCTCTTGGATCCCCTACTAGGTATCGGTTAAGGTCAGCAGCTACCTGTGTTCTTTCCGGGGCCACCCAGCATCATCTACAAAGCATCTGCAGATGGCTACTTGTGCTAGGCTTGGTCCCAGGTGAGGCCAAGCTTCGAATTAAGGCTGCCTGCTGCTAGTGCTGAGCCTAGGACCACTTAGTAAAAAGTATGGGGGATGCTGAAGCCAGACACTGCTTGTTTGAGAGATTTTAGAAGAATCTGAAGCATGAACCAAGACAGGCCATTTGTATTAAAAAGCCACCGGAAGCAGCCTGGGTGGGCCTGAAAGTTGGGTGGGGCAATGTCTCAGGGAATCACCAGGGTGAGGCAAACTGTGAGTCAGGTGCATGGAAACTCAGATATTGTGCCTGCTTGCTGGCTCTATGCTGAGGGAGAAACAATGGCCTCTGTGCCACTGTCTGGGAGAAAGCTACCCACAGCTCTTGCCCTGATGCCAGACAATTCAGTTCCTTCCCATGTGTCCCTGATGTTTTTCGAGCTGCTGCCCCAGAGCTGGAGCTCAGAGGAAGTGAGTCTGAGTAAGTCTGTGTGGGGGCCCTTTTAGAGGAACTACCTAGGACTCTAGAAGCCCTCCATTTCCCTCAGCCACAATCCCCACTGGTTTTTACAGCCAGAAGTTATATGGACCCTCTTGCTGGCACTGAAACCCTGGGGTGGGGGCTGATGTGGGCAGACCTTGCTCTTCGGGGCAGACCTCCACAGTCAACATCCCTTGTGATTTTTAACTGCCCCTTGTAGATGTGGTATCAGCCCCTTCCATATCTCCACCCCTTCTACCAGTCTCCATGTGGCTTATTCTTTATATCCCTGGTTGTAGGACTTTCATCCAGCTAGATTTCAGGCAGTTCTGAATGATGAGTTTTCTGCAGTTTATATGTAATTTTGATGTGTTTGTGGAAGGATGTGAGCACCACATTTGCCTACACGGACGTCTGCCTGGAAGGGATGAATCTCCCTCTAGTATTGAAATCTTAAAAATTTTAATGGTGCTTTTCTTATTTTTAAAATTTCATGTAGCATTTACCTCTCTTGTCTTGAAAATGAATAAAATTATGTATTCTGAGTGTATAGCTCAGAGGATTTGCATTGCTGGTCTGTCAAGATACTTCCACATGTATTCAAAATAGTATCTGTATTTTGAAAAATAGTGTGTTAGCCAAACTAACATAACAATGCAGAGCACACCTAATGGCCATTTCTGTATACTATTTGCTATTATAGGAAAATAAGTAAGGTCAAGGGAGAAATCAGAGCCAACATTTAACAATGCTTATCCTACAGCTCAAGTTTTAACTTACAGTTTTTGCAGTAAAATATATATTCCTTTTCTTTTCACAAGTGACCTTGGCAACTGATCTATGTTCCCTATTTTTAGAAGATTGCTAACCAGTCCACAGGCATCAGAGGAGATATACTCTCTGGAGTATTAGAACTCAAGAAATAGTATAGTGATAACTACCCCTCCAATCCAGGGAACTGTTTTGCAATGGCACTAGGAAGCTTTCAGAGGAAAAAAAAGTAAATTAGTTATTTAAATTCAGGTACTAAAGTCAGAAAAACTTGGGTCTGCTGACTACTCCTATCACTTACAAGGTGAATGATGTTAAGAAAGACACTTCATCTTTTTTGGATTTTATTCCCTCAACTGAAACAATGGAGACAGTAACGAGACCTACCTTGTAGGTTGGTTGGAGGACTCTAATAAGGCATTTACCACTGTGGCGGGCGGAGAGCCCATCCTGAATTTGAGGCTGCATGCTACGGTGAAAAGACCTCATTTCTGACAGCCAGGGCTTCCCATCCATCAGCCAGCCAGGCACGTGGGCTGTGAGCCTGTGTGCCTGTGTGTCTCTTCACCAATTGTTTCTGTTTTTGTTTACTTCCAGGCAAAAGGGGACCCCAGACTGTAGCAATTAGGAGAGAAAGTGAGAACCTCAAAGCCAGAGAAAGAAAATCAAAGCAAAAACTTAGTCATTAAATCTTCCAGAAGGAAAGAGGAGAAAAAGGAGCTAAAGCATGATGGATTAAATTCTGAATGTAGTCTCTTAAAAGGCATTTTTGTGGTCAGGGACAATGGAAAGACAGCAAGTTGCAATACAAGCCCGAGGGCAGGCCTCATGGAAATCAAAAGAATGACAGGACCAGCACCTCCTAGAATAAGGGAATGTTTGAAAAGAGAGGGCTAGTATTTACCATTTTGCTTGATCTACATATCAAAAGCATTGTCCAACTCTATGAAGAAGATCCTTGCAGGAAAATGTTTCACAAGAAAAATTTAAAAATAAGAAAGAAAGAAAAAAGAAAGTGCTAAAGGCCATGTCATTTTTTCCTGGATCCTCTTCTCTTTCACAGATTTAGGCCAGGTGCAAGTAGCTCACGTAAATGAATTCCTTCCCAAATCACCACAAAAGCAAAAGAAGATGCTAGGAAGTACAGCATCCACCAGACTAAAGTGAAATGACCTGACTGTGAAGTAGAACTTTAAAGGGAAAAAAACAACAACAACCCTAAGTGTCCTCAACATGAGAAGACACAGCCTCCCCCTTACCTCTGCCATGTAGTAACCTACTATGTAATAAAGACCCACCACTGTGCTTATTAGGAAAAAAGAAACTTTTGCTCAGTTCACTTTAGAAATATTTTTCTTTGATTATATATGAGCCTAAGTATTTTGAACCAATATAATGGAAAGTCAAATTGTTACAGAGCACAACAGGGGGCCTTGGGATGATATACTATTACTGAAAGAAGCCCCCAGGTCCATTATGTCCACCGCCAGAGGAAAGATGTCTCTCAATGCCAGAGATTTGTGAAAAGGAAAGGAAATGTTTATTTAATGATATACAAACTTAAAGTAGTAACCTAATGTCTTCATCAAAAAAAAATCCTAAAGTCCCTTAAAACACCCACAAACAGACACAGTCCTTCCTTTCCCCTTTGCCCAGTCCAGAGTACCGTATCTCAGGAAAGGAAATAGAAGTCCATGGCTCAGGCAGTCCTTTGGTTATTCCCAGTTAGTACTCCATCTTGACTGGGAGACCTCCCTGGGTTCCTGGCACCCTCAGCTGTGTCACCAGGATCTCTGCTAAAACCAAGTGGTGGTTCCCTTTTCTAAAGTTGTGGGAGGTCCCCACTCTGGCAAAGGCATGTGATCCTCTCTCCCAGGGCCATGGGAGTCCCCACTCTGCCAAAACCGCGTGCTTCTCCCCTGAATGGCTGCCATGTCTGAGTTTAAATCCCTGCACCAATCTTCCTCTGCAGCCCCATTTCCAACTCCTCCTATACTCGGCCACACTTGCCCTCAATCTGCTGTCCTTTCCAGCTTTTCTGGTCGCCATTCATGGGTCTGGGCAGGTGTGACCCCATGTCATGGAGCCAGTCTTCTCCGAGCTCCCATGCAGGCACTGTAACTCAGGGGACCTTCCCCTCAGTCACATCTTGGCGGGGGGGGGGGGGGTCATTTCCATCCCCCTGGCCCAGAGCATGGCCACAGCTATTTAGCATATCTAAGTGACCAGCCAAAGGCTATAGGTATGTTAAATGACCATGCCATGGATTAGCTGCAAAGCTGCCCTTCATGTTCTTGCTCTGTGTGCCCCTTCCTCCAACTCACACCTGTGGGGGAAGGGGTGGAGACATCTTAAAATCTCCTGGACACCTTGAGTTCTGGACCACATTTCAAATGCCCATTTGGGGTCCCCCCTCTTGGCTGCACCCTGTAACAAAATCTCCAGTAAGTTGACATCAAATGATTAGCCATTTGAAAATGTATGTCATTCTACCCATGTATTAGGCCTCATCTCTAGAAGACTGCATGGCAAAAATTTCTTTAACAAAGAGATGTCAATCCTTTGTAGTAATTTTTTTACTACAAAGCAGTTAGTAGAGGTTTAAGCATATTTTCTGTTTTGTTGTTGTCTGGCAGCAAAAATATTTAACCAGGCATTTAACCAAAATGTATAAATGCTTGTAGGGGAAAAAAGATTCACTCAAAATGAAAGTTTTAAATTAGTTATAACACTTTAATCAAACTTATGATTTACTTGGATTTAAAATCCATACTAGGGTTTTAAAAGGGAATTTCATTAATGCCACCCAAAGACGGTGGAAATGTATGAAGAACACACCAACTTTTGAGAAGACTCAGTTTCCAGTCCTGACTACGTGGTGTTCTGGCTGTGACCCTGAGCGACTCGCCAGCTGCACCGTTCCTGAGCTCCACTGGAAATGGGGATAGAACTGCCTGCTATTTATGTCATATCGTTATTCTGAGATTATAATGGTTTAAATATGAAAATAACTCAGTACAGTTCTTGAAATGTTTGGAATCCAAAAATTGTTGGTATCATTTCCCATAAGAGCACTATCATCTGACAGTTGTTCAAGGTGACCACCCTCTCCCACATGTTGTATTAGTTTCCAACTGCTGTCAGTTCTACCTCCTAAATATCTCTCAATCACATTTTTTCCATTTTCTTTCACACTTCCCAAGTAAATCCCCTCATTTTCTTATGCCTTGACTAAAATAATGGCCATGTAATTCACTTTTACTTATAAACTCAACTATTTCCAAGCCATTCTTTATGCTGAATTATTTTCCATGAGAATAAATATAATCATATTATCCTTCTGCTTAAAACTCTTCATGACTTCCTGATGCCCATAAAATATATTAATCTCCCTAGAGTGATACAAAGAGTTCTTCATCACTAGATAATTCAGCGTCATCTTCTACTATTTCTTATGATATACCCTACGTAATAGACACACCATACTATCCTTTTCCCTGGTTTTCTATTTTTGGACTTGCTGTTCCCTTTGCCTATGATGTATTTCTCACTTTCTGACAGTGAACAACTATTCATCTTTAAGACACAGCTGAAATGTCACCTCCCACATGTCACTTTCTCAGAGTACATAGGAAGAATTTATAATTCCTATAAGGCTTATTTCCCCCACAGCACACCATATTTTATTAATTACTTGTTTACATGTCTGTCTCCACACTGGACTGTGAACTTCACTGTATAGCATAGAGCCAAGAATGTGGTAGGTAGTATTTGATAAATATTTACTGAATTAATGATTGAGAACCACAACAAACCCATGATGTGGCAAAGGGTCTGCTCATGAATTAATGTCCCAATTTTGCAAGTGGCCTTTTAGTTTTCCTGTATATTTATAGCCTCTGTCCACACAGAGGAGCAAAAAAATGGAAATGAGACAGAAAGAAAGAAAGAAAGAAAGAAAGAAAGAAAGAAAGAAAGAAAGAAAGAAAAGAAAAGAAAAGAAAAGAAAAGAAAAGAAAAGAAAAGAAAAGAAAAGAAAAGGCCACAACATTTTTGAGTCATTTATATTGATATTACAAGCAAACAAATGTTTGGCCTAAATTATCAAGTTCAAATGTCTAGATTTACTTTGCATGTTTAGACATAGCATGAACACAGAAGAGGTTTTTCTTATTATTTTTAGAAAATACAAATTTTAGATACTGTGCAATAGCAAACTGACTTTTGTATGTGACTTCAGCACTGACTCACAAAGAGTTTCCATTCAGCACGCTGTCCCCTGGTTCCCCTTTCCTCCAAAAAGTACTAACCTCTATCTTCAGAATGCTGTGGATTTAATGAGAAGATTCGATAGCAATCTCCCTGCCCTGCCCCACACACCTTTTTGTAAGAAAATTAAAGAGAAAATTAAAATATGCTAGTGTACAAATGTAGGAGCCTAGTTTCAGTAATAACTTCATTTAGTGCCTAACATAATGCTGACAGTGAATAAATATTCCTTGTTGGTGATGAAATACTAAAGGTAAGAACCTGTGTTTCTGGTTCTGCACTGTCATAAAGCTGCTATTATTCAGCATTTATTAGGTACCCACAGAGTATGAGACATAAACATGACAAGTAGAAAACATACAGTCTCTACCCTCTAAATTACAAAAGGCAGATGCACAGGAAAGTAGGTGGACCTTGAAATTATTTCCAAATGGCTGTTTGTAGGAGGATGTGGAGACTAGGAAAACTGAAGAGCGCACAGAATGGGGTGGATTGGATAGAATTGGTAATGGGAGGTATAAGAGGAATTAGTGTTTTCATAAAAGGAATAAGGTAGAATAGAAGATCATGTCAATTTCCAGAAGCATAGGAGTGAACATGAGAGAGCCATCAGTGATAATGAAGAAATAAAGAGGGAAGAGTGTTTTTCTTTCGTGTCTCCACGTCCATTTTGCACTTCCTCTAGCTTTGCTGGTTGGCAGTAAGAGAAAAAGAATCACGATTATTTTAAAGTAAGACACTCCCGCACTAAATGAATGGTTTTGCCATTTACTAGCCTCAGTTTCCTCACCTTTAAAATGGAACGATAATACTTCAAAGAACTGACCTAAGTAGATGAAGCATGTAAGTGGCCCACGCTGGTGTCTTACACAGAGCTGAGAAAGCAAATCCAGAGACCCTGGAATCTTAGTCCGGTGTTTGCAATCTCTGGTGTCCCAGATTTCCTGCTTTTTTTTTTCTTCTCGCTTTCTCTTTCTTCTATTTGTCAGAGCAAGATACTTTCCAGAAAAAGATCACGTTTAATCAAGCAATATTGGAGCCAGTGAGATTTTAACCTAGTTAGTATTTTTTTTAGTACTCATTAGATAGAGACCAAAAAAAATCACAGTGGGAGCCTTGTAAAACGGTTCTTGGGGCCCTCAGGGGCATTTCTCTCAGTCTTCTCATCAACAGAGTTGGTCTATATCGTAAGTCGTATTTATAAGGAGGCTTTCAGGCAATTTCACACTGCTTTTCTCTCATGCAGCCCCCAAAAACATGTAAACCCAAGGGATTAGTAGCGACTTAAAGGGAAAATAGTGTAAAGTTACACCATGAACCGAAGCAATGCAGCTGCCTTGATGCACTGTTCCCTTGGGCTCCTACAGTGAATGAAACTTATCTAAGTGGCCCAGTCCACTCCCACACTGCCGGATCCGCAGCCCTTTGTTACAACGTGCACAAGAATTGCTCAATCTCAGGGGGCAGCTGAGTCTGTAATGACCTGCATTGTAGAAGCACACAGGAGTTCACTATCTAGGAATGAAAACTTAAATCTCCTTTTATATTTCTTTGTTGACAGTTGCAAGCAGGGCTGTGTAATAAACAAAATGTTTATTCTGGCAGTGTAGCTTTCATAGGTGGTTCAGATACATTTATTGAGTCGGGCTGCAGCCTGAAATGGAAATGAAATGGCAAAATCATCTGAGGGCCATGTAGAAGCCTTGAAAAAGACTGAATATTCCCCAAATGCAACCATCATGGGGCTGGCATACTTACATTGATGAGCTCATCAGACCAATAATTAATAAGCGTGAATTAGGCTAATGAAATCAGATAGGGTAATGAAAACAGCCTCCTACTTCTTAGCATTGCTATTTTCTTCATTATTTAATCTCTAACAGAAACTGAATTTGCTGCTTGAGATCTAATTGAGCCTATTTGACTTTGAAACACTTTTTTAAATGGTGTCAAAGAGCCTTTAAGAAGGTGTAATTGGGAAAATATTAAGAATCTATACAACACAGGGCATACAACTGTGGGCATTTCCTGCTCCTCAGATAAGATGAAACTGCAAGTCAAAGAAACGACAAAGAGGATTTTATAAAAGGCCGAGATTCTCCATCCCCTAAATGGCAGCTTTTTAAATTTCTTAACACACGTCATTTAATAAATAATTAAACTGTAAGGCATCTTTCTCTCCAAAGATAAGCACTGAAGTATGATCCAAAAAATAATAGGGACCAAAACTGAGTCCTGTGGCCTGTGGAATGGAGCTGTGAAAACTTGACCTGGAGTGGAAATGGAGGAGATCCCCTTCTCTGATGAGAACATGGGAGTGCCAATGTAGCTTACATCTGCCAGGAAAAGGTGGATGTCAGTCTGTGATTTGGTTTCGATTTGAGGCTTCCCTTCCAAAGAAAACTTGAGGATCTGCAAAAGAAATCAAGGGCAGAGGAAGTACGTGCTCCCCATTCTTCCATGTAAGTAGCGTGTGGAGACGGGGAGCTCCCCTGAGCAAACAAGGACTGCTCGCAGCCTGGTCCAGTGACTTCGTTTGTTCTCCTGTCTTCCCTTAGGACGCAAATGCCAAAAAAAGAGACAGGAAGTATGCGTTTGTGAGTAAGGGGTTAAGCCCCGCAGGATGAGTGGATAAAATTACAGTATATTTCCTATTTGATAATATTGGATCTATTTTGAGATTACTTATCAGCTGGTTATTGTGCTAATAATTGCCATTAAAATTAATACTGCACTTTGGGAATTAGGCGTAGAGCTAACACGTTTGCTTTTACACAGAGCTTTCCAAAAGCAATCTGGTAACTTGTTTCTGGAATGCAGCTGTGTAAGTTTTCATTAACATCTTGCAGGTGGAGCCTAATTTTAGTTCAGCCTTGAGAAGGGGGAATTGTTTTCCTCCTGATATACACAGCACTGCAACAGCAGCAAAGCAGGTGGGGCTTTGCCAGCCACTTGTTTACCTTCCTGTTTTTAAAAAACAGATGATTCATATCATTAATCATACAGTTTCTATTTGATTTTCACATGTCTTTAACAGAATAGTCTGGGGTACATTTGACCTACAGTTACTCAAATGTGGAACAAAAGCAATGAAATGGAAAATGATAAGAAAATGAGCAACGAATCCTAAAAATAGTGGAGGAGAAGCCAGTGAATGAAGTGGGGTAAAATTTAGAAATACATCTGTTTAGCTACAAAAGCATTTAAAAACACAACCTTCCAGCTTCTAGTTTGGCAATTTGAAGTTGACTCAGTTAGTAAGTTCCATATTTTCTTCCCTGCCTTTGCAAGGAGGAAACTATTAGCCGTTGCTGGGAAGAGGGGAGATGAGGGGTCAGAAAGGACAACTGGGACACAGATTGTCTTCTCTCCCAGGTTTCTCCATGGCCTTTGAATCTTAGGGAATGACTGGTCATCAGCTTAAATGTTAGGTCCAAAGAAAAACCATTTTAATGAATCAGAGAGTGATTAATGACAGTAATTTCTCTTTTAATTTGTTTAGGAAACATCTTAATGCTTTCCATTAAGCTTCCAGGGCACAAACCCCATTCCTTTGCTGTGTTAATGTGTTTCAGCACAGTGAACCTACTGTGTGTCTCTTTGGATGTGAGGACGGTGTGATATGGCCATAAAATATAATAGGGCAGCGTGTCATCTGCCTTAAACAAGCGTCTTTGAATTCTTCTGTCCTGTGGGGTGCACGTGAAAACTCCATTACCTCCACAGAGAGGGGGCAGCTCCACACACAGATTTGCTTCTTTCAATTCAGTCTCTTGGAATGGATGGAATTTGTGATTATGTTGCATAGAAGTCTATTGTTCTGAATCTTGAAATAAACCTTTTCTTGAAAGCCCTCTCCTGGATTTTGAAGGTCACCGTTCAAGAGCTTTGCCTTTATGAAAGTTCTTGACCTGGGATACAGGTTTGTCCATGAAGTACTTCGGAATGTTCACAAAGTTTCTTGTTTTTTTCTTTTGTTTTGTTTTTTGTTTTTGAGTAGATGTGAATGTTCATTCCACCCCCCCCCCCGCCCCACCCTCAGGAGAGAGTCCATTCCTTTCCCTGGATTCCTAAAGAATTTATGCCTCCCAAATTTGTAAGAATTGCTTCCTTATACAGAATGTATTCAAATACTGCCCTTTGATCTGAAAGAAATATAGTAAGTTATTTTTGCTAATGGTTATAATTAAAATATGGTATTTGTCAGTCTTCATCATAGAATGATCTTAGTCTGAGAGAATTTACGAATTGCTTGTTTATTCAACCTAGATTTGTTAAGCACCTATTATGTTTAAGTATTCCTGGATTTCAGAAACATATGGCACAGTCTCTCCCTTTCAGAACTTCCCAGACCTGTGGTACCGACAGTCAGCAAGGAGAAGAAACTCAACTAATTGATCTGTCTGTAAAAGGGGAAAACATTATGTGAGGTGTCAGATTTTCAAAACATACTGCACATCCTCATTTTGAAATATAAATGCAAAGGTTAAAAAACAAATGACTGTGACCCTTTGACAATATGACAAGGTACCACACCCAAACCTGTTTGTTCTGCCATCCCATTCTACCCACCTGCAGATGTGGCTGCTAAGGGACCTGTGTGGGTGACAGAATGGAGGGATGGAACTTTAGACATGACTCCAAAGAATGGAATAGGAGGCAAGGTTATCAAAAGGCAAGAAGGAACCAGTTTGTTTGAGACTCGGGCTAAGTATTTTTCACTGATTTGATCTTACAGATTCCCTAAAGCTCCATCTGATTGTGATTTTGCAACTCTTGAGGATAGCCTTACTGGAGTTTTTGTAAAGGCATTCCAATGCCCTTTGGTTTTCCCTATAAGACTAATCTTTGGAGGCCAGCTATTTCTTCCTTCCCCTACATCTGAGTTTCTTCTAACTCTCTCCCAAAGTTTTCTTTGACTTCAACTTATTCACAGGAATAGGAGGGCAAAGAGAAAGGGAAATAAGTTGACATGGAGCAGGAATATTTTCAATTCTCTCTCATTGTGACTCAGAGTACCAACCGCAGAGGCCATAGACATTCCTAGTATTCACTTCGCATTTAGCTGCATTCAGAACATAAAATTCAGTACCCGACCTGTATTCATCATGACATGCAGGACTACCTTGGAGAAGATGAGATGGAGTTACAGCCCTATTTCCGGAAAGTGTAAAGGTTTGTTTTGACTCTCTATGCCCAAGGCTCAGTTTTTGAATATTTCTAGTTCAAAAAAAATCACAAAATTGGCAATCTGCCTTCCTCATCTCTAGGTTTTTCATTTCTTTGCAAATTTTTCCTTAACTCCTCTCTAGGCAAATCTACACTTTTCCTGCTGAGATTCCTTAACTCCCAGAGTAAAATGTCACTTACAGGATACATGTGATTCATTTCACTTTTGCTGGTAGGTACATTCAGAATTCTACTTCAAGAGGTTTATTTCCCGTTTTTAATCTAAACCTTATTGGGCTGCCTGCAGGGGAATCCTCAACCACAGCTGCTGAAATAAGTCTTCACAGAAGCACTTAAGGAAGACCTGGTTGTTCCGGTGCTGCTTCTGAAGAAGTTCCAATCAGCAGCAGGGGAAAATTTATGGGAGGCTTATGAGATTTTTGGCTTCTTAAAAGAGCACAGATGCCACAGAGAATCTGAATCCACTCTCTGAAAACTGCACATACCTCTCAACCAGCATGAGGGCATGTGGAGGAAATTTGAGTGGTCACTGTTTGGCAGGACCACACTAAAATCATCTCACACGAATGAGATAAACCCTGTTTAAAGACATAAAGTAAAAGAAATAGATTCTGCAACTTCAGTTGGGGAGCTCTGCCAATATCTAATTGTTATCTTTAGTTCTAGGATCCGTCTTTAGTATTTATTGGTATCAGCTCTGCTTGTTTTTTTAAGCCTACACACTGGGTAAGGATAAACAAAGCTTTGGCCAAAAACTCCGTAAGTACATGAGAATCTCTACTTTGTAGAGAAGAAATAATAATTTAAAAATAGAGAGTATTTTGATAGCTCATACCAATATGTTTGGGTAATGTCTACTTTGAGTTTTCTTTGTTAGACTTTTGGTTATCCAGATTTACATAGGCTGGGGCAAAACAGCTTTCATATATGTATATTATAATCAAATTAGATGAAGTATTTCCAAAGTGTTTATACCCATCCTACTGCCAAAGGAAGAGCTAATACTTACATAACTTGAAGCAGAGGTGCCAACCAATCTTCATCGGCAGTCAGCCGTGCTGGACCGACTCCTTCGATGTCAGGCTATAGTACGCCATGCCCTTTTTCAAACCACTGTTTGGTAAAAATGAAGATGGAAAAAAGTAAGTGAGACACAATCAGCGTGTTAAAAAATGGGAATTGGCAGCATTAATAATAGAAACAATATTTCAATTCCTACAGCACATTGTGATTTTCTAACTATCTACAAGATGATTTGATCTTTCTAATAATCATTTGAGAAAAAGCAAGTGTTATCAAGTCATTTTATAGAATAGAAAGTGAAAATTGGGGCTATAAAATAACAGGCATTTTTTACCAACATAATATTTAATAGAACATCCAATTAGTTGTCAAGACTTTAAAAGCTGGATATTTCACATAAATTGATTTATCAAGAAAAGTTGCAAGTTCTGGCATCACTAGGCAACATGGGTGCCGTGTCCCCTGTGTCAATACAGCCCGACTACTTCCTATCACCTCATCTCAGCCTCCTCACTTATTAATCTTTACTCGCTTGGTCATTTTAGGTATCTGAGTTTTGCATGCCTAATGTTAAAGGACTTTCATAAGGCCATGACTTGAACTTATGAAAGAAGTTGACCTACAGTGCAGTTCTACTGCTGCATTCTTTACCACAAAATGTTCGCACAGGACTTTGTGGCCAGCACCTCCTTCTCCTCTCTCCTCCAAGAGCCGCTCGCTCCACTGAACTTCTCACAGTCACCCGAGAAATCAAGTGCCCCCACATCCATGCATGGTTGGTGATGTTCCTTCTGTTTCTCCTACTGTCTGCTTGCCACTTTTCCCTCTCCTGACTAAACATTAATCCCAGTGCTTCACTCCAAAGTCCCCAGCTCTCTGTAGCCATCTCCGAGTGCTGTACCTGCAACTCCCCTCCTCTCCCATGCTGTCACTTATTCAGTCTCGCCTTTATTCACTACATATCACATAAGTGAATGAAGAAAGGAAAGAGTAGTCTTATGCAATGAATTAGTCTGCACTTGACATACTCTTTCCCCAGGCCTATGTTGGGGTGAAAACATTAGGGCTTTCTTCTTTGTGTAAACAATGGGTCAGGTTACTTAGTAATAAAGAATTTGAGGCAAATGGCTTTGAGCCACATTCATCACAGGCAATGTGGGCAAACTTTGGGCAACTTTGAGGTAGTCCAACACAAAGCTTGTTGATTCAATATTGTTACCTTATCACAGGAGTGGGCAAAATAAGCTCACTGTTGTGAGTACACAGAACACAGAGTTTATTCTTGTATTATTTATTTATTTATTATTGTATAATTTATTTGTATTCCAACTGTAGACCTACTTTAGCCCACCCCTGTATTTATCTGAAAGCTCCTTGCTTGAGCAGAGAAACTCATGTTTCTTTACCACTTTAGGTTAGTAAACAGAAACAAAATATATTAATTCAAAGTCTAGAGAAGGCAATACTCGCTTTTTCCCAGCAGGAGACAAATTGGTGCCTGCCAGGGAAAATGATGTGTTGAAAATAATGCAGAAAATATAAAGACTAGCCTCAGTCACCAGCTCATTCCACAAACATTCTTTAACACCCACTTTGTTCCAACACCAAGCTAGGCCCTGGAGATAAGCACACATGCAAACAAACAGGTGCTGTGGGTATCACGGACACATATAGGCATCTGCACATGGTATGGGGCACAGAGGAAACAGTGGTCAGCTCTGCCCAATGAAATCAACAAAAGTTCCCTGAATAAGCTGACCCTTCAGCTGAGTCCTAACAGATACAAGTATATATTATACTCACTTTTGAACAGGGCAATAAGGACTGCTTAGCATTATAAAATAAATTATAAAGATGGATTTCTCATTAATAAGGGTTTAAATTGTATGTAAAACACTTAAGGATAAGGACATAGTGGGCACATAAAGAAAGCATGCAGTAGATGCAAAATAAATGCGCGGAGATATACAGTCTCCAGATGCTACCTGAATTTCAATCCTGGCTCAATTATTTGCTGACAGTGTGACTGTGGACAAGTAGCTTAACTTCTCTGTACCTCAGTTTCGGTCAAAAGATGATAATACTATCTACTTCATGAAGTCGTGGTAGTAACAAATTAGATAATGTATATAAAATGTTTGTCATAATACCTGGCACATAGTAGTAAAACCTTAGCTATTAGCATTAATATAATGTAATAAAGTATACGCCCATATACTATTTCTCTTTGAAATAGCCAGCATCAAAAAAAGGAGTATATATTTCAAAGCACTTATTAATAAAACTTAGATAATTAAAACAAAAAAGAAATCTCATACCTAATATGCCTTGTATCATTTATGTTTCAGTTCTGCATTTTATTCTCACTCTTCTCAGATAATGAAACCATACCAGGTCCCATAATTGCCCTTCTGCAACTAACTGTTCAGTATTCAGTTTCTTGAATTTTTCAGTGAGGTTCATCTTCCAGCCATACTGCATTAGCATATTAGTACTATGCTGATGCTGCCAATAATGCATATTACCAATGGGAACCATTCTCGGCAATACATTTTTACTTTCAAACATTGATTAAAGTCATGAATCTTAAATTCTCTGTTACATGCACACACATACATATACATACATATATGCATCTCTTTTAATAATATAATATGTAAATTATTTTATAAAATATAGAGTATAAAATACTCTATATTTTATAACTGATTATTTTTATTAATAAACATATTTTATTAAAATGTTTTAAGAATATTGAAGACAATATCAGTGTGCATACACACAATGTTCTCCTGGAAAAAATTGTCCCAAAAGCCTCTATTCCTGGTAATTCTTTGGTTATTCTTCTGAAATTCATATGAGACTGATGCTTTAGTCTTTTCTAGATAAAGTCACATTTTTAAAAAGCTTTCACATTTGGGGAACCCTACATTCTGTTGAAAGAGTACCTTTCCTTCATTCTATTCTTACCTACCAAAAAATAATCTGAAGCATTTATATGTCATAAAATATATACTATTCTATAAAAAAATCAGTACAACTCTTCAAATATATTAATAAATATACTATTGGGAGAAATTGTATCAGTAGACTAGAGAAGATACAGGTTTTATTATTTTCTAATACCTGCTCAAACTGAAATTATAAAAGTTACCAAATAGAAGCTATTCCTTCTTCTAAAGATATTTTTTAATTTACAAAATTAGGATTATTCACTACATTTCCATGTTGAAGAAAAGGATCCTGCCCTATAATATTATATTTGTGTAATCCCTTGGGCTAACCTAGAACTGAGGCAGCTATGTTTTGAGATTTGAGTGTGAGTAACTTCAGAATTCCTCCCTGGCTCTATTCCTCTGTTGTGTTCTGGGCTTTCTGCCATGCTCTTGGGCAACACCTCACACAACTTCATATCACTTCCCTTCTTCCCATGCCCAAGTCTTATTTCCCATACTGACAAATTGTTCATAATTTATTAGAGAGAAATTTAGCCCTCGCTTTATCCAGTGCTGCCCATCAGACTATGCCCAGGACCTTGATTTTCTCAACTTGAGTGTCTCACCTAGATGTGTCTAGTTATTTTTTTTTAACAAAAGAACCATTCATGTGTGATATGTGCTGTTCTCCAAGAGGGCAAAAACAGTGGTCTTTTACTTTTTCATCAAGCAGGATGTTTTCCCCTCTCCACTATGGAGATATTTTTCAGCTAATATTTTTGAAATGTGTTATATATGTCAGACTTTGTGCAAAACAATTCAAGCTTCACTCTACTCCCAATAACTACCATTATGGTAAGTGAACCCCAACGAGGTGAAACAGATAGCTCCATAAATAAGTTCTAGTGTCTCAGGAAGAAAAACATTCAGATGTGCTCATGGAACCCTTGCCAGTTATTTTTGAGGTAGCATGGAGAATGGCTCAGAGTCAAGAAAACTGGAGATGAGTCAATGCTGATCTGATTTTATTAAGAAAGAAAGAAAGATTTTGAGAAGAGCAAACTAATGAGTTTGACATCAGTCCCTAGGACAGTAAAAGTAAGCCTTTTGAGAAGATAGCAGAGACTATTAAGAATCAGTATGGGTTCACAGACTGGTGTAGCCACTGTAGAAAACAGTATGGAATTTCCTCAAAAAAAAAAAAAAACAACTAAAAATGGAACTGCCTTTTGATCCAGTGATTCTACTGCTGCATTACACCCTAAGAATTCTGAAACACCAATTCAAAAGAACCTATGCACCCCAATGTTCATAGCAGCATTATTTACAATAGTCAACTGCTGGAAATAGCCAAAGTGTCCATCAGTAAATGAGTGGATCAAAAACCTGGTACATTTACACAATGGAATTACATGCAGCAGAAAGAAAGAAGGAGCTCCTACCCTTCATGACAGCATGGATGAATCTGGAGAGCGTTATCTAAGTGAAATAAGCCAGGTGGTGAAAAACAAATACCATGTGATCTCGCCTTTAACTGGAACATAATCAACAAAACAAACAAATAAGCAAAACAGAACTAGAGACATGGAAATAAAGCACAAACTGACAGTGACCAGAGGGGAGGCGAGAGGCGAGAGAGGGATAACAGGGAAAGAAGGGGAAGGGTCAAGTGCAGGAACATGTATAAAGGACACATGGACATAGATAATGGGGTGGGGATTGGCTGTGGTAGGGGGAGTGGGCAGAGCAGGGAAGAGTGACGGGAAGACTTGGGACAACTGTAATTGAACAACAATGAAAAAAACATAAATTAAAAAAAAAAGAATCAGCATGGGTTCACTAACAATAAAGCAACCCCAAGCAAACTAATTTACTTTTATTCTTTCTAAGAAAGTATAACTCAATTTTGGCAAGTCTTTCAAACAAAATAATCATATATTCTTAAAAGATAAACTAGAAATAGTTTATAGTATGGCTAGGAAGTTTCCAAGAACGGCAGAATTACTTCCTTAAGAGTGATTAAGAACAAAATTTGGAGTCACAGAAACTTGGAGGTTCAAATTGAATCCCTGTAACTTATTAGCTGTGTCAATGTCGGCAACTTTTGTAAACTTCCTCAAACTTGGTCCCCTCAACTGTAATAAGGGTTTAAAACTGTCATTGAGATGTGTGCTTCTTAAATGACAAAAAGTACATGAAGTGCCTTTTACCTATTCCTAAATAAATGCTCAGTTAAAAATGACAGGTGTTAAATTTTATTCTCATTAACTAAGGCTGATTGATTGCTGTGAATCTAAAGAGAGATTTCTGAGACATGTAGTAGCACTTTTATTTGCCAGTGATTTGAAAGAAATCATGGAAGGCATAATCATTATATTGGCAATCTTCTTGTTTGCTGTGCTGTGAGCTCCTTCAGGAAAGTGACCATGTCTTCTTGCTTTTGGTATCATCACTGCCTGCGATAGTGTCTGACCCACTCAGATGTTTTTTAAAGAATGACAAAAAATAAAATATAGGCCTTGGCTAGTGTGGCAGAGTGGCTTGGAGGGTGTCCCATAACGAAAGGTTGCCACTTTCATTCCTGATCTAGGCACATACCTAGGTTGTGGTTTCGATCTCTGGTTGAGAAGCATATGAGAGGCAACCAATCCATGTGTCTCTCTCACATTGATGTTTCTCTCTCACCCTTCCTCTCTCTAGGAAGCAATAACAAAGTATCCTCAGGTGAGAATTTTTTAAAAAAGAAACAGAGCCCTGGCTGGCGTAGCTCAGTGGATTGAGTATAGGCTGCAAACCAAAGTGTGGCAGGTTTGATTCCCAGTCAAGGCACATGCCTGGGTTGCAGGCTACGGCCCCCAACAACCGCACATCTCTCTCAATCTCTCTCTCTCTCTCTCTCTCTCTCTCTCCCCCCCCTTCCCTCTCTAAAAATAAATAAATAAATAAATAAATAAATTTTAAAACAAAGAAATTTATAAAAAAAAAAGAAACACAGTAACCAAGATTATGGGTAGCAAACTTAGGATTCAAAAATGCCACAAATAATTAGAACAGTGGGCCAGTACCAAAGATGAGCTCTACTAGGGGTGGATATACAGTGCATATTTCTATCCAAAATATCAAATGCTATAAGAACAGGATTCATGAAATTTAATTAGACAGAATTTAGTATGAAAAAGAGTTAGACATTTTAGCTTTGTAAAAGTCCAAGAACTAAGAATATGACAGTGAGGCCAACCCCTCCTCAGAGTGCACTTCCTGCCTTCATAAATTCTAAATTATTAGAAATAAAGTCCAGGACAAGGCAGGCACCAGGACCCATGTACTTTGCATAATTGGACTACATCTCAAGTAATGCATTCAGTTTTGTTGCTACATTTAGGAGCGACATGGACAAACTGGAATCTGTCCAATATGGTGAGAGGCCTCACAAGCCATCTCATATTAGAATGATTAAAGGAATGTTCCGTCTGTAAAAAGAGCAGACATGGGGGAAAATGATAGCCACTTTTCAAATAACTTTCATGAGTAACTTTAATGTGGAAAAGGGATTAAATTTGTCCTCTAACCATTATGAAGCTTCAGAAAAAAAAATAATTCCAAAGAAAAGACAATTCAGAGAGACATTGGTCAAAAGTAAGAACTATCTCTAGCTAAAATGAGAATGGATTGTCTCAGACTTAGCAATATAATCTCATCAAGGGCATTTAATTTCAATTTACTTAGTAAATGATTATTGTCCTCATTTGTGTGCACAATAAATAAGCCTTGTACCGGAAAGGAGCCTTCAAGAGCTTTCAGGTTACTTGATTTGTAGCATTTACAATGTCCACAAACACTGTTATAAATGTACCACCAAACATTTACCTGACAACATTTATTGAATGTCATTACATGTCAATTTTGTGCTAGATGGTGGGTAATTTAGAAAGGAGAAGCGACATTACTTATAAAACTCATGCTTCGGGTGGGATATTGGACCAAACTTAATATTTGAGGTTAAATCAATTAAAAAAATCAGTTTGCTTGATTTAAATGTCACTGAGGAATTAAGGGGTCTGAGAAAATTAATACCCCACCATTCCAGAGTACACTGATAACATGGGTAGAAATTGTAAATCAGACAATGCCATTTACATTTAATGAGCCCCATATTTTCTAAACTTTGTTCTTATAGTCACAATGATGAATAAAACATAAATCTAGAAGATTTCTAAAATCTTGCCTTGCCACTTCCATACCTGAATTCCATTTACACATATGCCTATGAAGAGATATGAAGTCAGTCAAATATTTTAATACCATCATCTATAAAAAATAATTGTCTGCCTGCTGTCTACAATTACTCAAGAAGTAAAATGTTATCTTTCCTTAAAAAGTTTACAAAACATTTCTCCTCAATCCTCTTCTCTTAAGAAGCCAAAGAAACATAACTAACCAACGTGTTTGATTTGTTATCAAAAAATTTAAGACCAAAATGTATAATACATGCAGTGATGTTCATTTTAATTGTTTGAGGAATTTTCTTTGGAAAATCGGAAATTCTCCAATTTTCTTTGCCTTTGGTTCCACAAGTGCTTGCTTAAAACAAAAAGGTGAATGTATAGTGATTCTCTCTGCTTGGAAAAACTGTACTTTTAAATACTGAACATAAAAAAGAATCTGTATTTGCTCAATGGTTAACTAGAAGAGGATGGTTTCTAAAAAAGGAAATGAGCAGAAAGCGGTAGAACTGCCTGGTCCTGCTTAGTGCAGCCCAATCCTGATTCAGCAGTTAGGTATTTGCCAGTAGCAGCGAGCATTGTGTACCACAGTGACAGGGCTGCTTTAACTCGATACTGTTCCCACACCTCTGTGAGTCGGGCCCAGTGCGTGGGGAATTCATGAAGTCACTGGGTACCTGAACGAAATATTGAAAGCATTGGAGGTTATGAGGGTTTAGAGACAGGTGGAACTGGCTACATGATGACAGCCACACCTACCTCTTAAAATGTACTTGGCAACAAAATTCATGTCAATATGACACCTGTCTGCGTAGGAAATTCATGACACTACAGAAGGGCAGGCTTCAGATCATAATAGTGTTGTGATGTGATCTCCCCAGAAGCCTCTCAGGGAAAGGCTCAATACTCCTTTCTCACTCGTATGCCAATTGGACTTTGAAGGAAGCTTTCTAACTGATGTTTTGTGTGGACCCAGAAGTACTACTGATAAGGTAAGGGCAATTATATCTCTTGGTTTGATGCTACAGATAGATGATAAAGAGATGCCCTACTGGAACACTTTTAAATGTAGGTTACTGAGGCAGTCTTCTTGGCAGTCTGTTTCAGGATCTTAAACTTGAAGGAAAGAACTGTTTGGCGTCCACTCTAAAAAGAGACATCCAGTGCCTGCCATAGCTGTCTGTGCAGTTTCTGGCTAATGGGACACAGAGACTGCAGGGTGATGGGGAGCTGTGGTGGAGCGGGAAGGAATGATTCCAGAGGAATGTGTCAGAGCAGCTCATCTCCTGGGGCTCTGCATGATGGTGCTTTCAGTAGCCACCTGTATTCAGAGATTTAGATTTATGAAAGGAGAATCAGAGTGATAACTTTATTGCTTTAAGGATGTCTTTTCAGAGGAATTGTCACAGAAAGAGTTCCTTTGGAGGAACTGAGAAAGCAAAAGGAGATGGCTTTATTGTGGAAGAGCTGCAGAAAGCCTTCTGCCCTAGAAGTTAATGTTTATGGATCTTTTTGGCAAATAATAGTCTCTGTTGCAATACTGCTGTGTTTGATGAGGATTCAAAAGAAGTCTTAATCAAATCTAGCAGTCATTGCTGCTTCTTTCTCTCCTAATCTCCCTGATCCTGAATTATGAGATCTTTATCCATTAAAATAAAACAGCATTTGTTAAAGCCTTTTCAAAATTAAGACTAAAACCATCAAACTAATTGTTTGCTAGTATCAAATAAACACATTTTTTTAAGTTTGGCGAACTGTTTGTAAGCAATAATCAAGTGGGTGGAGTCATAAAAGAGGGGAGGGAACCATTTGAAACAATACATGTAATTTGTTTGCATTATTATTTGAGATAATTACAAAGCAAGTGTTCAAAGCTGTCCTTTATACCAGAAGTGGGGGAAATAGGGAGCAGAGGAAAAGCATAAGAACACCCAACCATTGTCAGCTGCAATCTAAAATACTGCCAGATTAACAATTGTCGAACATTAGCATTACTAAGAATGCCAGGGACAGAACTGTCATGTTGAATGCAGAGTGATGACTTCATAAGAAGGCAAAGCTGAGGATATGACCAGTTTGCAGTCACAGAGAAATCAGCTTTAATTAATTTGAGTGCCAGCTCTGTGTATAATTACACAGCATGAGAGTTTGCATGCAAATGCAGAAATGCTGATTGTTCAAATACTTGTGCTCGCTCGTTAATATGCTGGGACTAAGCAGGGCTGGCGAGCAGACAGGGCGCAGCACACACAGCGCCTGTGGGCTGATCTGTGTTTTTCTGTAGTTAGCAAACAGATTTCAGGTGTTTCTCCTTCCTTTCAATAATAAGCGCAAAAAATACACGTGCCATCTTCATCTGTGACATACCTTGTTTTCTTGATTAAAATAAAATGGTTTGAGTTTTTAAAAAACTGTTGAGAGTGCACTAAACATGGCTATAATGCTGAGTTTATAACTATTTGATGTCAGTAACATTTATACCAGTTATAGGATATTTCTGTTTGACATTTCATGTAATTAACTAAAATGGCCATTTTTTAATAATTGGTCAAACTGTTTTCAATAAAGGTAAATTTATAATTAAATCTGATAAGGAATAAAACAATGGTCCTGGCTGAATTGCATACTTGCCTATCAAATCTAGTATATCCTGTGTTCAGCAACAGTTAGGTCCACAGGCTTCATGGAAAGTGCTAATTGCATTGACAAAACACCTAATCTTAAAATGTACTGAGTTGAGATGTTCCAGTTTGACCTCTGAATCTTTTAGCAGAGATTGGCTTCCACCAAATTCCCAACTTCCTTGACAAGGCCCTAGGGAAAAATCTTTCTAAATCACAACCCAAGGAATACCTGATACTTTCTTCAGAAGATAGTATAAGAAAATAGGGAATTTGCCCAAGTCTCGAAAATCTGGTACTACCCCTGCCAATGCATTCCATGCATTTTAATGCATTTCAATTCTACACATATTTATGGAGCCCTTATTTCTGTCAGACACTGTGGAGCAGAGAATATACAATAGAAGCAAGAGGGACACAGTCCCAGCATTTGCCATCTCTTTTTCTTCCAGAGTTGTGAAAACCTAACCCAGTTTCCCTGGGAAGTGCGTGCTATTGGTTGTTAATACCTTGGAGAAGCCCACATTGCTGCTACTTGAATCGATAGCCTTCCACGATCACAGTTATCCAGACCTTTCTGGGAGACTAGCTCCCTTTCTGCAATTTCTTCAACCCCATTCCTGTAGGAGGTGACAGGAGCTGCCTCTGCCCACAGGGTTGAATGGAAACTGTGGAGGATACGTGAGACAGTCCATCCAGGGAGCCCCAAAGTTTTATGAGGTGGACTGATGAGGAAGGCTGTCAATACTCTTCTCTGAAAGCCTTTGTCTGTAAGAATATTAATTTCTCATGAACAAAAAGCAGACACATCATGCAGATAAATACAGGATACTTCACACCATTTGGTCTGACTAAAAGTAGGCAGTTTCTACCTCAGCATTCTCCATCAGTTCAGGACATGACACTCTGAGGAGCACCAACTAGAAGAATGACTCTTCCTCCCTAAAAAGTCTGTTCAGATGTTTCACTGTCAAGGGCTTCCTGTAGGTATGGGATATGTGAATGTACAAAGGGGGAAAATGATGGCTAAAAACATTCATACACAGCACCTAAGCTCTCCCTTCACTTTTAAGTGATTATAACTCTCTCACCCTTGATATAAAAAATATGCAAGAAGTAAGAAAAAAATCCAGAATAGTGGAATAACTCAAGGGTATTTTCATGATACGAAGCACAGTAATTTTGAATCAGTGGTTTTTGAGGAGCTAACTATGAATTGTAAGTATGCAAGCTCGTACTTTTCCTGTTAGTTCTATCATGATTGGAAAACCACAATCAGATGAATGAATGAATGAATAAAAATTTCCAAAGTGTATGTGCATTAAGAATTCCATCTGGCTTGGACCAATATATTAAATATGTGGCATGTGGACATATTGGTATCTTTACCAAAAATCGTAGAGGATTTTGTCTGTAGCAAATGACTTCTAATGTGGGATCCTGGTGATATATAAAAGGGCCTATGAAGTAGAGTCATAAAACAATTACAGTGCAGGCAGGAAAGAGAGTAAATAATGTAGGGCAGGAAAAAAAAGATTTACTCTGTAGATAGAAAGTGTTCAAGAAAACTGACAAAGCTCTAGCCACAGACCCGAAGGAAGCTGGTCAACCCGTGTGGAAAACACAGCACACCAGGGTGATTCAGGGTGTTCAGCTGTGCTGATTATTAGAGTGAGAACCTAATAATTAGAGCCAACCAAGATGGGCTGGCAGTAGCTAATGACTCAGTAATGATTAGGTCAACAGGAACTGTTTTAACGACTCCTGAAATATGTACAAAATACATATTACATGGCATGTGAAGAATGAAAGTGAAAATAACTGGAGATAGAAAGTAAAGGGAAAGAAGTGAGGCAAAAAATGTTTTTTTAGGAAAGTGGATATCTGACCATACTTTCGGGAAAGAAAAGAGCTAGTGGAGCGGCAGCAGTGGGGAGGTATAACGGGAAATGTGTCTTTAATTGGGCAGGAATTGGGGACAGTTCAGGTACCTATGCTAAAAAGATTTCTTTTTTTTCTCCCCTTTGTTCAATGTGTGGTTGCCTCACATGTGCTCCCTACCAGGGACCTGGCCCAAAACCCAGGCATGTTCCCTGACCAGGAATCGAACCAGACTCTTTGGTTCACAGGCCTGTACTCAATCCACTGAGCTGCACCAGCCAGGGCAAGGAGATTGTTTTTAAAAAAATCTTACTCCAAGAAAGGAGAGGAAAGGGGGAATTTGACAAAGAACTCTGGGGTGGAGATTAGTGGTGAGAGTCTGTGTGCAGGATGCCTTTGACCCCAGTGGAGATGTCGGTGAGGTCACCTCCTGGAGGGCACAGGAAAAGGTAGACGTGACACAGAGATAAAAAGTGACCTTACTTTCTCACGGAAAAAAAGGCAATGCAAAATAATTTATAATGAAATCAGGTGAAGCAATGAGGAACAAGGGCAAAATGGAAACTGGTCATTGTAAGAGCTTTAGTTAGACATTAACTCCAGCCAAGAAACGTAACGGGATTGAACTTGTAACACTTAACAATCTGTAAATTTAACATTCTCCACTACCAGTACACCTAAAGTAATTGTTTACAGTCCAGGACTCTTGTACTCTACAAGAGGGAGGAACTGTGGGGGAGATATCTGCACATGAAGTAAAGGAGACAATGCACAGAAGAGCTTAGTCTTGGGGGGAAATCTGACATATGTCTGGGGCTCTTCCTTGCCCTTGCTCACCTTTGGCCTTGCTGGTGACAGAAACTGTATTTATTTAACAGAAGAGAAAACTGGGGCTCCCTAGATCCCCTTACCATAGTACTTTCCCCCTACAGAACCCTGATTCTTGCTGGCTCATACTCGGGGTTAGGCATCAAAATCAAGGCAGCATGTGCTGAAAACCAGTGTTAAATATAGTGAGTGCCCATATATCACTTGGCAAAGAGAGAGAAGGCCCCAAGGGTCCCAGTCTTTGCTTCATATGCCTGGAGTTACCATCAGCATTTTAGGGCAGGGGTATTCTTCAGTTCAGCTGGCTATTTCAGTTTTCAGGCCAGAAGACAGGAGCACAGCACATCAGTCACTGAGCAGCTACCAATGGACACACGACATCCCCTGGGAACGGCAGGCCTGGGTATGGTAGAACAGGGCCATGGAGCACTCTGAGACTCCTGGAGGGACTGGTCGTTGTGACAAGGGAATGTCTGGGCTGCCAAGGACCAGGTAACCCTCAGTCAGCAAAAGGTCAGGACAAATACTGTCTCAGAGGGCTTCCAGCCTGCCACTTCCTGCTTCCCTCAATTTCCTTTTTTTGGGGGCCTCTTTCCCTGCCTTCTGCTCTTCACTGCCCAAACTTTCCCAAGTCCCAAATCCCAGGGTCTTGTTGATCTGGTAAAATAATTTGTAGTATGAAAAATATAGCAAATGTTGAAGGTTTTTAAATAAAGTAATGATACTCCACCCAACCCAAAGTCAACAATTTCCAGAGGGTCTTCATGTTGGTCACTGTGGTATATGTAGGGAATCTGAGGACAGCAGTATCAGGCCCTTTAGTTATGGAGTTCACCGTGAAATGGGAAGACAAATCTGTTAGACTGGAGCACTTGATGATATAGAGGCACCAAGAAGAGAGACAGTTCTTTTGTAGGAAAAGAAAAATATTGGCAAAGCAAATGGACAAAACAAATGCATTTAGAAATGAAAGTGCACATGAACATGAACAAACTGTTTTAAAGAGATTTTCCTGGCCTCAATATACAAAGTGGTTTAGACACAGATCTATTATGGAGCATTTAGGAGGCAACTTCGACAATCTATAGAAGGGAGGAGATAAAGAGAGGATACAAAGGGCCAAAATACCTCACAGGAAGTATTGGCAGGGTTTTGCAAGTTATTGTAGAAACAGACAGGGAAGGTGTCATATCGGACTTTACGATTTCAAACCTTGGTGATGACAGTTTAAAAATAAATGGGAAACATGAAGAGGAAATGGAAACATGAGAGGGAAGACACTGAACTCAGTTTGCACCTGACAAGTGTTTGAGATACCAGATTCTTTCCTTGTAGAGAACAGAAGTGTGTAGACAGAAACCGGTCTCCAGCACTCTGAGGAGATGACAAGGCCAAAGACAGAGTTTGGGGATCAGGGAAGGCTTAAAGAGTAGGTGAGATTGTGAAGGAAGAGAGAGATCAAGGAGAGAAGAGGGCTGAGGAACAAACGTTTAGATCACATGTATAAAGAGTGTGAAGAGGAAGGAGACCCATGTCATTGTCACAGTTAAAAACAAAGCTGGGAATGTCTATAAAAAGGAAGGGTGGAGAGTTTCTGGAAGAAAGGCCTGGTCAGGTGACAAGGAAGAAACCCAGACAAGGAAATGAAATATAAGAACACTGGATGTCACAATTAATTAGTCATTAATGACCTTCAGGAGAGAGATTTCATTAAAATGATGGGAAAGGAAATCATATTGCTAGGCAGTAAGTTCTTAACAGATACTTCCAGTGTATTTGAATACTGAAATTAAAGCAAAGCATTAACCTTTCTAGTTTACCTTTAAACTAGAGGAAGAGGAGATAAGGAATAAGGACTACCTCAAAGAGCCAAGCAAGTAGCACCAGCCTACCTACCTTGGTCTACTATGCCATTTTACCCAATCAGTGGCCTGACGTAACTCCGGTTTCTCTCAAAGGCTCTTACTTCCTGATGTCAAGTGAAGGTGGGTGGCAGTTAATTGGGAAAAGCTGATGACGGTAACAGGTGACTAAGGCTGAGAAAGACAACCCGTCTCTTCTTACAATTTATGCTTATGGATTAAAAGAGCTTCCCTCTAAGAAAATCACCTCCACTAATCCCACTGTCCCTGGGCTATTTTCTCTTTCTGAACACAATTTAACCTTATGAATGTGTGTGTAAAATTTTTTGTTTTATGTGACAGACCTATTTGAAAAGGCCTTGAGAACATCCCTTTTGTGAAAAAGCATGTTCTTCAGCAATTGGTGATCTTTAAAGTCTACAGAATTTTCAGAATAACTTTACTATCCATGCAGCAAATTTAGTGAAGTCTGTCTCCCTTTCTTATTATGCTTAGCTTGAGAAATACGCTATTCTAGAAAATTCTAAATGAATTACATCTTTCATTGGTTTTTTAAAGTATATTTTGTTATTACTATTACAGTTGTACCATTTTTTTCTCTCCTTTATCTCCCTACACCTGGCACCACCCCCTTCAACATCACCCACCCCCACCCCTTAGTTCATGTCCATGGTTTGTACGTATAAGTTCTTTGGCATTTTTGCTTTGATGTGTCCACACATTGCAGTGCCCAGTGGTCAGACCTACTCGAAGCAACCTGGTAACCAACAGTGCCATATTACCTGTGAGTAGACAATTATTTTTTGCCCTATACAAATACTTTATTTATGAGCCACCCACAAATATTCTAATAGAGATGCCTGTTTAAGTGAGCAGCTGAGATGTGATATCTTTGTTATTGGAAGAGAATGTAAGTAAGTGTTTACCTAATAGGTAATCTCTGTGTTACCAAAGAGTTATATATAAGTAATATGAATTATTTGTGTGCCATATTAACATAGCATTCAATTACACATAGTTTGCATTGTTTTTTTTTTAAATATAAGTAGCTATTTGACATGTCTTGGCGTTATATATATATTTTAGTTCGAAGAACATCTCCACCTCTGCAGAATTTCTATGTGTGTGTATGTGTATATAGACAGACAGACAGACAGATTCTCTCTCTCTCTCTCTCTCTCTTTTGAGCACAGAGTGAGGCACCCTCATAAACTTGCCCTGCATGGTTGTTGGTTTATTTGTCAAAGAAATTCATTACTAAGAGAATGCATTGCTTTATATGCTTACTAAGCTTTTTAAAAATGTTTTTTATTATATTTATGCAAACATAACTTGGATAGCTCATAATTTACCAAATGTGAGCATTTGTCAGGGTTATTTCCAATCACTCAGAAAAATGCGCCTTTGTGTATTTTGATTATTTAAAGCAATTTTGTTTCCATTATGCGTATGTGCAGCCAGAACAGCATGACTGTCCTGTCTGAAGTGGGAATGCTCTTAATTTTCATACACACATCTGCAGAAGTGCTTTTGATTGTTTAACCAATGTATAGATAGCGATGTGGGCATAAATGTTTTTGCACATTTATTTTCCTTAGCACTTCAGAAGAGAGAGATAATGCATAGGAAAATTATACATGCTGTTGTTTGCACTTAAAGATATGTATATTCAACTGTAAGCTGGGGAAATATTTCATATTTTGGAGCATAAAAATTAAGATGCACTCCTTACATGGGAATTTGTCTTTTGACCACATCTTATTTATACATCTGACATTGTCCCCCAATTTGGACTTGTGCAGTTTTATACCAAACTCTGACGTTTTCAGTGATCAAATAGTATAACTTAAACTTGCTTGCTTTGCCTTGAAGTAAAATCATCTTATTTCCCATTAGATGAATTTATTATTTTCCAAGAAGCCTGAAAGGGAAATAGAGCTGATTTAAGTCAAGGCCTTAGGGACCACTATTCTGAATATGCTGTTACCACATAACTGTAGCATCAAGATTCGTTCTTTTCTGGGCCACTACTAAACTCCATTAACTATAAGATGTTCTCAATAATATGCCCCAATATTTTATATTCTACAAAGAAAATTTAAAACTCTGCCAGTGAAACTGTGATACATCATTGATTGAATAATCTATCCCAATTTCATAAATGTTAAAATGAGGTGGGGAAGCCATCTTACAATGGGTAAAATGGCATGTATGGAGTTCTTAGGAGGTTTTAGTGCTTGGATGCAGTGTGTGAACTGCATCAGAACCCCAGGTGCTCCTGTCCTGGTAAGAGGCTTATTGTCTCCATTAAGTGGGACTAAAAAATGTACTAGGTGTTCCAAACTGTTTCTACCTTTTCTCATTCAGAGTCAGCAAGAAGATACAATGTTTCAAGAATTAATTTTGTCTCCTTTAGCTTTATTGAGTTATAATTGACAAATAAAACTGTAAGATATTTAAAGTGGTGATTTGATGTTCAGATACATTGTGAAAGGATTCTACCCAAGTTAATACATCAATCAACTCACATATTTCCCCTATTCCCCCCACTTTGGTGACAACAGAGTTGACTTTGTCTCAAAGGAAGCAAAAATAGTAAAACAAAAAGAAAATAAAAGCATCAAGATTAGGAATTTTAAAAAAATTCTGATTTGATTCTTATTTCTATGAGACTTGAAGCTATAAATTAATCTGAGACACTCTCTGTCTCCACTGAAATTTTCCCTTCAGGTCCCTGCTTTTCTGACCATTAAAATTCCCCCTTCACACAACTCTGTGACTTATGGGCATTCAAACTTTTGTTACAGAAACAGGAAGGGAGGTAGATGGTAACTATGCCTTAAAGTACAATGATTAAATAAAAACAGCCAACAAAACTTGTAAAAATCTTCAAAAGGTGTTAAAACTATCCTACCCGAAACAAATTGTTGTAAAAAGTAAATTATTTGATCTGGCTCTCAGGTAATGGACATTAAGAGAAATAACCTATTTCCCTGTCCCCCTTATCACCACCAAGGCCTCTCCCAATGCCTGCCAACCATATTTTCCCAATAGATGTTTCTTGTGTGATTTAATTAAGTGATTAATTGTGACCAAAGAGTCTTCCCTTTCCTTATCTCAGTTTTGAAAGTAAGCATTATGAGACAAGTAACAATGGTAGGGAACACATTAAATTGCATTTTAATTGCTTCCTCCCATACTGCATTTCAAGATATTTTCTATTGCAGTGTAAAATTCTTCTGACATTATATGCAACATTCGGTTACTGATTACCCACCCATCTATTAAATAACCATGTACGAAGCATCTAGTGAATCTCAGGTGCTCTGAGTAGAAGGATGAAGGGCACTACCATTCATGGCAGTCATTCTTAAACTTCTTGGTCTCAGTACCCCTTTCCATTCTCAAAAATTATTGAGGATCCCCAAAGCTTTCATGTGTACAGATTATACCTCTCAATGTTTATCATATTAAAATTAAAACTAAAAAGTTTAATGTTTATTAATTCAAATAAAATAGCAACAATAAACCCACTGTACATTAGCTTCAGATACACTTTTATGAAAAATGAAAACTAGTTTTGAAAAAAAATATAGTCTGAAAGTGACATTATTTACACTTTCTGCAAATATTTGTAATGTCTGGATTAAGAGAGGACAGCTGAATTTTCATATCTACTTCTCTATCAGTCTGTTGCAACATGTTTTGTTTGAAGTAAATGAAGAAAATCAGCCTTGCACAGATATTAGTTGAAAAAAAGAAATATTTCAATAGCTTTTTTTAGATAAATGTGATATTCTTCTTTAACACTAAATGAAATTTCAGCAAATTAACTTTATTAGTTTATTAATGAACTAATAAAATAATAGTTTATTAAAGGTTAGTTGTAAAGTGGAGTCTGAAACCATGTCAAAGAAATTTTTAAAACTTGCATTAGATTACATTGGTTTAATCTCCTATTTTGAATAGACCTTTTACCCATGCATTACTTATATGATTTTTAACATGATGCACTGATCATTTGGAAAATATTGTTTCACTAAATTATGCACATTTTTTAAAGTTGCCATTGTTAATATCACCACCAAACTTATCAGAAAGTTTTTACTTGTTAGGAAGTTGTCAAGCTCACAGTAGCAGATACAAATTATTCTGTAGATGGTAATTTTGCTTGAATATTTGAATTTCCCCATTGGAAATAAATACCACCGGTTGTTTTCCTTGAAGTGACTTGCTTGCTTTTATTCACCTTTTGAAAAGTATCTGTGAAATACCCAAGTCTGAGTAAGCACAGCTTGTCTGTCAATTGCCTTTTAAAGTAAAAATGGTATTCCATGAAAAGAGCAGCTATTTCAGCCGGCAACTCAAACATTTATCTCACAAGTGCTTTTCTTCAAAACAATCATACTTTAGTACACAGTGGAAGTGCTTTTTAATTACATCCCATTTTGTCACACAGAATATTAAAGACATGTATTCAAGGATTTGGATTTTATAAAAAGAATACTAATTTCCATTGTTTTTTAAAGCACACTCTTAATTGAAATCAAGGTGTTATTTTTTGTTCATTCTTTGTTTTGTATTGTTTTTGTTTTTGTTTTACTGCAAGAGGTGATTAAGAACATAATGACTACAATACTAGAATACAGTTCACTGCCAGTGCCTTCACTCAAGGTGAGAGCAGTTTGTACACCAGTGCTTTCCATCATCAGTGCAAATGTCGACAGAGTAAAAAAGACAAATAATGTGTTAGTATTATGTTGAAAACTGATTTGACTTTGCAAATCCCCCAAAAAGTTTCTCAGAGGCCATGAGGGTTTGCTTATTTCACTCTAAAAATTGCTACTCCAAAGATTCAAAGGGTACAGGAGCAGGTAGAGAATGAACATAAATTTTCTGTGGTTTGTAAATAAGTACTGTGATAGAAGAAAGCACTATGTCTTTTAGGAATATTTCCCAAAAGAAGTTACATCTGAGTGGGATTCTGAAGGACACCTAGTGTCACTCAAGTAAAGAATGAAGTCTTTGATGCCCTGGCTGGCGTAGCTCAGTGGATTGAGCGCGGGCTGCGAACCAAAGTGTCGCAGGTTCGATTCCTAGTCAGGGTACATGCCTACGTTGCAAGCCATGACCCCCAGCAACTGCACATTAATGTTTCTCTCTCTCTCCCTCCATTCCCTCTCTAAAAATAAATAAATAAAACCTTAAAAAAAAGAATGAAGTCTTTGGCTGACTGAATCCTGTGCCCCAGAATATTATTTGTGCTTTCACTTTACTAATGCTCTTTTAAAGGCCAAAGAGATCTAAACAACATGGTTCCTATACGACAATTATATTCCACGTATGCCAGTCAAATAAGTTCATTAATAAACTATTACCACTCCAGGTCGGGATACTATAAGACTCTGAAAGAGAGGACTTGGACAGTTGTATGAGATTCTGTGTTGTATCATGCTCACATTTTTATGTGGTAAGCCAGATGTCATCTATTTTATGTGTTTTGGGGTTCTGTGTTCCAACAGAAATAAATTCAAACCCATCCTTATTAATGTGACCTGACTAGATATCACTAACCATTTTAACTAATGCAATATGCAAATAACAAAGATGGAATTCCTAACAAGTGACACAGTGACCTTACAGGCATTATCACATTAATTATGAAACAATTTGGTAGGTATTTATAGTATCTCCATTTTTAAGACCAGAAGACTGAGGTTCAGAGGCATTCAGTAATATGCTGAAAGTCACAAAGTACATCAAGTGCAGAACTTGCTTCTAAGCCAGCTGTATCTAAGTGGGAAATCTCTCTGCTCTTTGTCAAACTGGAGTTGTTTATGCAAGCTGGGAGCAAGCGGAAGTGTGTCAGGAGGAAGATGAGCCCCAGAGCACACACTGCCCATCTCACCGGAGCACCAATTTACCTTGGTGGCAGATTCTTAAAGCATCTAAAAATTCAAAACAAAAACAGATATAGAATGAAATAAAATGGAAACCTCTTGATTGTTTAAGACTCAAGTGCCCCAGGAGGTAAGAGTCTGGGACCACCCCAGCTTGTTCCATAGTCAGAATTCAGACACCCTGCATTGGGGGGATTTGGAGATGCACTCCGAGGCACTAGCTCTTATATCAAACCACCCAATGTGTTTTCTCCAGCAACTAGATCCAATGCCATCTAGTTAGGGTTCAAAAAAGACTGTAAGTGCTAGTAAAGTGCTCATAGTTCCTGATTGTTATGGGTACAAGGCAGATTTCCAAACATCTTCCATGGACGTGACATCAGTAAGTACCAGAAAAGATGAGGTTGGAAGGAAGAGGGGAAGAAAGGAATTAACTCTAATATTCACAAACAGCCGCTAATGGAGAATAATAATAGTGATTATGAGAATGAGTGTGATGAAAACTCTTGTTTTTGTGTATCCACCATGTGCTGAGCACTGTGCATAAATTCATCATCTTAAGTAAACTGCACAACAATCTTGTAAGGTGATACTATTATCCCCATTTTGTATGTATTCAGACATAATACTACTGCATCTGTGTTATCCCAACAAGTCTATGAGTTATTATTATCCATTTGCTGCTGATGACAAAATTGGTCTTAGAGTGGATAAATAATTGCCCACATTTACACTTTACACAGTAGAGTAAATGATGGAAATATGCACAGACCCCATTGCATTTCTCTCAAAAGCCCCAGGTCTTTTTTTGCCATGCTGCTGAGATATTAGATAGAGGTAACTATACAATTTTTAGATAGAGGTAACTATACAATTTTTGTCTAAACTTGGATATCTGTGAGAGTAAAACTGGAGAGTAAAATTGTGCCAGAGCCAGAGACATGAATTGGTATTGTCTCAGACAATCAGGGGTAAATGGTTAACTCATTCTTAGGTAAAGCTAGGGGCTCTGTAGTATCAAACTTCTTAGAAATAAATGCATTTTAATATTTCTTTGTTTTAAAATATTTACTAATAACTTTACCTTAAACAAATTTTTGTAATTTAGAGGGGAAAATATCTTTGTGTCTGCTTGATATCTAAGAGATAATTTTTACCCAGCTACTTAAAAAAATTATAGTAGGGTAAAAAATATTCACCATTTCTGATTCATTTTTATACTCAATTAAACAAAAGTCAAGCATAAACTCTAAAAGAGATAAAGAATGTTTGGAACCCTCTAACTCAGCATTAGAAGTTAGTGAATGTGGCACTTGCTGTGTTCTGAAATATTATTACTTACTGATGGAGGAGGAAAAATTCTGAGAAGTATGTTGCATACTTGAGATTCGTCCTATTTCAGAAGTAATCCTGTAACAATAACTTGAGACAGTTTTAGATAATTGCGGCAGGTAGCTGCTCTACCCTGATCCAAGTATAGGTTTGGGCATGTTTTCTCTTTCTTTTATAGTTGCTTCTACTCAGTGTATCATATGGGCAAGTCTTAGTAATTTCTTTCCAGCAAAAGAATAGCTTATAATTTCTTTTGTTTCTTTGTCTTTGACGCAAGAGTTCTCTCCTCCCCGTTTTTAACCTGCTTTGTTCAGTCTTTCTTTCTCTGCTCTCATTTTTTTCCTCCTCAGTAAATTTACATAAAGTTAAGCGACTTAAGCTGTTAGTAATATTATTTTTGGATTTGACTGCTTCTTACTTTGGCTCCTCCTGATCATATCCAGATTTATTTTCTAGAGGAAGCTAATTTAGTAAAAATTTTTTTTCTTTGGTAAAATAAGTACTATAAACTTTCAAGCAAGCGGGCCACTCAAAAGTACAGATTTGCTCACAAACAGATGGGTTTTCTCTTTTCTTTTTTTAATTCTAAAGAGACAGACATATATTCTTGAGTGATACAATATGTACCAGCTTTGAGCAAACATTTTATCCAGACATCAGATCTAAACAAGAGAAAGAGCAACAAGTTGAATATTTTTGCTCTGTGTGTGTATGCATCTTGTAAATTCTTGTGCTTAAAGTTGCCTTTCAACCTTTTAAAACTATCTGTGTGAATCTTTTCAGTTGGCTGGACATAAGAAAAGAAGCCTTTTCTCTTGGATGAATATGAGTGTTACTATGTTAAGTGTTGAGTAAAAGTGTGCTGAGCATTTAATGTAATCCGAATGCTTGATGCTCCCCACAAGCTTACCTTCCAAAGGAGGAGACAGAGACTAGTATCTATGTGCATACATGTCAAACTGCCAAGCGCTGGGGGAAATGTCTCATATTCCCCTGCTTTTCCTTTCATGGTCTCTTCATGAGGCCAAGAGCTCAGAACATAATGAGGAACAGAAGTCAAAAGAAGCAGAGTTTTTAGATCCACTGTCCACTTAGCATAACCAGGTGTTACAGTTAATAGCTGAGGTCTTGAAGCCAAACAGATCAGGGAAGGCAGAGCCCCTCGTTCCACAGGCACGTGTAAGTGTGGCAATGCCAAAGTCAGGGATGTTTTGTTTCTTCCTTCTCTTACGGCAACCACTGCCAGGACATCCACAACCCACAGCATCAGAATTGCACAAGGTATTGATATGTATAATACCATTTCAAATGAAAAGGAGACATGCATGAGCAGACAGAAGAAAGATGCAAGCGATAAGAAAGAAATAAAGACGTTTGTGCTACTGTGTCTAATGCTAATAGCCTTCACTCTTCATCTCTACCAGTTAGTCGGATTTTAAAAGGTTATTTCTAGCCTTATAGAAAGTAGGTTAAAATGGTCCACATTCCTGGGTATGGCAGGCACTGTGGTGAAGGAAAGAGCAGGGTCCCTAGAAGCAGAAAGATCTGTGTTGGATCAGTTCTGCTATAAACTTTGCATGACCTTAAGCAAGTTTCTTAGGTTATTGGAGCTCCATTTTGTTATTTATTGGATGGCTTTGATACTCCTTACTCCACAGTGTTGTGAGTGCTGAATGCGTTCCTGTACCCGAAGCACCTGGCACAGGGCCTGGCCTGAGTGGGTGCTCATTCATTGGCTATTATTATTGTCATTAAAAACATAATTGCATTCCCAGAAACTATATTTTGTTACTGTGAGAATCATATAGGAATCTCTAGCCGAGGAATAGTAAACTGAGGAACAGCAAAATAAGGAATCTGTCTTTTCTTCCCTAAATGGTTAGCATTTTTGAAGAAACATCTTTTAGGGGAATATCAAACCAGGATAACCAACTGTGATTTGTCTGGGTCCTACAAAGAGCTGCATGCTGCCACCAATAATGACAAAATCAGAACCTCAGACCTAGATTAAACACCATGAAAAGCAACATAAAAAGACAAGGCCCCAAAAATCAATGTAGGAGGGTAGGCAAAATAGGGGGAAGGGATCAACAGGTACAAACTTCCAGTTATAAAATAAATGTCATGGAGATATATGCACAGCGTGGCGACTATAGTTAATAATGCCGTGTTGAAAGTTGCTAAGATAATAGATCTTAAAACTTCTCACTACAAGAATAAAAAATTTATAACTATGTACGGTGACAGATGTTCACTAGATTTATTGGGATGATCATTTAACATAATATTCAAATATCAAATCATTATGTTGTATATCTAAAACTAGTATAATATGTGTATCATATCAATAAAAATTGCTATATGTTATATCAATTTATATCAATATATAGAAGATAAATTACTCTTTAGTTGTTGGTGGTGGTTATGACAGGGAAGATTGAAGATGCTGAATATAGTTTTCAAATCCAACTCCACTACATAGTGTTTGCTCTTCAGAAAAACTGTTTTGACTCTCAGTCTTCTCATCTGTGAAATGGGGACAATAAGAGACCTACTTCATAAGACTGTGTGAAGCTTACATAGGATATTGCATGTAAAGCAATCAATACAAGCCTGAGTAAGTGCTCAATATTTTTATCAGTACACATGAGTCTTCTGCCTGTGTTTAGCACAGGGTGGTCACATTGTCTCCATTTTGTCCATCTGGTTATTTCTCTAAGTTATCAGAACTTCCCAAAACCAAGTCCTGGAGTGCTTGCTTCTAGAACACTTGAGTGTACTTGAGGTCTCCATGAGAATGAAGTATTCTAGAATAGAAGTCACGAGCCAGTCATACATATGACTCCACACAGGAACGCAAGTCTGGAATTCTCTCCTTTGGAGAGAGGCACCAGATAGCTCCCTAAAGGCCAATGGCAAGTCAAAGGTCATGCATCATGTTTGGCATTTTCCCATCAAAATTCATCTACCAGTGAGACTAGGTTTACATGACTAATCTTGTTTGGTTTGGCAATGTAACGAAATGTCAATAGACTGCCTATTTTGACAGAAATTATTAAATACACCAAAGGGAGTATTGCATGTGTGTTAGTCATCCAGAATAAAAATGAGCATACTTTCCTGAAAAATCCAACCATCTAATGAGATAATGGATCACCAGAATATTTCATATTTGAAATGAATACTTTGTTCCCATTCCTTCTTCAGTTGGAGAATTTTGCAGCTTTTGACAAAGTCTTGGGTTTCCTTTACCTCATGCCTGGATTCTCCACTGACACTCTAATGGGAATTCCATCTTCCAGCACAAGATAGTATATGGAATTAAAATGACAATAGCAGAAAGAAAGTAAGGAGTGCACTTTATACACTGTGCCACAGAATGTTTTCCTTGACTGTTTCTGTTATAGTCATTGACTATTTCTAAGGAAGATCCATTTGGAAATCTAAAAACATATTGTCTCTAGAGGCTAGCCTTTTGAAAATACACTTTTACCCATACATGTCATCGTAAATTATAAAAAAAGAATAATTGTAGATCAATCTACCTAATTTTAATTTTGTGGTTAGTTAATTACAAAAGCATATCCTTCTGGCACTACCCTTAGTCTATAAGGTATGTGTACTTCTTTTTTCAATATGAAGGAATGGTATTTTGGGGGGTGGGGAAGAAGTCCATATTTTCTTAAGGGAATATAATGCAAAACTTGCCACTTACTGAAATTTGAAGTGTGATGAACTCTCTGTAGTTCATGTTCACTCATTAACAATAACCTGTAGAGCTATGAGCTGGTAGAATGCAGCATTAAAAAAAGAAAACTTATGCAAAAGAAGAAATACAAAGTCCATTTTTATGAGTGCACAAATGTCAAAAATATATTAAAGGCATTTACAGGCTATCCTGTTCATTATTTTGCTGACTTAGAAACCTTGAAGTGTTTTGTATCCATTTCATTATCTGCAAAAGTATGAACTGTAATGGAATTTACATAAAAATCCTGCTAGAGAGTGGGGACTTTACTGCATAGTCAGCTTTGCCTCCTAATCCAATCTTCCCCAATGCAGTTGGTATGGCAGTTGCCAAACTCAAACAGCAGGATCTCTTTTGTAAAGAAAAGTATGAATTTCAGCTGTAAAATGAGCACAGGTATTTTTCTGTTACTCTGGATGCTTCCTCTTGCTTAGCTTACACAAGTCTAGTAGGAGGTATTATTAAATAGCCTTAGAAATTAGCTCCAGACAATTATCTTGGTTTAGCTGTGGAAAAAGACACAAGAGGCTTAATGAAAAGAGCATTTAAATTTTTATGATTGAATATCTGTTGGACACCTCTGCAGTTATTAACCCTTGTAGGCAAGATTTCAGATTTTAAAATTATTTTTAATTGAATGGTTTTGGGAAAATTGCAGATTAAAAACAGTTTTCTCCCCTATGGTAGATAGTCAGAGATCCCAGGGCAAACTGTGTAATAACATAGTTTATTTACTCTTTAAAAGTTTGTTTCATGGCAAGGAATATGCCCTGGTACAACGAAATTTGGATTTTCATGTTATAATAGATTTCTAGAAATACTAAGTAGAAAAGCGCATCTTCAGTCATACAGTTTTCAACCCACTCGTACAATCATCTTGTTCCAACACCCAGGGCTGTCTTTGCACTCAGTATTAAGTTTGCAGTGAGTTAAAGCTTCCTATGGACTCCCATAAGAGAATATGCCAAACGTTACTATTTTCTTGTTGTTTTCATTTTCTCCTATACTATACATAGCCAGAATTTTGGCTTTCTCAGTTTTGCTTCTTTCCCTGTGGTCTTTTCCATTCAAATAATTTCTCTGTCTCTATAACATTTGCTATTTTAAAATATTTGTTGGCTCTTATCGTGTCAAGTCTTAAAATTTACTTCATCAGTTGCTTTCATCTTTCCTCCCAAGCCCCATCCTAACCTCACTTTCTTAGTCACTTCATTATTTTTTTTTTCATCTTAATTCTCTCCAGTCTTCCACATATTTCTGGAATTGAGTTTATCCAAACTGAATGCACTTTTCCAGGTGCACCATATATCATTCCCTAAGTCTGGGATGTGATGGTTCTTTGTATACAGCCCAAATGCTAGCAGAGTTTGTCTTTTTTCCCTGATTACTGTCAGCATGCTGACTCAGAGTGTTTTTTGAACATTTACCACTGATGATCCCTGAAGGAGCCTTTCTGAAAAGGGCTATCTTCTTCTAACCAGGCTATCTCCTGGCTAGTCTATTTAAGGAATTTGATACAAGAAAAAACATGATTTTGTGAATTGTGTTAGAAAATTGTCCAGTTACCCTACCCCATCCCCTCCCATTTGTAGAAACACATCTACTTTGTTGGCATTTTCCTTCTTCTTAACCATGTCTTATGATGAAAATGAGATGAAAATGTATGTAAACAATTTGATGCTAGGGCTCTCAGAGAGAAAGTGGAGAACTCAGCTAAGGCAGATTCTCCTAGCTGTATTACAGATGTTATTTAAAAAAAAATTTTAAACCTTGAAAAGGCCTGCACTGAAATTTGAGTATTTTTTTATTTAATGTTAACATGCTTGGCCTTTATATTTTATTCAACTATTCATTCCAGTTCTTTTTAACCAATGTTTTTTTCCTATCAAGCAGTTGACAGTAGCTAGAAATTCAGGAACAAAAAAAAAAGAAATATAAAATTACCTGTCATATGACAAAATTTTAGTAATAAGTTACATAAATTTCTTTCTATGTCATCATAAGCAGTGCTATTCAATATTAAAAGATTATATGATTATTAGTTGGAAGTAGGCAATATCAAAATCAACCACAAACCACTTCAGGCAGTATAAGAAATGATCATATAAAACCTATGTATCTACAAACCAAATCTGGAGACTGTATGAGCTGATGAACATTGGAAAAATGTATTGTCCTACCTAAATTTTATATTAACATAAACATATATCATATCCATGAATTCTAGGAGTCTGTCAATTATAGCAACACATTCCCTCTTATTTGGTAACAGCTTTTCAGAAATTAAACCACATCAATCTACACATGCAATTTATTTTTTACTAAATGATAATAGCATACATTTACCTACTAATTACATATCACTCTTTTCTTTGAATTACAAAGTTTGACTCAAAATCTTTCTTCACATCCTTAATATGACTTTTGAGTCTTTATGGTGGCATCAAAGAGACAACCACACCACTACTCAGTTAACTCACCTTTGCTTATGTATCTCAGTCAATATTCTTTAGGTTATATGTCTAAACAAGAGAACAGATCCAAAAATTAATGGCATTTGTCATTTAAAAGTCTGCAGTAGTCTTTGGGTACTCTTGGCTTCCGGAGTCAAAACCGTCACATGATCAGGTTTCCCTCCATAGGGGGGCTCTTTCTTTTCCAGGAGGTGTCTGTACACATCAGGCTGTCCCTTGTAGAAACTTTGGTAGTTCTGGTCTCATAGCCTCTGTCTTATTCCAGCAGAGCCGTGTGTGAGAGCTTCTTCCACCTCAGAGCTTACAAAGTCCTGGGCCCAGCTCTCACTAAACTGACGGGGTCCTGTGTTCTTTCCTGGACTCCTCTCCGTGGCCGGTCACATGGGATTTATGAAGTTACCTAAACCCCACCTCACAATTCAAGAGACCTTCTTGTGATGATGGAAATGTTCTATAAGCCACACCGTCCAGTACGGTAGCCACAAATCAAGTGTGTGGCTATTGATCACTTGAAATATGCCTGATGCAACTGAGGAACTAAATTTTAAATTTTAAATTATTTAGGTTTAAAGTAAATGGCCACTTCTGTGTTGTACAAGCAAAGCTCTAGACTAGAGTTTGGTGTGTGAGTCAAACCTATTTAGACTACATGGGCTGAGGAATGGTTCTCAAAAGGAAAAGATTTCTTTAGAATAGCAGGTCCTATTTTATCAGAAATGGGACATATAGATGCTAAGGGTGTAAAAACAACAGATGTTCTCTATACTGTACCCTAAAACTTGAACTTTTAATTAACACCTTAGGACTGAGAGTTTAATTTCACATTTTATGGCTGGTATCATATCACCTGCAGTTTTTCTATTTTTCTCTATTTTTTAATTTTCTTAATTAAAATGCATACGGTAGGAACTTTGGGCACAGCTGTTTAGGGTTAAGTGAGAATGCAGCTCAAGGTATTGTTAGGGATCCACTGCCATAAATGGAATTATCTTTTATGTACACTTTGCTTATTTTCTCAAAGGACATTTTAAACAACATATATGAATTCAAATTTAAGTTAAAATTCATGGGAACTTTTTGACACAAATAACTCAACCAAAGTAACAAAAGTATTAATTATTTTCTAGGCATCATTAATGCCAAATATACATGGTGACAATTGCCCTAAAATGTATTCCTTTGCCTGAAGTATGGATATTTTTTTACACTGACACATTCATTGATTCAACTAAGTTCCCAAGACAAACACATTCCTGCCCACATGGAGCTTATGACTCTCAATTTTAAATATGTAAAATGTGAAATATCATGAATCTTATATTTGAGGAGAAAGATACCAAATTATATATGTTTATTATAGAAATTTAGAAATATGGAGACATAATAAGAGAAATAATTATCTATTATCCCATCACAAAGTGATAACTCCCTTTAATGTTTTAATATATATTTGTTTTGACTTTAAAAACCATATGTGTGTGAGTACTCCATTTTTAATAAGGATGAGAACCTATTGTAGTTATTCATTTTTTTAAAGATTTATTTATTTATTTTTAGAGAGGGAAGGGAGGGAGAAAGAGAGAGAGAGAGAAACATGAATGTGTGGTTGCTGGGGGCCGTGGCCTGCAACCCAGCCATGTGCCCTGACTGGGAATCGAACCTGCGACACTTTGGTTCGCAGCCCACGCTCAATCCACTGAGCTACGCCAGCCAGGGCTCTGTAGTTATTCATTTTAAAAAATATTTTATTTATTTTTTCAGAGAGGAGGGGAAGAGGAGGAGAAAGAGGGAGAGAAATATCAATGTGTGGTTGCCTCTCATGTGTCCCCTACTGGAGACCTGAACCACAACCCAGCAGACATGTGCCCTGACTGGGAATCAAACCTAGTTATTCATTTGTAACCTAATTTTTAACACATTCTTAAAAACACTGTGTTTAATGGCTGCATAGTATTCCACTGGGTGAAAAAGTATATATATAATATCTAGTAGGTATAATACTTAGCTTAACAGAATGTATATGTTTTTAAGTATGTTGAAAAATGTAAGTTCCAGGCAGGCAGATATTTTTGACTATTTTGTTCACTGCTGAATTTCAGTGCTTAGAACAGTGTCTGAAATCTAGAATGCACTCAATAAATGTTTGTTAAATGAATGAGCATTGATATATTTCCAATTATAATTCAAAGAGCCAAGTATGACATGGCCCATTTTCCTAACCCTCATCAACTCTTGGATTTTCCTTCTCAGTTTTGTAGACAGAAGATGGTATCTCATTCCAGTTTTGTTTTAATGTCTTTATTTCTACTGAAAATACAAATTGTGTCAAATCATGCTTGCTTAGGCAACACATTTTATACAGGAAGGAATATGTGGCCTAATTTTGGCCAATTGTCTCAAAAACCTTAAACTTTCGACTAAGCAAATTCTAGTGGGAAGATTATGCGTTTGGAAATCACATTCCAGGCCACTGAGACACCATAGGACTTAGATAAGTTGCTAACCACACTTTACCTCATTATTACATCTTAGCACATATGGAGCTTACAAGTGCAGGTAATGTGTTTTAATTAATCACCAAATAGAGAAATCTGAAAGAAGAGATATGTTACTCTTTCCCTAATTTTTGCAGAACTTAATCTTTTCTCTATGTCCTGTATTGAACTCAGCCTCCTATTTAAGCGTAATAGTCGTTTATTGTAAAAAGGGAAAACTCACAGATACCAAGGTTGGGAACTCCAGTCAAACATCACATGGAGCCATAACCAGGTCATATACCACAGAACAAACACATTTCATGGGAGCTGTCTCTCGCTGAGCATCTGCTTTTCTCTTGTTTTCATTTCTCTCTTTCTTGCTCTTACCCCTTCTTTATTCATTCTTTCTCCATCTCCCCCAATCCCTCTCTCTGTCTCTCTGTTGTCTCTCTCTCTCCTTCCTCCCCTTCAAGTGACTTTCTCTGCTTCAGTGCAAGCACAGGCCCACACATGCCCCTGCACTGGCTTTGCATCCCTTTCCTATTCCAGCACTTTGTTAACTGTGCTCCAGTTCCAAATTTTCTAAAGACGGGATAAGATCCACCATTTTGGGGCAGATATTTCCCTTCTATCTGTCTCCAGTTCAATTGGCTATGATGATAGGGAAGGATCACCCAGTTCAAATACTGGACCTAGTACCCACTATAGATATGGGGCTAATTTTCAAAGAAAAAGGTCAGGGCTGGCAAATGCCCCAGTAGGCATATGTAGTACTATGCCTGTATTTGTTAGATGCTGGAATGCAAATGTAAGCAGAAAGTAGTTTCTATTATGCAATAATTCACTAATCTAACTTGAGTATACAACTTTTACAAATCTTCATCATCATTTTGAAAGTCATTTATGGTAATCAGGGATTTTTAAAAATCTAGTTTTAATTCTATTGTTAAGCTTCTCTATATTTACTTTTCAGCTTGTGTTTTGCCATTGATCTTTGTCAGAGGTCTTTGATTCCACAGAAACAAAATCTTTTAAGTTTATTTTCTGTTCTACCAAGTATAGGTTTCTATTTGTAGTTATTTTTAACTGGGGTGCTGTATCTAGCAATTTTAGTATTTTCTGCAGTGTTTTTCTCAAAATTATCTGACTGTGCAAAAATTAAATAAATGAAAAGAACTACCTCTTGCAATGCCACATTTCAACCATTTTTAGAGATAATCCATTATTAACTGTGCTCTCTATACTAAGCAAAATGATTCATCTGAACTAGTGATTTGATGATCTGTGTATTTCTTCAATATTTTCATTTTCTTTGCATTTCATAATTTTTATATATTCCCCTCCAATTCTGTTGTAATTTAAATCTGTTATGGGATAAATGAAATAATTTTCATTCTCATTTAAGTAATTTCTGACAGTTAACCTTCCCAATCCTAGCTAGGGTTATTCTGAGGAAAAAAAAATACACCACATTTAATTTACACTTATGAACAATAAACTGTTCAATATTTAAATTGAGCCATCTCCATCATGAATATCCATCACTTTGGTCATATATTCTAGATCTTATAATGTATGATAAGTGGCCAAATTTATGGGATTGGCCATGCTGCTGCGTCATTCCTACCACTATGCAGACATGTCCTCCAATTGTGGCAGTATGTGTGTAATGACAGTTTTCTTTAATGACTGATTGGGAATGGATTATCACGGTTTAGCCACCATGATGAGCATCAATCACAAGGACAGTCAAAGATGTCAAATCCGCAGAGATGCTCTTTAATCTTATGGTCTTAGAAAGTCATAACTGTCAGCACAGATCCAAGAACTGTCTAACTCGGTTTTCCCTATCTTTTCTTTTGTTAGAAGAACCATATTATACTGGAAAACATTGTTGAAGAACTCCACTTTTAGTTTTGTTTGAAAAACCATACAATGGCCCAAGCCAGGCACATTGTAGTAAGTACCATGCGAGGTGTTTTGCACACCCTCGACCAACCCCTTTTCTCTGAGAACTGATCCCACATCTACAGAGGTGGCACTTTGTGCTGAATTGGAGATCAGAAATATTTGTAAATTAAATTTTGCTTTACTAACTCTCATAACACTTATTCAAAGAAATTGGTGCAAAACATGCTATTTATTTAGTCAACAGATATTGCTTATTTTGCTTCAAACACAAAGAGAACCACTGATCTAGAAAATGTACTTTTTATAAAACCCACTCTTACCTTAATGATTCAGGTAATTGAGGGAAAAGGTTTTTTTTGTTGTTGTATTCTTTATTCGACATTATTGATCAACTTGATTCTCTGCTTCACCTAGTATATACAGACAAACCTGTGATTTTATAGAAAACTTGTCAAAGGTATCACAGTTGCCTTCCCATGATTCAGGTAGGGTAAAATTATGAGTGTGTTTCCCTGGGGTGCAGTAAAATAGTTTATTCATTACTACTTCCTCAACATCTCACTCACAGGTGGTTAGATTTTGAAGGATTATTAACTAGGCTTGTGCAGGCAAGTACAACAATTTGACTTCAGAAAGCCATTATCTGAACCAGCTTCCCTCCGGCTAGGACCCAAGGATATTATTTACAGAAATGAACCAGTGTATTATGTTTAATACATTCTTTGAACATTTGTACATATGAGTATACTATATCAAGTTTTCCTATTGAAATATTTCTATGTTGCATGAGTTCATTAAAAAATTTTTCCCACATAATTTTGTGCCTTAATTCCGTTAGGCTTTTCAAGTTCCTCCAGTGGCTTCCTAATCTATTAACTTTTATGCTTCTCCTCGCCAAATGGGAACTCTTAGCTTCTTCAAAATCTGTTTCAAAACCTATTTTCTCCAAGGATTTTTCACAATAAACTCCATTTGGTTTTGCCTTTTCTCTAGAGACTTCCTAAGTAAGATTTCAAATGTTCTATCATCTTTTTTTTTTTGGTATGGCATATATACAATGTTTATATGTTCGATTTGAACTGCTTTATGCTTTGTTTATATATATGTATGTATATGTGTGTGTGTATATAGCAATTGTCGTCATTTCCTTATTTTAAAGATGTGTGTGTTTGCTTTTCTCGGTGCATCTTGATAATTCCTTGCCTGAGCCTTGAGGAAACCTGACCTATGCGTTTTTTGTTTCTGTTTTTATTTTTCCAGATGGGGTTCAGTACCATTTATCACTCTTGACTAAGCAGCAAATATATTTTTTCCACTGAAGAGTGATGATATAATTTGCAGTTTTCTCATAGATTAATTTACCCATTAAAATTATTTATTGATCACCTCCTGGGTGCCTCGTACTGTGCTGAGCACTTGGGATACAATGACAGGAGAGAAAAGCTCAGCCCCTGTATGGCTTACAATCTAAAGCAAGACAGTCTGTTCAAGGCACTTAAATCATCATGCTACCAAGGATGGTTCCAGTGATTACATGTTAGCCTGAGATGAGAGTGTCACTAGTCCCTGTGTGCCCTGCTTTACTCAGTCAACTCTTTACAGCTGTTCACATAATGACGGAACATGTCAATTACAGTAACTGTGAGAAATCCATGTATTTTTCAAAGGGAAGTGAGCAGTAAATCACATCTTCATTGTCTTGACCTTAGAGCCAGTCACAGAAGAAACAGAGGAAAGGAATGCTGCCTGCTGCCAACTATTGTTAAGAGAGTGCAATGTGAGATCCACCCCCAGAGCACTAGTTGATGTATTGCCCTAGAATCTCTAGATGTGTCAGTCATGAGAAATGCATCACATAAATATCTCAGCAATAAACCTATTTGAAACTATACTTACCAGAGAAAAGTTTGCGAGAACTACGTATGCTCTTTAACTCTATCATTCTTGCTAGATTCTGCCTTGGAGTTTGCTAGTATCATTATTAATATTTACTGTTAACTGCTTATGTATATTATTTGAATGCAAGCATGGACTTACAGATGTACTGTTTTTAGTGACAAAGATAATGATAACTAAAGTGGTGATTAAAAATACACTATAACTTAGCACCTTCGTAACAATCCCAGAGCTCTTTACAAAAGCAGTAAGACAACAAATAATAACAACTGTGTTCATCATAACCTAGTTTAAAAAGATAATACTTAAAAGTGTAGCATTTTTTAAAACCCTTAAATCAGAAGATACAAAGTTTCATGTTGAAGAAGGCCAACTTTTAGAATCTACTAATGGAGCATGGTAGAATATGTGACTAACACACAAATGGCTCTTAAGTTGGAAAGGGGTAGAATAACACCTGTATGTCTTAGGATTATTCTTTTCCTTTATTAATAAAAATTCTCAATTAACCAGATTTTATTTGTTTATTTAAATTGCAAAAGAAAAAGGTGGACTACAGGAAAAGTTTATAACAGGGATTTTTTTTTCTTTAAAGAAACTTTAGTACTCTTTAATCTATATACTCTCTACCTCTAGATTTCACAATAGCCACAATGTTCATTACAATGGTCTGAGACACTGAAGAATTTCAGTTGTCAAGTACTTGGCTATATTCACTGTATTTCTTTTTTTATTTTAATTTTTTATTGTTGTTTAATTACACTTGTCCCCATGCCCCCCCCCCCACCATTACTCCTACACTGTTTTACTTAATTCGGCTTACAAAATCAAATAGAATTTCAGTGACATGACACTGCCGTGTGGGCTAAGTAGTATGTGAGCAGGAGAGAAAGGGGACTTCCTTCACATTGTCAGGTCACTTCAAACAAGGGGCTCCTGACCACACTGTAAGGAGTCAGATCCCATGTGTAAACTGTTCAATGCCTAAAGAAGCTAAAGAAAGCAAGACTGATCATTAATATGCCTTGTATTGGTTTGCTCTGTGGCCATAACAAAATACTGCAGGCTTAAACAACAGAAACTTACTTTCTCCAAGTTCTGAAGTCTGCAAGTCCAAGACCGAGGTGTTGGCAAATTTGATTTCTTCTGAGGCCTCTCTCCTTGGCTTGTAGATGGCCACTTTTTCACTATGTTCTCACACAGTGTATCCACTACTGTCATGCCTTTGTCCACCTGCCTCTTGTAATACACAAATCAAACTAAGTGAGGGCTCACGTTAATGTCCTCACTTTAATTTTATAGATAAATACAGTCACATTCTGAGGGCTTCAACAAAGGAATTTAGGGGGATACAATCTAGCTAATCACATGTTTTGTAGTGAATTGAACAATGTTCCCCCAGTAGATAGGTCCACTTTGAACCTCTGAACATAACCTTATTTGGAATAAGGTCTTTGCGTGTATAATTAAGGTAAAGATCTCCAGAGAGGTCACCCAGACAGACTTAGGGTGAGCCCTAAAGCCAATTGTGTGTGTCCTGAGTTATGTCTGTATGACTAACAGAGAAGAGGGAGACACACAGAGGCACAGAAGAGGAAGGCATAGGAAGACAGGGGCAGAGATTGAAGCGACATGTCCACAAATCAAGGAACACCGAAGATTGCTGGTAGCTAGAGAAGCATGAAACAGATTCTCTTTCAGAGTCTCTAAACCCTGCTGACAGCTTGGTTTTGGGCTTCCTGCCTCCAGAACTGTGAGAGAACAAATTTTTCTAGTTTTTGATAATTTTTGTGACAGCCACAAGAAACTAATACAGATATTGGTGCAGGGCAGCAACAAACACAGCCTCATGTACTAATGACTTCCACGTGTGAGGAAATTAAATACTTTAATCATCTATGTGAGATAGGTTCCATTTTATTCATTTTACAGTGAAGACTCTTAAGTTTAAAGAGATGTGAGTAAACTCCTCTGGAAGAAACAGAGTAAATGTTAAAGCCGGGATTCAGACTGCTATCAGTTTGACTCGTGTTGTGGTCATTCCACCATGCAGCACCGAACTGACAGATTAGAGTACCTTTGGGCTATGATGATTAAAAATTTTGTGCTGAAAGGGCTCAAATTATTGAGTTTAGGCGGAAAAAAAGATCAGGCAGAAGAGTCAACCTCCCTCAATATTATAGGGAATGCCTTGCCCAAACCTCATTCCATAACTATGGCAGGTCACCCTTTTCTCCTAACTTCCTGAATCCCTTGGGGCTGCTATGATTTATCTTCTCCCTCAAGGTTCTGCTGAACCTAATCTCACCAACAATTCACTGTTGGGCGGGAATGTGCTTTTCCTTGACAGACTATTCTGGATCCTGGGTATCATGAACTGACTGTACGTGGTCACCGAGGACAAGTGGATAAGAAATAAAGACAGAGATGACAACTGGAGTTTTATGTTACCATCCTTATTTTATGTTAACCCACTTAGAAGGTTTTCCCCTTCTCCATTTATAGCTCTAGGAAGACTCCCTCAATCTCAACCCTGTCCCAAGGCTCCAGTTGGTAACTTTTGTCATGTTAATCGAACCCAATTTTTCTAACTTATTTGGCTCAGATATTTTCATACATTTATGTCTTTCAAGTTCATGGCATACTTTCACTTTCCTGCTCCTCAAAAACCTGTAATACTGCCAGCATGATCTGAGTGCACCGATACTTGCTGACTAAACAACCAATAGGATCCTAGCCACGGAGCAACTAGGGTCGTCCTGGCAGGTGAAACCTTTCAGGTCTGGCCTTCAAAGTTAAAACAATGTACATCTGTTTCTATTTACAATGGCAAAACTAGGAGATGTTCAAACTTCCCAACCCCATATATATTTACCTAATAAAATATTATCACTGAAATTATCAAACTATCCTTTGATACTTTCGATATAACTAAGGATTTAAGAATGAAATGTAACCCAGATTAGGATGAAAAATTTGAAGCAATCTGGTAAAAATGATCACAGCAGCCTCAGATCTAAATTTAAATAATAATGATGTCAAAAAATAAACAAACTCTGTGTATCCTGCAATGCAGAAAATGAATCAACATTGCCCAAGTATGCCTCCATGGTGCCAGACAATTTGACAAGATCTAGATTTAGGTCAAGATTGAATGCTGAGCTAACTGACAGGCAATATACCAACCAACATCTCCCATACTTGGGGCCTAATTCTAAGAACTGAAAGAATGACAGGTTCTCTGAGCTGGCCCTTATCCTTTTATAGTAATTTCTAGTAGTACACTCAGAAAGTATTGAAGACACTCTTCAGTCTCAATTCGATTCTCCATCAGTATGGGCAGCCTAACACAAGGAAAGTCAGTCAAACAACACAGTGAAAAATGAAACATTCCCACAAATTTCTAGAGATTCTTCCATCTACACCCAAACCAGAGAGATTACATGCATAGTGTTCACCATCAGGGCCTTATAGAAAAGTAGACAGACAGGCACAAAGAAGTTGACAGGGCAGTTAAGGTGAGCCTCAGAAGAGACCCCACCTAGTTTAGTGGGGTATTCTTCCTTCTGTTACTCAGCTGGAAGTTCTACTTTTCCTCATTCTGTATGGTGAGCCTGCAGTGTGTTATGATTTTTCTCCCTGTCTTCTCCTGATGCAATCTGGCATTTGAACACCTGTGTTTCTGACCTCACCTTAAGCCCTGAACTTTGTGCTCTTTACCTGGGGCCCTTAACCTGGTGACCTAAGAGAGCTGTTCTAGAGAACTGATCAGTTCTCTAGATTCTATTTTCACAACAATTGTCCTAGTTATAGGGCTCCAGCTGGCAGGACTTGGAATGCCTCTGTTGTCACTCATTCCTCCAGGTGCTCCCCTCTGCCTGCTGCCCCAGGGACCAGTGGCCTAGTGTCCTCCTGAGAGTGCTGGTACTTTTGCTTTTGGAATAATCAGACCAAGAGAAAGAACTTTGCAAAAAAAAAAAAGACCTTTTGTGCTGGCAACTGTAGACAAGGCCATCTATTCAGCATGAAGGAAATCAGCAAAGCAAACCTGACAGACAGAAAACAAAACAAAACAAAACCACAACCTCACATAACAAGAGTTGAATTAATTAACTCAGCTTTCCTAGGGCAACCTTAGTTGTCTAGATTGCAGCCTCTCAAGTCAAATTGCAGGGTTCCACCCCTGGTTTCACCACTTGCTACATGACCTTAGGTGAATTATTCAACTAAATACCTTAGTTTCCTCATCTTTGAAAAGAGGATAGATGTGTTGGGAGGTTAAAAATGAAATCATTCATGTAAGCATCCTCAGTAGTGCTTGCATATAGCAAGTGCTCAACAAATTATTAATGGTTTGATAGAGCCTATCAACCCATTTCCTCTACCTTAGACACAAAGCCATCAGCTTCGTCAAAAAGCCCTGTCTTGGACCAGTGAGATGGAGCCAGAATAAGATCTTATTAACTATTTATATTAGGGCATAATGAAAACTAATGTTTTCTACCCTAGCTCTACACTATGGGAGGCAGAGAAAAGTAGAAAATGAGCCTAACCTGTTAATGGTGATTGATACATACTGATTGATTGATATATAAAGGTCAATGAAGCGCAAGATACTTGCCTCAGCAGAGGCACTACAAATATCAAGCTTAGACTCAACTCTACCCAGCATGCCACACAAATCTCTACAATGCTACAGTTTCTCAACAGGAGAACTCTTGGGGTGGTCACTTTAAAGAAAACAGTGTAGTTAACCTGTTTTTCTTCCAAATGATTCTCTGAAACAATTCTTATTCTATTTTTCATCCATTTAACAAGGCTTTATTAAACACCTACTGAGTACATAGCCCTCCTGGATGCATATTCACTTTAAAAAGTTTGCTTGAGTCAGAACAAACCACAATGAGTGACTAACATTCTTGAATATGATTTTTACTCTATGTAGTAACCATGTCTGAAGTGGCAACTTATTTTCGATCTCTGAGTAATAGCCATTGACTCACAGTGCTTAAAACCAACGTTTTCCTTTTGGTTATTTTTCTAAAGGGAAATCAAGCTCTTAGACTTGGCAATATTTGTTACAACTTCAATGCCTTTAGGCCTGACCTATTGCATTGAAGAAGAAGCCTAACAGAGTTGAGAAAACAGCAAGATTATTCAGATACAGATTTGGAGTCCGGACATACACACAGACATGACTCAAAAGTTATAAGCCCCCAGAATACTTACTGTTTGTACTATATTGACTTGCCACTCAGCTCTAGCCAACATTCACATTTAATATTTAGAAGTTAAACCATTTGGTATGCTTTCTCCTCTATATCCCCTCCCTAGATGATGTATCTACAAGATCAGTTGCTATGAATGGAAGTGAGGGAGATTTTGAGAGGAGAAAGGCATGCAATATAGCAAAAGGGATGAAAGAAGTTCAGATCTCAAAGAGAGTAATAGAGAAGGAGGGTCACAACCTGCAAGTTGAGTGTGGAAAAGCAGAGTGATGGATTATTGAACAGAATGGGAAAAGGCATGGTTAAAGGTTTCTATTACCGCAGAAAGAAGGGCTTCATATGGAAGAAAGTATATTCTCTGAACTGGAGTGTTCTGTTTGCAGCACACTGAATGGTCCTATACCCCTTTTGTACATTACAGGCTGGAGGCTAATCTCAGGTGAAGACAAGACAAGGAAATTCTAAGAAAAGTGACAGGTTACAGAGTAAGGGTAAAAAAAAATCAGAGTGAAATGAAGTTGAAGAGTGAGGCCAAAATAGATATCAGAAATGGGAAGGAAACAAAGAACCAGTGATTTTTAAAAAGGGGGTATATTATAAGGAAAAGGAAAGCATACAAAAACAATTTTATGCTTTCCTTGAAATTTGGAGTAGTCTTACTTTTCAGAAGACAGACATTTGGGGCAGTGTATTTTAGCATCTTGAGTGCTCACCACTGAGATACTGAAGCTTAGTTCAGATAGATACGGTCTTTACATTTCAAGATCTATACCCTGAGATCAACTTTCACATAGTAGTAATTATATACAAAACAACATAATTAGATGATTCAATTACATTTAATTGAGTATCACCTTTACTTCTTACAAGACTTGGAATATTTGCACTTAAAATTTAAAGGTACATGTGAATTTTATACAAACCTGTCCTCTTTTTCTCTAAAACCTAACATACTAATACTCACTGACTAAATTCCCCTAAGCAGCAATATTTTTCTAAGTAGAGAAGTCAAATGAACACAACTTTTAAATATTTCTGACCAACAGGACTTCAACATTCAATGAAGCTAATGTAATTGGTGTAGTGATTATCTGAATGCCTTTGACGTCAAAGTCTTGCTCCAGAACTTCAAAATTCACTTCACTCTGATATATAAGTAGACATGCTTTTTCCTACTGTAATATAAACTATACATATTAAAATTTTACCCAAAAATTGAACACAAAAAGGAAAGTGCAAACATTGCCAAGGATTTTGATAAAATTTAATTTGTTTTGAAATATCTTATTATTCAGGAAATATATAAAACATAAGCTAACTGTGAATGTGGTTGGTGTATATTTTACTATTTGCATGACAAAAGACTGAAGTTTTGCTGTTGTGGGTTTACACTAGCAAGCGCATTTTTAAAAGGGAGAAGTATGTGTTACAATGAGAAAAGAAAAATGGAGCCAGAATGTGGAAAATCTACGTTTTAGCTTTAGTCCTCCTTTTGCCTATTACCTGTGTTCCTTATTTTTTCTTTTAAACTGAGAATAATATGTTACCCGCCTAATTTGTTGAGTATAAAAAATGTTGTAAACCAAATCTGCACAAACATATGAAACATAATTAGTTATTTAAATGTAGTTCCCTTAGGAGTCACGAACACCTTTACTCAATAAAGTTTTGTTATCCAACACATGGCTAATTCACTTTTCTTCATATTGTCAAATCCTTGGACTTTTCTTCTACTAGTGGAAAAGCAGAAAAGAGAGATGAAAACATTTCACTTTTCAAGTCAATGCCTTTATTATCATATATTGAACTACTCTGGTTGAGGGTTTTTAGGGCGACAGCATTGCATTCAACACTTGAAATCAAGCATTTGATGTCTTATTTGTACCTTCACTTTTAAATGGCATCAAGTGAATAATGGAAGTGAAGAATGCAACAAAAAATAACTTACTCCAGAAATGAACGTTCCCCAAAAGGAACTTGTTTGCAATTAGGCTTGTTATTATCATTCCAGTCTTCAGCATAGAGAGGGATCAAGGAAATTTATGACATGAATGAATGAATAGATGAATGAGTGTCTCTATCTTTACCAGAAAAAAATCTTCCTATATCTAATTATTTGCCATGTTGTCACTTTTACCAAAATTTTCCCTCTGTCCCCAAATAATTGTCTTCCCCAGGATATCTGAATTGTGATTTATTGCCAAATGTAGAACCTACAGTCATCTTTTAAATTGTTTGGAAAGTTCAGTAGTAACATATCTCTTCTACTTAATCCAGAGGTGAAATTTCCAGAAACACTTAAAGAAAACAGGGACAAGAATTAGAGACTTTAAAAAGGGGAGGGGGGGGGTGGCTATCCTTCCAAAAAAAAGTGATGTAAGTGGTAAGGAAGTTAAGAGACAATGCTGAACAAATAAGTTTGGGAAGAAAGCTAGCCTTTTACAGAGTACAAGGAAACAGAAAGATTGAAGTACTTTTGGCCAGCCTAATGAAGGGTTTTGAAATTGAGGGTCCTTAGAGGAAACCTGGAATTAGAACAAGTTAAAGAAGTAAAGAATGTTGGGAATGAATGGAGAGAGCTTGTTTGTCTAGAGTTGGTGCCTTAATAGAGAAAAGGCAGCCAGATGCAATGGCCACCGCTGATAAATTGGCATGTGTAAGAATGGGGGCAGGAAAGCACAGTGCTAATGACGGTTAGAGATTTTTTTTTTAAAGGAGAACATGAACTAATCCAAAGGAGTTACTTAAAATTACAGTTTGCTTCCCCCCTCCTTTCTTTCTCAGAATTGTTTAAAGAGAAGAGGGAGAGGAAAAGGAAAGGGGTAATTTATAGGATGTACCTTAGGAACTATTATTAGAAGAATAAAAAAGAGAACTACTGGCAAATGTAAGTGCATTAGAAATGCAGTAATTAAAAGGTTCTATAAGAAAATGTGAAAATCAGAGCTAACAGTCTTCTATTAACCTACTGTGACTTATAATTCACATTCCTCTTTTTTCTCCTAGCATAAATTTTCCTGTTCCTTGTGTAATACCTACATGCAAATTTTTTGTTGTGGGAACCCTATACATGTAGTAGTGTAGATGTTAATTTGTATTTGTATGTGCCTCTAGTTTGTCAGCTTTAATTTTCGGGCAGAATTTCTCTGTGTTTTGAAAAGTGCCCAGCAAGCTGCTCTGTTAGCAACTGATGTCTATTTTGGTAATATAGTAGTTATCAGTAAGTGATATGGAAAACAATGAAATGCATGACAACATTGAGGGAAAGGAAAAGACATGGGTAGATGTAAGTGGTGATAAAGTGTACTTATTCTGGGAATACTGAGATGATACATTACATGTGAGGAAGTAGGAAGTTAAGGATATATTTAGGAAATAAAGTGGGAATACAATCAATGTAAGGGATGTGATGAATCAGTTCTTAAGGAAATTAACCTGAAGGATGTTTATGCCATTAATGAACACATGAAAACACTTGTGTTTCTAAATCTTAAATTAAGATATGTTCATAATTTTGTGAGAAATCAATATCCATTAAAATACAGATGAGCAGGTTTGGCATGTTCTAAATGCTATTTACATTACCCCATTTTAAATGCTTCTAAATTGTGTCAGATAGGAACTAATGGGATCCCCACTTCTGAATGAGAAACAGCTTGCTCAGTCACACATGTGGTTAAGTGGCAGAGATTTCAAATGCTGGTTGAGTCCTGCCTGAGCCACGCACTGGTAACCACTATTCCCTCTCAGTCCAGGAGAACCATGAAGATAAAATGTAACTATTGTAGGTGAAATTTTTACAAAGAAACCAATAGCTACATTTAAGTACCTCATTGAAAAGGCAACACATCCTGAAGAAATAAGAAAGTTCTTTGCGTTCTCTACTCCAGAGCTGAAGATGGTCTCTCCTGGCCTTATTGCAGCATGCCAAATGCCACTCAAAAATAATGTCTCAAAGTAGATAGCTTATTACAAGCCAGTGTCTGAGACGTTGGTACAAATAGAGCAAAAAAAGAGAAACAGAACAACCAGATATTGCTATTTAGGTACCTCTTTCTTCTGCTGTATATTCATTATCAAGTATCTCTGGTTCCAGCTCAAATTAAATCTCATTAAATTATAGTTGAAGGTGCTTTTGTTTTTCTTTTTTGTATGAGATTTGAGAGGTGGTAATGATTTCTGAATTTTTAAAAGTTATCCCCAGTAGCTCTTGCACCTCATTTATTCCAAAGACAGCATAGAAAATAATTTAAGAACAAACGAAGTACTCCAGTACTTTAATCATTTAGCCAGGGATGAAGAGGAAGCATTTCAGAAGACAATAAATATGAAAGTGTTTTTCCTGATAACTAGAGGCATCATTTCCCGGTAATCCTTGATTAGTGGGGATGAAAGACACTGTGAGGCTAGGAAGAGAACACTTCACAATACTAACAAAAAATAGTTTAACTTTTTTTTAGCAATGTAAAATTTACCAAGTGCATAAGCACATAGCTTTCTTTTTTCTCATTTTTGTTTAATAATTTTTATTTATAATCTATAATTATACAAGATAGACATTTCTTATATACTGTAGTTTAGGCTCAAATTTTAGCTTACTGTAAAATAAAAGTTTTCAATTCTTTAATCTGCCTTACACTGTAACCTATAGAATCAGAAAAAACAAGAAGGAAACTTATGAAGCAAATGCATTGTATTTAAAGCACATGTATCTCTCTTGATCTATCTCCCTGAGTGGCAGGAGCTTTGTATTTTAGAAAAGTCATTTATCCTTTCTTAAGCATTGGCTTTCTCAATTGTAAGATGGGAACAACAATGATTCTCCTTAGGCATCAAATACCCCTGCAGTACACCCTTTGTCCTGTAGTTTCTAGGCTACCAGGGCTTGTATATTTCATCAGGGAACTTCTAAACAATCTGAGATGTTTTTCCCTCCCCTGCAAATTTGCCATCTATAGGGTGCTTGGCTAGTTTTGTAGTTGAAGTTTTAATAAACACTTGTGTGACATTGTTTACCTTGTAAAATGGCCAGAGACCAAAAGAAAGAGGACTGCTATGTTCATCAATGCAGAGAGGGGTATAAAAGCATGTCAGTATGTCAGAGGAAATCTTTTAATGGGTTCAGGTACTGCTTGGTTAAAGACAAAGGAAAATGCAATTCATTATATAATAATATAATACACAGTGATAAAATGAAGTTTAGGGATATTTGTTGTATATTTTGACTATTTTGTGGGGAGTTTTTCATCTTGATTTTGATTTCTAAATACCAATTGTAGGTGGACAGTATGCCTTTGTGAATATGTGTATAACATGTATACTAAATTATATACATTAGGAAGAAATAATTTATTAAATTTGAAAGCATAAGGTGCTAAATACTAAGAAGGCAAAATGGGTGAAGGAAACAAGTTATTTTAAAACTGTTAATCTATACTTTATAAAATGCCATTGAGGATGAACTAGAGAAATGATATGTTATTGTGTGAAGTATTCTCTAGTTGAATAGATGTACTATGCAAAAGTCAAGATATGTTATAGTTATTAAAACATATTATTGGATTTTTCTAGTAATTTTAAAGTATAATGGTTATTTTGGCTATTCTCTGTAATAATGAGCAAACTAATTTAAATTTGTACTTTAAATATTATTTATTTAAGAAATAATGTAGAATTACTAGGATTATTTCCATAAAATGATCTTTTCATTTTCTCCCACCCTTATTTTTTTCTCAAAAGTAATCATTTGCAAGGATAACATTTTTAAAAGAATTGAAAGAACCATACAGTAATTTAGTGAAAAAGACTTTAATAATTTAATATATAACATATTTTCTTATTTGACTGAAAAATAATGTGTCCTTTAATACTGTATATGTGTATGTAGCAAAGAGAAAATATGTATTTAGAAATACATGAAGCTAACAGATTATTTTATTGGGTTTTTTGCTTAATTTTAGGATCTTGATTTTAAATGGTGACTTTGGACACAAACGCACATCATCTTCATTTTACCAAAGACCGGAGATTAAGAAAGTAGGAGTGCTTTGCCAAAAGTTATATAACAAGAGCTAGGAAGAGTTACAGCCAGGCCTCAATATTCCTTGTCCAATACTTTTTGTGAGATAGACGCTATTGAAATGTTTACTAATCTATCTTAGAATTTAACTACTTTCATACTCTTTCTTTCCTTTTAACTGATAATATCAATTCTTTAAATTTATAATGATATCATTGGAGTAGACACATATCCATTGAGCTAAGGAATAAAATACTAAATTTTGCTTGAGAATAATAGAGGACTTTGGACCATATCCACAATTTAAATCATTAAAATAGAGTCACCATTTGTGGAGTTAGTGAAACATTTATCTGCAAAATGGCTAATGAATAATAGCTTGATTTATAGGTTCTATCTCAATCATTTCACTTTCCATTCATTCTTGCTCAAGGACACATGAGCTTCATCAGCATAGTGTTTGAAGTAGAATTCAGCTACTATAAAAATATTTTTAAATAAAAACATTTAAAAATTATGAAGATAATTTAATTCATGTACAAAATTCTAGCAATATAAGAAAGTTTCTTTTTTTAATTTAAAAATCCACTGAAACTGCTTTCCCAACTAACTTTTTTCCCCTTCTTTGTCATATCAATTTGTCACCCAATTTGTCATCTCAATTGATATCTTTCCAGTCTTTACAAAATGATTTAGATGCAGCTAAGTGTTATTAACTTGACCCAAATACACTAAAGAAAAACAGAAAACGAATATGAGAATGGTATATTTCTCATCCTGAGAAAGAGAATCTTACTGGACAAACGACAACCAGATGACAAGAAAAAAACTAAACAAACTGTCTAAGACAGCTCACCTACCATCACCCTTACTTGTTCACACTCTTATTATATCACCTTTATTTATTTTTCTTATAAATGCTTATAATAACCTGGCATACCACATATTGCTTATTTATTGTCTTTGTCTCCCCCTCACTAAATGGTAAATTCCATCAGAAAAAGAAATTCGATAGGCTTTTATTTTCTTAAATAATACCTGACACATACAGAAGTTTCTTAAGTATTTGTTAAATAAATAAACTGGAAATTGTTTGGGGAATATAATTTTATAACTAACTGAATAAAATTATATTTGTTGAAATGATATCTAAAATGTCTGAAGTGAGCTTGGCAATATTTCTATTGTAACTGAGTTTCACATTCTTTTTTAGGGCCATAATTCTGAATACCATTTCTTACAGTATATTATTTAAGTCATGGGAGTTATGGCAAAACTCATACAGGCTTTATGACTGACACTGTTTTGCATAAATCTTCAATTTGGATGTGATTTCTTATAATTGGCCAATTTCCCTGAAAAGCAAGTAAGTAAAATATATTGATTAATTGTGAACTGTAGTTAATTGGGTTTTTACTAAAATTTACTATACAGAATAAAGTATGCACTCAATAAATATTTGTCAAATATGTGAAGTCTAGTTAGTTAAAATAGACTTATTATTTTGTTTTAGTTTCTCAAATAAAAAGAAATTTTCAATTAAATATGTAGGAATAGCATTAGAATCCACCCAGCAGACAAGTAAGCTACTTTTAAAATATCTCAAATTCTTCTCATTCTTTTCTTCTTTTTTATCTTCCTTTTTTCCATCCTATTTATTTTTTTCCTTCCCTTTCTTCCCTGAACAATTTAGTCTTAAACCTGTTACGTGGGAACAAGTAAGGAGGCTTCCATGAGGGCTGTGGGATGGGAAGACTTCTCTGCCCAAAGAGCAGGGTGGAAATTCAAAGAGGGTGAGAAGGACACCTGTGTGGAGAGGCTAGCATGTTTAGCAGCCATAGGATATTGGTTTATACAAGGAGGTTGATCAAATAAGTAAACGTATTTTTTAAAAGATTTTATTTATTTATTTTTAGAGAGAGGGGAAGGGAGGGAGAGAGGGAGAGCAACATTAATGTGTGAGTGAAACATCTATTAGCTGCTTCTCATATGCACTTGGACCAGGGACCGAATTCCAAACCCAGGCCACATGCCCTTACTACAAATCGAACAGGCAACTTTGGGCTTTGCAGGGCTGTGCCTATCAACCTGAGTCACACCAGTCAGGTCTTGAATAAGTAAACATATTAAAGATAATTGGAAGACAAGGTTTTCATTTTTGGAGAAAATAGTTACAAATATAAAAAGAGATGAACTACAGTGAATTCTGTGGAATTGGTTGGGCATAAAAATCAGTGTGAACTCCTGATCAGATAGATAGATAGATAGATAGATAGATAGATAAACAGATAGATAGACATAGATGGACAGATTAATTTTTTCATACATATATTTCATTGGTTCCAGATCCTGAGAAGAATGACACACCCCCAAACAATGGACACACTTGCCTCCCAGATTTTGGTTTCTAAATACTATTCTCAACAAAACATCCCTAGAACTCCTTGGGGAAATAGCTGATTCCAGAGCTGAGGCATGAAATACAAAATGAGCCTAGAATATCTTATTGTACCAAAAGTATGAAAGTACTCAAACAATGCCAGGGCTGTGTCAAAGAAAGAAAAAGTCATGTAAAGGGGGAGTACACTGGCCATATCTGAGACTGTTTGAACATTAGAGTGAATAATGGTAAGAATAAATTATAAGCCACTGAATAAAATGGATATTCATGAGTCCATATTGACATAAATTAAGAAATAAGTTGAACATTAATGTACTTCTATACAATATACTTATAATAAGGGGAATAAAAGGATAATGTTACAGTGATCGCGAGATTAATATTAACATACCAAGTAATGTGCCAACAGAGAGGGTGCATTGGGATGAATACTGAATCATTGTATTTTCCTGCCAAAGAGAGACAACATGAATCTAATAATGAGTGAGGAGAACAAATCTAACACAAATAACATATTAAAAAGAACTAATTTGTAATCTTCAAAAATGTCAAATACATGAAAATCATGGGAAAACTGAGGAAATCTTTCAGATTGAAAGAAATTAAAGAGACATAATAACTTAATCCAATGCTTGATTCTAAATTAGATCCTTTTGCCATAAAGAACATTATTGAGACAAGTAGCAAAATTTGCATGCAGTCTGAAGATTATCTGGTAGTGATGTTCAATTTTCTGACTTTTATTGCTGTATTTCAGCTATAAAGAAAAATTTCCTTGTTTATAAGAAAGTTATTTTAAAGTATTCAGGAGTAATGGGTCATGATGTTAGAAAATTACACTCAAATAATTCATGAAAAATATCATTCTTACTGTAGTTGCAATATTTTTGTGACTTAAAATTGTTTCAAACTAAGAAAATAATTTTAAATTTTCAATTAAATATCTTCCATAAAATTTTGTCATAATACTAAAATAGTTTTCAGGTTAATTTATTTTTTAAAACTCTTATATTTAGTACATTTTTATAATACAATCTGTGGTATAGAATGCAGAGGTGTCTCCCCAACCCCCCTTTAAAAATTAAGTGGAATAATAATGAAAAAGAGTAACTATATTTCATGGGCATTGCAATGAAAACAAGACTTCTCAGAGGCTTTGTACTATGGTTGTAGTGGTGGTTTTCTGTTTTTTTGTTTTATATCAAAGACATTTTTATGTAATTTTATAAGAAGGAGCCAAATAGCTACAATAGGTATTAAAATATCAATGAATATTATCAAAACAGAAAATTATGATATTTCCCTAAGGACAAAAAGCTGGCAAAATTGGTATGTGCACAGGTAACATTTTATATTTACTTACATCAATATAATAAAATTATTTTCAAATAGCATGCCAAATAATAGATTACAATGTTTTTTGCCTGCATGAACTTGAAGTGAATTCCAGCAAGAATAGTCATGTATGAGGAGAATCCTAGAATTGGCTGCAGATATCACTGAGTCTATTTAATGTTATAGATGTCTTGGTGTGCCACAGACACAGCTAACACTAGAACAGCAAATAAATGCATGGAGTGAGGCTTGAATGTGCTATCAAGATGGATTTACCCAAAAGTATATTGATATACTCAGGGAAACTGGATAATTTTCTTTAAAATGAAATATGAACGTATGTAATTTCATTGATCAGTGTGTCTGTCCTTATGCCAGTACCAGACTGTTTTGATTTCAGTGGCCTTGTACAGTTCAATATTGGAAATTGTGATCCCTCCTACTTTGTGTTTCTTCCTCAAGATTGCTGAGGCTGTTCAGGGTCTTTTTTGTTTCCATACAGATTTTTGAAATATTTGTTCTAGATCTGTGAAGTATGCCATTGATATTTTCAGAGGAATTGCATTGAATCTATGGATTGCTTTGGATAGTATGGAAATTTTAATGATGTTAATTCTTCCAATTCATGAACACAATATATGCTTCCATTTATTTGTATCTTTCTTAATTTCTTTCTTCAGTGTTCTATAGTTTTCCCAGTATAGGTTTTTTACCTCCATGGTTAAATTCATTCCTAGGTACTTTATTTTCTTGTTGCTATAATGAATGGGAATTTTCCCTAGTTTCTCTTTCTGATACTTTATTGTTGATGTACACATATGCCATCAATTTCTGAATATTGACTTTGTATCCTGCTATTTTGCCAAAATCATTAATTAGGTCAAGTAGGTTTTCGGTGGAGACTATTGGGTTTCCTATGTATACTATCATGTTGTCTGCAAATAATGACAATTTTACTTCCTCCTTTTAAATTTGGATGCCTTTTATTTCTTTTTCTTGTCCAATTTCTATGGCTAGAATTTCCAGTACTATGTGGTGAAAGCAGACACCCTTGTCTTGTTCCTGATCTTAAGGGGGACGCTTTTAGTTTTTACCCATTAAGTATAATGTTGGCTATAGGTTTCTCAAATATGCATTTTATTATGTTGAGATATGCTCCCTCAATTCCCACTTTGCTGCATGTTTTTATCATAAATGGGTGCTGGATTTTATCAAATGCTTTTTCAGCATTGATTGATACGATCATGTTAATAGCAGCAGTATTTACAATAGCCAAGTGCTAGAAACAGCCTAAGTGCCCAGCAGTAAATGAATGGATAAAAAAACTGTGGCACATTTATACAATGGAATACTATGCAGCAGAAAAAAAGAAAGAACCCCTACCTTTTGCAACAGCATAGATGGAACTTGAGAATATTATGCTAGCTGAAATAAGCCAGGTGCTGAAAGACAAATACCATATAATCTCACTTACAAAATAAACTAACAAACAAAATAGAACCACAGGAATGGAAACATGGAACAGACTGACAATGACCAGAAGGGAGGGAGGAGTGGGATAATGATGGAAAGAAGGGGAAGGGACAAAGAACATGTATGGATGACCCACTGATATGGATAGCAGTGTGGGAATTGACAGTGGGGGAGGGAGGTAGGATGAGTGGAGGAGAGCAAAGGGGGAAACAAATCAGGACAACAGCAGAAAAATGATAAAAAATTATGAGTAAATAAATAATAAAATAGTTAAAAAAGAAAGTATGTAATTTCAGAAATTATGACATTGCTATATCAAACTTGGTAATGTGTAATTTAAATATTAATAATTTAGAATATTAAACTCATGTGGTAGAATAAATTAAATATTTTACTTGTATTTGTTCTCTAGTTGGTCAATCAAGAAATAATTTCTGTTATACCTGGCACTTAATATCTGGAAGATCATCATTATTATTCCTACAACTAGTAAAATATCACAGAAGTTGACCGTCTTTCCTAAAGGCAAAGAAAGTTTAAAGGATACTATCTTTTGAATATGTCTTTCCATTTGGGGGAATACTCTTTATTCTTTTAGTAAATTGAGTTGTGGTATGAAAGATTTGGAGTATAAGTAGAGAGGTTAAGCATATGAGAGCCAAGGTTATCTGAGATTTGCTGACCTTTCATCTAAAAGAATTGGCCTCATATCTAAATTCTGCCAACCCATAGGGAGTTTCTGCAGGTCAGGCATGTGGTGTGCTGACAGAGTCCAAGAAATAACAAGGCTTCATGAACTTTACAGAATCTTTCTTAATTTGTTAGAAAGTTAACTTTTCACAAATATTATGACTTGAAGAAATTTATAGTGCCCACTTAAGAAAACACCCAGAGTTCCATGTTACTAAGGACAAGGTAGATAAGTAACACATTACAGTGAGTTCAAAATACAATTCTGCTCAATACCTATGAAAATTTAGACAAATTATTTATTCCCTTTGTGTATGGTTTTCTTTATGTGCAAAATAAGGGTAATAACTCCCAAATCATAGGATTACATAAACATTAAATGATACAACACATGTAAATTGCTTAAAATAGTACCTGGGACACAGGAAACACTAATTCTTAGCTACTATTATACTTTTGGGGGATCAAGGAACAAAGAGCAAGCTAAAAAGCAAAAACAGAAGCTACATCAAGCAATCAGCAACTTCTTAGAATATATGTTGACTGATCACTCTTGGAATAAACATATTTATTATATGTAGCTGACATCACATTAAAGCATACAAGTATCTTTTTTTATCTATAAAAATGGAAATGATCTTAGCAGTATTCCTCACAACATTGTTACAAGAATTTAATTATAAAACAGCAATTTGCTCAGCACTGCTAATAAATACTCAAAGAAAACACTAGCTGGACAACTATTGCTAATTATTGTTATTATAATCATTATGATCTAATAAGATCAGATTTTGAGAAATACATTGAAGTCATAATTAAAATTCTATAGTAAGATAAGAACAGAAGAACTAACATTTCAAGTCTGTTTAAGAATGAATATGGTTTTTCCAGATGGAAAGGAGGGGAAGAACATTCATGGATTCCCCATGTGTTTTACCTAAACTTGACTTGTTTTCAAAGAGTCACTGGACCCACAATTATTCCACTGAGAAAATGCCTCTGAATTAACCATGTCTACATAAACTAATCAATCAAGAAGTAATTGAGCACCAAATCTGTGAAATATTCAGATAAAGTGTAAGACAGCCTCCCAGTTGGTTTTCCTATATCCACATTCTCCCTTCTTTAGCATACTTTCTATGAGGTTGACACACTAATATTCCTGAATGCAGTTTTCATCATCTATATACACCTGAGAACATAAAGTTGTTCTCAAAAGCCTGCTGTATCAAAGCCAAATGGTCCTGTGTAACTTTAAGGATGCTATAGTCTTGCAATTCAAAGTATCATACCAGCACCAACATCATCTTGGAATTTGTTAGAAATAGAAAATCTCATCACTCAATCCAAACCTACTAGAGTCTGCTGTTTAACAAGATCCCCAGGTATGCAAATTGAAGTTTGAGAAACACTCTTCTACAACATCCATTAATGTAAAGCAAATAAAATCACTAACCTCTAACACAACCTATAGTCCCATCAAGAAAAACTAAACTCTTTCATTAATATGTTTGCATCCAAAACAATTCCTTTGCTCATTTTCTTAACTCCACTAGACATACACTGTTTTTCCTTTCCCTTGTTAAGTCCCATAGCTTCCAACAAACTTGGACCATTTCAAGCCACGCTAACTTTGCCGAATACTTCTTGCATTGGGATCACTATTTTATTCTCACTTATTATTCATTCATGATTCATTGAATAATCATTTTCTGAATGTTTACAATTATTTATCCAGCTTTGTTGCATTGGCCAGAATGCAAACAAAAATGCAGAGTTTCCCTGACCTCATTAAGGTCACAATTAGGGCAATAATGGCTCAGTAAAATACCTGAAGTTCCACAGTCAAGAAGTGCAAATGGATAGATGTAGGCTGCAGGACCACATTGGATAAAGATTCATGATTTGTGCTTTGTTGTTGTTGCTGTTGTTCACACTACTTAAATACAGGAAGTGATATTAAAATATAACTTTTTGTGGCATGAAATAGATTAAACATTTCAACTGATAGGAGACAAACACAAGAGTGTGCTTTGATTGTTTCATGTCAATTTCACAATCACATAGTGTTTTTATAGAATAACAATATTCTTCATTCATTCAACAAATACCAGAATTTTCAAATAGCTCTTATTTTCCCTTTTCTGATTCTTTCAGTTTAGACATGGTAGGCACTAAATAAATACTTGTTGATTGAAGACAATCTTTGATCCCAAGCTGGTGACTAGGTTTACACACATGGAACAACCATTGCACAAATGCAGTCCTTTCCTGCTTCTGCCGCTATCTGTGACATAAGGAAAGGTTCATGAATTTGCAGTGACAGTTTAGTTTACCAGTAGTATCTTTTGGGTCAAATAGTTTCTCCAGGGTGCCATGGAAGTTTCTGTTTCTCTCTAGCTAATGTTTGTGTTCACCAGATACTTTGCTGGAACACAGCCAACCAAATGGAATTGGCTAGTAAAAGCATTTGTGGGTGAGCATTTTGGAAACAAGTTTCAAGACCATTTGCCAGCAAAATCTCAGCAGGTGGAATTTTAAACAATGTAAGTTAATGAAAAGATCTGACCAGGAGGGGCAGGAGAGATAAAATCATTAACAAAGTATTTCATATGCCATATTCTTGGAGAGTAAAAGTTAGCTTTTCCTGTTATTGCAAAACCAGCCATCAATTATTTATATAGAAACAGATGCTTCTGGTAGATACGCATTCTTCAAAAGATCTAATGCTCCCAGCAGCATTGGAGGACATTAAGGTTCCATGTTATGCAAAACCTTCCCTTGGCTCCTTCAATGTGATTCAAGAGTGAAATCACAGAAGAAAATGTCAAAACCAAACAAAGTAAAAATACTATTTCTAACATAAACCAGAACTCTAGGGAATCTTGTGACACACAAAAAGTGCACATTAGTTTGACTCAAGAATCAGCAATTCCCTCACATATATAGAGTCTTCTAATTAGTTACAACTTTATCTTACTCAACACTCTTGCTGAAGAGGAGCATTCCCACATGATGTACAATTTTCTCTTCAACTTTTAATTTCTGTGGGTACAGAGGAAAAAATCTGGACACTTAATTGAGTAATTACTATTTCTTAAGTGAAAATAGAGTTTAAGGATAGTGCCAAAATCTTCCTTTCTTCCAGAGCACCAATCTCACAGAGGTGCCGGCACTGTCTGGCAGCACTCCACTTCCAGGTAGAAGAGTTAAGTCAAGGCAGAAAGGGGAACCCATTCTTCTCCTCTAGTCATTCCCTGGCATCTACTGAGCCCTTGAAAGAATGCCAGTTAGGACCAATTTACATGTTTCCTTGGAGGTTTTAGACAACTCTTCACTAAGAACTATTTGGTTTTCTCATTTAGACAAGTCTCCTGAGTAGGATTTGCAAACTTGCTGCTGAATATGTTGTTTGCAGATCATGGCTAGATTTCTATACTGACATAAAACAGTGGTACTTGAAATATTCATTAAGAAGTGACTCATCTTAACTCTCAGATCTAAATTTGTGGGGTGGTTCTACTATATTTTCTATAACCTAGTACCAAAGCAACAGAAAATAGAGAGTTCATATGCAAACAGTTCATGGAATAAGCCTAGCCAAAGAGCTTGCTGCTTCATACCTTGTGGCATTGTTGACACACTTTGAATTGTTTGGAGCTTTTCTTCATACGCAGCTGGAATCCACCTCTCCGGACTTCTACCATTTGTCTTAGTTTTCTAAAACACTGCTGTCATCTTTATATAAGAATACTCTTAAAGCTCTAGGGCTTTCAAACTTCATAATGAATGAGAAATTAGCTTTTCAATAACCATATTTTGAACATAATCTGCTACTCCTAGGCTGGATTAGACTTAAAAAAGTACATAACACCTGCATTTTAAATAATCATTTTTATGTTTACTTCAATTTATGTTTGGTTGAATTTTGATTGAATACTCTATTTAGTCATCTGTGATACATAAGATGCAACCTAGAAATTGCTTATTAAAACATTATACTGGTAGACTCAACTATAGAAAGCATCTTTTAAACTGCCTACATTAGTGAAAACTTTATTAGACACTACCAAATGGTGACTGAAAAAATATGCTAACTATTACAGTTGGCCACTGGTGTAAAGATTTTCAACAGAGAACTACACACTTGAGGATAAAATGTTTACTATCTAAATACATATTTTAGCAGCCACAGAAATTGTTAGGAAGACCTCAAATTACTGCTTCTTAATTATGATTTAAATTTTTTTATTACATAGGGTTAATTAAAATATAGTTATTATTTACAAACTGCAGGCATTTTTGAAAATGTAATTCGAACACTTGAAATCAGACTCAAAGACACTAAATATTTTGTATATACCCACACAATTTCCCCTAGTCTTTTGAAAAATGCTAATGTGATCACTTGTCCAACAATGGACATGGCTAATATTCACCCAAGTGACATCAACAATTTAATCCATCATGACTTTACTTCTCATTAAAATGGTATTACTGAGGCTTCACTGAATTATCTTCATACTTGGTCCTCCATTTAAGTTAAATATGCTATAGTCATCTTCCTATATCAGGTTTTGCCCCGTCTTCACTTATTATCCTTCTTTCTCTTGCTGCTTTCCAGAAATAGAAAAAGCCTCTTTGATGTGTATTCAGACAAAAGGTAAATAATTCAGTAGGCTTGTTGAGGGTTGAGTTTGAATGTTGGAGGTTGTTTCTTCCCTTACTCCTTGGCTTGCCTATTGAGGTCAGATGACCCATAGTTGTGATTTGTTGGGGTGTGTTTGAATTGGAAAAAAAAACCTGATAGAGGAAAGGTGGCAGGAATAGCTAAAGAAAAAAATGAAGTAGGAAAGTCTAAAGACATATTCTTACCAAGTCTAATACTTGTCCAATAAATACAAGCCTCTCTGAAAATATTTGTATGTGTGGGTGGAGGCAACTTGCCCATTAAATTGTAAGAAGCTTTATCATATACATCAGAACTTGCTTGTAAATTTGACTACACAGTTTTGGCTCATAAAGAAATGAGAAGGAAATATCTGATTAAAGTGTACATTGCTGCTGAGGCAACTGAATGTTGCCATAGCGATTGAGATGAAATGTGCAAGAAGTGAGATAATTAAATCTAACCCCTTTAATAGTTTTAACAGCGCACTGCCAATAGAAAAAGTTATCTACAGTATTAAGATAAAACACATACCTCATGGAAAGTCTTCTTACTAATATTTTGTTGTATCCTTTCTAAATACATTGCTTTAGGTGCCTAATTTGAGTGTTCTCTTTTAATAATCAAATACAGTTTTGACCTTGGTCTGCAGCTGCCTAGAATTTCTGCTGGTTTATTGTATCATGGGAGTAGACATCTATAAAAAAATATCCATTTTTTTCCCTCTGGTTCTTAAGAAAAAAGTGTATTAAAGCCAAAGCTGTCATGTCTGAACTTGGAATTCGATAACATCTAGAACGTGCTGCCCTCTTCAGGAGCTGGTGCTTAAAAATATTTTGATTTTTTTTTAGCCATTTAGAAATTATAAATAAGAGTTGTAATATCAAATGTTGTATTAATAATTATTTAGGAATAGAAACCACATCCAATAAAGTATTTCTAAGTTTAACTTTTTACCATTAAGAATCTTTCATTTAAAAATCAATAAATATAAAAGTTTAAATAAATTAATGTTTATGATTAACTATAAAAAATAGTTTCTGTAAAAGAAACTATGCTTGTGGGGAGAATTCCTAAAATATTACAGAACTTCAGACTTCCATATTTACTATTCAAGGGTTTCAAGAGTAAAATATCTGAAAAATAAGATATTCTTTTTATGAAAATCTTAAGTAGTATACACTTAAATACTGATTTTATTCTCCAGCAAAAAGTCAGTAAATTTGTGAATATCAATATTTGTAGTATGAAATTTTCACTAGTTTTTATTTGCAAAAATATTATGTTTCTTGGAAATAATGATTTCAAATTACATTAACACATTATAATTTTTATTCAAAATACCTCACATGAAAATAATGTTGAAGGATCTGAAGTGTCATCACCAAAAAATTCAGGCAAATTCCTTCTCTGTGTATGTTACCTATTAAATTTCCTTCACTATCATCTAATTTTGTCAGAGGGAGATAAACTCAGTATGTTTTCCCCTAAAATAAGTTTATCATACTTAAAAATAAAGAAACAGAAAATGACAATTATTTAAAATCATTAACTATCAATGTAAAAGAAAAACATATTTTCTTAATCTTGACATGTTTATATCAGAACTATTAAGCTTATTTCATACTAATTATTAGTTATGAAAATAAAATACTGATTTAAAATTTAAAAAACAATAAAGTCAATAACAAGTACCATTTAAAAATACAATTCTGTTTTAATTCTCATGTGATACAATTAAAACTTTGTTTATAATAAACAGAAAATAATAAGAAAAATGAATGTTTATTTATTATCACTTATTTATTGTGGAAAAGTAGGAGCTCAGACCCCTAATTTTGTTTCTCAACTTTTGCATCAGATTTTTAGTTCAAGATTCTAAACAGGAAATTAACTTACATATAAATGGATGTACTAAATAGACTGCCCCTCAATTTCCACTTAGAGTTTTACATACTACCCAGCTGTCCATGTGTATCAATATAAAACCCAACAGAGCTAAAGGGGAGAAGGAAAAAAAGCTATTGACAATATTTTCTGCATCCTATAATATCTGTTTTATGGAGAATAACATGTTTTATTATTGACTTTCAAAGTAGTTATCACAAAAATAGCTTAATTCTAAAGTAGCTCTTTTCAAAGTCATGTAATACACATTCATATCTTCTTAGATCACTAATTTGTGTTTTCTGCAATAGATTTACTTCATTTTTGTTTTACTGCTGATGCATTACATTTGGCAGTTAGAATTCCTGTGGATGGAGGTATAATAAATAATATTTTCCTTGCTTTCCAGGGTATTTATGGCACAATGATAAATTTCATCCTTTCCAGAATGGTAAGTAAAGAGCTCTTTCTATATTTGATAGTACTGAACACAAATGAGAAAAGAAGTGAATTGTTATAATAGAAGTGGAGTATCACTGTTATATGTGTTGAGTGATCTGATAATTATAAGGTAGCTTATACTCTTAAAATAAATAGATGCTGCATTCAAATTCTATAATTCAAAATTCTCAATAAGTATGCTAGAGGTTCTTCAGAGGGAATATAAGGTTTTGCTTTCACTGGTGGATTGCAGTTGGACATAATATATTCAACATTTTGTTGTCTGGGATAATTTATTTTAAAATATACACAGATATAGAAATAAATGTGGTTTACATTCTATGAGCAGAAAGAAAAACCATGCCTGTGATACATATTGAGAGTGAGTGAGTAAACAAGAATCTTTTGGAATTTTTACTGTTACATAAAAACTGATTGTAATTTATATTTGACCAGGACTTTGCAGCATATGTGAACTTAAGAACATATATCATAACTTCTAAGCAAGTTAGCTACTGTATGATTTTGCGTAAATACACAATTTTGTTGCCTTTCTGCTTTGTGACTTACAAAGGTAATATTTAATTTTGGTTTTTAACCATCATGTATTTACAATTCAAATAACAATAAAAATTAATCTTATTGAGTGGAAAAAGTCAATGCAAAATGATACTGCTCAGTAAGTGCTCCATGAAGGCCCCCCAACTGCCAGTGGTTCTTAAGAGATATTCTATATATAAAAAAGGAATTTCTCACTATAGGAAAATAAGTCACTTTGAAGTAATCCAATCATCAAAAGTGCTATGTTAAGTGAAAAAGCAGGGCACCAAATACAGATATTACAATGTTATTTGTATATGTGCTTGTGTATTGAGGGGAGAGAGTACGGGAATCATATTGAAGGGTTAGGAACAGTAGGAATATGGGTAGTTTAATAGTCTTAATTCCTTATTCCCTATGAATGTCCTATACTAAGTATGTATTAGTCTTCTAATCAAAACAAAAGCATTTTTTTTGAGTAATAGGCTATTTGGAACAGTATATTTATTATTAATGAACTACATACTATATTTTGCCAAATATAATGTGCATCCTTGTTTTTGGCCCAAAATTTTAGGAAAAAATCTTTTGTTTTAATTTTTTATTTATTTATACTTAGATCTTTATTTTTTGTATTATAAAGAAATCTTAGCATTTATTTTTTAACATATTATGGTACAAGAAATTTTATGTAACAAATAATTACCAAACACACGAATAGACACAAGGTATTTCAGGTACTACCCACGTATGATGTGTATCTTTATTTTACCTCAAAAATTTGAAAAGTGCATGTTATCCATGGCCACATACGGGTATAAACAAAATTATGGAAATAGATCTTTGTACCAATTTCATAATTAAAATGACCTTTTACACTTTTTAAAAAAATTCTAATCCCAGAAGAAACTAAAACTATAAAATAAAAATTAATTGAATTTAAAAAATGAAAGATTTAAAGTAAAGCTAAAGTTATTGCTTTAATTAATTTTACTCCTCTGTGAAAGTACTGCATAATTTTCAGGCATACATGTGAAAAAATTTAAAAACTAAAATAAAAAGATCTGTAATTTTGTTATTTTATGAACTTTTTTCAGAAGAACAAAAAGGTCTAGCTAAAAATAGCCAAAAACATGAAAGTAAAACTTTTAAAATAAACCCATATTTTAAATTAGTAGATTAAACTACTTAATAATAACAAAACTTTAATCTAAATTCTACTGTATTATTTATTCATCTATAACCAATTATCATCTCTGTAACTGTGATGTACAGAATTATTTTAAGAATCAAAAAGAAATTAAAAGACTTCAAAAGAAATTAAAAGACAGTGGACAACTAGCTAAGTATAAAGAAATGTTAGCACAATAATTGCTTTTAGCCTAAAATAATGTTAACAAGTCATTAGGTAATATTAATAAACCAAAAAGTTAATAGTAAACATAAATAGTGCAATCAATAGAATATTTCTGAGATTAAAGATTTCTTCTCCAGCTCTGGCTGGTGTGGCTCAGTGGATTGAGTGCAGGTTGAGAACCAAAGGGTCGTCAGTTTGATTGCCAGTCAGGGCACATGCCTGGGTTGAGGGCCAGATCCCCATTAGGGGGCACACAAGAGGCAACCACATATTGATATTTCTCTCCCTCTCTTTCTCCTTCCCTTTCCCTCTCTCTAAAATATAAATAATAGAATCTTTTAAAAATTTTTAAAAGATTTAAAAGAGTAACAAATTATAGGGTGAAAATTTACCATAAAAGTATAAATTGTATTTATATCTCATGGGTACAGCAACTTTATCTGGAAACAAGCTGACAACTTTAGAAGAAACCAGGGGCAGGGAGAGGCACCTTTCTATATCTGATAGTACTGAACACAAACGAGAGAACGTGTACCATTATAATAAAAGTGGAGTATCTCATACAATTCACAGTATTGCTTCCCAAAACCTCATTTCCACAACTACTTAGTTGTCTGATTGTCTAGTTCATCAACTAAAAGGGATTTTATGTTGCCAAGGTGCTAATCTGATACATGGGACAATCAAAATTCATAATTTTATTTTTTGTATCTACTCTATAGCATCTTTAGTACAAGTAACATATTGTGACATTTTTTAAAAAAATAAACAAAATGGACCTCCTCTCCATAACCAAGAACAAGGACAATATAACAAATTATTGGATAAATAAAACATCTGCTTGTTCAAACTTTTTATTTTTATTTGTAAATGTGCAAATTTTAGCACACATCCTAAGTTCTGAATTACTAAGTAAACTGAATTGAAATGTAGATATACATTTTGATGGCATATATCTGTTAAAGCTGAACTTTAAAGCAGTTAAGTTTTCAGCATTACCAAGTTTTTAAAATAGATTAATAATAAATGCCAACTACTTAAATGAAGCTAATTTCTCAATGTAATTAATCTGTATTTCAACAGAATAGATCTTTCCTTCTATTCCCAATCCTGGCTGTATTTAATAAGCAAAGATTGAAAGCATATTTCTGTGAACAGTCACAGTATCTAGTCAATCAACAACAAAACATACTTTAATTCTGAAAACATTAACAAAAATGTGTATACTTAGTTCACTAATGACAAAAATTCCATATTGAAGTTAACTGTAGCCTACAGTCATTTTGCCATTTACTTTTAAAATTCCACAATATTTTCCAACATACCCAATGCCAATTTTTAGGTCAGATGATAATAATATTGCAGCATAATTAATTGCCCAACAAATTGATTACTTTTAAAAGTTTGAATAAAGCAAAGATAAAAACAGTGCTCTCCTTTTCCTTCAATTAAAATTGCATGCATTTGTTCTTGAAGATTATAGATCTCTTTTGGGATTTCCATTTTCAAACAAACTTTTTGGTTCATTTCACAAGAATAATATTCATTTTAATTAGCAAAAAACAATTGATGGGCTTTTTACAAGAGGGAGTTCACTCCATGCACTGATTAGTGACACTAGATTATCCCATTAAAATAAAATAAAAAATAAAATAAAATAAATATAAAGCCCTGCTTTGAAAGCAGTTAGTTGAATATGTGTTCTGTTAGTAGCCATTGCTTTGAAGACAGGATGTCTTTCTTGATGAATGGTTAATTGATTTTGTTTTAACCTCCAAACTGAGCAATGTCCAAAGGTGGCTTCTGAACTGATTTATTACTGTTTTATATCAGTTCAAATATACAAATTAAAATGATGAAATAAATTTCTGGTGTGCCATGCCAGAATTGTTTTACATATTTTATAAAGTTAAAATACTTGTTTCCCATTTTTAAATGAAAAATTTTTTTAGTATTTAATAGCTAAAAATGAAATTGCTAATACATAATAAGAAATAACAAATCATACATATCTGATTCCCCTGTGATCTTTCAAGCTCTCTGTATGCCCTTCTAAAATTCCTTAACCCTCTTTAATCAAAACTAAACATGATTCTAAATTTTCTCTATCCCTTTCTTGTCCTTGTAATTTCATATCATGTATTTGAATTCCCTAAAAATACTATTCTTTGGTTTACATGTTTGCACTTATATGTAAATACAAATATATGTATTTGGCACTTTTCTGTTCAAAATTAAGTTCCTAAGTTTCAACCATTTGAAACACATAAAAATAATTCATTAATTTATACTGTTTTATAGTATTCCATTCTATACCATAATTTGTCTTCTTCAATACTGATGGATATTTGGGTTGCTTCTAGTGTTTTTGTTTTAGGATTTTACACATTATACAGCATGCTGCTATGAACATTTTAAACATGTATAAGTGGATACATATACAAATTTCTCTAGGGCAAGCGGCTCTTAATCCAGAATGATTTTGCTCCCAGAGAATACTTGTAAATATGTGGAAACATTTTTGGTTTCATAATTTGGGGAATGTTACTGGTTTCTTGTAAGTAGAGGCCAGGGAGGCTCTAAGCATCCTATAAGACAGAGGACAGCCCCCACAACAAAGGATTATCTGAACTAAAATGTCAGTCGTGCAATGTTGAGAAACTGCTCTAGTTTATTAGATAATTCCTAACTGTTGCACACAGCATCAATTTTATACCCTTCCCAGAAGTGTATAGATAAATTTTCCAATAGTGCTGCATTCTTGTTAGCACTTAATATTGTCAGATACTTTGAGTATTTTTTATCCATTTTGTGAATGTGAAATAAAAACTCCTTATAGTTTCTATCATAATCTGTCCCGGTCATTTTAAACCTGGAATTACGGCCCTGGCTGGTGTGGCTCAGCAGATTGAGCTCTGGCCTGTGAACTGAAAGGTCACCCATTCCATTCCCAATCAAGGCAGATGCCTGGGTGGCAGGCCAGGTCCCTAGTTGGGGGCACACCAGAATCAATAGATTGATGTTTCTCTGCTCATCAGTGCTTTTCTCCCTTTTTTCTCCCTCCATTCCCCTCTCTCTAAAAGTGAATAAAATCTTTAAAACTGGAATTATGGAACACAATCTCAGGCAAAGTGAGAATATATTGGCTGATGGATCCCAAGGAAGGCTGATTCTGAGACTTAATTCTAGTTATTAAACTTTCTAGGGGGTCCATGAACCAGTAAATTGCCTTTGCGTATTTGAGTGGTTTCTGTAACTTGCAACCAAAACAGTCTTGAGAAGTACACTTTTATAAAGAAAATTCCATTTTGAGATGGTTTCCCTGCATGCCCATAGTTATAGAACACATTGGATGAATAATAACGTTAATACCTTTTTCATCACAGTGGAAGGGGATTGGAAAGGGTCTCTGGGTGAGTTCTTCCGAAGCCCTGCCTTGACCACAATCTACCTCTCCCTCCTGATTTATTTATTCCTGAGGCAGGTCAAAGTAAAATGGATTACCTTAGATTATTTCTTATGACGAGGTTTAGAACTAACAGTATTTGGACAATTAACTTCTGTTATTCTTACAAGAAGCAGTTCTGGAGGTAATAATATTTTCCAGCTACTTTCTACTTAAGATTTTGCATAACCTTAAACGAGGAAGAGACTGCAATTCAAGGGAAGAACCTAACAATTATGGAGCCTTTTATGCTATGTTAAGGATCTGGCTGGTCCATTTTAATTTATTTTACAGTTAGATTTTATAGGCCGAGTTGCATCCCCCCAAAATACATGTCTTGAAGTCCAAAGCCCCAGACCTCAGAATATGACTAGTTGCAGTTAGTGTACAAAGAAGTTATTAAGGTTAAATGAGGTCATTGGGGTGAGCCCTAATCCAATATGACTCAGCTCCTTACAAGAAGAGACTAGGACAACTTGAAACTAATACAAAATAATATTGAATATAAACTATAATTGAAAAATTAAAAGAAGAAAAAGAAGAGATTAGAATAGACACACACAGAGGAAGACCATGTAAAGATACTGGGTGGAGACCATTATCTATAAGCCAGGGAGAGAATCCTCAGAGCAAACAACCCTGTCCATCAAGTCCAGCCATATCTTGAAAGACAGCCAATGTCTTTCAACTATACTGCTTCACTCTCTGTTCCCACTTTTACTACCTTAGTTTAGGCTTTGCTTTTCTTGCTTCAAACAGATCAGTAACCAACAGCTTTCATCATCTAAATCAAGTATTCACAGTCATGCCACTTGATTGTGAAATTGTTGACAACAAACTCTGCTCTGTAGTCTCTCTTTATCCCCAGCATATAGTCCACGGTTCCTGTACCTGGCTGTGCATCAGAACTTTCGGTGACATTTTTTAAATTACAGATTTTCAGGCCCCAGGCTATATCTGTTGAATAAGAATCTACAGGCATGTGGGCTAGAAACTGGTATTTTTAATGTGTTCCTAAGTTGATCTTATGAATAATGGATACCTGTTACTTTTATTTGGCCATCTTTTTATTGACAATCATGTGACAGTTTAACCAAAACTTCTTACTTCAGCCGTTTGTCCACTCTTTGCTACTCTGCCTTCCATTACTGCAGTGCTCAGTGAATAATAAATCCAATTACACTCTTTTGAAGTAAAATGGTGATTCTTTTTACAGTAACAATGTATTTCAAGAATTTTCTTGTTGAAGGTCTATGTCTATTTTATGTTACAATATGTCTGTCCTCTGAGAAAATACAAAAATACCATAAAAGCAATTTATGTACTTATCATTTGGCAAAAATTGACAACTTTATATGCTGAAAAGAAAAATCATACTGCTCTTCTTGCCTTAAATACAAAAGGCTTCAAGGCTGAAGCAATGGGTCTTTGTGTTTACTCACAGATAGGAAAAATAACTCTAAAAATGCCAAATAATGGCAGTCCTTAGAGATGAACTCTGCTATTAGTCCATACTTAAAATCAAAGGCACTTGTTCTGACCATACTTAGGTAAGGAAAGAAAAACTTGCCAAACTGATAGATTCAATACATATTTGTTTTGTGCCTATAGATTCAAGCATTATATAATATAGGAAGATTAAATGATGACATAATTCCTGTTTTGTTTTGGTTTTTTGCAGTTTCAGGTTAGTCAATAGAACTCCCAGTTAAAAAAAAAAAGCCGGGGACGGGGTGGGGGTTGCTTCCACAGGCCTGGGATGGAGGCAGAGAGGTAGAGTGTGTGAGTAGAGGTCTTGCCCAAATGATACTTCCTTCAGGGACCACTTATTCTGTGCTCAAAGGTAACTGCCAGGAGGACCCTGAGACTTGAATAAACAAATGAGTATGACCTCTTTCAGTACAGTCTTCGCTACCCATGCATACTTTGTAAAAAGGCTGTTACAAACACTAAATATTATCCATGGTCTCCTTTGCCTGTTCTAAACGTATACATGCATGTATTCATTACACAAATATTTTACTAAAAGTACTTATAAAATAAGTCCTCTTGAGCAGACTGAAAGGGCTTAGTTTGAAGTAATATACTAACCAGTCACCTAGTCCTTGGGTTATTATTTCCTGGCTTATCTTTCTAACATTGTGGAGTCTTCAGATTATAATTTTGACCACATAGAACAAAAAAAAGTTAGCGTTTCCAAACTCAGCACCTCTAGGAACAGCAAGCCCACTATTTCTTCTATCAAAATATTATATATTTGAAAAATTATGACTATAAGTGGTTCTGTTTTTAAATGGAAATATGCCCATTGTACTTTGCGAGCATCTTATTTCAGCTTTTTTGGGGCCATTTGCAATAAAGCTGATCCTTCTTGCACATAGTTTTTTAATTAAAAATATATAGATGAGACTTTTATTAAGTCTTAGCAAGGAAGATTTCAAAAATTGAAAAAGTAAATAAAAGAAGAAAATAGCCACATTCCCAGTACTCAAGGTAACCACTTAAAAATTTTATGCATCTATTTCTAGACTTTAAATAGTTTTTACTTTAAATAGTTTTGATTCACTATTATTTTATATAATTTATCATCACAACTGTAAGCCATAAACACAGAAATAACATAATTTGTTTCCTTCCAGTGAGGGAAATCTGCTATAGAGGATATGAGGGCAGGCACTGAAGACAAACAGACCTGAGTTCGAAGTCAAGCATTATCACTTGCCGGCTTTCACTGCCTTGGACATGATTCTTAATCTCTTTCAGCCTCAATTTTCTAATCTGTAACTACAACACACTTCTTGCAGTTGTGGCTAGCATTAATTAATGTAAAATGTTTAACACCTTGCTAGCAAATAGTAAATGCTGAATAGTAATTAAAATTATTATGTTTATATTATTCTAATATATCAAATACAACAACTTTCAGGCTCAAGTTCCTCAATTCTTTCAGCTTTTTCTCATATGAGACTTTCAAGTTCCCTTTCCATGCAGGCTGGCCAACACTGAACATTCTGCAATCTTTCCATTCACATCTTCCTCAAAATTTTGCTTTCAGAACTGAACATGGTAATCCAAACAACATAAAATAGAGTCAGATTACACCCTCCATTACTCCATACAATCCTAAACTTACTAATGCAGGCTAAACCATTTTTTCTTGTTCCTCTCCCTTTCTTGCTCTGCCCTCCCCCTCCCTGTCCTCCCTCTTGCTCCTTCTCCCTTCCTCATCTTCCCCTTCTCCTGTTGAACCTGCTTCTGCTTCTTGTCTTCTTATGCTTTTCTTCTTCTCTTCTTCTTCCTCTTCTCCATCTTCTCCTCCTTCTGCTCCTTCTTGTAACTATGTAATACCATTGATTCACTTCGAAGTAAAGCTAACTTTTTTTTTTAATTTCATGAGTACTTTGCTAAGTCACATATCCCTCAAATCAAATTTAAGCAGTTGGTGTTTTGGTCTCAAGGCAAGGCCTCACAATGACATTAACCAAATCATATATTGTTAGATTTTTCTCATGTTTCAGTTGTTCAAAGCTTTTAAATCCTGATGTTGTAATCCAAAGTATTTATTTACTCTCTTCCCCTGTTGCATGTAACCAATTTTTGATAGTCATGTCTTCTTATAGCTATATCCCAGTCATTGATAAATATGTTCACATCACACAGGGCCAAGGACAAAGGCCTGTGGCATACTACTTGATAATCCTTCCTTGAGCCTGACACAGAATCATTAAAATTGTCACTGGGTGCAATCATTACACCAGTTGTGAAAATATATAATAGTACTATCCCTCAACCTGTATTTCTCCATATGGCCCACAAGGATATGAAGAAAAGTGTTTTATAAATACAGGGTCCAACAGAAGTGACGCCTGCTTGACTGTGGTTCATAGGGTAATAATATGGGTATAGTAATTTATAGTTTTAATTTGAATATTTCACCTAAAATGTCATATGGTTTGTTTGAGTATGGTATTATTATACTATAGAACTACATGCTTATGATTTTGTAATAAAGAATGTTTATTTAAAAAGGGGCATTATTTGCGCTGGACCCAGTATAATCTAGGCTATTCCCACCTTCCCATTCCCCAAGCAACATCAATTTCATGGATCTGATTTTGCAGTCTCTGCGATTTTGTTAACTCTGCCATTTTCTTCTCATATCCCCCCTCCTTCATTTCTCAGAGATAATCAGACTAGTTCATACTCTAAGTTCGATAGTCTCTGGTAGCAGCTCATAGAGGTCAAGAGATATATTTTTAGCTAGAACAGTCAAGTTCTCCCAGTATAGCATATAGGGGAAGTGCTCAGATTATGGTCTTGCCTATTGTGGTTAAAATTCTAGCTCTACACTTCTATAGTTGTATGATTTGGGACAAAATATTCAACCAGAAAATAATGCATGTTTTACAGGGTTGCTACGATGATTAACTGAGTGAATGCATATAAGTACTTGGTGAATGACATCTACTGGGTTCTCAATAAATGTTACCTATATTATAATCCCTTTACCTATTTTGGCTTTCAATTTTTAGCTAATGTCTAATCTGCTTGAATTCATTCAACAAATATTCATTGAATAGTGCTTTATATACAAGGTCTAGAGATACACTACCAAACAAATCAAATTTCCTGCACTCATAAAGCTTATATCCCAGTATAGGAGAAAGAAAAACTTAAAACTTCATTATATAATATAATGGTAGTCAGTGATTTGAAGAATGAAAAGTTTAAGGGTTGGAAAATGTCAGAGAGAATTACTTTAGAAAGGGTGGCTGGGGTCCTCCCTGAAGGGATGATGTGAACAGAGATTATTGATGAACCAACAGAGAAGAAATATAAAGGAGTAAAGACACTTTGCTTTCTCTTTTTCATGAATGGATTTCATATCTTCTACTTTAAAAAAATATACCTATTCCTGTATTGACCATTTTCCTCTTTTCATGCTAAGGAAATCATCTTTGGTTCTCTTTAGCATTTTTCACAAGCTCCAGCTAGTGCTTCAGTCCTGTTGATGTTATTTTTGTAAGTCTAGGCTACCTTCATATATTTGTGCTTGATTATGTGTCCCCCTTTACCATCTTTTGCACAGGCTGTTTTAAATTCAGAGCCTGCTGGTAGGTCCCTCTGCAGCACACTGGTTTCTTTAGTTTCCTCCCCATTTTCTTGCTCATTAGAATCAGTTGTGTTTGCATAGGCAGAACACTGCTTAAATCAAACTAAGTGCATGGTTGCTTTTCCCCAAGGTTCCGATCATTTCCATTTTACCTACTGGTTTCTGTCAGAATTGGGTCCAGAGTAGGAGTTCCCTTGACTGCTTACTCTGCCTTCTGGGAAATGAAATTATAAGCACGGCCAGTCAAGAAATTGTCAGTGTTTTGCTTTTGAAAAATGAGTTTCTGCAGATACTTCAAAACTAAAATCCCTAACACTAAGATATGTTGTTGCTCTGACAATTTTGTGGTCTCTACTGGAAAAGCATCCTTCTGTCATGAACTTCACAATGCATTCACATGGTGCTAACATTTTTCTGTTGTCTTTCAATATAGGTTCATCTAGATGTGTTTCCATTGTTCCTCTGCCCTCAGGTTCTTATATTTGCATGTAGGTTCATAACTTCTAACCAGCAAGTAGTTACCTACCTTTTTATTGGCATGGCCTAATTATAACTTAAAGTAGATTGGATTTAAAATTAAATTGTTTGTATGACCAAACTCTATGCCCAGGAAACCAGTAAATTTCTCTACAGCTTACTATTAACAAGCTTCATGAAATCCCACAAAGCTATATAATAGCAGGTGGATTCTAGTCCTGATGAAGCCATATACTAGCTTAAAGCTTGATAACATCAAAACTAATGGGCCCTTAATTTGAGAACCAAAGATCTGAACCCTCAGCTTCTTCTAATGAGCAAATTGTGGCCTATGCAGGTTAGGGGATTTGCCCAAAGTATCACAACTAGTTAGGGATAGGGACTGCAAGAAAAGTCTATTTTTTTCCTTATACCAGTAAATTTCTCTTCTTCTGTGATTAGCCCAGAAACAAACTTCCCTCTTCTGTGAAATCCAAATAATATTATCTCCCCTTTTGGAAGGGTCTAGACAGGGAATATGTATTAATGACCCTTGGACATAGACAGCAGGGTGGGGACTGACTGTGGGAGGGTCTGGGCAGGGCAGTGGAGAGCAATGGGGGCCAGGGGTGGAATTGAAACAACTGTAATAGAACAGTAAAATACAAAATAAAATAAAGAAAATATTACCCCCACTTCAATTCCTCCTGAAGTTGTGAGAAGGGAAGAGATAATAGTTGTGTAATAATAGTGGTTGTGTAAGGTGGTATTATGATAATGATTTAAACAATTTACTCTGTAGGTTTCTCTGGGCTTTACCCCCTTCTTGTTTAAGTGATCTGCATTTTAAATTTAAATCCGTAGTAAAATGTGCTTACTTTGTTAAAGATTTAAGCAAACTGCAGGGTGCATCCCACAGACTGAATTTTGGAGTCCCTGAGACTAAGATGGTAATCTTTCTGTATTCTGCCACTCAAGGGAAACAGGGCATCCCTCCTCTAATTTTAGTTTTCTTATCTGTTGAAGGGCAAAACATTCCTGTCTCCAACAGCTGTGAGAATTGCTACAAAAAAGTCTATCAGTGGTTGTTTGGGTTTTATTTATTCATTTTTCTGCATTTTTTCTGATGAGAAATCAGAAAAGCAGACTATGAGCATCTTGATGGCAGAGACCATTTGTTTATCTTTGTATTCCTGGAGTCTGGCACTTAGTAGTGAATGAATAGTGCATAGTGAATGAATTATTTACGAAGGTGAGCAACATGGAATGGGTCTGAGGGTGGCAGCATTTTGTAAGTCAATGTTTTTCCAACTCTACCCTTAAGAGCACAACACTGAATTTTCTAAAGGTATGCATACTTTAGGAGCTACTAAAAGTAGTGAGCAGTGAGCTCCTGGCCTCCACCTTGCTGTAATAAGAGCAGATATAGATACGTATTTCTTTTCAATGTATTGTTCTGCCACATATGATTGTTTTCGGAGGAAAAGGTTTTTTTAGCCCAAAGAAAGTTCAAGCAAGGTATGTGGGCTCTAGAGTCTCAAATATACATCTTCTAATACTCCAGTCACCATTAGACATCTTAGGAAATTAGCCTTTCTTTGTCACAATTTCCCCACTTATCAGAGGACTTAGAGCATTTCAGGTTGGTTATAGATGGTCAGGAAGCTATTACACGAACACCTGCCATTTCCCAATGCATTTAGCCAAGAATAGCAAAGTGGATTCCATCTGGATCCAGGTGGCCATTTGTATCAGCAGCAGGTGCATACAGACACAGTGTACCTTGGCTTGGCTTTTCTCTCCCTCTGGTTCCCTATGGACCACACAGCTGCCAGGGACGCTATTGCCAGCTTTGAAAAACACAATTTTTAAACTCAAACTTTAGACGAATTTATACTCATGGCTTAGGCACTTCCACATAAGAGAAAATGCTTACAAACATCGGGCTCTCTGAATTCTAGAACCAAGCTAGCACAAGCAAGAAAACCTCCTCTAGGCAGGTTGAGGATGAACGGGCAAGTCAGAGTCAAGGGTTTTTGAGTATACTTCTGCCTCCAGCTTCCAGGGTTCTCGCTTTTCTGGACATTTATTTTGAAGATGAAATATAGTAGAAGTAACACTAAAATATTTAGTAATGTGTAAATGGTTGGGCTTGGGCACCAATAGATCAGAACAGATGCTGGTCATAAACTATCCCTGAGTTCTGCCAGTGTGTGCCAGCTGAGTGCCAACACTGAAATAAAGTAACATTAAAATGTCCTCATGATATCTGATACATAGATGATTCTGGATTAATGTTCATCCTCTATTCTGCTCCCCTGTACTTCTTGAACAAAATCCTGTAAAAACAAACAAAAAAGGCAAATCCAAGGAGACATATGCCCAAGTAACCTGAGTAGTCAAGTTTATTATTTCATTAGTACAATATATTAATGAAGGGATAATTTCTAACACCAAAATTCATCCTGTGGTCTAAAATAAAATGGATTTACTAAAAAACTGTAAACTCCTCCCTGAGTTAGAACCCAGCTGTTAGCTAACTAGTAGTATATCTTAGTTATACCCACTGGGGCTATAGTGTCTCCTCTGAGGTCATAATTTTCCCTGGTAGGAACAGCTCATTCATTACATTTAGTTATATTGTATCATTTGCTTTAAGGCAGTGTTTCCCAGGAATTGACCTCAGAAATGGGGAACACTCTGCCAGTCATCCGTGTCTTTCTCCCCACTCCCCCAGATCCTTCCATAGAGTTTGATGCCTTTCTTCCTATTAAGAATCTGCCAGAATGAGCCACTGGAAATATGTATAGGATTCTCTTGTTAAATTAGATTAGGAAAAAAGTTAAGTTAGCCTTTGAGAGGTCTTGTTGTTGGAACCTCTGAGAAAAGAAGGATGGATATTTTTATAGCAGAGGCAAAACTGGACTGTATCAACTTCAGTAATGGAACAGAGAGGGTAGAGGACAGACCACAAGGGCCGAAGGGATTGAAGGACAAGTAATTGACCAGCTTCACCATTTGGTCAGGGTTCTCCTTAGTCTCACCACTGAGCACTGGGAATCTTCCAACAGCCTTTCTCCTCTCTCTGTGGCTCTTAGAGTAAAGGCTGGCACGCATCATTTGCGCTGACTTTTCCTGCTTTTCAGTTTTCAATCTTTCTCTTTGTCTTGCTATTCTTAGTTACTTTTATTATTTTTATTCCCATTTGTTTGTAAATCCCCATAAATTATCTTTGGGACATGAAGGGTTATAAATTAATAAATAACAGGCAGTGTGCCTAATGGACAACTGTGTGCTTCACTCTTTCAGAAAAAAAAATATAAAACAGGAATATAATAAGTTTAAAAGCTATTCTCTTCATGTTATAGATTTAAGAAAAACTAAGCATTTTTGACTAAAAAAGAATGAAAATTGTGAGCTATGAATATAACTAAGAATGAGGGGATTCTTCAAATTGTTAACTTAAAATAATAAAAAAATACCAGTAACAACACTGGCATACATTTGATAATAAATTTTATGTAGTCAATATAAAGCTATATATTTCAAATTTCTTCAAAATTTCTTTGCTATAATACAACCCAATATGTAAGAATATTCAAAATTGCTCCACATTAGATTGTACAATTTTAGGCATTTATACAGCAGCATTTTAAAGAATTGTAAACTGTTTTATTAATGGTACAAAAATAATTTAAAATATTTGAAGACTTACTATGTGCCAGGTATCACCTATATTAATTTATATAACCCTCACAACAACACTAAAATATGTGCAATTATTATTCCCATTTTATAAGTGAGGAAAGAAAGAAACAGTTAATTTAAAGGTGAACATCTATAACTTGCTTAAGGACACACAGTTCAGATCTGAACCCAGGTGGTCTGGTCCAAATCATAAGCCTTTAAGTTATATTGCTTTTCTGAAAAAAAAAATAAAGGAAAATAAAGGAAAAATTAAGCACCTTAAAATTAACATTAACTAAAGTTGAGTGAAGTTACACTTTATGAGACCTTTTCAGATCTTTTCAACAGATCTTTTTCAAGGGAAAAGAAAAGAGAAGATTAATTTTCAAGATAGTTTTAATTTTAAAAAGTAATGTCTGTGGCTTTTTTGAAAGAATATGTTGAGTGCTTCATTGATGGTGCTTCAAAAACTTTTGCAGAGCAAAGTGATTTAAAATGGTATTTACCAAATTATTGACTGTACCAAATTGCAGAATTTTAAGTAAGCAGTGAATATAAATGCTTTCAGCTAGGTATAGCTTTGCATGCTTATTTAGCATCAAGAAAAGAAATTTCACTTCTCAACATGTGTGTTTTCTTAAGAGTCAAAAATAATAGTAAAAATGCTTCATGTTTTTATGTGGAGATAAACTAAATTATTGGCAAAATTAATTATACATTTTTATGTATTCAATGTATCTTTTCTTTTACAATTTGGCAGGAAAAGTGAAAAGAAAGAGAACATACAACTTTTGAAAAATAAATACCATGATAACTAGAAGCTCAATTTTATTTCTGTCATTTAGAAGAGACTTGCTTAATAAAAAAGAAAAGAAAGAAAGAGAAAGAAAAAAGAAAGAAAAGAAAAGAAAAGAAATGAAAAGAAAAGAAAAGAGAGAAAGACAGGCAACTTCTGATATGAAGGGAATCCAATCACATATGCCAACATCAGTTTCTAGCTTACACAGGACCGCATTTGTGATGTGTTCTTTTAAATGGAGTCTATCCCAACAGTTGACAGATATAATTGTTCAAATAAAGTTTTACTGGTGAGGCTGCTGACATAATTCTTTAATAAAATGGTAGGCAGGTGTTCATGTGTTCTGAAAAGAACAGTTCGTTGAACATTTTATAAAACTGTTAAGTAAAGGATAGCAGTATTTCAGTAAGACTACTACAATGAACACAGGTGCTCTTTTGAGAAATTATGTACTACTCAGGATTTTTAACTCATATAAAGGATTTTGTAAAAATTACTAGTTACTTCTAGTAAATTTTAGCTAAAGGCTTAGCTTGTGTGTCTTAAAACATTTTGTGTTTAGCTGTTTCTACTACACAAGCATGTCTTAATTATTTGTTTAACTAATATGTTTTTAAACTATGTGTATTAATCCTTAAAAGGATGTTTGTTCACATTTGTTTGTTAGGTTGAATAAAACTGAGGCTTTCATTTGTTTTCCCTCAGTGAACTATACCTACAGGATATTAGATAATACAAAAATAATCAAAATCATGATTTGTTACTGTCAAGGTACTTTTCCATATAGAGAAACTGACAGAAATAAAAGAAAGTGCAAGAGTATATGTCAGTAGAAGAGTGGTGGAAAGTGGTGTCAAGTGGAGAGAAAAAGAGAAAACCAGTAAATGTGGATATATGTAGAGGAGTAAGCCAATGAGTAAGAATAAGAGGGGTACTACAACTTAAATATTGAGCTATATAGTACATGCACAATGAGATAATATATATGCAAATCAGTTGGGCCTAGTAAAGCATTATTACTATAATTTAGTACATTTCTTTATATATTACAATGTATATTAACAACATAAGTCACACATCCATTCACACACAAATTATTGACCATGGAACTCAAAGATTTCATTGTTCATAGAAACGTGGAAGACAAAATTAATGAGTGAAGGGCAGTTGGGAGTTGGGTGAATTACATAGTCCTCTTATGCATCTATTTCCCACTTTAGAGAGCTACAGATGAAGATATATTTCACTTTCTCTTAATGCCACTGTTAAAGTGGAACACAAAACATCACAAATTGGGTGATATGTGTGGCCTTGGATTTTTTTTTCTCATGGAAAAAACTGTCAGCATTATTCCTCTAACATGTTGGTTCTCAAATTGTGGTCCCCAGATCAGCAACATCAGCATTACTCAGGAACTTGGTGGAGAAGCAAAAATTCAGAGTCACTCCAGACATGCTGAATTAGAAGCCTTAGGACAGGGACCCAGCCCTCTGTATTCAAGGAGGCCTCAAATACAGGCATACCTGTATTGAACTCATAGAACTGCTGTGAGTTCAGTGCCAGATCACTGCAATAATCTTTTTGCTGTTGGAGGGTCTTCACTTCATTTTGTAAAAATTGTGACATATGTGAATCTCAATTAAGTGAAGTGTGATCAAAGGAAGTCTGCCTGTGTTTGTAGTGACCACTCAAGTCCAAGAACCACTGCTCTAGAACATAGCTCTCAAGTTGACCTGCTCAGTCAAAGCACCTTTGGAGCTTTTAAAACTGTCCACTCTGGACTCTACTTCTGGAGATCTTTCTTCAGAGGTCTGGAGTAGAGCCCAGGCTTCTGCAGGTTTTTCAAGCCCCCTCATCTCATTTTGATGTGTAGTTAAGATTGAGAGTCAGTGCCTTAAGAAATTTAGCATATTTTGTGTTTTTTTTAAATTTCAGAGCAAAACAGGACAGGGTAACTGGCCCCACACTAGCTTTTGTGTACAACTTCTTTCATAATCCTTTCATTATTGGCTCTTTTTAAATAATTTATTTTCACTGTATTTTTCTATTATCATTTACCCCCTTCTACCCTCTTCCACCTTCACCCACCCCTGTCCCCTGGCAATCACCCTGGTAATAAATAGGGCATGATGGTGAGTATGGTTGAGTCAGAAAGTGCATGTTTTCCTTAAAGGGGAAGGTCTCTCCTGCTCGATGTTATGAGGTGATGTGTGGAAAATGTTGCCATATCTTTCCATTTTTTCCAGAAACTGGAAATCTTTATTTTGATTGAAGCTTCCTAATTTTTAAAAATTGACAAATAATAAATTTTTAAAAAATCAACACACTTTGTGACCCAACATCTGTTGGGCCAGGAAATTAAATTTGTTGGCTAGATTTTATACAGGCCAGCAGTTCGTGACCTCTATTTTGTACTGTGCTAAGAACAGGGCACTTATTAAGCTTAGTGAGACTTTCAGGGAACTTATTGTTTCATGGGGGAGGAACAAATCAATAAATACAATGATGCATAATAAGTGTATGATAATTAATGTTCATTTTGACAGTCCTTTCACACTGAGAAATTCCATGTCATCAAATAAAGATAAAATGATATTTAGTATGATTTTCTTAGATAGAAAATTTCTATACTAATATAATTTGTAAAGATTTAAAAAAACCAAGAATGTGAGCTAAAAGAAAGCCTTTAAAGTACCAACAGGAAATCAGAATATCTTCCTTGGACATTTTGATTAATTAATTAACTCTGTAAGAAAAGATAATTAAAAATTGCTAGTTATTTGGCACGAAAAACTTGGTTAAAATACTTTCTGGCTCTTGGATATACGTTTCTAGTCTTTGAATGCTTAGTGAATCATAAATGAGCCAAGATGAAAAGTATGATACTTTTTAACATAATGTATAAAATGTCAGATGTTTTGCTTTTGAATAAAACCAAAGTACTAGGGTGCAAAATATAACCTTGAAAAGCTTCATGTAAGTCCCGTTGATTCTAATTTCTGAGGTTCCCTAGACATGCCTTTATCTTATTTAAGTTGGCATAGGAAGAGTAGAAGGGAGAAAGATTGTTCTGTGTAAAATGGGTCAGTCACTTTTCAACTTCTCTGGATTCAAAACCTCAAATTAATTTCCTCCTTCCTTGAGCTATTTCCCACCTGCCTCACACACACACACACACACACACACACACACACACATAAACACTCAATAAGGTAATTAATAGTGCTAGAAACTCCTAAAACAATTTGTCTATAATTTTGCCTTTCTCTTTACTTAAAAGTACACACACAAACATTATTATTAAATTATTTTTTGGAAAACACTCAAATTTTCATTGTAATCCCTAATTTGTGCAGATATTAAAATATTTACATGTGGCCTATGAAAGTATTTCAATAGTTTGACTAACAAATTTGTTAATCAGTGTGTTTATAGGTACAGTTGTGATACGTACATTTGTATAAGATTTCTGGGTTATTTGATTCATAATATTCATACCGGCAAAGCAGCGTTACAATATTTGGATAACAAGTAGCCTTATAACTGAACTAAGTATTATGACAGTATTCATGATTATAGAATTCTAATTCATTTATTCCATAAATACCTTTCAACAACCATTTGTAGCTCTGACCCTTTGCTAGCCATTAAAGAGGTCTCTGTTTCTCCAAACTCTGAGAGAAGGTGAAGTGTTTCCAAATTTATTTTGTCTGACTTGGGTAATATCAGTTCTTGTATCACACAAATTACAGGTATTTTGGGGGCCATTTGTACTTATAGACACAAGAATGTGAATGGGAAGAGAGAAGCTTTCAGAAAGGAAGATGCAGCAAGGGGTTTTAATTATCCTGAACTTTTTAAAAGCTTTGTCTTCCCAAGAGTTCATGATGATACTTTGGCATATCAGGGACCTTTAAAAGATGTGTTAGACTGCTGAGGTCCTTAACACCTCCTTACTGAAATTTGTGTATTATGGGTAATGGAAATAAATTGGTATAGTGTAAATGCCACAGAGTGAGATTTTAATATGCATAAAATTATACCCTCACTAGAAAACTAAAGCTAAAAAGAATTTGTTGAAATGATGGGTGGGAAAATTAAAATAAAACCTAATATAATGGAAAGGGGAATAGTACCCCAGAGGAAAAGTTTCCAAAAGAAAGAAACTGGAAGGGAAAATAAATAAATAAATATAATGTTTAAAAATAAAATTGATGGCAACCTGCCATAATCGTAATTTATTATATAACCTCACCAAAGTTGGAGGATTATTAAAATATTTTCATTGTTTTTATGAATAAAAATGAATCTTCAAGGGGAAAAACAACAATAACATCTATTTGAGAGAAAATTTTGTGAAGTAATAGTCTGTGAGGAAATACTATATAGTTAAAATTCCTAAATGCCATGCATATTAAGCATATTATATAAATCTTTATGTCCTAATTAGTTTTGTATATTTGCTTCTAAATTTCAGTGTATACATATATTTATTTTCCATGCGTATTTGCCCTCCACTTCCACAGATGATTTATTTCTCTGGGGACAGATTATGTTCACCACTTTCTAGTAGCACCTACAGCACTGAATTGAGGAAAGGAGATTTTCTATGAGTGTTGCATAATTGCATTTATTATATTTACATTTTGAAAAATATTTTGGCCTACAATCTCAGTAAAAATGCAAAATTAAAAATGAGTTGAGAAAATAATGTGCACATTTAGAAAATAACATGCATGTTCTTTTGACGTTAAATCACCGTGTTATGCCAAATGTATCACAAATGGCCCTCTAACAGGGGTCCTCTGTGTTCTCTGGGTGATCAAAGAACACATCAGCTGCAACACCCAGTCATGCTGGTAGTGTCAAGGACAATGTATTCTAAATCCTAGTTTGTATTTCTTCTGTGACATTCTTCCAGAACACAAATATATAGACACAGATGTATACACATACATGTGCATATATATAGATTTTTCAGAATTTAAATAATTCATTCAAATAAATTATTTAAATGATTTAAAAATTCCTCTGTCAAACAGATTAATGGAACCTTGTTATTCAAAAGATAAATCATTTTATATAAAGTGGCAAAGACTTCAAGGGCTAATAAAGGTTTTATGAGAGATAAACTTTTAATAGATTAATATTTTTGCATGTACTTATTTTCCATATATGTAAATATATACACAAATGCTTATAATTGTATTTATATTAATATTTCTGACTGATTTTTAAGTAAACACTATTCAGTGTTTAAAATTAAGTATTTTGGACACCTCTGGTCAAGATGACAGCATAGGTAAACACAGCTCACCTCGTGAAATAACATCAAAATTACAACTAAAATATAGAATGACTATCACTCAGAACCATCAGAAATTGAGTTGAATAGAAGTAAAAAAAACTAGAGAATTAAAGAAACCACATCCATCTGAACTGGTAGGAGGGGTGGAGATGAAGAACAGGATGGTCCCATATCCACATGTAGTAGATAACTATTTGTGAGGGATATCATGGGAACAAGGAGTCCTAGCTCCACACCAGACCCTGAAGCCCAGGTGCCAGGAAGATAAGTCTCCATAACATCTGGCTGCAGAAACCAACAGAGATTGAGTCAGTGGAGGAAACTTCTGGAGTCCCATGCAGTTCCTCTTAAACAACCTACACGTGGACTTACTCAGACTCACTCCCTCTGAACTCCAGCACTGGGGTAGCAGCTTGAAAGGCACCAGTGACATACAGGGAGGAAATGAAGTGTCTGTCTTCAAGATGGGAGCTGGGGAACAACTTTCTCACAGACAGAAAGGTGGGCAGAGGCCACTCTCCCATTTCTGAACCCTCCCCATACAGAGCCAAAGAGCTGGCAGGTGGGTGCCATATCTGAGACTCCACTAACTTGGCTAACATATTTGCCCTGCCCTGGAGGTCCCCTGAAACTCCATCCCACCCAATTATGGGCCCATCCAAACTGTTAATCGTGACTTTTCCATATGAATGGCTGGTCTTGGTTGATGTTTCACAACTTCCTAAACCTATTAAACAAGCAACAGCTGGCCTCAGTAAGCCTATAGCCTTTGTACCTCTTGCTAAGTGGCCCCAGGTCTGGCACTAGCAGCAGCCAGCCTAGATTAACAGCTTGGCTTCACCTGTAAATCTCCAAAGCCAGCATAAGTAGCAGCCATCTCATATTGATTTATAGCTCATTCAGGGTGGCCCCAGGTACAACATAGGTGGGAGCAGACCTTAGCCGGCACCACTCAAGAAATCCCCCAACCCCAGAAGCCAGGGGGCAGTTACAGACCACATCAGAACACCACTACCTTGCCCCTGCACAGCTGATCTTCCACAGAGGGTGGAGTTTGGTGGTCAGTGGTTACAATCAGTCCTTGCAGCTCACTGGTCTGAGTAAATCCCTCCATTGACCTGCCAACAGCAACCAAGTCTCAAATACAAGAGGATGGTATACTCAGCCCATAAGAAGTGTGCACCTCGAGTACCCAGCACGGTGATAGGGGAAGGAGGCTGTGCCATTGGACTCTACAGGACACCTACCACATTAGGTCATACTACCAAGACAGGGAGTCAAAAGAGTTCAAGTTAATACATAGAAACAAACATAAGGAGGCTGCCAAAATGAGGAAATAAAGAAATGTGTCCCAAATGAAAGAACAGATCAAAACTCCAGGAAAAGAACTAAACAGAATGGAGATAAGCAATCTATCAGATGCACAATTCAAAACACTGGTTATAAGGATGCTCAGGGAACTTAGTGAGGCTCTCAGCAGCATAAAAAAGATCCAGTCAGAAACAAAGGACACTAGCTGAAATAAAGAACAATTTACAGGGAAACAACAGTAGAGTGGATGAAGCCAAGAATCAAATCAATGATTTAAAACATAAGAAAGTAAAAAACAAAACAAAAACAAAAAACAATCAGAACAACAAGAAGAGAACAAGAATCCCCCCAAAATGGGGATAATATAAGCAGTCTCTGGGACAACTTCAAGTGTTCCAACATTCACATCATATGAGTGCCAGCAGGAGAAGAGAAAGAGCAAGAAATTGAAAATCTATCTGAAAAAATAATGAAAGAAAACTTCCCTAGTTTAGTGAAGGAAATAGACATGCAAGTCCAAGAAGCACAGAGTCGCCCAAACAAGTTGGACCCAAAGAGGAACACAACAATTCACATCATACATAAAATGCCAAAGGTTAAAGATAAAGAGAGAATCTTAAAAGCAGCAAGAGAAAAGAAGTTAGTTACTTTCAGTGGAGTTCTCATAAGACTGTCAGCTGATTTCTCAAAAGAAACTTTTCAGGCCAGAAGGAATTGGCAAGAAATATTCAAAGTCACACAAAATAGAGACCTACAACCAAGATAGCTCTACCCAGCAAAGGTATCATTTAGAATTCAAGAGCAGATAAAGAGGTTCCAAGATAAGAAAAAACTAAAGGAGTTCATCATCACCAGGCCATTATTATATGAAATGTTAAAGGGACTTTTTAAGAAAAAAATCAAATCTATGAACCATAAAATGGCAATAAATACATATCTATTTAAAATTGAATAAAAACAAACAAACAAACAAAGCCAACAAAACAAACAAACAATGCCAGATGTGAAGGGGTGAAGGGTATGTGTGAAGAGGTGAGTGGATTAAGAAGTAAAAATATGTAGTTATAGAATAACCATGGGGATGTAAAGCACAGTATAGGAAATGGAGTAGCAAAAGAACTTATATGCATGACCCATGGACATGAACAATGGTGTGGGGATGGCCTGATGGAGTCAGGGGTACTTGGTAGTGGGGGGTAAAAGGGGAAGAACTAGGACAACTGTAACAGAATAATAAAAAATATGATTTAAAATAAAAAATTAAAATTTGAAAATAAAAAAATTAAGTAATTTTCTCTGGATGGTATCATTCAGTGAATTGAGCACCAGCCTGTGAACCAAAAGGTCACTGGTTTGATTTCCAGTCAGGACACATGCCTGGGTTGTGGCACAGGACCCCAGTTAGGGGTGTATAAGAGGCAACCCCTTGACTTTTCTCTCCCTCTCCTTCTCCCTCCCTTCCCCTCTCTCTGAAAATAAATAAGTAAAATCTAAAAAAATGCATAAATAAAATTAAATATTTTTATCGATTTGATTTTTAGGATATGATGGATTATAATTCACCAAGTAGAAGGAGGTTTAAAGAATAGTGTTGTAAATATTGTTATTTGTGTAATATGACAAAATAAACTTTTTTGTTGTAATTTAGATGAATCCATAATAATTAGCCCTGAATAATTTTATGTATGTCATTTTCTATGGTTTGAAATGTATTTACCACTCAAATCTTTTTTTCTGTATAGGTCCTAATTAGAAAGATGTTTTGTTGTAAAAAATTACGGTGAGCTAGTATTTTTATAACAAGACCTTAAGACCCTGGGAAAAATTTTAAGGATTTTTATGGAGCACAGTACACATTCTTTAGCTAAATTTTGGCATAGTTTCAAACTGAGACTCCAGTGAAATTCAATTGGTGTATTTATAATTAAAAACAAGGAAATCATAATAACAAAAATATATAATGTATAGCACTCGTGTTTATAATAGAAACATCCATAAAGAAAGAAACATGTTCTAACTTTTCTCATTACTCCAAAGGGAATTGCATCTTTAATCACACAAAGCACAACTGCTTTCTAATTTTGTTTAAAGTGCTTCAATACTTACAAAAACCAGATCAGGTTATTGTAAATCTAGAGCAAATTAGAATCATTGGCCTCTGCTCAGCTCTATGTAAGGGTTCTATGTAAATCATAAATTTAATGACATGCTAAGACACACATCTGTTTCAGTTTTGTAGAAGTTAATAATCTAACTACAGAGTATTTAAACACTTCTTTCATTAACTGGAAAATTGAAGCAAAGATAGACTTCCCTCAGTTATAAGGTGTGATATTTTACCTCCAAATTTTGATAAGCTATAAATATACTTAAGTAGTTAAAGATGGTTTTATAAATATTCAATCTAGTATCTATTTTTGACATTACATGGTTTCCCACATATAGAAGAAATATCCAATATAAACTAATAAGTCAGTATTATTATCTCATATCTATACTTGCATAAAATATTTTTATTTATATGTATCATATTTAAAATCATTTTGCAATAGGGCCCTGGAGAGAAACTAAATATTGAGTTATCATATGTAATGTCAAAATTCATTTTTTAAAAATATTTTTCAGATTCTTTATTTGATTATGTGTAACTATATTTTTAAATGATAAATGATAGTCTTCTGGGGGTCCACATTATGTAAAAACAGTTTATGTTCTTGGATTTCTTAAATGTTTACATTTTATGGCTATAATTCCTACTCAAATTTTCTCTAATTTTATTTTAACACACTATAAGTATTCTTCATGTTATTTATGTGACCTCTTTCTTTGAGACATACCACTTCATATATAGCATTAACCCAGTATTATAATAAATATTTCCATTATCATTAGATAATAAACAGGAAATTAGTTTTTCTTGCAGTGTATTCTACATTGTCTGAACGATGAAATATATGTGGTTTGAATTTGGGTCATTAATTCAGGTAGTAAGGACATAGTACTAATTAAATTGGTGTCATAAATTACATTCCCATAATGAAGGGGAGCATTCTTTTAATGCACTAATAATCCTTTGTAGTTATATTGTAGATATGTGATTTTGGTAACCAGAACAATTGCATAAGAGCATGGATGGTTCAGTACACATCTCCATCACTGAAACAAAACATTCAAGGAATATATTATCCAGGGGATGGTTTGACAATTGCTCTCTAATGTAGAATAGCTGGAAATATTAACATGTTTTTATTTTTTTAACCTAAAACAAATTTTTTTCTATTGGGTATTGCTCAACAAAACCTTATCATTACCAAATCATTTTAGTACTCCTTTGAGTTGTAAATGGCATTTTTGCAGAATTCTAAATTTGGATGCTAATTTTCAAGAAAATGGACTCTTTTCTACTGTACTTGTGCTTATCACAAAAATATATCACTATTACATCATTGTTTGGTCTAAGGCCTACATGATTGATTTCATAGTAACCTTAAGAATGCACTGTATAAAGGGCTACAATAAGTTGAAAACTAAATGATAAAGATTTAAATTATTCTTGAAAATAGAGGTAACAAAATTTTATTATCTTATCAAGAAACTATGAGAGCTAAGTTTAGAAGAAAAATCTTTGCAAATTGCTGTTCTTTTCACATGCTCAAATTTACTTTTACTAAAATATAGAGAACAAATAAAGCCCTTTTTAAATTAAAGCATATATGTACAGTTAAAAATAACTATCATATTAATTATAGAACAAAAGAATGAAAAATGTTAGTTAATGCTAATAATAATATAATCAAAGAGAAAACCAAATTCAAGGTGAAACATCTCATGTTATGCAGTGTTAGACTACAAAATATTTTCAAAACTGAAGCAAGATAATTTTTGTGTTTGGAAATAACTAAGATCATATATTACAATTGTTGTTTTATGCTACAACATTAAGAAACTGTATGCCTTGTAATATGAAAATATTAGAAGTGTGATATAATTGTATCTTTGACTCACTTTCTAAACTGCAAAGGGGCATTTGTGAGTTTGTTTCCTGATTCTTAAAAGCCTTTTGCAAGTTTTGCTGTACTACAATGAACTATGACATAAACAATCAAAGTCATATTCTCAGAGGCAATAAAAATTCAATTTGGACTTCTGTGAAATTGCTGTTTAGTTAACTTTGAGGGTTCAGATTCAATAGAGTTACCTCTACTATTAACCATTAGTTTGCTTTTGTTCACACCCAAGCTATGCTTGATCAAGAACTGCCCATTCAAACAGTTTATATTTAAAACTGAGAGTTGTGATCTTAGGGAACTCTTAGTTTAACTTTGAAATTAAAAAAAAAATAGATATTTCACCTGTATTGTTGACAGAGGTCTGCAGATATTAAAAGGGAGGCCTATTTTTAAATGACATACTTTAATTAAAAAAGCACTTGATTATGAGCATTCATGATGAACAAAATGATTACTATAAAAAGCTATAGATAGTATTTTCATAAAATGAATATTATAGTTATATTTCATGGTTTTACAGAAACATTGATAAAAATGATCTGTAAGACCCAAATATATAAAATCCTCAAGGTTTAAAGATTAACAGGAGTTAAGGGAACGATCTATGGAAAAGAAAGACAAACTTTGAGTTGTGTAAGACTCTATAACAATGATTATGAGGGCTTTTTAAAATATTTGCTTACTTTTTAGTATCATGATGATAAAAGCATAAAATTTCTATAATCCTTTCTACACAGTTATACATACATAAACACTGAGTGCAGAGAGTCATGCTACCAGTGGTATTGCTCAGTATTTCTAAAAAGTATTAATCACAAAAATGATAGGTACTTAAGAATATATATATGATTATATACTTCTAAGTAATATCATTAATCACAGTATACCATAATCATTTTTACAATATAGTTTAAAGTGTCATTATTTTTGAAGACTGCATCTCTGTATTTTAGATAGAGTTTGGCCTTCTTGGACAAAGATTTAGACTGCACCTCTGCATTTTAGATAGATTTGGCCTTCTTGGACAAAGATTTAGCCTGAAGAGAGCCGGGAGAGTAGTTAAAAACTTATTGACTTTGCCAAATGCTTTCATATGTTTCTGCTCTCATGGAAAATGAGTTTTGATATTTTTTCAGCCTACATGTATGGAAAAGCTAAATGAAAAACAAAGCTAGCAACTTTCAACCAGTTCTAGTTAAGTTTGGTATTCACATATTGCTTTGATCTTCTCTAGAGCTTTCAAATATTTTCTAGAGTAGGCAAAACTAGTTTCAGCACTCAGCATCATTGAACAGTAACAATGAAGAAGAGGAAACGTTAAGTTTAGGATGAAATCTAGCTAAGTTTATGTCTATTTCTGTGTCAGAAGCTGGAACAGTTTCACATGTTTTTTGTGTGTTTGTTTTAGTTTAGAGCCCTCACAGAGCTCTCATCATGGGCAAGAACATGTTCCCTATAATGAATACAACCAACCTCACTGATAGTTCCAGCTGTGTAGCTCAAACTTCACACAATTTTTGGGCCACTATCAAGTCTGGGATCTTCTGCTCATCCCACCCCACTCCACCCTTCCTCCATGCCAGAGTGGTTCAGTGAAGAAGTTACTGGTACTCACTGTTCTATGGAAATAATAATCACAATATTTTGTAACCAAGCCCACTTTTATACTTCCTCAGACTGTTTAATTTTGTACTCAAACGATTCTTATTCATACATGTATTTGACAAGTCTTTTATCACTTCCCTCTAAAATAAAAATGCCTGGATGGTATATAACTTTAAAAATTAGCATAATTTATGTATCAGAAATATGTGAACCCAATGAATGAAATCATCTTCAGTTCCTTTAAGTTGCTTAAATTAAAAACACGAGTTACTACAGTTGGAAAAAACATGTATGGTTAGAATGTTTGAAGGCCATCAATCTCCCTAACCACATAAGCTAATGAGTTCCTTCTGTTTTCTTTGAATGAAATCACCATGAGTGGTTGGATGTTGATTTAACATAAAACAAATGGAAATGGGTGTTTCCTTTGTCCTTTGTAGAATTTATTTTTAAAAACAATTAGCAAGTATTATGAATACGTAAATGATCTCGCCATTACTTAAATAATAATACAGTTTGAGTAGTTAAACTGATTGCATTGTAGGGAATGCATAACATACTCCAACTGCCCTTAACTTGATAACATCTGCAGACATTATTAAGCTTCTCGTTTCATTTTTCTACCGTAACACCTGTATTGTTATAAATTATATTTTGAATTGCCATAAAATATCAGGTAAATTATATTTTTAGGATGTGTATGTGTCATTTAAGTGATCCTTTGTAATGGTAGCTTTGTGGCTAACAGCTTAATCTTGAATATATCAATGTAATTAAAAGCTGTTTCAATTCTTCCTTGTGAGTACAAAGAAGGTTGAACTATTATTATATGTAAAGTACAAGGAAAGAATTAAAAATTCTTTAATATTTAAAACATTATTCTAGAGAAGGAATATACTTCAATGTAATTGTAAAAACACAGAAGCTTATTATATTCTTAGAGAAAGGTGTTGAACCCTTTGAACTCTATAAAATACATATCCTATTGAATTGAAATTAAAACTCGTATGAGGCACTTCTCCACTCCCCATAGTTTTCCACTCCCAGACACTTCTGACAACTTCCCCCTCCCATGCATCCTTCTTTTTTTGTGATGTAGTCTCTTTAGAAACACAATGGAGAGTGACTCACTCATCCACTACGTGTCCAGAGCATCAAAAATATCAGACCTGTAAAATGTAGACAGTGGGTTCTTCCAGAGATTCTTTCTGAGAGAGTTAAATAAATAAGTAAATAAGTCAATAAGCCAACATATGGCCAGCTTAATTCAGGCAAAAATTACTATTGATTACTTACTAAGCTCACTAAATAAAAACTTCAGACCAAGTTTTGCCTCCCCAAAGAAAATAGGATTAGACTGATCTATGCACTCATTGGGGCTTCTTGTGAATCATACCCAGATGAATGAAAAACCTTCAAAGATAAACAAAAGAAGGAGCTAAAATCTTTCGGTAAATGCAAATTATTAGTAGTTTGACATATTTTGGTTTACAATCTTGAGTAATTTTAAACTCCAAAGGATACCATGATATAAATGACCTCTGAGGTTTGAGAATTCTCAATTTCTGCCTTTTGTTCAACTAAAGTAGCCTGATTTAATTTGCCTAGGTATATCTGTTGTATGTAGACATTTTGACAGATGTAAAAACTTAAGGTACATAGTAAGGTTTCATACCAGCTCTGCAAAAGTGTTTCCTCAAAGAGTTTATAAGGATATAAATGATAATACTTCAATTACAGTATCTAAAAAATTCCAAATGGAAGTGTTTGTGTAGTTTATAGCAGAAATGCAACAAGTTTTTCCTCTTACCTTTTGGAATGGTGTGAATGTTAAAACATTAATACATTAAGTAGAAAGAAATTTGATCATCAAGGATTCTCATTTTAAATTGAGAATTATAATGAATCAACCAAAAGAGCATGTTTCAGTTATTTGCACTTAGGTACTTTTAACTTGCATTTTTTTTTACAAGAACAAACTTGGGCAAATAGCTGGATTTACTTTAGTACTGGAAGTATCTGGCTTTGTGACAAAATACTGATAGGTATTTAGAGTCTTCATGTTTTTTGAACAATCTGCTGTTGACATTTTAATAACATTGTTGTTTGAAATGATTTCTGAAGTATGATGACTGCAACATACCCACAGCAACAAAAAGTACATATTGTTTCTGAAAGCAAAGAAGCTCAAGTTTCGTCTTATTTACCAGGGATTTGAATCTTGGAGAATCAGTCTTTCTTGAAAACCAATGCAAACTTACTTTTTGTATTAGTATAATCAGTGACTTAGAAATATATCTGAAAATTAAGTCATTTTCAGCTCATTTTGTAATTAAAAAAAAAGTCCAGGTTTGATTTTCCTCGGATGCAGAGGACACTTAACTGGCTTTTAAACATTTTTCAAGCATGATTTCCCCGTCGTGGTCTGTTCTTTTCACCTTGGATGCATCGTTGGCGCTGCCTGGCTGCTTGCTGACACTTCCAACAGAATGTGCAAGGAAGTGTGGTCAAAGGACAAGAGCAAAAGCAGTTTCAATGTTAAGAAATGAGGGAAACAGACCTAAGAACACGTTGAATGCACTTGCGAGTACAGAGCCTTGTAGTCAGTCTCCTTTCCTTTCTTTGCTTATCCTAGTGAGTTTAATCGAAAACAAACAAAACGCTCTGGTGAAATATAGTCAATAAAGTCAAAGTTTGGTTAGCTCTCTGTAACTCCAAAGAAAAAGTCACCGCAATTTTAGAAAACGTAACTTGCTTTAACGAGCGTGCCGGAAATCTCAGGTATCAAAGACATTAACCCTGGAGCGTCCCCCGCGCGCCGCTGCCGGACGGAGGCAGCCGCGGCAAACAGACGTTCTTTCTCTTCGGAGCAGTCACACAAAAGGAGGGCTGCGGAAACTAAAAGTTTCGGGGCCTCCGGCTCGCCGAGTGGAGAAAAGAGAAAACCTGGAGACGGGGTGGGTAAAAGACACCTCTTGGGCGCCTCTTCCAAGTGCAAGCAAGGAGAAAGCTCCAGGGCCTGGAGGGGAGAGGGGAGGGGGCGGTGAGCCACAGGCCAGCCCCCTTCGTCCCGCCTCCACGGCCGGAGCGCCTGGTTCTGCCGCGCTCTCCCAAATACCCTTCGCCCCATTCCAGAAATAAAATAAATGTTTAAATTTCAAGTGCGTGTGTGTGGACAGGATGGAGAGCGCGCGCCGGCACAGCGCGCGGAGGACCAAGCGCGCAGTGAGTGGAGTTTGGAGGTAGGGTGGGGGTAGGGGTTGAATTGGTGTGTTGATGGGGTGGTGGAAGCTGAATGCGGAGCCGCCGGACTGAGGTGGGGGACTGGGGGTGTGCCGAACCGAAGGGGAGGGGCGCTAGCCACCGCAGGCCGCCTCCGGGGCGCGTTCCGCGGCCGTGTGCGCGCGTCCCTCGCCGCCGCCGCCGCCGCCCGGACAGCCCTGCGGCTGCCCCGCCGCTGGCGGAGCTGGGGCCACCCTGGGCCAGCCTGTCCTCGGGCTGCTGCTTGGCCACTTCCATCCGAACAGCTCGAGCTCGTAAGTGGCCCCTTTGCTCCCCTCCCCCTGCTCGGGCGCACCGCCGTCGCAGCTGCTCAAATGGAGTGGAAAATGGCCATTGGGCGGCAATGAGTTAGAGACTATCTGCTCCACGTTTTGTACTTAGCTGCCTGTAATCTTCTTTTGAGTTTGCCGGAGCCCCTTGCTGGAAAAAAATAGGAGGGAGAGATTTGTCCTTTGCCGCCGTACCTGCTAGTATGTTTATATGATTAGCCGAACTGGGGGGCGGGCGGTGTAGGTGGGGGCTCGGGGTGGAGGAGGCGGCTGGAGGTGACTCCAGTTCAGACCTCGCCGTGAGTCTGTGTCAGGACTTCGCACTACCCCGTCTCTCTCCCTCTCTCTCCCTCTTTCCCTCTCACTCTCCGCTCTCACACACACGCAGAGGTGCAGAAGCGAAATCGGGAGCTTACCGGAGAATTCCTTGGGATTGTTGAGGGGCATCTCCCCTCAGTTGGTGTGCGTGACGTGGCTCTTCCCTGCACCTCCCTGTTTCCCTGAGCCCGAGTTCTCGCCTTCAGCCTTTCGTGGGGCAGCGGCCACTGCTCAGCCTTGGCCCGCAGACTCGAACTGTGAGGAAGGGCTGCCGCCTCTCGTCCCAGGCCGCAGGGTCTGCGCCGGGGATGTCAGTAGGGCCAGTACGGACGGCGGACGGTGAGGGGCTTCGCGGGACAAACTGAGTTGGCGGTGCGCCGCCGGCGTCTGCCCGCCCCTCCCGCGGCTGCTGCTCCTAGGGGACTCCCAAGTCTGCGCACCTCTGTCGGGCTTTTGCCTGCGCCACCCCTTTCGCTGCGATTCCCGAATTTTTAATTTTTTTTTAAGGGAGCGTGCGATCGAGGGGAGGGTGGTGGTGTGCGTGTGTGCCAAAGATCCCTCTCGCGGAGCAGCGTGTGCTAAACTGCGGGAAAATGTTAACCTAACCCCTGGAGCCGCCCGGCGCTGGCTGCTTGGTTGGAGGAGGCGGCAGCGGCGGCCGAGCAGGAGGACTCTCCGAGCCGCGGCGCTGCCTCGGCGCGGACCCCGTGGCTGGCGACCGGCCCGCGGCCGGCCGCTGTCCGGCCGACCAGGTCGCCGCTGCGCTTTGCGCCTCTCCCGGCGCGGCCCCTGCACCAGACGGTCCGCCCCCGGAGCGCGCTCGCAGACAGAGGTAAGAGCTGCAGGAGCGAACAATGTGCCTCTGTGCGGGGCTTCGGAAACCTGTTTGCTTTCGCCTGCTTCCCGGGGGTGGATGCGGAAGGTAGGGGAGTCGCGGGTGAGTTGGGGCTCCACTGTTTGTTTATGTTTTGCCGGGCCAAGGGGGTGACCCGCGCTCGTTCGGGTTGCTCCCCTCCCCCTTCTCCCCACCTCCTGTCCTCTAAAATCGATACGCAGAACTCCCAGTCGGTCTAGCCTGCTTCTTTTTCTGGGGGAGCTGCAGTAACGTTCTCGAACGTCTAGTTGCAGGGGGCACCGAGGGAGAGCAGAGTAGGATTGCGTTGTGCATATTTTGATTTGGGGGAAGTCTGCCTCGAAACGTTCCCGTTCACCTTTTTTTCACAGTGCGTCTGGGGAAGGGGGATACCAGGCCGCCCTCGGCAGGGCTGCTCAGCTCCGGGTGCGAGGCCCTGCCCCCCGCCCCCCTTCCACCTCCCCGCCGGCTTCAGACCCGTCCGGGTCTGGAAGTGGAACGGGGAGGCCAGGCTCTGGGAGCAAGTTCAGGGGAAGTGGACGATGGGGGAGGGCTGGCCTGAGTTGTCTTGGATTGCTGTTTCTTCTTGTCGGCGGTTAGGTGGTGTGGAGAGGCAAGGATGACAGCAAAGCGCAGCCAGATGTGGCCGGGCTGGCGCTGGGGCTGGCAACGATTAGGAACGGCCCGGCGGGGCGGGAGTGTGGCGGGGCCGGGCACCCGTGGGCCCTGGGGTGGGTAGAGAGCCTCTCGGACCCGCAGTGAGAGGGCAGCAGCGCGCCGCGCTGGGCCTGCGGGAGAAGTTACGGGCTGTTGGCTCCTGGGGTGGATCTGCGACAGAGTGCCTCGGAAAGCCTGGTTGGTAAGAGAGGGTACCAGGTGGGGAGTGGCTGGGAGAAAAAAGTGTGGCTGGAGCGAGAGGAAACGGGAGACCCCTGGGGCTAACCGAGCGTGGGCTGGGGCGACCGGACCCTCTGTTGGAAAGGCAAGGGCGAGCTAAGCGACAAAAGCGTCCCAGCACCGCGGAAGGCACTCTTGCAAGACTCCTTCGTTTGGGGTCACCAAACTTTGTTCTTTTCACCGAACTGCGGGGCTTGGGATAGGGAAAATCTCTGGAAGCTTTACTTTGTGCCAAAGAGTCGCCGAACAGAGACCAAGGGACGTATGTCTTTCGTATGTTTTTTTAATTCTCTGTTCACACTGTGCTCTAAAAGCGCAATTGTAGGGACAACTCCCGCGGTGTTGTCCCATCTTTTCCCATCTTCTTTGGACTCCACCCCCCTCATCCTTTCCCCCCGTCCTGGCCCCCTTATTGTTGTCTCGAATTCAGACCGAGGAAATGTTTTCCTCCTGTTTCTTGAAAGGTGTCAGGCTGCTTAGCAGCTTCTCCAAGCAGCCTGGGAGCGTCTGAGCCGCAGCCACCTACCATATGGTTTCCGTTACAAAGGCCAGGTTCTGACGTGCTCTCCTCGCCCCCATCCCAAATTCCCAAATTTTCTTCTGCAGTCTTTACACTTTGTGCACTCTTCTCTTCTCCTCTCCAGAGGCGTAGCTTTAAGGGACGTGGTTGGTCCATTCATTTCCCTGACAGTGTTTGTGTCTGGAACGGCCCCACCGAGTGTGCTCTTTGCTCAACTCGAGTTGCACAATGAAGAAAAGTCACATCCGTTTGGTAAATAATTGCCTGTTGGGATGTCTCTTACTAAATCAGGTTTGATCTTGGGCGAACCTTCAAAGATGGGCACGAAGGAGGCAATATGCATTCATAGCAGAAAATAGATTGGTTTGAATGGTGTCTTTGGCAACATTCCAAGTTGTGATGGGACTCTTGACCTAGGTAAAAGGTAACTTTGTAACTTTAAAAATTTAGTATTTTCCTAATACTTGAGACACCCTTTATAAAGAAAATCTACTTCTGTTCAGGTGTGTTATGGAACTTTTTGCTCTCCCTTCCTGCACCCTCCCAGAAATTTATGCATGATAGAGAGAATACTGCAGAACAACTGTTCTGTTGTTTAGTTTCTTCAGACATTCCGATTCTCTCCTTTTGTTGCTTGCCTCTAAAAGAGGTGCCATTTCACATCATTCTGCACAAATTGTTTGAATTAATGCAAGTGTGAATTCTTACCGTTTGAAGGGGACTATTAGCATATCAAAGGTTTCTTAGCTTCAGCTCAATTGAGAAAACTTCAGCCTGTCTTCCATTTGCTTCCAAGCGGGGCCCAAAGGGCAATGAGAATTGTAAAGGGTGAAAATAGGGAGGTGGATTCAGACTGTGTTTCTGAACTTTTACTGTTTTGTAATTATGTGAGCGAAAAACATTGTCTATTGCTGTGGAGCCCTTGCAAATGGCAAGACAATTATTTTCTATTGATAAATGGTTTGTTCCTAGAAAAAGGGTGACCTTTTATTTTATGATAGTCACTGTTGCCTGTCTTTTGGGGTCCCTTCAGTGGAAGAGAAAGCTTTTCCTTTTAACTTAATACTTTTTCTAGGGCCTATACTTTTGTTATATTAATAAACTGGGAAAAGAAAAGCTTTTCATCAATCCATAAAATAATAGAAATCTTGTGGTAAAAGAACACTCATTTTTCACCTAGAAAACTTTGTTTTTAATACACTTGCTAAATAGAAAAAATCACTGGAGGGTTTTGAATATTAAAACTCAAGAGGAACTTTGTTACACAATTTCTGTTGCAAGTGTAAGTTTGAAAAAGGATTCTAAGTGATATGCAATTTTTTGTGAATTGTATTTAGAGAATTTTGTTTGGCTGTCATTTGTCTCAAATTTTGCATTTTATCAAACAGTAAATGCTAGAGTTTAGCTTACAGTTGGTTTATTTTTCTTACTACTCATAGTGTATTTGCTAATGCTTTTTTATATTTGCGGAAGTATTCATTCTTTGGATTTCTTCTCACAACTCAGTATCCATGAGGGAAGAAACAGGAACAAGTCCTTGGGTCATTTGGGTCATTTTGTGATGAGCATATGGGTGAAGAGAGGACATTCTTCTTCCATTTTGGGGGAAGGACTGATTTCATTTATTTAGCTTTAATTTTCTAAAGCCTGGTTAAAGATGAAAATGAATCTGAAGGAAGGTATTGAAAATTTGTAAGTTCATTTTTTTTGCAGTTTTACCTTTGATGGTTGGTTGATTTTGAATGTGAATTGATATCCCTTAATTGGAGGAGATATTTTTAAAAAATTAATGTTCAGATCTCCTTGTTCTTATTTCAATAATGAAAATTTACTCTAATAAACATTTGGAAGTAAAAATATTAATTGCATAACATTTTTGGGCTTCAGCTTAATAGAATGAGAATTTTTTTCATATTAAGATTTTTTTAAAGTGGTATTCAAATTGTACATCATTACTCTGAAATCATTTTATGGTAGTTTGTTTATCTGATTTCTTCAGTTGTCTAAAAAGTACTTTCGAGGTAGAAAAGTGTTACATTGATGTAATTGCTATTATTGCACTTAAGTTTCTGTTTAACTAGTTTGCTTTGAATGTAGAGTGCTATAAAGAAAACATTATCTTTCAGAGCTATTTGTGATAATCTAAAAATTGTCTTGAAAACATGGCTCTTCATTTTACATCATGGTGATCCTGAATTCATCAAAACTCTAAAGGTGTAAAATGCAGTGAAAGAAAAGAAGATGTTTCAACATTTAGATGACAAAAATTGGACTACTTAGAGAAAAATTAATGTGTTGTAGAAGCACTCCAGCTGCCATTTTCAATCACTGTGGGTTACTATGTGTTGGCAACAGAACACAAATTTAGAAATGCAGATAGCTTTGGGAGCAGGTAGTTGGAGAAATCAGAATATTGAATCGTGGGGTAGAACAGACTAATTACTTCAGGTTTTGACTTGAGAATTTCTAATAAATGAATTTTTTTCCAGGCTCTGACTCCCTGCTTTATTAATGGACTAACATCAAAGCAGACAACAAAACTTCCAAATGTTATAAAAACTAATATAAACATACAGCTCTCACATGGAGTACTACAAGTCTTAATTTAAGACAAGCAGTTGGAGTTTTTATTGCTCTAATTTTCACAATCAGCAGAAACATTAACACCAAGCTTCTGGGTGTTTCCTTTCTTAAAATTAGCAAGAGGAAAGCTTTAAAACCAAAGTTTACTTAGGTTTAGATCTCCATTTGAATCACGATTGAAGCTTTCTGTGTTTTATTAAAAATTTTAAAATATTTTAATGTCTTAAGTAATATAGGAATATGTGAACTAAGATTGGGATTTTGGGAAGGTCAGGAAGTAATTAAAATCTGTACACCATAGAAATAAAATGTTACTGCTCCATTTTCTATCAAAATATTTGACTTGACATTAGTAAATAAGTGTTCAAATGACACAGTTTATTGACAGTTCTAATATGAAATGAGGAGAGCATTGGAGTTTATTTTAAGGTATGGGCTAACCATACTTGTACCTACCTGACAGAAATCTTTCATTTTAATAAAAATCCATAGCACTTGCCAAATTGCTGATGTTTAATAAGAGTGTAGATCAGTTATTCCTAGATTAGGCATGAAATACAGTTTTGGAAAGTTGAAGAATTTACTGTCATATAGTATTGCTATTTTTATTAAAAGTTTCTTCAGAGACTGTGCACTTTGCCTCTTGATGTTCACTGTATCGGATTGTGTGTCTTGAAGGAAAGGTATACATTTAATATCTGCAGAAAAGTTTCAAGTAGAATAAAAATGGAATTACTTCCAAGCTAGTAAATTTACATAATTACAAAAAAACGTTCATTTAGTTGTTTGCAAAAATGCCTACTTAAAAACTGCACAAATTGATAATTTTGAAGAGGATTAAAAATAGCAATGTTAGTGGCTAGCCCTGTAAAGAACTTGAAATTCTATTTTATGTTTTGGTCATATCAGTTCCTAAGATAAATTATTTAAATATTAGTTCACATTACCTAAATAGATAACTGTTTTGTAACTATTTTCAAGAAAGATTAAAACATTTCTATTTTACAGACAGATTAAACCCATAGCTTAACTTCTCTTACATAACACTAATTAGTGTATAGCCCCACCCAAATATTCATCTCTTCAAATAATTCTTGATTAAAGGTTGAAAGGTTGAAAAGTGTTTAATCACCTAGATTACTGTAATTAGACTTGATATCAGAAAAATTGAGATGGTTTTCTGAAATTCTTTTACTACTTAGGATTGGTCAAGTAGTGATTATTACTGTTTTTTTAATGCTTTAAGAAAAGGTTAAGGAAATGCGTTATTTAGCCTAGAGATGGTTAATGATTGGAATTAGGGAAACAGAATCGTAGAATAATGCCATTTTTCGTGATCTACTGTGATAATTTTTAAAGGACTGACTGTAACGGGGGTGTGTAATCCTTACATTTTATTCAGGGCATCATGTAGTATTGTGAGTTCAGTCTTATAAGTAGATACTATAAACTATGAAAATCTCAATGCTATCTTGATGTAAGTAGGTATTTTTAAGTGTATCATTGTGTCATGAAAAAAAGGTCTTAATCATCCAAAACTACTTACAAAATCTGTTTAGGTCACTTACATACTTTCCAATCTATTCTTATCCAATGATTTTTAAAAAGCATTTCTTAGAAAAAATTCCATATTTTGCAAGTAAAAATTATGTTTAAAAAAAGATCGAATGAAGGAACCAAGCACTTAACACCTGCAAGCAAAGTGCAGTTTATAGTAAAATACTATTGATTGCTTTGGAAGCACAGAGCAAGTTTAAATACAATTTGTTTAATCACAACAAAAAAGCAGTTTTATGAAGTAATATAGTTTGTTTTCATAGAGGATTTGATGCATTGTGTGGTGGTAAGTAAAATCCCATCACACTTGTATAAATTTGTTCAGTTACCAGAAAGGCTAAAAGGAAAAAAAAAGCAATTTAAATTGAAATTCAACAAAAATTACATTACCTTGGTTAGGAAGAACTTGTTAGCTGTGTCTAAATAGCTTAATAATATCAAAAGTTACCATGTTCCGCAGTATAAGGATATTGGCGCCTGTTTTAATATGCATGCATCTTGTTTACTCGGTGAGTTTAGTTACTTGAACATTTTTTTTCTTTTTGCTTTCTATTTTTGTTTTTATGGAAGCTCTTACATTATTACATGACATTCAAGAAACTATTTCCACTAACATTCTCGTTTGCTTTAGAGGTTTGTTTTTTAGTTTTCTGGATTTCTAGAATTGAGGTCAGTTGATACTTCAGATCAGTGCAGTGAGGTATCAGACATGATTTTCTGAATCAAAAGAGACCCAGTCCATCAATAGGGATAGCTAGGTTATTAGCAACAGAAACACATAGCAGTTTTTTTTTACTATTGACTCAAAATATACAGAACTCTGAATCTTAAACTCTTGTGCCAGTAATGTGGTGTGGGGTTGATCATAGCAGGTAGATAGCGTGGCACCTGTTTCATTACCTACACCCTGATTCATTCTGGCACCCAGATTTCCTGAAGTGCAGAAAAGGCACAACTACTGAACAGCCACTCGGCTGATTTTAGGTCATGAAGTCAACTTCCTGGAATTTCTGGGGGAAAACAGTTGAAAAGGGAGGACAAATGTCACTTTAAATAGAGATGTTTAAATCAGATTTCTGCCCGAGGGTGAAATTTAGGTCTGTTTTAGCCCGGATGTAATGTCTCCCTCTACAGAGCACAGCATTAATCACTACCTGACAAGAAATCATATGCTGAGCAAAACGGGTCCTGGTCGGTTTTGTCATTGATTTTTGCAATCTGTGAGGAGCACATTAAAAACCTTAAAATTCACACACAAAGATTACACCTTAATATCTGAATTTCGGTATTGGAATTAGTTGCCTTAAAAGACGCCTACTTAAAGCTAGAAAACCTTAGGGAGACTTTGTTTTTGTTTTTTGAAGGATAGGCTTCGTACCTTAATAAAAATAAAATTATTTTCTAATATTAAAAAGGAAGGTAGGTTAAGCAGAAGTTAACTTCCTGAAATGCTTACCAAATCTTAATTCTGTTTTAAGATGCATTAAGTAACTTAAATAATGTGTTTTTTAATCTAATAGTGGAAAAAAGAAACAGATGATGAACTGTTAGTTCTTAGCCTTGAGGTGGGAGAAGTTGAGAAGGTGGTTAACCTTAGACACAGATCAAGGCAAACATTTTGTTAGAACAAAACCCTGTGTCTTTTTTTCTGGAAGAAAAAATAAAAGCTTTAGCCATTGTAGTAGCAAAGAAGAATGCATCATGAGGCTCCTAATTTAACAAAAATACAAGGTTTAGTTTTACTCTTTTATTAGGTAATACTGTTTAACTTCTCTTGGTCACATTATGTGTATACACATAATGTACATATAATGTACATACACAAGTGTGCAATTTATATTCTTGTCTTTTGTTTATACTAATATTTATTGACAGTTATTGGCTAAAAATTAGTGCAAATTTAAGTTTAAAATGTGAACTACGTGTGATTAACATGTCTGTTTTTAGACTGATTTTGCGAATGATATGATTTATTTGGTCTCTATTTTGTTCTCAAAAGTATTTCCTGCCTTTGGACCATGAAATGCTTGTTTTATCCAGACTGCATCATTTTGTAGGTATTTTACATCGGTCCACAGCTCAAACAGATTGTTGCTTTGAATTTAGATGACAGAATAATCTAACCCCAATTGCTGTCAAAAACGGTTCTTGGCTGCTGGGGGCAGGATAGGCGACCTTGCTTTTGAAGAATGCTTTCTCTTGTAGAGGATAGTAAATAATGTCTCTCTTTGGAGACAGCAAAAGGTAATTCTCTCTTTTGCTTGTAAAAAGTTCTAATTTTAATCATCTATTCTTAAAATACTGTGACATCAGTTCTCTCTATAATGGATGAATCATTACACGATTTTAGATAGTCTTTAGTTTATATATTTGTTTTATGCTGATTATATTTATTTAATGAGTTCTCAATTACAATTTATATTAAAAATCACGAAATGATTTTCAATTTCTACTTTGAAGCAAAGTATTTCTATTTGGAATTAGTTCTTTATTCCACTGGTACTGTTCATTGTTCACATGGATATTTTCTTTCTCTGCATTAAAAGCCTATCTTTTTTTACTGTTTATTGCTGTGGTTATTGATTAGAAGTTACAGAATACATTTTTTATACAGTATTTTATCCACTCATTTATGTTTTTAATCTCCAGATGCTCATGGTATGTTTAAATTCTTAATTTCTCTGGTTTTCCTGTAGTTAACATTCCAGTTTGGGAAACATTAATTTTGGTGATGTAAGTTTAATGCATTTGTATCTCCGTAATTGTACATACTTTCATAGAACTTGAGAAAGAATAATGTATTAAATGAAGAATTGATGGATTTTATATATCTTGTTTTCCATTTTATAAAAAGATTGGCATAATTCTAAAACACTTAAGTTTGCTTTACATGCATCAACAAATAAAAATTTTACAAAAATTATGATGTCCTAGACATTTTCATTTTTTACTAAGGATATTTAGCTGTTTTTGTCCTTTTTAAAGTCTGTTTGTCATGAGAAAGACACTATTTGAATTATTAGGTGATTCCTCTTGAGAACCCTATAGATGAATAATAGGGACATTGCTCTCTGCCTTGTTTTTCCTGCTGTAAATGCTGGGTGTGATACCCGTAGCCTTGATAGAAGCCACTGTTCATACTGCTAATTGGTTTTAAAGAAGGTCTAGGGCCTGGTTATTTAGAACTATAATTGAAACAAAATTTCTTTCTCTTAAGCACTAAGAACAGTGCTTGTTATTAAGTTGCCTTTTCCCTTAACTTTATTTTCTTTAAGTGGAAAAAATATAACTGATATCTCTGTATGGCATTTCTGTATGTTTTAGCATGAAAGTTAGCATATCTTTTAAAATTTTTACTTGTTTAATAAGGATATTAGTTTTTTAAAAATCACTTTTTACAAACCTGTCAATTCAGTTCATTTATAGGTAAGCCAAACTGGATTTGCCTTAAATTTCTGCAACTGGGAAATCTTAAAATGGGAGGATCATCAAAGATTGTTCAGCAACAATTTTTTTTTGCTACACATTGCCCCCAAGACCTTGAAAACATTCTTAACAATTTTTTTTCTTCCTTGGCAGAGATGCACCTTACATATCTATCTGTATAGCTGGGGAAGGGAACAGGGGAGAGGAGAGTGTGTAAACAAATTTAAAATAGCTCTGAAAAGAAAATATCATGGTGGGGTAAAAACATTTTGCAAACCAAATCAACTTTTTTTTGTATTGAATTAATGAAAACAGGTTTATTGTACAGAAGTAAATACTCTCCAGCTTTAAGTTTTAGAATTCTAACAAAATGCAGTTGTTACTGCATTCATTTAAAATTGATCTTTTATCTCTCACTATAAATTAATCCTGAAATGCCACCTTTATATATTGGTCACTTTGCAGTCAGATGATGCATCAGATATACAGGTTGAGCAGCTAGGTTTTGGGGGGTCTTATTTGAGGGGGCTGCTGTGTAAGCAAGGTAATATTTCCTTTACCTGAAACACACCTTGTGAGAGTAGCCCTTGGGTGATTGAAAACTTTGTGTGTCCTACCTGCTCAAACTGCATTCCTAATCAAGATGACAAGAATAACGGTGTTGACCCACTAATTCTAAGGAGCAGGTGTTTTGATCATATAATTGATAACTGATGGAACAATGCCAGATGATAGTATTTTTGTGCGACAGTGACCTGCGACTTTATGCAGGGAACTGCCTACATGCTTGAATATTTTTGCTAACCCTTGTTATTACCTGCAGAGGGAGCTTGTATATGACATAAAATAATCAAGACAGTATGATTTGGTAATTTCTCATTTGAAAATTGTTTAATTAACATACCTTTTATTTTTGTTTGAGAAAAATTAAGGAAAGTAAAGCATTTTGGGGTTAGCCATATATTATAGTGAAATTCAATATATCAACACTAAGTATTTATCATTCCCTATATTCACAGATTAATAACTGTGGTTTTTACTTTTTCTTAATTAGCAAAGATAATGTGGAAAACAAGGAAGATAGTGAATCAGATTCATTTTAAGATTCTACCTTTTTTTAAACAGTGAGCTACAGCTCTTGGAGGATGGCTGCAGAACCAGGTCTTCTTTAAATATCTAATAATTGTTATAAGAAATCCATATTTTAAAGATAGCTTTTCAAATTATGTAAAATATAAAACAATCACTTGACACAAACAGTAAATTATATCCCTCTACTGAGTAGATCAATCAATAGATCAAAGTACATGAGTTGCATATGTTCTTTTCTAAATATAAAAATGGTCACTTTGGATTAATGACATTTACTTGTGATAATGGACCGATCAGTGCTGTGACATTTAAATGGGGAAACTACCAGTGAAGACCTAGTACTAAATGGTTTAGAAAACTGCTAACTTGATAAAAAGTGAATGCAAGCAAGATAGAAAGTAGTTTTGATTAATAACTGAATTGTATTTGTGAACGCTTTGTGAACTAAATTATAAGCTGGATACTCATAAATACTTCAGAGTTTTGCAATCAGGTGTTTTGAGAATCAGGGTGTAAAAAGGCCTTTTGGGGCATTGGGATCTTCTTGTGAGCAGGGTTTTTTTTTCACATTATGTGCATATACTTAATTGCACCTGGAAATTTAAGGATAGAATATTATATTATGTAAATTCTAAGAAAAATGAATATTTCTATTTTTATATTTTGGTATCATAATGTTATTTCAGAAAATGTTTGTTAGAAAGAAAAGGTTTTCCACCTATACATCTGTGAAAAGAGATGTGGTAGTTCATTTTTTTCTCTTAGTTTACCAAGGAATGACATGACAAATAAAAATATTTATTTTGTATTTTAAAGAGCTTTATTTCTTAAAGAAATTTATTGTTGTGGACTTATTATTTTATTAGCTAGCCTTTGCTAATGTAAACAGTCAGATTGTTACTGTTGCACAGAATGGCCCTCTAAGTATAGGGGAACTTGTATGTATGATAAAGAGATTTATGGTACTTGCATGGGTTTTTATATAGCAAGATCCTGTGTTATCTTAACAAGTCCATGTTATTGTACATTTATGCAGAGCATTTAGACATCAGCATAAAAATGATTGCAACAGCAATTACACTTAAAGGATTATGATGGCACATTTCACAAAAGTATATAAATGCTCCTTTTTCATAGTTATTGATTGGCATCCTGTACTGCCAAATTTACTTCATTGTCTTAATATGATAAAAAGAGCTTTCTTATCATAGTTGGTGCTAAATATAAAAGGCACCAGAAATGGAATCCAGTATTACAGTTCACTATTCTTTTTCTTCAAATACCACACCTCCCTTCACAGTGAGGTAAGGGTTACCAGAAAATTCATTCCAGGAAGATGGTTCGGTGAGCAACAGTAACTGTCACGGAGTGCATGACTTCTGTTGGGTTGTTGAAAAGGCACAGCTAGGGTGAGTTCTGCTTGTTCTATCTCAAATTTGAGGGTAGACTACTGAGTGCTTTGTAAAATAGTGAGATTTGAATCCATTGCAAAGAAAGTGAGCTCTTGAAAAATTAAATTATTGTTGAGTAAGTATTGTTATTACATTGAGGATATTTACAGCAAGGACATATTTTGGCAATTGCTTTTTAGTGCAACATAATCCTGACATCCTTGGTAAGTTAGCAAAGAAGTTTTTATTGAATATTCTTAAATACGTTAGGGGTAAATGTGTATGCATCAATTGTTCCTAGATCTAATTGAGCAGATTTTTAAAAAATGCTGTATTATGTGTAGAATGTAATACAAAGAATAATTCTCCAGATAACGATAATGTGTTATGAATATAGACTTGAAATAATCTTTTTAATATGAATTTTATAAAAATGAAGCTATTTAAAAGAAAAGATGGTACACTTTATACTCTTTGACCCGAGTCAAATATTTTAACATGTTAATATTTTAAATGAAAGTTTACAAAACATGTAGCAAAAAAATTTATTCAAAAATTTTCATATACCTATATGAAGAGTCTGAAATTCAAAACTGTAATCTGCGTGTTGGAAAAATATTTAAATTGCCTTATTATCAGGATTTAAAAACTGATGTGTTCATTTTAAGTATAAAGTGGGTAAATAATATTAGATTCTTTTCTTGCTTTTTATATGTTTCAAAGGTATTCCTTTTTGTCTGTTTGATTTCTTCAAACTGAAATCTAGCAGAGATTTAAAAAACTACTTTTTGCCCTGACTGGTATGGCTTGGTTGGGCATCGTCCCGCAGAGGGAAGGGTCGCAGGTTTGATTCCCTGTCAGCGCACAAGCCTGGCTTCAGGGTTTGGTCCCCAGTTGGGATGTGTATGAGAGACAACCTATCAATGTTACACTTTCACATCATGTTTCTCTCCCTCCCTTCCCTTGTCTCTAAAAGGAAATAAAATCTTTCTTTTTAAAACTACTTTTTATTTTTATTACACACATTTTAGTATGATTTTTGTGGCGTTCACATGATGGTGCTAATCCCAAGCTGCCCTGAAGAATGAACAAATTTCTGTTCCTTTGAAAAACAACTTATAACACATATCACAAATTTTCTCTCTAATTTATATATAACGGTATTACCTTTACATAAAAGTAAATACCATACCTCAGGAACTATTTGAAATTGAAAATAATACTGATGCTTTCTGCTTATGAATAGTTTTGTCTCATGGTTTCTATATTTTAATATAAGTATGATTATGAACACTGCTTTTTTATTTATATTTAAGGAAAAATAAAACTCATTTAATTATTGATTTTCTGTGTAATGGTTTTAAAAAATTTAATGCTCATTAAATCAGATTATTGATTCAAAAGGCATTTTTGTTTTGAGCAAATATGAGTCAAAGAAAAAAAGGAGTTGCTGTTATACCAGAGGCCCTAAATAAAAAGTTTAGGTTCTTTGAAATGACTTAGCCCAGCATTTTACTATTTGTCAGAACATCATAACAAATACTTCGTTATCTCTTATCTTAGTAAAAATTATTGGCCCCCAAAAGCTACTGGTTAATGCAAATATAAGTACCAAGACTTTTAAAATTTGTTGAATTTCATTTCAAGAAAATTGGTTTTACCTGTTTGCTACGTGGGATTCAGATCAGAGCTGCGGCATATTGAAGAATTTAAGAATACATTCTAAAAGCACTTTTCCATCTTTGTATTCTTAATAAGAATTTGGGGATTATTTATCTTTATAAAATATTTTGTAACATGCTGACAGAATTGTATTGAACTTGGTGGTTAAACATAACTTTTATATTTTGCCTATTTTAATATAGTTACTCTTTCACACCTCCATGTGTTTTTATTTTTTTACTAATTTCCTTGTATTGTGTTACTAAGGTGTTAGGAAGTACATATATTCTTCCAGCATTTCAGCCTAGGAAACTCTAATTGCTTTCATTAAATGAGATTACATCTTTAAAAACAGTTATTAATCTGTTAATATTGCGTGATTAAAAATTCAGGAACAAATCTAAAGTATCTTAGAAATCACATTTAGAATCGATTCTTAATAGTTTAAGAGTATTCCTAAAAAAAAAACAAAACACAAAGAACAAGAACTAGAGCTCATTAGAACAATACTAAATTGAATAGCCTGTAATATAATCATTGCTTAAGTATTAAGGATATCGAGAACCTTGTAGATTACATACACTAATAGACTCATTTCTCTGTATTGCTTGTCTGTTCCATGAGCAGCAAATTCACAAGGTTGCAATCAAATCATAGTGTTAACTTTTAATTGAAAGTAAACTAGAATAGAGGTTTGTTAGCTTACTTTATTAAAATTGATTTTGCCTGTTTATAAAGAATAAGTCACCACAAACTCATATTTATAAAATGGATATAGTCATGTTTTTTCAGCTAACACCTTTTTAATATTTTGTAAATTTTTTCAATATTTTTGACATTTTATGTAGCATGATTTCTTAAGATGTTTTAATAATTTGATGTCACTTATTCCTGAATTGCTGGCTGAGGTCTCATTCTCTTTTTTAAAAGAATTAAGTTACAGTTTTTATTTGACTTCCAAGTAAGCTGCTGTTTGACCTTGCAAAAAGAGCCAATATACAAATTTAGGGATTAGTATTAATGTATAGGATTTTTATTGAATGTGGAATCATATGGTGATGGTCTTTAGAGTGTTTCTATATGACCTAATATATATTAAACCCTCCATAATTAAAAAAAAAGGATATTTGCCATGCCTTCATGTTTGACATTGTTCAACTCTCATCAAAGATGTTCTTAATGTTTACTCTAATAATCAATTATTCATTATAATATGAGTGATTTTTTTATACTTGCATACTCTTACTCAACCTAAAAAACAGAAACTTTATTTTGTGTACTTTTTTCTCAAAGAAAATATAGACGTTTTTATTGAAGCATCTTAAATGACAGATCGAGGAATGCATAGATATATTGCCATTCTATAATTAAAATTTATGTTATGAATAAAATGATTTTAAAAGAAAAAGGTGCATAGCACAATTGATGCCTTTGGTTGGCCTGCCATCCTACCTTGTTTTATTTAGATTTGTTTCAACCAAAATATGGTCAAGTATGTATTCACTCTTGGCTGTGATTTGTTATTATCCTGATTCTAGTTTTCTGGCTGAAAATTAGGCTCTGTTACTTAAACTTACAAATACTGTATTATGTGTAAGATAATTATGTGTATCTTGATTTTTTTCTCCTTTTCTGTTAAAATCTGAAACTTAGACAAACTGCTGTGGTAACTTTACTGTTGCAAATTTTTTAGCATAATTTGTGTTTATTGTCTATAAGGGATTTTTTAAAAATAAGAAGTATATGAAACCATGTGTAAGGATTGGCTTGTAGATAATGAATTATAACATGTATTAATAAATGAAGTTGTTGGAAAGTCAGGCTAAAAATATTAGAAAGGATTCCAGGAAATAGCATATAAATTTGAGTAGTTAAAATTTTCACTAACACTGCTTATAATGGTTAAAAATTGGACAATATCACCAGTATACTATGAATTTTAAAGCTTTGCTTAGTCTATTTGAACATTAATTCCTTATTAAAATAAGCTTTAATATTTCATATCATTTTAACATGCAGTCAGGAACTGATATAATTTAAGTGTTTAATATCCAGGTTGATATATTTTGAAATTACCTATCATGGTGGTATGGAAACTGCTTTAAAGGTAGGACTTCAGTCCATTTTTTGGTGGTGGTTGTTGCGCTTATGGATACATTGAGAAATATTTTAGCAAGTCAGTGGAAATTAGAAGCTCCTCCCTATCTTTAGTAGTAAGCTTTCTTTATATGAACTTTGAGTTTTATTGATTCTATACAAGCATAGCAGATAACAAATTGAACAATAAATCTGGAAAAGCAGTTTTTGGGTTAACATATACATATTACAGATTTGGAAAATTGAAAATTGTTCTTAGTTCTAAATATAATAATCAGAAATTTATCTTTATCTTTCACAATATTGTGCAAATAACCAGTGGTACAGTGGGTTTTTTAGCTGAAAGGCAGATGTTTCCACCTTTGGATTTAACATTCAAGATTGTGTTAATCCAACTAAAACTCCTTCAGCCCACTTTGTATTCATGGGGACATTTATAGGGTGCGATTAAGACCGACCATGCAGGTATATGGGAATGAAGTAAATCTTAATTTTTGGCAGCCTGTCACTCTTCTGTGCTGAACAATTTATAGTTTTCTCAAGGACAGAAGTTATACGAAGCCAGAGTGACTCAATTTTTGACACTATCTTGCCTCTCATGCCCAGTTTGGGTAAATTAAATTGTATTGAGAAGCACAGTACTAGAGAATTTTTACTATGTAGAAGAATTCTTTTGAGAGTCCAATTAAAATAAAAGTCATATCCAAATTATCTTTTGAAAAGTCTGTTATTTCATATGTGGGTATGTTCTCTTAAAAAACACATTTCTGCAGTTCAGAGCAACCTTCCCAACAATGTTGCATATGCATAAATGACAGGTGAGGGCTTGGATTTACTTTACTAATTCATGGAATTTATATGCTTTGAGGTTTACTTTCAACATGTTATTTTTGGTTTCCTTCAATGCCACAGAAGTTACTGTGGCAGCACATGTGGTTTTTAAAAAGTGACAACTTCTAGCACCCAGTTTGCCAAAATTGCCAGAAGTATGCATTTGCTTGCATTGGTTTTAAAGTCTGTATTTTTGAAATACTGATTGTGTTTTAGCCTTTACAGGAACAGTTTTGTTATTAGCACATTTCATCTAGTTATCCATTAACTTCTGGGCTTTAATTCTAGTCTTTTTAGATAAACAGCCATTTATTAAGGCCCTGCTTAGAGAAATGTACTGTATATAGGGACTGTGCTCTCTAGGAATTTATAATCTCCTGAGGGAGACAGATGTTTACACAAATAATTTTAATGTAAGGGCTACTACACTGACATAGCATGACATGAAGTGTAGAGGAAAGGCTGTGGAAATACAGGGTTGGTGGAGTGATTTCAACGGGTAGTATAGAAAAAAGAGACCCTACTTAAGGTAGACCTGAAGGCAGAGGAGAACTTTGTCAGATGAAGCCTTTTTGAGGATGAGGACAGGACAGAGGTGAAGATACTGGAAGATAAAAGCAGAAAGTGGTGCCTTAAGGAGAATGTATAGAATGTATGAATTGCACAGAAGTGGAAGGAGATGAAACGCAGACATCAGTTTGGGGCATGTTATTAGAGAGCCTAATCTGCTAAAATTACCAGGGGGCACCCCCCCAAAACGGGAATTATCCTGCTAGCTGAGTGTTCCAGGAACCCATCTGTATCAGGGTACTAGCTGGCATTGTTGTGAGAGGCTGCATTGGGTTGCAGTGAATTTTTTATAACAGGTTTGCTCATTTCATGATGGGTGAGTTAGGAGCATACCTGCCCACGTGGCACTGAGTGTTCAGTAGGTTTAGATAAAAAAAACAGCACGATCCCCATGCCCCAGCCTCCCTGTTCACCCAATCTTATCCTGAGTGATTTTCATTTCCCTGGATTAAAACAAGTCCTCAAAGGGAAACTTTTTGTCCATGTGGGGAAAAACAAAAACAAAAACCCAAAACAACAGAAGCACTAAAAGCCATCAAAATTGAGGAGTTCAAAAACTTTTGAGTAGTGGAAAAATGTCTTCATAGGTGAATTGCATCAAATGGAGAGTCTTTGAAGGTGACCGAGTTTAAACATGTGAGAATAAATACACACTTTTTAAATAAATTTCCTGTTTTATGTCCCTCTCCCGTATATTTTATCATGTAGGTATAAAAGATGTTAATACTTTTGATTGAGTAAATGTTACATTTGATTCCTAACTCTCAAAGTGGTGTAACCACTGAATTAGAGGAGGGAAATTCTGGAGGAAATAGAAACATAGAAGGCTTGGATGATAGTCCATCCAGGTGAGAGGCTATGGCTGTACACAGCTGGGAAAAGTTTTATAATGATGGGATAGAATTTAGTAATCGGTGGGCTATGGGGTAGAGAAGAGCTAGGATCATAGCCTAGGTTCCATGCAAGTCACTCATTCCTGCTATTACCCTGCTTGACAGCAAGAGAGAGGGAATTAGCCCACATTTCTGACAATACTTTAAGGTGCATGCGTTACACGAAAAGATCAGCTGGACCCCAAATCGCTTCAAGTTGATATGTTTTTATGTGATACTTGTGAAAAAGTATACTTTTGCTTCTTTTATAGATGCTTCTAAAATATTCCATATGTTTAATATCACACTAAATCAAGTGTCAATTAGAGTGAAAAATTTTATTGTGTAAGGTTACAAAATTTGGGTTTTTGGTTTATTTGTATTTTATCTGAAGTTCCTGTAAGATAATTAAGACTATAAAAGCCAGTTATTATAATCTGGTTAGAAGGAAGTATTTATTTTGTGAAAGAACACCTTTGTCAGGATTAAATCTGTTGAGATACTTCCTGTGTTCAGGGTCATTTTAGTAATGTTCTTAAGAGCTTTTTAACCAATGAATTAGACATTCTTAGGTTTCCTTAGATACCAGCCTGCCTCTTTTAGGAAGGCTTAAAAGTTTCTATGCCATGCAATTTATATTGGCTTTTTCTCTTGTTATTATGAACTTATATTTATTCTCTTGGTATGTAGGAGATTTTCCAGCTACATATTGTGTATTATAAGAATAATGAAATCATTTCCTCAATAACTTTTCAGTTCTTCAGACTCAGCAATAACTTTTAGCCTTTATAGCTGATCCTTCGTATCTAGTTAATTATGGGTGACAAGGGTGAAAACCAGCTAAAAGCATCTATCAGCACCTATCATCGGTGATTAACTCAGACTAGGCTCTCAATCTGTTTTTGAATAAACAGTTATTATTGTTGATAATGAAGATCACAATAACTTTTGCTACAATCTAACCAATTCCAGATTCTTCTCATAGATGTAGGAATGGTAAAGGTAATAAATAAAAGAGTTAGTACTGGTATTTTCTGTGCTAATGCGGAAGTATTCTTGCTTCCATATAATAGAGAAAATTTGTCTTATGCAGTTATATTGCTTAATGGAGCTGCATACATGGAAAGGTCTCAGTAAATGCTTGTTATTATCATTACCGATGTGGATTAAATTTGCTTCACATTGGTTTCCATACTTTAAGCAGGCCATGTCATTTGGCTTCCATTTTTTACTATAGATTGTTTCATTTTTTTCTCTTATTTTTGTTTGGGAGGTTTTTCCTCCTGTTCTCATTGTGCTAAAGGTTTTCTATTATTTTTTATTATAGGGGTTTCTATTATTGTTGCTGTCTTCTTTAGATGATAAACCAGTGACTGGCCTGACTGGCCTTTGTCAGAATAGATGCTCAGATGTTGAAAACAGGAAGCATTGATGATTACCCAAGCACCTGAGAATATCTGTACTTTCTCCTTCCACTTTTACTATGTGACTATTTTTAAAATCTGGTGCCTGATTGAATACCACGTGGAAAGCACTCAAGTAGGATTTTTTTTTTGTAGTTCTTCTCCCTGACCTACAAATACAGCCCAGTGTCCCTGCCCCCGAATCATTTCAAGTATTATATCTTCCCACGTATTACCAGCTTTAAAAGGCAGTCAGGAGAGGATACTCTCAGCACATGTCCTGGTATGAAGGCTGATTTTTTTCTCCTGGTGCACCAGTCATACTGAAGGCATAGATCAGCATAAGGTAATCAATACGAAATAAAGGGAGGTTAATTAAATGTGGTTATTGATACTGTAGTGTGAGTTTTATTTTAGTTGGTTGGTTAAGGAAACCATAAAAATGTAATAAAATGTTTAAAAAGACATTTTAATAGTCATAAGATAAAATATGTGAAGAAAATTTTCGACAAACGATTTCAACAAATACGTGATGTAACAATAACATTTGATATCTCATGTAAACTGTTAGCAATAGTGGCCTGAATTTTAGCATCGGACATGTTCTGGTATGCAAGGAGCCATTCTTCAGTGGTACTTAGATATCACAGGTGCTTTATCTTTACCTTTTAATTATGAAGTGATAGTTTTCTTGGGGAGGTGAGGGTATTGCCTTCTGAAATATCTTTTAGTGACATACTAAAATCTGATTAAAATCTCATTATGTTCTTGCATTCACAGCAGAGGACTACTATAAATTGCATTGTGTGAAACTGAATTGTAACTATGGTTTGATTTAAAGTATTAATAAAATCCAAATCTGTACATTCAAGATTTTAATTTAGTGAAATGCCAGAACAGTTTCTTTGTATTTAGTCTGACAAGTGTTATGTGAGAAGCCTGTCTTCCTAAATTAGGACAGGCATGTATATATAGTACCATTTACAGAGTCTAATTATTAAAACCTGTTAGATTTCATATTTAATATCAGATATCTTTCTATAAGCAAGCTGCTTAGTTTTATTATCAACATTGTTGAACTCATGTATTAAAGTTGATAAATTGCAAATACTAGTCTTAAGAACGGTGCAGTTAGGTTTTAGGAGTAGCCATGGTAAATTATAATACAAAAAAATCCCCCCCAAAATTAACCCCACAAAGTACAAAACTATGAGTGCTGCATGTATTACAGGAATATCAGATAGCCGAAGCTTAGTCCCCAGTGTGAAATTTCCTGCTTTTTCGAATAGAGTTGAGACCTAAGTCCAAGATTGACATTGGAGTGCTAATGCCAGTCCCATAATTTTGGAGGAGAAAATTAGTGTGGATTTTAACTTTTTTATTCTTTGTTCTGAATGCTAACAAAAGTGTGTTGTGCCCATATGTTGCCCTCTATTTAAAATGTTTCACTTTCATGAGGAATTACACCATTGAATTATAGCATTTTCACAGGTTCAGAATATTACTAGGAAGATGTGTAGATGTGGAAGCCTACCTTGGCCAAATATTTTGCAGTAAATGATGAACACATAATACAATATACAGATAATGTACTTTAGAATCGTACACCTGAAATCTATATAATTTTATTAACCAGTATCACCCCAATAAATTCGATAAAAATAAAAAAATTACCTTGCATTTTCAGTGTACTTTGAAAATAAATGTCAAATTTATTTTTCCAATTCTGTTTTTATTTAAAAGCAAACTTGTCAGGTTTATAGTTTTATGTAATTCCATGTCTTGTAATAATTTTAACTTTAACGTACTCTAGAAATGATCCCTGAAAGTGTAGTCTTTAATAATTTTAAAAGTTTTAAATTATTTTCAGTATTTTAAATCATAAATTGTTTTTGTAGGCACTATTACATTTTCAAGTATTTTGAAGCCAGCCTCCATCAAGAGATTATTCCACAGGAATTTGCTTGGACCTGAGTTGCAGGTCCAGTTTCCCCACTAACTGTTGGAGGCTCAGTGGTTTTTAAAACTCTCCTTGTCGATAGTTTATTTGACTTCCAAAAGTGATAAAAATAATAAGCTATTTTATGCCAAACTGGTAAATTAAACTTTCTGAAAAACAGCCATTTCTATTTTGTATTTTAAATGGGGAATCCTCAATATTAAATGAAACATTTAATTAAAAAGTAGTCCCAAATAGGAGGGGAAAACCTTGAAAATTCTATTTTAGAACTCAAGTTTGTTTCCAGTTTTAAAAAATTGTTTCAGTTTTTAAAAGTTAGGAATTTAGTTTCTGAAATCCATTCACTTTCCTTGTCCTTTCCACCGTTCATGTTTATTACCTCTCACAGTTCAGTTTATTACTCATTCACCCTTTCTCCCCGTCTTCTCCCTATATCACTATCTTCCTTTTTTTGTCAAAAACATTTCTTATGTCCTTTTTGCCAGCAAAGGTGCCTGGTGTGAAGTTAATAGATACGAAAGCCATGGGTTCCATTTTCAGTTATATAGCGATAATTTGAAAGTAATACTTGCAACAGTTTTTGGTAGTGGTAGGTACACTGTATTTTAGAACAATGGCAGTGTGTGTGGTGGAGATTTAGGGAAAGGAGGAAGTAAGATAGATAGTCAAGTGATGGACCTAAACTGAGTTTTGGAAAAGGAATGGTAGTTGGCCAAGGAACAAGTGGCAGATGGGATTCCAGGCAGAAGAACAGCATAAGTATGCCAAGAAAGATACAAAGGTGAAGGTAAGCCTCTTATGGACCCCAAATTAAATTACCTCAATATTTAAAGGGGAAGAACAGGAAATAAAGATGGTCATTCTCAAGTTTAGTTGTGAAATAAACAATAAGTCCATTAAAAGTTATAATAATTTTCCAGAAATTTGGTTGACTTAATTGTATATTTACTGTATTAATCACCAGGATGTTACACTACTTACCAGAATCAAGATTGAAGTGAAGAGCCAAAGTCACAGTCCAAATGGAGCATGTGCTCTATTAATCACATTAATTTGTAAAGTTATTTGTACCCATGGCTTATTTCCTTATCTCCTGCATATTGTAATACCAGCCTTATGCCTTGAACAAAGTATGTATCCTGGAAATTTTTTTTGGTATGGATTGAAAAGATGTACGTTGAAGAAAGAAAAATATTGAAAACTTGGACATAATTGAACAACTATAAAATAATTGAAAAAAGAGATATTAAAATAGTTTAAAAGCTTAGTTGATCAGGAGCCATAATATAACCCAATAACAACTATCATACAGATGATACAGGTAATGACCACAGGAATTTGCAGAGGGAGAGGGTTTCCCCCGCCCACTCCCTGGAGGTGGTCAGGTTGGCTTTATGGCATGGGTGGTTTTCAAACCCATCAAGTCTCTTGATGGGTGGAAAGGAAGGAAATGCTTTCCATATGGCCAAAAACAATCTGGCTTAAAAGTTATTTTGAAAGATGTATTCAGAATTACTGAGCAAATAAGTTTGACAGAATCAGAGGGTTGGATTAAATATTTTTGAAGTTAGATCTGTTTGGGTTTTTTCCCAGTTTTACTTTTTGACACATTTTTAAAACTTTTTCCATTTACCCCACCTCCCCCAGCCCTCCCAGCCCCCATTGTAATTTCCCTATTGTTAAAATAGCGGTATTACATTTGTTGTGATAATTATGGTGAGATAATGATATATGCACTTATGGGAAAGTTTTAAAATCAGCAGTTTAGAGACCTGCCTTTTTCAACTCAAAACCTCAAGTGTTTTCTTTGTCTTATATATAAAGTGATCTCTAGGATTGGTTCCAATTTTACACATTTTTATGGTTTAGAGTGAAATTAGGAAGATTAGTCTAATGGAGGTTGGCAAACTGAATGGAGGGTGAGAAATCAGCTGTGAGATTTTTGCAGAAGTTTAGAGAGAGGTTAGGGCAGAGGGAATGAAAGGAATGAGGGGATATTAAGACATTTCAGAGAAAGAGTCAATAAAACACCGAGAGAATTTATACCACTTTAAAATGAAGTACCTTTTATATTAACAGAGCTGTATTTTACCCAAACTTACAATAAATAATGCTCCAGGGGATTTTTGGTTTTAAAAACTACTAAAGACTGAGCTAATTGCACTTATGTACTGTATATATGTCTTCATGTGCACTTGTACACATTTTGTAAGCATGGTTCAAAGAAAATCTGTTACTTTATAGTGGATGTGGTTTTTTCTTTTACCATTTTACATTAATGTATTTCATTGTTATTGTGAGTCACCAATTGAAGGATACATGTATAATTTATACCTAATCAGTATATTGGTCTAGAAGGGTTTTTAGGGGACTAATAACAGAGTAGAGGCTTCTTTAATACATATGACTGTATAAAACATTATTAATGTTAACAAATGTTGCACTTTAATCCCCTGGAATGATTGTTTGGTACCAGCAGGAGATTTATTAAGCCTGAATTGTGTGAAATTGTGTGTGTGTAAGCTGCTTTTTAGATTGTAAAAACACTATTGAAAACTGTTAAAAAGTTTTAGCTATAATTGGCAGAGAAGTATTAACTGTACTGAAAGAAGGATGTGTTTATGGTTGGCCCATGTGCCTTAACCTTTTTATCGTTTATCTTGTATTAATGTCACTGAATTATTAATTCATGAGCTGAGGTGGGGTGGGAGTGTGAAGGCACCATTTAAATGTGTGGCAAATTTATCCTTATCACTAGAGACATGAAAAAAGTCATTTTGTGTTATCTGTAAAATGTAAAGGACATTTTAAAATTTCATTTACTGTAATCCACTCTACTTTCAGTAAAACACCTAGATTATTACTACCATAATATAATGCTCTTATTAAAAATTTGTAACCTTCTCCCTCTTCTGTCTTATATGTAAAATTGATAGAAAAGTTAAGCCTTCATGTATTTTAATGTGGTAACTATTAATTGTAGCTTAGAAATGTTACATGGTATGTTACAGCCTGACTATTCAATTTTAAGAATCATTAGATTGCAGACAATAAAAATATTTGTTGTAATAGTAACACAGTATTGTGATTGGGGAGAACCTACATGGAATTGAAAGCTGTGGAAATACTTTTGTTCTAAAAGAAATTTGTGCATTTATTGTGACCTCATAATTTTTTGGAGTAATGTTGGTGATTTGGCCTTGTAGAATTTTTAGATTTATAGAGCAATTCAACAAATTAGAATTCGGCAGTTTCCTGTTGAATACAATGTGGAACCTGGGATATATCCAGTGTTTCATATGGGTGAGTAGCAGTGGTGACAGAAATTTCAGGAGTTTGAAGTCACTTTTACCAACAGCTATTTGACACCATCATACTAATGCTAGAAGGCCCTCTGGGAGTCTTGTCCAAACCTCATTACTTCTCAGTCTCCCATTACTGACTGTTTTGATTGGTTTTACATTTTCTCCTGCCAAACAAAGTAGTAAGATAGGTTACTGTGGTGATGTCCTTTGTTTTCTTTTCTGGAGTTCTCCCCAACACTGGAAGCTCCGCATATGAATCTGTTATACACATACTGAAACACTAATTTGTTTTGGTCAGAATAATGCTGCTTTGTTTTTTTACCTTTAAATTAACATTTAAATTAATTTCTTAAAGTAACAGACCAAAGTTGGCTTGATTATTTTGGCAGACATTGATAGTTACTGGTCAGTTCATTACTTGACTGAACTGCAGTCAGTTCTCTTTATCTTGTGCCTGTCCAACTATAGCAGACTTTGGCAAACTGTGGCCTGCTGGCTGTTTGTGTAGTAAGGCTTATTGGCACACAGCCATGCTCATTCATTGCCCATTGTCTATGCCGGTTTTGTGCTGCAATGGCGGAGTTGTGTAGTTGTGACAGAGACTGCATGGTCCTTAAAGGCTAAAATATTTACTCTCTGGTTCTTTATAGAAAAAGTTTACTGATCCTTGCTGTATAATATCAGTCTACATATTTCCTTGTTTTTTATCTTTCCAAAGGTAATGGAATACTACAGATTTTAATTAAGTGATTTGAAGAGTCACTAGTTGCTGTTGGTAGTTGCTAAGAATAGTTTTTTTTGTTTGTTTTTATTTATATGTGGAATTGCAACAGGGGATGTATCTTCCTCAGTTTTCTGAACTGGAAAATTTTAAAATATTGTTGAAATATTGCAAAAAATATGTTAGTCTTTTACAAAGTAAAAAAGTCTTGGCAAGTGATTCAAATTTTTAGTCAGTTTTTCTCAGCTTTTTAATAACCTTTTTAAAAAATTAAACAGCACTGTTTTGTTACTACATTAATGTTATTTGAAATTTTAATAGAGGTTATAAAATTGCATTTTAAACTCAAAAACCCATTTTCTAAAATCCACATACCTCTTCTATTCCAGGATCGAGTAGTTAAGAGGCAGTAACACATAAAATGTGATACATTTTAAATTTTTAATGAACTGAAGTTTTGTTTTTAATTTTTTGTTTTTAACAACCATTCAGAATAACTCAGTTTATTATTATTTCTTATAGTTGTGTCCATGAATATTTCTCTTCCCATCAGAGCCTCCTCATGCTCTTCAGAGAAATCAGCCACACCAATCACACCGAATGTCAGAGTAACAGTGGAAGTAGTCTGTTCTGTTCATTGACTAAGACTACAACTTTATTTCTAATGTTCAGTTAATTTTCAGAAATAATTGATACATTCCTCTCCTCTACAACTCAGTAAAATGCTGTTTTGCTTAAAGATGTAGGGATATGTATATGGTGTGGAACATAGGGCTTGATGGAGAGTAACCAGGTACATGTATATGGTATGGAACATAGGCCTTGATGAGAGTAACCCTGGCTAAAGCACAGGAATTGGCTCTTTTTGGAAGAAGACCTGGATGTCATCTTGCTTTTGATCATGTGTAGTTTTCCACAAGGCAGAGTGTGAAATATGTGAGCTGCATAAGTCTCAGTTTATTCTGTTATGGCTACCAATGGAATAACATAGTAAGTGGGTTTCGAAAAACGTTTTTGGAATTAGCAACTTCTTTAGATGTAATTTTAAAAATGGAATTACTAGAATAATTGCTAGGATGTTTTGGTAGAAGAGAGAAGCTTATAGTGAGATATATTTCAGTAGCCCCTGAAAATGTTCCTCAGGATTACTTACAATGGAATGAGGACCATAACCCTAAAATTAGAATAATTGGGAGAATAATGGAATAGTAGATTTACTGTATATTTCTACCCTCATATAGAGTTGTTGAAGTTGAGACATAGATGTTTGTGAGTTGTCCAGTCCTTGCACGGTTAAGCCAGTATTCTAGTGTGTCGCTGGCCCTTTTCATCAGGGTGATATTGGTTGCTTTAGGAACACATTTCAAGGGAAGCACAGGTCCAGAAACTACTTTTATTTGTTTTCTCTTATTATTTTGGTACTAAATACATTTATGACCATTAGGTTTTGGGGAGTTGAGCAGTTATTAATTAATATTTTGGGTCTTAGTAATTTCTTTGGTTATTTAATTCTTAGAGTATTAACTTTTTGAAGGTGGCAACCGTATCTTCAATTGGTTTTATAATCCTCTAGAACGTAACACAGGACCAATTAATATGTAAGGTAAAACTAAATAAGCAACACTCGTCAGAACTCAGTATCAAAAAATATCTAGATTGTAAATCACTACTTACTCATTGACTTAAACTGACATATGCAATTATACAAGTAGTGTTAACTATTATGTACTGTATTTTAGGAGTTAGAATTGCAAGTTTATTTATTTTTAATTTTTATTTTATTGCTTTTTAGAGAAAAGGAGGAAAGGGGAAGAGAGAAAGAAACATGAATTTGTTGTTCTATTTACTGATGCCAACACTGGTTGATTCTTACACGTTTCCTGACCAGGGATCAAACCCACAACCTTGGGTTGTCAGGATAATGCTCCGACCAACTGTGCTGCCTAACCAGGGCTAGAATTGCAAGTTTATGACATTAAATGTCATTAAATGACATTAATGTCATTAAATGACATTATTTATATATTGACATAGGTTGCAGATGAGTTGTATCACTTATTGATTGCAAAAGGCAGTGTGCTATATACTTAAAATATTCTTCAACTTCTTATTGTGTATTTAAAATTTTTTCATACTTATTTTTAAGATCATTTGACATATTTTACTGAGGTTACCTCATTATTTCTAAGAAACTTCTGATGCTCATATTGATGATCTAATGTATACAAACAGATCCTGGGCCATTATTATTTAATTTAGTTGTTATATATAGATCAAGAGGGAATCTGAATATCAATTCAGGGAATGCCTGCTGACAAGGCTTTGTGAACAAAGGGTCCAGTGCAGTGAGCCAAACATAAGATTGCATCTTATGAACAACATTGGATTTTTTTTTCTATTTGCCTGACCAATGATTAGTTCAGTCATTACGTGAAATCAGTGGTTAGGTAAAATAACACATTTCTTTCATTCAGGCAATCACAGGAAGGGTGTGTATATCACAGTGAGACATTTTGAGAGAGAGAGATCACATTCACATGCTTTTATAATTTGTAAATGAAATTTTATGTTTAAGGAAAAAATGGTATGTATAGAGTTCAGTACTATCCAAAAGAAAAAGAAATTCATCCAACTTTCAGGCATCCACTGAGGGGTCTTGGAACATGTCCCTCCATGGATAAAGGGGGGCTGCTATAATTAGCCTTGATTGTAATTCAAGTTCTGCCACCTGCTAGTGGTGTTACTTACCCTTTCTGAACCTCATATTTCTGACCTCTGTAACATTGGCCTCAAGGATTAATGATATGTTCTAATACAGTATTTCACACATAATAGACACTCAGGAAATATTTCTGGCTGTAGCACCCATAATTTGTATTCAAGTCAAAAAATTATTCGGGAAACCTGGACTATAGATGAGTTAAGGGACAATATGCCTTAAAGTTGGAGAGGACTGCCGTTTAAAAATAGAAAAAACGAACTTCTATGTTGTAGGTATGTTATAATTTTAATAAATGCAAAATATTTTAAACAAATTATGATTCCTTTTGGTAGAAAAGAGTGAGAAGCCATCAAATTTTCATATTATATTAGCTAATATTTTGAATTGGGCATGTAGGTTTAATTTTTTTCCTTTGCAACTTCATTTGCAAGTTTACATTTGGTCATAAAGTGTTCCCTACATTGCTTTGAGAATGACAGCCATTTGTTTTGATTATTTGAACTAGAAGGATTTTAATGAAGAGGATGGCAGACTGCCCTGGGCTGTGCCTCTGGTGTCCACAGCTACAAGCGTCTTCTGCATGCTCAGCCTGACTCCTAGATAGATATTACCGTAGAGAGCAGATGTGCTTTACTAGGAGCATTCCTGAACTCTTCTGTTTTCTGCCCCTCCACTAAGCCCTCTCATAGGAGAATTTCTTCATTTGCAATGAAGAAATTTCAATTAAGGTGAGGGATGAATGTTAAGGGAGACTTTAGCATAACTAGTTTAAACAAACTACTCTAGATTTGATACCAGTGTCTGCAGGAATGAAACAGAGAAAGAGGGTGGCGACTAGTGTTTGGTTATGTGGTTTTAAAATTTCTGTCAGCATTCCCAGGCCCAACACTATCTTTGTGAGGAAAAGAAAGTAAACTCAGAGGCTAAGAACTTTGAATGCCTGGAGCTAAAAAAGGCATTGTGATTAGGGATAGCAAGGGTTTTACTTAGACATTTACTGAAAGTAAACTCCCAAGGGTGTTGATGTTTTCCTGTGTCTTAGCAAGAAGAGAAAATTCTGACCTGTAAGGGCTGTATGTGAGATATTTCTGAAAATGAGCACTCCAAATGAGGTTTAGCTAAATTGAAATGCAATTAACTTATTTTTCATTTTCTATTGCGTGGGGGCAGAGTGGGACTGGTGTCCTCTTCTGTTGCTTTTGTTTTGGTAAAAGACAGAAAAGCAGCTTTCTTTTGCTAGCAGAGTATGCCCCATAATGATTATAACTCCATGTCACATGTAAGACCAGAAAGACTGATTTACAGCTACCTTTAACTTTCATTTGGTGTTGACGTACATTTAGTGGGTAGGATTTTAGGCTTACTCAAAGCATTAACATTTTATTTTACACAGCGTTAGTGCATAATTAACAAGGAGGGGTGACTTTCATAGGTCCACGCTTGGATGGCTCTTTCCTTTCCCTGTTCTCCTCATGCTTATAGGTGTTTTGTTCACAGCAGTTCAGTGTCCATGAGTAGAAATCAAAGGTAAAGCTTTATATGTGAATCTTTATGGTGGATTTGCTCTTAATAGAGTATCAACCTTAGTTAACCAGTTTAGACGATTCTAAATTATCTTTTTCTCTTACTAGTTTGAAGCATGTTATGCTCTACTTTTAGTGATGCTTATCAACAAATAGTTTTAACTTTTTAAAGTTTTTGCTAGTCATTATTACATAAAAAGTTAAATGTGATTTCTGGGTAATGTTACATAAATACATGACTATTAGTGGTGTTTTTCTAATTTTGCCCATAATTTAAGGCATGGATGTTTACTGCAGCTAATAAATACAGGATGGGGCAAAAGTAGGTTTACAGTTGTTCATATGGAAAATAAGTACAATAATTGATAAACAATACAAGAAGACACTTTTTTGTATACTCACAGCTGTAAACCTACTTTTGTCTAACTTTACAAAAGTAGGTTACTGCCTGAAAGACTACAGATAACTGTGACCTGTAAGTTTTGTAGAAAACATTGAGAACTGTTAGGATATGAACAGTGCTGAGGCATTTTCCTGGAAGGCATTGTTCTCCTTTGGAAGGTTTAGTTGTAATGATGCATTGACTTGTAGTAATGATGCATTAATTGACTTTCACATAACAGAGTATGAGAAAACCTAGATTATACACACACACACACACACACACACACACACACACATCCATAGGTTTGGTAGACAATGGCATGTGGTTTATAAAAATAAGATTAAGATGAAATTGTTTGAGTCTTCTTACTTGAAAGATAAGAATAAAACATAGGGAGTTTGTACATTGGAAGTGGCTTTGATTTTTTTAGATCATATTTTTAGTTTAAGTAGAAATGTTCTGTTTCTGTTTCATTAACTGTGCCCTGGCCACGTGGCTCAGCTGGTTGGAGTGTCATCCCATACACCAAAAGGGCAGGGTTCTGTTCCCAGTCAGGGCGCATACCTAGGTCACCAGTTCCCGGTCAAGGCATGCACAGGAGTCAGCTGATTGATGATTCTCTCTCACGTTGATGTCTCTCTGTCTCTCTCCCTTCCTCTCTCTCTCAATCAATAAACATGATCTTGGGTAAGGATTAAAAAAGAGAGAGAGAAGTGAACTGTACCTTAGCATTAGCAGGGGTTTCATCTGTGTACTGTGTCTTTACACTCCCAGGCCCTCTCTGAAGTTCTTGGGGAAGAAAAGTTTTTTCCTAATCTAAAGACAAACTGGTGGTTAATATGGGGACTCGGTTAATCTTTTCTGTTTGTTGAAAAAATTAATAGCCCTTTTCTGATTTTGTTTCTTGTTTTGTTTTGCATCGTGAGAAGCTTCTACTGAACTTCGCTTTGCAAGTATTTACAGTTTGGAGGAAGAGTGTTACCTGCATCTATGCCCATGAATGTTCTTTGGCTCGAGTTTGATTTAGGAGCACTGTTTTCTTGGGATTGGTTTCACCATATTTCATTGTTTATTTATTCTATCCATAGCTGATTGTGGTTTGCTAAGTATTTCAGTTTTCATTAACATTTCAAAATGGAAAGTTGTTTTTAATTTGAATCACAGCAGTAAAATCTTTTGACTTAGTTTTCAAACTTGCATTTAAAACTTGAGCTTTTGAAATAATTTTATTTGATTAGGTTGTAGAATTAAGAAAATAAATTTGAGACTCCTTACTTAGTCACTGCACAGTGTGATGGACAGACTTCAGCTTTCTTTGCATAAAAGAAGCCATCATTTTATTACATTCCAGAATTTGTTTTTGTTAGAAACAACCTTATGCTGTCTCATAAATGACTAGAGCATACTTTTAAAATTGTGTTTCACATTTAAACATTAAGAGGACATTGAAATTTTAATGTAGTTAAAATGTGTTCATGTACTCTGCCCTGGCCAAAGGCCACAAAAAAAAGGTCTTGGTTGTGCGGTTTCCTCCTCCTTTTCCCTCACCAACAGAGGTTTTCCTATCTTGGCAGCTGTTTCCTACAAGGCAGTCATCAGTCCCTGATTTCTTCCTTCCCTTTCTTCCCACAAACAAGGACTCTTTGAAAGAGCGGATGACTGAAGACAGACTGGTCTTGGATTGCTTTACGAAAGCAGAAATGTGTTCAAGAGCATGTGGGCAAGCAGCCTATATGCATTAGTTCACTGAAATGAAAATACTCACTACAACCAAAACTTGGACAGTCAGAACTCTTGGCTTGAATCAGGAGCATTCCAAAGGCTCACTTAATTTTACTGGTCTTAATGAATGTACCTCATTCACACATTAAAATTATTCTGCTTGCTTCATCAGGTCATTGAACAGTCTATAGAGTATAAGAAATTGTTCATTGATGAGACTTTTCGATGTGACAGGCCATGAAATTGTCTTATTCCATTTATGCTTTCCATAAAAGAGCTTGCAGTTTTAAGGCAGGGACTCTGCCACAGCGATTGTAAACTGCAGGTTTACTTTTGGTTTTGTCTTTTGCATAGTCTTTGGGAGCTCAGAGAGAGCGGAAAGATAGAGCTGGCCAGTTCTGCATGGTTGTGTGCATTGTGTCTCCATCACATTAATTTTTCATGTATCATTCTTCTTCTTATACTTGTGGCATTCAGAAATAGAAACATGCCCTTTCTTTTGTTTTTTGTTTTATTTCTTTGGACAGAGAAGCATCTGAGGTGTTCTCAGAACTGGATGATATGAATTCTGACTTTCCTCATCATGATACCTAGTCACCTTTAGAGATTTCAGAGAAAGCTTAAAAAAAAGGCTAATTAATGGTTGCAGAGGCATATATGGGGAAGTAGTTTCATCTCAAACTATAGGCATGATAAAATAAAGCTCTTAGTACAGAAATATCTTGCTAGTTTAATCTGTGATTTTATGAATCTTTATATTTAAACACTAGATAATAGCTTCAGATTAATTTCTTACATTCTTTTTGGTGTGTTTGTTGGATCCTTAAGGGCTGGTGAAATTATACTTGGCTTGGGATTTTATATTTTTGCCACCTTTCCTAGGTCTTTTTTTTTAATAGAGATGCAACCTTGGAGATAAAATAATCATTTTCTGGGGTGTTTATTTGGGTCCAGTGGGTGGATCAGCCTACTCAAAGATGATCTTACTAACTTATAACTTGCTGTAAGAAAAAACCAATATAGGATAATCTTCACAATGAAATAGTTGAGACTTTATTAAACTGCTCCCTCTATGAATAGTAGTAATCAGAGAAATAACAATTAGATATGCGATGATTTTGAAATGCCATTATTATATAAAATACAACCATATTTAAAATTGTGCACCCTTGTGTAGACAAGCAGTTTCATTATCTGTCTATTTTGCAAGGTAACATGATAATATTGCACATAATTTTGCTGTTGCCATTACTAGAAACAAACAAAAAAAAGTATATGCATTTATAAAATTTTGTAGAGTTGTTACGGATTAAAGCTAGTACAGAGGACCCTTGAACATTATGGAAGTTGGGTTGTCAAACCTGTGTGGTTGAAAAATTTGTGTGTAACTGTTGACTCCCCCCAAAACTTAAAGTTCTCTCTTGGTATCTCTGGGGATTAGTTCCAGATCACCCCCTCACCGCATTACGGGTGAATACCAAAATCACAGATGCTCAAGTCTCCTATGTAAAATGGTGGAGAACAATGCATGCAGTTGGTCCTTTGCATCTGCGGACTGCCAGTGATGAATCAAAAGCAGTACTGGTTTTATGGATACTATGTGGACTCTCACAGTCAAAACTTGTCTTATTTAATGGTGGACTGTAATTTAATTAAAAGGCTGGTATTTGGCATAGAACAAAAGATGACTTATTCTAGAATGACGTTCTAAGCTTTTCAAAGGAAAATTCATCATTAGGGATTTAACTATTATGTGAATTTCTATGTTCTGGTTGTTGATACATATTTTCAAGGTTTTGATCATTTTTAAGGTGTGAGGCTCTGCTGTTCAGCCTATAGGCACAGCTTCCATATTGGATATAGAATCAAAATATAGACTTTGAAAATATATACACATAGGTGAGGGAAAGAAGGAGGAAATGAAAGAGAGCTATTGTTAATACTATTTTTGCATATTTTGTAATGTACCAGGACCGTAGAATAAATGATGGATTTCTTTGTTTTTCAGATATGAAGATCAATGATGCAGACTGCTGGGTTCGATGAAGCTGGGCATTTATAACTAGATTCATTAAGGAATACAAAGAAAATATTTAAAGGAATCAATAATGGTGTCTTCTGGTTGCAGAATGCGAAGTCTGTGGTTTATCATTATAATCAGCTTCTTACCGAACACAGAAGGTAAGATGCAGTTTAAATTTTATTTTTTACATCCAGGAGACTGAAACTATGCAATCTTACTTATATAGACGTGACTAGAGAGTATCATTTTATTATTTTACAAATAGGTGTTAAAATGATTTTCTGAATGTTGAATTATTTTCATTACACAGCTATGTATTATAGAAAGTGTTAGAAGTCTGAATTTATATTTTATATAAATTTATAAATATAATTGTAAATGATCCTTAGAGAAATAAATGAAAGTTTTGTTTTGGTTTAATATTTCACATTTATTGACTAAGTTTATTTTAGTAAAATTGCCACATGTATTGTGGTAACTCTTTCACTTCACGTTTATATTTGTCTGCTTCTTGTGTATGGTCATAGTTCTAAAACTGCTAAATAAAATTTTATATATCCCCCAGAAAACATTTTTATTGTGCTTCCATTTTAATGTTACATACATCTTTTTGATGACAGATCTGATTTTTAAAGAGTTACATACACTTTTGAAGCTTAATGAAAGTATAGCATTTCATTACCATAATTTGTCAATAACTATATGGGTTTCATGGTATCCATTACTTCTATAAATATGTTTTTTCCAAGTGAAAATAACATCCTTCAAGATATTTTTTACAGAGCAATTCATAAATTAATGTGGAGCTCAGATGCTAGTTGATAGTGGTAGCTGTACTCAGCGTGAAAATACATTAATCTTGTAAAATCTGTAAAGAGTACAGAATCTCTGATAAACACATATAAAATATAATGGATAATTTTGGCCCCAATTAAATATTTTTGAAGAAGATGTTTTAGAATTTTAAAATTGGCTTCCTACGTTTTTTTAAGTGATCACATTTATATCTATTAATATAATGATGGGGGAGAAACAGGCATCCTGTTACCCAATAGAATCAAGCTTATTTTTCCAATGTCTTTATAATAAGCTTCAACATGGTAATATTTTAATTTTGCCAAAAGAATTTTATTTGAATTGCTTATTCCAAAATTGTTTTATTATTCTCTCATTGCGTTTAAAGTTCCCTACTTTCAATATGTTGACTTAACTTAATAGTACAATTCAAATAACACATTTAGGAACATTTTAAAATCAGAATTTCTATAATCAAAGTAAATAATGTTCACTTACATTTAAGTCACACATGAAAATTACAAATATTTTAATATTTTGTTTTCAGAAGATACAGCTCTTGGCATCAGAATTGAAAGCTACATGAAATCTAACATTAAAATGTAATATGCCTGAATGAAGAATACTGTAATGATAAGCAATGTGCAGAAACTGAGTTTAATAATAATAATCTCTGGCTTGGATCATTATAAAAATCTTGAGTGTATTCTATAATTTCATGTCTGGTTTTTTGGGGCGGGGGGAGAAACTAACTGAATCCCTGCTGTTATATTTGAATTATTTTATACATTTAGGAAAGATTCCAGGTGTGGACAAATGGCTCATTAGTCCGCATAATGAAAAAATTTTCAATGAAGACTACTTTGCTGGCACAGTAGCTTAATTCAGGAGGGTGCTAGCAAACAGAGACTTTTTCATGAGATACTGCAGTTTTATTTCTAGTGTGACCTGTCAGGTCAGGATTCATATCTGCTATGAAGAGAAATTTCATTTTTGGCACATCAGGCCAGGGGGTGTTGCTTTTGAAGCAGTTCCCTCCTACAGGTGAAAAGAACCAGGGACAAACACGCACTGCAAGCTGTGGGAGTGTACACAAGCTAACGTACACTGTCAGACATTGAGATCCAGTGTCCCTCGGTTTTGTCTTAGAAAAGCCTGACGTGACATGATAGTATCTATATTGCCAGAAAGTAGATATGCTCTATGAACACCTATGGAGAAAACCAATCAAAATCACATATTAGAGCATAGGAAAGAGAATATAAATTTAATGATTCAGCCATTAAAATGTTTTCAATGTCCTTAAATGATTGTTACCTTTGTGTTAGTCGGTAGATCCTTACGGATAAACACTGACAAGTTTTCCTGGGTGGTTTCCTCCCTCCTTCATTGTACTGAGTGACTGAATTGAGCCAGGTGTTTAGGATTAAAAAATGCACAAGACACAGTTTCTGCTGTTGAGCTCCTTGTCTTATGTGCAGGGGTGGGAACCTCAAATACCTATTGGGGCCAAGCAGGCAGAGTAGATTGAGTGTATGTTGCAGATCAGTGGAGGTCTGCAGCAGGCAGGAAGGTGCTTGCTGGGGAAATGTGATTGCCATTTATTTTAGCCTGGTTTTGCCAGTTTTCTGGCTTTGCAATACAGAGCAGACATTAGATTTTTAAGTAATAGTAACTAATCAAGTTTAAAATCAAAACAATCCTTTGTACTATATTCAGCTGTGAACCATGCCTTCCTTTTTATAACTTTTTTTCTCCTCTTAACAGTTGTGTTTTACCTTAGTGTATGATTTTAAAGGTGTAATGTGTGATTTGGATTTATATTACATCTATACATATGAAAAGGAAATGTATGCATTTGCAAGAAGGACTTCTGTGTTCTGTGTTCAGATGAACATAAATATGTCATGTTTTGTGTGCATAAAAAAGCAAATCACTAGGCATTTTTAATAAGTTTTAATAATGTATAACGGTCTAATTGTTAAAATTAGCTCATTTCTCCCTCTCTTTCAATTAGTATTTAAGTATCAAATCGTACCCATTAAAATATGCTTGTTTTTAAAAATTAGGAACATTTTGTTTATTCTTCAAGTCTCTTTTCCCTGTGTATTTTTGAAAATTATGTTTAGAATTTCCAAATAAAAAATGATTATAAAAAACTAGACTTCAAAATATTTTGTAAGTTTTTCTTAGAATTGATTTTATTCCTAGAGAACTAACCTCAAGGCCTTCAAAAATCAGTTTTGTTGAGAAACTGGTGTGTTTTGATTTTTTTGACTGATTTTTATAAGCATAGTAACCCACAGTGGAATCATGCATCAGTAAGTAGGAAAGTAAATTGAATTTTTGTGTCCTAGAGAATTAAATTATGGTATATAATGGAGCCCTGGAAAGTATAAGTCAGACATATGAAGGCTTGCTCAAGTGACAAGTTACAAATAATAGCAGTTCTTCAGCAAAGTCAGTAATATGGATTTCAGGTTCAATTTTTTATGTGGTATGTATGTAATTGGATTTCTTTAGTCAAATTTTTAGTCAATTAACTCAAATTACATTTTTGCTTTTCCTTATTTCAAAGAAAAATCTTATGCCAGGTAGAAATGCCAGGTATTCCAGATAGAGCTATACATATTTATTTTATATACATCAAGACAATTTTAGAACATAGCTGTGGAAGTAGTATTGCACCAGCTTTTAATCTATTTTCAGATTATTTAAGCATATCTACAATGCCTTTTATGTAAATGATATCTTACTAAAAATGAATGTTTGGTTGTGAAGTCTTTTCTCTATTTGTGTGGCAAGAAAAAGCAGATCTAGGGGTTAAATATGAATTAGAAAGACTTTTTGGCATATAAAGATTTCCCTCAGAGTGGTCTATAATTTAGTGGAAGGAATAGAGTTGCTATCCAGTGTTAAACGTAGGAAGTATTAAAATAATTCAGACTTGTATTCATTTATCTTATTTCCATCATTCTTTATCTAACACACATACAATGAAATGTGTAAAATTTATATTTACACACACATACAGTATGCGTAGTGTGTTGGCATGTGAGCTTCACAGGGATCTTTTCATTTTTTCTTTTTGGTTCATTGATGTGTTAAGTGCCTAGAATAATGCCTAGAATGAGTGCCTCACTTATTCTAGTGAGCACACATACTATATCCATCATATAAACAGCATAAATCTTGGAAGAGGGTCATGGTTTTAGTCACTAGAGAAGGGACAATAAACAGTCGTAGTAAGGAGGTAAGTGCCTTGGGGATGCTATTCCAGAGGCATTGATGTGAAGGGTAATTGAGTTGTGTGGGTGTATGTCAGGAAGTAATGATGCTTCAGCTGACTCTCAGTGGGTCCTGAAAAGACAGTAGTGAACATAGTTGTGGAGGAAAAAAGTCAATGGAGAGAAAACAGCATGGATATGAAATAAACAATTACAGTGCTCCTCAAACGATAGGACCAGCAGAATCACCTAGTAGAACAGAACGTCGGGGTAGGGCCTAAGCATTCACATTTCTGACAAACTTCCAGGTGACGCTGGTGTGTTGCTCAGCATTACACTTAAGAAGCGCTGTAATATTGTATGAATGTGGGTGGATGGAGTGAGTGAGGCTTTAGGGGTGCGTCAGTGTGGTATAAAGTGACTTTTTAAAAGTTTTTTTTTAATACAGTTTAATGCATTGTGATTCAGAAGTTGTAACCAGTTGTTTACAGGGAGTTACTATCTGTAATTTTTCATGTGGCTCTTTAGACTCTGTTGAAGCTCCTTGGGTATAATTCTAGGCTTCAAAAAGGAATTACTTTGATACTATTTTCTGACAGTGTACTAAGGAAGGAAAAAACAAAATTGAAAACTGTCTCCAAATTGGAAAAAGAGAACATATTTTCTGTCAAGGGGAAATGTGACATTTTTGGAACTCCTAAACCCTTGCTTCAATTTGTCTCTTTTCACTGTGATAACCTTGTTCTTTTTTTGTTGGGAATAACTACATGGCTGTTGCTATGATAATTCTGAATTAACTTACTGTAGGGACTTTAGATTTCTCAGTCTAGCAAAATTGACTATTTTTGTTCATTTCAGTATGTTTGATTATTTGAAAGCTGAGAGGTAAATTTTCAGCAAGGTGCATGGGGATCTGGCTGTATGATACTCATTAAACTTAATGGAAGTTACAGCTCCCGTTAAATTAATAGGAATTAGACAGCATATCTGTGATCACTGTGTAGCAAATGTAGCCTTATTTTTTAAATTCACAAATTATATAAATTAACATTTGATTAAAACAATGTACTTTTTAAAAATGATTTTCTTCATATTTTTAGTGCAGACCAATGTGATTTTATTCTTTAAGAGAGCACCTAACTATATTACTTGTAGGGCATTTTAAATATTCCTTATTATATTATAGGAGTGCAATGTAATTTGATTACAGCCACTTTTTTCTGTATGGGTTGTGATGTAATTCAGTTTTAAAAATAAATACTAATTCCATTTATAAATTATGTGATGATACTTACTTTGTAAACACCAAATGCCTTGTAGTACTAAGACCAGGATTCATAAGGAAGGTATACTTGTTCTGAATGTGACTGAACTTGAAAAGAAAAATAAGACTAAACAGGATACACCAGCATTTTTTTAAAAGTTAATTCGGAGTATACTTTGATCATCTTATTTACTGACATTCAGTGTCAAAATATGCCGTATTTCATTTAAAGATTAAATTTCAGTGCCTGATTGTCAGTTTTTTTTTTGCTTTACATTTTTCTTCCCACTTTCTGTTCTGTTTCATCCTCTTGTGATTCTTTTTCGGTGTTAGAAAAGGTTTGTTTATTCACAATCTCTGTTGATTCATCAATAGACCTATGATTAGTAGTGAAGTGTTACAAACCAGTGTGTCATACACAACAGTCACCCAGTAGACCTCAAGAACATTGTATTGCTTGACTGTTAAATTTTTGCAAACCTTTATTTTCTGACAGAAAAAACTAATCAAATGTTTAATCTGTTACTATGAGAAAATAATTTGCTAAAAGAGCTCTGTATAAACTTGTCCATATGAGAGGAAGTTTTTGAAATATTCATTTTATATTTATATGTGGCCATCATTGTTATATTTTGAGTGAATCAATAGTTTAATAAAGGCTGCTTAATTAAAGCACAGGAAGCGTGTGAAGCACCTTAATTTTGGTAAATGGTAATTGTATTAAATACTCATTGAGTGCTCTCAGTTTTAATGAATCTCTTGCTTAGTTTTTTGAATTCATACACACTTTCTCTTTATGAGCTATATATTTACGTTGTGGTTTTAAATAAGAAATACAAGATTGAGCACATCTGAGTGTTAATGTTGAACTGGTATGTCTGGAAGAAACGATTTATCTGCCGCATTACTAAGGGAGTGTCTTACTGAAACATATGCCTGGTACCCCATGGTACTCTTTATTTTCTTTTCACCTCCAGCATGACAGAGAATGACATATGACAGCCGTGCAGTCTACATGTATTAGACATCAATGTGGATTAGTGAATATCTCATGACATCTTTCAACCCTCTTCTTGAACTCCTTTTGTCAACCTGACAGAAGTGATTCCAGGAGAGTACCTAGCCCCAGCCCTGGGATCTCTTGGCTAAAATGTAAGGTTGAGAAGGGAATTCTGTATCAGAGCTCCAGGAAGCAAAAACATTTATAATCCCTCCTTATCAGCATGGGACTCTTGCATTTCACTTTTATGTCTGCCATTATTTTTGCTTTGAGGGCTTATTTTTCTTGAAAAAATTTCCCTTTTTAAATTTTGAATGTAGTACAGTCTCATAAGAGATTAATAAGAAAAATTAAGGTAAGAATTTTAAACTGTTCATAATTCTAGGACCCTGATATAACCATAACACATTTCCTTTTTGTTTCTAATATACATATTTGGTATTATGGATAAAATATAACTATGATGTGTAAACAAAGTTAGGTTTTGCATCTCCATATACTTTTACATTCTGATTTTTCACTTTATGTTATCATAGCTTACTTTATCATGCTATTTATTATGTGATAATGGATTTTAATAGCTGTATTTGTTATTTATCATGTATATGTCAAAAATGATTTGATTTTCCTTCTCATTGGCCATTTGAAATTAGGTAATTTCTTTCAAGTATATGTAAAATAAATATATTAGAAATCTTTCCCTTTTTTATCTCATTATTTCCTGAGACTAGAATTCTGGAATTCCAATTAATTATATCAGGCACATGGACAGATTCAAGTAGTTTTTCTGAAGAGTTATACCAATATTCATTTTGATTGCAAGTGTGTGAAAATACCAATGTACACACTTTACGAGCATTGACTTTAAATTTTTAAAAGAATTTACACTTTCATATGTGAAAAGGGTGTCTTACTGTAAATTAAATTTGTAATTTTGACAGAAATACTTTTTTGGATTTATTTATTGGCCAGTTGTAATTTTGATGTGAGTTTTTTGTTAACTGCCTTTGCCAATTTTTCTATTTATGTTGTTACAGCTTTTCTTACTTTTTAAAACTCTTTGATGGTATTCTTAGGTCATTTTTATTATGAAAAATGTATTTGCCTTTAATTTAATTCATATTGCTTAATTTTTAAATGAAAGTTTCAAACAGAAGAGAAGGTTTTGTAAAGTAGCACTAATCAGATTTCACAGTTACCAATCTTTTACTTCATTTGCTATATTTACCCCTTTTTCTTTTCATACTTTATGATGGATAGCTGTTTTCTTTTGTAAGACTTTCTGTTATATATTTATGGTAAAAAATCTATGTCTTGAGATTAGTTAAATATTTATTCACTTGCATTTTTCCCATAGCTCTTAAATATTTTCATTTTTATTTTTTATCCATTATGAATTAACTTTGTTTAAAGGTGAGAGTTAAGGTCTCAGTTAATTTAAAATGTAGTGGATTAATATTAAATCATTGGATATGAATTAGATTTTAACTAACAACGTAGATGAAGTTGGGATACTCTCATATTAAAAATGGGTAATGGACAGTATTTAAAAAAGGAACAGAAAGACATAAACACAGTTCATATCTATATGTATAGATTGACCAGTGGATGAAAATGTCATTGTTCTGATGTCAGTATTAGTGTTCTTTTCTATGAAAATGATTTCTTTTTGCATCTATTCTATTTAATAAAGTTTATTTTAAGGGAATTATTTTTTTTTATATTTTTCAGATACACAAAAATTTTCCAGGAAAAATAGAGGGATTCAGATAAAACAGAGTTCAGTTTTGTATATGGGTTTAATTTAAAAAAGAGATTAATATTTATTTTTCTGGTTATTTACAGAGTGCTTTTTACTGTTGCTTTGTACCTATCTCGTTGTGTCTAATTGGTGTGTGTTAGTGTGTGTATTAACCATTAGTTCTCTCTCCCCTTCCCCTATTCATCTTTCACTCTTTGTAGTAAATCTGGATCAGGAGGTAGATATGCCTAAATGCAGGCCTTCATTAGAGGTAATATGTTAAGAGTCAGGGACTTCATAACCTTCAGTAAAACAGTAGAAAAGATGAACGGGGGCTTTGCTGGTGGCACTGAGGAGAGAGCTATGTGTTGGATTTTAAAAGACTTACATGGCAGAATGCTGTGATGAGGTGATGGTGGCAGGTAATTCAAAATTTGGTAAGTCGAGTAAAGGTGACAGGTGGTGTAGGTTAAGTGTGCTTTGTTGTTGAAGGAAAATACTTATTATAGTTTTCTGTTTTGTTTGTTTGTAGTAGAAATGTCAGATGCCTAAGTTTTTTCCAGGCAGAAAAAAAAGAAATGGGATCTGGGGCAAGGAGAAGTCGTCTCATTTAGGAGAGGAGAATGGATATTATGATACTGGGAGGGGAAGATTTAGGAAGAGATATGTACAGGAGATGAAGAAATTTAAGGGGGGTCATGCTGGATATTTTCAATCTTATTTATTTAGAACAGTGCTCCTAAAAATTTAATGCACATATAATGCACTTGGGAATCTTGGTAAAATGTAGATTCTGATTCAGTGATTTGGGAAGGGCCTCCAGAGTCTGCACTTCTAATAAGATCCCAGGTGATGCTGAGGTTGCTGGTCTGTGAGAGAACATCTGTATAAAGGAGTTTTGGTTATTAAAATATTCAGTCTAGAAAATTAGATTTTGCATGACAGTGATTTCTACCCTTGCAAATTGAGTTTTGTTTCTAACCTTAACAACACAGTTGAAATGTAAAACTAACAGCACTTTCAGTTTTGTAATTTATTTTAAAAAGGAACTAAGCTATCTTGAAACTTTATGAACACTTTTATGTTTTATTATACTTTCAATCCTAATTTATATGCTTCTCATTGACCCTTTATCTGATATTATTGGAATTTGAAAAATTCCTGAGCAACAATGCAACCTGACCCTTTCTCCCTGATATGTTCTTCTATTCCCCATTGATCTGTCCTACTTTTATTCTGTTATATGAAAACATAATTTTTAATAGCATTTTACTAAAAATGTTTTTAATTCTTGAAGTAAAATGATAAAAATCACATAATGCAAAGTGTATAGTATGTTTGTCTTAACCCATGGAGAAAAAGTTTGTCTTTACTAATTTTTGAAAGTCACCATATTTCAGAAACTAAGAATTGTCATTTTCACTTCAGTATTAATGCCCTGACATGATAGCACCATAAATGGGTAGAGGATGAGAATACTTCTCGGATGTAAATTGGTTATCTAAAAGAGCTTTAAAGATGCTTTAATTGCTTAAGGTCATCTAGTGATTTCTCTGCTTTGTAGTGTTATACGTAACCAAAGATTTTATTTTTCTTAGTAGTAGACATCATCTGCTTTTACTTTTCCTATCAGAGATAAAGATAAGTTACTGATGTGATTTATTTTAGTTTTATAATAACACAAGCACACATTACACTTATTTCTTCATGAGGTGCATAGATTTTCCAGCTTTTAAAGCCAAATAAAAAGTGAGTAGAAAATTTTAAACAAGGAGAATTCTATATAGGTGTCTTAGAGGTCAAAATATTTATTGTTTTTATTTTTTCATAGACCTGTAGAATTTTATACTGTGAATTACTACCTGGAGATTAGTTCACCACGTAGAAGTTTTCAGTTTACAGGTCAAGAATCTAAGGCCTGTGAAGATTGTCTCTGTCCAGCTGTACTTAACTGCCATTCCATTTTTCTTTCTGTAGAACTGAATCCTTAGCCTTAGGTCATTGGAGTATTTTCCTGCCTCACCAGGTGGTTGTGCAAGAATATTTAAGATATACTTTAAAATATATTGCTTAACATTGTTGATGGTGATGACTGAAAAAGATGATTTATTTTAAAGTTTTAATATCATTACATTCCAAATTAGACTTTATTTTGAAATATAGAACAATCTTGGTAACTGCAACTTTCAAATAATACATAGAAATTATACAGCTATAGGCATATATATTTTTTATATCACAATTTCTCTTTGAAAGTACAGTTGCTCAGAATGATTATCAGAACACTGAAAAATTGAAATATTCCAACAATACTTTTAGTTTTTACTATATTTAGTTTATCAGTTCATGCTTATTAGCATTAATCATTAAAATAGTTGAAGACATGCTTTCATATCCCCCTTTTCAGGTATGGGCTTTAGATATTATCTTTTCCCTTTTGTTTGCTTACAACAGGAAGCTCCTTTAATCCTTTGCTTTGTTTTAGAGTTTAAGCAAATAGGGACTATCCCTGTTAGCTTTTAAAAGCTTTTACTTTTGATGCATTAATGGCACTCACTGTGGATTCTGTGATCCTGCCTTATTTACTAGAAAGCTTGCCTTTGAGAGCCGTCATTCCATTCTTTTAACTGTGTTGTTAATTGACTGAGAGCAAAGATTGAACAGAAAACCCTTTAGTGACAAAAACTGGATATAGGTGTGACTCCAATCTAAAGGCTGATGAATCTTTGTTTCTTGATCCCGTTCCTATTGTACTAAAAACACTACATACAGATGAGAAGAACAAAGTACATTTAAAAGCATTCAGAAATGTTAAGCAACAATACAACTCCGTAACCATTTAAGTGACAGCCGCTGACTATTTGAATTAACTTTGTGTTTGGCTTAATTTGGGGCCCTAATTATTCCTAACTTACGTGAGTAGATTTCAATTATAGTATCCTGCAGGGATTTGTAGCTAAGGCAACTAAAAGAATCATTTTACATAAAGTACTTCTGTTCAACTGATTAGGCAAATTAAAATGTGATGATGTAAAAATTGAAACCTTTCTGACAAGATCTAAACAAATATTTCTAGTAATTTTGTTTAAAAAATTAAAATAACTATAATTTTAAATAATATTGTGGTTTTTGGGAAATTGTCTTTATTGTGATACTGATAATACATACATCTCTCTCTCTAAATAGGTGTATATATACGCACACATGTTAAGATTCCATGATTTAGTAAAGTAGTAAAACAGTTAAGATATTTGTCACAGTGAAAACCTTCCCAAATAATAGTTAATTGCTTCATATGGTCCTAATATGTAATTTGACAACTTCAGATCCATAGATTTAGAGGGGAGATACAAGTAACTTGAATGACTAGCACCTCTTGTATTTTGTAAGGCATTTCAGTTGAACACAAATCAGAGACTCATTTATGGATTTGAAATGCTGTATACTAAGAAGCACAGGGACACATGATGTGGTTGACATTTGCTACAGTTGGTAGTGTGATATTTAACTGGCCCTTCCTAAATATTCTTTTTCCTCACTCTTAAGAACCTACAGTAATTTTGAACACCTTTTCCAGACTGAAACTGTCTTTATGACTGTTAGTAAACTAAATGCTACTTTGGTTATTTACTTATTTATGTATATGAACAGAATACTTGTTTAAAAGATTTTATTTACTTTAGAGAGATGGAAAGGGAGGGAGAAAGAGAGGGAAAGAAACATCAGTATATGGGAGATACATGGTTGCCTCTCGTACGCCCCTTACTGGGAACCTGGCCCAGAACCCAGGCATGTGCCCTGACTGGGAATCAAACTGGTGACCTTTTGGTTCACAGACTGACACTCAATCCACTGAGCCACCCAGGCAGGATGGAAAGAATTTTTTTAAAAAAAATATTTGCTGGCATTAATAGACCATTTTGAGACTTCACCATAACATTTCACTGGAGTCTCATAGCTGTTTGATAGTCTCCTCTAGTGAACCAAGTTAGCAGCAGCAGCTCTGTTGTCTTGCCTTCTCAGCACCCCTTTGTCGTTGCCCAAACCCTCTTCACCCTTCCCCTCTCTCCCCCCCCTTTGCCCCTCCGCCTAATTTTTGAACATGTATTACATGTTGTAATTTTTATATACTCACATGTGCATTATTTTCTTTAATTTTGTCAATTATGTGACCAGTTGTTCACTGAATAAAACAAAATCTACAGTGTTCAAAGCCCCAAATTTGACTTTGAAGTGGGGTTTTCCTTCCATAACTGCAGCCAAGCTATATTACTAATTGTTCCTTAAAAACAATGCTGAGAGATCCACCCTTCCACGTGCTGGGTTTTTTGGTTCTTTAGGATACTTAGATAGAAAAGATTGTACCTTTAGGAGGCTTTTTCCCATATAAACAGAAATCCTCTGAACTTATATGGTAACACAGTCCAGTAGAATAAGTCACTTTGGGGAATGTGACTGTTAAAGTGCAATTTTTTTTAATGTTAATTAAATTTGAGTAGCCAGGCTACCATAATGAATGAAACAGTTCATAGGTATTTTTCTTCATGTAACACTTTTTTTGAGGGGTCACCCCTCATACCTCATTTATATGTTTTAGTGAATTCCTTGAGTTCAGGGATAATTTTCTACTTATGTCTGTGTTTTTTATAGTGCTTTGGCACTCAGAAAATTACTTCATTTAATTGAGAAATGCATTCAAGAGGTGTTAGTACAAAGCAATATTTTAAATATGATCACCTAAAAACAGTGTTGTGAGTTCGTGAGCATCAAAAGCAAAAATGTCTCTGCATGTGAAGTGTGCAGCATGCAGGAAGGGTATCTTCGAGATTAACAACTGAGTAGACTTTAAGCCGAGGATGTCAAACTCATTTCACAGGGGCCACATCAACCTCTCCGTTGCCTTCAAAGGGCCAAATGTCATTTTAGGACTATATAAATGTAACTACTCCTTAACTAGGAGCAAGCAGGGAGCTCGGCACTGCTGCCAGGTAGAAACAAGGTGCTGGGCCACATAAAACAAGGTGGAGGGTCGGATTTGTCCCATGGGCCTTGTGTTTGCCACCTGTACTTTAAGCATAGTTCAAGACTTACAGGTAGCAAACCCTAGTTATTGACTGCAGCCCAGTTCTTAAATGATTTGGATAGTTTTAAAAAGCATCTGGATGGTGATAACTTGTAACACCTAAGTCAGCTAATGTTGACTTTTAGTCCCTAAATTGAGCTTCCTTTTGAAATCCAATGATAAACCCAATTGATGCTGCCATTTGCTTTCTATGCTTTGAGAAATTGTTTTAGAAGATAATAGTTAGGAAGATATCAGTTTAAAAATATGAGTAATGAATATCTATAATCATTTAGAAAATTCTCATGAAATTCTTTATTAGTAACTAGAAAACTGATTGTAGCTTAGACATGAGGAGGAAATTTTATTCTTATATATAACGGTGTTTTATTATAATATTTTACATAGACTTATATGTTTCATTTGAAAATATATTACTCTTAGTTAATATGTTTTAATGACTATTAATATTAAAATGTTTATAGCTTATAATGATGCTAAAATTGATGAGGAATCTTCATATTATGTCTTAATTATATGTGTATTTATGTATTTACGTGTGTGTGCATACACACACACACACACACTGGCAGTTGCATTTCTTACTCTGTTTAAATAACATTGCAAATGGATACTGGCTTAACATGTCATGTCTGTCTCTGTCTTTTAGAAGAAAATTGACAAGTTCTATATTTAGTAGAAATTTTTTAAAATATATTTTATTGATTATGCTATTACAGTTGTCCCATTTCCCCCCTTCATTCCCCTCTGAAATTGAAATAAATGCACAGTGCAACTAGGGGTATCCCCCGCTATTTAAAAGTTGTTACGTCACTTTGCTTGTACGAAAGATTTCTCAGTGCTTGTTTTCACTAACTGAAAAAACCTAAAGGATTTTCACTTTTACAAAAAAAGACAAAATGCAAAAAAGGTGTTCAGCCTTGGTTTTTCAGCAAGCCATTATTAGGGACAGCTTATACCTGGAGCAAGTAGAGTGGCTTTGCCAAGCTCCGTCCTGGGAACCCCCCTCAGCGTCACATCACAGTAGCTTTGAACGATGTCTGTGAGCATTTGTAGTTTGTCTCCATCTATTCTGTGTAACGGTTAGCAAGATGTGTCCTAAGACATCAGAAAAGACTAAAAGAACTTATTAAGGATATCCTTAATGTAAACCTGGACATAATTGAATGTTTTGATCATGGTGAACAAAATAAAGACACTGTGTGTGCATCGAGTTTTGGGTCTGGAAACACTAAAAAATGTTCCCAGAATAAATGATAATTGCTCCTTCGATTTATGCCGTTTTGGCTTATGAAAAATTTCTTAGGAATGAATGCCCTACTTTCAGATAGTGGGGGAAACCTATATTCATTAATTTTGAAGACAGATGCATTTGACTTAGAATGATAAATTAAAAAAGTAATTGAGTTTTCTAAGACATACTTGTCATTGGTTTGAGGTTTCAAAAGTGCCAGTTGCTGAACCCCCCCACAACTAATAGGTCATCACCATCTCTTATTCTATAACAATGGTGATGTCTCAGATTGAAGCATTATTTTATCCGCTTCATTCCTGGATGATGTATATTTATTTTTAGCAAGCCAGTCCATTCTTGAAATGAAAGTTTGGCATCACTAAAAATAATGGAAAAGAATGTGTTGGCACTTCATTGACCAAATAGTACAGGAGAGTCCCAGAAATGGGACTCTCACCCAGAAATGGCTGAGTCATGGCTGTGTTATTAGAACAAACAAGTCATCATCCAGTCGACTCCATGGAAGGAGAAGGTGTCGTTTATTAGAGGGAGAGATGTCTATGCATAAAATCTTGTATATATGTGGAAAAAATAATGAACAGTAATACTTTATAAGTATGGTTTATATACTTGTCATTTAAATATGAAGGGAGTAGGTAAATAAAATATAAGGAAAATTTATAATTTCCTGAATATAATGTCAGAGTTAATTGCTATTTTATAATCTTTATAATACAGTCATACAGAAGTACTGGGTAGTAAATTGGCATAGCTTTAGGTTAAGGGTTGTGTATTTGTTCTTCTCTTTCTTGCTTTATCTTGCTCTCTTTCTGTCAGTTTAGAAAAAAGAAATTAGTGAATCCTGTATTTAGTAGATGTACATATGTTTCTCGTTCTGGCAGCTGAGAAGTACTGCACTATATAAATTAAGATCAACTGACACAGTGAATTTTTTTTATAACTTCATTAATTTTTTTTCTTAACTATGCTTAAGAAAATTTTAGTGGTATTTCTTCTGCATGGGAATCTGATACTTTAAATTTTCTCTATGAAGTCTGATTTTCGTTTTGTTGGTGTAGTTGAAAAAAAGACCCAACTGTCAGTCCATTCCAAGAGTGAAGAAGGCAGATAGATGCAGCTGGTCCAGAGGAGAGGGTGTCTGGTCGGTGCATAAAAAATTCATGTCAGCATTTCAGCACTGCATTCTTTGGAGGTATCTGTTATCACTGAATAGGAAACTGTTTCTAACTGACAGGCAGACAGAATGTTGTGCTGAATGTGTAAATTGGAATTATCACAACTAGCAGAGCAGTTCCCTTCACCAGGTGCTGGCTCGGAGCTTGGTTCTGCTCTAATGTTGAAAAAGTGCCAGGAATAGTTTTATTTGTTAATTATCCCTCATGTCATCTAATGTCTAGGTTCTTTTAGTATTCAGCCTGCCCAGGTGTTTTTAGGAATGCCTTGCAGGACAATGCAACACTGCAGGTGTTTCTGTGGCAAGAAGATCCCATACAGATCACTGAAAACATCTATATCCATCTGTATGAAAAAATAAGTGTTCTCAAGGATTTTAATCTCAAAAGTACTGATACAATATTTGTCAGTATTTTGTTGGTGGTTGGTGTTTTCAAGAAAGCAAGAACATTTAATTAGGCTTATGTTTGAGCCTCTTTAAAAACCTTTGGTATGCAACCTGTGTGGATCAGCGGTGATGTTTTGAAAGATTGTAAAACTGAAAACTAATCAAGTGTTAAAATCATATTAAAGATGGGGGGAGGGGTTTGCCCTGGCTGGTATAGCTCAGTGGATTGAGCACAGGTCTGCGATCCAAAGTGTCACCAGTTCAATTCCCAGTCAGGGCACATGCCTGGGTTGTGGGCCAGGTCCCCAGCTGGGGGTTAGCACACTTATGTTTCTCTCCCCCTCTTTCTCCTTCCCTTCCCCTCTCTCTAAAAATAAATAAACAAAGCCTTAAAAAAATAAAGATGGGTTTTTTTGGTTTATAGCTCTAGGCTTTTCAAACTTACTGAAAATATTTACTGCTGTGTAATATAATTGTATTTTGTCTGTCATTTTTAAACAACTACTGTGACATTTGAAAACAAAATTTAGAAGTTTTTATTCTTTACAAGCTTATGTCACAAGCTGTTTTAAATAGTGCTCAAATTAATTTGTGCTTAAAGCATTTATAATAGTGTTATTTTTCTTGAATTTAATAACGAATCTAAATTATCCTTTGATTAGTTCTATAATGTTTTCTTGACTGCCATAAATATTTTTCTTAAAGAGTTTATGATCTCCTTTGCCTATCCTGTGGGCATTGAATTTTCTTAATACATTTTCTATAGTAGATTGCTTTTTTGTTTTCTTCTTTCTAATAATTTTCCATTATGGTAAGACAATAAAGAGCTAAGTGCTCAAATATGAAGATTTTATGGAGTTTCGTCTAGTTTGCCTACGACTGTGAAAGTTGTCGTGGCATTTTGACAGCCAGTCACATTGCAGTGATACTGCTGAACATTTCACAGGATTTATCCTGTCAGCTTTGATTTAGGATTAGACATTATTGTCTTTTGTACTGACTGGGTCTCTGTTTTCTTTTACTGACATAGCTTGTAGTGAAATCACATTTATACCAGAATTTCCCATGAGAGCAAGAAAGGGATATATTCAAGGGCTACAAGTTTTGGTCTAAAGTCTCTGGTTTAGACTTTTATTCTTTTTTAGCAGCTGTGTGAACTTGTGTGAATTATTTGACTTGAGTTGCATTTTCTTATTATAAAATTGGGGAAATGTCTATTTTTTTGGAACTGTTATTCCTGATGCTTAAGTACCTATTTAATCGTCAGTAATTATTGAACTCATCCAGTGTGCCAGACTGTGCCATGTGCTAAGCATGGTTCTTGTCTTTAATGAACTTTACAATAATTTTGGTAGCTATGACACCTACAAGGGAAGTAGAGAGAGCTGTATAAGTGGCACACCCATATGAAAGTGGGTGTGTGAAGGAAAGCTTTCTGGTAGAGGTACCTGAATGGGTAGGAATTGACCAGCTAAGGAGGAATGAGGCATTCCAGGAGAGGGACTAGAGTATGCAAAGACATTGCCACTAAAAACGTGAATTGCAAGGGATGCCAGGTAAGGAGTGAAAAGAGATGGCATGGGTTAAAGAACATGGGCCAGATCATGTGAAAGAATTAGGATTTTATCATGTAGGTGAAAAATCATTGAATCATTCAGTAATTTCAAAGGTGACTTTAGATTTTTATTCTAAAGGTATTTATTTGGGTTGATAGGGTCTACTGTTGAAAGCAGAGAGAAGGTTGAACAAGTTCCTATGAGACCAAGTGATTAACATTTAAAAAATAAAGCAAACAAAGTATAAAGAAATGAAACAAAACTGAAAAATGCTTGCCTGTCTACAATGGACAGATGCTACTCAGATTCAGGTGATTTATTTGTCAGTATTTTGATACTTTGTTAATATGAGTTTTTCAGTTGATCTGATTTCCCCCAAGAAAAGTGAGAAATTGGTTTTGAATGTTATATCTCCATATTTTGAAATGTTGACAACTAATTGAGAATACATATTCAGATACTGAGGGGGCAAATGAAATATACTGTGAGCTGAATTCATCCTGTGGTTTGCCAGTTTCTTCCCTTTTTCTTAAATGAGACTTGAAGTAATCTAGGTGAGAAAGAATGAGACTGGAAAAATTTCAGTGAGATTACATAAAAAGGAATGAATGGATGCAATTTCAGAGGTAGTGTTGATGGAATTTGCTAAATTACTGATGAGGGAAAGAATGGTTCTTAAAGTTGATTGGTGGTAAGGAAAGGTGAGTAGTGTATATATAGGAATAAAACAAACTGGACTGTCCCGGGACTCAGAAGCAGTCATACTGCCTGGCTTGCACATACAGAGTTTGGAAGATTGAGGGGAACTGGTCATATGAGCACAGATCCAAGATCTGGAGTAGCAAGAGTTTCTGGGACTCTGTGTGCTTTGCATGGGCCCCTTTACCTTCCTTTCTCTAGGAAACAAACCTGCTTTCCTTTCCCTTTACTCTGCCTTCATCTTTTCCCCCTTGCTTTACTTAGAGTTTCTACTCTTTCACCGTGTTATCTGAGGATAACTACCAGTGTATTATTCCACCTTGTTACACTGTCAGCTTCATTTTCTACTGTATTTCTGGAAGTGCTCCATGCTTCCCAATTCAGATTCTAGAGACACTTAAGGGCTGTACTTCTCTTTTTTGTATGAAGTCACATCATACATTGCTGTTATGATCATAAACTGCCATGATCACAGCCATGGTTTTTACAGTGAGTTGTGTTCGGTTGCTGGTATCTCACAGGCAGATCAGCTTTGCCCCCTCGGCAGTGGCTATAGGCAGACCGTTTTCAGCTAGAATGATCTCAGTGCTGCTGGCAGAATGGGAGATTTATATCCAAGTGTGGTGAGAGCTGAATGTGGGAGGTCAGACCATATCATGAGTTCTCCAAGATGAGAAATACAAAAAAAATGTATTTGATGGATAATTTATGTGGGCAGTTTAATGAAGTTACTATTACTAAAAACATAATTATTGATTATAAGCTCAGACTTAGACCACCTTGTCAGTGGAATATACTTACAGATTTTTTTGAAAATCTAAGAATTAGATCTTTAATATTCATGTTCCATATGGTCTTACTAAGACTATATCGTAGGGCTTGCTTTAATCACAAAACAATAAATGTAAGTAAAGTTTGGAAAACTTTTATTTTATACACACACACACACACACGGAAATTACTAGTTTTTAATATCTCTCCCTAACTTGAACATTTAATTTAAATCTAAAACCAATGGCTGCATTTTGTTGGACCCATGCAAGATATCAAGGACTCTGCTCAGTTCTTTCTAGTCATCGACATGGGTAATGAATGCCTCCACAGCTCTATGGGGTTTATATTTTCTCAATTTTGTGCCTGAAGACACTTAGGCACATTATATCAGTGTAAATGCAGAAATGAGATTCATTCATCCTCATGACTGATACAACATTCTTGATGCTCTTTAATTTGTACAATAATGAAAATCCATTTTAACTTTTTGTTTCAGAATGCTTCTAGATGCACCTAGTATGGTGCCTAAGATTTAGCCTTCCATAATTGAAGCAATGTATATGTGAAAAAAGGAAGTGGCTTTGAAAGAACTTCATAAATGTACACCCACTATGCATGCTTTGACTAGGTCTGTTTGACACCACAAAGCCAGCTGAGAAAGTGCAAGGTGAAGGCAAGAACCATTTTCTGACATTTTTAGGTAGAATATCATTGGTTATATACACTGGTGCTCTAATCATGTATGGACTAGTGAGAAGACTTTTTTCTTGTGTTTATACAGCAATTAATCTTTTTTACTCTCATTGCTGTCATCAAAATCTTTACTGTTATTGATATTTCGAGACTGGCCCTTAAAATATATGGGAATAGTAAAACATTTTATCTCAAAAGAGAAATTAAAATTAATAGTTTGGAATAGCAGAATAAAGAAATGTAAAGATAAAGATGTCTACATTTGGACTTAGGGAATTAAAACTGGAAATCAGAGAGCATGATTAACTATGAGGAATAAGCAGTTCTTCTAGCCACTGAAACTCACTGTTGTTTTCCTGGGATAATAGCAATGTTGGTTTAAATTAGACCACATGTAGAAACTTTGAAGTTCTATAATGACACTTAAGAATGGAGAAAGCAAGACCTGGTAACACTTAGGACATGTACCTAATACCATTCAGCCACTCCTTGACTTGACTTATTCATAGAGTCATGTATTATTTCATCTAGCAAAGGCTCTGAGCTCTTACAATGTGAAACTTTGTGTGTGTGTGTATGTGTGTGTGTGTGTGTGTGTGTGTGTGTGGTTGGTAGAATGAAGAACTAAAACTAAGAAGAAGGAACCTCATTTTACCTATGTTCATTAACTTCCCCTTTGGGCAGTCTCATACTTATTATAAAAATATTTAGAGCTAAGACATAAGACAGTATATTCCTTAGTTTTTGCTATCTTTCAAAGCACATAACACAACCTCAACTCTTTAGACGGCATCAGGGTCTGTATTTTTGACTTAGTGTTATTATTTCTTATATTATCAGAATTAGGGATGGTTATTTAGATGAAGGCCAATGAAGTTTTTGTACCCTTTAAAATGCTAGCAAGTGTACAAAGACCTGAAAAAAACACAACAAAAACACATTAAGCTGTGGACACATTTAATGTGCCCCCCCCCCACACACACACACATAATGTGGAGGACGAGTGCTGTTTGTAATTGGAGTGCTGCTTTGTCTGTTTTTATTGGATATGGCTTATTTTTAACCTGCTATGGAGTTTGTTATAACATGCCATCCAGATTATAGTCATATAATGTATATCACCATTTATTTTTCTACATGTTTGAAAATGTTGACTGAAAACAGATATTCCTCAATGAAATAGTTGTCCAGGGTTTATTTAAATAGTTATGTTTGAACACTCAAATTTTGATAGTAAGGACTGAGAAGATGCTACCAATAAAGTTGTAAATAATGGATACCTTTTAAGGTAGTAAAATAAAATATGACAGAATTTTATAATACTTGAATAATGAGAATCAAGTTATTTTAAAAACAGTTGTGCACTTTAATTCTGACATGATTGTGTAAATGTTCTTTTATTTTTATGAAAAGATAATGTGTTTAAGTTATGTCAGTTCAACAGAATTCATTTTGTTTCTGTTGTATTTTTGCAATGTTTTATTCTTCTATCTTTACATGATTAGAAATCCTAAGTATAAAATGATCACAAAATAAAACTTTCCACATTATTTGATTTATACTATTTTTTGTTATTTAGACTGTGATACTGTGTGAGACTTTTTAAAATACAGAAATATTTTAATAACTTTATTGAATTCTAAGCAAATATAGAAAATGAGGAAGAAAAATAATAAAAGTATTTGAAATTCTGAAATCCAGAAAGTAACATTTTTTGGAACATCCCAGTGATTTTTTTAAAAAAAATTAAAAAACAAAACCTTGTGGTTTTCTGTATCTTAAATAGCAGATAACGTGCAATATGTTGATGTGCAATATCTCCAGCAAATATAATAATCACGTGTGTATGGTTTCAGTCACTCAGGGCCCATGTTTACTGGGGAAATTTCCTATGGTGACTTGACACAAGAAGTACTTTGGGTAAAAAAAAAAAAACAAAACCTAGGAATCTAAAATTTCACATCTTGGCCTAGTTAGTTAATTTTTCTTGTCCAGTCTCTCCATCTTAAAAATTAAGAAACTACACTGGGAAGAGGTCAGTATCGATGCCAACTCTATTATGTAACAGGAAGTTGTCTACCAGAACAGCATATTTTTTATAGCTATAAAAATCTGCTTGTTTTGGTGTACTTTCTACTGTTCTTTTTCCTCTGTTATTTCTATGACCACTTTCAGCATGTGCTAGGTAATTGTTATTAAGCATACGATTGTCTTTCAGTTGCTTGTCATTTTCATTATATATCCTCATTAATTTTAGAGAATGTGCACATTTCGCTGACATTTTAATAGGATGATAAAGTATCAAAGTATTATTTGCCATAACTAATTTTGCAAAGATTTTATTTTTTTCAATGATACTGAGTTTAAGGCACTCAGCTGTCACTTGATAAGAGATGTCAGAATGTCGTGGCAGGTTTCACATGTTTGCGTCCAGGTGCTGCTGTGCAGTGTTGCATCTCGAGAAGTTTATTGATTCTGGCAGTGTCACTTCTAAAATGTATTGATATTTGATATTGTTTTTTAATTAACAAACACATGAATGTGCTTTGTTCAGATCTTGAAGTTTTCCATCATGAGTTATTTTGTGTAAAAGAGTTCAGACTTAGTCTTTTTGCTTTACTTACCATCAGAATTTTTATGTATACTTTTGTCATCATAGAGTATAGAAGGTAATTTGTGAAAAAAGAAATATATTTATCCTGGATTTTATTTCAGTTGCCAAAGTTAAAACTAGCAGACTTTGTAAATTAAAAGAAAATTACTAGTGTAGATTCATATTATGTTATTTAAGGACTTAAAAAAGGGAGGCTAAGATGGATGAGAGAAAGCACTTTCTAAGTTTTGAAAAGTAGGTACTTTTTTAAAGAATAGATTACCCTACTTGTTTTTACATTATCTCTGTTGGTAAATTCGTCAGAAAAAATACCAACTTATCCATCATGATCTAATACCTTGTAGCAATTATTGTGCCCCTTTTAATTTGTTACCGCTGAATTTTGAACTTTCTCTAGTCCCTATTCACTTTTTTCTATCTTACTCTGGACTTCAGTAGTCCTCCATGACAGGAGCCCTGTCTGTTGCTAGTGTGCATTCCCAGACCTCATGAACATGCAGGGTACAATTAATATTTTTAAACGAGTAGATACTTGATGACTGCTCAGTAGATTAATGAATTAATGGGTTTCCCAGCAGATGATTGATGGAAAGTAAGTCTTTTTGGGGATGGTGCAGGAGTGGCCAGACTGGATTTACTTTTTATAAATTCCAGATAAAGAAATGTGTAATTTTTCATACCCCTTATATTTGACCAAGTAAACACACCTATCACTTTTCACATCTGCTAATGTCTTCCATGTAACTAGAACAGTGTATGACATTTGGAGATACTAAATAAGTATTTGTTGGAGAATGAATGACCCCGATTCACAGTATTGTAAAAGGAAAGAGAAATTACCAGACCGTGACTTAGGAAAAAAAATTGCTCATGAAAGCAGATAACATAAAAAATAGGCCGGTTTCTAAGTCACAAAGAAAAATGAGCAGACAGTGGAAGGCTGTGAGTATGATTTTTAATATGTTTATACTTGCTCATAGACCATATTCTGTATAGATTTTACATAGATAAAGTACTCTTCGTTTTATGGAAGTTTAACTGTGCAAGGAATTCAGATGATGTGTTTGTGATAAATTTTTGGAGCTGGCTGGTGTTGGAACATAAATTAGAAATCAGTTTGTATGGTTCCCAGGCTATTGATTTTTACTCTGTGCAGGACTGAGAACTGAGAATGGACCACAGACAGCTCACGTTGGTCTTTATATTGTATTGCAAGCTTTCAAGGTCCCCAAACCACAGTAAACAGTGGTTGGGACTCAGGTCATAGCATGTCTTGGTCATAGCATGTCTGGGTTGTCTTCTACGTATTGCTTAGTGCCTGAGGAGCCTCGGCTTTAAATGATGATCCCAGAAAGTATCCCTATCCAGAAATGGAAAATAATCATCCAGAACCATGTTTGACAATTCTTTTACTTCACTACCTTCCCCCACAGTTCCCCCAGTCTGAGGAAAGTGACAACAGGGCGCTGTCCTGTGAGGATTCTCAGGTTGCTGAGAGCTGTTGCCAGCAGCAGATTAAAGGATGGAGAAAGGGAAGAGAGGGGGAAACCTCAGCCTCTTGCTGTTATTTAAATTTGATATAGTGCAAAGCAAGATTTAATTGTTTACATTAAAGGCAATTAAGGGGGTAAACCCAACAAACCACGGAGTCATTGCAAGCTGCTGCAGAATAAATGAGCATGTTTTCTCACCCAAAAAGATTTGTAGTTGGGTTATATACACATTAGTAAAATAAAATAATGAAGTTGTCTGAAAAGATTAGAAGCCACTACATTTGTCCCAAACTTATTGATATGTCACAAATATTAAATCACCCCTAGACCCTTGTACCAGGAATTAAACTTGACAGCAGCTGATATTTTATTTTTCAACAGTTTTAAGTTTTTATAGGAATGTTAAAAATAATAATGTGTTTGTTTATATATTGTGGAGGAAGAGCTGAAAATGCTGGGACTTAATTTTTATTTATTATAAGTTACTAAAACAATGAAAACTGTGTTACCTTTTCAGCATTTTGGGGCTTTTAATTGTATGCTTTACTATGCAGTTACTTACCGTAGATATGGATTAATAATGATATGGCAACAGTTATAAGCATCCCTAAATAGTAAATTGTCACATGTATTTCATGCCCTAATTCCTATATCCTTCTAACAATAAGATACTCAGTGTGAGTCTCAGAACTGGCTAAGCATGAAGATTTTGTTGCATGCAAAATTAATTGCCAAGTGATGTGTCTCAAGGCAGCATATCATTTGGCAAATGTGTACATGTTTAGTGAGGCCCTGCCTCTGATTCAGAAGAAATTGAATGTTTCCTACAGCATTGAGACAGTGCATAGAATTCTTTTTCTTCTTCCTGCAAATAGCAGTCATTGACTTATGCAAATATTGCACTAGAGAATGAACTGAGCGATGAATTGATCAATGGCTTATTAATGGTAAAATTAAGAAAATAATATTTGCATGATTATTATTCAGTTTCTATTTAATTTGATGCCATCATTTGCATCTTTGTTAATATAAACTGTTCAGTCATTATAAGTATATTTACAGCTTAGTTGGAAAATGAGTTTTTCCTCATTGGATTTGAAATATTTTATATTATTTCTAAAGCTTGTGAAAGCTCTCATGTACTGTTTTGCAGAGAGCAGATTCTCCATGTGCCAGTATCCTTACCCTTCTTCTCTGCTCACGATTCACTCTAAATGACAAACTTAACTATGTAAAAGTGATACTAAGTCAGCTAACGTGCTCCATCATCTTTCAACTTCCTGCCTGTATTTCATATTTCTAAAACTGTGACCTTACATTATTTGCTTTTCTAGAATGTAATCTGAACAGGTAGACAACAGCAGTTGCGACAGTGCCCAACATTCTTTCAGTTATTTCCCTGCCAACCTTTTAGTTCTTATTAACTCAAATATATTGAAATATTAAGTAAGAGTTCGTGAGTGAGCTATATCTAATTTTCTAATTAAGACTTTTTCTGATACAAAGGTAAATGTGAAGCATGAAAACTGGAAGCCTTTTTAAGCAGCTTTACTACATTGCAGCTCTTTTTAAGTCACTTTTATTTGAGGACATGGAATCATTTCTACGGTAAAGATTATGATTTTCCCTCCTTTCCTTCCATTATGAAGAGCTCACTTTCCTGTGAGCACCATGGATTAGGACCCTAACTGTTCTAGGGAGTAAGCTCTGATTATTCCTAATGTTCTGTATTTTCTTGAATGTGGGATTGGTAGTTTTAACTACTACTTTTGAGCCAGTGGTTTGTTTTTTTCCTGGAAGGTAGATACCCAGGAAAGTGAGGTGGCCTTTGTAAGTACTTCTGTTGTGTGCCCCACAGAGAGCTCCCGGGGAGACAACTCACCACCCTAAAGGGAGGAGGGGGGAGAGGGTTTACATCAATCCTAACTTTCCATGAAAACTCGACTATTTCAAGGGACATGGAAAATTTTGTTTGAAATAATTTTACTGAAAATGTTCTACATAGATTGTAATTTTTTTTAAAGATTTTATTTATTTTTTTTTTAGAGAGGGAAGGGAGGGAGAAAGAGAGAGAGAGAGAGAAACATCAATGTGTGGTTGCTCGGGGCTGTGGCCTGCAACCCAGGCATGTGCCCTGACTGGGAATTGAACCTGCGACACTTTGGTTCACAGCCCGCGCTCAATCCACTGAGCTACGCCAGCCAGGGCAGATTGTAAAATTTAAAGAGAAAGCAGATGGTGGTATTAAGTTCAGAAAGATAAAAGTGGCACCAGTTCTGGAAGGAATAATTTATTGAGCATTTTTGTTAGCTGAAGACTTCTTATATCAGTGGCCACTACGTAGATGAGGGAAAAGTGGGTTAAACATGTTTTAGTAACTTACTTCCGAAAATGAAATAATTTGTAGGTTAGTACAGCTGAACTTCGGATCCAACCTGCATTGCTCCAGAGTCCATCTTCTTACTGGTAAGGCCTGCTGATTTTGGAGGAATAGGAAAGAAATGTTAACGTTTTATGAACATGCTTTCTTTTTCCGGAACAGGCCAGATTTTTTTTTTCCTTGTGTCTGGAACTCATTCATCGGCTTGTCATATCACTGATTTTTCCTCATCCTTTAGGTCTTGGCTCTAATTAACATTATCCTCCAGAGATTGCCTAACCATCTTAGGGAAAGTACCTCCCAAGTTACATCATCCCATTTATTTTCTTCTTAACAGTTCTGGTACCTATCAATACTTTATTTTTATGTCTCTCCCACTGTAAGCTCTATGAGGACAGAAACCTGTCATTTATATTTTTGTTTCCTGAAGTTTTATTTCACAGAATAGTACTTGGCACATAGTATATTTAGTAGCTGTTGGGCCAATGAATGAATACAATTTACATATACCTGGCTTTTTTTAAAATATAGAGATAAGCGAGTACTATTTCCGCAAAAAAAAATTTTTAAAGAAATAAAACTGGATTTCAGTTTTAATTCCCCCTGTTACCATGGCAGTCAAAAGTTATTTTAAAGAAATAATAAGTTGCATATAATTTTCCATGAAAATTATTGGAAATTCTTATTAAAACTATGTTTAATTGATAGGACATTTTATTCTCTTGTGTTTATTTTCCATACAAGGTTTACTTCTGCAAGCAGTGTCTGTTTCTGTTTGTTTTTAAGATTTTATTTATTTATTTTTGGAGAGGGGAAGGGAGGGAGAAAGAGAGGGAGAGAAATGTAATGTAGGAGAGAAATATCAGTCAGTTGCCTCTTGTACATGCCCCAGCTGGAGACCGAACCTGCAACCCAGGCTGTACTGGTAATCGAACCAGTGACCTTTTGCTTTGTGGGATGACGCCCAGTCAACTGCGCCACACTGGTTAGGGCTGCAAACATGTCTTAATGATTGAGCTATTAACTTCATTGTATATCTTGCACAAAATAAAGTAATATCTCACTGGGATTTTGCATGAAATAGTTACTCTCAGGACATTGTGTGTAGAATGAACCAGAATCTTACATGACTTTTTACAAACATTAACCAAGAGTGAGCTCATAATACCGAGTTATAAGTAGCAAGAAAATACTTTCACTACTAGAATATAAATTGCTATCTGTGCTTATAAATTATACAAAGTTATTTGAGAACTGCATTATGTTTCTAGAAAGAAGAAAGTGAGATCTTTGTTACATAAGAAAAGTGGTTACTTTTTAAACTTGGGGAAACAGAACAAAGCTCCACTAATTTAAGTACTTTTTCTTAAGTAAATTTAAGTAGGAACTTTTCCTCTTCCAGCCTTTTAGAGAAGATAGGAGAGAGAAAAAGTTAACTTTGTAAAATATTTCTAGAGATCTAATTGTAGCCAATTGACTTTGTTTTACAAATTATAGTGTTTTCACATGTCAGAATTCTTATGCCCTCTACTTGATCTTGTCAATAAGTTACTATTGTGATTAGTGGTTGATGATTACTAAAATCTCACTGTTTGGAAACATCTACTTTATCCAGAGGTAACAAAAAGAAATAGCCTAGATATAATAGTGTTTTGCTTTACTGGTGGACAAGGTAGCATTTTTTGCTGAGCCCCATGGGAAGAGGGAGCACTGTTTTGGGTGTTACAAAAACAAACCAGACTCCTTCCCTGGGGTGCTCTGACTTCCTTTGCTGTGTGCACACCAGGATGTGTGCTGTGTAGTTTTTCTTAGATCTGTGTCAGTAAATCAGAGAGTAGGAGGCAACTCTTCTGTATATAAGAAGGAAAGCACAATAGAGGCTAATGAATGAGTTATATATTTAACTCTATGCATGAAAGCTATTTAGTTAAATAATTGTGTAAAGCAATATCTGATCATATGCAGATTAATTCTTATTTCACAGAAATTAAAAAAAATTATGGCTGGGTGCACTGCTTTTTCTTCACTTGGAATTGCTAAATACCTAAATGAAATACAATTATAAAGGAAAGCCAGATATTGCAAAGTCAAGAATAAGTCATGTTTTTAAAAAATATTAATCTGTACAACATTATCAGGAGTTAACCATCTATGAATAACATTTTTTTCTGTTTATTTTAGATTGTTATGTATTTATGTCCTTTGACAATTTTACCTTCTAGATTTACGGTTCTTAGTGGTTCTTAAAATTTTGGAGCATGTGGTCTCCTCGGAGAATCTGATAAAGGTTTTGCAGCAACTCCCAGACAAATATATTTCACATACACACAAAATAGTGTGCTCTTGACATGTACTTAATAATAAAGCTCTGAAACAGAAAGAAATTCATAGATATAGAAAACAAATTGAAGGTTGCCAGTGGAGGGGCATTTGAGGACTGGGTGGAAAAGATGAAAGGAATTAAGAACAAATTGGCAGTGATAAAAATAGTCCCAGGGGTGTAAGAGACAGCATAGAGAATAAAGTCAGCAATATTGTAGTAACTACAGTATGTATGTTGTTAGAATGGTACAAAACTTAGGGGAGTTTCACTTTGTAAGTTATATAAATGTCTAATCACTATGTTTTATACCTGAAACTAATGTCATATTGTATGTCAACTGTAATTGAAAAAAAATTTTAAAAATTATTTAAAGAGTTTCTATTTGGATTGGTGTATGTGTTTAGAAAATATTGTCAAATGGGGTGAATGGAACTAAAATACTGTGTATTCAGGGAGATACACAGTATCAATGTAACAATGTGATCACAGTAACAATGTAAGGATATTCAGATCAGCCTTTTTTTTTTCTTAATGGAGACTATAATCTTGCTGTTTCTCTTTCCACAAAATCCACTTAATATTGACCACCTCTGTTGTTATTAGTATTAGGTCACCAGTATAGAGACTCTCACCCATGGTTAATGAACCTGAGTATACATATAAAATATCATAATAGGAAAGTACATATAGATGTAGTTTAACTACTTCAACTACACTTTTTATAATTTATAAAGAAGTACAATTTCTCAGTGTTATGTAGAGAGGAAGGAAGGATAAATGTCAGTCAAATTGATCGAAACCATTAATTAATGAAATGCTTATGAACTGTAAAAATACGGTGACTTAAAATGGGGTAAGAGACATTAAATATTCAGATACATATTTTCTGTTTATTCAGGGAGACATATTAGTCCCCCGCAAAGGAGATTTGAATTGAGTCCCCATGAAGTCATGGTTAATTTTAAATTCTTTTGTACTCACTTATTAATGAGAATTTTGTACTCGCTTTATATGAGAATTTGTTAGTAATTTGATCTTCATTGTTGAATTTTATGTTTAATAGCTACATATCTTGAGAACTGTTGGGTGCAGCACCATGTCAAAAGTGAACTACCAGGAAGTGTATGTTTTCCTTCCTCAAACAATAACAAAAAATTAGTAACCTCATAAGATCTATATGAAATGAAAGACTTGGCTTTGGCCAGGCAGTTACTCAGTTAATTTCATACATATTGGTGTGTGTATCTGCACATAAAACTTTTGGTACATATTCATGAGACATTTTTATAAAAGGAGAATAAAATGTGTTTAATTTACTGGAAATACATTTTCCCATACTTAATATTTTTTGAAGCTGAAGACGTCAGCAAAAACTTTTATTTACTCTTGTTATCTAAATTGGAACAGATTCCCTAGGTCGTACTTAGCAATATACTTGCTGGAAAACAAGGAATGACCAGTGTTTCTTTCTCATACTTGAAACACTAAAGAAAAACTCAATACTCCTGTTAATTCTTTCTTGGAACATTTTGATGTATTGTAACACAACATAAGACTTTAAAAGGTAACATTTCTAATTGGGAGAATCAGTTTTCAGATAAAACAAAAGTTGAAATGGGGACTTTTAACCAATTTAAAATAATAGCTTCACATTTTGGAAAGCACCCATAATGATAATCTAACTTTAGCATATTTGAAAATTGTGAGCATATTTTTTCAAGATGGAGGAATATAAATTACAAATTCATTTTGTTAGAACTGCTAGTACTGATGAAAGCATTTTTATATTTATTTGTAGATGAATATAATGAAGTGATTAAGGTTCTGGTTTTTCTTGTTGTTAATACAGTTATAAAAAGGCTTGTAGCTGTACTTTATTAATTTATATGTTAGCTTAGTCAAAACAACCAGAAACATGCTTTTTGTTTTTTTCCCCATTTTTCTGCTCATGAAAAATTTTACATTTATATTGACCATTATTTATTTAAAACTACTTAAAAATATTTGTATACTTTTACCTAAAGGTATTTCCTATGTAAAGCATTAGTAAATGATAATCTTTCCTGCTTTTGTTTTAAGACAATATATTTTTAATCTGATCAGTTGGACTATAGAACTTAAATGTAAATGGTTGTTATTGGTGGAAAATGAAAAACAAAAGTACTTTTCAGGTCAGCATTTAGTAGGTTTTCATTTCTCGTTGACTTTAAGTATTAATTTGCCACTAGTTTCTGATAGATTAAAATTGTTTAGAAATTAAATTTTGCATTTTTTTAAAAGATGAGATGTAGATTGGTTTGTTCCCTAAGGACTGTCTAATCTCAAAGGCCACAGGCCGCAGTAGTTGTGAGGAACTTGTAAGGCCACAGCCTTCTGTTCATGGATGTAGAGATGTTCTTAGGAGACTTGATTTTTTTTAAAAGAGCTTATCTATTTATTTTTAGAGAGGGAAGGGAAGGAGAAAGAGAGAGAGAAAGAAACATCAATGTGCGGTTGTTGGGGGCCATGGCCTGCAACCCAGGCATGTGCCCTGACTGGGAATCAAACCTGCAATGCTTTGGTTCACAGCCCATGCTCAATCCACTGAGCTACGCCAGCCAGGGCTGATTTTTTTTTTGAAATAACTATTTAAGTGGTAGAATCTCCTCTCCCTGAAAAAGATTCTTATTTTTAAAGTGTTTGGTTTTAATTTTTTATATTTTTATTTTGAAAGCTCTTGTAGTGCTGATTATTTTCATGTTCTCTAAATAACTTTTTTGTATTGACATATTTCTATCACAAAGACATCTTTATTCACACTGTATTAAGTATTCGTGCTGATTGGCTTGTGTTTTAGTCCAGCTCTTATTATACTGATGTCAGACTAAGGAGAAGGAAGCATATATCCTTTGAAATTATTTTAATTTGTACTTTTATTTCTGAAAAATCATTGCCAACTGAAGACACTGAGACATTTTCTAGATTTCTTAGAGCTAGTAAGTACATAGCCAATATAATCATGATTTTCTTACTGTGATGGTGTTAAAATGTGCTTTAGTGTTCACCAGTATAAAGGAATGCTGACAAGTCTGTAGTATGCAAAAATAGATAAAATAAGATATCAGAAACACTTCTAATTTCTTACTAGATCATTTTATCAGCTTTATTGGCTTAAATGCTTAACTCTTCGGAGAATATGCAGGATTAAAATGAACAAATTTATGGTGTGAGACCATGAAGTGGAATGTAGATTAAAATAAGAACAAACTAAGTACTATGTTTAGTCTGTATTACTGCATTTTGTAGAGAAAATGATGAAGTTAAAGCTCATGTTTGCTTTAAATACAGGGTCTTGACTGAAATGTAAAGGCGTTTTAAGCTACCTATGTATTTCAAAGATGGTATGGATAGACCACCTGCTGTTAATATGCGGAAAGGAAAGTGGAGAGATGAGAAAGAGGTTTAGTAATTTGCCTCTGAATATAAATGAAGCTGAAAATCATCTGTCTTACACTCTTAATGGTGAATTACTTAAGTATTCAAATCTGTGCAAAAGTGAAGGCTGTTATAAGAGATTACCATTAGCTTTAAATTTTTTATTATGTGAATAATTGTTAATACTAGATAATCAAATATAACTTGGGTATAATACTTTTTTTAATGTCTCTAAATATGGTACTTTGTGAATGTGCTTTGACACATTCTGACTGAAATGTAGAAAAACCCATTGAACATCATAAGTGGTAGATGAGAGTTGTGCCTAAAAATCAGAGAAAAAGGGAGTAGCCTTTACAAAGTATCCAAAGTAAGTTTTTAGCTAAAACAATAAGAATATTTTTAGGAGTCAAAATGGCTTCCATACAAGGCAAGACCTAGTAAAATATGCCAAGTATGTCAGAAAAAGGGTAGAATTTTTTAAAACATTGATAGTATATTCAATGACTAAAATTACAATCTTTGAGTAGAGAATGAAGGAAATTGAGATAATCATATGATTCTTAGCTGCCCCCAACATGGAAATACCTAATTTTTACCATCAAAACACATCAAATGAACACATCAAAAGTGCTAGTGTTGCTGAATAGAAGTTTAGTTTTCTTTTAATTATCCATTAATAAAGTTTACTGTAGGCTCACATTCCTTCTGATGTTTGTATTTTATCAAGATGAGAAAAATATACAAAATTCTAATTTTAGATATGTAGGTCAAGAGATGAAATAGTGAAAAGTTATATTTTTGAATAATCAACTATAGATTTGTTTGACATATTGGTAGTTTAATCCTAAGAATCTGTAAAGACTTTCCTAGATCTTTTCCCACTCATAAACTTCCAGAACTACAGAACCATGATTCATTTAGGAGGGCAGTTGCTCCAACTTGCCCTCCTTATGTTCATCCATGGCATTGAAAACTTGCCATTCCACTCTTGCTGCGTGCCTGTCTCTGGAAACAACTTAATTGTATGAGATTGTCATAATGTAGCGTTGTCCTTCTGAAGATCATAGGTCAAGCTGAAAATTAAAGGTGAGCTTTGCTTTATAGTGTCAATTATACCTTTTGGAGCAATGGTGGAATATAGATGAAGCATTTTAATAATAAGTTTCAGTCCATATTAATTTGTATTTTGTAAGGTTCATTAAAGGTAACAATCAACATGGAATGAAATCGTGAAACTTTTTATCCTGCCTTTTTACCCTTAATGAAATTATTTATAAATGACGTTTTTATTAAAATTTAAAAACTGTAAGGTATCCTTAAGTTTCCCCAAAATATTTCTTCAGTTTCTATATTCCAGATCTGAACTGTGTCATTGTAAAACAGCAGGGGAGCAACATCTTAGTATTTATTAATATGTGTTTATAATATTACTTTGTGACTAAGTCTGTCTTTCATAGTAATGTGATGTAGATTTAAAGAAAAGGAATTATGGAACAGTCATGTGCTTTTGTTGATACAGCTCTAGGTTTTTTAAATCAGTTATTAAAGGAAAAAAATTGACTTGTTAAATGAGCAGAAAACTTTGTGTTTTGATTTGCTCATGCTACCCAAAAGAGAAATACCTGGCTGCCTTACGTTCTAAACTCTTAATTCTATAGGCTGCACATCTTTCTTCTGAAAATCCCTGCAGTAAGTGATCTCATCAAATAAAAGTGGGGAATAATGGGAGGCAGCCCAGGGGTGGTGGCTCATTTGCAAGCAGCTGCTTCCTGCTGTCAGAACAAAGGCAAATCAGAGTTGCATTCAAGGGTATGACAAGCAGAGGGAACAACTGTCCAACTGCCAGCCCACTTCCCTAATAATGCTTATCTTCTGTTTGGTTGAAAAGTGACTGGCTTGAGTATCTATTCATAAGGGTATGGGGATAATGTTTCAAAACACAAGATTATTAAGTAAAGTTTATTAAAGCACCTTTATAATGCTTATGAGTGAGAGAAACATTATGAATATGTTGTATTCAATAGCTTTTAATTGCATTGTTATTAAGTACAATTTGAACTGTGATGTATTTGAGTCTATTTAATATTGCACCATGTTGTGATTAGATTGTTGATGTACTTTGTAAATTTGGAACAACAGTTAAATCTTATTCTTTAGAATAGTATTTGTGTGCAGAACCCTCTTACATGTTTACATGGGGAAAAATGTTTGCCTTTTATTTGTGATTTAATATATAACCTGCCTGTCCTTTTTGGTGTTTTTGGAGAGGGACCTGCGATTCATTGTGTAACTTCTATGCTGGTGTGAAATGAAGAGCATCACCTGTATCTGGCATTTGCACTTTCAGTTGTGGCTTTAAAAATATTCCAGAGCCCTGTCTGGCCTAGCTCAGTGGATTGAACGTGGGCTGCGAACCAAAGTGTCGCAGGTTTGATTCCCAGTCAGGGCACATTCCTGGGTTGCAGGCTGTGGCCCCCAGCAACCGCACATTGATGTTTCTCTCTCTCTCTTTCTCCCTCCCTTCCCTATCTAAAAATAAATAAATAAAATCTTTTAAAAAATGTTCCAGAGAGGTACATATTCTTCCACTCTGCCTTTTTAATGCACAGTTAATAAGATGTCCTTCCCTTGAACTTTCTCCCATAAATCAGTTACACATTTGCTATAGTAATTCAACTTTTTGAAGTTCATACAGGAGAATACTGTATATCAAGTGCTTGTGGAACAGTCTGTATTCATTTGAATAAGAACCTAGACCTTGAGAAGTTTTCCCATTTTTGAGGTTTTTAATGTAACAGCTAAGGTTGTTTTAAAAAGTTGACATATATAAAAGTTGGCATATTTAAGTTAATGTTTAGAATATTGCAAAAAGGTAAAACATCAAAATGCTTTCTATATCTGACTTATATGATGCAAATGCATTAAAAATGTTACAAGAAATTAATACCTGGCCAAAAGTGAGATTCAAGTAGGTTTTATCATACATGTTCCTGATACATTTTTAAACCAAATACTTGCATATTGGTCTCTTTTTTCCATTTACTCCTATCATAACTTTGTATGTATTCTCCTCTGAAATAACATTTCAGAATGCCAACATTTATTTTTAAGGCTATATCTTCATTATATTGTAGTCAACATATATTATTTTCCTGTGAAGCTCTTAATTATACTAAGTAGAAAATATGTGATCTTTTACACTTATTTAAATGTGCTAAATTACTTTTTACATTGATTCTATTAGATGATTACATACCACAAGAGAAAACCCCGATTTACACTGTAATAACAAGTGGAGCTACCTGGGTATCAAGAAATGCTTGTTTAACTTGAGTGACTAAGTTAAATACTATAGAAGTTAAAAGGACTTTGGAGATGATTTAAACTAACCCCTTCGTTTTTGACTTGAGAAATCGTTCATGACTTGATGTTGGCTCTGGCAGAATCAGAGTAACTCAGATCCTCAGACTGAAAAAAAATCTTAACATTTACTGTTTTTCCCTGCCTTTGGTTTTTATACTGCTAACTCTACTGATGAAGCTCAGGTTCAGAAACTCTCAGTCTTAGTTTCAAAGCTATGGACTAGTGCTGGATATACATACAAAGTAGGGTAAAAGTAGGTTTAGAATTGCAATTATGCAAAAACAGTTTATTCCTGTATTATCATTTATTAATGATTGTATTGTTTTCCATACAAACAACTGTAAACCCACTTTTGCCACCCCCTCCCCCATACATCAACCACCAAGCCTCTTAATAGCATAGAACTGAAAGTGGAATTAATTACTTTTCTGAAATAGGAATCTCTGGGTGCTCATTTTAACCACTCCTGTTCAACTCATCCTACAATATTGTCTTACTATTTATTTCTCACTAATCACTCTTTTTAATACAGTAATTCCTCACTTAATGTCTTTAGTAGGTTCCTGAAAACTGCAATTTTAAATGAAACAGCAATTAGTGAAGCCAATTTTACCACAGGCTAATTGATATAAACAAGAATACTTTCTATGGTATATTTCTGGTCACAAAAACATCACCACACATCTCAGTAGAGACCCCAAACCCTTTTAATGCTAAACATTGAAATAGATGTGAGCTATATATACATTTAAGAAGGATGAATAAACACAAGTAAGGTAACTACTTTCCAACCTGCTTATTCCAGTTCTGGGTGGTGGGTGGCTGAGGTCTGTCCCAGCAGCTCAGGGCATGGCGTGACCCCAACCTGTACAGGGACAGGGTGCCCTTCCATTGCAGGGCACCCTCACACCCACACTCACTCAGACTGGGACTATGCAGACATGCCAGTTCACCTCAGCTGAACATCTTGGGGATGTGGGAGGAAACCAGAGTACCCAGAGAAAATTCACACAGAGCTGGGAGGACGTGTAAACTCCACCCAGACAGTGGCACTGACAGGGAATCATCTCCCCACCCCCATCATCAATATAATAATTAAACTGTATTCGAGGACCTCCTGTATTTTTATATTCTGTCTTTTTTTGAGAGTTCCAACAAAGTTAACAACACTTTATTGTAATAGATATTCTCAATTTAAGATGACATAAAGTGAGATATTTCTCAGGATTGACTTTCAAACTAAAAAATGTTTGCCTTTATCTCTGCATTAAAATTTATTGCTTCAATTGAGATGACTAATGTTGCATGACATAGTATTGAAGAGCACTGTCTAGGGCCAGAATGTTTGAGTGTGAATCTCAGCCTGTTTAGTCTTAAACAAGAGTCCTCCCCTGTTCATGACCTTGGGCCACTTAATCTGTCTACGCCTTGTTTTACTTATATTTAAAATGAGGATGATAATAGCACTGTTGGAGGATTAAAGAAATTAATATTTGTGAAGCACTAAGACCCTTTTAAAAATCACTTGATATTTTTGAGGAAAAGGTTAAAGCTACATCTTAAAAGAAATTCTGCAGCTGGCTCAAATATGTAGTTATATGGATACCTTGCCCTTTAAAGTTTTGAGTGTAGTTTATCTGCTTAACAACATTTCAACAATGTTGAAAATGTTTAACTGTAGTTAATCATGAGACAAAGACAGTTTAATTGTGTTGAGGGAAAGGAAAATCTCTGTAAATGATGTTTACAGATTTCATAAACAGACTAGGAATATTTATCAAAATCTGTAATTTCCTATTGTTTACTATATTAGAATACTATGTAGGTTTAATGAAGAAGCATTTGCAGTTTTTGGTCTTAAAATTGTACTAAAATTTTGAGGGAAGTTTTTATTCTTTTCTGATAAGCTCTGCTAGAGATTTAGAGAAGTCATAGTATTCCCAGTGAATATAGTCATTTTCAAAGACCATACTTTGGGCCTAGGAAGACTATTACGGTGCCTACCTTGCTTTTCTTCCCTAATATAACCTAACAAGGTGGAGTCTCTCATTAGGTACACAGCCTATATACCTGCTATAGGTCACACATTACACATATGCAGAAATTACTATAACATGGATTAGAAATCTATTCATTGACTTGAATTCTTAGAATAATTTTTTTGTAAATAAACAACTATTATTTTACCCAGCTCATTGAATACTGATGACATACATTTTTTGGAACGTGTCTCAAAATACATGGCAATACAGCAAACTATGAAATATGTTACTATTTTTTATATGTTTGGAAGATAGTTTTGTTGGGGACATAGCCTATGTATATATGAATAGATGTTGAAGAAATAGGAGAATTGATAGGAAGTTTGATTTTTAGTTGTTTGCTTAGTTAACATTTCTTTTTTTTTAAATAATCCTTGTTTTTTAAAGATTATTTATTTATTTATTTATTTATTTTTAGAGAGGGAAGGGAGAGAGAAAGAGAGGGAGAGAGAGAGAGAGAGAAACATCAATGTGCGGTTGCTGGGGGTCATGGCCTGCAACCCAGGCATATGCCCTGACTGGGAATCGAACCTGCGACACTTTGGTTCGCAGCCCACACTCAATCCACTGAGCTACGCCAGCCAGGGCTAGTTAACATTTCTTAGTATAAAAGCAGGTTTTAGAGGATTTATTTTTACTTTTGATTAAAGCATGCATTTAAAAACTATTCTTTTTTTGAAAGTTGTAAGTAATGAAAAAATCCTTTTTACATTGCACTTGTTTGTTAGCTTCATATTATTTTTCTGAATTTCTTTCATTATGATGGTCCCTTTCTCACAGCAAAGGACATTTATTCATTACTTTTCCTGAATAATACTAACACACTAGCAGATGGTCACTTTCCAAATGGTTTGTCTTCAAAAAAGAAATTAAAACATTATAGTACCAGAGAGAGATGTTGTAATGTGTCCCATTTAAATTAACAGGTTGTCCTTTCAACTATTTTATAATTATAAAGCAGCTCAATGTCACATAAAAGGCTAAAGACTAGAGTAAAAAGTGGAATCATGGGCAATTTGAAATAAATACAGGCCTGTGTGGTTCAGAGACGTATGCGTGAACACACTGGGGATTACTGTTTTCTTAAAAAATGTATGTGATACATAGTTTGATAGATAGCATTGTGGTTGTATTGGATTCTAGCACAATTGGTTTATAACAAAAATTAGCAGTTTTAAAACATACATAAATTCTGAAAGAAGATGTCATTCAAAACTATTTAATTAAAACATAATTTTAGCCTAAAAATGAAATCAAATATGAAAATAATTAATCTGCTTCACTCTTCTATCCATGCACCAACCCCATCAAAGACTGATCTCTACTTCCAGTTGGCTTTGAGACTATTGAATTATTTCCAGTCTAGGATTAGACTGAAAGTAGCATTGTAGGATCAGAAATACACCATATAGATCCATAGATTCAGTCAGTGTGTTAAAAAAATAACTGGAGAAACTGAACCATCCTTAAAACACAGGGTTATTATTGAACAAACAGGAAAATTCTAAAAATAATTATGAGTAAATGAAGACACTGAAACTATCACAGTTAAAACAAATACTTTGTTTCAATCTTTTTCTGTTGCTAAGTAGCCACTAAATAGTGGCTATTAAACAGACACTAAAGTGTCTGACCTTGGGCAGACATCTGGATCTAGGCTATCATTCCTTCATCTAGCACATTAGATAACTCTTAAGTTCTTTTTGAAAACTATAACTATTTGATTGGTGGGTAATTACTCAACCCAGAATAAAATGTTTAAAATGCACTTGCTCAAGGTATATCTCTCATGAAGCACAAAGGAGTTATTACCATAACTGTTCCTCATAACTAGTAGAAAAAAACCTGTTATAGAAAGTCATGTATAAAGCAGGTATAATTTGGTTTTCAGTTCTGATTACTAGTACTGTTACAAAAACAACTCCTATCAATATGCCAAGATTTGTTTGATTCCTAATCTGAACAGAAGAAATAATAATTTTTCAACTTACCCTTTTTCATAGAGGGATCATTTGAATATCTTTATGGGTGCCCTTGTTGGAATGCTTTCTAGCATGTTACTCAAGCCTCACAAAACACCAGGGAAGTTATTTCTTAAGTAGTTGGGTGTTCCTTGTCTACTTAAAAGACACGAAACAGCCTTCTCTGATTTGTGCAGAGATGGAAGATTAAGTCAGCCTTAAGTCTTTCTTAACTTAGATTGTTTTGTAGAACACAATTTTAAGATCCTTTAGCATCTACCATTTTTAACATTGTAGTGATATCAACATGCCTGCCCAATAATCCTGTGGTTTGCAGTTTACTGGTTTCAACTACTGTTTAACTGAGACACTGCTTTCTAGCACACCTACTGAAGGATTCTAGCCAAATATACTACTACTGCAATATTCCACATAGATTCTAGGCTCTTTGGAATTCATCACAGTGAAAGTCAATTTTATCTAAAAAAATTAACAGTAAAAAAACCCTTTATTTAGTAAAAAGAAATCATGCTTTCTGCAAAGTATGTCCAAATAATTAGAGCTGTTTATATGGATAATGACATAATAAACGTGAGCAAAGTCTGAAAAGTTAGAAACATTGTAAACATACAAGTTAACTTTATGGGTGGAAGATAACCCTGAGGGAGAGGCTAAATGCCTTTTGTTTCCATGACATCTCTTAAACTGAAAAAATAAGGAGTCTGTTTTTACAGTTCATCACATGGTATACTGGTCCCTTTCAGCTGATTCTGATAATGATTAAGGCCTAACTCATCTGTTAAATGGAATATGTCAGCATTTCTCCAATGCATTTAGATGAGCAGAATTGGGAAAACAGACCATCAACCATTTTATGTAGGGCTTTATTTTGTGAAATCCTAGTTGAGAAAATGAGTTTTAACCTTCAGTTACATAAAACTTCTCCACAAATATGTTTTTTTGAGCTTTCTCTTAGATTATTTTTATTTAACCCTATTTGGGTAAGATGCATTGAGTATACAATATAGTCCAAATCTTGTCCCTCTTTGTTTTCAAAGTTTTGAATGTTGTGGCCATATTTTATCGACAGCAGTTTTTTTGAGTTAATTATGTCTTTTGTTGACAGCTCAAACTGTCTCTGTTGACTCTTAGTTGAAATGCAGCTGGCTGCATCAGTTGGTTTGTGGAACCAAAGCACATAATTAACCTCCCCAGTTAAGGCGAACTCTGTTTCATTGGGAGAGAAAGGATTTTGCAGGATATGTTGCTTTGGTCTGAGAAGTTACCCATTTTGTTTTCATGATGTGTATTTTATATGAGAACTTAAGCAGAGAATTTTTTTAAAAGTGTTAATACTACCTCTAATATTACTTGAGTAGTAAAGTACTACAGAAGTAATTTTGGTTTTCAATTACCAGGACCAGGAAAATTAGATACCAGTATTCACTGAAGTGTCAAATTAACATAGTGTGGCCAGTAAGGAACATCTGGGATCATGTTGTTTTCACACCTATTTGGATGAGTATTGAAGCTTTGATGTGGGTTTTTGAAGAAATATAAAGACCCTTCTGCCCCTCCTATTTTCAAGGACACTTTGTAGTTACTAGTTCTAAAATAAAACACAGATAGTCCTTGACTTAAAACGATTTGACTTATGATTTTTTTGAATTTACAGTGGGGCGAAAGTAATTCACATTCAGTAGAAACTGCTTTGAATTTTTATCTTTTCTTGTTGTACAATACTCACCTGTGGTGCTGGGCAGTGGCAGCGTGATGATTTTGCCCAGCTGCAGGCTGAGGTAATGGTTCTGGGCATGTTTAGGGTAGGCTAGGCTAAGATGTGATCTTCAGTAGGTTACTTGTATGAATTGCATTTTGACTTAGGTTATTTTTAACTTATGATGGGCTTATTAGGACTTCATGTGAAAATGGGGAGAAAATACGTAACCAATAAACTTTATACTATGAGATTTCTTATGTCCTGGATACTTTACCTGGTAAGTTACCCTGGGTTCTCCTAATACTGCACCAGATGTTTCTGCTAGATTCTCTTCTCCAGGTATTGTCCAGTTCAATTTTATTATTTTTCCATTTCTGATATTCTACCTGAATTCCCATAATAATTACATTATTTTTAAATTTTTAAGTAGTTTTCTTGCTTACCAGTTTAGGCAAGATGCAGATTTTTTCTTTTTTCAAATCTAAGATGCATGCTATTTTTGCAGTCAGAATTATAGGCATGGTAGAAGGGAAACACTACAAATAGGAAAATGAAAAGTATTTGCTATTTTTTATAGTTATAGAAATGTTTTGGATTGATAAGAATTTTTTTCTCTGTTTTCAGATAAAATCATTTTCTTTGTTGTTCATCCTAAGAGAACAACCCTGTTTTTGTGATGATTTTAAAAGAACCTTACCACTTTCTTTCCCATAGAATTATATATTAACAGAATATGGTTTCTTAGAGAATATTGTGCATTTATTTTTTACTAAAGTTTTACCAAATTTTTTGATCTGCTCTTCCAAAAACTGTAGTTTTTTGCCCAGTATTTTAATTTTAAATTAAAAATGGGGAACTTGATAATGATGAAAGCTAAAATTTATTGAATGATTTCTGACTAAATAACAGAGTGTGGTAAAGTAGGTTTACAGTGTTCCTATGGCAAAGTATATAATAATTAATAAATAACAATATAAAAATAAACTGTCTTGTATACTCAGAACTGTAAACCTATTTTTGCCTCACCTTGCATGTATTGAACAGAGCTGAATACTGTGTATGCACTGTTTCATGTACTCTCTCCAAAACTCTTATAATCAGTGTTCCTATCTTTATAGTTAGCTAAGTCACCAGTTCTAGAGAAATGTGATTTATGTGTGACCCATTGTTGAGTTTAGGGAAATAAAACAGAAAAAAAGAAGTCCAAAGAATCATGGTAGTTATCTTGCTGTTGAGGAAGATAATTTTGATTTTTAGTGTAGACTGATAGAATCAAAAATATATTCATAATATTGCTTTTACATTAGTAGTTGAATTGAGTAGAAGGAACTTCAAAATTAGGTGATCTAAAAATAGTGTTCCACAATACAAAAAAATGAACTAAAATAGTACTTTTGAAAACAAGTAATTTTAGAAAACAAGTCTTTTTAATGGAATGTAGTTAAGGAAATAAAAATAATAAGTAATGGAAACTGTATGAAATTAGAGACATAAAATTGTGAATTTTGTTTCAGGATTTTACTTTTTGGTAGTTATTATTTCAAAAATGACTACTATAAAAATTGAAATAATGAGGGAAAAGTAAACCATTTTGAGGTATTAATAACATTTGGCACTGATTTTACCATTTTACTTATATTTGGCTTATAAGGATTAAATTTATGTTTTAATGTAAATATTTGTCTATATCTTTTTCAATCTTAATATTTCTTTATATTCAAAGAATTTTTTTGAATTTTGAGGTTTTTATGTTAAGATATTAATGATTACTGGTTCTAATTAGTCAAAACTTTGTACAAACACAGCTTCGAAGGACTGCCAAGGTACCTTGGTTCGGTTTCTGATCTAAAGCTTGGTAAGAATATAATGCTGCTCACTAGTTAGTTACTGTCTCCATGTAGAAAAGGAACGGCTTTGAATTCAGCGTTTGTGTGGCTGCATGGCCCTGTTCAGGCAAGCTCAATGCATGTTACTTATCAACTGACAGGAGTAGAAAAGCTACTTGCTCAGGCTCTGACCAGAATGCACGACAAGGAGTGGTGTCAAAAAGGGCAAGGTGGGGATCGCAGCTCTTATGGCAGAGGCAAAGTAGTTTTTGTGACTACCAGACTGAGGATTCATTGCAATTTATTATTTACTACTTCAAAATCTCACTCTGTGATTTAATTAAAAGTTGGGATGCCCATAATCCACCCCCCATATTTGAATACCCTGTTACTGTTGTTAAGGTGTACACTGAAACAATTCCAAACTGATGGTACTCTAAAACAGGGACAAATTAGGTTTAACTATAGCTCTGTGAAAATCTAGACAGGCAGCTAACTTAAATGGACCCTATGTTGGGTGATACTGTTAATCAGCACTTACACAGACTTACCTGTGACCCCCTTGGGGATCTTCTGAGAAGCATGACTGAAACAAGTGCATTTTACCTTTTTTGTTGAAAGCAATTTAAAATAGTTTGTATTGCAATATATCATTTTAGATGTAAAATACATATTTTTGCAATTAAGTGCATAATTATATACCTTTTATATTGCCCCAGAGTTAAGCTTCTTAAAGTGAGTTAACCATCAGATAATGTATTTCCTGTTTTCTCTTCCCAAATATTTCTCACATACTTATAAACTTGCAGATGAAGCTCTAAATTGACTACTTATTCTGCATTATTAGTAATCAAATGTGATAAGCTTTTTAACATGAGGGTTTTACTTGAACAACAAAAACCGACAAATAAAAATAATTTTAAAGCTTATTGAATTCTTATTCAAAATGAATTATTTGCATGTACTCTTCTTAATTAAAATAGCATCTGCTTAGCTCATTTACATTCTTTCTGTCAGAATTTCTGCCTGAGGATTCTATATATAATTAATGTAAGAAAAACAAGACAGTAATCCCTTGGTAGAAACCTGGTAATGGATTAAAAGACCGTAGCTCTGAAATTCCAGGAATGTGACACACTTTCTGAGAAAGATGCACTTAGTGTTGAAGTCTAGAGATACTGAGAAGTGTCCTCTAGTGTAATTAGCAGAAGCTAGACCCTCTGAGTATATATATTGTTGCTATTTAATAGGGATTATTATAAGTAAATTTATAAGTGATATTAAATATTAAAGGAGATTCATTCCTTTGTCCAGAGTAGAGCTTTGAAAACTCATTGGAAACTTCAGGTTTTTCTTGAACCAACTGGAAGAATACACAGAATGCACATCGAGACTGTGCAGGGCAGTTGCCTAGGCAGTGTGATGGGTGTCTTAGAATGTAATGTCTGACTGACATTAGCTAAGCTAGTTCAGGAACTTTGGAGAATTTCTATAGTCATCCTGGATTCCCATTTCATTATTTAAAGATTTGAACTAGACTAGTGCTTTTCAAATTGTAGATTGCCACTGAATATCAGTTTGTGAAGACAATATTTTAGTGGGTATGAATAGCACTTAAATGAAAGAATGGCAAGTAGAGTACATTATATATAATAATATTTTAAATGAAAGTTGTATGTGAACATAACAAATACATTTTGTTTGATGCATAGTAATGTGCCTGTGGGATATTGTTAAAATATATAATATAATACATATAAAGAAATACTAGGATGAGAATGCTAAAAGTCTCTCCCAGTTCCAATATCCCCAAATGAAATTTTAATTACTTAGATTTTTTAAGATTGTAATTAAAAAATAGAATTTATTGTGTGTAGGTTATTTAGGGAATAAAGATAAATGGAAAGGTGCAAGTCTTGTTACTCTGAGAGAATACTACCTATATAAATTTTGATTATTCCTCGTTACTAAGTGTGATCATTTAGGCTTATATACAAGCTGTGGGAATGTAAAGAGTAAATGATTTTATTCTGATTGTCAGGCTTAGAAAATACCTCATGGCATTAGAATGTCTTCTTGGAAGATGACTATGATTTGAATCATTTGGGGAACGGAACTGGGAGAGATGAGTCTGGACACTTTGGATGTGGCTGGGGAGTCAAGGGCCTTGTATGCCGTACTTTGGCAGGGCGAGCTGTCAAGCCCATTACACCTGATAGGATTGAATCTGTTTCCAGACAGATGAAGGTAACAGTGGTGTTCAACCCAAGTACAAACGGACTCAAGGTACGGAGGCAGTGAGTTATAGGAGAATGTTAGAGGAGCCGTTCCCACAATGATGAGCGTGGAGGCTGTTACACTGAGTCAGAAACTCATCTTAGGATACACAGTAAATTAGTTTGATGGTCTTTACACAGCACACTAAAGGAGTTTCAGTGAGTTTCTCAGCCCGTGGAGTTTCAATTTAGTATTTTAGAAATACTGGGTCAGCTTTCAATACCATTGCAAAATACCCAAGTAAATATATGTGAAATGTTGAGTGACTGATTAAACAAAAACTAGAGTGAGAAAAAAATTTTGAAGAATATTTTCAAAACTGTGCATTTCATATAGTGTAGTATACTTTTAAAATGAAAGTTCTTAGAATGAAATAATAGCAGTAGGTTAAAAATGACTTTGATGTGGTCTTTTTTTGTTATTTCACTCCTGGTCAGATCCTTAGCTGTTTCGTGTTGTGTATTCTCAATTTTGGAGATTTTTGTATGTTGCTTTTCCTGAGGAACCTTCCTTGACATCTTTCCTGTCAAGATAGTTTTCTATCTTTTGTGAGGCTATTCACTTTTCTCTCCCTGTATGATGTGCTCCTGCTTCATACTTCTAAGATTGAGCTGCTTAAAAGCTGAAACTGCAAATTTTCAGTTCAGTATGTTGTGTTTTCCTTAGCACGTGGCAACCATTCAGTAAGTCTTTCAGTGAAGAATAAACGAACCAAACAATGGAAATATGCAATAAAAGTAAGGTAATTAATAGGAAATTGAGTTCAAAAAATTACAAATGGAATTATCTCAAGGAATTAAAATTTAATTTAATAACATTTGGACATATGATAAGATACTGTTGGCATGCGTTTAACATGTGTTTATTAAGTACCTACCTCCTTAGGTGCTGTGAATGTAGTTTGTGAACAGAACAGGAACTATTTGCACCCTCATGCAGACTTCGTTTTCCATCTTTAGTCAGAAAGCGTGTGATTTCAGGTTACAGTGTGATGGACACTGGGAAGATACCATGAAAAACTTTGTAATGTACCTGAGGAAATAGTGTAGTTACTTATTAAAGATAGTTACATAACTTTCGTTCCTGGAGTTACTAGATTTTTGACAACACTGTATCTCTTATTTTTGCAGACCATATAACGCATATATCTAACACATTGAGTCTGAAAAAAATGAGTGGTAAGAATATTTAGAAATAGTGGGCACGTCTGATTACTTTGTTAAGGTAAAATTGTTAGTAAAAATAGGAGACCAAGGTATAGGGTCCTTGGCAAGATGACAATCCCTACATAAAAATATAGGCAGTTGTTTTTTCATTTCATAAAGCACACCCCAGCAGTTTCTCCTCAAAGCTTTATACAGATCAGGAAAACTTTCTCTGTAGCTCCCTATGTATAGAATAATCTGGGATTTTTTTGTTTGTTTGTTTGCTCATTCGTTTTTTGATACGCACGGAGGACATATCCGTATAGACTGCCGATATGTTCTTATCACAAAGCAATGTCTGGGCAAGGATCTTTCTTCAGAAATAATGATACGTCATTTTATTATGATGATTAATATATTCAACAAACTGACTTTGTACTCCACGGTGAAAGCAAAGGTCACTGAGGCAATAGATCAAGATACAGAAACCTTTAGTCTGTTGTTGCAACTTACAGCTGTTTTACAGCCTTTGATCATTTGGTGTGGGCAATTAAAAATTCTGACAGCTGAATTGCGTGGTAATGTTACATGTAATGAAGTTACATCATCATTAAAATGTTTGTTACTTCTGGATGACTTTGACATTTTGCCTATCAGAATTTCAAATAAAATTTCCACTTTTATAATATATAAATTCTAACTAGATGAGGGAACTACATGTTCAAATATACAGTTTACAAAATAAGTTTAACATAACCTATTGAAAATCTATGAAAAAATTATTCATGTCCCTTTAAATGTGCATTTGATGGATTTAATTTAAGTGCCTAGGAAAGATTTGTTAGGATTGCAACAATACCCATGGTAAAACAGGCTAAAGGGTGCTGAAGGGAAGTGGCCTGGAATCTCAAAAATTAACTACAGATAGAACTTGACAAGTTAGCATGTTATAGTGAGAGGAGCAGTAAAAGCTGTCTTCTGATTCCTTTTTATCAATGTGACCCTGGATAAATCTGAATAGTCTCCATTTTCTGAGCTGTAAAATTAACATTGTTAAGTGTTCATATAACCAAGTCCTGTGCTTGGGATAAAAACCAGAATATTTATTCCTGCCTTCAAGGAATTTTTAGTCTTAAAAGGAGGAACACATAAGTACTTAGGTTTGAAGCCATGTGTTAAGCGCTGAGAATGTCCATGGTGTATAGTCATACATAATTAGAACTCGGTTTAAGAGCTAAGGTTTAAGATAGGTTGGGTATGTAGTCAGAGAAGACGCCTCAGAAGGGATTCTCCTGTTTATAATGTTAAAAAGGGAGGGGTAAGACTCCAACTAGCATCCAGGATATTCTGTGGATTCAGCCAGGATTATTGTGATAATTAAGTAAGATAATGTACCTTGTGTGTAAAATATTCTAAGTTATTGCAAATCCCTGTCTTTTTTCCTAACCTGTGGTCCAGTGTACTGTGTGCGCATGTGCACATATGTCCCCACTCGCAATTGGTGCATGAACTTTGAGTCCTCAAAGTGTAGGGAGCAGAGATGGGAACAATGAAGACTAGCTGATCTCTAATGACCTGTAATTATGACTTCATAATCTGAAAATTATCTGCATATAATGAGTTACTCAGTTACATCTGGTTGATAATTTACCAATTAGGCTGTTTCCTTATTTCACTGGAGATAGAATCCAGAACTTAAGCAACAGTGTCAGATGCACCACTTTTAAGAAGAGTCTGCTGGCAAAGTTGCCAAGCACTGTTTTGAAGACTTTGAAATGCAGTAATTTATTTAATCCTTACAAAATCCTGTGAGACACAGGAGTTATTATTTTCCTGATTTTACAGATAGGGAAACTGAAGTTGGGAGCTTTACCTCTGAACAGTATCACTCAGCTAGGAAACAGGCACCTACCTAGGTTCAAATCTAGATGGTCAGTGCTGAACAGTGTACATTTGCAAATGGCATGTGGTCAGAAGTTCCTAGAAATAGCCTTCTTGTCCCAGAAGACCAAGACTTTGAAGGTAGTGCAGCCAAGAACCAAGTTTTAAAGAACACAGGAAACAAGCAAGCTCATTAGCCAGCCTGTGGGAGATAAGTGGATACTTTGCTAGAAGTTAATGTGGCTGACAAGCTTGCCAGAATACTGTTGCAGAGCAGGGCAGAGCAGGGCAGAGCAGAAACTGGAAGTCAGAAGTCCGAAGACTAGGGACATGGAAAGAGCAACAGCAGGATTGGTTCTTTGTTTCCACATTCTTGGGGCATCCTTAGGAATATGGATGTCCTGGCTCTTAGCCTTTTCGGCAAAACTCAGCACACAAGAGTAGTGCATGTGAGGCACCACGATAACCCACAGTGACCCCTCCTTTAATGCTTTTCTCTGGAAAAAAAAAAACAACTAACATTTATTATAGTGATTTTGGGAGTCTTAGGCACATAATTTGTGACCTAAGTGCAAAAGTTATCATCCTATCTCTGAATCAAGCCTATTTTTAAGTTAGTTTCTTGATAGTTTTATACTGTATCTTCTGCTAAGAAGGCTTTAAGAGGAGGGAGCTCATGGCCCCTAAATGGAGTGGGGGAGGGGAGAAACAGCATACTGTAGGGAATTGCAAATGGTGTGGAATGGTATAAAGAAAGTTATGAAGGCAGAAATGCACATATTGGATTTTAGATTGTGAATAAATTATTTAAGACTCAACTAGCATAAACATTAAATTGGTACGCTTTGATTAATTATATGGAATAAATGAATTTTCTACATAGCACGTTGGTGTCACAGGTACCATTTGCTTCTTTTTTTAAGTATGAATAGTGAATTTCATAAAATTAGATCACTCATCCACCTTTCAGCAAGTAAGGGTTAACACACAAACATCAGCAAAGCGGCAGCCTTGGGGTGCACTGGGAAGAAGCCTGGATTGAGTTGGGGAGAAATTTGAAACAAAGAGCAAGAAGAAAATTACAAGGAGAATACTAGGGCGCAGCAACACTGACTCGGACAGCGTCCTACGAGCCATTTCTCTTGCAGTCCCTTAACCAGTGACCCTTGAACAACATGAAGGTTAGGGGGTGGATCCCACACGGTCAAAAATCAATGTTAACTTTGGATTTCCCCAAAACTTCAGTACTAATAACCTGCTCTTTGGAAATGTTACTAACAACATAGTTAACAAATATTTTGTATTTGTATGTGTTATATACTGCATTCTTTACAATAAAGTAAGCTAGAGAAAAGAAAATTTTATTAAAATCATAAGGAAAATACATTTTATAGCATTTATTGAAAAAAATTCTGTATAAGTGGACACAGGCAGATGAAACCCATGTTATTCAAGGGTCAGCTGTCATCTGTTAGAATATGTGAAACGAGATGTGGGAACTGCTGTGCCACCTCCGCACTCTGGGCATCTGTAGGGAGCAAACAGGAAAGGTGACAGTGGGTTGTCTGTGTAGGGTCAGGGCTTCTACCCTTGGGATTCCCACCATGCTGTTTCTTAGTTCCCTTGATGTTCAGTTTGGAAGTTAAATACAAGGAAGGATATGATTTCTACTCTGTGGAAAAGTAGTATTAGTTTCTTTTTAAGGCAACACCTTTTACTTTTACAGTGTTGGATTTAAATTGTCTCTCCATCCCACCCTCCCTCTCTCCCTGAATGTTCAGGAGACACAGATTTGAAAATACCTGAGTGTGTTCTCAGGAGCCTCATCTTTTCATTAAAAATGCAATCAAAAAAGGGAACAACAACAAAAGGAACAAACCTCAACCTCAGAGCACAAAATAACACCAAAACCACCCACAACATCAAAGTCGTTATATTGTCACTTGAGAAATTATTTAACCTTCATATCATTTTGGGAAGGTGGTTTCTGTTTTTACCTCATAGTATCACAATTAGTAGTTTTGTAAGACATCACTTTGCTTCAGGGAGGACTTTGTCCACTGAGCAGGCTTTCTGTAGTTTGTGCAAGCAGTGGAGTTACTTCCAACTAGAGAATTGTTAGTTTCTGTGGCTTATTCCTGGGTCTAATGGAGGAATTAGAAAGAGCTAAGGACATAAATACAACTGGATGAATGAATGAGCAGTGTCTGAGTGCAATTACCAAAGGTGTTTGTAAGAGGTTAGAAATGCTGTTTGCTGTTGGTGGTGATTTTGATTATTTTGACTTTGCATTTTGAAAAGAAATTCACAAATGGGCTTACTACATCATTTGGTTTTACTCATTGTCATTTTACAGTTTTTAATTGGTCCAGTAACATTGAGAAAAGTAATAGCACAGTAGTGCATTGTTGACTGGAGTAACTTTTAAACATCCTCTTACTTAGTTGTCAGTGAGTTGTTCCTGTAACTGTGTATGTTTCAGAAGTTTATCTTTACAACTGTTGGTGAGAGAAAAATAATCTTCAGTGGTAAAGGAAGAGTCTTATGTTAGTAGTGACAGTTTAAATTTGGGTTTAAAGATTTCATGTATGTAGCATAATTTAGAATAAAATTTTAAGCATTGTTTAGGGGGAAAGGGGAAATTAAAAAAAAACTCAGCTTAGGTCTAGTTATTTTTTGAGGTGGGAAAGTACTTCAGTAAACATTTTATTAGGTTTTCTTCTAGAACCATGTTGGAAAATGCCTTCTTACCTTTAGCAGAAAAGGCTTTCTATGATCTTTGATAGGTATTACTGTATTTAGTTTTTTAAAAAATGTCCTAACTTCAAGAATGGGTCTTTTGAAGTTTGGGGGAAAGAGTGACTTATAGCATGGAGGAACAAAGACAGAAAATTTCTCCTTTCAGTGGGAAAAAGGTTAATGTCTGACACTTTGTAAATGATCTGATTGTTAGCGTGGGTAACAGTTTGTGCAAAGTCAAGGTATAAGAGTTGAGACTGGTTTTAGGCTATCTTTTCAACCTGAAGTGAGAAATAAATACCTCATGTATATGGAGATAGAAAGCGTTTCCCTTCTAGGACATTCATTCATTTCAAATCAGCTGTGGTTGAATGTGGTTGAATTTGGATTCCTGTTTGGGATTGAGTGAATTGAGTGGGTGGTTCCAGTGCAGTTTCAATGTAGTTAACTCAAATACATTTTAGACAGTATTAATTGCCCATGTGTATAGATACCTTTAATGAGGAAGCCACTTAACCCTGGTAACTTCTTTACACCTTTAGTGATCATTGTTGCCAAATAAAAGTTAATTGATGTGAAAATCTTGTGTTCATATACATTGTTGTTCCTCTTGTGATTAGATTTAAGTGTACTTTTTAAAGATGAAATTACGAAAATACTTAAAAGTGAAATTATGGTTCATAATTTTGTGTGAATTTAAAAAATGTTTTCTTGTTTATATTTAAAGATAATAAGGCATTAACAAAAAGCCTTAGAATCCGAATTTTGACTCTCTCGCATCTGGGAGACCTGCTTGGGGAACACTTTAGTGAGGTTGCCACCTCTAATTAGCTGTAGTCATCAGACTAATACTGCAAAGGAAGAGATTGTTTCAGTCAGTATGGCTTTGTGGGTGAGTCACTGGATGAGGGGGCAAGTCTCCTATTTTTGCATATTTGTTATTTAACTCTTTTAAGACCAAACATTCTAAGGTTGAGTGTAGTCAACCTATGGAATTTCTGGTAACAGAAGCACTGCAAAAAAAAAATTGTGAAAAGATTATATTAAATGATCACCATGAAAGTAGAAATAAATTGTGCCAGAGGAACTAATGAAATTGATGTTTTGTTACTTTGAGATTATTTTCAATTTTGTTGTTATCTGTGAATAAATTACGTGGAATTATTTAAGAATTTTAATTTCATGGTAAAATATGAATGACTTCGGAAATTGCATTTCTGATAGCAACTATTTAAAGTTAAACTGGTTTTAACTAGTTATAAAAATAATAAATGTAAGAGTATTTCCTGTTTTTCTAAGGGAAGTAAAAAGAGAGGGGGGTTAAGTTGCTCTTCTGGTTTTTGTGATGCTTTTATGTGACTAAGGACCTCAACTCCTGGATGATTTTGAACTTCAGCATGTCAGACACTGAAGGGTGCATTTCATAGTTAAGTACCATGGATTTGGGGATGTCACCTTTGTTATATTTTTGGTCACTTGACATCTGAATTTTTTTTTAAAGATTTTGTTTATTTATTTTTAGAGAGGGAAGGGAGGGAGGGAGAGAGAGAGAGAGAGAGAGAGAGAGAGAGAGAGAGAGAGAGAGAGAGAGAGAGAGAGAAACATCAATGTGCGGTTGCTGGGGGTTATGGCCTGCAGCCCAGGCATGTACCCTGGCTGGGAATCGAACCTGGGACACTTTGGTTCCCAGCCCGCGCTCAATCCACTGAGCTACTCCAGCCAGGGCGACATCTGAATTTTTAATAAAACATTTTCTTAGCTTAAACTTCAAAACTGGAAACTTTAAAGCCGACATATAAAAAGATAAAATTGTGGTGTGTTTTCCTCTCTCCCTTAAAAAATATTTTCATTTTGTATTCTTGGGTATATTGGATATCTTTTTGTATAAGGAATTAAAGTAATAAAATAAAACATAAGATAAAATTAAGCAAAATGGGCATGCCTAATATGTGCCATGCACCGTGCTGGAAACAAAGAATGCAAAAATATATTTAGTGAGTCCCCCCTAGAACTCACTTCTTTCTATTGAGCAGCTCAGAGTTCAGTAGGGAAGGACTACATAAGTAAAGAGAATCTTAGAGTATGTTACCTGCTTTGGTAGAGAAGGTCATAGTTGTTCATCACTTAATTTATTTGTACATCCATTCATTTAATGTACCTTTATTTCATGCCCTCTACAAAGAGAGCAGTGTAAACTGACTCTATTAGGTTTTGGCATTATATTGGTCATCCAGCGAGGTAAGATACTTTTCCTCAAGGAGAACTCTCTTCTCATGTAAGTGACTCAGGCACAGGGATCATTGTCATTTTTGTTCACTGTTATATCCTAAGTGTTTAGAAGGGTCCCAGGCACGTAGTAGATCCTCAATAAATATTCACTAGAAGAAAGAAAATAGCCCACACCTGAGCTCAGATTTTGCTTTCCCCATTATTAGAGAAGCCTTGAACTGAATTTTGGAGAGTAATTATTGTCTAGGAGAAAAATGGGTAAAATATTCTGTGCAGAGGGAATAGTTTAAACATAGTCACTGAGTCGTAAGGGTGACACTGTGGCTTAATAAAAAATTCACTATTTTTTCCTAAAATAAAGGAGATAAGAATTAAGTATTCTATATTTGTGAACTTGGAAGAAGTAGTTATATGCTAAGGCTATTGACAGCCTCTCTTTGTGGCATATATTACTTTTAACAGACATGCTTATTAGGAATTTTTCTTTTAGAGTTCACAATTAAACTGATGGTATTTTATAACTTTGAAATTGCTTTATTTTTATGGCACTTGTGAATTATTAATCAGTGGTTTACAAGTTTTTAGTGGAGAAATTAATTTCTTTTTAATGAGGAATTTAATACCAAAAATGTCTAGAAGGACTCGTATACTTTCTCCTTAAAATATCAAGAGGATTTCAGAAGTAGTAATATTCAAACCTAACTACTTAATGCTTTCTAAAAATAAATTTTCACGTTGCCTTTGAGTGGCAACGTGTGTCCAGTATTTTACTTAGTGAATCCCAAGAAACCCTTGTTGTTTCTGTAATTGGATTTAATGATGCATTCACTTTTTCATCAAACATTTATTTGTTAGGAATTTTTTGTGTATGCCAATTTAATTCACAGTATTTTGTATGTAGATTGATTTTGCTTAAAACTAAATATTCTTCTTAGAAAATAATTTGTTTGAAATTCTTCACAACTTAAAATATATTCAAAAGTAAAAAGAAAACCAGCTTGTAAATAAATGACCCAAGAAGCCAAGGCATATCTATCACCTGTATATAGTGAGTTGATTACTGTGTACTACATGATCTTAAATTGAACACTTTCTTTTGCACGCACTTAGTATTTCTGTAAGGATTTGATTGGTGTTTCATGCTCATAACCAAGTTTACTTACACTCAAATTGCTACATTTTCAAAGTGTGTGTTCTTAAGCTGGAAAATGGTATTGCATTCTTTTCTTTATCCTCGATATGAAAACAAGTTTAAAGGTGAAAGTAGTTGTTTTTTTTTCTCTCCATTGTCATTATTTAGGCTCCTCACATAATACTGACAGGTTAAAAGGATCATAATGTTAATGAGTAAAAAGTTTAGGTGTTTAGATTGATAAAGTTATTTCTTAAATGGAGTAATAGGGTAACTAAAACAATAGAGTGACAGTCTGCACACATACATGAAGTAAGTTTTTCACAGGCTGTATAAAAAGAAAAGTTTAGTATACAAAGACAAGTTTTATTATATGTCCTTGATTTTTTAAGTTTGATGACTTCATGAATATGCAGAGATGAATGAACAACTTAAACTACTAGTGAAATATTTTTACCTTTTAGGTTTGCTTTTCATATTCTCTTTTCATCGAAATTCTAATGAATTGGAAATAAATTTTCTGGAAGCTTGTAAACTAGAGTTCAGCTTGGCTGAAATCATGTCCCCTCCTTATTAAGTATTTTTCTCATTTCCATTTTAGGAAGAAATCTCATTAACATACATAAACAGGGATAAGTCAGAGATTTCAAATGCCAGCACTGGTAATAGATTGTGGCCCGAGTTAATGTTTCAGCAGAGCTTGAAGTCACAGCCCCAGTCCCACAGAGGTCTCCGATAATCAGAAGTCACGGTGCTTACCGGAACCCTTGACAGCATGAACACTAGCATCCATGACAGGGTTCAGTTCCAAGTAATTAAGAAAAACAGTACCAGAAAAGTTGAAGTTTTTACATTACAGCTTAATAAGAAGACTTTTATAGGTGTGCGTGATTTTACGGAAATGTGCAAAAAACAGACTGAATGGAGACAATGTTAGAAAAGGAAAATGTTCCCAATCAAGGCTAAGCTTATAGCAGCATGTACTATTTATTGCCACAGTAGCATATTTTCTTGCAAAAATGCTCATAAATGATGCAAAATTCAGTGACAGAATTCCAATTCTGGTCTCACAAATTCCCATCTGGTAGCAGTGCATCTGTTTATTAGGAGTTATCCCCTGAATGTGAACGATTTCAGGCCTAAGTCACTGCACCTGTTGCTGGGAGGTATTTATTCCAATCACCAGCCTAAAGCACTGAGAGTTATTGCTTGACATTTTATAGCTCGGGGGGAAAAATTGTCTTTTCAAAATCATTTGTTCAGAGTGGAGAAAATGGAGCAAAACAGTTCATTTTACTCTAAGCACTGCTGTCTGGCAGTATTCACATTTGCACAGCACAAAGCTGCAGTATTGATTTTTTTGCTCCCAGGGCCTCCCACAAGTTTTTTTCTTCAACTGTCAAGGCTGCAAGATGGATTGGATTATACTTGTTGGGATGCTTATTTTTTTCTTTGTTGAAATAGATGTAAGTTGAACATACATCTTAGAATAAATGTCATAGTAGTAGTGTGAATAAAAGGCTTTAATTTAGAATTTATTTATGTTGATTATGTTGACCAATTTCATCGAATACTTGGCCACTAGGCACTATTTCCTTTTCTGCTCTTCTTACTCTAAAACTAGAAGCACACAGTACACCCTAACTATTCCCTCCACAAGGAGTCCCCAAACCTGCTGCTGATTGTCATTATCATTTGGAGAGGCATTAAAGTAACATTGAATGCCATGAACCTGGGAACTGAATTACTAGGCTTCAAACCTTCATTTCACTCTTACTGGATTTGTGATCATGGAAAGTGTAATTTTTCCATGCTTCAGTTTCTTCTTCTGTAAAATGGTTATAATAACAATAATCCCTATCTCATACAATTGTTTTGAGAAAATATAGTCAGTAATTATTTGTAGTCTATTTTTAAAAATTCTTTTAAATTTTTAGACAGAGGGGAGGGGAGGGAGAAAAAGAGAGGGAGAGAAACATCAATGTGTGGTTGCCTCTCATGTGCCCCCTACTGGGGACCTGGACTGCAACCCAGGCATGTGCCCTGGCTAGGGATCAAACCAATGACACTTTGGTTCGCAGGCCAATGCTCAGTCTACTCAGCCACACCAGCCAGGACTATCTGTAGTCTTTAGAGGAACTCCTGGTGATGATGGGGTAACAAGAGTGGCAAATCCCTCTCACTCCCAAACAAGGGTGAACTTGGAAAGAATTGTCAACAACAACCACTTTAGGGCTCTGGAAACTAAACAAAGCCATGTAAGAAATTGAGAGGGTATTTAATTATAGAAAGCTGGCAGAACTTGCAGTGTGAACTGTGAAAGTTTAAAGCCTGCCAGCCTGGCTGCTACTGTCCCCACCCCACCGTGCAACTCCTTTAGATACGCATGTCCTTTTGGTCCTTTCAGTGGGGTAAGACTGGCCTTGAAATTCACTCTGCTGCCAGGAAAAAGTGGCTTGGTTTGGAGTGAGGTTGGGCCAGGGACCCACATCCAGCAGTACTGTCAGTAAAAGCAGTAAACACTGTGGAAAACTGATGGGAAAAACCCACAACTCTGCCTGAGGTGGTGGTCCCAGGTGGGGAGACTGCAGGGCCAGTCCAAAACATAACCAGGAAAACTTGGAAATGAAGGAACCTGAAGTTTTCTGTTCTTTCTTGAGAAACTGGAAGCTGTACACATGTGTCAGTGAGAAAAATAACCCAGGCTGACTTGAACATGTTCTGGATTCTGAACACTCTCCCAACACACACTCAGATCATGCTGCAGAGGTTAGATATTGTATTATGGGTTCATGGTTTTTGTGAAAAGTCTATATTCAATCAATCATTGCCTGATCACTAAGCTTTGTGGAGATAGGGGTGATCCCTAGGAAGCCAGATGAGAAAATAAAAATCAGAATTAAAATAACAACAGCAGCAGTAACAATAATAGGAGAGACACAGGAGTTGCACACTGTGGGGGAGATGAATTTTGCAGATTTAAATCCAGTCATGATACTAAAAGGAAAATACCTCACCAGCAGCAATTCTCGGGGGAAAGAGATCTGAATCAAGTGTTGCTAATACTGTAATATTTCAAATGTCTGGTTTTCAACAACAAAATGTTAGAAGACATGCAAAAAAAACTGGGAAGTTGATCCATACTCGGGAGAAAACTCATTCAATATAAAGTTGCGCTGATGTGGGCCCAGACGTTAGGTTTAGCTGATAAACGTTTCAGAGTGCCTATTAAGAATATGTTACAAGATTAAAATAAAGTTATGTTGGAGAATTAAGGGGAAATATGATGACAATGACTGAAAAATATGTAATCCCAATAGAACAATAAAAACTATTTTATAAAGGCCTTGGAGAAATTCTTAGCACATCTTAGTTATTATATATGAGTGTGCTGCAAATAAATTCATGTTTTTCTCCCCCAGAACAGATATTTTAGCTTCATCTGAACCTAGAGATTCTGATTGAATAGGTCTGGATTAGGGCTTGAAGATCTGTCTTTTTAAAAACATTTACCAGATAACTCTGATGCAAAGTCATGTTTAGGTATCAGTCTGGTAGTCTTGGCAAATTATTTGTAAAAATAAACAGTTAAGAATTACTTCATATACACAAAATGGAATACTATGCAGCAGAAAGAAAGAAAGGACTCCTTACCTTTCGCAACACCATGGATGGAACTGGAGGGTATTATGCTAAGTGAAATAAGCCAGGTGGTGAAGACAAATACAATATGCTCTCACCTATAAGTGGAACCTAATCAAGAAAACAAACAAGGGAGCAAAACATTGTCTAGAACCAGAGACATGGTAATAAAGAACAAACTGACAATGACCAGAGGGGAGGTGGGGATAATGGGGAAAAGAAGGGGGAGGGTCACCAAGGAACATGTGTAAAGGACCCATGGACAAGCCAAAGGGGGGAAGGATTGAGGGTGGGAGGTGGAGATGGAAGTAGTGGGGTGGAGAGAGTGGTGGGGGTAAAATGGAGACAAGTGTCCTTGCACAACAATAAAAAAAGGGAGTTACTTCATGTACAAAAGAAGAAAGTGTGATTAAGAAATAGTGGCCATACTTGCGATAGTTTCTTCCATTTGACTCAGTATATTAAGTCATTAGTGTGCAGGAAAGGGGATAAAAAAATGTTTAGGAATCAGTTTTGTTGTGCTTTTTCATAACTTTTACTTAGTGAAAATACTGAATTTTTCAAATTAGCATTAGTTGTAATATTTTTATTTAAACTGTGCTCCACAGTTTTATGTCACTTATTTGAATTTCCACATAGCTTTTGCTTCAGAAATAAAAGTCCTTTCTGACACTCTAAAAATATTTCAATTAAAATAAATATAATAAAACTAGTTTAAATTGGATTATTTTTTGAAGGCAGTACATTCCAGTATCTAGAAAATGGAAGAAAGCAATTTTTAAAAACAGATTTTAATTTATTTTTAGAGAGAGGAGAAGGGAGGCGGAAAGAGAGGGAGAGAAACACCGATCAGTTGCCTCTCTTGCACCCCCTCAACCAGGGACCTGGCCCACAACCCATGCGTGTGCCTTGACTGGAAATTGAATCAGCAGCCTTTTGGTTCACAGGCCGGCACTCAGTCTATTGAGTCATGCCAGCCAGGGCAGAAGAAGACAGTTTTATATATGGGTGTGGGTGTGGGTATGGGTGTGTGTACAGTCTGTCCGAAAAATCCAGCCATTGTTGATATAAGGAGAACAGTTCTCACAACATTGATGTAACCTGGCAGCCAGGGAGAGTGGACTGGAATGCACATGCATGAACCATGACAACTTTGTTGTACTAGTTAGTGGGGGCAGTAGACACCCTTGAGAGAGCATTTGTACCGTGTGGCCGTTGCATTCAAAATGACTGAGCAAGTAAAGCAAAGAATTTGCATCA